>NC_090270.1:348908585-350289097 GCF_040414725.1 Anabrus simplex
GAAGATGTTAAAAATGACGTTGCATTGCCCCTCATAGGATTGCATCCTCCAATTATATGTAGACTATCTGAATTGGAATTACCAGCTGAGATGTCTCGCCAAATCTCAACCCAGATTTCTTTCATTTCACATTTATTAAGGACTTTATATGGATAGATATCCCTGACCCACCACCCCTTGTGAGCAAACAAACATGAGTAATATCTGACCTCGTTACTTTTAACCCAGGTTTCGGGTATAACCAAGACATCGACTTCGCCTAAGATGTGGAGCACTATTTATGTCATCGGACAGTCAGTGATCTACTCTCCGTCTTGTAGAAATGATTTGATGAGCTTAAAGTATCCCGCGTGGAATGATTTCCTCCCGCAGGGCTTCAAAGGAGGTCTTGTCGAAGGCGTTTTGGACATTGGGAAATCCTGTACCGTGACTCATTTACTGAAGACAAGCCGCACGCGGCAGTGCTTGGAGGAATCCACGCCCGGTGTGCGGCCTGAACTCTTGATACCACTACTGCATGCTTACTGCCCGGTTTGCTATACATTATTATTTTTAACAACTCAGTAGACCCAAACTCGACGGATGTTCAAGTACACTCAACTTACCAGCAGCCGCCAAGTCGTGTGCCCGTTGCATTATCGCTGTAAGGACCAAGATGATGAAGGGTTTCTCCTGAATGACGACTTTGACACCCTGGGCTCGAAATGTGCCATCTCTTGTGAGGAGCTGCTCCACTACATCGGCCTGGGTTCGACTTGCCGGGCGGGAGGATCTGCCACTGAAAATACAGGAAATTACAGTGTTTAGGACGGACTACAACCATCTTCTCAGCATAAAGCGGTCTGACATTTCGGAAGAATGAAGATACCAGCGAGTGAGATGGGCGCAGACCTGGTACTGTGAGCACCATGAGTCAGGTTGTGGTTGAAACCAGATGACAATACTTTTACATAACAGAATGTTCTAAACTGGAAAATAACACGGAAAGCATGGTCCATGCATTTCAAGACGATGCTTTTTAAAATCCAAGTAGTTTGGCCGCGCAAGTATCAGTAATTAATGCCCGTCATCTATGCGTACGTATCCCAGACAGGTCACACTCGGATATGCAGCCCATCGCAACAATATTCGTTGTGCTCATTCTCCAACGCCTCTTTGTAAAGGGAAGTGAACTTTATTGTCCCGTTCATTTTCCTTTGCCCCAAGTTTCAATGGTTTCTCTCACACGCGGGCATTGCCAGTAGCCGCTTGCTTCTTGTCAGGCACACTCTCCTCTCTATCAGACGAGCCCCCAGCACTCGCTTCTTGTCAGACACACTCTCCTCTCTATCAGACGAGCAGCACTCGCTTCTTGTCAGGCACACTCTCCTCTCTATCAGACGAGCAGCACTCGCTTCTTGTCAGGCACACTCTCCTCTCTATCAGACGAGCAGCACTCGCTTCTTGTCACACACACTCTCCTCTCTATCAGACGAGCAGCACTCGCTTCTTGTCAGGCACACTCTCCTCTCTATCAGACGAGCAGCACTCGCTTCTTGTCAGGCACACTCTCCTCTCTATCAGACGAGCCCCGAGCACTCGCTTCTTGTCAGGCACACTCTCCTCTCTATTAGACGAGCAGCACTCGCTTCTTGTCAGGCACACTCTCCTCTCTATCAGACGAGCAGCACTCGCTTCTTGTCAGTCACACTCTCCTCTCTATCAGACGAGCAGCACTCGCTTCTTGTCAGTCACACTCTCCTCTCTATCAGACGAGCAGCACTCGCTTCTTGTCAGGCACACTCTCCTCTCTATCAGACGAGAAGCACTCGCTTCTTGTCAGACACACTCTCCTCTCTATCAGACAAGCAGCATTCGCTTCTTGTCAGGCACACTCTCCTCTCTATTAGACGAGCCCCGAGCACTCGCTTCTTGTCAGTCACACTCTCCTCTCTATCAGACGAGCAGCACTCGCTTCTTGTCAGACACACTCTCCTCTCTATCAGACGAGCAGCACTCGCTTCTTGTCAGGCACACTCTCCTCTCTATTAGACGAGCCCCCAGCACTCGCTTCTTGTCAGGCACACTCTCCTCTCTATCAGACGAGCCCCGAGCACTCGCTTCTTGTCAGTCACACTCTCCTCTCTATCAGACGAGCAGCACTCGCTTCTTGTCAGGCACACTCTCCTCTCTATCAGACGAGCCCCGAGCACTCGCTTCTTGTCAGGCACACTCTCCTCTCTATCAGACGAGCAGCACTCGCTTCTTGTCAGGCACACTCTCCTCTCTATCAGACGAGCCCCGAGCACTCGCTTCTTGTCAGACACACTCTCCTCTCTATCAGACGAGCCCCGAGCACTCGCTTCTTGTCAGACACACTCTCCTCTCTATCAGACGAGCAGCACTCGCTTCTTGTCAGACACACTCTCCTCTCTATTAGACGAGCAGCACTCGCTTCTTGTCAGGCACACTCTCCTCTCTATCAGACGAGCAGCACTCGCTTCTTGTCAGTCACACTCTCCTCTCTATCAGACGAGCAGCACTCGCTTCTTGTCAGGCACACTCTCCTCTATATTAGACGAGCAGCACTCGCTTCTTGTCAGTCACACTCTCCTCTCTATCAGACGAGCCCCGAGCACTCGCTTCTTGTCAGACACACTCTCCTCTCTATCAGACGAGCCCCGAGCACTCGCTTCTTGTCAGACACACTCTCCTCTCTATCAGACGAGCAGCACTCGCTTCTTGTCAGGCACACTCTCCTCTCTATCAGACGAGCAGCACTCGCTTCTTGTCAGGCACACTCTCCTCTCTATCAGACGAGCCTCGAGCACTCGCTTCTTGTCAGTCACACTCTCCTCTCTATCAGACGAGCAGCACTCGCTTCTTGTCAGGCACACTCTCCTCTCTATCAGACGAGCCCCGAGCACTCGCTTCTTGTCAGGCACACTCTCCTCTCTATCAGACGAGCAGCACTCGCTTCTTGTCAGGCACACTCTCCTCTCTATCAGACGAGCCCCGAGCACTCGCTTCTTGTCAGTCACACTCTCCTCTCTATCAGACGAGCAGCACTCGCTTCTTGTCAGTCACACTCTCCTCTCTATCAGACGAGCAGCACTCGCTTCTTGTCAGTCACACTCTCCTCTCTATCAGACGAGCAGCACTCGCTTCTTGTCAGGCACACTCTCCTCTCTATCAGACGAGCAGCACTCGCTTCTTGTCAGGCACACTCTCCTCTCTATCAGACGAGCCTCGAGCACTCGCTTCTTGTCAGGCACACTCTCCTCTCTATCAGACGAGCAGCACTCGCTTCTTGTCAGGCACACTCTCCTCTATATTAGACGAGCAGCACTCGCTTCTTGTCAGGCACACTCTCCTCTCTATCAGACGAGCAGCACTCGCTTCTTGTCAGTCACACTCTCCTCTCTATCAGACGAGCAGCACTCGCTTCTTGTCAGTCACACTCTCCTCTCTATCAGACGAGCAGCACTCGCTTCTTGTCAGGCACACTCTCCTCTCTATCAGACGAGCAGCACTCGCTTCTTGTCAGGCACACTCTCCTCTCTATCAGACGAGCCTCGAGCACTCGCTTCTTGTCAGGCACACTCTCCTCTCTATCAGACGAGCAGCACTCGCTTCTTGTTAGGCACACTCTCCTCTATATTAGACGAGCAGCACTCGCTTCTTGTCAGACACACTCTCCTCTCTATCAGACGAGCAGCACTCGCTTCTTGTCAGGCGCACTCTCCTCTCTATCAGACGAGCCCCGAGCACTCGCTTCTTGTCAGTCACACTCTCCTCTCTATCAGACGAGCAGCACTCGCTTCTTGTCAGACACACTCTCCTCTCTATCAGACGAGCAGCACTCGCTTCTTGTCAGGCACACTCTCCTCTCTATCAGACGAGCAGCACTCGCTTCTTGTCAGTCACACTCTCCTCTCTATCAGACGAGCAGCACTCGCTTCTTGTCAGGCACACTCTCCTCTCTATCAGACGAGCAGCACTCGCTTCTTGTCAGACACACTCTCCTCTCTATCAGACGAGCAGCACTCGCTTCTTGTCAGGCACACTCTCCTCTCTATCAGACGAGCAGCACTCGCTTCTTGTCAGTCACACTCTCCTCTCTATCAGACGAGCAGCACTCGCTTCTTGTCAGGCACACTCTCCTCTCTATCAGACGAGCAGCACTCGCTTCTTGTCAGACACACTCTCCTCTCTATCAGACGAGCAGCACTCGCTTCTTGTCAGGCACACTCTCCTCTCTATCAGACGAGCAGCACTCGCTTCTTGTCAGGCACACTCTCCTCTCTATCAGACGAGCAGCACTCGCTTCTTGTCAGACACACTCTCCTCTCTATCAGACGAGCAGCACTCGCTTCTTGTCAGGCACACTCTCCTCTCTATCAGACGAGCAGCACTCGCTTCTTGTCAGGCACACTCTCCTCTATATTAGACGAGCAGCACTCGCTTCTTGTCAGTCACACTCTCCTCTCTATTAGACGAGCAGCACTCGCTTCTTGTCAGGCACACTCTCCTCTCTATCAGACGAGCCTCGAGTGCTCGCTTCTTGTCAGGCACACTCTCCTCTATATTAGACGAGCAGCACTCGCTTCTTGTCAGTCACACTCTCCTCTCTATTAGACGAGCAGCACTCGCTTCTTGTCAGGCACACTCTCCTCTATATTAGACGAGCAGCACTCGCTTCTTGTTAGGCACACTCTCCTCTCTATCAGACGAGCAGCACTCGCTTCTTGTCAGGCACACTCTCCTCTCTATTAGACGAGCAACACTCGCTTCTTGTCAGACACACTCTCCTCTCTATTAGACGAGCAGCACTCGCTTCTTGTCAGTCACACTCTCCTCTCTATCAGACGAGCCCCCAGCACTCGCTTCTTGTCAGGCACACTCTCCTCTCTATTAGACGAGCAGCACTCGCTTCTTGTCAGGCACACTCTCCTCTCTATCAGACGAGCCCCGAGCACTCGCTTCTTGTCAGGCACACTCTCCTCTCTATCAGACGAGCAGCACTCGCTTCTTGTCAGGCACACTCTCCTCTCTATCAGACGAGCAGCACTCGCTTCTTGTCAGGCACACTCTCCTCTCTATTAGACGAGCAGCACTCGCTTCTTGTCAGTCACACTCTCCTCTCTATCAGACGAGCAGCACTCGCTTCTTGTCAGGCACACTCTCCTCTCTATCAGACGAGCAGCACCCGCTTCTTGTCACTCACACTCTCCTCTCTATCAGACGAGCAGCACTCGCTTCTTGTCAGTCACACTCTCCTCTCTATCAGACGAGCAGCACTCGCTTCTTGTCAGACACACTCTCCTCTCTATCAGACGAGCAGCACTCGCTTCTTGTCAGTCACACTCTCCTCTCTATCAGACGAGCACCACTCGCTTCTTGTCAGGCACACTCTCCTCTCTATCAGACGAGCAGCACTCGCTTCTTGTCACTCACACTCTCCTCTCTATCAGACGAGCAGCACTCGCTTCTTGTCAGGCACACTCTCCTCTCTATCAGACGAGCAGCACTCGCTTCTTGTCAGGCACACTCTCCTCTATATTAGACGAGCAGCACTCGCTTCTTGTCAGACACACTCTCCTCTCTATCAGACGAGCAGCACTCGCTTCTTGTCAGGCACACTCTCCTCTATATTAGACGAGCAGCACTCGCTTCTTGTCAGGCACACTCTCCTCTATATTAGACGAGCAGCACTCGCTTCTTGTTAGGCACACTCTCCTCTCTATCAGACGAGCAGCACTCGCTTCTTGTCAGGCACACTCTCCTCTATATTAGACGAGCAGCACTCGCTTCTTGTCAGGCACACTCTCCTCTCTATCAGACGAGCAGCACTCGCTTCTTGTCAGGCACACTCTCCTCTCTATCAGACGAGCCCCGAGCACTCGCTTCTTGTCAGTCACACTCTCCTCTATATTAGACGAGCAGCACTCGCTTCTTGTCAGACACACTCTCCTCTCTATCAGACGAGCAGCACTCGCTTCTTGTCAGTCACACTCTCCTCTCTATCAGACGAGCAGCACTCGCTTCTTGTTAGGCACACTCTCCTCTCTATCAGACGAGCAGCACTCGCTTCTTGTTAGGCACACTCTCCTCTCTATCAGACGAGCAGCACTCGCTTCTTGTTAGGCACACTCTCCTCTCTATCAGACGAGCAGCACTCGCTTCTTGTCAGACACACTCTCCTCTCTATCAGACGAGCAGCACTCGCTTCTTGTCAGACACACTCTCCTCTCTATCAGACGAGCCCCCAGCACTCGCTTCTTGTCACTCACACTCTCCTCTCTATCAGACGAGCCCCGAGCACTCGCTTCTTGTCACTCACACTCTCCTCTCTATTAGACGAGCCCCGAGCACTCGCTTCTTGTCAGACACACTCTCCTCTCTATTAGACGAGCCCCGAGCACTCGCTTCTTGTCAGTCACACTCTCCTCTCTATCAGACGAGCAGCACTCGCTTCTTGTCAGACACACTCTCCTCTCTATCAGACAAGCAGCATTCGCTTCTTGTCAGGCACACTCTCCTCTCTATTAGACGAGCCCCGAGCACTCGCTTCTTGTCAGTCACACTCTCCTCTCTATCAGACGAGCAGCACTCGCTTCTTGTCAGGCACACTCTCCTCTCTATTAGACGAGCAGCACTCGCTTCTTGTCAGGCACACTCTCCTCTCTATCAGACGAGCCTCGAGCACTCGCTTCTTGTCAGTCACACTCTCCTCTCTATCAGACGAGCAGCACTCGCTTCTTGTCAGGCACACTCTCCTCTCTATCAGACGAGCCCCGAGCACTCGCTTCTTGTCAGTCACACTCTCCTCTCTATCAGACGAGCCCCGAGCACTCGCTTCTTGTCAGGCACACTCTCCTCTCTATCAGACGAGCAGCACTCGCTTCTTGTCAGGCACACTCTCCTCTCTATCAGACGAGCAGCACTCGCTTCTTGTCAGGCACACTCTCCTCTCTATCAGACGAGAAGCACTCGCTTCTTGTCAGGCACACTCTCCTCTCTATCAGACGAGCAGCACTCGCTTCTTGTTAGGCACACTCTCCTCTCTATTAGACGAGCAGCACTCGCTTCTTGTCAGGCACACTCTCCTCTCTATCAGACGAGCAGCACTCGCTTCTTGTCAGGCACACTCTCCTCTCTATCAGACGAGCCCCCAGCACTCGCTTCTTGTCAGGCACACTCTCCTCTCTATTAGACGAGCCCCGAGCACTCGCTTCTTGTTAGGCACACTCTCCTCTCTATTAGACGAGCCCCCAGCACTCGCTTCTTGTCAGGCACACTCTCCTCTCTATTAGACGAGCCCCCAGCACTCGCTTCTTGTCAGGCACACTCTCCTCTCTATCAGACGAGCCCCCAGCACTCGCTTCTTGTCAGGCACACTCTCCTCTCTATTAGACGAGCCCCGAGCACTCGCTTCTTGTCAGGCACACTCTCCTCTCTATTAGACGAGCCCCCAGCACTCGCTTCTTGTTAGGCACACTCTCCTCTCTATCAGACGAGCAGCACTCGCTTCTTGTCAGGCACACTCTCCTCTCTATCAGACGAGCAGCACTCGCTTCTTGTCAGGCACACTCTCCTCTCTATCAGACGAGCCCCGAGCACTCGCTTCTTGTCAGGCACACTCTCCTCTCTATCAGACGAGCAGCACTCGCTTCTTGTGAGGCACACTCTCCTCTCTATCAGACGAGCAGCACTCGCTTCTTGTCAGACACACTCTCCTCTCTATCAGACGAGCAGCACTCGCTTCTTGTCAGACACACTCTCCTCTCTATCAGACGAGCCCCCAGCACTCGCTTCTTGTCACTCACACTCTCCTCTCTATCAGACGAGCCCCGAGCACTCGCTTCTTGTCACTCACACTCTCCTCTCTATCAGACGAGCAGCACTCGCTTCTTGTCAGGCACACTCTCCTCTATATTAGACGAGCAGCACTCGCTTCTTGTCAGACACACTCTCCTCTCTATCAGACGAGCCCCCAGCACTCGCTTCTTGTCAGGCACACTCTCCTCTCTATTAGACGAGCCCCGAGCACTCGCTTCTTGTCAGGCACACTCTCCTCTCTATTAGACGAGCCCCCAGCACTCGCTTCTTGTTAGGCACACTCTCCTCTCTATTAGACGAGCAGCACTCGCTTCTTGTCAGTCACACTCTCCTCTCTATCAGACGAGCAGCACTCGCTTCTTGTCACTCACACTCTCCTCTCTATCAGACGAGCAGCACTCGCTTCTTGTCAGGCACACTCTCCTCTCTATCAGACGAGCCCCAAGCACTTACTTCACACCACCCAGCTATACTGAAAGCCACTCACCACACACAGTCTACAGCCCTCCACCGAGGGAATCCTACGAGGGTGTCTAGTGAAGAACCTTAGCGGGACACAGAACCTGCCAAGAAGTAGAAGAAGAAGCCACCCAATGTACCGGTAGAGAACAAGGAGGCTCACCACCAACTCCAACTCATGCTTCATGCTTCAACGGACACTGAAGGTTTCCAAACAACTGCGCATCCAAGAGTAGAAACTAGCCGCTAGCAAGAGAGAGAAATGGAAATGGTGATAGTAGCCTCCCCCTTCAACCATAATGGAAGACGACATGCGAGAAGAGAAGCGTCATTAACAGGGCAGTTTACTGCATTGGTGTTCCGAAATAACGCTTTAATGTGGCATTTTATACATCAGGGATCCCCCATTGGTTACCTCACCAGAAGATATCTGATACGCAGTCTGTCAGACAGAACCCAACGACAAAACTGTGACGGAGAGGAGGAATGACCTATTCAATTAGACAAATCCAAGAGGATATTTCATAGGAATAATCAGCGGGATCTGAGCAGAGCGCAAAAGCTTTAACCGTTCGCCGCGATGAGTAGCACTGTGGACTCAAGGGCAACAACGGTCCTTGATCCTTTATAATAAGGGTGAAGGAAGCACAGATCCTCCATGTACCTTGACTGACTTCCCAGTCCTACCTCAACACTGGAGACCGTGCAGCACTGTGGACTCAAGGGCAACAACGGTCCTTGATCCTTTATAATAAGGGCGAAGGAAGCACAGCTCCCGGGCAGGAAGTGGGAACACAGCAAGAAGAAAAGGCAGGAGGCATGAGCTGTCATTCAGAGGGCTAAACGTCCCGGTACTTATTCCTTTATTATGGTGAAGTCTCCTTTAACCCGGGCGCTAAGTCCGGCCCCACGGTGTAGGGGAAAACGCGCCCGCCTGTCACCCGGCTCCCTGGCTTGGGGACTGGGTGTTTCTGTCGTCCTTAACGTTCCTTTCCTCACATTCAACACTTTACACTTACGCAACTTCATAACATATGGTGCAAGTAGGGACAAAGAATAAATAGCATTTAAAAAAGACTTGGGAATCGGACCACAATATAATTTTCGTTTGTTTGGATTTTCTGCTTAGTGAGACCGTGCCAGTTCCGTGGGTGAAGCACTGCCTCAGTCCAGTTGAGTTGCATCAAGAAAATCACATCTAAAGACTGGAACTGCAAGGCGAGGAGCTGTGTCTGCTTTAAAGGAACTTTAGTTACACCCGAGTGAATTAACTTGATGTAACCGTATTTCAAGTGCGTGAATCAATTTCAGCACAGCGACCTTATATCTCTCCACACAGAAAAGGTACAATTATTTCCGCCAATTTTAGCCCTTAGCTGACCGACGGTCCTGGTAAGTACCATTACTCGTAATGTTCGGCAGAGTTGTTAGAGCATCAAGGTATTTTCATTCCATAAGACAAACGTGAAAACTTAATGTTGCGTAGCTTGTATTTGATCTCCTTGGTAACAGAAACGGTCGTTGCCATGGCTATGGCCATTGTTAAAAATGTAATGCCTTTCATGATATCGGAATGATATTTCACATTACAAGACTTTCTGAAAACCTGTTTATTGTGAACATCGAACCTTCTTTTCGTGTTCCAAGTACTTTGAAATTAATTTTTTTAAAGTTTTGTGCATAAATAGTGAATTTTATGTTAGTGTACTCCAGAGTAACGATGGTCTGTACGAGTATGAACATAACCTCAGATAATCACAGTCCATTTTGCGATAAACAGCATTTTTAGTGCTTTATTGGTAATTATGGCTAGGTTTTTAAGTGATAATGAACTGTTAGAAGAAGATATTGAACTGAATAACAACTGTGACACTGATATTGAGCAAGAAGATGATGAAAGTGATTCTTTGCCGCTTACAGGTACATCCGTGCACGATGTCTTTGATTAGGTGTTTAGTCCTGAAATTGATGAAGTCAGACAAGTAACTGAAATCAACGAGTCAGAAAATAATCCTGTTATCAGTTTATCTAGGCCTACTGAAAATGGAACAGTTGATGACGTGAGTACCAGCAAAGAGCATAGTGCCGATTTTCCGGCTAATGATACTGGTAGGAGTGGGAAAGCAATTTTGGGGAAATAAATAGAAAATTTGCCTGCTGCCATTTCTTGATGGATACAGTACTTTTGTATCCATCTCTTGGCACAGGCCAGAGTAAAGTGTAGCTTCCACCGAAGTCCCAGTCTCATCCATGCCTGTGACAATATGGAAGCTGCTGGGGTATGGGTGGTGCTGAATAATGACATTCAGAGCACGACTAGTGCATCTGAGTGTTATGAAAGGTGTTGCTCATAGGGTCAGTCGTGCTGCAATAGCACTTTCTGACCCAGTGAGGAAAGCAATGGCAAACTACCTCACTCCTCGTCTTGCCTCGTACGCCTCATTTTGGTGCTGCCATTGGTTTCTGCGGTTTCCTTATAACCGCATAACCTTTGGTGGTGCTATTTGAGGATCCAACCAGCCTCTGGGCTGATGACCTAACAGAACACACAAGTAGAAAATGGAAGAAAGTTGAGAACACAATTATTCCTGAATTTCATTTGCCAACTAGTGTCAAACAGAAGAGGTGTTCCTCAAAATATGGCAGATGAGAAGAAAATGTCTCGTGGTGACAGTGACTGCAGAATGTCAAATACTGGCATATGATATTTCAAGTGGAAAGATATCAAACCTGTAACTTTTTCATCTTACTAGCATGGTAGAGAAGAGAACTTACCACTGTTTCAAGAAAAGAAAAGGATGTCACAAGGAAAGAAGTGACCTCCCAGCAGTTGTTGCAGATTATAACTCTCATATAGGAGGGGTTGATTTGGCAGACAGACTTAGACTTGACCGAAGATGCAGGAAAGGGAACACAGGATCTTTTGGCGACTACTTGAAATAGCATTCATTGAGGCATATATATCTTTTGTGAAATGAATGATAAAATTCCACTTATTCAATTTCGGAGGGATGTTGACTTTCAGTGACCCCAAGAAAACTCCTAAAAGAAAGTTTAGTGCTAAAAATCAACCAAGAAAAAAACAAAAGAAGAAGGAAAATCTTCTTCTTCGCTCAGGATGTCAGACTAGGAAACAAGGCGTTCATTGGCATATAGGCTAGGTGTGAATTCTGCAGTTCCCGCCAGGCACAATCTCGACCCTACAGTAAATGTAGTCACTACAATTTGCATTTGGGTTGTAATGAAAAAAATAATGTTTTCACTGCCTATCATGATGTAGATTTTTTTTTTTGCTGGGGGCTTTACGTCGCACCGACACAGATAGGTCTTATGGCGACAAGAGATAATTATTAGGAATAACACTGGGAACTGAAATTTGTAAATGTTCCTCTAATTTTGATAATCGATTAATTCATTAAATTTTACTAATTGTGCATTTTAATTGTCCCTGGATTAACTTTGATACAACCTTAGTATTATTAATGTGAAATATTAACTACAAAGTGAAAATTGTAGTTTAATTTTGTATCTTGGAGAAAGCTTATCAGCATGAAGTGTTGAACCAGCCTCCAGAGAGACCGACGGTACTCTCAAGTACCATATTCTACCGTGAGCCACGGTAAGGTCAACACGCCATGTGTCCATAGCAACCACCAATACCATAACAAGTTCAACAATGGTGCATACACAGGAGGAAAAGAAACCCCAAAAATATAAAAATACGAACACTACAAGATTAAATAAATAAACCGAAAGTAGAAATTAGTATGTGACAGAAAACATTTACACTGACATCCAGGTGAAACCTCTTGTGGTCTATAATTGTATAAATAGGATAGTTACCTTTCAATTACGCATACGGGAAACGTTAGAAAAATACAAACCAATTTGCCTTTTCAAAACAAGAAGAAATGCGAAATAACAATAACCCATAATACTTATTTGGAAGTAACCTCCTTAAAAATCACTACCCTCACTTTTAGGAAACAGTACGGTGATATTACCAAGATACAATGAAGGAAGCCGATGTAATGAATACCCTAACTGATATTAAAAGAATGCGCAGATGGACGCTTTCAGAAGTTCACACACCCGAAATCTTCAGACCCGAAGTTTTGTACATCATCTTCCGTGGAATGAGGAGGCCAAAAGGAATACAATTGTGAAGGGACTTACATGTTGGTTCAAGCTGCAGGAACACATTACTATAGTCTACTCATGTAGAAGAACTAGTAGTTACCATATCCAGAAAAATAAATAAATAATAAGACGTTCTTGCTCAATAAAGAAAGAAGGGCAAAACCCTCACGCTTATTTCAACTATCCAGGTTCCATGTCGTAGATGGGAACCTGATCCCGGAGCGGAGCAAACACACGTCCTTCCTTCATGCATCGCCCTCTACTATGACTGCGCTAATACGCCTTCTCATTCGCCCGGCCACACATATAAACGAGCGAACACGTCATAGTTACCAGTTCCGGCGCTTGGAGCGCTGGGAAGCTGACATTAGTCTGCTGGAAGAGATACGCTCAGTGATCATTGCTAAGACTGCTGCCGTAATTTGAGCCTCTGTTTGCCTTATTTGGCTTGTTTCTTTGGTCGTGAATCGTTTTAATGTTTATGTACATAATATTGTTTACTGCTGTGTGCCTTGATGTAAGATGAAAAGCAGATCGGGAAGTGGGATTCGTTTCATGAATTTCCTTTCAACGAGTAACTACGTCATAAATGGCTGAATGGTATCTCAAGAAAGAATTTCTCTCTTAATTTCAATTCCAGGTCATTTGTTTGCCACACTGAATAAATCCACACTTTCACGCTACGTGGGAGATATAAACTGCGAGACTGGAATAACCCTCTTAGCGCCTCTTAATAATGGAGCGCCTTTTAGCAGAAAGTCAGCGCCTAACTGAAGCAGAGAGATTGTGTTTGTTGATAGTCCATCGAACAGCAGATGTTATATGACCAGAAACTGGGCACCTTGTTTGAATAGAAAGACGCTTCGTTCCATGTTGAGCAAATAAAAACTACTCAAAGTTGACTGTCATGCAAGCGAAAGTAGAAATCGAATTACCCTGGCCAATAACCTTCTCCGTTTTATAATTTCCGCTGTGACTACAAAATAAAGGTTACCAGCAGCATTTTTTAAGAGGCATTTAGGGACAGAGCTACATACTTTAACACTCACAACAATAAAGGCAGTCGAAGGTTGCGGTTTTTTCGTGTTGCGCATTGTGAGTGACAATCGTAAGACTAATGTTAGCAGGATAAGAAGAATGTCTTCTTCAAAACATATTAAACCGAAGATCTGTCATCCTGTTGATAGTGAAATGCCTCTTCTTGCTTTCGACCAATCGCACATTCTGAAGAAGTAAAAAATTATTTACTAAAAAAAATCTCTGTTTGATGGTTTCCAGGATATAAATGGTGATTTTATCTAGAAACTGTATCAGATGCAATAAAATGAAACTGTGAAACCGGTTCATTTTTCTTGCACGCAAAAATATCGAGCCGTCTAAGTTTAAGAAAATGAACGTGCGGTGCGCGAAATATATTTTCGCGACTGAAGTAATAACAGGCCTAGAATATTTAAAAGACCATTCGTATACAGATATACACGACTTTTTAATGGAGGTACCACTGTCAAATACATGTTATCATAAGAAAATGATTCGACATACATGTCAGTAGTACAAATGTAACAACATTGTATCCGGACAAAATGCTTGATTCTTTTGACAAGACCAAGGTGTGCTACAGTGCTAATGGACTTGATTTATAGAAGAGATTAAAACAGCAGGCTGCAGTATCCATCTGATTTGCCAATGCGGATTCTTAAAGTTATTCATGATTTTGTATTGAAAGCACAAACATGTTGCGTGACATTCACAGTTATTGAGTGAAGTTATTCTTAAATAACAAAGAGAACGCGAAACACTTAAACAGAAAAGTGTGTGAAATTATTTATTTCTACAGTATTTACTACCTACAAGCAAAGCAAAGTCACCTCCGTACAGGCCATGAAGGCCCTTGGGGGAGTGGAAGGTAAAGGCACGTGATGGGGTAGAGTGGTTAGCTCTACGCCCGGCCGCCTTTGCCCCCAGGAATTAACCTGGTACTCATTTTTGGTGTAGGCGTGTAGGCTGAGTGAACCTCAGGGCCATATGCACCTTCTGACGGGGATTCGAACCCACATCCTTCCGGGCGAACCGAGCACGCCTTTACCTCCTCGACCAGACAGCCCCTATTTACTACCTACGGTTAACATTATTTTGTACGGTTTTTCCGCTGCGGAGAGATACGTTCTTCACGGAATTTATTTATTAAGGTGTAAGGTGTGACTCAAATGTATTTATCGAGTGATTGGCTCTATATTTAAACAGAAATTTACAAAACACTTTAACGTGTGCTGTAATGAACAATGGTGTTTCAATGCCAGCGAAGCAGCGCTCGGCGGTAAAAATGGGAACTAGGCCCATATCGCTGATATCGCTGTAGTGGGAAGGCGTATTAGCGCAGCCATAGTAGAGGGCAATGCTTCATGTTACTCAAGCCGCAACTTATGGCGTCAGCATGGCGCACCGAGAAGGAAAGAGAGAGTGAGAGACTCGCTCTCAAGGTGACACCACAACTTAGGGCACGAAATCGTAGCAGACCAAGTATAGAAGAAAACATTCAAGCAATATAAGCACATAGGCTCCATGATGAAGATGATAACAAACAATATGAGCAAAGCCACGCAGGAAATAATCGTGGAATACAAGGCGGAAAAAATTTACGAGTTATACCAATTTCAATAGAACGAGAGCTGTTTCGAAAAAATATGTCACAGGAAATCAATAAACATGTCGCTAACGTGACAACATACAGAAAACATAAAATTAGAAAAAAATAAAAAATAAACATTTTATCGTATTTAAGTTTTAATAGATTTGTACACAAGTAGGAGCAAAACACCGCTGGGAAGACACGTCGTGTCAAATTTCGTATGAATCGTCTTTCTTGACAAAATGGTAAGATTGCACAATAGACTGAACCAAGTCCTAGTGAATGCTTTGAAATCATCGCCTATAGAAAGCGTTGGGTCGCCACTTTCCGTGGCTTTTTCACATCTTTTTTAATAACTCATGCCTTCATAATTTCTAAATGCCATATTCGATCAAAACTCACACATACTAAATCTATTGCTTCGTAACATTTTGGTATTTCGAAACATTATCTAGCGATCTTTAGCAGGTTAAAACACTGTCAAGATGTACAATTAGAAGCTCTGATTTTATGAGTTCTGGTGAACATCTGTTCCTAACATCAGTCCAATTATTCTTCACCATCGAAGACACTCGTTCGACAAACGCATGAACTATTTGTCACCAGCCTTACTGATAGTCATCTTTCACTTCAGCCGGTCCCCTTTCTCATGGTCCTGCAACCTGAGTATTTCAGCTGCAAGTTCAAAGTCGCAATATTTTAATTTATATTCAGAGAAAGAGGTTACAACATATTACAAGCTGAGAAGTAATAATGGGTTTCGAGATATTTGATAAAAGTAACATAGAAGCGATCAAATTCACATGACATCTTGATAAGAAATGTTGAAGAAAGCCCTCTCACAATTGATCATTCTTTCTTACATAATGTTATAGATGTGATGCAACAATACTTAGCTCCCTTTCTTCCGTGGATTTTGGTAAAGATTGCTTTTGACCTCCTACATTTCACATAAAATGCAAATAGATTTTACGAATGACTTCTTTCTCTGGATTTTCAGCTTAAATTACTGATGTAAGTTGTTTTGGGCTGGCTTCAACGCTCTTGAAGTGGCTCTGTATTGCTGGCCAATACATAATCTGTTAATGGCAGGAGGTAAGGACACATGCTTTAAGATATCATACCATCCGAATTCATAAATTCACTCCTTATAGCTGATGAAGAGAAATGTTCATAGACCTTAAAATAAACAAGATCCTCTACATCCATTTCCAGCACCTACGTGGCATGCATTAATAAATAAATAGAGTTAGAAATGGCCGTGGAAGTGATGAGAAATTGAAGGAACTTACTAGAAAATTGAATCTAGCAAAGAAGTCACCTAAGGATAACATGACGGCAAGCATAATTGGTGGTCATACAAATTTTAGTTTAAAATGGAAGGGTATGTATAGATATTTTAAGGCAGAAACAGGTTCCAAGAAGGACATTTCGGGAATCATTAATGAACAAGAGGGGTGTCTATGTGAGGATCTTCAAAAGGCAGAAGTATTCAGTCAGCAGTATGTAAAGATTGTTGGTTACAAGAATAATGTCCAGACAGAGAAGGTAACCAGTACTAAAGAAGTATGAAAATTTACGTATGATAACAATGATATTTACAATAAGATACACCAGTTTAAAACTAGAAAAGCGGCTGGAATTGATAAGATTTCTGGGGATATACTAAAGGCAATGGGTTGGGATATAGTACCATATCTGAAGTACTTATTTGCTTATTGTTTGATCAAAGGAGCTATACCAGATGAATGGAGAGTTGCTACAGTAGCCCCTGTGTATAAAGGAAAGGGTGATAGACATAAAGCTGAAAATTACAGGCCAGTAAGTTTGTCATGCGTTGTATGTAACCTTTGGGAAGGCATTCTTTCTGATTATATTAGACATGTTTGCGAAATTAAGAACTGGTTTGCCAGAAGGCAGTTCACTTTTAGGAAAGGTTATTCCACTGAAGCTCAACTTATCAATATCAATATCAATCAATACTGATCTGCATTTAGGGCAGTCGCCCAGGTGGCAGATTCCCTATCTGTTGCTTTCCTAGCCTTTTCAAAAATGATTTCAAAGAAATTGGAAATTTATTGAACATCTCCCTTGGTAAGTTATTCCAATCCCTAACTCCCCTTCCTATAAATGAATATTGGGCCCAGTTTGTCCTCTTGAATTCCAACTTTATCTTTATATTGTGATCTTTCCTACTTTTATAGACGCCATTCAAACCTATTCGTCTACTAATGTCATTCCACGCCATCTCTCCACTGACAGCTCGGAACATACCACTTAGTCGAGCAGCTCTTCTTCTTTCTCTCAATTCTTCCCAACTCAAACATTGCAACATTTTTGTAACGCTACTCTTTTGTCGGAAATCACCCAGGATTCCAGGAAGATATAGCAGATATCTTGGATTCAGGAGGTCAAATGGACTGTATTGCGATTGACTTGTGTAAAGCATTTAATAGAGTGTAAAATATGAGACTACTGGCAAAAATGAGTGCATGAGACAAAAAAGTGACTGAATGGGTTGCTATATGTTTCGAAAATAGATCTCAGAGGATTAGAGTAGGCGAAGCTTTATATGACCCTGTAATTATTAAGAGGGGAATTCCTCAATGCAGTATTATCGGACCTGTATATACACTGACTGACAGTGACAATGCAACACCAAGGAGGAGTGGTTCGAAAGGGATGAAAGTTGGGGAAAAACAGAGACGGCACGGACGAATAATTGATTTTTATTTCAAACCGATATGCAGGTTACACAATGCGCACGGCATCGAATCAGTAGGATGTAGGACCACCGCGAGCGGCGATGCACGCAGAAACATGTCGAGGTACAGAGTCAATAAGAGTGCGGATGGTGTCCTGAGGGATGGTTCTCCATTCTCTGTCAACCATTTGCCACAGTTGGTCGTCCGTACGAGGCTGGGGCAGAGTTTGCAAACGGCGTCCAATGAGATCCCACACGTGTTCGATTGGTGAGAGATCCGGAGAGTACGCTGGCCACGGAAGCATCTGTACACCTCGTAGAGCCTGTTGGGAGATGCGAGCAGTGTCTGGGCGGGCATTATCCTGCTGAAACAGAGCAGTGGGCAGCCCCTGAAGGTACGGGAGTGCCACCGGCAGCAGCACATGCTGCACGTAGCGGTGGGCATTTAACGTGCCTTGAATACGCACTAGAGGTGACGTAGAATCATACGGAATAGCGCCCCAAACCATGATGCCGCGTTGTCTAGCGGTAGGGCGCTCCACAGTTACTGCCGGATTTGACCTTTCTCCACGCCGACGCCACACTTGTCTGCGGTTACTATCACTGACAGAACAGAAGCGTGACTCATCGGAGAACACGACGTCCCACCATTCCCTCATCCAAGTCGCTCTAGCCCGGCACCATGCCAGGCGTGCACGTCTATGCTGTGGAGTCAATGGTAGTCTTCTGAGCGGACGCCGGGAGTGCAGGCCTCCTTCAACCAATCGACGGGAAATTGTTCTGGTCGATATTGGAACAGCCAGGGTGTCTTGCACATGCTGAAGAATGGCGGTTGACGTGGCGTGCGGGGCTGCCACCGCTTGGCGGCGGATGTGCCGATCCCCGCGTGCTGACGTCACTCGGGCTGCGGCTGGACCCCTCGCACGTGCCACATGTCCCTGCGCCAACCATCTTCGCCACAGGCGCTGCACCGTGGACACATCCCTATGGGTATCGGCTGCGATTTGACGAAGTGACCAACCTGCCCTTCTCAGCTCGATCACCATACCCCTCGTAAAGTCGTCTGACTGCTGGAAATGCCTCCGTTGACGGCGGCCTGGCATTCTTAGCTATACACGTGTCCTGTGGCACACGACAACACGTTCTACAATGACTGTCGGCTGAGAAATCACGATACGAAGTGGGCCATTCGCCAACGCCGTGTCCTATTTATCGTTCGCTACGTGCGCAGCACAGCGGCGCATTTCACATCATGAGCATACCTCAGTGACGTCAGTCTGCCCTGCAATTGGCATAAAGTTCTGACCACTCCTTCTTGGTGTTGCATTTGCTCTGTCAGTCAGTGTGTATATATACATACATGATATGAGTAAATAAGTGGAATCGGAGGTAAGGCTTTTTGCGAATGATGTTATTCTGTAGAGAGTAATGAATAAGTTACAAGATTGCGAGCGGCTGCAGGGTGACCACGATAAGGTTTTGAGATGGACAGCAGGCAATGGTATGTTGATAAACGGGGTTAAAAGTCAGGTTGTGAGTTTCACAAATAGGAAAAGTCCTCTCAGTTTTAATGACTGTGGTGATGGGCTGAAAATTCCCTTTGGGGATCATTGTAAGTAACTATGTGTTAATATAAGGAAAGATCTTCATTGGGGTAATCACACACACACACACACACACACACACACACACACACACACACACACACACAGGGGTAAGGGGTACCGATCTCTGCACATGGTTATGAGGGTGTTTAGGGGTTGTAGTAAGGATGTAAAGGAGAGGGCATATACGTTTCTGGTAAGACCCCAACTAGAGTATGGTTCCAGTGTATGGGACCCTCACCAGGATTACCTGATTCAAGAACTGGAAAAAATCCAAAGAAAAGCAGCTTGATTTGTTATGGGTGATTTCCGACAAAAGAGTAGTGTTACAAAATGTTGCAAATTTGCGCTGGGAAGAACTGGCAGAAAGAAGACGAGCTGCTCGACTAAGGGCCAGTTCTACCATCTGCTGGTAAAGTGGCTGGCAGATGCCCGGGAGGTAAAATACCTGGGGGTGTAAATCAGCCGGTACTTTGCCTTGCGTGCAACCACCTCCGCGCAAGCGCTGGGTAGCTACCCGGAGCTTGACACCGATATACGGAGTTGGCTAGACTGATATTCAGCGACTTCTCGCTTCCGAGGGTGGTGCTATCTATCGTCAGATGTGTGAAGCTCATTTCGACTGTCTTATTTTCCTGTGCTTGCATCTGTTGATTATCACCAAAAAGGCTAAAAAGAGGAGTCTTACGAGTGTGCACAACGATCTATGTCAAGCTTTCGTGATTTTAATCTATGGGCTTCAAATTCAATACCTAATTGGGATTAAAATCTCGAGATTACATTTTCTTACGCCATTTATAACCTGTCATGTAAGGCATCGTTTCTGGAAGGAATTCTCGTAGTAGACTGGTCAAGTCGCTCGCTCTGTAATAGAAGGTACGCAGGTTTTCATCGTCCTTCTAATTTACATTAAACGATTTATTTTCGTTCCCTGCCGTTGTTCTTAACTCTTTTCCACGCGCTTCCAAATTTCGTTACGGACTTATTGCCTTTGATCATTCTATCTGCAGGCTTCTGTGAATTGATTATCTCCACGATGCTCTATTTGCAACTAGCTCTGTGACCTCGTTTAGTTCCACATGCTTCCATTTATTGATAAAGCATCCCATTCTAATGTTTAACTTTATGAAGATAAAATTGGAAGATACTGTAAATGTAAAGCACTAATCGGGGTAAATATCCATTCATAGGAAGAGGAATTCGGGAATGGAATAGTTTCCAATTTCTTCGAAATCATTTACAAGAAGACTATGTAAACAACTGATAGGGAATCTGCTACTTGGGCGACAGTTCTATATGTTATATTAATCGTAACATCCCTTTGTATAAGTAGCACACATATAATGCATTTTCCTAGTAGGCATAACATTGTGATTAAACATTTCAATGAAATACATTAACAAAAGAACCTATGTAAAGTGGCATACAGATTAATACAACGCTAATAATGAAAATATACCTGGCGAGTTGGCCGTGCGCGTAGAGGCGCGCAGCTGTGAGCTTGCAGCCGGGAGATAGTAGGTTCGAATCCCACTATCGGCAGCCCTGAAAATGGTTTTCCGTGGTTTCCCATTTTCACACCAGGCAAATGCTGGGGCTGTACCTTAATTAAGGCCACGGCCGCTTCCTTCCAACTCCTAGGTCTTTCCTATCCCATCGTCGCCATAAGACCTATCTGTGTCGGCGCGACGTAAAGCCACTAGCAAAAAAAAATTATTGAAAATAAAAAAGATTCGTCATAATGAAGACTCGAACCTGAAAATCTGGTATTATGAAGTGAGCGCGTTAACCATTACGCTACGCGTAAGTTGGAGTCAATTAGGATACATAGGGCCGGTTCTACCATCTGCTGGTAAAGTGGCTGGCAGCTGCCCGGGAGGTAAACTACCTGGAGGTGTAAATCGGCTGGTACTTTGGCTTGCGTCCAACCACCTCCGCGCAAGCGCTAGGTAGCTACCCGGAGCTAGACACCGATATACGGAGTTGGCTAGACTGATTTTCAGCGATTTCTCGCTTTCGAGGGTGGTGCTATCTATCGTCAGATGCATGAAACCCATTTCGATTGTCTTATTTCCCTGTGCTTGCGTCTGCTGATTATCACCAAAAAGCCTAATAAGTAGTGGTGGGGACGGAGCGGAGCAGTTGTTGTGACGTAGTACCGAGTAAACTACCGAGTGAATGTAATGTGGCGGCACGTTTAAATACGTTATTGGTATGGCAACGTAAATTCAATGCCCTTTTCTCACAACATATCCATGTTGCTTTCTGCTGGAGAAGCCGACCTGCGCATGTCACCCTTGTGATGCCTCTTGATATAATCCCACAAATTTGATACGCCACCACCCGTCAAGTAAATGCGGCCGCAAAATTTGCATTTTGCTTATTTTTATCACCAGTAATTTCAAAGAGTCCGCCTCTGTGGTGTAGTGGTTAGCGTGATTGGCTGCCACCCCCAGATGCCCGGGTTTGATTCCCGGCTCTGCCAAGAAATTTGAAAAGTGGTACAAGGGCAGGAACGGGGTCCACTCAGCCTCGGGAGGTCAACTGAGTAGAGGTGGGTTCGATTCCCACCTCAGCCGTCCTGGAAGTGGTTTTCCGTGGTTTCCCACTTCTCCTCCAGGCGAATGCCGGGATGGTACCTAACATAAGGCCACGGCCGCTTCCTTCCCTCTTCCTTGCCTCTCCCTTCCAATCTTCCCATCCCTCCACAAGGCCCCTGTTCAGCATAGCAGGTGAGGCCGCCTGGGCGAGGTACTGGTCATTCTCCCCAGTTGTATCCCCGACCAAGAGTCTGAAGCTCCAGGACACTGCCCTTGAGGCGGTAGAGGTGGGATCCCTCGCTCTGTCCGAGGGAAAAGCCAACCCTGGAGGGTAAACAGATGATGATGATGATGATGATGAATTTCAAAGAAATGCCATGCATCAGACGGTTTTCGTGGCATTTGTGGTACAAATTTCTGTAAAAATTTATGCAATTCCTTAAATTTTCTAAAACATGAATACAAACCACAACAAGCGGAGGAAATATAGACGCAAATTAAGAAACACAGACTGAATACAGGCATAATACTCTTACAAGGGGTGGCCACGACGTTCGGATCACGGAGTATCTTCAAACTTTGTACACATTTAGTAGTCCATTAGGACAAGATAATGTGCAAGTAGTAAGGTGTACTACTAAGGCGTTCGCGATAAAATCTGAAGATAAGTTTTCGCGTCGAATATGTACCTGTGCGTTTCGATCATTGCGTGAAACGGTGGTGGTCGAGTGGTTAGCGTTCAAGCTCCGTAAGCGCTGGCTCGCTGGATCGAGTCCCGCCTGTTGTTTTGTTTTTCAACACTGGTCAAATTCTTTCATATACATTACAATTCAAAGGTAATATACTGAAAAAAAGGTATATTTGCATGAACGTTATTGGATTTCCAATGTTATTTGGCTCTTTACTAATGTTTATCATTACAAAAAATATTTTTCTTTCTTTCTTTCTTTCTTTCTTTCTTTATCTGATTACCCTCCAGGGTCGGTTTTTCCCTCGGACTCAGCGAGGAATCCCACCTCTACCGCCTCAAGGGCGGTGTCCTGGAGCGCGAGAGTTTGGGTCGAGTATACAACTGGGTAGGATGACCACTACCTCGCCCAGGTGACCTCACCTGCTATGCTGAACAGGAGCCTTGTGGAGAGATGGGAAGATTGGAAGGGATAGGCAAGGAAGAAGGAAGGAAGTGGCCGTGGCCTTACATTAGGTAGGGGCCTACATCCCGGCATTTACCCGGAGGAGAAATAAATGGGAATCTACGGAAAACCACTTCGAGGATGGCTGAGGAGGGAATCGAACCCACCTCTACTCAGTTGACCTCCCGAGGCTGAGTGGACCCCGTTCCTGCCCTTGTACCACTTTTCAAATTTCGTGGCAGAGCCGGGAATCAAACCCGGGCATCTGGGGGTGGCAGCCAATCACACGAACCACTCCACGACAGAGGTGGACTACAAAACAAATATATCATTTATAATTATCAACAAGTAAACGGCCCAATGCATAAAGTATTCCTGAAAAGGTATGCCTGTCGCGATTTGTGAAATCCCTCATACCTGACAGTGAAATCGAGTAAGGTACCCGGAACTGCTTTGCACCTGGACGCTCTGACCTGCAATATATATGAAAGAATATGACCAGTGTTGAAAAACAAAAAGTGAAAAGCGAGACTCGATCCAGTGATCCAGCGATTACGGAGCTTGAACGCTAACCACTCGACCATCGCCACCTTGTGCTCGTGACTGCAACGCACCGGTACACATTCGACGCGAAAATTCTCTTGCTATTTTCTTGAAAACGCTTTAATAGTACGCCTTACTATTTGCACATTATCTTGTCCTAATAGACTACTAAAAGTTTACAAAATTTGAAGATGATCCGTGATCTCAACGTCGTGGTCTGCCCTTGTTAAACACTTGTCGTGCGCTACACTGTGCTCTGGTCCTCCGCGAGTACTTACAGTTGTAAGCGGAGGGGATCGGTGATGCGCTCTACCGCCACAACCGGATTACTCATCGGTATTACTCGCTCCGTCCCCACCTCTACTAATAAGGGGAGTCTTAAGAGTTATGGACAACGATTCATGTCAAGCTTTCGTGATTTTAATCTATGATCTTCAATATCAATACCTAATTGGGATTAAAATCTCGAGATTACATTTTCTTACGCCAGTTATAACCTATCATGCAAGGCAGCGTTTTTGAAAGGTATTCTCGTAGTAGACTGGTCAAGTCGCTCGCTCCGTAATAGAAGGTACGCAGGTTTTCATCGTCTTTCTAATTTACATTTTAAAGTGTATTTTCGTTCCCTGCCGTTCTTCTTAACTCTCTTTTACGCGCTTCCATATACATATATACACACATCTTCTTTACGGACTTATTGCCTTTGAGCATTCTATCTGCAGGCTTCTGTGAACTGATTAAGTATCTCCACGATGCTCTATTTGCAACTAGTTCTGTGACCTCGTTTAGTTCCACATGCTTCCATTTATTGATGAAGTATTTCATTTTAATTTTTAACTTTATGAAGATAAAGTTGGAAGGTACTGTAAATGTAAAGAACAAATCGGGGTAAATATCCATTCATAGGAAGAGGAATTCGGGAATGGAATAGTTTCCAATTTCTTCGAAATAATTTACAAGCCTATGTAACTAAGGTTAAGTTAATAGTAAGTTCCCACCTTCCAATACTTAACAATTTCTATATAATAGACTTATTAATTACATAATATAATCCATATAACCTCTAGTACATGTTTCGTTCCGATATGGAACATCTTCAGCTAAAATTGGTAAAATGGCAAGACAATTAAAATACATTGATGTTAAGATGATACGTAAGCTAAAAGATATGATAAAATGGCTCGAAAATTAAAACATATGATAAAGATGATGAGATAAAGTTCATTCATGTTGGTTAAAAACCACAACAAGTCAGTTTTCAAGTGGCGAGTTAAAAACAGCGATAAGGTTCTTCATGTTGGAGGCGTATACATTTTGTCGATCTTGAATATAAATTGAAGAATACAGGATTTTCTTATATGTGATTTATCGGGGAAATCTTGATAAAATAACCGTAGTTGAAGTTGAGTTTGGTAGGATTATTAAAATGTGTCTTAAAGACAATCTTGTCGTATTTAACGTCCTCCCTTACGCCGTTGTCTTTTAGCTTACGTATCATCTTAACATCAATGTATTTTAATTGTCTTGCCATTTTACCAATTTTAGCTGAAGATGTTCCATATCGGAACGAAACATGTACTAGAGGTTATATGGATTATATTATGTAATTAATAAGTCTATTATATAGAAATTGTTAAGTATTGGAAGGTGGGAACTTACTCTTAACTTAACCTTAGTTGTGTTGAGCCAATACGGAATAAACATGAGATTTATAAGCTGTAAGCCTATGTAAACAACTAATAGGCAATC
Organism: Anabrus simplex; assembly: GCF_040414725.1. Taxonomy (NCBI): domain Eukaryota; kingdom Metazoa; phylum Arthropoda; class Insecta; order Orthoptera; family Tettigoniidae; genus Anabrus; species Anabrus simplex. The sequence continues at coordinate 348,933,908 of NC_090270.1, forward strand.
TGCTACCTGGGCGACAGTCCTATGTGCTATTAATCATAACATCACTTGCTATAGGTAGCATACATATAAAGCAATTTTCCTAGTAGACATAATATTATGATAAGAACGTATGAAAAGAGGCATACAGATTAACACAACACTAATAATGGAAATAAAAAAGATTCGTCATAATAAAGACTCGAACCCGCACACTTCGTATTACGAAGCGAACGTGTTAACCATTATGCTACGAAAACGCTTGGGTTACGTAGGATGCATACAGTAATATATATCTCGTGTCGGAAAACTGAAAAAGTAGAAAATTAAAGCCCATTTGAAATGATTTCCAAATAGATTTTGATTTTACATCCTTTTAGAGTTTCTTTACGAAAGCTTAACGTATAAAATGTGTTCCCTGCGCTACCGATGCGAGAGGCTGGTGTGACCGTTGCAACACAAGGGAATCATTAATGTTCAAAATCCTGCAATACAATATCGATCACTGTTACAGTATACTGCTTTTTTCAGTATACTAAGCTAATTTGAGTTGCATATCACCAGAAATACAGCTAATAATGTTCAGCTCTCAGAACTTGCCCGGCAGGTAAAGTCTTATCAGGGGGGTGACACTTCATAGGGAACGTCCGAAGCAGTTCTGAGATGGGCCAATCGATCTCCGCCAACTAATGAAAACTAAAATTCTCTTTTAGAGGGTTAATTTAGAAGGCATAGGTTGGCATTACACATTCAGTTGCGTGGTACAGCAATTTCAAAACACAACACCGTTATCGTTGCGCGCGAAGGGACCTTGGTCGCACGGTATGTAATAGTGCTTGTTAGACGAAAATTTGTTGAGATTCTTTCGCATTGAACGAGATTTTTGATCCAGTTTTTTGAAAGTATGGCTTGAAATTATAATTATGCGCGTTCTTAGTGTAAAGAAATAGTGTTATGATCATGAACGCAGTTCACATTGAACTACCTAGCTGTTGCGAGTAAACGTCTGTGTGATTGTGCTTCTTACCTGCTGTTTGGAATAAATAAATTCAAAATATAAACTGTGTGCATTATGTTGTGTTTTACTTTCATCCTTTCCTTCTCGTGTTTTCCATTCCCATACATAAAAGTCGTGGGAAGGGTTCAACGAACGAAAGAATGAGGTTATGTTAGATCGTGATTTAGGCAAGAATGGGCGTTTTGGGGTTTTATATGAATTGCATTAACATTTTTAGTAATCAATGTTGCATTTATCACTTAATAGATGTAAATTTACATTAAAATGCGAACGGTGAAACAACGATACAAGCTAGTGTTATAACAGTATTGCCAACATACAAATACGCTAATTGCAATTTACTTTTCAAGTAAAAGACACGAGAGAAGCTTTGGATACAACTTTCCTACCGAAATACAATCATTATCTCTATCACAATTAAAATTTTAACAAAGTAACAACTATCATCATCGTGTTTACTACGAGGTACTATCGTGGGATTTATTTCCTTATGTTGGCAGAGAGAGAGTGGCCACTGTAGCTTCCATGACCTGTTTTCTCAGCCAACTTTATTATACAGGAGTGACGGGTCTATTTCTCTTATATGATCCTTGAGTCTTATCGGGCCCTCGAAGTGGCCAAGAAATTACGCGCCGGGTAACGACGATTTATGCTGCCGATAGCGCTACCTGGGAGTGGTCGGACGGAAACATCCTTTTACGCGGAGGGCAAATTACGCGCTACTGTACCAGTAGGTGGTAGAACCGGCCGTAAGTGGTATGTTCCAGGCTGTCAGCGGAGAGATGGCGTGGAATGACATCAGTAGACGAATAAGTGTGAGTGGCGTCTTTAAAAGTAGGAAACGTCACAATATGAAGATAGAATTCAAGAGGCCAAATTGGGGAAAAATTAAGATAGGGATTGTGATAACTTACCACGGGATGCTCAATAAATTTCAAACTGCTTTGAAATTATTTAAGATAATGGTAGGAAAACAACAGATGGCGAATCTGCCACCTGTGCTACTCCGTAATGATTGATTTCAGAATATTACTGTCACTGAGAAACACTGCTGAGTTCATTTCTGCCCAACATGACGTAAGACTTGCGGCAGGTCAGTCACACCGCTTGAGAACTCGTGTACTCACCTCCATTTGTCATACAGGTGATACACCTGACGAGGTGTAGGGTTCAGCTGACAATTGGCTAAAATTCGATGGGCGTTTTCTTCATCGGCCAGAAGGTTGCTCTCATGTCGTGCCAGAGCTGCGGATGGTAGCAGACCTTCGTCGAAGTATCGCATGAAAGCCTCAGTTGTGTGCTGAGAACATCGCAGCAGCCGGTACGAGACCGCGTCGTGCACAGGATGGCTGTGGAGCGCTGAGACCTGTAAACAAGAACTAGTTGTTAATATTGTACAGTACCAGGTGACTGGAGAGAGAGAGAGAGAGAGAGAGAGAGAGAGAGAGAGAGATCTGTAAACAAGAAGTAGTTGTTAATATTGTACAGTACCAGGTGACTGGAGAGAGAGAGATCTGTAAACAAGAACTAGTTGTTAATATTGTACAGTACCAGATGACTGTAGAGAGAGAGAGAGAGAGAGAGAGAGAGAGAGAGAGAGAGAGAGAGAGAGAGATCTGTGAACAAGAACTAGTTGTTAATATTGTACAGTACCAGATGACTGTAGAGAGAGAGATCTGTAAACAAGAACTAGTTGTTAATATTGTACAGTACCAGGTGACTGTAGAGAGAGAGATCTGTAAACAAGAACTAGTTGTTAATATTGTACAGTACCAGGTGACTGTAGAGAGAGATCTGTAAGCAAGAAGTAGTTGTTAAGGTTGTACAGTACCAGGTGACTGTAGAGAGAGATCTGTAAACAAGAACTAGTTGTTAATATTGTACAGTACCAGGTGACTGTAGAGAGAGATCTGTAAGCAAGAAGTAGTTGTTAAGGTTGTACAGTACCAGGTGACTGGAGAGAGAGAGAGAGAGATCTGTAAACAAGAACTAGTTGTTAATATTGTACAGTACCAGGTGACTGTAGAGAGAGATCTGTAAGCAAGAAGTAGTTGTTAAGGTTGTACAGTACCAGGTGACTGTAGAGAGAGATCTGTAAACAAGAACTAGTTGTTAATATTGTACAGTACCAGGTGACTGGAGAGAGAGAGAGATCTGTAAACAAGAACTAGTTGTTAATATTGTACAGTACCAGGTGACTGTAGAGAGAGATCTGTAAACAAGAACTAGTTGTTAATATTGTACAGTACCAGGTGACTGGAGAGAGAGAGAGATCTGTAAACAAGAACTAGTTGTTAATATTGTACAGTACCAGGTGACTGTAGAGAGAGATCTGTAAACAAGAACTAGTTGTTAATATTGTACAGTACCAGGTGACTGGAGAGAGAGAGAGATCTGTAAACAAGAACTAGTTGTTAATATTGTACAGTACCAGGTGACTGTAGAGAGAGATCTGTAAACAAGAACTAGTTGTTAATATTGTACAGTACCAGGTGACTGGAGAGAGAGAGAGAGATCTGTAAACAAGAACTAGTTGTTAATATTGTACAGTACCAGGTGACTGTAGAGAGAGATCTGTAAACAAGAACTAGTTGTTAATATTGTACAGTACCAGGTGACTGTAGAGAGAGATCTGTAAGCAAGAAGTAGTTGTTAAGGTTGTACAGTACCAGGTGACTGTAGAGAGAGATCTGTAAACAAGAACTAGTTGTTAATATTGTACAGTACCAGGTGACTGTAGAGAGAGATCTGTAAACAAGAACTAGTTGTTAATATTGTACAGTACCAGGTGACTGTAGAGAGAGATCTGTAAGCAAGAAGTAGTTGTTAAGGTTGTACAGCACCAGGTGACTGTAGAGAGAGATCTGTAAAGAAATCGGAGACCCAATTTTGAGGTCAGAGTTTGACAGAGCTATGAGTGACCTAAATAAGAACAAGGCACCTGGAATTGACGACATTCCCTGTGAATTACTGACTGCCTTAGGAGAAACCAGCATGGCAAGGTTATTTCATTTAGTGTGCAAGATGTATGAGACAGGAGAAGTCCCATCTGAATTTCGGCAGAATGTTGTTATACCTATTCCCAAGAAAGCCGGTGCTGACAGGTGTGAAAATTACCGCACCATTAGTTTAGTATCTCATGCCTGCAAAATTTTAACACGTATTATTTACAGAAGAATGGAAAAACAAGTTGAAGCAGAGTTGGGAGAAGATCAATTTGGCTTCAGAAGAAATGTAGGAACACGTGAAGCAATCCTGACCTTACGTCTGATCTTAAGAGGATCGAATCAAGAAGGACAAGTCCACGTACATGGCATTCGTAGATCTAGAAAAGGCATTCGATAATGTTGATTGGACCAAGCTATTTATGATTCTGAAGATGATAGGGATCAGATACCGAGAACGAAGAATTATCTACTATCTGTATAAAAATCAGTCTGCAATGATAAGAATCGAGGGCTTTGAAACAGAAGCAGCAATCCAGAAAGGAGTCAGGCAAGGCTGCAGTTTGTCCCCTCTCCTTTTCAATGTTTACACAGAACAGGCAGTAAAGGAAATCAAAGAGAAATTTGGAAAGGGAATCACAGTCCAAGGTGAGGAAATCAAAACCTTGAGATTTGCCGATGATATTATTATTATTATTATATCTGAAACTGCAGAAGATCTCGAGAAGTTGCTGAATGGTATGGATGAAGTCTTGGGTAAGGAGTACAAGATGAAAATAAATAAGTCCAAAACAAAAGTAATGTAGTGCAGTCGAACGAAGGCAGGTGATGTAGGAAATATTAGATTAGGAAATGAAGTCTTAAAGGAAGTTACTTGGGTAGTAAAATAACTAACGATGGCAGAAGTAAGGAGGACATAAAATGCAGACGAGCACAAGCCAGGAAGAGCTTTCTTAAGAAAAGAAATTTGCTCACTTCAAACATTGATATCGGAATTAGAAAGATGTTTTTGAAGACTTTCGTGTGGAGCGTGGCATTGTATGGAAGTGAAACATGGACGATAACTAGCTCAGAAAGAAAGAGAATAGAAGCTTTTGAAATGTGGTGTTACAGAAGAATGCTGAAGGTGAGATGGATAGATCGAATCACGAATGATGAGATACTGAATGGAATTGGTGAGAGGAGATCGATTTGGCTAAATTTGACGAGAAGAAGAGATAGAATGATAGGACACATCTTAAGACACCCAGGATTTGTTCAGTTGGTTTTTGAAGGAAGTGTAGGGGGTAAGAACGGTAGGGGTAGACCAAGATATGAATATGACAAGCAGATTAGAACAGATGTAGGATGCAATAGTTACGTAGAAATGAAAAGGTTAGCAAGGATAGGGTGGCATGGAGGGCTGCATCAAACCAGTCTATGGACTGATGACTCAAACATAACATATTAGGCCTAGTCATGTGTACATTATTTTATATGATGTGAATGTCATTGAAAGTGTAATGTTTGTGGGTGTTGCATGCACCTTATTTTATCTCACTTGAAGTCTATAGAGCTATATATAAATGATATGAGTAAAGGAGTGGAATAGGAGGTAAGGCTTTTTGCGGATGATGTTATTCTCTATAGAGTGATAAATAAGTTACAGGATTGTGAGCAACTGCAACGTGACCTCGAAAATGTTGTGAGATGGACAGCAGGCAATGGTATGTTGATAAACAGTGATGAAAGTCAGGTTGTGAGTATCACAAATAGGAAAAGTCCTCTCATTTTTTAATTACTGCGTTGATGGGGTGAAAGTTCCCTTTAGGGATCATTGTAAGTATCTAGGTGTTAATATAAGGAAAGATCTTCATTGGGGTAATCACATAAATGGGATTGTAAATAAAGGGTACAGATCTCTGCACATGGTTATGAGGGTGTTTAGGGGTTTTAGTAAGGATGTAAAGGAGGGGGCATATAAGTCTCTGGTAAGACCCCAACTAGAGTATGGTTCCAGTGTATGGGACCCTCGCCAGGATTACCTGATTCAAGAACTGGAAAAAATCCAAAGAAAAGCAGCTCGATTTGTTCTGGGTGATTTCTGACAAAAGAGTAGCGATACAAACATGTTGCAAAGCTTGGTTGGGAAGAATTGAGAGAAGGAAGAAGAGCTGCTCGACTACGTGGTATGTTCCGAGCTGTCAGCGGAGAGATGGCGTGGAATGACATTAGTAGACGAATAAGTTTGAGTGGCGTTTGTAAAAGTAGGAATGATCACAATATGAAGATAAAGTTGGAATTCAAGAGGACAAATTGGGGCAAATATTGATTTATAGGAACGGGAGTTAGGGATTGGAATAACTTACCAAGGGAGACGTACAGTAAATTTCCAATTTTTTGAAATAATTTAGGAAAAGGCTAGGAAAACATCAGATAGGAAATCTGCCACCTGGGCAACTGCCCTAAATGCAGATCAGCGTTGATTGATTGATTGATTGACAGATTGATTGATTGATTGATTGATTGATTGATTGATTGATTGATTGAAAAAGTATTCGACCAACTTACGTGACCATACACACGTTCATTTGACAAAGATAACAAAGATAAAATGTAAGTAATTCATATTCGTTGATAAAACAACAATAACACATGACGAGGAAAAATGCAAATCATCCACAAGAGTGAAATGACATATCGTACTCAGTAAAATCAGACATTCAGCAAGATAGACTACTTTATCCATATGACTCGCTAATATACCCCTACAAACATGCACTTGAAAGTGACAAAAATTTAACCAAAATTATTTGGTAAAACACATCAACGCACACAAAACACCACCCATAACACCGAAATGGCATTCCGTGCTCTAAATAAGAAATTCAGCAACCTAGACTACTGTACTAACATAACCCCACAGCCAGTACACTTGATAATGACAAAGTTAATGGACACCAATTACAGAGGACAATGGAATAACATTCTCAACCAGCCTGGTCCTACTTGAAATATTCAATTAAAGTGCATTTATACGAAAATCATAATTATTGATTAAAACTGTACCGGCAGGTACACCTCAACCCCGCACATTGAAAAGATGCGCCTTAAAGAACTCTATCTATTTAACCAATCGTGAAATTGCTACCACATAAAGTTGGAACTTTAATCAGAAGATGTCACTGCTGGAGTATTAATCGTGTTATTTGTGAAGTTGCCTAAACTGACTGGATTTAGTTGCTTTGTGTTTGTTAAATTGAAAAATTTTGGACATTTCTCCATAGATGGCAGTACAAAAACTAAGGCCACGCACTCTGGTCCAAGAAAGAACTATTTGTTAGTGAAAGAAAGTTTTTGTTCATAGAGTTTCTCAAGTAACTCAACTTTCATTTTTTCAACACTTCTCTCTCATTCCGCAGTTTTTGAATGTGACGATTCACTAATTTTGTGTACTTATTTTTCAGCCTATCAGAGGCTTCTTCTTGTTTTTTTGGGTGTAACATTTGTATTTACCAATAAAATTGAGAGGGTGTGTCCGGTCTAGTCCAGAATCGTCTCGGAACTTCCGTTCGGGTATATAAACTGAAGCTTGTCTGGCTAACTTGTCTCATTGATCGCCCTCTTTCTGAGTATGTGTTACGGCAGGAGGCGGGGCGCCTCATTCTTCGGCAGGCAGAACATCAGCCAGGTAATGGCCACATATATTTTATCTTTCCAGCTGTCTCCGAGGCGGAGGTCCAAATTTCGGACTATGTCAACCGTTTGATGCAAACTTCTTTCTTTTCATGTACAATTTCATAAATTCTTAAAACTGTAAATCGGAGATAGTGAGTGAGTTACCATCTCGAGTTCCCCTTCAACTTGACTACGATTTAGCACTGTTTTTCTTTTCTGTAATGTATTAAATTAACTTTCATTCGAGTCACCTGAGTAGCTTGGGATTAGCCCGAGAGCCCTGTTAGGGTTTTAATACTTCATTATCTAGGAGTGCAAGTGTACGCCTCCATTCAGTTTGTGTTTCGGGCCATTAATGAAACCTGTTCTTTAGGCCCAGAAGGCTGGGTACTAGATACCCCTTGAGATGACACAGATATTACAGTGTTGTGTAATGTTGCGCTGTAAGAAACTGAGAGCATGTAAGCTCTTTTCTAAGTTCTTTGTTAAAGAGAGCGCTGCCTCTGGAAGGCTAAATATTGTAACTTTTGGAGCAAGTGCTCATGATTTGGGGGATTTCTGCCCTTGCCTCAATAATACGACTTTGACGTTGTAAATTTGTAACCTAGGGGCTTCAAGCCCAGAATTGTTGAAGTTTTGAATCTTGAAGTTTCCAATTTTTGAAAATGTCATTGTACCTGCAACCTCATTATTTCACTGGGAGAAAAATTTGTTAAGTTTGAAATTCTGAAAGAAATATAACCTCTTAACGTTTTAATTCAATTTTGATATCGTAGTTAGATTCTTTCAAACCCAGGAACTTCCTTCACCTCCTCCTGCTCCACGGATATCTCCGTAACAAGAACATTTGCTAACACCTTAACACATTTTTAAATAATCGTTTTCAACTTCAGACTGCACTGATGCTCATAATTAAGGTTACCTATACTACTCTCAACGAACTGTAATCCTGACACCACCAGTGCCTCTCTTTGATTCCGTAACTTAAGAAATTCTGGTTTGTAACTGTCACACCTCGAAAAGTCTGAACACGTTACCGGTACAACACAAGGACATGACCATTAATGATGGACACTTCAAATCACCTCTCTTTACTAAATTAAAATACGTTTATTTCCCTGTCACTATCCACAAGCAAGTAATTTTCAGTCTGCAACATTTCAACGCAGACATCGCACTTTTTACATAATTATTTCAATCACTTTTAAAATCCACAGTGTTTCAAGGAGAAGTGTGTTTGTGAATTACTACTTCTAATGCAGGCTGTAACGCATCTAAATGATCAATTATTCCATCATGGCTATTGTAATAATCATTACGAGCAAAGACATTCAAAGAAAATTCACGAAGTTTCACGGATCTCATCTTCAATACACCTAACCCTTTGAGCTTTCTTTCAGACTCAAGAACTTGTTCCACAGAAGTATTATAAGTGCAACCACTCAATCTCCTGTAGACATCTCTCCAAACTATCTGTCTGCAATTTGGCAGTAAGCAAATGAGACCAGTGGTTCTTATTTACACACTTCTCTCACTGTGGTCAATCTTCGTTCTGTTCATTACATGTTCATATGTCTATGTATGTTTCTAAACTTGTAAGGAATGAACGTTTTTGTCATCAGGACCAGTAACTGTACTAGCATCTTCATTTCTGTTATATGTACATTTCATGAGACGCTGTACATTACAAACTAACCATCACTTCTGAATTAATTTTAGAAACTGGATTGTGCCATCAGAAATATCCATACCTTGACTTGTAAGCAATTCCAGACCAGCAACATGAGCCTTTCTATATAAATTTCTAGCCACTTTTTAGCAACAATCTCTTCTCCGAATCAAACTACTCTTATAGATCTGAAAATCTGTCCTTAGTATTTGTAAATTTACAGACTGAATCCGTACGAACATCAACATTGACCACTTTACTTAAAACAGCAAATCTTATCAGCGTTTGGTGTAATAAGAGAATGCCACAGCCCATATCAGTAATTCTAGAGAGTAGGTATCTTATTTGATTAGTTTTAGAGAGCTCTAACTGTTCCAGTACAAGTTTTATTTTACTGGTTCTCTCTGCATTAAAATCACAGTCTAACTCAAGGGCATTTTTCCAAAAGTTTCATCAAAAGAGAAATTTTGTCAGTGAGACCAATATTATCATCAGAATAACTTGTGAGATGACGTAACAAATTATCAAACTCGGTCGATCTGTCACATTTCAGGTCTTCACAATTATCACATTCCAGTATAAACTTAAAATGCTCTGTGACAAACACACATTCTTGTGAAACACTGCAAATGAACTTGAAACTTTAAAACTCACTGATGGAACATTAATAAATGACTCATCATCCACCTTCACTATTACAGTGAATGGTTTAAAGAACTTCACAGATGAATGAGGTAAAATATGTAATTTTGTCACTTTCACACCACTAACTGAAATAACCTACAAATACTAAAAAGATCACTAACACATTAAAAATATCTAGATAACCAATAAAAGGACGCTGCAACACTATTTAATACACACAAATATTCGGTGGATAGTTAAATCACGAATTCCAGTAGCAAGATAACCTCAACCAACCACACAGGTGAGCGGTTTAAACCAAACTGAATGTAAACATGGCCCCACACGCGACACATCCGGATGTAGCCTTGTTAAAATGGGAGACAATTCGCAAGTGGCGCTCCTAGTGGAGTGACCTGAAAATTCGCGCTAAATTCAAATATCAATAGAGACGTATGTACGAAATGAATAAATAAATTACGTCTAGAAAGAAAGTGTTGCTAAAATATTAACTTCAAAGTTGCTAAATCATTTCTGGATACACGAATGAAGAAGTATTTAACAGGTTATTATTTAGACATATAATCAAGATGTGAAATGGACTGCTGTGAAAGGGCTTGATCTTTCATTTATGCATTAATTTTTTAGCTTTATCATACCTGCCTGAACTTGGACGGTTAGATTTGTCTTTTTTCTCATTTAAAAGCATTGTACATCACATTAGAACACTTGTCATTAAAACTATCGGCACAATCCTTACACGCATGATTCACTGAATTTACATTTAAAAGCTGGACAATTTTCCTTTTAACTTTAAGCCTACTAACAGAAAGAAAATCTATAAATTTAGCCGCAAAAACATTCAAAATTTCCCTATATTCAATACTTGCCATTACATTAGGGTAAAGCAAATTTGCATCATCACATTTCTTAAATCACCCATATTTTCTTCAGTGTTTGTCAACGCATTACGGCATTCCAAATGGGGAAACTTGGAACACAAACAGCCATATACATATGCATTTTCCTGAATTAAACTAAAACCCACAGATCACACCTAAAACAACACATCGGTATTGAAGGTTAACTGCTGCACTAATACAATAAAATAAGCTTATTACATTTTAAGCCAGTTAGAATATGGGTAGCGCAGGTCAGAAGTTTAGGAAGTAGACCTTCTATAAAAATATCTTCGTAACTGGAAGAATATATATGCAAACACAGTATTTACTTACATTTTCTTGTCACGAGGGAAACGAAAGGGATACCGCGAATCCTTTTGCACTTCATAGTTATTGCAGCCAAACGCAGCACATATCTTTCCACTCATATTGACAGGAGATATACAGGAATGACACTCGCTACTATTTACTTATGTCATCTTAATGCAAACGCATAAATAACCCCAGAAATTACACAGAATCAGTAACTCTCACGCCACTCCGCTAGACAGAGCTCTAATCGCTGTCCCTCGATATCTCGCAGAGTGTCGCGTATTGTCTCTACTGTATTTGCTAACACGCAGCCCAATGTGGCCGCCATTTTGTACGTATTCAGGTCTGATAATATTTTAGTTGGTCTTGCTCGTTCATGCGGACACAGAGCACAGTAACATTAGTTCGCACACATGCAGCCAATGGCGTGCTGGTCACATGATAGGTGCTTCTCAACTGTGGGGGAGGAAGAAGAGTTGTCGATGTCTGAAAGCTTGCAGGTGTCCGTTCGTCTCTGGCAGATATGTGGCGGGCTGGCTCGTCCTGCGCACTCAGTATGCCGTACCGGCCCCTGGCTCGAGTCCGATTACCTCATAAACAATAATCACCGCATACAAAATACTGTACTTGATAAAGGTGACCGCATGGAGCTGCACAGGTTGTGTGCCGGCATGAACACAATTTGCATTAGACTGCAGCGCCAAAGACAGGTCTGCAATCGTAGTGGGGGTTGAGGTGATGCTCCCACGTGACGTGTCCCAGGGTCGTAACCGGCTTGCTCTCGCGGACCAAACACATATTAGAGGCGACTGACAAGCAGAAGCCTTAGAACAGCCAGAAACCATTTTGAGGCAACCTCTAAGACTCATTACCCCAGTTGTAACATTGAGATCCACAACTTGCGGTAATGTATCGGAGCTTCCCAAATCTCTTCGTCGCCAACGCAACCATTGTCATTGCACTATCAACTTCTCAAAAGTGGCAAATTGCTCTTCAAGAAACCAGATATACAGAAGAAAATCACTTCGAGTCAGGCAACGACAGAATACACAAAGATAAACCAGTCCTTTACTCACCATTGCAGTTTGGTATCGGGTTTGCAGTAAGAAAGAATATCATAAATTCGTTTATGAGTTTCACATCTTCCTCTGAAAAACTCAGTGCTAGAAGTCAAATCAGGAAACAAAGCCTATTCACTAATCAATGATCATGCACCCAAAAATAGTTACAACCAAAAATTCCTAGAAAAGGTGGAAGAATTCTGGGAATTTCTAGAAAAAACAGTAACCCAATTTCCTAAACATCATGTCAAAATTTTGACGGGCGATTTCAATGCACAAATAGGTAAAGAAAAAGAGAACAAATAACAGTTGAGAAAGATTAATCATCTTCTGTGAGACCGTGGATGTCAAGTCATTTTCCAGCACGCCCGCAGAGGAACACCTGGAGGTCCCCGGAGAATGTCCACTTAGGATAATTTGAGATATTCGAAGGAGAAACCAAAAGGAGATCATGAATGTAGAAGTCAAGAAGGGTGTCAGCCAAACTGATCACCACCTGTCTCTAATCAAAATGGAGTTTCAACCTAACAGGCCCAACGTAGACCACGGCGAAAACCACGAGTTGACCCAGAGATTATGAAGCAAAACTCAAGCACTTTCCTGGCCAATATCTCCGAGCAAAATGCTACTGATTGGTCAGAACTTAAAGGCGAATTTTGTAAAAGTAGCCAATTGCACTAACATGCCACCGAGTAATCGTAAACATCATGTTGGAACGACATCTGTGGTAAGGCTTGAGAGCACGCCAAGAAAACAACACAGAAGTGGCATGCGTTCATTAAAATCTAGAAGGAGACATCAACATTTATGAGATTCCAAAAAAGCCACTATGATCCGATCAGACTGGCAGAAATCCAGCAAGAGTTCAAGAAAAAATACCAGGCACTTTTACAGAACCTTCACAGAAGAAGTGACAAGTTATAGGGTACCTACTCTGTGTTTCAAACGAGCGGATGGAACTTTAGAAACACATAATTAAAAAAGTGTAAACTTTTGGCAGATCATTTCAAAGACCTTCTAAATTGCGAACCTCGTACTGACCAACTCACTTTTGAAATATCAGAACCAAACCAGAGCCTACAACAATAGAAGAAGTCGAACAAATAATACACGAGTTAAAAGGCAACAAAGCTCCAGGGGAAGATGACATAATTGCCGAAATGTGGAAACTAGGTGAGAGAAATCTCGCTCAGAAATTCCATAGAATCTTTACAGATATCTGGACCAATGAAAGAATTCCTGAAGACTGGAAGTGTGCAATAATTCACCCAATACATAACAAAGGGGATAAAACTGACATAAATAACTACAGAGGTATTTCCCTTCTAGCAGTCACCTACAAAATTCTTTCAAAACTCTTACACAACAGATTTTATATGAAAACAGATCATTTGATTGGAAAATATAAGGAAAGGCAAGCCGCGCGCAGAACAGATTCTTAATCACAAGACCATCCTACAAATTCGTAAAATCAGGCAAACGGTGATTAGTTTTGTGCATTTCAGAAAAGCGTATAACTCTATAGATAGACACTTTTCCCTGTACTGGAAGAATTCAAAGTAGATAGGAAAACAGGAGAATTAATGATACCAACACTAACAGGCAGCATTTCCAAGGTTGGGGAATTGTCTGAATCGTTTGATCTTAAAACAGGAGTCCGACAAGGCCTTCGCTGATGACAGCAGGAGTCCGACAATGCCTTCGCTGATGACAGCAAGAGCCCGACAAGGCCTTCCTTGATGACAGCAGGAGTCCGACAAGGCCTTCCTTGATGACAGCAGGAGCCCGACAAGGCCTTCCCAGATGACAGCAGGAGCCCGACAAGGCCTTCGCTGATGACAGCAGGAGCCTGACAAGGCCTTCGCTGATGACAGCAGGAGCCCGACAAGGCCTTCGCTGATGACAGCAGGAGCCCGACAAGGCCTTCGCTGATGACAGCAGGAGTCCGACAAGGCCTTCGCTGATGACAGCAGGAGCCCGACAAGGCCTTCGCTGATGACAGCAGGAGCCCGACAATGCCTTCCCTGATGACAGCAGGAGCCCGACAAGGCCTTCGCTGATGACAGCAGGAGTCCGACAAGGCCTTCGCTGATGACAGCAGGAGCCCGACAAGGCCTTCGCTGATGACTTAGCAGTAAGAGAGAGCACTCGAGATCTCATACAGAAGGATTTCTTCGGTAGCTAGATGGACAACTACTGAAACCCAATACGGCAAAATAAGCCAAGTGTATAAATAGAGAAGTGATCGAACCCTCAGGACTGAAGCAAACAAAGAAAGGGTCAAGCCTGAATGCATCTCATCATTGATTAAAGCCGTAGAAAAGGAAGAAAGAGAATTTTTGGATCAGTCCCCACAGGGGGAAATCGCTTGACACTCAGAGAAAATCTCAGACATATTTAGGAAACATACATAAGTATTAGACCGTTATGTCTTTCAGCGTTTAGTCTGCAAGCCTCTGTGAATTTACTAAACGTCGCCATAATCGTCTACCTGCAACTAGTGAGTCAAACCATCGTCGTCATGGTCCCCTCTACTCCTAACAAGTAACCTATCGTCATCCATTCACCACCAAACCCGCTTTATCCGTACATCCATCGAGTTCATTCCTAACTTAGCCTTTATCTCCTCATCCCGAGTACCCTCCCGTCATTGTTCCCACCTGTTTGTACCAGCAATCATCCTCGCTACTTTCATGTCTGTTACTTCTAACTCTTCCATACTTGTTGCTGTGTAGCAGCACCTTTGTGGAAGAATCAGCCGGTTAAACCGTGGCCCAGGGAACGCCCGATTGCATTAACCACCCTGGACTGACTTTAAACGTATCAGCTCTTTCGACATGACCTCTGAGTGGCGACAACGTTGGCACGGACATCCACCCAACAACGCTCACTTGGTTCAAGATCCAACAAAGAAGGTTGAAGGATTCCAACTGCCGCATCAAACCTGGTCGAAGCTGAACCGAATTAGGAGGGGTCAAGGGAGGTGTGGCTAGATGTTGAAGAAATGGGGGTTTCCGTTCATCTGCTGACTGCGACTGTGGAACGGAGGAGCACGTCGTTAAGGAGTGCTCACCAAGTGACTCCGAGTGCTCTGGACTGGTTGTCAAATTTGGATATTTCAATTTGATATTAGATTTTTTGTGTACTTATAAAGCCATACGATATATATGTATATACTTCTAACTTATGACTAAGATATCCTGAGTCCACCCAGCTTTCACTCCCATAAAGCAAAGTTGGTTTGAAAACAGACCATTGTAAAGATAGTTTGCTCCGGGAGCTGACTATCTTCTTACAGAATACTGTTGATCACTACTGCGAGCTTACTTGATTCAATCTCACTTACTATATTACCATCCTGGGAGAACACACATCCCAAATACTTGAAATTATCTACTTGTTCCTGTTTTGTATCAGCAATCTGACATTCAGATCTCTAGGATTTCTTACGACTGACATCAATTTAGTCTTCGAGAGGCTAATTTTCATACCATACTCAGTGCACCTATTTTCAAGTTCCAAGATATTACACTGCAGGCTTTCGGCACTGTCTGCCATTAAGACCAAGTCGTCAGCATACGCAAGACTGCTAACTACATTTCCACCTAACTGAATACCTAACTGCCACTTTATACCTTTCAGCAGATGATCCATGTAAACTACGAACAACAAGGGTGAAAGATTACAGCCTTGTCTAACCCCTGTAATTACCCTGAACCAAGAACTCATTCTACCATCAATTCTCACTGAAGCCCAATTGTCAATATAAATGCCATTGATTGATTTTAACAATGTACCTTTAATTCCATAGTCCCTCAGTATAGTGAACATCTTTTCCCTCAGTACCCTGTAATAGGCTTTCTCTAGATCTACGAAACATAAACACAACTGCCTATTCCTCTCATAGCATTTTTCAATTACCTGGCTCATACTGAAAATCTGACCCTGACAGCCTCTCTGTGGTCTGAAACCACACTTGTTTTCATCCAACTTCCTCTCAACGACTGATCGCACCCTCCCTTCCAAGATGCCAGCGAATACTTTGCCTGGTATACTAATCAATGAGATAACTCGATAGTTGTTGTAATCCTTCCTGTTCCCTTGCTTATAGATAGGTGCAATTACTGTTTTTGTCCAATCTGAAGGTACCTTACCAACACTCCACGCTAATTTTACTACTCTATGAAGCCATTTCACCCCTGCCTTCCCACTATACTTCACCATTTCAGGTCTAATTTCATCTATTCCTGCTGCTTTATGACAATGGAGTTCATTTACCATCCCTTCCACTTCCTCAAGCATAATTTCAACAACATCATTTTTCACCTCCTCATGAGCTCGGTTGTTCGTGACACCAGGAGGAAGATTTCCATTTACATTGAGATGATTTTCCAAAATATTCCCTCCATGTGTCCAGTGATTCCCTGGGATCTATTATGAGTTCACCTGAATTACTCAAAACACTGTTCATTTCCTTTTTCCCTCCCTTCCTAAGATTGTTCATTACCGTCCACAAAGGTTTCCCTGCTGTGTGACCTAACCTTTCCAGGTTATTACCAAAATCTTCCCACGATTTCATTTTGGATTCAACAACTATTTGTTCCACTCTGTTTCTTTCATCCACGTACAATTTCCTGTCTGCCTCGGCCCTTGTTTGGAGCCCTTTTCTGATAAGCTTTCTTTACAAGCTGCTCTCACTTCATCATTGCACCAAGATGTTCGCCTTTTCCCATCTTTAGACGCATTTGTTCCTAGGCATTCCCTTGCTGTTTCTACTACAGCATCCCTGTATGCCATCCATTCACTTTCTATATCCTGAACCTGCTTACTGTCTACTGTTCGAAACTTCTCCCTAGTCATATCCATGTACTTCTGTCCAATTTCCTCGCCCTGGAGATTTTTTACCCTTATTCGTTTGCAGACAGATTTCTCTTTCTCTACCCTAGGCCTAGATATACTTAGTTCACTACAGATCAGATAGTGTTCTGTATTAACGAAAAATCTCTGGAAAGCCCGTACATTCCTAACAGAATTCCTGATTTCGAAGTCGGTTAACATATAGTCTATTATGGATCTGGTTCCCCTACCCTCCCATGTGTAGCGGTGAACAGCCTTGAAGAATGTATTCGTAACTGCTAAACCCATACTAGCACAGAAGTACAGCAAACGCTTCCCATTCCTATTAGCTTCTATATCTTCCCCACATTTACCAATCATCCTTTCGTATCCTTCAGTTCTATTTCTAACTCTCGCATTGAAATCGCCCATTGCACTATTCTATCCTTGCTATTGACCCTGACCACGATGTCACTCAATGCTTCATAAAACCTGTCAACTTCATCCTCATCTGCACCCTCACATGGTGAATACTCTGTGACAATTGTCGTCCTAATTCCTCCGACTGCCAAATACCCACATCATTCGCTCATTTACGTGCCTAACAGAAACTATGTTGCATGCAATGGTATTCCTGATAAAGAGTCCTACCCCAGACTCTGCTCTTCCCTTTCTTACAACCGTCAAGTACACTTTATAATCTCCTATCTCTTCCTCATTATCTCCCCTTACCCGAATATCACTTACTCCTAGCACATCCAGATGCATCCTCTTTGCTGACTCAGCCTGTTCTACCTTCTTTCTTCCATAGGCCCCATTAATATTGATAGCTCCCCATAGAATTTCATATCTTCCGCCAAGTTGTTTCCAAGGAGTCCCTCGTCTGTCAAATGGGAGTGGAACTCCGTTACTCCCATAGGTCCGAGGTTTGCTTAAAGTGTTCTGAGCTCGGTAAATTCATGAAGCAGGATGCTGCCCTACTTGCACATAGTCCAAGTGAGGATCTCTCCTCTAACGGGTTATGGACCACCGGTGAATTGTACAGTCCTAGCCGCCTGAGCACAAGGAGGGCCATGTCTCAGAATATGTCCGAGATGCCCACTCCCATTCCATAGCAACTGGTATCCCGACTCTCAGGACCACTTACTAGGCCACTCAGCCGTTGCCCATGGTTCACGAACTAGGACGTGACTACAGTGACCCACACCATGAACCATATATTTACGAAAAGGTGTTTGAAATTTTTGGGACATATTCTCAGAATGAGTAATCAGAAATTGTTCATGATAATTCTGAATGAAAGTAAGAAATAATTGGCTTCTCGAATTTGGAAAAGATATTCAGGAAATGTGCATCATAGATGACAATGTGTTAGAGAGATTTAAATTCAGAAAATTATCAAAATCAGGCAATACTGATCTGCAGTTAGGGTAGTCGTCAAGGTGGCAGATACCTTATCTGTTGTTTTCCTAGCCTTTTCTTAAATGATTACTCGACAAACCGATCATCCAAGCACTACCTCGCCAGAAGCCACAGCGACAAGATGAAGAGATTTCTGAAGAAGAACGACATCAGCTGGAGGAGTCTCGGTCGTGACCGCAGTAACAAGGAAATGCACTTTTATAATATTTCGTCATCTCTCTCTGTCCGTCTGTATGTATGTACTATATGGGCATAACGAGGAAAAAGTTGAAAATAATTTAATGAACATCCGTGTGTAGAGTAATCCTAGGCTATACATAATTTTATTCACGCTGGATGAAATTGTAATTTAAAGGAAGGCAACTGAATACCTACTGTTTGTTACTTGTATAAGGAAAAGTGCTACATAACAAAAGTTATAGAGAATTTCTGATGTCTGATTCAGTTTTACCGTGACGAGTGGTGCTGAAGTACAACAAGGCAACCGCCATCGGAGAGAAAAATGAAGATATCGGCCTAAGGGGCGGGGAAATGTAGGACTTCCTGTCGGGGTCAGAAGAGAACGAGAGTTGACGAAGCGAGGTCGTACAGAGTCGAGAGAAAGCTCAACAATAACTTTACATTGACCATTGTTTTTCGTGATATACTTTGTCTCTTCTGTTGAAACTCATCTCCGAACGATGGGATTACTGTTTTCTAACGACTACAACTGCCTGCCTGAATATTGCGGGAAGTAACTGCGGAGTTTCTGCTTTAGCACGCCATTCCTCTAGTTTATGCATTGTCGTAGGTTCATCATAGTTTTTCAGTTATGCACTCCTGTTTTGAGACACTGATTGAAATGAGCAGAGTGCACATTTAACAGAATAACGGCAGAATAGCGTTCACGGCTGTCTGTGGCCTGGTCATTCCTGCTCGGGAACTTCGGACTGTTAGATCGGCAGCGTAGAACTGTTCCTTAAAAGTGAGATCACATGTTGTTTTCATTTGATCAAGTATTTCATATGATAGCATTGCTTATAATAGTGACGTTCCTACTGACGTCACTGTAATGGCGTATGTTGACTTCAGTTCGGAAAACCACAAAGAGAGCCTTTCTCAGGATGTAAACAGGCAGGTGGAGAGCCACTGGCTGCCATAATAACGAAAACTCTCCAACTTAATTGTGACTGATAGTAGGCAAGAGAGCGAGCTCAATAGCTGCGGCCAGTATCCAGTATTCGGGAGATAGTGGGTTCGAGCCACACTGTCGGCAGCCCTGAAGATGGTTTTCCGTGGTTTCCCGTTTTCACACCAGGCAAATGCTGGGGCTATACCTTAATAAAGGCCACGGCCGCGTCCTTCCAACTCCTAGGCGCTCCTGTCCAATCGTCGCCATAATACCTAACTGTGTCGGTGCGACGTAAAGCAACTTACAACAAAAAATGTAGGCAAGAGGGCCTGACATTTCAATGAAAATTCCGTAACGCAGTGTTCACATGAGAAAAGACCTATGGTAACTTTCCCGTCGCGCTTCTGGCGTAACTCACAACGTGTGCACTACCTAACCCAGAGTTCTGTACACAGTGTGCAACTCTGTAGCGAAGCAGGGGTACGTCACACCTCAACTTCGCTCATTTAAAAGAAGCGCCTTAAAGAACGCTATCTATCTAAGAAAACGTGAAACAGCTACGGCATGAAGTTGGGACACTGACCAGAGGATGTCACCATTGAATTATTGAGTAATGTGTTATTTGCCTAAACTGTCTGTATTTATTTGTTTTGTTTTGGTTTCCGTCAAGAAGTTTGAACTCCTCTCAACAGATGTCCTTAAAAAACTGAGGACATGCACTCTGGTGTAAGACGGAAGAGTTAGTAATTTAAAGAAGTTTGGTGTTTATTGGTTTTCACAACTAAATAACTTTCATTTATTTTGATACTTCAAGGTTTTCAAGACCACCACCTCATCCTGCCAGCATTAGAATCTGGCCAATGACAATTTTCTGTAATTGCTTTTCAGCCAATAATAGGCTTCTTGTAGATTTCTGGCTAAACCAATACAAATGACAGGGTGTGTCAGAACCCTCTCGAACCATCCCTTCGGGTATATAAGCTGAGGCTTTTCAGGCTACCTTGTCTTTTGATCACCGAATTACTGAGAGTGTGTGCATTAAGACAGGAGGCGGGGCGCCTCATTCTTCGCCGGGCAGTTCATCAGCTCAGGTAATGGCCACAAGTCATATCTCTCTGTAGCTACCTCCGCAGACTTACACGAGGGGAAGGTTCGAATTCATAACTATGGGTGGTATGAATAAAAATGAGAATATAGTATGTACTCAACTTTTCTGTGTATATACTCCACTTCATAAGAATAAAGTTCTTGAGAATGTACTCACTAGCTGAGTATATACTCAAGTTATGCAGATGGTGTAGTCTATACTCACCTTCCTAAGAGTCTGAGAGTAGTTTCTCATATGTGCTATGAATATAAAAGGGAGTACCTTCTCAGATTGATGAGTATATACTCACTTTGTTTTGAGTATGGCTGATAGTTGTCTCAAGCTTGAGAATAATCCAATTTATAGCTTCTGACGAGAAATAACATGGCTGAGTTTATTAATAATGTGGTGCCTCGTGGAGAAGTGAACATGTGGACTCTAATAATTTTGAAAGTCTATATCGTTTTCAAAAGATAATGTGGACTGGTTAAACGTATACTTATTTGGACCGGAGAAACTGGAAACAAGAGGTGGTGCTGTTAAAAACATAGTAAAATTAAAAGCATTTTTAAGATTGGTAGGTGACCCAGGATTCCAGTGTGGCGTAGGAGAAGATCATGGAATCCATCAAACAACTGTATCTAAAAATCTTGTTGAGGTTATGGACCGCATCATGGCTAAAGCTGCAGTGTGGATAAAATTTCCTAAAACAGATATGGAATTTGAAGTTGCGAAACAAGAGTGGCAGGAAAAGTACTACTTTCCAGCAGTGGTAGGTGCTCTTGACTGCACTCATGTTGGAATGAATAAGCCTACACATTATGGTGATGAATATATAAACAGGAAAGGTTATGCAAGTATTACTGTACAGGCAACGTGCAATGCCAAGGAAGTTTTCACCTGTGTCAATGCATCACGGCCTGGATCTGTGCATGATTCTCGAGTATGGAGAAATTCAGCTGTCCAGACAACAGTAAGTCTGAATAGGGTAAATGCTTTACTGTTAGCGGATAGTGGCTATGGTATTGCACCTTGGCTTATGACACCGTTCAGAAATCCACAAACATCTCAAGAAATTGCCTATAACAGGTGCATTACCAAAGAAAGAGTTGTGATCGAACGATGTTTTGGTCAACTAAAACAACATTTCCCAATTCTTCAGTACAAAGTACGCCTGTCTTTAAATTAAGTGCCAAAACTGATCATTTGTTGCTGTGTGTTGCACAATTACAGGATGAGGACCCTGAACTACAACCATTAGGTGGCAATGTAAGGTCAGAAGATGGCAATGAGGATGACATGGTAGCTGCTGCAAATATCAGGTGGAATGGTGAAGTGAATTGGCAGAGATCATATATCAAGGTGTATGAGTTGCAGCAAGTACCAGTGTCACTCTGTTTATGGTTCACTAAAAAAAATGTATGCAAAACAATTTATTTTAAAAATATATATACTCGACTATCATTCTTTCATCTCTGATTTTAACTTTTTTCTGTGAGTTCCAACAAGCACCAAGCGCCGTCATTGCCGTAGTCGTCCAAAACACTTCTTTTGGCTACATTTCTACAGGACTCCCTCCTTCTCAACCAATACTACAGGTAGAGGAATGTGTTCTGGCTGAACTTCAGGAAGTTCTACTTTAACCATGTAACCTACGTTTCTAAAATGTAACTTCCTCCGGCTAATGTAAAAGTTCATAAAGCTTTAACTGTTAATCGGGGATAGAGAGTGAATTACCCTCTCGAGCTCCCCTTCATCTTGGTTTGCGGTGACTACGTTTTGTAACTTTTTTCTTCTGCAAGTCGTTAAAGTAATTTCTATACGAGTCACCTCAGTGGTTTGGGAATAGCCCCTGTTTCATCGGCCTAGAGTACTTTAGGATTTTAAGGTTTCATTTTCTGGAGCGCAGTGTTCGCCTCCATTCACTTTGCGTTTCGGGCCGTTTACTTAACCTGTTTCTTTTCTCAAAGGTCTTTAGGTTGGGTACGACATACCTCTGTGTGATAATATTCAATTTGTAAATAGTGCCTTGAAAGGCCAGAGTTCGTCACTTTTCATGCAATGTTGCCTTGAGTAGGCTTGGAAACCTGAGAGCCTGTTAGCTTTTTTTTTCAAGTATTGTAACTGTAAAGTGTGCCTCTGGGATGCTAGATATTGTGATTTAGGGAGCAAGAGCTCTTGAATTAGGAGATTTCTGCCCCTCACTAAATAATTCCTCTTCCTTTTGTAAAATTGTAAAAGCAGGGGCTTGAAGCCAATAATTGGTAAAAATCTTGAATTTTCCTCGTCTTGTTTCAAATTGCTTTGTACCTGATATGTTTTTTATGTTCACCAAGTGAACATTGTTAAGTTGTTTTCTGGAAAAAGTATAATCTTCAGTTCAAGTTTTAAATTAATTTTGATATTATACATAGACCCATTCATCCCAGCACCTTCTTTAACCTCTTCCTGCTCCACGGGTAACCCCGGAACAACAACAACAACAACAACAACAATACTAATAATAATAATAATAATAATAATAATAATAATAATAATTGTAGCGGGCGGTACACCTCTACGCCGCGCCAATTAGAACTCCTCTACAGGAGAAACACTGAACTTGGAACTAGACCTACTTAAACTTTTCCTTAGAAGATGTCACCTCCTAAATTTCGTGATTGTGAAGTTTCCAGTACTGTATAAAATTCTACGCGTTTTGTTTACCATTTATCAAGAAGTTTGGACTTTCTGCAACAGATGTCACTACAAAAACTATGATCATGCACCCAGGTGCGAAGTGAAGGAACCCTTTTTGAAGAAATTTTGTATTCTTAAGTTTGTTCTTTACTAAATTATGTTCGTTGATTTGTGGGTTGGCAATATTGATATTTTCTTTCCGCCAGGTTGGAATTCAGCCAATCCCTAATTTCTGTAATTAATTTTCGGCCTATCACAGGCTTCTTCTTCTTCGATTTGGTGTGTAACTTTAAGCTAGCCATTAAAAGTGAGAGGGTGTGGCTTGATTATTCATGAAAGGTCTCGAACTTTCCCCGAGGGTTTATAAACTGCTGATTTTCACGTTTCTTGGCCATTTGATCAACATCTAACTGAGTATGTGTGTGTGTGAATCAGAAGGCGGATGGTGCCTCTTTCATCAGGCAGCAGTTCTTCAATAAGGTAATGGCCGTTTAACATTTTTATTTCTTGGTAGCTCAGCAGTTTAACCCGCGGGAAAGGTCCGAAACTTTTACCATGTAACCTACTTTTCTAAAAATGTAATTTGCTGCCGGCTTATGTAAAAACTTCATAAAATCTGTAACCGTAATTCGGGGATAGAGAGTGATGCACCCTCTCGAGCTCCCCTTCATTTTGGTTTGAGGTGACTACGTTTTGGTAACTGATTTTTTCCTCTTCCTTAATGTTTTAAATTTCTTTCTTATACGGGTCACCTCCATAGTTTGGGAATAGCCCCTGCGTCATCGGCCTAGTGCCTTTTAGGTTTTAAGAATGCATGTTTAGGAGTGCAAGTACACGCCTAAATTCAACTTGGTGTTTCGGACCATTTACTTAACCTGTTCTTTTCCTGCTAAGGTCCAGTAGGTTGGGTACGAGATACCCCCGTTTCATTTGTGTAAGTTGTGCCTTGATGGCAAGTAATTGTAAAGTCTCATATTGCCTTGAATAGGTTGGAAAAACTGAGAGCATGTCAGCACTTTTCAAGTGTTGTAAAAGTGCCTCTGGGAGGCTTGATGTTGTAGCTGCTGGAGCAAGGACTCCATGTATTACGGGATTTCTGCCCTTAAGTAAAGTTAAGATCTTTGTAAATCTGAGCGTGTAGCTCAGAAAATGTAAGCGAGGACTTATAGAATTCACTACCTTGTATTTTACTTCACTCATTTCTAACTGCCCTATGGGACCTGTTATATTGTTATTCGTTGATTTTTTTCATTCTAAAAAACAAAAGAAAATATAATCTTTGTTATAGTTTTAAATTCCAATCTTGAATTTGTAGTTAGACCCGTTCACCCCGGCACTTTCTTTCACCTCTGCCTCCACGGGCAACCCCGTAACAATAATAATAATAATAATAATAATAATAATAATAATAATAATAATAATAATAATAATAATAATAATAATAATAATAATAATAATAATAATAATAATCATCGTAATAATAATAACAATAATAACATACATATATACATTCATTTCTTCTTCTTCTTCTTGCGTTCCGGCCTTCTAAAGACCACGTTACAATTTCAATTGTTCCTCCTTAGTTGTTCTTTCCTTTTCTTCCAGTATTCTTTCATTGTTTCACTGTGTTTCTTTTTCCTGTCTTCAGTCCACTTTGTGCCTGTTTTCTTTTCCTTCCTCCCTTGGAATCCTTCCATTTGTAAGACTTTCTTCCTAAAAATCTTTCTTTCCAATAATTCTTCTTCTCGTATGTTGTTCCTTTCCAGGTCTTTCTTGACTTCTTGAATCCAGGTGGTAGTTGATTTCTTTTCCCAAAGGTACTTGAAGATTCGTTTAGTTAGTCTATTGTCATCCATTCTGTAAATGTGTCCAAGAAATAGCAATCTCCTTTTTCTTATTGTTTCTGATATGTTTTCTACGTTCTGGTAAATTTCATTGTTACTTCTTAATTTATTTATTTATTCACGAAGCACAAGATACAGCTACACTGAGCAAATTTCACTTGCACTGTCAACAGACTATTTAACAAACGTAAACTTTCATAATAAAATATAACAAACATAACAAAATATAACAAGATCAGGTACACATCCTACTAATAACTGTCCAAATCGAAAACCATGAGAATGTCCATGTTCATAGCCAAGTCGTCGTGGGTCAAGATGGCGGTATAATCCCTTCACATCAACTTATCTTTAAGAGGCTATTTACACACCTCTCGAATACACTTTTATTTGATGCTATATCGAGTTCTTGTCTCCTGTTAATATTGTTAAAGAGTGTCGGGAGGCGGATTAGGAAAGATCGTTGAAGTATTGAGTGCTGAGTGTGGGGAATGTGGAGAAGGTCTTTGGTTCTGGTGGAGCGGGAAGGAACACGGAGAGAGAAGAGAGAAACAAGATGTTCCGAGCGGTAATGTCCATTTAAGATCTCGTGGAGGAAACTCAGGTCAGCTACCTGTCGCCTGATGTGCAGCGGTGACACATTAATTGCCATTAATACCTGCTGCGTAGACAGATTTCTGAGCTTGAGTTTTCTGTTCCTTACAATTGCAGCAAAGAAGGACACTGCTCTGTCTAACTGCTTAGTATTGGAGGGGGCGGCTGTTGTCCAAATCGGAGAGCAGTAGTTTAAGAGAGGTCGAACGATCGTGAGGAAGAAGTGACGAAGAGCAACGGGGTCAGAAATTTCTGTGAAGCGATAGAGAATGCCTAGTAATTTCATAGCCTTGGTTGTATATGTGTCTATATGGGTCTTAAATTGTAATTTTGTATCGAATATTACACCTAGGTCACGCTGTTGCGTAACCACGGTGATGGGCTTGTCGAGTAGGCAATATGATGTCGGTAGAGGAGATTTACGCAGTGTTATGGTCATGTGGCTGCATTTTTGAGGATTGGGGATAAGTTTCCAAGTACGGCACCAGTTCGAGAGGGCATTAAGCGATGACTGTAGCAGAGCTGCATCTGCTGGATTCCTGATCTCCCTAAATATGTTGCAGTCGTCAGCAAAGAGTAGGGTATTCGCTGTTTCGTTGAGTTCGGACGGCAGATCGTCCATAAACAAAGAAAACAGCAAGGGGCCAAGAGTACTGCCTTGTGGAACACCGGAGGTGACTGGTAACCATGAGGATGAAGTGCCTGATATTACCACTCTCTGCCAACGGTTATGTAGGAAGCCAGCAAGAAGGGTCAGTAGACTGCCATGTATATTAAATCGTTCGGAGAGTTTATGGAGCAACAGAGTATGGTCAACAGAATCGAAAGCTTTCGAAATGTCTACGTAGCAGATATCCAGCTGTGATTTAGCTGCAATGGCGTGTGATGCAAAGCTATGCAGAGTGGCCAGGTTTGTTAGACAAGAGCCACCTGGTAGAAAACCATGCTGCTTGGTTGAGATATACGGCAAAGTAAATGCGAGGAGACGCTGGTGTATAATTTTTTCAAAAATAAAGGATAGTGTGGGGAGAATAGAGATTGGTCGGTAAGATGAAACACTAGATTTGTTGCCTGATTTGAGAAGTGGAACAATATTTGCCTGTTTCCAGGTAATAGGAAAATAGCCCGCGGCAAAACATCTGTTAAATAATTTGGAGAGAGGGACGCAAAGAGTGCTGGCAGTATTTTTTAGGAAAAGAGGACCTATAGTGTCGGCACCGGTAGCTTTGTTGGTACGAAGAGTTTGAAGAAGGTTATGAACTTCACTTGGTGTGGTAGTTATGCTTGATAGGGTTCTGTTTGAAGCTGTACCAACGGGAGGGAGCGGTTGGTTTTGTAATGGAGAGGAGAAGTTGGAGAAGAAATACCTGTTGAACAGTTCATTGCGATCGGCGCCATCTGCTGTTGCATCGTTGTGGTTCACGCTGACAGGAATCAGCTCCGTCCTTCTCCGTGTGTTGATGAGACTCCAGTAGCGCTTGGGATTGCTGCGGACGTTTTCAGTGACAGTGTCTACGTGTGTTTTGTAGTCTCTTCTGACCATAGACCTCGCGTGGCGGCGGATTTTAACAAAGGTATTGTGAGTGTGTGGGTTAGGGAAGTCTTTCCACAGGCGCCAAGCTCTCTTCTTATTCATTATCATTATAGACTGTTATGCCTTTCAGTGTTCAGTCTGCAAGCATCTGATAATTTACTAAACGTCGCCACAATCCTCGATTTGCAACTAGTGTTGTGGCCTTATTTAGTT
Organism: Anabrus simplex; assembly: GCF_040414725.1. Classification (NCBI taxonomy): domain Eukaryota; kingdom Metazoa; phylum Arthropoda; class Insecta; order Orthoptera; family Tettigoniidae; genus Anabrus; species Anabrus simplex. Next base: position 348,961,392 of record NC_090270.1, read on the forward strand.
CCATACCTCTTATTTCTTTATTTTATGTTTTTGCTAATTGCTTTACGTCGCACCGACACAGATGGGTCTTATGGCGACGATGGAGCAGGAAAGGGCTAGGAGTGGGAAGGAAGCACCCGGGGCCTTAATTAAGGTACAGCCCCAGCATTTGCCTGGTGTAAAAATGGGAAACCAGGGAAAACTATCTTCAGGGCTGCCGACAGTGGGGTTCGAACCCACTCTCTCCCGAATACTGGATACTGGCCGCACTTAAGCGACTGCAGCTATCGAGCTCGGTCCTCTTATCTTTAAATCGTTAGAAACCGAGTCTAACCATCGTCGTCTTGGTCTACCTCTACTTCTCTTAACCTCCATAACAGAGTAAATTATTCTCCTAGGTAACCTATCCTCTTCCATTCGCCTCACATGACCCCACCACCGAAGCCGGTTTATGCGTACAGCTTCATCCATCGAGTTCATTCCTAAATTAGCCTTTATCTCCTCATTCCGAGTACCCTCCTGCCATTGTTCCCACCTGTTTGTACCAACAATCATTCTTACTACTTTCATGTCTGTTACTTCTAACTTATGAATAAAATATCCTGAGTACACCCAGCGTTCGCTCCCGTAAAGCAAACTTGGTCTGAAAACAGACCGATGTCAAGATAGTTTCGTCTGGGAGCTGACTTCCTTCTTACAGAATACTGCTGATCGCAACTGCGAGTTCACTACATTAGCTTTACTACACCTTGATTCAATCTCACTTACTATATTACCATCCTGGGAGAACACACAACCTAAATACTTGAAATTATCTACCTGTTCTAGCTTTGTATCACCCATCTGACATTCACTTCTGTTGAATTTCTTACCTACTGACATCAATTTAGTCTTCGAGAGGCTAATTTTCATACCATACTCATTGAACCTATTTTCAAGTTCCAAAATATTAGACTGCAGGCTTTCGGCACAATCAGCCATTAAGACAAAGTCGTCAGCATAGGCCAGACTGCTTACTACATTTCCACCTAACTGAATCCCTCCCTGCCATTTTATACCTTTCAGCAGATGATCCATGTAAACTACGAACAGCAAAGGTGAAAGATTACAGCCTTGTCTAACCCCTGTAATTACCCTGAACCAATAACTCATTCTACCATCAATTCTCACTGAAGTCCAATTGTCAATATAAATGCCATTGATTGATTTTAACAATGTACCTTTAATTCCATAGTCCCTCAGTATAGTGAACATCTTTTCCCTCGGTACCCTGTCATATGCTTTCTCTAGATCTACGAAACATAAACACAACTACCTATTCCTCTCGTAGCATTTTTCAGTTACCTGCCCCATACTGAAAATCTGATCCTGACAGCCTCTCTATGGTCTGAAACCACACTGGTTTTCATCCAACTTCCTCTCAACGACTGATCGCACCCTCCCTTCCAAGATGCCAGCGAATACTTTGCCTGGTATACTAATCAATGAGATAACTCGATAGTTGTTGTAATCCTTCCTGTTCCCTTGCTTATAGATAGGTGCAATTACTGCTTTTGTCCAATCTGAAGGTACCTTACCAACACTCCACGCTAATTTTACTACTCTATGAAGCCATTTCATCCCTGCCTTCCCACTATACTTCACCATTTCAGGTCTAATTTCATCTATTCCTGCTGCCTTATGACAATGGAGTTCATTCATTCATTCATTCATTTATTTCAATTAATTCCAACGAGCCTGCAGGCTCATACATAGGAATTGTACAGGACATTACATACTGGCGGGCACTTACACATCAAAATATAGTTTGTGTATATAAGATAATTAGTAAATGGTTGAACATATAAACACATACAACATATAAAATATGTACATCATCAATATGAGGATTACAGAGAATTATTTCTGACTGTATTTACATTTACGTAACATGAAAGTTGCAAAGGTACAAGAATGGATTATGGAGTATTTTCATTTACATAAGAGTTGCTGAAGTACAAGAATAGATTTCAGATTATTTACAATTTACAATTCATTTACCATCCCTTCCACTTCCTCAAGCGTAATTTCAACAACATCATTTTTCACCTCCCCATGAGCTCGGTTGTTCGTGACACCACGAGGACGATTTCCATTTCCATTAAGATGATTTTCCAAAATATTCCCTCCATGTGTCCAATGGTTCCCTGGGATCTATTATGAGTTCACCTGAATTACTCAAAACACTGTTCATTTCCTTTATCCCTCCCTTCTTAAGATACTTTATTACTGTCCAGAAAGCTTTCCCTGCTGCTTGACCTAGCCTTTCCACGTTTTTACCAAAATCTTCCCATGACTTCTTTTTGGATTCAACAACTATTTGTTTCGCTCTGTTTCTTTCATCTACGTAGAAATCCCTGTCTGCCTCGGCTCTTGTTTGGAGCCCTTTTCTGATAAGCTTTCTTTTTACGTTTACAAGCTGCTCTCACTTCATCATTCCACCAAGATGTTCGCCTTTTCCCATCTTTACACACAGTTGTTCCTAGGCATTCCCTTGCTGTTTCTACTACAGCATCCCTGTATGCCACCCATTCACTTTCTATATCCTGAACCTGCTTACTGTCTACTGTTCGAAACTTCTCACTAATCATATCCATGTACTTCTGTCTAATTTCCTCGTCCTGGAGATTTTCCACCCTTATTCGTTAGCAGACAGATTTCACTTTCTCTACCCTAGGCCTAGAGATACTTGGTTCACTACAGATCAGATAGTGGTCTGTATCATCGAAAGATCCGCGAAAAACTCGTACATTCCTAACAGATTTCCTGAATTCAAAGTCTGTTACGATATAGTCTATTATGGATCTGGTACCCCTAGCCTCCCATGTGTAGCGGTGAATAGCCTTATGCTTGAAGAATGTATTCGTAACTGCTAAACCCATACTAGCACAGAAGTCCAGCAAATGCTTCCCATTCCCATTAGCTTCCATATCTTCCCCACATTTACCAATCACCCTTTCGTATCCTTCAGTTCTATTCCCAACTCTCTCATTGAAATCGCCCATTAGCACTATTCTATCCTTGCTGTTGACCCTGACCACGATGTCACTCAATGCTTCATAAAACTTGTCAACTTCATCCTCATCAGCACCCTCACATGGTGAATACAGGGATTCAATTCTTGTCCTAATTCCTCCAACTGACAAATCTACCCACATCATTCGCTCATTTACGTGCCTAACAGAAACTATGTTGCGTGCAATGGTATTCCTGATAAAGAGCCCTGCCCCAGACTCTGCCCTTTGCTTTCTAACACCCGTCAAGTACACTTTATAATCTGCTATCTCTTCCTCATTATCTCCCCTTACCCGAATATCACTTACTCCTAGCACATCCAGATGCATCCTCTTTGCTGACTCAGCCAGTCCTACCTTCTTTCTTCCATAAGCCCCATTAATATTAATAACTCCCCATCAAATTCCATTTTGTTTGCCAAGTTGTTACCAAGGAGTCCCTCGCCTGTCAAATGGGAGTGGAACTCCGTTACTCCCATATGTCCGAGGCTTGCTTAAAATGTTCTGAGCTCGGTAAATTCATGAAGCAGGATGCTCCCCTACTTGCACATAGTCCAAGTGAGGATCTCTCCTCTAACGGGTTATGGACCACCGGTGAATTGTACAGTCCTAGCCGCCTGAGCACAAAGAGGGCCATGTCTCAGAATATGTCCGAGATGCCCACTCCCATTCCATAGCAACTGGTATCCCGACTCTCAGGACCACTTAATAGGCCACTCAGCCGTTGCCCATGGTTCACGAACTAGGACGTGACTACAGTGACCCACAAACATGAAGCATTAATAATAATAATAATAATAATAATAATAATAATAATAATAATAATAATAATAATAATAATAATAATAATAATAATAATAATAATAATAATAATATCCACCTCTCTGGTGTAGTGGTTGGAGTGATTAGCTGCCACCCCTAAGGCTCTGGTTCGATTCTCCACGCTGCCACGAAATTGGAATGTGGTACGAGGGCTAGAGGCTTAGTCTCGAGAGGTCGACTGAGTAGAGGGGTTCAATTCCCACCTCAGCCATTCTCGAAGTGGTTTTCCGTGGTTTCGGCCTTCTCGTCCAGGCAAATGCTGGGATGGTATATAACTTAAGTCCACGGCCGCTTCCTTTCTTCTTCCTTATTTAGCCCTTTCAATCTTCCCATCCCTCCACAAGCCCCTATTCCCCGTAGCAGGTGAGGCTGCCTGGGCGAAGCACCGGTCCTCCTCCCCATTTGTATCCCCTACCCAAATTCTCATGGTAGATGTTCGATTCACCGAGCTCGGTAGCTGCAGTCGCTTAAGTGTGGCCAGTATCCTGTATTCGGGAGATAGTAGGTTCGAACCCCACTGTCGGCAGCCCTGAAAATGGTTTTCCGTCGTTTCCCATTTTCACACCAGGCGAATGCTGGGGCTGTACCTTAATTAAGGCCACGGCCGTTTCCTTCCCACTCCTAGGCCTTTCCTGTCCCATTGTCGCCGTAAGACCTATCTGTGTCGGTGCGACGTAAAGCAAGTAGCAAAAAACAAAAAAACAAAAAAAGAGGTGAGATTCCTCGCTGAGTCTGATAAATGGATTAAGAAATGAAGGACAAAATAGAATTTTCTTTACGTCGCAGCGCCGAATATAGGTCTTATAATAATAATAATAAGAAGAAGAAGAAGAAGAAGAAGAAGAAGAAGAAAAAGAAGAATATGAAGGAGACGGAGACTGGCACGATTTTACCGGCGGACGGTAAGAGGTTGAGCAAACCTTTTTGATTCAGAACCTAAAGCCACGATGTCTTGTTTTAGAAACATGTCCGAGCGCTGCAGATGAAACCGGAAGACGCCTGGTGGTGGTGAGGAAAGCTCGCTCGGGAATTCTGGGCTCAGAAAGAGCAAAACTCATTGCCAAATGTAATAAGACAGCAAATAAATAAATAAATAAATAAATAAATAAATAAATAAATAAATAAATAAATAAATAAATAAATAAATGAATAAATAAATAAATAAATAAATAAATAAATAAATAAATAAATCAATCAATCAATCAATCAATCAATCAATCAATCAATCAATCAATCAATCAATCAATCAATCAATCAATCAATCAATCAATCAATCAATAATACTCGTAGGCTGCGTCCCGCGTTGGTTGACGAGGTGCGAACACATTCAAGTACGGTACCTGTTTTGTCATCATTTCGTCGTATACAAAATACTCCAATCGCATTAAAACGTGACCACATTCTTCCAATGAGCCGAAGGCTACGCAATGAGAACGAGGTGAAAAGATCTTGGATTGTCTACAGATGACAGGAACGAATGATGTGAAAGGAAGTCTCTGATCCACAAGAAATCTTCAGCAAGCAGGAAATGTTCAGACATCAGTCACAATATCAATACAGTTCATCCATTTTTCTTACCGAGCAAGAAACAGAGAAAAGAGAAATCTTCTGGTTTAGACGGTTTTTCAAATTATATTATTAAATGCTCTTACGACAATCAATTTGTCGTTATCCACGGACAGTTCAAGTTTCCGATACGTAAGATAATAATCAGTTGTTGGTTCAAGGTTACACTGACATGTATACCCTGGTGGCAGTAAGCACTCTGGCCTGTGCAGCCCGCGTCTTCCGGCCAACTAGACCAAGTCATTCCATCGGGTCATCGAGCGGGGTGAGAACACGTCGGCCTTCCCCTGTTCCTCGTTCCCGCGCCGGTCATGGACCTGGCTTGACTTACTGTCAGGATTCCTTCAGAGCCGAACATACGGCATACTCTACCCTATCGTCGGACCTGTCTGCAGTGCACCAACTCCTGTCCCACGAGTTCGATAGCTCATCCATTCCCCTGATGTCTGTCATGGCGTAGATTCTTGGCATCACCATCAACTACTCCAAGCCACGGAAGCTGTCAGGAGGTCTGGAGTCCTTCACCACGGTCACAGCTTGGAGAGGGTTCCCTCGCTACTCTATATTTGATTGACGAACACTTCAAATTTGCGGACGAGGTGCGAAGGAATGGTGTTCGATAGCAACGGCCGGACCTGTCTCCTGGAAAGCGAAAGTGTGATCAGCTACGTGTCCGAAGGTTCGTAGCATTTGACGGGAAAATGGTCCTTAAGAGCTTCTTCCGCTTGATTTGACTGATCAGCACAAAACATGAGGAGTTACACAAAAACCCAGCCCCCGAGTGTAGACGGAATGTACGTGAACACGGTGAAGAAAGCAACGGAAACTCGACCACTCCTGATGTAACACGGACAGAGACAACAAGAGAAGGAGCGTCCTCACAATGGGAAGGTGGCAGACTACCGCCAGTACAGTAGTAGAGAGTTTTACTCACGTAAATGACTGCTTGTCGCCCTCCCGCCCTCTTGACACGCATGTCCACACAGTGGGAAGGTGGCAGACTACCGCCAGTACAGTAGTAGAGAGTTTTACTCACGTAAATGACTGCTTGTCGCCCTCTTGACACGCATGTCCACACAGTGGGAAGGTGACAGACTACCGCCAGTACAGTAGTAGAGAGTTTTACTCACGTAAATGACTGCTTGTCGCCCTCCCGTTCTCTTGACACGCATGTCCACACAGTGGGAAGGTGGCAGACTACCGCCAGTACAGTAGTAGAGAGTTTTACTCACGTAAATGACTGCTTGTCGCCCTCCCGTCCTCTTGACACGCATGTCCACAGACGCTCGACAGCGCCTGTTTCTCACGCTGGACGGTCTCTTGCGCCATCTTGACAGCTGACACACGTACAGCTTCCTGTAGACCCGAGGCTCTGTCTTGAGCACAATCCAGTCTGTGTGAGTTGCAGACGAGAACTTTGTGATCCACACATCGCAGGCACTACTCAAAGAGCCTTCACTTGCCAGCTGGGTGCGAACTCCGAGCTCAAAACACTCCTCGTTCACAAAGTTTGAGGAGAAGACGCGCGCACACGGGTCGACCTGGGAGAGATCCATGGCGAACTAAGACCACCACCTGGTGTGTCTGCACGCGTGGGAACCAGCTTCTGATAACCACTGCAGCGAGCTATCAGCTGCTCTTGTTCTCTGCGAGCCCATGATTAGAAGAGGGGACTGATCGCCCACAGGTTCGAGCTGTCTTGGTCAGTTTTCAGACCGATTGGTGGTACGGGGTCTTAGCTGAACGTGGCATGAGGCTCCTTGTTCTGTAGTGAGGCCTCCGCTTTCCTACACAGAAGAGGGCACTGGACATGTGTTGTTTTGACAGGAGGTGATTATTGTTTTAAGAGAAAGTACAACTAGACAATCACCTGTAAATAACAGAGAAAGATGGAAGGGACACTTCCGAAATATGAAGGTACTGGCGCGTGAAGATGCCCTCGGGGTTGGAAAAGAACAAGAGTTGACCAAGGGAGGCTGGCTCAAGTAAGTGGAAGCAATGCCAGAACTTACGACAGGGGGATGAGAGGCACACAGCAATGTTAGTCTGCATGGTGTGCGCCTGTCATCACAAGTTGAAGCCCGCATCTTGATTTTAGTTCATGACTTTTAGCGTTTCCATTTGCATTGTTAACACATGTTCTCATCTCTAATCCCCGACGTCTTTGTTGCATTTAATTTGAAGATCAGGGTTCGAATGTTCTTGAGAGTGCTGGAGTTCTGTTGTAGTAGATTCAGTTCGTAACGTTTCTGCTTGCGAGCGATGTGCCACATGCGCACAACTCCTCAATACTCTCATAACCAAAGCCTCTCACCGCTGGACATCGTGCTTCAAATCCCGGTCACTCCACGTGAAATTTGAGCTGGACAAGGCGGAGGCAGGACAAAGGAGTGCTACAGGCTTCGTATCCACGCCGCTAGATGGGGGCTTCAATCATTCCATTCCTGACCGGGTCGAATGACTGAAACCAGCCTGTGGATGTTCATTTTCAACCACGTGAAGAGATGTGCGCCCTTCTCTCAGTTCTGAGGATTGTGGTGTCCAGACGTGCAGCACTAATGTTTGGCCATCTCTTTGTTCTCATTCCCGCGTCGAACTGTAAAAACTCCTTGTTTTCATGCTGAAGATAATCTGATTCCGAGGTTTGTAACGACAAAAGAGTGGCGTTACGAAAATGTAGCAATGTTTGGACTGGGAAGACTTGGGAGAAAGGAGACGAGCTGCTCGACTAAGTGGTATGTTCCGAGCAGTCAGTGGACAGATGGCGTGGAATGACATTAGTAGACGAATAAGTTTGAGTGGTGTCTTTAAAAGTAGGAAATGTCACAATATGAAGATAAAGCTGGAATTCAATAGGACAAATTGGGGCAAATATTCGTTTATAGGAAGGGGAGTTAGGGAATGGAATAACTTACCAAGGGAGATGTTCAATACATTTTCAATTTCTTTGCAATCATTTAAGAAAAAGCTAGGAATCTGCCACCTGGGTGACTCTCGTAAATGCAGATCAGTAGTGATTGATTGATTGATTGATTGAAACATTTCTTTAGCATCTCACGAGGTGAACCCAGGACCACATCGTTAGCGATTAAATGAAATGAAATGGCGTATGGCTTTTACTGTCGGGAGTGTCCGAGGACATGTTCGGATCGCCAGGCGCAGGTCTTTAGATTTGACTCCCGTAGGCGACCTGCACGTCGTGATGAGGTTGAAGTGATGATATAGCTCCCGTGCCAGCGAAATTAACCAATGATGGTTAAAATTCCAGACCCTGCCGAGAATGGAACCCGGCACCCCTGTGACCAAAGGCCAGCACGCTAACCATTTAGCCATGGGGCGGGACTCTTTCACAAGCTGTGCAGTGTTGTGTACTATGCTTTGTTTATGGCAGAGTGTTATCTCCTTTGCTTCTCGACAGAAACATCAGCTGTTCTGTACTTACACTCTGGAAATGTCCTCACTACTTATGTCTTAGTTGTCTGCTATTCTATCTAACAGACAACCTACATGGTGGCAACAGCGTTGTCTAGGCCATTACTGGGCTATACCACGCTTTACTGGCCGTTCTTAGAATAGACTCGAGCATTCGCAGGTGATTGTGAGAACTCACTGAGTTATGCGTTAATGTCAAGCTGGGTGCGTTGTGATGATAGACATTTCTTCCCAGGGAATTGCTTGTTGTTATGTTTGAACTCTACCTTATTATCCCGCTACCGTCGCCACTGGCATACGGTATTTCCCAGTTGCCATGTATTTGTTAATACTAATTATATAGGCCTATAAATTTATTGTTCACTTCGTGCTTGTGATATTTCTTTATATGGTTGATACGAACTGAGCAACGAGACATCTTAAACATTTTTCAACATTTTTATATGAAGCCTTTATTACGCCGAATGTCGAGCCGTAGTAAAAACCTCCATCACCTAACGATTTCTGGCGGACGAGTCCCTTTAGAAGGGCGATGCTTGCTCAGTGGAGGAAATGCCACTGCAACCAATCACGCAGCGTCTGTTCTCCATGTCAGGGGTGGCTGAACAGACATTCATAAAGCAACGGGAAACAACTGCATCAACGTATTTCCCAAGATACCGGTAAGCAAGCATGCATAGAAGTCAAGATGGAGATGTTTTTACCGATCATGGCCTTCAGAAGCCAAGATCCGGCGGAGGAGGAAATCCAACAAGCAGCCTGTAGCTTCCTGGAATGTGAAGACTCTTTTGCGAGCCGGGAAATAGGATGTGATGAGAAGGAACGATATCAATATTCTAGGGAGACTGAGCAGAGCAGGTAACTCATATCTCAATATGTCATTGTTCTTAGTATCGTCTGAATAGCTTAGCCTGAAAATGTCTCACGATAGAAGAGACGAAACATGTCCTTTTTAATAAAAAAAGATAATACGGTATTGTATTGTATCGTAAAGGTGGAGTCACTCAATCAATTAGTTCTTGTTGAGGCCAGCAATACGGATTTACTAGCCTGCGATAGCTACCCCGACAGTAGTCTTGTCCTAGCTGCTAACAAGAATACGGCACATGGATGGTCTGAAGAATGAGGAAACAAAGCTACACTTTGAAGAGAAGTCCCATGAAGTGATAGCATGACATAGAAACGAATTAAGAAGACGGATCAAGATGAAGAATGGAATGGTACAGGATGCAAGTAAGGCTTGAGGTAAGGGGAGACTGGAGCTAAGAAAACACAGGACGACAGGTGAAAAATTAAGTCATCATCATCATCATCATCATCATCATCATCATCATCATCATCATCATCATCATCATCTAAAGGCTTTGTCTTGTCGCTGCAACCATTGATCTCTTCTCTCTGCGATCATTTTCATCTCTCCATAACCTTGGTCCATCATCTCAACTACCTCTTCAATGATCTTCTTCCGTGGCTTCCCTCTGCCTTCCTTTCCCATTACCTTGCCTTCGAACGTGTTCTTTATGAAGTCATTATGCCGGAGAATGTGACCAAAAACTGACGCTTTTCTCCTTTTTATCGTTGTTATTAAACGTCTCTGGGTGCGTATTTCTCTAATCTTATAGAAATCTTAAGACTGTACAAGAATTAAAAACCAGATCACAAGTAAATGTAGAGAGGAATAAGAAAAGTGGGAAAGAGAACTAGCTGAAGAAATGGAAGGCATGATCAGGAATATCAGAAAAATGTTAGTGCTCAACTGTAGAAGCATTGTAAAGAAAGGAATAGAATGATGTAATTTAATAGATATATGCTTACCATATACCGGTATTGTAAAAGGAGTTGAATCATGGGTGAGAAATGATATAATGGATGCAGAGATATTCTCACGGAACTGCAGTGTGTATCGTAGAGATAGGATAGGAATGGTAGGAGGGGGAGTATTCATTCTGGTGAAAGAAGAATTTGTAAGCTACAAAAATGTTAAAGATGACAAACATGATATTGTAGGTGTAAGGCTCATCTCTAAAGATAATAGGCAACTAGATGTCTTTGGAGTGTGCAGACAGGGAAAGAATTAATTGATAAGATAATCAGCTATGTGGGAAATGATTAGGAAAGTAACATGATTGCAGCAGGTGATCTTAATTTACCAAATGTCAATTGGGAAGGTAAATGAAAATGACAGGAAGCATGACCAACAAATAGCAAATAAGTTAATATTGGAAGGGCATCTGATTCAGAAAATGATGGAACCAACTAGAGGGAAGAATATTCTGGATGTGGTCCTGGTAAAACCAGATGAGCTCTATAGAGAGACCACTGCTTTTGTGGTAATTAAAAATAAATGTGAAAGAAGGAAGATATTAACATTAGGACTATCAGGCAGTACCAATGGCTGATAAAACGGGCATGAGGGACTTTTTAAAAAGTAACTATGATCGCTGGAACATGGTAAATAAAAATGTAAACAGACTGTGGGATGGGTTTAAAGGAATGATTGAGGAATGTGAAAATAGGTTTGTACCTTTAAAGGTGGTAAAGAATGGTAAGGATCCACTGTAATATAACAGAGAAGTGAAGAGACTAAGAAGGAGGTGCAGGTTGGAAAGAAATAGAGTTAGAAATGGTTATGGAAGTAAGGAGAAATTGAAGGAACTAACTAGGAAATTGAATCTAGCAGAGAAGTCAGCTAAGGATAACATGATGGCAAGCATAACTGGTGGCCATACAAATTTTAGTGAAAAATGGAAGAGTGGTACTTTAAAGCAGAAACAGGTTCCAAGAATCAGTAATAAATGTATGTGGGGTTGTTCAAACCGCAGAAGTATTCAGTCAGCAGGATGTAAGGATACTGTCCAGATGGAGGAAGGGACTAATCCTAAAGAAGTATTCAGTCAGCAGTATGTAAGGATACTGTCCAGATGGAGGAAGGGACAAATCCTAAAGAAGTATTACAATTTAGCTAGTAATTTGTAGTAAGACACAAAAATTGAAAAATAGAAAAGCAGCTGGAATTGATAAGATTTCGGGGAAATAGTAAAGACAATGGTTTGGGATATAATACCATATGTAGAGTACTTACCTGATTATTGTTTGCATTTTACCAAATGAATGGAGAGTTGCTATAGTGTTTACAGATGATGTTATTCTGTACAGGGTAATAAATAAATTACAAGATTGTAAGCGGCTGCAGGGTGACCTCAACAGTGTTGTGAGATGGACGGTAGGCAATGGTATGTTGATAAACGGGGTTAAAAGTCAGGTTGTGAGTTTCACAAATAAGAAAAGTCCTCTCAGTTTTAATTACTGTGTTGATGGGGTGAAAGTTCCTTTTGGGGATCATTGTAAATACCTAGGTATTAATATAAGGAAAGATCTTCATTGGGGTAATCACATAAATACGATTGCAAATAAAGGATACAGATCTCTGCACATGGTTATGAGGGTATTTAGGGGTTGTAGTAAGGATGTAAAGGAGAGAGCTTATTTGTCTCTGGTAAGACCCCAACTAGAGTGTGGTTCCAGTGTATGGGACCCTCACCAGGATTACTTGATTCAAGAACTGGAAAAATCCAAAGAAAAGCAGCTCGAATTGTTCTTGGTGATTTCCGACAAAAGAGTAGCGTTACAAAAATGTTGCAAAGTTTGGGCTGGGAAGACTTGGGAGAAAGGAGACGAGCTGCTCGACTAAGTGGTATGTTCCGAGCTGTCAGTGCAGAAATGGCGTGTAATGACATTAGTAGACGAATAAGTTTAAGTGGTGTCTTTAAAAGTAGGAAAGCTCAGAGTATGAAGATTAAGTTGTACTTCAAGAGGACAAATTGGGGCAAATATTCGTTTATAGGAAGGGGAGTTAGGGATTGGAATAACTTACCGAGGGAGATGTTCAATACATTCTTTGCAATCATTTAAGAAACGGCTAGAAAGACAACAGGTAAGGAATCTGCCACCTGGGCGACTACCCTAAATGCAGGTCAGTAGTGATTGATTGATTGTTGATTGATTGATATGTTATGAAACAGGAGAGATCCCAGATGACTTTAGTAAAAGCAGAACAATCACTGTCCCAAAAAGAGGAAATGCTATGGAATGTAGTAATTATTATAGTATCGGTACGTTCTCATTCTTATCCCATGCCTCAAAAGTACTCCTAAATATAATAAAGAACAGGAAGATAGAGCAGCACACAGTTTGTTTTTAGACAAGTTAAAGGAATGGAAGAAGCAGTCCTTGCATTAGAAATGATTCTGGAAAGAAGGTTAGAAGCAAACAGGAAGGTGTTTGTGGCATTGGAAAAAGCTTTTGACATGATAAACTGGGAACTATTGTTTAAATATATGAAGAAAGGTAGGAGGCTCACCTGGAAATTTTACAAGAACCATTATACAAGGCAGTGGGGAATGGATGTACAAGAATGACAGGAATCAATAAACGGGTGATGCAGGGCTGCACCATGTTTATTGAATAATCAGTATGTGTTTTAAGGAAAGGACTAAATGAATAAAGATAAATGAAAAAAAGGCACAGTATTAGATTTGGTGATGACATTTACTTAGTGGCAGACTCTATGAAGTAATCAAGTAGAATTTTGAATGTTCTGTGTGATACATTGAAACATTACAAATTTAATGTCAAAGAGTAAAGCAAAGGCGGCAGGGGAATTAATACAGACATAAGAATAGGAAATTCCGAAGTACAATATATCTGCAACTGCAGATGCACCAAGGACGTCAAAAGAAGAATAGCTCTTGCTAAAAGTATTCCCTATAGAAGATCAGAAACAACAAAGGCTGTCTGGAGTGTACTAGTTTGTGGTTTTGAGAGCTGGACTATAGGGGAAAAGATTCATAAGAAGGAACTGACATTTGGATTAAGAGGAAAATGACGATGACATGCTCGACTCAAGGAAGGACAAATCGAGATGTTGTAAAGAAAGTCAATGAGCAATGGAGACTGATAAATGATATGGGACTTGTATGCTGAGATTTGAAGGTAAAATACCAGGAAAGAAATGAAGAGGAAGACCAAGAGACATGTGAGGCGCAGCTTTCCCAGTACTTGACTCGATTTCTGCCATGTAACAAACGTGCTTAATATAGCCACGAAGAGCTTACGAGGTACGAGTTTCACAAGCTTCTCCATTTACAACAAATGTTCGAAATTCCGCCCCCCTACAGGCGTGCCATCGTCGCAAGAAATTCTGTCGTGCCCATTTGAAAAACCCTGGGGTCGTTTGGCGGCGAGAATTCTTGCCAAGAGGTCCGTGGCTTTTAAATGCGACAACCACATATCGTTGGCTTTCAACACGTTAAACAACTATTGCAGAACGAAATTCCGACACCTCGGCGTCTGTTAAGAACTTTTGACTCGAACGGTTCCGTCGTCCATTGTTACGGGTACATTCAGTTGTCGTGTTGCAATTGGTGGTCATGTTCTCAGGTACACACAAACATGATGTGTTTTGAGTGAAGAGGAAGAGAGATTTCTATGGTTTGCTATTTAGAAAATAGAGTAAAGTCAAACCCAACTTTTCCGGGGGGGAGTACTTTGTACTTGGTGTCATGAAGCGCCAAAGCGCCACAAGAAAGATTGTGTCAAAATATCGAACGTGCCACAGTGGCCGTTTTTCCAGAGACAATGAAGAGAGCGTTACAAATGTCCCTGCCACCCTTATAGTACATTTTGACGAGACTAATTTAACAAGCAGACCTTGTGACACGCGGTGCAAGAGTGCACGTGATACGGACAGCAGGGACTCCTAATTGTAATCCTAGTCGTTGCGAGGACATTTGAGATGTGTTGCTGTTTCAAGGACAACCTGTCTTCACATTTATCACCAGAATACATCTGTATTCACTTTGTGTTTCTTCCGAGCAATTCAACGCACCTCTCTCGACCGCTTGACGTGGCCTTATTTTACGCCACTCAAAATGACTTGGAGGGATGTCCTTTTGAAAACGAAGCAAGGGACAGACACGTCAGTTCCCAGGGCTGTGTTAGGTAAATGATTTACTCGAACTTATTTACCTGAGGCCAGCCAAGTCCACAGGGAGCACTGAACATGTAGTTCTCGTATCCGCCAAACATTCTCCTGTATTTTCTTTCTATCCTGACTGGTGTACTAAAATAAATAAATAAATAAATAAATAAATAAATAAATAAATAAATAAATAAATAAATAAATAAATAAATAAATAAATAAATAAATAAATAAATAAATAAATAAATAAATAAATAAATAAATAAATAAATAAATCACAGTAGGGGAGCAAAGACAGTCCTACAGCGGGCCAATCAGAGGCCACGGAGTGGGTCACATGACTGCTGACGCCATAGCGCAGGAAATTTGAATTTTGGCGGCAAATTTGAATGTTGGCGGGAAATTTCAATTTTGGTGAAAGATGTGAATTTTGGCGGGAGATTTGAATTTGTAAACAATGCCATATGATTTTGACAGCTGTCATCCACCATCTTGCATCACTAACCTCAGTGATTCCATCTTAACAGCACTAAACCTTAACAACAACGCATCGCTAACCTCAGTGCCGCCATCTTGACGGAGCTAAATCTCATACCTTTAGCATGTGGTGGCGGGCAAATTGAAAAATTCCATGTATTCTTGTTTTTAAATAAAGCCACGTGCTTTTGACAGCTGACAGATGCCATTTTTAAACAACAACGCATCGCTAACCTCAGTGCTGCCATCTTGACTGTGCTAAACCTCAACCTTTGGCACGTGGTGGGCAATTTGAAAAATTCAAGGTGCTCTTCTTTGAGCTACGTGCTCTTGTTTGTAAACAATGCCACGTGTTTTTGACAGTTGCCATCCGCCATCTTGCATCGCTAACCTCAGTGCTGCTATCTTGACGTGGCAAAATCCTTATGGATGTTACTTTAGGCACGTGTGTGCGCGAAATTTAAAATCCCACGGCTCTTATCTTAGGCTAACCTAAGTAAATGGAAATGTTTTATTGACTTCGGGGGAGTATAGGCTCCCTAGAGGTCTACCGCCGTAGCGATGTCTCCTCTACAAAAAAGATTGCCCTGCGGCGCCAGTGCACGAGGCAAGCAAGGATGCATTGTCCTACAGTCATATTTATACCTAGAGAATGCTCATATCAACATGTGCGCGCGCACTTGCTGCTATCTACTGAGGCAAGCAGTAGGAAATGAGTCAACACTTTTCTTCCAGAGTCAGCGCCCGAGGTCAAGTAGTGTAGCATGCAGGATCATTGAACCCTAGAGTAGATCGCAGCCCGGAAGGTGGTTTCGTATCTTCGACTGCGCAGAGAGAGACAGAAGTATGAGGTGCGGTGATGCCAATTTGGCAACTCATAACAGTACCAAAGTGTAAACATATTTTCATGTAGTTATATCTTTAATTCCAAAGCGATGACCTATATTTTTCTTGGGCTTAAAGGTTTCCTGAAAGGCCAAATTAATTTTTAACATCAAACACCGAGAAAGTGTTGAGGGAAGCCGTGCAGAAATTAGTAAATATGCTCTGCTATTGGCTTTACATCGCACCGACAGATAGGTCTTATGGCGACGATGGGACAGGAAAGGGCTGGGACTGGGAGGAAAGCGGTCGTGGCCTTAATTAAGGTACAGCCCCAGCATTTGCCTGGTGTGAAAATGAGAAGCCACTGAAAACCATCTTCAGGGCTGCCGACAGTGGGGTTCGAACCCACTATCTCCCGATTACTGGATACTGGCCGCACTTAAGCGACTGCAGCTATCGAGCTCGGTAATAGAAGATTGTCAGGAGTTGGAAACCGTAACATAAGATGGCTTGTAGGATCAGCTGGTCAGTCTTTTAGTGGGCCTCACAGATTAATATATATTTGCAGCCTCTGGCTCAGCAAGAAAGGCAATGGGAAACTATATCACTCCTAATTTCTCCAGTGAAGACAACCTGGGTGCAGGTACTGGGAAATGAACCGGCCTTTAGGGTGTAAACTTCATGTATCAATGTTTGCAGCCAAGTCAACAAAACAGAAATTAAACTAAGTGTTTAGCTCGCCATAATTCAGGTTGCTAGTTTTCATCTCGATAGGACACACAAGAAAATGGCAGTAGCCAATCAGTCAAGTGAATGACACCTTTAAATTATTGTTCAGCTAGACGAATAAGCTCAAAAATCCCTTCGTGGAACGCTTGTTTAACAGGACAGGAACAGATATACAAAGAACCGATCATATGAGAAAAGGATCTTCAAGCAGCATGTAAAGATTGTTGTAACAAGGATAATATTAAAGAAGTATTAAAATTTACCTATGATAACAACAACATTTACAATAAGATACAAAATTTGAAAACTAGTAAAGCAGCTGGAAATGATAAGGTTTCAGGTGATATACTAAAGACAGTGGGTTAGAATATAGTACCATATCTGAAGTTCTTATTTGATTATTGTTTGTTTGAAGGAGCTATATCAAATGAATGGAGAGTTGCTATAGTTGCCCCCCTCTATAAAGGAAAGGGTGATAGACAGGCCAGTCAGTTTGACATGCGTTGCATGTAAGAAAGCAGTCCTTTTAGTATATTGGATATGTTTTTGAAATTAATAACTGGTTCGGTAGAAGGCAGTTTGGGTTTAGCTCAACTTGTAGGATTCCAGCAAGATATTTTTGTTTTGCTAGTGGCTCTACGTTGCACCAACACAGATAGGTTTTGTGGCGATGATGCGATGGGAAAGGCCTGGGAGTTGGAAGTGGCCGTGGTACTGCCCCAGCATTTGCCTGGTGTTAAAATGGGAAACGACGGAAAACCACCTTCAGGGCTGCCGACAGGCTTATTCAAACCCACTATCTCCCGGATGCAAGCTCACAGCCACGCACCCCTAACCGCACGGCCAACTCGCTCGGTCCAGCAAGATATAGCAGATATCTTGGATTCAGGAGGTCAAATGGACTTATCGCGATTGACCTGTCTAAAGCATTTGATAGGTTGCATAATGGGAGAGTACTAGCAAAAATGAGTGCAATTGGACTAGACAAAATAATGACTCAATGGGTGGCTATATTTCTAGAAAATTAAACTTAGAGAATTAAACTAGGCAATCTAGGCAATCTAACGCTGTATGTTTTCTTATATATAAATGATATGATAAAGATGTGAAATCAGAGATAAGGCTTTTTGCTGATGATGTTACTTTGTATAGAGTAATAAATAAGTTACAAGATTGTGAGCAACTGCGAAATGACCTCATTTATGTTGTGAGATGGACAGTAGGCAATGGTATGATGATAAACAGGGTTAAAAGTCAGATTGTCAGTTTCACAATTAGGAAATGTGCTGTGACTTTTAATTACTGTGTTGTTAGGGTGAAATTTCATTATGGGATCACTGTAACTGCGTAGGTATTAATATAAGGAAAGACCTTCATTGGGGTAATCACATAAATGGGATTGTAAATAAAGGATACAGATCTCTGCACATGGTTATTAGGGTGTTTAGAGGTTGCAGTAAGGATGTAAAGGAGAGGGCATGTAAGTCTCTGACAAGGCCCCAACTAGAGTATGGTTCCAGGGTATGGCACTCTCACTAGGGTTACTTGATTCAAGAACTGGAAAAAATCAAAGAAATGCAGCTTGACTTGTTCTGGGTGATTTCCAACTAAAGAGTAGCGTTACAAAAACGTTGCAAAGTTTGGGCTGAGAAAACTTGGAAGAAAGAAGACGAGCTGCTCAACTAAGTGGTATGTGTATTCCCTATGAGAATCAACATCTTTATCATAAGTGGTATGTTCGGAGCTGTCCGCGGAGAGATGGCGTGGAATGACATCAGTAGACGATTAAGTTAGGGTGGTGTCTTTAAAAGTAGGAAAGATCTCAATATGAAGATAAAGTTGGAATTGAAGAGAACAAATTGGGGCAAATATTCATTTATAAGAAAAGGAGTCAGGGATTGGAATAACTTACCAAGTGAGATGTTCAATAAATTTCCAAGTTCTTTGCAATCATTTAAGAAAAGGCTAAGGAAACAACAGACGGGGCATCTGCCACCCGGGTGACTGTCCTAAATGCAGATCAGACTGATTGATTGATTGAAAAGTCAAGATACAACACCAGTCTACTGAAAGTAAACTCTAATTTAAATTCACCCAAAACATTAAAATGTTCGAAGATTGAAATAAATACACATAATAGAGAGGAGGTACGTGTTAAATGATGTAAATTAATTAAAATATCTTGATGGTTGAAAGTAGAACGAAATTTGCTCTTGAAATCATACTACAGTTTAAATGTAAAGCTGGACACAATACTGTAAATACTAGACACTTTAAAGGTGATCGGCTCACTCTAAGAACAACATAGTCATTTAATTGAGATAACCTTGAAGCTGTTACAAAAGGTTTAAAACACAGGGCATTATGAGAATAGAATAAATGGGAAAGGAAAGGAAATAGATAGAAACCAAAAGTGAATGAAATGGGTAATTATGATGGATGTCGCAAACCATTAGGCAATGGGAAGGAATGGACTGCAAGAGGAACAAGTGACAAATTAATAAGAAAGGAAGCAGAAATGTAACTGATAATTGTAAATTATGGAATTTTTATGTCTGTAGGGTCAGAGTTGTAAAGGCTTTGTTAGAGCAAATAAGGTGCAAGTTGATGTCTAAAGACTCCCTAAAGGACGGTTACCCAATCAAAATCAAATGAGCAAACAAATTGACAAATTAATCAACCTAGGAGCAAAATAAAACTGTTAATTAAAGTAAGCATGAAAATAATGTCCACCAAAAAGCGGAGGAGAGAAAATTATAACTCGCCTGCTTAACAGATAAAAAGAGACGAATAATGGGTAAACACTACACAGAATACATCTTAAGGGTTTGTTTATTAATTTGGATGAAGTACTTCTTAGGCAACCATCTCAATTTTTTTTGTAATACAGAGTAGTGACACCACATTCATTAGCTAAAGCCAGAGGTTATCAACATATACACCTTACAATTGCTCGCATCAGAATTATCACATTGGTGCAAATCATGTGAAGAAGAATAAATTTTCAGTTGAAGCATAAACGTAAAATTAGGGGTTGGGACTCTCACGTTGGGAGCAATTTCTGTTCTAATCAGGATCCCGATGAAAGAAACGTAGGACTCGGTATCACAACGCATTGCGGCTGTACTGCAGCCAGTGAGCAAGTCATATGACAGCAAAACCGGGAATCTCAAGGTGAACGAAGTTATTGTGTACGAGGTATCGAGGTGCTGCAAGTAATAAAATTAAGACAAAAATGTCAAGAAATGCATAAAGCAACCAAACTAAGGAAGTAACGAAGTTGTAACAACACTAAGGTTTATTACAAATGGGAAGATCTCTTGGAGGAGACTTGATAGTACTCTCCGATCTTGAGTTTACTCAATGCATTTGCTTATGAATAATCTGGTTGTTACAACTAGTGAGACTCTCGAGACTGATGTCCATAGATCTCGAGATTCTTGCGGGAATTCACCTGTGCTGCAATCTGTGCGATGTCGGAGTTACTGCCTGATATTACTCGTATGTTCTCATATGGAAACGTGTGCACGTGCAACTACGAGCCTTTTAATAGTACCATTAACGAAATGTGAGTATCTAAGACAAGAACGGCCATCTACCTGCATACCTCGCAGTTGCTTCATGCAAAGCTGACCGGGCTGCGAGCTGTTCAGTGATATTACGTGTTTTTAAGATCCCCGACATATTTTACTTCCTTTGACCAAACAACATGGCAGATTCTGCTACGTGGCTTGTCTTTCAAAACAATCTCATTCGCATAAATTACGGTGGATTTTGGACATGGTCTTGAAGCTGTTTCATGCAAAACCACATTGCACTTTGATATACAAAAGTACCGGTACCGGTACCTAATTATGACATGAATACTCTCTAACATTGCAAGGAATTATTTTCATAATGTCGATAAAGACAAGCAGTGGTCATACACATGTACTTAGCCTACAATGCCAGAATGCGTATCCTTTATAACTGCATCAATGATACCGTAGATTATGGTGGAAATGAACAGCCCAGGTCTTTGTTGCCATGTATTTTGCAAATGGAGAAAGCCCAGCTGTTTACATAGTCAGCACCAGTAACATTCAGCTCTGCTATCTGTACACCTAGGACACCCTGCTCCCTGCGCAATTTGACGACAGGTGCTTGTGCGAGTCTCACTTGGTTTACTTAAGCATGATATCACAACCGTACGAGAGAGGGAGACGCTGTTGGTCTCATCCATGAATCACATCGGAAACAGTCCTACGGTTGCCGAGGAAGAACAAGAGGGTTGATCAGTAATCTTATTTTACGTGGGCCATTTTGTCAAGGGTTTACATTACCCTGATGGTCATCTTAATAGTTACATCTCCTTTCATGCTTCTGTTTATAAAAAATCCAAAGGAAAAGTGTAGTTTCCCACAGTTTCCTGACCATACTGTATGATGGAGGATGTGGGATGTTCAAACTGTCATTTAACACCGTGTGGACAGGGGATTGAGTCACTCCCTGATCGCACAATCACACCCATGTCGGTGTTTTACCCGCTGTTCCAACATGTCCCACAAATTTTCAATGGGGTTCAAGTCAGGTGCTTTGCAGGCCAATCGAGATCTAATAGGATGGGGGACAGTTCATGAAACCAGTCAAATATGTGTCCAGCCCGATGAACTTTTCTTTCTTTCATCTTGAAAACTGGGGTACCCTTAATGTACTCATCATGCAGATTTTCACTAATCATCCAGAATGTTTAATTAAACATCTTGGTTCATGTTAGGGGCCACCTCCATGAGCTGCCCAATCACAACCCACTTGCACACATCCAGGATGAAATGCGTTCAGCGCAGCTGTGTGTGCCTCTTGTAAGCTGACCGCTGACTGCAGCAGTCAAAGAGAATGAGTAAGAGATGACTCTCAACGTTATTTTTCACTTCTGTACGCAACGGCTGCGCAAAGATCGACAGGAATTGCATACTAGCACCTCTATCTTATACAGGGCTGAACTAAATTTACCGGGCGGGTGATTTAAATCGTTTTGCGCGTGGAGGGTCCCCAGGTTCTCGTCCCCCCTCCACTCTTAAATATTATATTAAATATATATTTCTTTTTTTCTTTCTCTTATATTTTTCTTTTATTTCTTTTTCTTTCTTTCCTTCTTTCTGTTACTTTTTTCTGAAATATTGCATTCTGAACAACAATGCACCTGGGGGTTGGCCTGTGCTTTATTATTATTATTATTATTATTATTATTATTATTATTATTATTAATTTTTTTGCTGGAGAAAAGAAGCTTACCAGCTTGTGCTGCTTATTATAATTATTTGATTTATCTAGCTATATTTTATTTTTACTAATTCACAAAGCCATGAAGAATGGGAGTGACTGGCCTTGCCTGTGCTGCTTTTGTTTGTTTCTGCTGAGGAAAAAGGAAGCTAACTCACAAAGGGAGGAAGGAAGTGACCAGAAGGTGAGTGGGATTGGCAATCCCTATCTCAGATTAAGACCTATGACAGAAATAGACACTAACATCCCCTCGTACATCAGTCCTCTTTAACACTACTTAAGCCAACCGTAACAGTCAATAGTATCAAGATATGCCACTTATGCAGGAAATAAAATATAAATACAATGTAAGAAAGAAAAACATACACAAGAACCAAAATGATGAAAGGAAACTCATATACTAAGGAGGGAGTTTGTAGGATTCAAAGGTAAATTGAAATGAAACATGATCTTTTGATTTATGGAGCTATATTCTACCTACTATCCACAGTGTTACAGGTATAAAATTGTGTAGAAATTTGCACAAAAGTTTTAGTGATCATAGTATATCATAATCTCATGACTTTACATTCAGCAGTGTTAATCATCAATTAATATTCATCAGCCAGAAAACTATTCATTACAACACAAATACAAAATCATTCATTTAGGAAAGAAAGACTGGAACTGACAAGTTACAACATAATACTTTTCTCTCTTATTGCAGTCTAACGTTGCACTGACATTGCAAAAGTTTTCAGCAACACCATTTGTATTTTCCCAAGGAACTTACTATATGATACATCTTTCAGTCTGTCAAAAGAGGTACCTAGGGCCACACACTGAGAAATACTGAGATTTGTACTTCTTTTGCATCTACTAGAGGATGGCAAATCTCTGGCAGAGTAGTGTTTGAAGAAACCAAGACATGATAGCACATACTCTGTTCCTACATACTGCACCAAAACACAACATATCATTCAATCAGTCATCTGCATTTAGATGATAAACATTGTCAAGCTACACAATTGTATGCATCCCTTGTATTCATTGATCTACAATATTTACAATAAAAAATGTTCTATTTTATGTGACAGTAGGATATATCTAAATTTGTCTGCTACATGGAAAAGGATGGAATCATGAATATATTTGAGGGTTTAAAAGACAAGAGAGCGCTTACAGATTCTGTGATTGTTCCCTCTTACAACATGCAGGAGGTACAAATAATGCTTCCTTTCAGTCCATCCGCAGGAGAGGAGTTCCAATAAATTGACAGAAATATGTAGCATCAGGATCTACATACAATAATATGGCAGCTGATCCAGCACAAAACATTCCCATGCCAAGTCACAACATAGCTCCACCTATTAAGAGCTATGTCCAAGGAATTGTTTGCTAATTTAGTACAGTATTATGAACAATATGCTGCTACTTCCACAACATTACGGTGTGCAACGGACTTTGCTGTGACCTAGACAAAATGCCAGTTGAAGACAGTGGAAACTCACTTCAGACAGTGCCATTTGTACCTACTGTATATCGAAGGCAGAAATCTATGTCGGTGGTTGCAGAGTAGGCTGATCTGTGGTCTGACAGCATGCACTCCACCCGGCCAACCAAGCAGAGGAGGGGTGGCTATGGTTCCACCGTGTTTCTACACCTCTGCATTTGGGACACAGAAACAGGATGTTCCCCTACCACTGGCTGTCCTGAGAATGGTTTTCCTTTCGTCTGCAGTAAGGCGAATGATGGGACAGTTCCTAGTATATGTCGTGGTCACCAAACATCTTGCCCTCACCACAAATCTCCTTGCTTAAGATGATGATGCTTGTTGATTAAAAGGGCCTAACATCTAGGTCATTGTTTTAAGAGAAAGTACAACTAGGCAACCATCCCCTATATATATGTAGGGGGCGGATTTCTATGACAAGTCATATTTTTTCCCTTAACATTATATCATATAGTCTTGTATTTTCAACACGTTTCCAAGCATGATTTTCAAAATTAAACAGGTTTTATTGGGCATATAAATGCATATTTAGGCTTTCTTAAGTTTGATGGCATATTTTGAACAAAATATCATTATAACGGCATATTTTGGTAATTTTCATTTGAATTTCGTTTTATAAAAATCAGAATAAGCTCTAGAAATTATTTTTCAGGATAGACTGGAATAGACTTCTGAAGAACCATTCTAAAGTAGTGTATGGAATGTTTCTAACAGGTAGGAGCTATTGTTTGCTAACTGGGTCAATTCCTGGAAACCGGGCAATCGTTTACACGGTAGCAGACGTAATTCTGCAGTTATTTGTCATTGTTCTTATCTCTCTCCTTTGCCCTTCCCTCTTCCACCGTCAACACACTGAATGACCTTGGTCATTAGGGAGCTTCAGTCATTCACTTCCTTTCAATATGCCTAAAACGAAAGTCTCAATTTGTTGGAAGTTGCGAAGTTTTGTTCGCGAGTTCGGTGAAAACATATTCAGAACGGATGGAGTGATATTATTCTGTAAATTGTGTGAGGTAAAAGTTACTGCCGAAAAACGCTTCTCTGTGCAACAACACTGTAATACTGTAAAACAAGAATTGTGTAACTAGACATTCTGCACTCGAAAATAGGCAATGTCTGCTATTCGAAACCCTGACATCAAATTCACAGTGTTCACAATTTTCACAAGATCTCTGCAAGATTATGGTTTCGTCTAATATTCCTTTAAAGAAACTTGACAGCCGAAGCTTCAGACAGTTTCTTGAAAAATATACAGAGCATCCTGCCCCAACGAATCTACTCTCAGGAAGGACTATCTGACCCCTTGTTATGAAGAGATGTTGGATATAATAAGGCGTGGCGTGGGAGACAGTAAGATATGGGTTTCAATAGACGAGACCACAGATGTGGATGGAAGATATGTAGCAAATGTGATCGTTGGTACGTTGAAGGAAGACCGGCCTGGAGATACGTTCCTCCTGACATGTGAAGTGCTAGAGAAGACAAACCACTCCACCATTGCAGTTCTCTTCGACAATTCAATGAATCTGTTGTGGCCAAACGGGGCAAAGAGAGAGCAGATTTTTATATTTGTAACTGACGCTGCTCCGTATATGGTGAAGGCAGCCAAAGGACTTAAAATGCTATACCCGAAAATGATACATGTGACATATCTTGCACATGCCTTGCATAGGGCAGCTGAAGAAGTTAGAAGGAGCTACCCTAAAGTTGATAAATTAATTTCGAACTGTAAGAAAGTGTTTGTCAAAGCTCCACTTCGCGTTCAGAAATTTCAAGAAGCACCTTCACTACCCCTTCTTCCCAAGCCAGTTATAACGCGATGGGGGACTTGGCTTGATGCCGCAGTGTACTATTGTATCAACTTAGGTGTCGTGGAGAATATCGTGAAGTCTTTTGATCCTGCTGAATTGTCCTCCATGAAAAACACTCAAGAATTATTTTCAAGCACAACATAAAAAGCGGACCTGGCTTACATAAAGTCCAATTTTAATTCTTTGTCTGGAGCAATCACGCAACTGGAAGTTTCAGGTGCAGAACTAAGCGATGCACTGGATGTTGTAAAGTGCGCTGAACAGGACTTATAGCATGCGAAAGGAACAATAGCATCTAGGGTATGTAGAAAATTAGAAAATGTACTGAGAAAAGAGCGGACTTATGTACCTGCGTGGAATAAGTGACATTATTTGTGGAAACCCTTCATCTGCAGATTTCCAGGAATTTTCTCGAAGTGATTTACAGTAACTCTATTCAAGTACGCTCCCGTTACATCATGTGGTGTCGAAAGAAGTTTTTCTCGCTACAAGATGATACTCAGCGACAACAGGAGGGGATTCTCATTCAACAATCTTAAGATGCATGTGGTCATAAATTGCTACAATTCTGATAATGGAGACTAGATCAGGTATGAAAGTTTCATTCAAATAACATATGTTTTGTGTATAAATTAAAACTGATTGAATATTGAACAGTGAAAGTAACTGTAGTGTTTATGTCTTCCACAGAGTCCGTCTTTGCCTAGGAGCATGCAGTGTAACCTTAACGAGTTCATGAAATATTCATCACTTTAGTTCATTTTGGGTTAAAGATTTCGAAGAATTAAAACTTTTTAATCTCTAAATTAATTGCAGCCCGTAGCAATTGTAATAAAAGTGTTTTTATGTAACGTAGATGCTATTCATTAAGTCATATTTTGAATTTATAGGTCATATTTTTTATGTTTTTTAGGTCATAAATGCATACATATTTCATACATTTTTAGGTCATAGAAATCCGCCCCCTATATATTAGTAATCGGAAAGAAGAAATGGAAGGGGGCCGACACTAGGAAAAATGATGGTATCAGCTAAGGAAGACCAGGGCCATGGAGGGAAAATAAGACTCCCTAGGCCTCCATACATAAAACAATCGGGGGCAGAAAAGAACAGGTGGTGATCGAGGTAGATCAGATAGGATAGATGAAAGTGGGGAGCCTGGCACAAGTAAGCAGAAGCAATGCCAAAATTCAATTAAGGGCTCCGTGGTCGCCTACCCAAGCTCCCAAGTGCAGAGCCCATATGGGACCCCTATTAGTCATCTCTTACAGCAGGCAGAGGATGCTGTGGCTGTTATTCTACTGCCCCTACCCACAGGGGGACAACTATGATAAGGCCAGTTGCTTTAAGTTGCACTGACACAGATAGGTCTTATGGCGATGATGGGACAGGAAAGGCCTAGGAATGGGAAGGAAGCAGCCGTGGCCTTAATTTAGGTACAGCCCCAGCATCAGCCTGGTGTGAAAATGGGAAACCACAGAAAACCATTTTCAGGGCTGCCGACAGTGGGGTTCGAACCCACTATCTCCGAGATGCGAGCTCACAGCTGTGCGCTCCTAACCCCACGGCCAACTCCACCAGTACTATGATAAGGAAAGTTTGTACAACTGTTACCATCACATCAAATGAATGGGTTACCAACATTACAAAATTCACAAATATTAATTTAGTTACTTGGACATTGCATACATACCAGTACATACTTTTGTATAGGAGGATGTGCATACAAACTGCAAATAAGAGAGGAGAGAGCATAATATATTTCCTGTGTTCTGATGAGAAATTTTCTCCAAAATACGAGCTTTTCAGCGAAACCTCCTTTGGTAGAAATGGATGCTTAACCAAAACTATGACTTCTTTACATAAATCATTCACACAATATCACATGACACTTCCCCTTCAGTATTTGATTATTATCATACAATTATACACAAATGATGATTTCATATAAAGGAACAGACTATGAGTACAGTAAACCACATGTTTGAAAGGTTCATTGCTCCTGAAAATAACTCCACATTACAGTGTTTCACTTCCCATTTAGCAGATATGCTTCATGTTATACTTAATCTCCCTATTATAATATTAATAGTAATAGTAATATTAATGATAATAATACATGTCCCATGAAGTTTAAATAAAGTGTTTGATTATATAACAACTGTAGGGCAGGAATTTATAAAAGTCATTATGAATGCAATTAAGACAAATGGGAGTCTGAAACATGCAGATGTATGGCATATTTTGAATTACAACAATGAACATGAACTGAACATACTTGTTTTCTACCTGTATGAACAATTATAATGATGTTCTGGGCTTCATAATGATCTCATTGTTTTGCCTATGAGGCTCATATATCACCGATTCATGGCAACGATGGAATAGGCCTCAGAAGGATGCAACTGTGGCCTTAATTACGGTATGGCCTTAGTATCTGCCTGCCTATTGCGAAGAAGGGAAACCATCTTCAAGATAGCTGACAGCGCAGCCTACTTGTTGGGTGTTTGTAATACAGAATTAAATATATTGATAAACAATCATTAGCTTTCATAAACTGAAATTGTTCAATTTGAGTGTAAAATTAACATTAATAACATTAGCACCAGTGTTCTCCCCAGAAATGTTTGTCAGGCGGGTGGCAAGAATGAGCAGCTGGGCGGGGAATACTACGTAAAACTTCAATATGAATATAAATTTCAATTCTTTCTCCTCAGGGCGTTAACAATAATATCAGACAGGTAAATATTAACTGCACAATTGAAGTATTTGAATGTTATTATCACGAACAAGTTATAACAGAGTATTGTTGAACTTCTAGTGTTCTATTGCTCCTTCCAAATCATGTTACAGTGGACTTAGGCCTCGCAATCGGTTGCTGTGGACCTGTGGGCAGCATCTTTATACAGCATCCTTGATAGGGGTCCTGGATAGCTGGAGTGACGAAAGTGCCTTGAACACACAGTGCGGTTCCTCAGCTTCTTCGGAGGAAGCTGCCGCAACCGTTCGACCCCCACAACGTCCAACCACTCTCTGCAAATGTTAGGTCTAGCAACAGGGAAATGATGAAATAAGATTCCCTGTTTTGCTGGCCTTCTTCGCTATCTGTGTAAATTCCACAGATCTGACACTTTTCGTGCATGGTCTGAGACATGAAAAGAAATAGAAGAAAATAATTAAGGACACTGTAATCAGTTTATATTTTTACTGCTAATATCAATACTATCAAAACGATAGTGCCTTATCAGACATAGGCCTAATAAAACATTACATCAACTGAATTTTAAGGTGTCTGTTTCAAGTAGGCGTATGCAACTATCATATCAGCCACCATGCAAAAAGGTAATAAAAAGGTGTCAGCCAAAAATAATAGCAACTATCAATCATTAACTTATTAACTTACTTAACCTCCTGCGGCCTAGTATCCTTTGAATATGATTTTATTTTAAAATAGAATGGAATATCCGCAAACATTATTCAAACAATACGATAAATAAACAGAAAATTTAGGCCTAGGCGATTTTTCTTTTTTGTTTTTGCTATTGGCTTTACATTGCACTGACACAGGTATGTCCTATGGCGAAGATTGGACAGGAAAGGGCTAGGACTGGGAAGGAAGCGGCCATGGCCTTAATTAAGGTACAGCCCCAGCATTTGCCTGGTGTGAAAATGGGAAACCACGGAAAACCATCTTCAGAGCTGCCGATAGTGGGGTTCGAACCTACTATCTCCCGAATACTGGCCGCACTTACGTTTCAAATTATCCGGAATTCATTTGCCTTGGTGTGGTATGTTTTCATGTTGTGGCCTCAGGAGATCAGTAAAACAAGAACAGTAAGGATGCTTACCTCAAATATCTTGTACTTTTTCTTCAAACACGCAAACGAAGATAACAGATATACGCATACAAATCTAAGTGAAGCGAAATGTCACAAACGTCAAAAACGTGGTCGTCCCACGTGGTCCAAGTTGTCAAACTCAAATCGACCAATAGCAATCGGGAGCTGTTTCTACCAATAGGAGCTGCCGTATTCGTCACGTGGGCTTAGGGTGAGTGACGTGATGTAAAACAGCGCGCCCACACGAGTGGAGGGCGAAAGTATTCAGTCTGAGCCGGGCCCTCGGAAGGGTAGGACCTATGCCGCTGTCAAACCCTTGGCACCAGTTGCTGTCGCAATGTTCTGTTACTAACAGGTTGGGATGGACCTTCATTCACTGACTGCAACAGCTGTTGTCGCAATGTTCTGTCAATGACAGGTTGGGATGGACCTTCATTCACTGACTGCAACAGCTGTTGTCGCAATGTTCTGTCACTAACAGGTTGGGATGGACCTTCATTCACTGACTGCAACAGCTGTTGTCGCAATGTTCTGTCACTAACAGGTTGGGATGGACCTTCATTCACTGACTGCAACAGCTGTTGTCGCAATGTTCTGTCACTAACAGGTTGGGATGGACCTTCATTCACTGACTGCAACAGCTGTTGTCGCAATGTTCTCCACCAACAGGTTGGGATGGACCTTCGTTCACTGACTGCAACAGTTGCTGTCGCAATGTTCTTTCAATGACAGGTTGGGATGGACCTTCATTCACTGACTGCAACAGCTGTTGTCGCAATGTTCTCCACCAACAGGTTGGGATGGACCTTCATTCACTGACTGCAACAGCTGTTGTCGCAATGTTCTGTCACTAACAGGTTGGGATGGACCTTCATTCACTGACTGGAACAGCTGTTGTCGCAATGTTCTGTCACTAACAGGTTGGGATGGACCTTCATTCACTGACTGCAACAGCTGTTGTCGCAATGTTCTCCACCAACAGGTTGGGATGGACCTTCATTCACTGACTGCAACAGCTGTTGTCGCAATGTTCTCCACCAACAGGTTGGGATGGACCTTCATTCACTGACTGCAACAGCTGTTGTCGCAATGTTCTCTCAATGACAGGTTGGGATGGACCTTCGTTCACTGACTGGAACAGTTGTTGTCGCAATGTTCTGTCACTAACAGGTTGGGATGGACCTTCATTCACTGACTGCAACAGCTGTTGTCGCAATGTTCTGTCAATGACAGGTTGGGATGGACCTTCATTCACTGACTGCAACAGCTGTTGTCGCAATGTTCTCCACCAACAGGTTGGGATGGACCTTCGTTCACTGACTGCAACAGCTGTTGTCGCAATGTTCTCCACCAACAGGTTGGGATGGACCTTCATTCACTGACTGCAACAGCTGTTGTCGCAATGTTCTCTCAATGACAGGTTGGGATGGACCTTCGTTCACTGACTGGAACAGTTGCTGTCGCAATGTTCTGTCAATGACAGGTTGGGATGGACCTTCATTCACTGACTGCAACAGCTGTTGTCGCAATGTTCTCCACCAACAGGTTGGGATGGACCTTCATTCACTGACTGCAACAGCTGTTGTCGCAATGTTCTGTCAATGACAGGTTGGGATGGACCTTCATTCACTGACTGCAACAGCTGTTGTCGCAATGTTCTGTCAATGACAGGTTGGGATGGACCTTCATTCACTGACTGCAACAGTTGCTGTCGCAATGTTCTGTCACTAACAGGTTGGGATGGACCTTCATTCACTGACTGCACCAGTTGCTATCACAATGTTCTGTTACTAACAGGTTGGGATGGACCTTCATTCACTGACTGCAACAGCTGTTGTCGCAATGTTCTCCACCAACAGGTTGGGATGGACCTTCATTCACTGACTGCAACAGCTGTTGTCGCAATGTTCTGTCAATGACAGGTTGGGATGGACCTTCATTCACTGACTGCAACAGCTGTTGTCGCAATGTTCTGTCACTAACAGGTTGGGATGGACCTTCATTCACTGACTGCAACAGCTGTTGTCGCAATGTTCTGTCACTAACAGGTTGGGATGGACCTTCATTCACTGACTGCAACAGTTGCTGTCGCAATGTTCTCCACCAACAGGTTGGGATGGACCTTCGTTCACTGACTGCAACAGCTGTTGTCGCAATGTTCTGTCACTAGCAGGTTGGGATGGACCTTCATTCACTGACTGCAACAGCTGTTGTCGCAATGTTCTGTCACTAACAGGTTGGGATGGACCTTCATTCACTGACTGCAACAGCTGTTGTCGCAATGTTCTCCACCAACAGGTTGGGATGGACCTTCATTCACTGACTGCAACAGCTGTTGTCGCAATGTTCTGTCACCAACAGGTTGGGATGGACCTTCATTCACTGACTGCAACAGCTGTTGTCGCAATGTTCTGTCACTAACAGGTTGGGATGGACCTTCATTCACTGACTGCAACAGCTGTTGTCGCAATGTTCTCCACCAACAGGTTGGGATGGACCTTCGTTCACTGACTGCAACAGTTGCTGTCGCAATGTTCTGTCACTAACAGGTTGGGATGGACCTTCATTCACTGACTGCAACAGTTGCTATCACAATGTTCTGTCACTAACAGGTTGGGATGGACCTTCGTTCACTGACTGCAACAGTTGCTGTCGCAATGTTCTCTCAATGACAGGTTGGGATGGACCTTCATTCACTGACTGCAACAGTTGCTGTCGCAATGTTCTGTCACTAACAGGTTGGAATGGACCTTCATTCACTGACTGCAACAGCTGTTGTCGCAATGTTCTCCACCAACAGGTTGGGATGGACCTTCGTTCACTGACTGCAGCAGTTGCTGTCACAATGTTCTGTCATTAACAGGTTGGGATGGACCTTCATTCACTGACTGCAACAGCTGTTGTCGCAATGTTCTCTCAATGACAGGTTGGGATGGACCTTCATTCACTGACTGCAACAGTTGCTGTCGCAATGTTCTGTCACTAACAGGTTGGAATGGACCTTCATTCACTGACTGCAACAGTTGCTGTCACAATGTTCTGTCACTAACAGGTTGGGATGGACCTTCATTCACTGACTGCAACAGTTGCTATCACAATGTTCTGTCACTAACAGGTTGGGATGGACCTTCATTCACTGACTGCAACAGCTGTTGTCGCAATGTTCTCCACCAACAGGTTGGGATGGACCTTCGTTCACTGACTGCAACAGTTGCTGTTGTCGCAATGTTCTGTCACTAACAGGTTGGGATGGACCTTCATTCACTGACTGCAACAGTTGCTGTCGCAATGTTCTGTCACTAACAGGTTGGAATGGACCTTCATTCACTGACTGCAACAGTTGCTGTCACAATGTTCTGTCACTAACAGGTTGGGATGGACCTTCATTCACTGACTGCAACAGTTGCTATCACAATGTTCTGTCACTAACAGGTTGGGATGGACCTTCGTTCACTGACTGCAACAGTTGCTATCACAATGTTCTGTCACTAACAGGTTGGGATGGACCTTCATTCACTGACTGCAACAGTTGCTATCACAATGTTCTGTCACTAACAGGTTGGGATGGACCTTCATTCACTGACTGCAACAGTTGCTGTCGCAATGTTCTGTCACTAACAGGTTGGGATGGACCTTCGTTCACTGACTGCAACAGTTGCTATCACAATGTTCTGTCACTAACAGGTTGGGATGGACCTTCATTCACTGACTGCAACAGTTGCTATCACAATGTTCTGTCACTAACAGGTTGGAATGGACCTTCATTCACTGACTGCAACAGCTGTTGTCGCAATGTTCTCCACCAACAGGTTGGGATGGACCTTCATTCACTGACTGCAACAGCTGTTGTCGCAATGTTCTGTCACTAACAGGTTGGGATGGACCTTCGTTCACTGACTGCAACAGCTGCTGTCACAATGTTCTGTCACTAACAGGTTGGGATGGACCTTCATTCACTGACTGCAACAGCTGTTGTCGCAATGTTCTGTCAATGACAGGTTGGGATGGACCTTCGTTCACTGACTGCAACAGCTGTTGTCGCAATGTTCTGTCAATGACAGGTTGGGATGGACCTTCATTCACTGACTGCAACAGCTGTTGTCGCAATGTTCTGTCACTAACAGGTTGGGATGGACCTTCGTTCACTGACTGCAACAGCTGTTGTCGCAATGTTCTGTCAATGACAGGTTGGGATGGACCTTCATTCACTGACTGCAACAGCTGTTGTCGCAATGTTCTGTCAATGACAGGTTGGGATGGACCTTCATTCACTGACTGCAACAGTTGCTATCACAATGTTCTGTCACTAACAGGTTGGGATGGACCTTCATTCACTGACTGCAACAGCTGTTGTCGCAATGTTCTCCACCAACAGGTTGGGATGGACCTTCGTTCACTGACTGCAACAGTTGCTGTCGCAATGTTCTCCACCAACAGGTTGGGATGGACCTTCGTTCACTGACTGCAACAGCTGTTGTCGCAATGTTCTCCACCAACAGGTTGGGATGGACCTTCGTTCACTGACTGCAACAGCTGTTGTCGCAATGTTCTGTCACTAACAGGTTGGGATGGACCTTCATTCACTGACTGCAACAGCTGTTGTCGCAATGTTCTGTCACTAACAGGTTGGGATGGACCTTCATTCACTGACTGCAACAGCTGTTGTCGCAATGTTCTCCACCAACAGGTTGGGATGGACCTTCGTTCACTGACTGCAACAGTTGTTGTCGCAATGTTCTCCACCAACAGGTTGGGATGGACCTTCATTCACTGACTGCAACAGCTGTTGTCGCAATGTTCTCCACCAACAGGTTGGGATGGACCTTCGTTCACTGACTGCAGCAGCTGTTGTCGCAATGTTCTGTCAATGACAGGTTGGGATGGACCTTCGTTCACTGACTGCAACAGCTGTTGTCGCAATGTTCTGTCAATGACAGGTTGGGATGGACCTTCATTCACTGACTGCAACAGCTGTTGTCGCAATGTTCTGTCAATGACAGGTTGGGATGGACCTTCATTCACTGACTGCAACAGTTGCTATCACAATGTTCTGTCACTAACAGGTTGGGATGGACCTTCATTCACTGACTGCAACAGCTGTTGTCGCAATGTTCTCCACCAACAGGTTGGGATGGACCTTCGTTCACTGACTGCAACAGTTGCTGTCGCAATGTTCTCCACCAACAGGTTGGGATGGACCTTCGTTCACTGACTGCAACAGCTGTTGTCGCAATGTTCTCCACCAACAGGTTGGGATGGACCTTCGTTCACTGACTGCAACAGCTGTTGTCGCAATGTTCTCCACCAACAGGTTGGGATGGACCTTCGTTCACTGACTGCAACAGCTGTTGTCGCAATGTTCTCCACCAACAGGTTGGGATGGACCTTCGTTCACTGACTGCAACAGCTGTTGTCGCAATGTTCTCCACTAACAGGTTGGGATGGACCTTCGTTCACTGACTGCAACAGCTGTTGTCGCAATGTTCTCCACCAACAGGTTGGGATGGACCTTCGTTCACTGACTGCAACAGCTGTTGTCGCAATGTTCTCCACTAACAGGTTGGGATGGACCTTCATTCACTGACTGCAACAGCTGTTGTCGCAATGTTCTCCACCAACAGGTTGGGATGGACCTTCGTTCACTGACTGCAACAGTTGCTGTCGCAATGTTCTGTCACTAACAGGTTGGGATGGACCTTCGTTCACTGACTGGAACATTTGCTGTCGAGTTTAGAAGTGATTTTGACTCACAAGCCGATATCTGAGGATCTCTTTCCGACCACAGTTCTGACGCTTTTTGTGGTTGCGTGTAGTCCACACCTCGTTACCCCTACCATGTTGACGTGCGGGTCTCGCTCGCTGCACCTGGGTGAGCTCACATCTCTCAAGTGGAATGCAGCTTAACATCGAGTGACTCATTTCACTTGATCTCCGCATGTAGTTCATTACCTTTCACGTCTTTAGTCAACAAAGGGTGCATGTGAGACCATAACATTAAAGTGTCGCACTGAGTTCTATTTGTATGACGATGTGAATGAATTTTCAGTCCTTCAAGCTTTATTCTATGTCTAGCTCCATGACTGCTGTGCGTTCCCTCATGTAATTGTGAAATTGCTAAAGGAACAGGGATTGCAGGCAGCCTTATTATATGGTCACACTGCTTCTTCACAATTTTTTCTTAGCTTTATTAAATTTGATATGCTGTAATGATTCGTTCGGAGCTCACTGGAGATACTGATTTTTAATTTCCAAATCATATGCTATAAGGCTGTATTCTTCTAATATTAAACAGACTAGAAATTTTATATCAACCATGTACATTACAAATTTCATATCCATTACATTGAACACTGTCATTTATTTAGTTTATTATCATTGGAGACAACATTTTTATAAGTTATACTGATTATTCGAATTAATGATAGCTTAAGTAGTTACTGGAGTTATATATGTAGAATGTACCTTCCATCTCCTTCATTGTTGCAGTGAATGCACAATAGTATGGGTACATAATGAATATTGTAAGCATTAGTGAAGCAACAACTTTACTAGAGCAAAACCATGAAATACCCTATTTGACATTTCCGTTTGTGATTTCAATAGAAATATAGTTCTGAAGATCATAGTCGTTCGTAAAATTTTCTGACAGTCCTTCATATTGGGTAAACAGGCTTCATCATACTAATCTGAGAGATATTTTGGGCTCCCAGCACATTTTAAAGGTCTTGCTGTTATCTGGTCCACTTTGATTGTTATTCCAAAATCTGTATTCACTTGCTAATAACTGAAGTCGGTACATTTCCTCTTAATTGATGTGAAGTTGTGAGCAAATTGTACATATCCAGCTGGGAATTTTGAGGGTATTAATAGATGAGTTTCATTCTTGCAGACAAAAGACATCATCACGATCGTCTTCAAAAAGAAGGACTGCTCTTTGCGTTCAGTGCGATAAAACATTGACCACAAGAAAACAGCTGAGGAGTCACTCCTTGATTGGCCGTATTCCTGCAGTATATCCTTGAACCAGCGAGCGCACTCATGAGACATTAGTTCTTTCCCGTGACAAGCGCCATTCATGTAGAGTATGCGGCAAACTGCTTGGTCAGCGAGTTCATCTTCAAACGCATTCCTTGATACAGTCTACAGAGAGACCGCATGACTGCAGCATATGTGGAAAATATTTGTACGCTCAAAAATCATTGTCTAACCCATTCTGGCGAGAGACCGTACTATTGCTCACTATGTGGAAATTTAAGCACACAAATTCATAATCACTCGCAGCAGAAGGAAAATTGTTGTGCCATTTGCAACAAGGCGTTCTCTTATCGAGAAACTTTTAATACACATTTGCGAGCTCATTCAAAAGGACGAGAATTTCCATGCGCAATATGTGGAAGGACGTTATGATTTGGCGACGCATGTTTCATCACATTCTGTTGAATGAGCTCGCATCTCAACCCCTAGAGGGCCCGGATTTATTGTGTGTCATGGGTGAAAAGTGATGGCTCCAACGATATGCTGTTCTTATTTTCCGTATGTAAACGTAAAATGAATGGGGTGCATGGTGTTCACTTAGAGAGAATAACATTTGGCTAATTTCATCATTTGATGAAGCAGTTACATAATGATTAAGTTAATTTAAAGAATATTTTTGAATGAATACAGACAAATCGTAATGGATATAGTAGAGTACTTGATACTAATAAACTAGGCCTATAACTAACAATATTTTGATCATAAGTGTGCTTCATTCCGGGTACCTAATAACTGCGAATTTGTTCTGATCCATAGCTTTCACATATCACTGTCTACTGCTCTACAGTCAGTGAAGACATGTTCACTTCAAAGCTGCTCCATTAAGAGGGTGAGAATTTTTCAACTACAAAAGATATTCTCTTGTGCTGCTGTGATGCTATTAAAAGATTCCTCTGTGCAGATGTAGGGCAATGTGGAAGAGTTGGTGATGGAAATGTGTATTATTGGTAAGCACTTGAGACCACCAAGGATGGGATTACCTTAAGGTGAAACTGCATGCCATTCATTTACCTTACACGATAGCTAGTGATGAAGCTCTTCCTCTTAAAAACAGACCTCATGTGACCTTTTCCCAAAATCGATTGGAGATGGTGAAGAATGCAAACTATTTTGTTCAGTTGGGGGCTACCACTGCAACAACCTCGACAGTTAGAAGCACTAGAAGAACTACATTCATTCGCGAAACACGTCATGTCTGATGAAGGTCGAGTTCAATGGCAACAGGGAATAGTAAATTGTGTAACTTACTAGCCTGAATAATATGCGATGTTTACTAGGCGGAATAAGAATATGACCAAATTGTGCAAAATTTATTTTTAATATGTATTTTGCTAAGCTAAATATAAAATTAAGAGTAGCGTAGAAGGGGGTAATATCGGCCGGATTTTTAGTATTACTGAATACAGCTGATTAAATACAACACTATTTGTCATTCTGAAAACGTGACCCTGTCGAAAATTTCCTTAGTAGTGATAACATAATTCTTAGTTTTTAGAAATTTATGGAAAGGTCCATAAGTGCTGAATTTAAGTGTCCAATATAGGTAAGGGTTATTCTGCCCGAAGGCAGGTTCGAACCTCCGCAGAGGTGTTCCTGAGCCGGATTTACGTGCGGTAGGGTGCATAGTTCCTTTCCGCTCCTCCATTCCCTTACACCCACCAACAGCGCGTGGCAACCCATCCAACTCCTGACCACGCCCAATGTTGCTCAACTTCGGAGATCTCACGGGATCCGGTGTGTCAACACGGCTACGGCCGTTGGCATGTCCAATATAAGCGCATGAAATTTAATGTTACCCTCTTGTCTTTTGATGTTCTCACCGAGATTGGAGCGGTGAAGCAGGAATACTCTGGCAATGAGCAACACTTCTTCTTCTTCTTCGTTTTGCCTCATGACTGAGGCGTCGTGACTATCATAATATTCAGCCCTCTAGCCGATGAACCATACTCCGCCATTCTTCCCTATCTAAAGCTTTCAATGTGGTCACTCTGAGAGAACACTGTAGGGGGCCGTTCACCATGTCAATCCATCGCGTTGGTATTCGTCCTCGTGTTAAAAACCACTGGGATATGCCACTGCCGACTTCAAATGTGAAAGTAGTAACTGGGCTCAATACAGCTCAGAGGTAGACAACAAGAGGTTTGTTGACTAAGCGAACCATCCCCTGAGGATTTCGGTAACAATATATACCATAATCCAATACGAAAATTATCAAAAGACTGGTGACCCTGAAACAGGTTAAAGAATACAAGAAGAAGTGAATGAAGGGAGAAAAGAGGAACTTCTCTTTACTCATTCCAGTAGGAAACTGGGTGCTGCTTCTAACAGCTGCAAAGCTCAACCAGGAATGGCACTACATATCAAATCATGAGGTGATCAAATCTCAATTGATCTTACCATAAAGAAACAGACAGAGATAGAGCTATGAGAAATGAACAAGAACCTCCAAACTGACCCCACACAATTGATTCATTCAGGCACAAAGAAATTGAAGAAGCCATGAGAATGTTAAAAATGAGAAAGGCTGCTCGTATAGATTGTATTTTCCGAGAATTCGTTCGATATCTTGGAAAGTATGGAAGAACATGGCTCAAGAACTTCTTCAGTAATATCCTAATAACTGGAATCATTACACCCCCGAGTTCAAAATGGTCCGTACCTTGGCAATCCTCAAACAAGGAAAACCAGCGCATGACCCTTCAAGTTATTGACCGATAGAGCTACTCAGTACCGACATACAGGCAGGTTTTAGGATCATACGGGGCATTAGCATTAACAATGCATATTCAGGCAGGATTCCAGAAGAAGTTAAAGACATCAGTTCCTTTGGACGACCTAATTACAGCATATAATACGGTTTGGCTGGATGGACTTCAACTTGAACTCAAAAACACATGCCATGTCAAAAACGTACATCACTATTGAAGAACATGCTGACGGACCGGTATTTCAAGGTCACCGTGGGAGGAGAGACTTTCGCAATAAGAAATGGACTACCCCAAGGGTCGGTACTAGCTCCACTGCTTTTCAACCTATATACCAGTGGCATGCCTGAAGCCGTGAGCAAAACGTTCTGCTGTGCTGCTGACTTAGTTATGACACTAGAACAAGGAGATAGCATCCTCTGCAGTGACTTGAAAACCTTAAACGAATACTATGTGAAATGGAGACTTTGCCCAAATTCAGCAAAGACACAAGTGTGTGCATTCCATCTGAGTAACAGAATGGCACACCAGGAGCTCTTGGCATCACCTTACACCGTTCCTTGACTTTCAGAAAATACAAGTCAGAAACTCGTGGCACTTCACGGGGAGCTGACGCAACCTCATTAGCTGAATATTGCGCTCCAGTGTGGCGACATAGTGCTCACACAAAAATGAATGATGTTCACCTGAACGAGAATCGTAAGTGGCACATTAAAACCCACCCCAGGCAACAGTACGTGAGTGACACTACCCCCAAGGTCATTAAAGACCTACAACACGAAAGCTGGAATTCTGCACGTATAGAGCATCAAAAGGTCAAAGACCGCTGGAGAACAGGCCATGCCAGAGGAACTTGGGATTCTCCTCCAGTGACTGTGAAGCACACGAATGTCTGCTAAGGAAGTACGATGGACTGATGCTGTACCTCCTTTGGCTGGATCGGGAATGCTGACAACATTCTGGTCTCTGTATATTCTGTGTACTCCTGTTTGTAGTTGCTTTGTCATACGGTAAATAAGTAAATAAATCAATACCACGAATGTATGAAGGTTATAATAAATGTGTTTCTGGTGCAGGTTCATAGAAGTAATGCAAGTTTTTTTTGTAACCATATTTTCTGTGGTGCACATAACGTCATGGTGTTTTCCTTTCTTGTTACTCTGCTGGTCCACTCCATGTCCTCCTTCCAGCTCATTTTATACATGAATGGTCCTATGATGATTTTTCTCCCAGTATTTGTTGTTTCTGTTCGTCTATTTCTTGTTCTATAGTAATTCCTCTTCTTAATTTTGGACTGTATTTTCCTACCTCTCATGAACCTCTTAAGTTCATTCTGAGAGACATGTCTTATTTATATTTTGAATAAGACATTAAATAGTAAGTTTTATAGGTATTACGCTGGAAGTTGATTTCCTTGTGTTTTATATGGGGAGCCTGAAAACTGTACGTGAAAATAGATAAGTGAAATATGTAAAGCAATGAATGCAGACCCACTCACCTCTTTGCCGTCTGAATCACATTGAGCATTGGAACGCAGCGCTGTCCTAGAAAGGTTGTTGAGAGGTCCACATTGTCAATATCATCAACATGACTAGCTTGTGCAATTCATCAAACCTCTGTCTGTTTCTGACTCATTTCTCAGAACTATTTTTATGTTGGCATTAAACTTGTGTAGTTTAACATACAATAGAGGAAAGCATAAGTGATCCACCTTTTTAAATACAAAGTGTGTTGTTGTTAACACAATCACAACATCTATAGGTTTTGTTGTCTTTGGACACCATCATCAGCCAAAATAGATCAAAGATAAACAAGTATATACATGTTATGGACCCTAAATAATAAATACCATAAATTGGATGAAATAAAAAGGGACGGTGCTTAAGTCATTCTTACAATGTTTACAAGTTATGAAATTGTTGGGCAAATTATAAAATGAAAGTGAAAATGTCAACAAATATTTAAACATTTTGATCACTTTGTAATGGTTAAAAAGTCTTCAGCATGGCGTTACTAAACACTGGGGAAATTGAACACTGACATCTATGAACAGATGTAGAATGTAGTTCCTCCGCAGTGACTTCAGTAAGTTACGAGGAACTCAAACAGACACTGACAGAAGAGTAGTTCTCGATCCAGTGCGGAGCCTAAAGTATGAAAAAAGAAAATTAAGAGTTAAAATTAAATAACGGACAAAGGGCAAGAAATTAAAAACTTAAGTAAGGGATTCACCTGTTGTACGTACAGACAGTGGTGAGGAAGGATAATGCGATAACATGTTATATATGATACGAAAGAACAAACTATTTTTGGGAAGTTTAGCACTGTTGAGAATTGAAAGAAGAACATCAAATAAAATTCTGGGCTTTTCGGAAACGTCGTCCACGTTCAGATTCAGTTTGAAATATTGATCAAGCACGTTTCTGTGTATCCAATAAGAAACCTTTGCTCAACGTATCCAAGTCCTGATCTATTCTGTAGAATGTGTGTTTATAATCCTCAATGTGCTCACCAACTACATCTGTTCTTAGATGTCGATGTTCAATTTTCGCCCAGTGTTTAGTAACGTCATGCTCAAGACCTTTCAATCGTTACAAAGTGATCAAGATTTTTAAATATTTATTGATATTTTCACTTTTAAGCACCGTCACTTATATTTATGTTATTTATTGTTAAGGGTCCATAATACTTGTGACCCCTCATGATGGTGTCCAAAGATATCGAAACCGGTTCTAAATAAAAATGATGCGATTGTATTAACAACACACTTTGTATTGAACAAATGTGGATCAATTACATTTTCTTCCATTGTATGTTAATCTCCTTTCAATACGGACCAAGGATGAGTTTTTAATTTTCAATTTTATGTGGTTTATGTAGAAAATTTGAAATCGAGGGTCATCAACATCAACACAGCCATGATGTGTGCAGCATGCAGACAGCGTGACTATGTTCTGATGTTACACTCATGTGCAGGTTCTTTACATTTCTTATCTAGTAAAAAACTTTCATGACAACATGTTCAGCGCGTTGAAGGATGCAAAGAATTTTATCAAAGTGATGAACTTTAATTTATTCCTCAAATTGGCCTTGTAGACTGAAGATGTGATGTCAGGCCTCATATTAATAAAAGCACTTCACAACTTAATGAAAGACCATTTGCTTGTTCTTTAAAGAGGCCACTGCCCCTCATAATGGTACTGATTGCTAGTAAAGAAGAACCATGGTATCTGCCATGTTGCGGTACTAATCAAAAGTAGCGTACTAACGGTATTCCACACATTATGGTACTACTCACAGGGACTCGTTCTACCACGTGGTGTTCCTTACACAGGTGTACTAATCACAGGGACTCGTACTATCACGCGGTGTTCCTCACACAGGTGTACTAATCACAGGGACTCGTACTATCACGCGGTGTTCCTCACATAGGTGTACTAATCACAGGGACTCGTACTATCACGTGGTGTTCCTCACATAGGTGTACTAATCACAGGGACTCGTACTATCACGTGGTGTTCCTCACATAGGTGCACTAATCACAGGGACTCGTACTATCACGTGGTGTTCCTCACACAGGTGTACTAATCACAGGGACTCGTACTATCACGTGGTGTTCCTCACATAGGTGCACTAATCAAAGGGACTCGTACTATCACGTGGTGTTCCTCACATAGGTGTACTAATCACAGGGACTCGTACTATCACGTGGTGTCCCTGACGTAGTGGGTACTAATCACTGGGACTCGTACTATCACGTGGTGTTCCTCACATAGGTGTACTAATCACAGGGACTCGTACTATCACGTGGTGTTCCTGACGTAGTGGGTACTAATCACAGGAACTCGTACTATCACGTGGTGTTCCTCACATAGGTGTACTAATCACAGGGACTCGTACTATCACGTGGTGTTCCTCACATAGGTGTACTAATCACAGGGACTCGTACTATCACGTGGTGTTCCTCACATAGGTGTACTAATCACAGGGACTCGTACTATCACGTGGTGTTCCTCACATAGTGGGTACTAATCACTGGGACTCGTACTATCACGTGGTGTTCCTCACACAGGTGTACTAATCACAGGGACTCGTACTATCACGTGGTGTTCCTCACATAGGTGTACTAATCACAGGGACTCGTACTATCACGTGGTGTTCCTCACATAGGTGTACTAATCACAGGGACTCGTACTATCACGTGGTGTTCCTGACGTAGTGGGTACTAATCACAGGGACTCGTACTATCACGTGGTGTTCCTCACATAGGTGTACCAATCACAGGGACTCGTACTATCACGTGGTGTTCCTCACATAGGTGCACTAATCACTGGGACTCGTACTATCACGTGGTGTTCCTCACATAGGTGCACTAATCAAAGGGACTCGTACTATCACGTGGTGTTCCTCACACAGGTGTACTAATCACAGGGACTCGTACTATCACGTGGTGTTCCTCACATAGGTGTACTAATCACAGGGACTCGTACTATCACGTGGTGTTCCTCACATAGGTGTACCAATCACAGGGACTCGTACTATCACGTGGTGTTCCTCACATAGTGGGTACTAATCACAGGGACTCGTACTATCACGTGGTGTTCCTCACATAGTGGGTACTAATCACAGGGACTCGTACTATCACGTGGTGTTCCTCACATAGGTGTACTAATCAAAGGGACTCGTACTATCACGTGGTGTTCCTCACATAGGTGTACTAATCACAGGGACTCGTACTATCACGTGGTGTTCCTGACGTAGTGGGTACTAATCACTGGGACTCGTACTATCACGTGGTGTTCCTGACGTAGTGGGTACTAATCACAGGGACTCGTACTATCACGTGGTGTTCCTGACGTAGTGGGTACTAATCACAGGGACTCGTACTATCACGTGGTGTTCCTCACATAGGTGCACTAATCACAGGGACTCGTACTATCACGT
This sequence comes from Anabrus simplex, assembly GCF_040414725.1. NCBI lineage: Eukaryota > Metazoa > Arthropoda > Insecta > Orthoptera > Tettigoniidae > Anabrus > Anabrus simplex. Next base: position 349,005,343 of record NC_090270.1, read on the forward strand.
GGTGTTCCTCACATAGGTGTACTAATCACAGGGACTCGTACTATCATGTGGTGTTCCTCACATAGGTGCACTAATCACAGGGACTCGTACTATCACGTGGTGTTCCTCACATAGGTGTACTAATCACAGGGACTCGTACTATCACGTGGTGTTCCTGACGTAGTGGGTACTAATCACAGGTACTCGTACTATCACGAGGTTTTCCTCACATAGGTGTACTAATCACAGGGACTCGTACTATCACGTGGTGTTCCTCACATAGGTGTACTAATCACAGGGACTCGTACTATCACGTGGTGTTCCTCACATAGGTGTACTAATCACAGGGACTCGTACTATCACGTGGTGTTCCTCACATAGGTGTACTAATCACAGGGACTCGTACTATCACGTGGTGTTCCTCACATAGGTGTACTAATCACAGGGACTCGTACTATCACGTGGTGTTCCTCACATAGGAGCACTAATCACAGGGACTCGTACTATCACGTGGTGTTCGTCACATAGGTGTACTAATCACAGGGACTCGTACTATCACGTGGTGTTCCTCACATAGGTGCACTAATCACAGGGACTCGTACTATCACGTGGTGTTCCTGACGTAGTGGGTACTAATCACAGGGACTCGTACTATCACGTGGTGTTCCTCACATAGGTGCACTAATCACAGGGACTCGTACTATCACGTGGTGTCCCTGACGTAGTGGGTACTAATCACAGGGACTCGTACTATCACGTGGTGTTCCTCACATAGGTGCACTAATCACAGGGACTCGTACTATCACGTGGTGTCCCTGACGTAGTGGGTACTAATCACAGGGACTCGTACTATCACGTGGTGTTCCTCACATAGGTGTACTAATCACAGGGACTCGTACTATCACGTGGTGTTCCTGACGTAGTGGGTACTAATCACAGGGACTCGTACTATCACGTGGTGCTCCTCACATAGGTGTACCAATCACACGGACTCGTACTATCACGTGGCGTTCCTCACATAGGTGCACTAATCACAGGGACTCGTTCTATCACGTGGTGTTCCTCACATAGGTGTACTAATCACAGGGACTCGTACTATCACGTGGTGTTCCTCACATAGGTGTACTAATCACAGGGACTCGTACTATCACGTGGCGTTCCTCACATAGGTGCACTAATCACAGGGACTCGTTCTATCACGTGGCGTTCTGTATGTAGTGGTAGTAATCACGGGTACTATAAATCCCACTCTGTTGCTACTAATCACAAACCTATTGTGTACCTAACATAGTGGTACTACCCACAAGTAAAGGCGACCCATGGTGTTCCTTGCATGATCAAAATCTCTTTATTTGGAAATGAGGTGTCTACCTCAGTGGCAAATGGTACGGTAAAATACATTATTGTCAAGCACTAAATATTAAATTAACAAGAGAAGAAAATTTTCCTACAATACAATATTATATAAGTTACGCTAACACTTTTTTCTATTAAACACACAGCTCATCCTTAATAAATTTACATTGTTTACAAAATTCTACTTATAATATCTCATGTACTACTTACAAGTATAATCAACTGATATACAGTATGTGGAATTACTTCAAATGATACTATACAACTGGTATAAGATTAAACTTTACATTGCATTTATTTACTTTTATTTTTTAAAGCATTCTGGAACCTACGTAGCATAACGATCTGCTGCGTCTTAACCAGAGCCCCTTTTGCCACCACTTTTCGGAGTACCTGAAGGACCTTCAAAGCTACACCGTAGCAGTCCCAGGGCCCTCAAAGTCCCCACTGTACTTCATCCCTACAGGCAGTCCCCTAATTTGGCTGTCCAAACACCGTAGACCAATGGATGGAATTAATTTATTCACACATATTTTTTATTTACAATATCCTGCACTGGTCGAATGCCCTCTAACATTTCATTTGTTTTCTCTGTTGTTGTTTATTCTCTTCTTGAATATCTGTACAGATTTTGGAAAAGGATCAAACACTACCCCTCGTAAACTGTTCCACTCCTTCACACCCTTCCCATTGAATGAAAATTTATCCCAATCGCTTTTGCTAAAATTCCTTCTAATTTTATATTTGTGGTCAGTCCTGCCGATATAATTATTTTCCAACTGAAGCCTCTCACGGATTTCTCCCCATGCTTCTTCTCCTGTATAGGCTCTATATAATCCTATAAGTCTAGTTTTCTCCCTTCTCTTATTTAAAGTTTCCCACCCAAGTTCCTCTAACATTTCTGATACACTACTCTTTCTCCTGAAATCCCCTGTTACAAACCTTGCTGCTTTCCTCTGTACACCATCTAGTTCTTTTATTAGGTATTCTTGGTGAGGATCCCAAACACTGTTTGCATATTCCAATAATGGACGAACCATACTTAAGTAACTTTTCTCTTTTAATTCATTGTTGCATCCTTTAAGTAGCCTCATTATGACATGTAACGATCTGTATGCTTTCCCAACAGTGTCATCAACATGACCCTTCCCGTGCAAATTATTTTCAAATCTTACACTTAAGTATTTGCACTTGCCATCTTTTGGGATAACTACCCCATCCAAAGTATATTCAAATTCAGTTTTAAAGCTCCTGTTTGTAAATGTTGTAACAGTTGATTTGCCTCCATTAATCTTCATATTATTTTCTTCAACCCATTCTTGGATACTCTCAAGCTCCCTTTGTAATTCTGAACAATCCTCAATGTTATTTATTTCCCTATAAACAATTATGTCATATGCATACAATCTTATTTTTGATGTTATATTATTCCCTAAATCATTTACGTATATTAAGAAAAGTAACGGACCGATTATACTACCCTGTGCAATTCCCTTCCAAACTTTCTCTGCCTGCGATACGTTAATTCCTACTTTGACTTTCTGAACCCTTGAATTTAGAAATGTTTTTACCCAACGTGTAACCCTTACGTCCATTCCTATTCCCTCCGATTTCTTTAATAATATTCCATGTTGCACTCTATGGCACTAATAGGGATGTATAGAACTAGCACCGATAGAGCACACTGCTGTTGTACTGGGTAAGTGCAATGTGCTCTTCATTTGTCTTCTGTGAATATCCACGAATTTAAGTTGCTTAAATTGTTATTTTCGTGACTAGGCCGAGCTAATGCAGTGTTCCTCTTTGAAAAATCGGGGAAGCTCATTTTTGTTTCACCAGTTTCCACAAAATAAAGAAGAGAGGAAGAAATTGTTACATGCTATTAGAAGGAAAAATTTTGGTGAGAAGAATCTGACCGAAAATACTAAAGTGTGTTCCCGTTATTTTCAACGCGGTGACTTCACGAAAACTTTGTTGGGTAAGTGCGATTTACGAAGGGGAATAATTCCTATTTGTACCTACAAACTTATTAGGCATTTTGATAACCACTGAATTTATGCGTTTGTATTTAAAGGTGAGAGATCAAGATTAAAACCGGGCACTGTTCCATCGCTTTTTCCGTGAACCACGAACACAAGGAAGAGGTCATACACCCTGATAAGCCTACAGTATCGGAATGTGGAGAAATGACCTCCTTTGAAATACGGGAAGAAATCGTGAATATACCCGAAAAAGTAAATGTTACATTTGTGACTCCCATTTTCAAAGACATCACCACTCAAAAAGTACTACAGGTAATTTGGTTGTTGAGCAAACAATGCATAATCCTGATGCCATACTGCTTTATGCAGGGTTTGTAGACGTCCGACATTGTAATTTGGTGTTTGCTGTTCTGGGAGAAAACAGATACAATTTACAGATATTCCTTCTTGAACCCAGACTGTGTTTCTTCTTGATAGTTATGAAGCTAAGGACCAACAAATCTGACAAAGAACTAGGCCTTAACTTCGGAACCCATAAAACTACTGTTGGGAGAATAATTTAATGTTTGGATTAATTTCATGTACTGCCAATTTAAAGAGTTGAACATCTGGCCTGATAGAGAAAATGTCCTTGAAAACATCCCCCTTGCTTTTACACAGAAATACCCCTCGACTAGACTTATAACTGGTGCAACCGAGATTATAATAGCAAAACTTTTTCCAAGGGCAAACATTCCACTTTCATAGGGCTAACTGGCCTCAACCGTTTGGTAGGGGGATGCTGAAAAGTTTATAAATTGTGGCTGCGTGTTTCTGAACACTGAACAATACCAGTCTTGGGGAAGTGCTCTAATGCGTAGCTTACAGCAGCAATATCCTTACAACATGCTTTGGGGCCTGCTCCAGCAAAACGTTCACATTCCCCTCCTATAGTGTCACCAGGTACTCAAAAAATAAGCTTCACATTATAGGTCTTATGTCTTGTGTACTCGGATTTCACAGCACTGCATTTTAGAATTTCACCCGACTGAAATTAACCTTTTATAAACAAAACAAACTTTTCACTGAAAAGTCTGTATCCAGCACAACACAATGATTTGTAGTTGGAAACAGGTGCTCCATCTATTTCCGATTTTCTAAATACGAAATAATCCATCAGATGGAAATGTCTTATAGTAATTTAATGGCGTATGGCCTCCGAAGAGGCCGAGTGCAGGTCTTTCAAGTTGACGCTGCATAGGCGACCTGCGCGTCTTTGTGATAGTGATCTTCACCTTATGGCTGATGGTCAAATATTAAAAGGAACCGGCTCTGGGAAACTCAAGAATATTCACATGCCTTTGGTGGTGGACAAAGGCTGTATCTGCAGTTTCATGTAAGCCATCAACCTTAAAAAAAAAAAAAAAAAAAAAAAAAAACATGAATCGAAGTCTATAAGCAAGGGGAGCAAGTGCGTGTTTAAATATCTATTTATGATTTAAGTCTTGTGGATTTACATTCATATATTTATCAATGCACAATACTCAAATAATTGTAATCTATAGAAAAAGGCATGCTGACTCCTATTCATTATTTGTATAATAAAGGGTGTTAGAATTTTCTAATTACCGCTGTACTAATTCTTCCTTCCTCCCACTAGTTTTAGCGTTTCTGGTCCGTAACTCATATTGCAGCTGTTTAAGGCTTAAACGCTGTAAATCGTCCGTAACATACTAGGGGACATACCTATACAATTAATTAATATAGTCTTGGAGTAAAATTAGAGAAGATACAATCGGCTTTAGCTCAGAAAACTCGGACGCATTCTATACATTACTCGCAGCTGACTAGGAGAAACATAAGATGATCGCCTTGTGCTTACCCAGTAGTACACAAGCGCTATCTGGCGCAAAATTCCTCTGCCTACATCCCTATTGCAAGTAGTCTCACGGTTCTAATTTGATCATGCCTTGGTAGCCTCTTACGACAGGCAGGGAATACCGTGGGTGTAGTCTACATCTGCGTACCCCACCCACATGGGGTATTTGCAGAAATAACTTCCAAGTTTGCTGATGTCATCGAAGCTGATATTCCTTGTGCTAATTGTCAGCATAAACTAGTTTTTGTTGCGCTTGCCTTTCAATATCCACTTTATATACACCTAGCTCAGAAGCTTGAGGTTGACCACTTAACCTAATCCTTCTAATACAGCTGTACAGAAGTCATTGCCTCGAGTACGTAGGGAGTAACATCCGCCTTGTCGTATCGGAATTTCGAGATGATTCTGTAATGAAGACGATGTTCGAATAGCAAATTCTCAGTAATGTTAGGTTCACCTGAAGATTGCCCATTTTAATAAACCTGTTTAGCCCCAATCAGAGGAATAAGGTATAATGGAGAATTAAAAAACATTCATTAGTTCAGAAATTCTGTTTAATATACTGAAGTTAACACAAAGAAACGTAAGAGATCTGAGTTTTATACATAGGTAAGTTTAGGGTAATTAAATATGAGAACAATCTTTACATTTTCCCATTGCATTAGATAAAATAAAATAAGTTAATGAATTCAGTCACTCAGAATGTCCCTCGAATACAGTGTCACTAGTTTTTAAAATATGAACATTTCAATAACAGCTTACATTTTTACCACAAAATCCTTAAATTTTGTACCTAGATGGGCATTTGGAGTACGAGAAAGTAATTATCTTTCCTTGAAGAATACTCGTTATTATACAAAGAGACCAGAAATCCTTTAATTCTTATTACCTTAATTAGTAGGATAGTTCTTGTCCTCTCTGATCTCATAAACACTGCAGCATAAAGACAAATATATTTTGATTTTTTGACTGCAACTTCAATGATTTTTGATTATGTTAGACAATGATGTGAACAAAGACAGGGGTGAATGTGCCACTAACCAGCCAAGTTGTTAGATGTGTCTGCATGTGCCTGACATAATCAACTTGTGATTAGAAGCTCAGCACTTTACTGTATGGTGGTCTGCGGCCGATTTTATCCTGTTTGTTGCACTCCATTGAATGAGCACGTCACATTGGGAAGATCTCAAGCAAGCTGCTGAATGCATCAACATCTACGCTACATTACTGACAACAGTCTGTCGCTGTAGTTTTTGAGCAGTCTCTTGGAAGAGGCCAGAACAAAATGTGTTTGCATTAAAGTGTTTATACACTCCTGGGGTGGGGTATTCATAAGGTTCTCATAATGCTGCACTTTCATGCTCCTATGCCAGTCAGTTTGGGAAAATAGTTATAAGAATGATCAAGTTCAATATTAATAATATTGTAATGGTCATAGCGTCCGTCATGTCAACTGGCAGTGGGCCCAGCCCGGCAGCGTAAAGACCCACCCTTTATGCTTCAGCTGCGCCAATCACTACCAGCTAGGCCAGACCCACTCGCTTCCGCTCGCGGTTCGTAGCAGAGGAGTATGGAGATGACTCCCCGATTAATCCGTTGTGTTCCATCTCGCGAGGTTCCTCGATCCATCCAGCATCCGGACGATTCTAGAACAGCCAGCGCCGGTATATACGAGAGGACCGACCTGCCTGGAGTCAGTGAGAGTTAGAAGTTGGTGTGGTTCAGTCGTGAGCGACTGCCAGTGTAGTGAAGTGTGTGAACTGCCGTGATTATGGGACTAGTGTGCTACAGTGTGGACTGTCGGCGAAGTGGAGAACGTGTAGCCGTGCGACCTTGTGTGTGTGTACAACTGTGTAGTGTGAAAACAAGTGAGAAACGAAGGGAGAGAGAGCGCGCGAACTGTGTAAGTTTGTGTTATGCACAAAAGTTGTGTGTAGTCTTGTGTAGTTTAGTGTGTAGCTAATAAATCCTAGTAATGAAGCTACCAGCTTGGTGTTAATTGATCACACTACCCCGCCAACTCATTATAATATGATATGATAATAATAATTGTACTGTCTCTCTCTTTATGTATTCCATGAGCTGCTCTATACTATGCCCATCTCTGCTAAAGACTCTGAACCTTGAGATATTGTAATAGTTTTCTTATATGGTTAGATGGCTCTGTCATCAATAAGAAATCTCTTGAGGGTAAAACCCTAACAAATTCTAAAAGGAAGTTTGTATCCCTATGTTTGTAAATGTGATAGTACGCTCTTATTATTATTATTTTTAGTTCCAAAAATGCACCTACATCCTTTACCACCTCCTCTAATACCGTCAGCCTATCTTAGGGTAGAATGCAATATTACTGACTAATCTGGGTCCCCCTCTTGGTTAATATAAGCTGCCCAATCAGATCCTTGGATTAAAAAACATCTACATTTTTCCAGCTCTCTATATAAGCCAGGGTATTTTCACCTTCAGCGTCTTACATTGCTGTTGTTAATGTGTGAGCGTCATGAAAGAGATTTCCCCTCGGGGAATCAGTGGAGTTGGGGGTTATGGCCTGAAAGGAGACCCAATTAATAAGGCACGGCGGAATTAACTTATCTAAGTGTGAAATGCGGGGAAGATTTTCACAGTTTTTTTAAAAATGTAAAGCTTCCTTTCTCATCATAACATAGAATGGTCTCTGGATTTAAATAATTATTTCCCCTATGGGAAATTGGAGCGTGAGTAGATACCCTCGAAAATCCCCATTCAAATTAAATTGCGTGAAACTTGAACTTACATATTTTGGCTTTAAATGTTTCTCCCACTTATTGACTCCTCAGTATGGGATTGGCTATCGGCCTATTGGATACATTTCTTTTTCTAAATTTGTCTTGCTGAAGCCAAGTAGTATAGGCCTTTGGCCTCTGTATATAAGTTCCTTGAAGAGTAACATCAGCAAGATCTGTGTTCTTCAACCTAATATGACTGTATCAACAGCCCGTTTTGAGGCTCATCTGTTTTTTGAAATAGCCTCTAAGGCTAGGCTCTACTTGAACTGAGAATGAAACAACTCAACCTTGTTAGGAGCCAATAGGGTTATGGTGTTTTGTTTTCTTGAGCTGACAAGCTCCAGTTCTTTTTCGAGTATCCTTGCTCTTCCAAGAATTGTGAACTTAAGAGTGACGAAACTTAACTCTATTAGAGAAAGAACAAATCAAATTTCTGGAATTTTGCTAGTTTAAGTTATACTTTGTCTGCCCACTTGCTAGTCCACTGTGAGCCACGGAACCACAATAACTGTAGGGAGTCTCGGGTCCGAGTGCATCTGACCCCAAAACGTGGCTGTTTTAGTTTTAATCTAAAGGAATTTTGTAGCCAGGTATTTTAATTGTAAATGAATTCTGATTCGGGGTGGCCGTTAGCAGGAGAGTGGGTTTTGCATCTTTTTATAATGGCGTCATGCCAATGCAACATCATGACGTTTGTTTATGGTCGGGATACAAAACTAGACTTTCGGCACCCAGCGCATTTGTCAGGGTTGCTTAGTGTACCTGATGAGGAATACGTATTTTGGTAATCTGTGTCTTTTTTCTTGTTGATTTGGTTTGTTCTATCCTAGATTTTACATAATGGGTTGTTATGTTGGTCGGCAAAATTGGAGAAGTTTGTTGTGAGTGTAAGTGGATGGAGGTTACTTTTATCCTGATGTGGAGTTGAATGACGAGCATGGAATACTCTGGCTGGAGCAATGAGCTCTATGGTTGTGTATGAGATTTCCCCTCCTTTTCCTTTTTTCCTTCAAAGATCCTCACGTTAATTTTAATTTTCTATTCTCATCATCAGGTTCCATTGGTTCCACCTTGGATTGGGAATTTCACCTCTCATCATATGCAGAACTCCTTATACTATAAGAAGTCGCTTATATTCAGCATGTATGCATTTTCTGAATCATAAAACACTGGACTTTAAGCAAGATAGATACCGTACCCTCTGCAGCCATGTTGTACATAAGAAATATTCAATATTTTGATAGAAGATGTCATTAAATGATAGAACTGACTACAAGCATCTGGACTTTATATTCAGACCGACATTTTTTACTTTTATGATTATTCAATTTTGATGTATATATAAAATGTAATATTTCAACCATTATTGTGGTACTGTATTTATAGTCCCACTGTAATATATGTAAACTTGATCTATTGATCAGTAGCACGATACAGTTTTATCTCACATAACATTCCTGCATTTCACCATTTTATATGCACATTATCACATTACACATATGGTTCATTTTATCAGTCTTATTAACAAAATATTGTTCTGGGATATTAACAAGAAAAAGTGTACCTTATTTAGGCTGATGATGACCCACACATGGTCAAAACTAGTCACACATTGTAATGTATACATAGGCATTGCGATTATTGAAAAGTATTGAGTAGGTGGAATAAAACTTTGTTAATTAAATTATATGTAATCTTAGTTCAATACGGAACCAAATATGAAATTCATAACCTTGGACAATTTACTGTCTGTGTGAGTGTGCTATGTTCAAGTATGTGTTCCCATAGTGGCGTTTTCTGTGTGTTTCGAGTCAAGTCACCTGCAGCAGATCAAGGTTACTTAGTTTGAGATTTTTGACTGGTGGTAGGTAAGTTGAGATGAGAATGAGCACCTTGGGACCATCATAAATTTGAATGGCTGCAGCTTCTATATTTTGCGTTGCTGGAAAATTTCTCGGTGGGAAATTCATTGCTTCACTGCAACCATACTCTCATCATTTTTTGCTATACATGATGTACTTCCGTAAAGTGAATTATTTAATTGGTTTAAATTTAGTGCTCAGTATTAGGAGGATGTCAATGTCATCACCTTGGAGTACTGTACAAGTTTAGCCCTTTTGGCTGGCTAGCTCAGAGCGTTGACGTTCCAAACCTCCCTCCATCCCTTCCTGTGACTAGCCAATGGCACAAGCAGTTTATGTCATTGGTGACGAATGTGGCCACGGTAGCTTGTATGTCATCAGGTAAGTATTTAACGTGGTCTGGAGTCAGAGTGAGAAATTTAGTAGAGGGATTGCAACTCTGGGGAACTGGTGCATGTTCTATGGTGATGTGTTCAGTTGAGGGGGCTGTGGGTCTCTGTGGAAAGCCAGGTGACCACTTTAGCCACATCTAATGAACCTAAAGTGTCTGTGCACTTCATACACTTAGGTTCCGGATAGCAGAAGGTCCTGGAATGGGTGAAATGAAGTGACGTAATTAAAAATGTGTCAAATTTTGAAGATTATTATTTGGACTTGACATAAACTATAGTACATTTTCTTCAACAGTACAGGTGATAATATTACGAGCTTATCACAAAAGCCACAGCTCCAATATCTGCTACGTATGAATCAACTTTTGAGGTCGAGGTGCTTATTGGGCAGTTCTGCCACTTTTTTAAAATTTTCAGTTACAAAAATTGTTTAGCTACGCAATCCATGATCAAGATAAATATTAAACACAGGATGGGGTAGAATAGTGCTACAAAATGTACGCTGCAAGTAGTCCTTCAACGTATACTATCAGAGGCGGCTTCCTCAAGTTTATATAATCAACCAGGCAGCTACGAGAAATTGGGCATTTTAATCCTCTGATTCTCTACATCTCTAGAAATTAATGTATATAAACCACAAAAAAATGTTTGTTCATTGTAACACAGAGACACACAAGTTCTACAAACTCACACATTTGTCTCCCAATCTCTAATGAAACAGTAATAATGAAAAGGCCACATTTTGCTTGGTATTATGGCTTCCTGAGGTCTCTGACATGGCGTGGAATTCTTGCGATCAATACACTGACATCATCATGAAATAGAACGTTCCATTCTATCTGAAGTATGAGATTATCTGTGGAGCTTGTGCACACTCACAGCCAGTTTTAACCTGATCAATGCTGTTCATGTCCAGTGAATCAGCTGGCCAATTCATATGGTTCATTTCCACCTCCCTAAATAAGTTCCTTAGCGATGCACCCCAATGAGGACGATCATTGCCATCCACACGGCCGGACGGTTAACTCCCCTTCAATTAGTATCAGTGGTATACAACGGTCAGGCATAATCCCAACGGACCTCCAACTGTACGACCGTATCCCTTCTCTTGACTCCCTCCGCCATATTCTATCTGCAAACATGATATTATGCCATTCATCCAACCACAATTAATATGTGGGATTGCCCATCTTCTCCTCTCAGCATAACGAAGAATCTCTAGTGGAACACATCGCATTGGTTGAAATTACCTTAATGAGGCTCTAACCAGCTAATTGAGTGCACTTTCGGGAGATTCATCAACCCTGGTTGCCCTCAAGCAGTCATATTTAACTGGTGATGAAACAAACTGAACTCTTCTTTGTGCATCTATATTTTAATTCTTCCAGGATTTGGTATGGTCTCTCATATTATTAGTCAAGAAAGAGGGAAAAAGGAAGCATTTGGTACTTTAGGAATAATCTACGCAATAATAGCAATTGGGCTCCTCGGGTTCGTCGTATGAGCACACCATATATTTACTGTAGGAATAGATGTAGACACACGGGCTTATTTCACATCCGCCACTATCCTGGACTTGAATCGGCAACCTCTAACTTAAAGTCACATAATTGGTCTCATGGTACTTTTTCCATGTTTTAGACACTGCACATGGGTACGTGATAATGCTGCCACAATCCTGGCTTGGTCAATACACATTGCAAGTGAAACAAACACTGTACTGTATACAATACTACGAGTGGCATAGTTCATCCCAGGCCCAACATCTGCACTCTACCATTACACACGCCCTACAACATATCATACTTAACTACACAATGTCCCAAACATTTTTAAGGTGGAATCAGTACTCTGGGGATATATTAGAGAGCAATGGCAGGATTTTATTATCCAAAACAATCACAGAACAAAGTGCATAAAACATGAGGCTGATTCTTCCGTACAAGTAACTGCGTGCATTTTTGGCGATGAATACATAACTCCTGGTGAATAATCATGTAAGGAAGTAGTCTTAGGAGCAGACTCCATGGCTTGACATGCCTAATAAAGAGTATTTCTTATATCAACACAAGCTATCCAGTGCCTGTCTCATGAATTGAAATTTCAAGCAGCTACAGACACATTTGAGGGCAAACTGATGTAAGAACAGATCAGGTATAGCTCTCTTAATATTAAGGCAATATCATTGAATTTCAATTGAATTTTCAATGGCCCAGTTGCATTAGAATTCGCCTTCTTGTGGTTGCCCAGAAAATTATTTACATGCATCAGCCAAATGAACTTCCAGAAAGTTATCTGGAGCATAACTTGATGATGATGGAATCACTAGTTTTTGGACACATGCAGAAATGATACCAACCATAAAATCATTCAAAAATGTCAAACGTTTATTGTCACAAAAGTCACTGCAAACAGCAGATTTTTCCACTGAAAATAATTTTTGATCATTTCAAGAACCATGCATTTGTCAATTGTTGGTGAATGATCCACTACTCCAAAAGATTTTGCCTGCTGTTTACATTCCTCATGAGCAATGAAACTCCCAAACTGTACAAGTAATACATCCTGAGGATATAGTCCCCACTTGCAAAGATTGGTTCATGGTGTGGGTTACTGTAGTCATGTCCTAGTTCGTGAACCATGGTCAATGGCTGAGTGCTGAGTAAGTGGTCCTGAGAGTCGGGATACCAGTTGCTATGGAATGGGAGTCATGGCCCTCCTTGTCCTCAGACAGGTACAACTATACAATCCACCGGCGGTCCCTAACCCGTTAGTGGAGAGATCCTCACTTGGACTATGTGCAAGTAGGGTAGGATCCTGCTCCATAAATTTACCGAGCTCAGAACATTTTAAGCTAGCTCGGGCCTATGGGAGTAATGGAGTCCCACTCCCATTTGACAGGCTAGGGACTCCTTGGAAACAACTTGGCGAACAAAATGGAATTTGTTGGGGAGCTATCAATATTAATGGGACTTATGGAAGAAAGAAAGAAAGTAGAACTGGCCGAGTCAGAAAAGAGGATGCATCTGGATGTGCTAGGAGAAAGCGATATTTGGGTAAGGGGAGATTAAGAGGAAAAGATAGATTTTAAAGTGTACTTGATGCGTGTTAGGAAGGGAAGGGCAGGGTATGGGGTAGGGCTGTTTATCAGGAGTACCATTGCATGCAACACAGTTTCTGTTAGGCACGTAAATGAGTGAATGCTGTGGGTAGATTTGTCTGTTGGAGGAATTAGGACGAGAATTGTCTTGGTGTATTCACCATGTGAGAGTGCAGATGAGGATGAAGTTGACAAGTTTTATGAAGCATTCAGTGACATTGTAGTGAGGGTCAAGAGCAAGGATAGGATAGTGCTAATGGGTGATTTCAATTCAAGAGTTGGAAATAGAACTAAAGGTTAAGAAAGGGTGATTGGTAAATGTGGGGAAGATATGGAAGCTAATGGGAATGTGAAGCATTTGATGAACTTCTGTGCTAGTATGGGTCTAGCAGTTAAGAATACATTCTTCAAGCATAAGTCTATTCATCCCTACATATGGGAGGCTAGGGGTACCAGATCCATAATAGACTATATTATACTCACTTCAAATTCAAGAAGTCTGTTATGAATGCACAAGTTTTCTGGGGATTTTTTGATGATATGGACCACTATTTGATCTGTAGTGAACTAAGTATTTCTAGGCCTACAATAGAGAAAATGAAATCTGTCTGCAAACGAATAAGGGTAGAAAATCTCCAGGACGAGGAAATTAGAAGTACATGGATGTGATTAGTGAAAAGTTTTGAACAGTAGACAGTAAGCAGGTTCAGGATATAGAAAGAGAATTGGTGGCCTACAGGGATGCTGTAGTAGAAACAGCAAGGGAATACCTAGGAACAACTGTGTGTAAGGATGGGAAAAAGCGAACATCTTGATGCAATGATGAAGTGAGAGCAGCTCGTAAAAATCAAAAGAAGGCCTATCAGAAGTGGCTCCAAACAAGGGCTGTGGCAGACAGGGATTTGTACATTGATGAAAGAAACAGAGCGGAAGAAATAGTTGTTGAATCCAAAATGAAGTCGTGGGAAGATTTTGGTAATAACCTGGAAAGACTAGGTCAAGCAGCAGGGATACCTTTCTGGACAGTGTTAATGAATCTCAGGAAGGGAGGGAGAAAGGAAATGAACAGTGTTTTGAGTAATTCAGGTGAACTCATAACAGATCCCAGGGAATCACTGGAGGTGGACGGAATATTTTGAACATCATCTCAACGTAAAAGGAAGTCATCCTGGTGGTGTTGAAAACAGCCAAGATCATGAGGAGGAAAATGATGTTGGTGAAATTTTGCTTGAGGAAGTGAAGAGGATGGTAAAAAAACTACATTGTCATAAAGCAGCAGGAATAGATGAAATTAGACCTGAAATGGTGAAGTTTAGTGGGAAGGCAGGGATGAAATGGCTTCACAGAGTAGTAAGATTAGCATGGGGTGTTGGTATGGTACCTTCAGATTGGACAAAAGCAATAAATGCACCTATTTATAAGCAAGGGAACAGGAAGGATTGCAACAACTATCGAAGTATCTCACTGATTAGTATACCAGGCAACATATTTACTGGCATCTTGGAAGGAAGGGTGCGATTAGTTGTTGAGAAGTTGGATGAAAACTAGTGTGGTTTCAGACCACAGAGGGGCTGTCAGGATCATATTTTCAGTATGCAGGAGGTAACTGAAAAATGCTACAAGAGGAATAGACAGCTGTTTTAATGTTTCATAGATTTAGAGAAAGCACATGACAGGGTACTGAGGGGAAAGATGTTCGCCATACTGGGGGACTAAGGAATTGAATCTACATTATTAAAATCAGTCACAGGCATTTATGTTGACAATTGGGCTTAAGAGAGAATTGATGGTAGAATGAGCTCTTGGTTCAAGGCACTTACAGGGTTAGACAAGTCTGTAATCTGTCAACTTTGCTGTTCGTAGTTTACATGGATCTGCCAAAAGAAAAAAAATAGCAGGGAGGGATTCAGTTAGGTGGAAATGTAGTAAGCAGTCTGGCCTACACTGACAACTTGGTCTTAATGGCAGATTGTGCCGAAAGCCTGCAGGCTAGTATCTTGGAACTTGAAAATAGGTGCAATGAGTATGGTATGAAAATTAGCCTTTTGAAGACTGAATTGATGTCAGTAGGTAAGAAATTCAAAAAAACTGAATGTTAGATTGGTGATACAAAGCTAGAACAGGTAGATAATGTCAAGTATTTAGGTTGTGTGTTCTCCCAGATGGTAATATAGAAAGAGAGATTGAATGAAGGTGAAGCTAATGCAGTGAGCTCGCGGTTGCGATGAACTGTATTCTGTAAGAAGGAAGTTAGCTCCCAGACGAAACTATCTTTACATCAGTCATTTTTCAGACCAACTTTACTTTATGGGAGCGAAAGCTGAGTGGACACGGGACATCCTATTCATAAGTTAGAAGTAATGCCATGAAAGTAGTGACGATGACTGCTCATACAAACAGGTGGGAACAATGGCAGGAGGGTGTTCAGAATGAGGAGATAAATGCTATGTTAGGAATAAATTCGATGGATGAAGCTGTACGTATAGATGTGCTGTGGTGGTGGGGTCATGTGAGGCGAATGGAGGAGAATAGGTTACATGGGAGAATCATGGACTCAGTTATGGAGGGTAAGAGAAGTAAAGGGAGATCAAGACAACAATGGTTATGCTCAGTTTCTAATGATTTAAACATAAGAGGTATAGAACTAAATGAGGCCACAGCACTAGTTGCAAATATACGCTTGTGGCAACATTTAGTAAATTCACAGAGGTTTGCAGACTGAATGCTGAAAGGCATAATGATCCCTAATGGTAATGTATGTGATGTATGTATTACAAAGAGTAGGTATGCTGACCTACTGAGATGTGCCATCAATCTCCTTAATACAAAAACTTATAATACTGACCTGAAAGATGTAATGGAAAGAAAATTATATATTGACTTACGTATGTGATGTTCTCTGAGTCAATGGCAGGAGGGTACTCAGAATGAGGAGATAAAGGCTAAGTTAGGAATGAATTCGATGGATGAAGCTGTACGTATAGATGTGCTTAGGTGGTGGGGTCATGTGAGGCGAATGGAGGAGAATAGGTTAGTTAGGAGAATAATGGACTCTGTTATGGAGGGTAAGAGAAGTAGAGGGAGACCAAGACAACAATGGTTAGACTCAGTTTCAAACAATTTAAAAGTAAGAGGTATAGAACTAAATGACGTCACAGGACTAGTTCCAAATAGACGATTGTGGTAATGTATGTGATGTATGTGTTACAAGGAGTAGGTACGCTGACCTACTGAGATGTGCCATCAATCTCATTAATACAAAAACTTATAACACTGACCTGAAAGATGTAATGGAAAGAAAATTATATATTGACTTACGTATGTGATGTTCTCTGTGTCAATACTATACTTAAGCCTCTTCAACATATTCAGTGTGAATTAATTGTATCCAATTCTTAGAATTAGGTACAACAGACCAAACCTACGTTGACCAAGTTCGTGAGTGAATATACTGGTTATAAGAGAGGATAACATTAGCTCTAATAGATCCGTGATTATAAGAATCAACTGGAAGTGGAAAAATAAATCACTTCTGCTCTGTGTGCTTTGTCATATGTACCTTGAGATAATCTCGACGCCCAAATGTCTTACCACATATTGTACATGTAAAAGGTTTCTCTCCTGAGTGGACACGCATGTGCGTGACAAGGTGGCACTGATGAGCGAATGCCTTCCCACATGTGCTACAAACATGTTGTTTCTCTTCGGTATGTACCAGCATATGCACTTTCAGATTGCTGCGCTGCGTAAAAGCCTTTCCACAGAAACTGCATGAATGTGGCTTTTCTCCTGAATGAAGTAGCATATGAACATTGAGGCTGCTGCGCTGCGTGAATGAATCCCCGCAAACTGGGCAACAATATGGCCTATGCCCCGTGTGAATTAGCATGTGGGCTCTAAGCCTACTTGGGCGAGTGTATGACTTTTCACATACAGAACAACCATAACTTTTCTTACCAGTTTTCTTTAAATTATCAGTCTCTTCAACTTCACTTAAGATCGATGAAGACTGGTAGTCCTGATCAGGATTAATGCTATCATACGACTGAACAGAAGATTCTTCATTATATGGTGAATTAAGGTTTGGATATTCTTCCAAGTTCCTGGAAAATATAGAACACATAAACCTGTTAAGACAAAACTTATTCCTCAGGCTTTGAAGATCTTCAACAAAATATCAACAATCATTAGTTTGCCTGATGTTATCACCAGTCAATGGATGGCAAGAAGGAGAGACTATTAGAATTTTGCACTCAACACAAATAGGTCAAATGTGGCATATTAAAAATACTCTACTGGTACAAGTATTGACAGAAATGAAGAATACTGTAAGTACCCAGAGAGCACGTACACAAAACACACTTCCCCCATATATATCAGGAATACTGTAAGTACCCAGAGAGCACGGACACAAAACACACTTCCCCCAGATATGATATCAGGAACAAGGCTCCATTAGAAGCACTTTAATTCTCATATATTATACAAATGCAACTTGAAGACGAAGTGGGGAAAGTCAACTAACACTAAACTTGGGAGTTAATTTCCCCAGATGACACTTAGTTTAGTTATTAGCCTGCGTAATATAATCAACAATGGACTAGACGTACACGCATGGTAAAGTTTGGCCCTCTCATTCGATATATTAGTAATTATTATTAAAATATAGGAGCTTCCACGGCTCAAGCAGCAGCGTCCTGGGCAGTGACCGCTGCGGTCCGTGGTTCAAATCCCAGTCACTTCACATTAGATTTGTGCTGGACAAAGCAGGCCAGGTTTTTATCTGGGTATTCTAGTTTTCCCTGTCAACTTTCATTCCAGCAACACTTTCCAATATAATTTCATCTGTCTTTAATTGACCATTGCCCCAAAGAAGTGTGACAGGCTTCAGCAGCAGGCACATTTCCTACCATCGCTGCTAGATGGGGCTTCATTCACTCCATTCCTGACCTGGTCTAATAACTGAAAAGCGGCTGTGGATTTTTATTAAAATAGAATTCATCTCCAACGAACAGACAAATATTAAGTATATAGTGTAGTTATAATATACCATGTAATTAATCCTTCTCCAGCTGTTGGATAGCAAAGGATTGTGGGCAATGCAGTGATCTAAGAGGGATGTGTACTTCCCCAGCAATTGTATTCAACTATGAAGTGTAAGCCCACCTCCTCACACCTATAAAATAATAACAGGTGGTAATGATTTTTGTTCTATGGAAGAGGACAAATATCTTTCCAGTTACAAAGCACCTATATTTTAATTCTAGAATTACTGTACATATTTGAGTCAATTTTTCCAAATAATACACAACCGTCATTGAATTTCAACCCTCACATATTTTCTGATCAAGTTGAGTGAACACAATGACCCCATGAAGGTATTTAGATGACGACATTCTACAACTTGGAGAGTATGAGCCTATATTTGGAGCTGCGATTTTTCAACCCAATGGCCACCATTCTACAACTGAAATAAATGTAGTAAACAATTCGACACGCATCATAAACATATTATAGCCGACAGGGACAAGAACCAAGGACTAGGGTTCAAGAGAACATGCATTTCACTATCTGAAAGCAAGTATGGGGTAACTCAAAGTGTAGAATGCCAAGTGTGAAACTAGGGTGTGCCTCCACCAAGCAGAGCGAGGGAACCCCAGAATGAAAAAGGGGTGGGGTAATCCTGACTACAAGTTGTCTGTGAAAGGGAGAGCTAAAACTTTTACAATTGTAATCTTGAACCCAACCTTAAAACAGCATGGCTAACATTGCTTTCAATATCAAGGAAATTAATGATTTTAATAACATTGCATTGTAGTAGAGAGTTACAAAAGAGTTGGTCATCAGTGAATTTTGTTATTGTTTGTGACATCTCTATGATGATAATTTCCTACAAAAGAAGAATACGTGGTTATATCAGAGTGGAAAGTTACAGGGCCCACGTTGTTATTTTCATGACAGCTACTTGACAGCGCTGAAGTCCCGTGAGTTATTTAAAAATGAGGACAGATATTTATTATGGATTGTGCAAACAGACTTCATAGGGACAAGTCTTACCATCTTATAAGATCATGGGTCAGATGATTATCACAGTACTGAGCCTCTATATCCTGTGAATATGGCACATGGAAATTTTGAGAAGAGGAAACTTCATAGTTGGTATAAGAAGCAGGAAGCATTACCCTGGAGCATTCTTCCATACCATCTCAAGAACGACAGACTTGTGCTGGTCTCGGGCTACAGATCCATACCATCTCGCGAGGGACTGACATGTGTCAGTCTTGGACTATAGTTCCATACCATCTCACGAGGGACTGACATGTGTCAGTCTTGGACTACAGTTCCATACCATCTCACGAGGGACTGACATGTGTCAGTCTTGGACTACAGTTCCATACCATCTCGCGAGGGACTGACATGTGTCAGTCTTGGACTACAGTTCCATACCATCTCGCGAGGGACTGACATGTATCAGTCTTGGACTACAGTTCCATACCATCTCGCGAGGGACTGACATGTGTCAGTCTTGGACTACAGTTCCATACCATCTCACGAGGGACTGACATGTGTCAGTCTTGGACTACAGTTCCATACCATCTCGCGAGGGACTGACATGTGTCAGTCTTGAACTACAGTTCCATACCATCTAGCAAGGGACTGACATGTGTCAGTCTTGGACTACAGTTCCATACCATCTAGCGAGGGACTGACATGTGTCAGTCTTGGACTACAGTTCCATACCATCTAGCACTGACATGTGTCAGTCTTGGACTACAGTTCCATACCATCTAGCACTGACATGTGTCAGTCTTGGACTACAGTTCCATACCATCTCACAAGGGACTGACATGTGTCAGTCCTGGACTACAGTTCCATACCATCTCACGAGGGACTGACATGTGTCAGTCTTGGACTACAGTTCCATACCATCTAGCACTGACATGTGTCAGTCTTGGACTACAGTTCCATACCATCTAGCGAGGGACTGACATGTGTCAGTCTTGGACTACAGTTCCATACCATCTAGCGAGGGACTGACATGTGTCAGTCTTGGACTACAGTTCCATACCATCTCGCGAGGGACTGACATGTGTCAGTCTTGGACTACAGTTCCATACCATCTCGCGAGGGACTAACATGTGTCAGTCTTGGACTACAGTTCCATACCATCTCACGAGGGACTGACATGTGTCAGTCCTGGACTACAGTTCCATACCATCTCGCGAGGGACTGACATGTGTCAGTCTTGGACTACAGTTCCATACCATCTCGCGAGGGACTGACATGTGTCAGTCTTGGACTACAGTTCCATACCATCTAGCACTGACATGTGTCAGTCTTGGAATACAGTTCCATACCATCTCGCGAGGGACTGACATGTGTCAGTCTTGGACTACAGTTCCATACCATCTCGCGAGGGACTGACATGTGTCAGTCTTGGACTACAGTTCCATACCATCTCACGAGGGACTGACATGTGTCAGTCTTGGACTACAGTTCCATACCATCTAGCACTGACATGTGTCAGTCTTGGACTACAGTTCCATACCATCTAGCGAGGGACTGACATGTGTCAGTCTTGGACTACAGTTCCATACCATCTAGCGAGGGACTGACATGTGTCAGTCTTGGACTACAGTTCCATACCATCTCGCGAGGGACTGACATGTGTCAGTCTTGGACTACAGTTCCATACCATCTCGCGAGGGACTGACATGTGTCAGTCTTGGACTACAGTTCCATACCATCTCACGAGGGACTGACATGTGTCAGTCCTGGACTACAGTTCCATACCATCTCGCGAGGGACTGACATGTGTCAGTCTTGGACTACAGTTCCATACCATCTCGCGAGGGACTGACATGTGTCAGTCTTGGACTACAGTTCCATACCATCTAGCACTGACATGTGTCAGTCTTGGAATACAGTTCCATACCATCTCGCGAGGGACTGACATGTGTCAGTCTTGGACTACAGTTCCATACCATCTCGCGAGGGACTGACATGTGTCAGTCTTGGACTACAGTTCCATACCATCTCACGAGGGACTGACATGTGTCAGTCTTGGACTACAGTTCCATACCATCTCACGAGGGACTGACATGTGTCAGTCTTGGACTACAGTTCCATACCATCTCACAAGGGACTGACATGTGTCAGTCTTGGACTACAGTTCCATACCATCTAGCACTGACATGTGTCAGTCTTGGACTACAGTTCCATACCATCTAGCGAGGGACTGACATGTGTCAGTCTTGGACTACAGTTCCATACCATCTAGCACTGACATGTGTCAGTCTTGGACTACAGTTCCATACCATCTCACAAGGGACTGACATGTGTCAGTCTTGGACTACAGTTCCATACCATCTAGCACTGACATGTGTCAGTCTTGGACTACAGTTCCATACCATCTCACAAGGGACTGACATGTGTCAGTCTTGGACTACAGTTCCATACCATCTAGCGAGGGACTGACATGTGTCAGTCTTGGACTACAGTTCCATACCATCTCGCGAGGGACTGACATGTGTCAGTCTTGGACTACAGTTCCATACCATCTAGCGAGGGACTGACATGTGTCAGTCTTGGACTACAGTTCCATACCATCTCGCGAGGGACTGACATGTGTCAGTCTTGGACTACAGTTCCATACCATCTAGCAAGGGACTGACATGTGTCAGTCTTGGACTACAGTTCCATACCATCTAGCACTGACATGTGTCAGTCTTGGACTACAGTTCCATACCATCTAGCAAGAGACTGACATGTGTCAGTCTAGCACTACAGTTCCATACCATCTAGCACTGACATGTGTCAGTCTTGGACTACAGTTCCATACCATCTACAAAGAGACTGACATGTGTCAGTCTTGGACTACAGTTCCATACCATCTAGCGAGGGACTGACATGTGTCAGTCTTGGACTACAGTTCCATACCATCTCGCGAGGGACTGACATGTGTCAGTCTTGGACTACAGTTCCATACCATCTAACAAGAGACTGACATGTGTCAGTCTTGGACTACAGTTCCATACCATCTCACGAGGGACTGACATGTGTCAGTCTTGGACTACAGTTCCATACCATCTAGCACTGACATGTGTCAGTCTTGGACTACAGTTCCATACCATCTAGCACTGACATGTGTCAGTCTTGGACTACAGTTCCATACCATCTCACGAGGGACTGACATGTGTCAGTCTTGGACTACAGTTCCATACCATCTAGCACTGACATGTGTCAGTCTTGGACTACAGTTCCATACCATCTAGCACTGACATGTGTCAGTCTTGGACTAGAGTTCCATACCATCTAGCAAGGGACTGACATGTGTCAGTCTTGGACTACAGTTCCATACCATCTAGCAAGGGACTGACATGTGTCAGTCTTGGACTACAGTTCCATACCATCTCACGAGGGACTGACATGTGTCAGTCTTGGACTACAGTTCCATACCATCTCACGAGGGACTGACATGTGTCAGTCTTGGACTACAGTTCCATACCATCTAGCAAGAGACTGACATGTGTCAGTCTTGGACTACAGTTCCATACCATCTCGCGAGGGACTGACATGTGTCAGTCTTGGACTACAGTTCCATACCATCTCATGAGGGACTGACATGTGTCAGTCTTGGACTACAGTTCCATACCATCTCGCACTGACATGTGTCAGTCCTGGACTACAGTTCCATACCATCTAGCGAGGGACTGACATGTGTCAGTCTTGGACTACAGTTCCATACCATCTAGCACTGACATGTGTCAGTCTTGGACTACAGTTCCATACCATCTAGTGAGGGACTGACATGTGTCAGTCTTGGACTACAGTTCCATACCATCTCGCGAGGGACTGACATGTGTCAGTCTTGGACTACAGTTCCATACCATCTAGCGAGGGACTGACATGTGTCAGTCTTGGACTACAGTTCCATACCATCTCGCGAGGGACTGACATGTGTCAGTCTTGGACTACAGTTCCATACCATCTCACGAGGGACTGACATGTGTCAGTCTTGGACTACAGTTCCATACCATCTAGCACTGACATGTGTCAGTCTTGGACTACAGTTCCATACCATCTCACGAGGGACTGACATGTGTCAGTCTTGGACTACAGTTCCATACCATCTAGCACTGACATGTGTCAATCCTGGACTACAGTTCCATACCATCTCACGAGGGACTGACATGTGTCAGTCTTGGACTACAGTTCCATACCATCTAGCACTGACATGTGTCAATCCTGGACTACAGTTCCATACCATCTCACGAGGGACTGACATGTGTCAGTCTTGGACTACAGTTCCATACCATCTCACGAGGGACTGACATGTGTCAGTCTTGGACTACAGTTCCATACCATCTAGCACTGACATGTGTCAGTCTTGGACTACAGTTCCATACCATCTCACGAGGGACTGACATGTGTCAGTCTTGGACTACAGTTCCATACCATCTAGCACTGACATGTGTCAATCCTGGACTACAGTTCCATACCATCTCACGAGGGACTGACATGTGTCAGTCTTGGACTACAGTTCCATACCATCTCGCGAGGGACTGACATGTGTCAGTCTTGGACTACAGTTCCATACCATCTCGCGAGGGACTGACATGTGTCAGTCTTGGACTACAGTTCCATACCATCTAGCAAGGGACTGACATGTGTCAGTCTTGGACTACAGTTCCATACCATCTAGCGAGGGACTGACATGTGTCAGTCTTGGACTACAGTTCCATACCATCTAGCACTGACATGTGTCAGTCTTGGACTACAGTTCCATACCATCTAGCGCGGGACTGACATGTGTCAGTCTTGGACTACAGTTCCATACCATCTCGCGAGGGACTGACATGTGTCAGTCCTGGACTACAGTTCCATACCATCTCACGAGGGACTGACATGTGTCAGTCTTGGACTACAGTTCCATACCATCTAGCGAGGGACTGACATGTGTCAGTCTTGGACTACAGTTCCATACCATCTAGCGAGGGACTGACATGTGTCAGTCTTGGACTACAGTTCCATACCATCTAGCACTGACATGTGTCAGTCTTGGACTACAGTTCCATACCATCTAGCAAGAGACTGACATGTGTCAGTCTTGGACTACAGTTCCATACCATCTAGCACTGACATGTGTCAGTCTTGGACTACAGTTCCATACCATCTAGCAAGAGACTGACATGTGTCAGTCTTGGACTACAGTTCCATACCATCTAGCACTGACATGTGTCAGTCTTGGACTACAGTTCCATACCATCTAGCGAGGGACTGACATGTGTCAGTCTTGGACTACAGTTCCATACCATCTAACAAGAGACTGACATGTGTCAGTCTTGGACTACAGTTCCATACCATCTAGCAAGGGACTGACATGTGTCAGTCTTGGACTACAGTTCCATACCATCTAGCACTGACATGTGTCAGTCCTGGACTACAGTTCCATACCATCTAGCAAGAGACTGACATGTGTCAGTCTTGGACTACAGTTCCATAAGATCTAGCACTGACATGTGTCAGTCTTGGACTACAGTTCCATACCATCTAGCGAGGGACTGACATGTGTCAGTCTTGGACTACAGTTCCATACCATCTAACAAGAGACTGACATGTGTCAGTCTTGGACTACAGTTCCATACCATCTAGCGAGGGACTGACATGTGTCAGTCTTGGACTACAGTTCCATAAGATCTAGCACTGACATGTGTCAGTCTTGGACTACAGTTCCATACCATCTAGCACTGACATGTGTCAGTCCTGGACTACAGTTCCATACCATCTAGCAAGGGACTGACATGTGTCAGTCTTGGACTACAGTTCCATAAGATCTAGCACTGACATGTGTCAGTCTTGGACTACAGTTCCATACCATCTAGCACTGACATGTGTCAGTCTTGGACTACAGTTCCATACCATCTAGCACTGACATGTGTCAGTCCTGGACTACAGTTCCATACCATCTAGCAAGGGACTGACATGTGTCAGTCTTGGACTACAGTTCCATAAGATCTAGCACTGACATGTGTCAGTCTTGGACTACAGTTCCATACCATCTAGCACTGACATGTGTCAGTCCTGGACTACAGTTCCATACCATCTAACAAGAGACTGACATGTGTCAGTCTTGGACTACAGTTCCATACCATCTAGCACTGACATGTGTCAGTCTTGGACTACAGTTCCATACCATCTAGCACTGACATGTGTCAGTCTTGGACTACAGTTCCATACCATCTCGCGAGGGACTGACATGTGTCAGTCTTGGACTACAGTTCCATACCATCTAGCACTGACATGTGTCAGTCTTGGACTACAGTTCCATACCATCTAGCACTGACATGTGTCAGTCCTGGACTACAGTTCCATACCATCTCACGAGGGACTGACATGTGTCAGTCTTGGACTACAGTTCCATACCATCTCGCGAGGGACTGACATGTGTCAGTCTTGGAGTTTATTTCCATATCAACTCACAAGTAAAAGGCGTGTGTCAGTGTCGGAAGAAAATGAGTAATTAGGGGGATGACTGCATTGTATAAAATATAGTTTGTTTGGTTAAGGCTGCAGTTAGGATTAGTCCACATGTGTCCTAAGCGATATCGAGCAGGGTACATTTTTGTGTAATTATTAAGACTTTCAGATCTAGTCCCCCATTGGAAAGTTGTGTTTAAAGTAACCGCGTGTTTTCCCATTGCAAAAAAGCGATTATATTTTATCATGTTCATATGTTCGATGAAACAGGTATTGAGACTTCTGGCTGTCTGGCCTATGTAGCTAGCTTCACAGTTGGTACATTTCAATCTATAAATATCAGAATGATTATATTTATCCAATTTGTTAACAGATTTAGAGCTGGTCCAGATGGAAAGGAAGGGAAATTCAGGTTCCTTCAAGCTCACATAGGCTGCCAAGCCAGAGAAGGCCAGCGGAGCCCCCATCAAGCGGTCCGCTGCCCCCAAGGAGAAGTACATGCCGAAGGCAAAGAAGGCTGGTGGAGCCAAAGCTGCAGCCAGGAAAGCCATCTCTAAGAAACCTGCTGAGAAGAAGAAAGCAGTACCACCGCGAGGGCTCCTTCCAAGGCTAAGAAGGCCGCCAAGGCGCCCACCAAGAAGCCCAAGGCATCCAAATCTAAAAAGGCTGGGAAGACTAAAGCCTCTCCTAGGAAGACTGCTGATGAGGTCGTTGACCCCTAATGGTACAAAATGTAATGACAATTTAAGTTCACAATTCATCCATTGACGAGAGTTCCAACTTGATGATGAAGAACGAATGGATGAATACGATTGTAAAATAATCAGCAGATCCAACTCAAAATATTGAAAGTTAAAAATAATTCCAAAATCAATGTACTGACTAGAAATCAAAAAGACACCCGCAACGCCCCACCTTCTCAAGATCAAACTTAAAACAATGGTATATACTAACTTACTTTGAGGCAGGATGCTTGTTGTCTTAAGGGGTACAGCCCATCATAATGGTACTTAGTAAAATAGACCCATGGTATTTCTCATGTAGTGATACTGATCACAAGTAACACAGATTCATGGTGTTCCTCACATTGTGGTACTAATCACAGAACTGTGGTGTTCCTTGAAATGCTGACCCATGGTGTCTGCAACCAGATGCTGAAGCACCCCAGTGAGGATAGCCTCATCATGGTAGGGGATAATACCCGTGGGCACTGCTACTGTAAACCCATGGTATTCCTCATGCTTCCTCTTGGTCACCCCTTTCAGTCACATCTTACGACAGGCAGGGGATACCATAGGTGAATTCTTTGCCTGCTCTCCCCAACCGCAGGGGTGACTCTAAAGCTGTGTGTGGGAAACAGTGCACCTCATTAAAAAACAAAGCCACTCCGGAAATGTGGAGTTAAGGTGACCCTGATAGCATGCCTCGTTATTTGAGGCAAATACTTTATGTGTGTATAGGGTAAAACTGCATTAAATTAAACCCCTTTAACCAGAATTATCAGCTGCATTTTTAAAAGTAGAATATCTGTAAATTTCAAAAAGAATATACCTCTCCCATAGGAAAAACAGTGATTGAGTGGCACTGAGGCAGATAGCAATACGTAGCCTCGTAACAGCCCGATTTTAGGAATGTTCGTAAAATAATTTGTTGACAAAGGAGGAGGAGGAGTAACACCTCATTTTTAAAAGCCAGGGTTAATACGGCTCCAAAAGATAAGGGCACCCTGTCTGGCCGGTATTTGATCCGTATTGACTTGATCACAACAAATATGTAGGTGGATGGTCCGCCTAGTCAATACTAAATATTAATTATTGATATTTACTTACATAAGTCTAGTACATGTTTTGGGAATCTATATATATTCCCTTCATCAGCTAGTCAAATTAAAATTAAAATTCCTGTACACAAAATGACCTAATAAAAAGGGGGGCCCCCATTAAGAAATCCAAAACTATTGCCAATACAATTTACCATTTTAAATATCAAAGTGTGGATGCATGGAATTAAATTCCATCTGGTCGAATACGACAAAAGACAATAGAATAGAGTCTGATTGCATTAAAATATTGAGCACTATGTTCTTGTTGTGGCGTTAGATCACTGTGTACTTGATGATCCGATAATCAGGAAACTATTAACATTGTTAAAGATAACTTGAATACACACAGCCCGTTGAGTAGAGTAGAGATAGACGAATTCATCAACTTATTAACGTTCACACTAGAAAACAACTTTTTTACTTTTAATAACAACGTGTATAAACAAGTTAATGGGTTGGCCATGGAATCACCAGTGTCTGGCATCCTTGTGGATATATATATGGACCACATGGAATCTAATAAAATAGTCGTTAAAATAAAGAGGATTAGATTTATGGTTGAGGTTTGTTGATGACACATTCGTTATCATTAACGAACAGGACCTCAAACCAAACAAGCTGTTAGACCAGTTAAACAACTTAGATAAACACATAACATTTACAATTGAATCGGAAGATAATAAAAGTCTAAACTACCTAGAAGTAACAGTAGCTAGAGAAAATAAAAACCTTGTTTACTGTGTATTAAAAAAACATTCTAGATAATCTGCTATGTGTGAACACATGCACGAAAAATAACCATCACTTCACTAATATTGAACAGGACATGGTTCTATTACACCCACTAAACAAAGGTAAACAAATGAATACCCTTGAAAAGTTAGAAATTTACATGTTACAAAAATTTGATAATGAAAATAGCCTTAACGAGCACATGGCAGAGGATAACCAGTTGTTTAAATTGGTGACTCAATACGCGAGAGCAAAAGAGAAGGAAGAAAAACGCGTAAGAGGGGAAGTATGACGTTAGAACACAGGGGCAGTACTCTCCCCTCCTCCGTCCATCCACCGTGCCTCCCACTGCAACTCCGCACTCAGTCGCCGAACAACTTCACCCGCTTTTATATATCCTTAATAGTTATATAACAGCCTCACGTACTTCTTGTATCATTATATTGGTAAGTTGTAATAATTTTACGCGTTGAATTCTCATTTTGTTTATGTTATAGTCTTCCGATTATAGTTTCTATTTTACTTTTCCCTCTTACAGACCATTTTAAGCTCATATCACCTGGCTGCATAACACGCCCATTAATGGATGGTTTCGGAATGACAACAAGTTTTTGCACTATTCTTTTATTCTTAACTCCAGTTGAATTTTACAAGAAATCATCGGGATCATCAAGTACACAGTGATCTAACGCCACAACAAGAACATAGTGCTCAATATTTTAATGCATACAGACTCTATTCTATTCGACCAGATGGAATTTAATTCCATGCATCCACACTTTGATTTTTAAAATGTTAAATTGTATTGGCAATAGTTTTGGATTTCTTAATGGGCCCCCCCTTTTTATTAGGTCTTTTTGTGTACAGAAATTTTAATTTTAATTTGACCAGGTGATAAAGGGAATGTATATAGATTCCCGAAACATGTACTAGACTTATGTAAATAAATATAAATAATTAATATTTAGTATTGACTAGGCGGACCATCCACCTACATATTTATTGTGGGTTACAGATGAAGAAGACAACCAACAGGTACTTTAGGGCAGAAACAGCTTCCAAGAAGGATATTCCAGGAATCATTAATGAACAAGGGGAGTATGCAAGGACCTTCAAAAGGCAGAAGTATTCAGTCAGCAGTATGTAAGGATTGTTGGTTACAAGAATAATGTCGAGATAGAGGAGGTGACTAATACTAAAGAAGTATTTAAATTTACCTGTGATTGTAGGTTATGATCTTCATTTCCCTGTTGACGTTTAACTAATAAGATAGAGTTTGAGGGATGTTCCACCATTCAACACATTGTAAAAATACATTGAATTATAAGAAGACCAGTTTCGATTCCCTTGAATTCATCGTCAGTTCCTGTTGAAAATTAATTCAGTGGAACCTGATAACAATCATCATAATAAGAAAATTCAAAGGTGATAGCCTGGAGAAACATCACTGGGTTGCAAGACATTAATTTGAAATGCAACGCATACATGGCAAGCAGCATTTCTGGCCTAACCTGTCCTGTGTTCATGGAACACGTAACACTGGAAACACACGCACTGTTGAACACGTGACGAAGACACCTTGGCTCTCTAAGTGCCTTCCTGGACTTGACAGTTCTGTTTTTATCTTAAAAAATGGATAAAATATGCAGACCTTGAAACAAATGTACAAAGGCATGGTTCTGGTCTAGACTGTGGCGCGTTCGTAGACACGGAAATACTGGAATTTCTTGCACTGGTTGAAAACACACTTACGATATGAGACACAATGATGTGAAACAATTGGCATTTCAAGTATGTTCCTGGGCTTGACAGTCTTGCCTCCAAGTGATTAAACTAGATGAAACATATACATAAAATGTACTGTACAAGACAAAGCAAGAACTTCCAGTATCAGAACAGGGCTATGATAGATTATTTAAAACTACATCTCTGTTTTAACCACAAATCCATAGTTGTGATAGGTGATCGAAAACTTTTGACCGGAAGTGTAGGTTGTGCATTTGATAGGTCTGGACCTTTCTGGAAAAAGGTTCCTAGGTGTAAATATTATAGAGCATGGATGATCTTTCTATATAATGTGATAATGTTCGGCGAGTGGTTTCCTAGAGCAAAGATGCTCTTGGAAGATTGTGTATTTTGGTGTGGTGTGGAGATCTGTCCCCTTGTTGTAGCACTCATGGAGCTTCAGGCTCAAAGTTGTTAATTATTATTCAATTTTCTAAATTGTTGCCCAATCATATGAACTTTGTGTATCTAATTTGAGAGTCTGAATGACATATAGCTGTAACTTTAAAATTTTCATCTCTCTGTTCTACAAACGAAAAGACAAGAGATTGAGAATCTGCCACCCGGGGGACGGCACATCGGTAGTGAACGATTCAACAGGAGATGAGGGCGGGGAGAGTGAACCGGACACATCTTCAGGAAAGGAGGAACCGTAAGGCTTGAGCTGACCTTGGTTGGCTCTGCCAACAATTTCGAATAACACACATGATGGAAATATTTCTTTCAGAAACTACTTGATGTGGTAGCCGGGAAAAGAAATGCACTTGGGCCATCGGCTCCTCCCACCATGCACATTCAATCTGAATACACCTAAATGAAAATACCCTTTTGGCACAATAACAGAAATTCACTCTTAAAAACAGAGAAACTCAAACAAGTCACTGATGTAATGGACCAGCAAAAAATCTAGATCATGGCACTCCAAGAAACAAGATTCATGGAAGATACTGCAATGGAATTTAGTAACTACAGAATCCTAAAAGGCAAGATTGGCAAAGAATCATGAAGAACATCCCACATTTAGGCACAGCCTTCGTAATCAACAAAATGATTCTAAACTCAGTTACAAACTTCCTTCCAGTCCTCCAATGGAAGAGTCTCAACAATAACCATTAATGCTCATGCTCCAATTAATGGCAACAACTGAGCCAACCCACAAAAGCTTGATGAATTCTGCAAAGAACTAGAATCAGTGACTTCAAAAATCCCCAACAATCATGTGAAAATACTATTAAGGGACTTTAACTCTCAGGTAGGATGAAAAAAAGCCTACAAGAAAATAGTGGGGGAAAACCCAGCTCATAGAAGAACTAACAAAAATGGGCAAAGGCTTATAGAGTTCTGTAAGTGCTTTAATTTGAAACTGATGTCCACCCATTTCAGGAAGCTTCCTAGCAAACAAACAATGTGGGCATCACCATACAAACTACTAGGGGAATATCAAATTGATCAAGCTGCAACCTCCCTAGAAGCCAAAAGGAAATCGAGAATGTTAAAGTAAAGAAAGGAGCCAACAGATCATTACTTAACAAGCATCAAGGTAAAAGTCATTCCAAACAACAGTAAGAAATGCACAAACTATAGAGTATTCTTTTTTTTTTTGCTAGGGGCTTTACGTCGCACCGACACAGATAGGTCTTATGGCGACGATGGGATAGGAAAGGCCTAGGAGTTGGAAGGAAGCAGCTGTGGCCTTAATTAAGGTACAGCCCCAGCATTTGCCTGGTGTGAAAATGGGAAACCACGGAAAACCATCTTCAGGGCTGCCGATAGTGGGATTCGAACCTACTATCTCCCGGGTGCAAGCTCACAGCCGCGCGCCTCTACGCGCACGGCCAACTCGCCCGGTAAACAATAGAGTACTAAGGTCTGACACTTAAAAGCTGAAACAGAACAGTAACAGGAACCAAGAACTGACAAACTGAATGGAAGCAGATGTAGCAGACCATGGTAGAAGCAGCCAAGGACACAGCAACACTCAAGAATACATGCTAACATCTGAGTGAACAGGCAACATCACTCACATTGCAAGGATCAAAAACAAACAGGAAGATTACAACAGCTTCAAAGAACAAAGACAAACAACCACAAAGATTATAAGAGGAGAAAACAGAAAATTTCATAAAGAGCAGATGTCTCCAATAGAACAGAATAACACAAGACATTTAGGAGGAACTTCTCTAAATACCGACCACTGAGCTTGTGCTTTAAGAAAGAGGATGGCACTACCACAACAAATTGCCAGCTATTGGTCAAATACTTTAAACACCTACTTAAATTCCCAGTACCACAAGAGAAACACGTTAAAAGAACACAGATTCAACACCGTGAGATGAAGCAGAAATCGCAAATCTCATTAAGAAGCTCAAGAACAACAAAGCAGCTGGTGAAGATTCGATAATGGCCAAACTGTGGAAACATCGAGCCCCAAAACGGTCAAGAACCCATGTCAGTTAATGCAAGAAATCTGGAACACTGGAAAGATTCCCGACGACTGGGAGTTAGCGTTTAGTGTACCCGCTACACAAGACAGAGAACTCCGGAGGCATCTCGTTACTTCCAGAAACACACAACATCCTATCCATAGCACTGTTGTCAAGGTTAGAACAAAAACTCAAACACCAAATCGGCGAATACCAGGCATGCTGGTTTTAATCGGTCCACTAAAATGTTACAATTTCCTGACTTGACGAATGCAGTGAAAAATTTATCATTTTGATGAACGACAGGAAATGGACCTTTATAAGCAGGTTCCACAAACTTCACTCTATCCACACACACAAACACGAGTCTTTGTGCACAAATACATTAATCTTGGTTTTCACTTGTACAGGAACAGGAGTTGGGGCACAAAAACAATCATTCTTCGTATCTGGCACACCTGGCACACAGACCACGCGGGATTGTTGGCAGCTTTCTGTTACCATTACTCTGAGGGTAATAGAGGGGATAACATTCCTCAGTCGGAAGACAGAGATATCCGGTTTTCATAAAAAGCTTTGGCTATCGATTCCACAGTAATGCTAGTTAACGGGACTGCTTCCATCCAGTCTATTCCATGTATATCAGTCTGAAAGAGCCAATAGACCATCATCAGGTTGATAAGCTCGAACATTTCCATTAAGGTCTGGCCAAATGAAACGACGTGGCATTTGCTTCACACCTCGATGTTGTAACTGAGTGAAGAACATCGAGACATAACACCACAAGCTTTTTCCTCTTCGTAGGGCATGAATTTCAAAGATTTAGTGCCATTCTTTGATATTAGGAACTCAGCATCATTGACTTGGGCATCAGCTACTTGATCTAGGTGGAGAGTACTAACTGAATCAATCCTTGAAAGCATATCAGCCACCGCATTTAATTTCCAAGTAAGGTGACAGATATCTGTTGAAAATTCCAATATATATTGCAACCGTCACTATCGAGGCGATGCCTTTTCATTCTTTTGTTTTAACACATGCAACAATGGTTGACGGTCAGTATAAATCACAAAATGAAGAACTTCTGTAATGTTTATGGACAGTCAGGTGCTGTATGACTGTTGTGCATCATTCAACCTTTCCGAATAACAGGCTTCCATCCGTCTTTTTGAAGCTGCTGAACGATGGTTCCAATAGCATAATTACCAGTGTCAGTCACAAGGGCTAGTGTGTAAACACTGTTGCTTCAGCTAGGTCCCATTTACATTTCTCAAATGGTTTAACTGCTTCAGGTGTCCACTGAATTTCTCATTTTTCAAGTTTTCCTGCTCGTTTTATATACTTGTGTAGAACAGCTTGAGTCTCAGCAGCATTCGCGAGGTATCACTTGTACAAGTTGATCTGAATCATTTGAATAGTTTGTGTCTACAATGACGTCAATTTTTTTATCAAAAAATCAAAAATCTCTTTATTTGCAAATGAGGTGTCTACCTCGGTGGCAAATGGTACACTAAAATACATTATTGTCAAGTACTAAATATTAAATTAACAAGAGAAGAAAATTTTCCTATAATACAATATTATACAATTTATGCTAACAATGTTTTCTATTAAACACACAGCTCATCCTTAATAAATTTATATTGTTTACAAAATTCTACTTATAATATCTCCTGTACTACTTACAAATATAGTCAACTGATATACAGTATGTGGAATTACTTCAAATGATACTATACAACTGGTATAAGATTAATATTTACATTGCATTTATTTATTTTCTTTTTTTCTTTTTTTTTTACCCGTTCTGGATTCTAAGTAGCATAATGACCTGCTGCGTCTTAACCAGAGCCCCTTTTGCCACCACTTTTCAGAGTTCCTGAAGGGCCTTCACAGCTACCGTAGAAACTGGGTTCCCTGCGATATTATAAGGTAACCTAAGAATTCTAGTTCTTCTACACCGATAACGGACTTGGACACGTTAATAGATTGATCATGCTTATTCAATCGTTCAAACACTAATCTGAGATGCTGTACATGCTTTTCTTCAGAACATGAAGTGATTAGACAATTATCTACTTCCATTCCTCAGATAAAACGTTGGAATATAGTGAGTCCAAATGGCATCACATTGAACTTGCAAAGACCAAACGGTTTGTCTTTTTCAGTGACCGGAATTTGAAATTGATCTTCTTGTTTTGCAGGAAATGCTGAAAGTCCTCAATCCTCGGAATAGGGTATCGATCAGGTATCGTTTGCTAACTAAGTCTGCAGAAGTCACCACAGATGCAGCGCGCCAACCTTCTTCGGTGTTAAGGGTAACGGACTAGGCCACTGAGAATTTGACCATCGAATTATACCATGGCTCAGCATGAATTCAAATTCTTCCTTGTCTATTGCTAGCTGAGTTGTCCTTTAGATCATGCTTGATGTTACTTGGGAAAAGACTGGGCTTGGTGATATTTGGATACATGCTAAAAATGTCTGAAAATTCTGGGTGCTTTGACGAAGTAATGACAACATTACTTTCAGTGATACTAGACTACTTTTATTATAGTTTTGTGTTATCATCTATTAAACACTGTCAACGAGTAACTTGAAATGATGTAAAAAGTCAGCACCCACTTTAGCTACTGTAAAAGGCCATGTGAATTCCCAAAACTGATGGTCACTATTCTCATACCAAAAGTAGGAATCTCTGTTCCATTGGCAGCATACAACTTGAAATCATTAGGATCCTTTGGAATGTTCTGCTTCGAGACTGGTATTATTGGTACA
The DNA here is from genome assembly GCF_040414725.1 of Anabrus simplex. Lineage (NCBI taxonomy): Eukaryota > Metazoa > Arthropoda > Insecta > Orthoptera > Tettigoniidae > Anabrus > Anabrus simplex. The sequence goes on from NC_090270.1 coordinate 349,040,657, forward strand.
TGAGCCCCACTGTCGGCACCCTGGAGTTTTCTGAATCCTGCTCACACTTCTGAGGCGACATTATTTCCTAAAATGGTGATGAAAGTAGCGGCGAGACTGGCTACCTCCACAGTTGTAACTAGGAGATCTGTGGCAACTAACTCCTTAGGTAGTGATTCTGACTGGCATGCCATCTGTAGCCTCCAATTTCCTAACGTCATAAACATCACGGAGGATTGACAAGTCCGTGATTTTATTTGTCATGATGGCTGATTTATGGAGGCTTTCATCTGAAATGAGTAAAATATTCCTTACTGACTCAGGTATGAGGGGGAATCAAAATAAAAGGCATTTTATTTTTCATTTAAATTCATTTCTTGAAAAACACAAGGCAATTACACTTTATTTTTCCACATAGTTTCAAGCTTTGGAAATGCATTTGTCCCAGTGTATGGGCAGTTTTTGATGCCCTCATCGTAAAAAACAAAGGGTGCGTCACCAGCCACTTGCACATGAAGTCTCATTATCTTCAAATCGTTGCACTCCTAGAGCTTCTTTAAGCAATCCGGCCGGGTGATAAGTCTGGGCTGTAAGGAGGATGATCAAGTGTAGTACTGTAGCTTGGAGACAGTTAGAGCTGCAGTATGGGGCCGCACATTGCCGAATCCACTGGTGTTGTCTTTTGCGGTGATATGCAACCCTCGCCTTGTTCAACAGCTAGCAGTTGTAAGCAGCATTGATTGTGCATCGCTCATGAAAAATGCCTCGCTGATCAAAAAACAGTTGCCAGCTGATAGTCAAGTCTTGGCTTCCACTGGTGCTGCCTCCCCTTTCCAGACTGTAGTGGTGGATCAGTGTTTCGTTGCAGGTGACGATCCGACTCAAAAATACATCACCTTCTTCTGCAAACCTTGCTGTAAGCCTCTGATAAAGCTACAAACTTGTCAACTTCAGATTTTTGGTCAAAAGGTGAGGGACCCTTCTGGAACACACTTTACGGAACTGTAGGTCATTTGTGATGGTTGCTTGACTCTCGTCCTTCCTTGAACTTTTCACTCCAGGCAAACAAACGCATCCTTGACAAAGTTTGATCACCGAACTGTGCAGTCCATCTCTGACAAATCTGCGCCACTGTAACTCGTTCACGAGCATGCATTGCGCAGTAGAGGGGTGCAACAGTTGCTCTGACATTGTGAGCGTTAGGTTGAAATATCTAACAGCACACTCTCCCCACTGCCAATGGTCCTGCCTAAGCGCGGTGCCAGTCCTACCAACCACTGATGTTAAGGAACAAAAATCCTGTTTATATTTGATCGATCTCCGCAATTTATCCAGCCATAATGTTTGAAGTTAACAACTGCGTTGCATTATACCAAATTCAAGCCACGCAAGCAAGTTGCCTGTCATCACTTTCATGATTTAACCTCAAAAGTCTTTGATTTGCGAGTGTGTACTTGTTTTGCTCTTCTGAATCCAATATATTGAAAATGTCAGCCACATATTTACATCAAGCTGAGAAACTAAATAATCAAACATTGTGCATTCTCTTTTAACTGTGCTAAGCCTGGACTGCGACATTCCCCACTGGCCCTTGTTCGTATGTGGCTGGTTATATCACACGTGTTATCAGTTTGCAAGATCTTAAAGGCACAGCGGTTCGCTACAAATGATCCACGCTCTGCTACATGAGACACGTTTAATTTGGTTCCTTAGTACATGAAGACTGTGTATTAATATATGAATGAACAATTTGAAGATTTTCATGTGGTTGGTTTGCTGTGCCAAAAATATGTTTGTACGACTCGACAGATGTACTTTCTCTTTCATGAATTTTAATTTGGAGGTTCATTCCAGCTTCAATGGGTCATGCATTAGTTATCCTATGGATATTTTAATTCCCATTGTTCTCTTTTTAATAACCTAAATGTAATAATGGTTTAGTACTTGTATAGCTGAAGATGTCAATTAGGTAGATGAAACATGTAATAATAATTGCTTGTATTTTATCTGATTAAATAGTGTATTGTCCTCAACATCAATATGGAACCAAGATAAAAGTTTTAGTATGTAAAAGCTATATTTAATTAGGGAGTATTCAAGATAAACTTAAATATTATAAGTGGTCCGCCTATTCAATACAATATATTGGAGTTTGAGTCATTAGTCCATAGACTGGTTTGATGCAGCTGTCCATGCCACCCTATCCTGTGCTAACTTTTCATTTCTACATAACTACTGCATCCTACATCTGCTCTAATCTGCTTGTCATATTCATACCTTGGTCTACCCCTACCGTTCTTACCACCTACACTTCCTTCTAAAACCAACTGAACAAGTCCTGGGTGTCTTAAGATGTGTCCTATAATTCTGTCTCTTCTTCTCGTCAAATTTAGCCAAATCGATCTACTCTCACCAATTCGATTCAGTATCCCTTCATTTGTGATTCGATCTATCCATCTCACCTTCAACATTCTTCTGTAACACCACATTTCAAAAGCTTCTATTCTCTTTCTTTCTGAGCTAGTTATCGTCCATGTTTCACTTCCATACAATGCCATGATCCACACGAAAGTCTTCAAAAACATCTTTCTAATTCCGATATCAATGTTTGAAGTGAGCAAATTTCTTTTCTTCAGAAAGCTCTTCCTTGCTTGTGCTAGTCTGCATTTTATGTCCTCCTTACTTCCGCCATCGTTAGTTATTTTACTACCCAAGTAACAATATTCATCTACTTCCTTTAAGACTTCATTTCCTAATCTAATATTTCCCGCATCACCTGCCTTCGTTCGACTGCACTCCATTACTTTTGTTTTGGACTTATTTATTTTCATCTTGTACTCCTTACCCAAGACTTCATCCATACCATTCAGCAACTTCTCGAGATCTTCTGCAGTCTCAGATAAAATAACAATATCATCGGCAAATCTCAAGGTTTTGATTTCCTCTCCTTGGACTGTGATTCCCTTTCCAAATTTCTCTTTGATTTCCTTTACTGCCTGTTCTATGTAAACATTGAAAAGGAGGGGGGACGAACTGCAGCCTTGCCTCACTCCTTTCTGGACTGCTACTTCTTTTTCAAAGCCCTCGATTCTTATCACTGCAGACTGATTTTTATAAAGATTGTAGATAATTCTTCGTTCTCGGTATCTGATCCCTATCATCTTCAGAATCATAAATAGCTTGGTCCAATCAACATTATCGAATGCCTTTTCTAGATCTACGAATGCCATGTACGTGGGCTTGTCCTACTTGATTCGATCCTCTAAGATCAGATATAAAGTCAGAATTGCTTCACGTGTTCCTACATTTCTTCTGAAGCCAAACTGATCTTCTCCCAACTCACCTTCAACTTGTTTTTCCATTCTTCTGTAAATAATACATGTTAAAATTTTGCAGGCATGTGATACTAAACTAATGGTGCGGTAATTCTCACACCTGTCAGCACCGGCTTTCTTGGGAATACGTATAACAACATTCTGCCGAAAATCAGATGGGACTTCGCCTGTCTCATACATCTTGCACACTAAATGAAATAACCTTGCCATGCTGGTTTCTCCTAAGGCAGTCAGTAATTCAGAGGGAATGTCATCAATTCCAGGTGCCTTGTTCCGATTTAGGTCACTCACAGCTCTGTCAAACTCTGACCTCAAAACTGGGTCTCCCATTTCATCAGCGTTAACAGCCTCTTCTTGTTCCAGAACCAAATTATCTACATGTTTACTTTGATACAACTGTTGGATATGCTCCTGCCATCTTTCTGCTTTCCATCTGAGCATTTACTATTCATACACCTAGATTTCCTTTCTCCAAAGTTTTCCTTGATTTTCCTGTATGCAGCATCTACCTTTCCCAAGACCATACAACCTTCGACATCCTTGCACTTCTCCTTCAGCCATTCTTCCTTAGCTACCTTGCACTTTCTATCCACTTGGTTCTTTAATCGCCTGTATTCTTTTCTGCCCTTTTCATTTCTAGCATTCTTGTATTTTCGTTGTTCATCAATCAGGTCTAGTATCTCCTGAATTATCCACTGGTTCTTAGTTGATCTTTTCTCCCTTCCTAACATTTCTTCAGCAGCCCTACCAACTTCATTTTTCATGACTCTCCACTCTTCCTCTATAGTGTTTCCTTCAGCCTTTTCATTTAGTTCTTGTGCAACATGTTCCTTGAAACAATCCCTCACACTCTTTTCTTTCAACTTGTCTAAATCCCATCTTTTTGCATTCTTTCCTTTCTTCAATTTCTTCAACTTCAGATGGCATTTCATGACCAACAAGTTGTGGTCAGAGTCCACGTCTGCTCCTGAGAAAGTTTTGCAATCCCACACCTGGTTTCTGAATCTCTGCCTAATCATAATGAAGTCTATTTGATACCTTCCAGTGTCTCCTGGTCTCGTCCATGCATGCAGCCGTCGTTTGTGGTGTTTAAACCAAGTATTGGCAAGGACTAAATTATGATCAGTGCAGAATTCAACCAGCCGACTTTCTCTTTCGTTCCTTTGTCCCAATCCAAATTCTCCTACTGTACTACATTCTCTTCTTTGGCCTAAAAGTGCATTCCAGTCTCCCATCACAATTAGATTCTTGTCACCTTTTACATATTGCATTAAATCTTCTATCTCTTCATATGTTCTTTCGATTTCCTCATCATCCGCTGAACTAGTAGGCATATAGACCTGCACTATTGTGGTGGGCATTGGTTTGGTGTCTGTCTTGACGACAATACTTCTTTCACTATGCTGGTTGTAGTAGATTACCCGCTGCCCTATTTTCTTATTCATTATTAAACCAACTCCTACATTTCCCCTGTTTGATTTTGTGTTGATAATTCGGTAGCCACCTGACCAGAAATCCTGTTCTTCCTGCCAACATACTTCACTTATACCAACTACATCTAACTTTAGTCTATCCATCTCCATTTTCAGATTCTCTAACCTACCGCAATGATTCAAACTTCAAATATTCCACGCTCCAACTCGCAGAATGTCAGTATCCATCTTTCTGATGATTGCCCCCTCTCGTGTAGTCCCCACCCGGAGATCCGAATGGGGGACTAGTTTACCTCCGGAACATTTTACCCGGGAGGAAGCCATCATCAGTACATCATTCATACAGAGAGAGCTGCATGTCCTCGGGAGGTAGTTACGGCTGTAGTTTCCCGTTGCTTTCAGCCGTGTAGCAGTATCAACACAGCTAAGCCATGTTGAGTATTATTACAAGGCCGTATCAGTCAATCATCTAGACTGCCGCTCTTGCAACTACCGAAAGGCTGCTTCCCCCCTTTCGATGAACCATTCGTTAGTCTGGTCTCTCAACAGATACCCCCATCCGATATGGTCGCACCTGCAGCTTGGCTATCTGCATCATTGGGACACGCAAGCCTCCCCACCGCGGCAAGGTCACATGGTTCGCAGAAGAGGCAATACAATATATAATTTATTATACTTAGTATATGTTTCGTCCCCTAAGGGACCTCATCAGCTAATAATAAATTAACATTAATATATCAGAAATACAAAATAGATATTATTAAAATTGGAAAGACACATTCAAATATTGATGTATGGTTACGACATTTACACTGACTGACAGAGCAAATGCAACACCAAGAAGGAGTGGTCAGAACTTTATGCCAATTGCAGGGTAGACTGACGTCACTGAGGTATGCTCATGATGTGAAATGTGCCACTGTGCTGCGCACGTAGCGAACGATAAATGGGACACGGCGTTGGCGTTGGCGAATGGCCCACTTTGTACCGTGATTTCTCAGCCGACAGTCATTGTAGAACGTGTTGTCGTGTGCCACAGGACACGTGTATAGCTAAGAATGCCAGGCCGCCGTCAACGGAGGCATTTCCAGCAGACAGACGACTTTACGAGGGGTATGGTGATCGGGCTGAGAAGGGCAGGTTGGTCGCTTCATCAAATCGCAGCCGATACCCATAGGGATGTGTCCACGGTGCAGCGCCTGTGGCGAAGATGGTTGGTGCAGGGACATGTGGCACGTGCGAGGGGTCCAGGCGCAGCCTGAGTGACTTCAGCACGCGAGGATCGGCGCATCTGCCGCCAAGCGGTGGCAGCCCCGCACGCCACGTCAACCGCCATTCTTCAGCATGTGCAAGACACCCTGGCTGTTCCAATATCGACCAGAACAATTTCCCGTCGATTGCTTGAAGGAGGCCTGCACTCCCGGCGTCCGCTCAGAAGACTACCATTGACTCCACAGCATAGACATGCACGCCTGGCATGGTGCCGGGCTAGAGTGACTTGGATGAGGGAATGGCGGAACGTCGTGTTCTCCGATGAGTCACGCTTCTGTTCTGTCAGTGATAGTCACCGCAGACGAGTGTGACGTCGGCGTGGAGAAAGGTCAAATCCGGCAGTAACTGTGGAGCGCCCTACCGCTAGACAACGCGACATCATGGTTTGGGGCGCTATTGCGTATGATTCCACGTCACCTCTAGTGCGTATTCAAGGCACGTTAAATGCCCACCGCTACGTGCAGCATGTGCTGTGGCCGGTGGCACTCCCGTACCTTCAGGGGCTGCCCAATGCTCTGTTTCAGCAGGATAATGCCCGCCCACACACTGCTCGCATCTCCCAACAGGCTCTACGAGGTGTACAGATGCTTCCGTGGCCAGCGTACTCTCCGGATCCCTCACCAATCGAACACGTGTGGGATCTCATTGGACGCCGTTTGCAAACTCTGCCCCAGCCTCGTACGGACGACCAACTGTGGCAAATGATTGACAGAGAATGGAGAACCATCCCTCAGGACACCATCCGCACTCTTATTGACTCTGTACCTCGACGTGTTTCTGCGTGCATCGCCGCTCGCGGTGGTCCTACATCCTACTGAGTCGATGCCGTGCGCATTGTGTAACCTGCATATCGGTTTGAAATAAACATCAATTATTCGTCCGTGCCGTCTCTGTTTTTCCCCCAACTTTCATCCCTTTCGAACCACTCCTTCTTGGTGTTGCATTTGCTCTGTCAGTCAGTGTAAAATAAGATCTCTGAAATTTTGTTAAAATTGTAAGTCTTATGATAGATAAAACAGTTAACTTGTTCATTTTACTCTTGTTGATATTCTTGGAAAAATGCCAGTTTTTCTTTATAAAATGTTAAATGATCAATTGTTGTAAATAGCATACTTGATTTGTATCTCTTGATGAAAGATTTGTTAAAACTTTAATATGCATTCCTTAGATAGTATAATATATTGAATGCTTTAGAATTTAAAGTTAGCTCGGGGCTGTAGTGGCAAAGTTCTTTGTGGTAATGGATATAATTTTATTCCTTATTATTGGCCCCGATGTGCGGAGAAGGTCTCACTTGTACCGAGTAAGTAAGATGCACACTTAGTTATAATATTTAAGTTTATCTTGAATATTCACTAATTGATTATACTCAATACGGGATTAGTATTACTTGAAATGAAGCTGTTAAAGCTTGTCACTTGTAAAGCTATATTTGCTCACCTAGAAATAAATTTTTTACATACATGCAGAGTAGTGAAAAACAAGCGAAGGGATCAAGAGACTATAAAAGCAATAGAACGTGATGATGGAACTCTGGCACAAGAAGAGGGAGAAATTAAACAAGAACTCAAGATCTATTTCGAAAAGCTGCGTAATGGAGATACAGAAAACGTAACAACGGATAGAGGAGAGCCAAGTCGAGGAACCACAACTGAACCACCAATTACATGGCTTGAGGTTGAAAATGCGCTCAAGAGCATGAAGAAAGGAAAGGCAGTGGGCGTAGATGAACTAAGTGCAGATATGCTGAAAGCAGCGGGAGTTCCAGGAATCCAATGGCTCTATAGACTGCTCAACAAGATATGGGAGGAAAATACTATTCCTGAGGACTGGAAGATGGGCATCATTATACCTCTGTTCAAGACAGGAAGCCGACGAAAATGTACTAATTACCGTGGTATCACACTACTGTCTCATGTCCTGAAAATATTGGAAAAAATAATAGAGACCAGAATCAGAGATATTGTTGAACCAATTTTGGAAGAAGAGCAGTACGGTTTCAGACCAGGAAGGTCAACTACAGACCTTATATTTGCAATTAGGATGCTAATGGAAAAATACTGGGAGAAGAACAAGCCTTTATTCCTAATATTTTTGGACATTGAGAAAGCACACGACAGTGTACCAAGGGAAAGAATTTGGCAATGCATGAAAGAACTTCAAGTGCGAGACAGCCTCATAGACAAAGTTGTATAGTTGTATAGTGGGAACAGAAGCTGTATTCAAGTAGGATGTGGTTTGTCGGACTGGTTTGAAACAAAGAGAGGAGTGCAGCAGGGCAGCTCATTTTCACTACTTCTATTTATTATTGTAATGGATGTAGTAATGAAATCTATTAAAAGGAAAGAACATGGAGATATCAAAGCCTTCACATTTGCAGATGATGTTGCGATCTGGAGTGACTCAGAAGATGAATTGGGAGAGAGAATACAAAGCTGGAATGAGGAGTTTAAGAAATATGGTTTAAACATCAGCAAGACCAAGACGGTGGTGATGAAAGTGTATGGGGAAGGAGCAGAACCAATAGTCATGCTAAATGAAGCTCAACTGGACAGCGTTCCAGTTTTCAAATACTTGGGTAGCGTTATATCAAATGACAACCTAGCAAAACATGAGGTGAACAATCGAATCAATAAGGCAACACAATTCTACCACCAGGTAAGACACCTGCTGTGGGATGAGCAAATACCCATGAAAACAAAAATGACATTGTACAAGTCCTATTATAACCCAATTCTTACATACAGTCTCGAAACCACAACACTGACCAATAGAGAGAATTCCAAACTTCAGGCAGCTGAAATGAAATTCCTACGCACTATGATCCAGAAAACCAGGAAAGACAAGATTAGGAATAAGAAAATTAGAGAAGAAGTAGGAATAGACAATTCTCTCCTAAATAAGATTCAGATATCAAGACTGAAGTGGTTTGGTCACATGAAGAGGATGCCAGTAAACAGAACTGCAAGGAAGGAATTTAAGTAATAATAATAATAACTTAAATGTTTCCACCTTTTCAATACAATATATTCACAAATTTACAAAATTATACGGTACTAGTTTCGACCCATCTAGGGGTCATCATCAGCCGTATTTGAGCAAAGATCATTTGTGGCGAAATCCTAAGACAGTATTATTTTAAAGAATAACAAGTGAAATGAGATGTTATGGTAATAGTTAATAATACAAGGAATATACATAATAAGAGGTTTTTAACAAAGAATCAAGTATAAATGGGGTGTTGTAAAAATTATAATCATGGAAATCAGTAAGTTCTTGTATTGAAATGAAATATGGCTAAGGAAGAGGGCTTAAGGTGGGGCTGAAGGGTGCGGGAGAAAGTGTAATTGTTTTGGAAAAGTACCTTTGATTAAATTTAGGATTGAGTTTAGGTTGGCTGCATTATTGTTTCTGAGGAAAGTGATAAATAGATCGAAGAGTATGTTGGGTTTCTCTGAGATTTCATTGAGATTGTGACTGGCATTAAAGTATTGGTCTAGGTGTATGTAGTAATTTTCCATTATGTTCAGTAAAGGGCCCTTGTTTGCTAATACGAGGATGTCCATGTCTTGTTCAATATTGGTGAAATTATGGTTATAATCTTGCATGTGTTGGCCGATGGCTGAAAACTTGTTGTATTTTATTGCGTTAGTGTGCTCGTGGTATCTGATAATGAAGTTTCTCCCGGTTTGCCCGATGTAGGTTTTTTTACAGGTGGTACATTTGATCCTATAAACTCCTGATTTTAAAAAACTGCTGGTCTTGTTGATGTGTGAAGTATTGTATAAAACATTCATGTTCTTATTGTTGGTTTTGAAGGCTATTTTAACGCCTTGTTTCTTAAAGATGTTGGTTAACTTGTAGATATCATTGTTGAACGTGAAGGTGGAAAATGTTAGAGGTTTGGTTATTTCTTTTTTGAGGGTAGTTTTTGGGCGATGTTTGTGTTTATTGATTATCCTTTCTATAAAATGATTGCTGAAGCCGTTGAATTTTGCGATTCCGCGGATTGTGTTGAGTTCGTTTTTTAGATCTTTATTGGACATAGGTATGCTGAAGGCTCGGTGAACTAGGCTGTTGTATGTGGCTCGTTTGTGGGACTGGGGGTGCACTGAATCTTGGCGAATGGTGGAGGCTGTTTGAGTGGGTTTTCTGAAAATTCTATAACTGAAAGAATCTGAGTTTCTAGTGATGGTTAAATCTAGAATCCGAATCAAATCAAAAAATCAACTTTCTAGATTTAACCATCACTAGAAACTCAGATTCTTTCAGTTATAGAATTTTCAGAAAACCCACTCAAACAGCCTCCACCATTCGCCAAGATTCAGTGCACCCCCAGTCCCACAAACGAGCCACATACAACAGCCTAGTTCACCGAGCCTTCAGCATACCTATGTCCAATAAAGATCTAAAAAACGAACTCAACACAATCCGCGGAATCGCAAAATTCAACGGCTTCAGCAATCATTTTATAGAAAGGATAATCAATAAACACAAACATCGCCCAAAAACTACCCTCAAAAAAGAAATAACCAAACCTCTAACATTTTCCACCTTCACGTTCAACAATGATATCTACAAGTTAACCAACATCTTTAAGAAACAAGGCGTTAAAATAGCCTTCAAAACCAACAATAAGAACATGAATGTTTTATACAATACTTCACACATCAACAAGACCAGCAGTTTTTTAAAATCAGGAGTTTATAGGATCAAATGTACCACCTGTAAAAAAACCTACATCGGGCAAACCGGGAGAAACTTCATTATCAGATACCACGAGCACACTAACGCAATAAAATACAACAAGTTTTCAGCCATCGGCCAACACATGCAAGATTATAACCATAATTTCACCAATATTGAACAAGACATGGACATCCTCGTATTAGCAAACAAGGGCCCTTTACTGAACATAATGGAAAATTACTACATACACCTAGACCAATACTTTAATGCCAGTCACAATCTCAATGAAATCTCAGAGAAACCCAACATACTCTTCGATCTATTTATCACTTTCCTCAGAAACAATAATGCAGCCAACCTAAACTCAATCCTAAATTTAATCAAAGGTACTTTTCCAAAACAATTACACTTTCTCCCGCACCCTTCAGCCCCACCTTAAGCCCTCTTCCTAAGCCATATTTCATTTCAATACAAGAACTTACTGATTTCCATGATTATAATTTTTACAACACCCCATTTATACTTGATTCTTTGTTAAAAACCTCTTATTATGTATATTCCTTGTATTATTAACTATTACCATAACATCTCATTTCACTTGTTATTCTTTAAAATAATACTGTCTTAGGATTTCGCCACAAATGATCTTTGCTCAAATACGGCTGATGATGACCCCTAGATGGGTCGAAACTAGTACCGTATAATTTTGTAAATTTGTGAATATATTGTATTGAAAAGGTGGAAACATTTAAGTTATTATTATTATTACTTATATATTGTTCAATACGGACCAAAAACATGAAATTCATAACCATCAAGGAAGGAATTTGACAGAAAGGTAGAAGGAAGAAAACCCGTGGGAAGGCCACGAAGGAAATGGATAGATTTAGTTAAGAGCGATGTAATGCTGAGAGGTCATGATTGGGACAAGTTGGTGGAGGAAGAATGGTACAAGGACAGGATGAGATGGAGGAGGCTCATATACCACACCCGGGAAACTGAAGATGGTTTAGGATGATGATGATGACATGCAAAATATCAATTTCAGATTACTTACTCCTTTAAGATGGTTTCAGTTCTCACCCATGCTTCATTGTCATGATTCTTCTTCAAATCCTGGAAAGATAAATAAAACAATGTATAAATAACACCATTCTTATGCCTTCCAGCATTTTCTGTGTGAATTAACGAAGCTCCTCTATAATTCCCAAGCTGCATTTAGTTCCATGAAACATGAGTCTAACCCTCGCAATGTTTTGTCTCCCTCTACTTCTCTTACCCAACATCGCAGAGTTCATTATTCTCCTCCACTAACTCCTCAGAAAGAACAGAAAGGAAAAAAAGCATAATGATTAAATTTTAGGCTCCAAGAATTTTGCTTCACTTGTTCTCCCTAACAGCAGCAGGATGGATTGAGCCTTTGCCAAACCACTGAACTGTTGATGTCACGAACAGTGAGATGAATTTGGATACTATAATCTATCAGCTTCATTGTCCGTATTGATGAATTAAGAATGCAAGTATGAAGAATGAGATTTCCACCTAATCAATACTTTGTTACAAAATGTTTGAAGTTGTCTGCATTGAAACAGTACCGGTTTTGACCTGTAAAAAGGTCATCATCAGCTGTTGGTGAACCTGCTGAATAAGGCATTCTTGTTAAATTCTTGTTAAATTAGTTTTAGTAATGTTTTACGTACTATCGCTGTTAAGCAGGTTCACCAACAGCTGATGATGACCTTTTTACAGGTCGAAACCGGTACTGTTTCAATGCAGACAACTTCAAACATTTTGTAACAAAGTATTGATTAGGTGGAAATCTCATTCTTCATACTTGCATGAATTTGGATGGCGAGGGGAAACAGAACTGGCTCCTGCTGCGTCAGAGAGGACCAAGGTGACCCCACATCACTTCAAACAACATTTTGAGAGAGACAAGAAAAGATCTGCACCAGAGCATAGACACGTTACAACATGCATCAATTCAAGAATATTTCCCACATTATATTAGTCAATGTTATAATTTCCTCCTTATCTACACTGCCTGACAAAAAACTTGAAGCACCCAGAAGAAATGGTCGTATTTTAATGTAACGTAAGTGATTACAATTGGAATTCTCTGTAACATGTACAAATGTTGCCAGAGTCAATGAGTGTTTAGTACTGCTACCACGGCCATAACAGCACCCGATGTCGCGCGATCGCTGTGAAGGACATGGAGGTACCGTGTACTCACATGGGACAGCATTATCAGCACCTGACAAAGTTTGAAAAGGACGTCCTTGTGGGTGGCCAATTGGCCGCCTGGTCGAATTGTGCAATATCCAGATTTGTGGGGCATTCGGATGCAACAGTAACACGCTGAAGGACTGCGCGGGCAATCATACTTGTCTTCAAGATTGCCGTACCACAAGGGATGATCGCACAATGTAATCCCGTCACATCTGCACCATCCTGCAATATTGGTCAGAGTCTAGCAACAGCCAGAGCAGGGAATTACTGTCCCATGTATAGGCTGCAAAATGGCTGCATTTGGAGTGGTGCCATGAGCGGGAGCTGCACCATCGTCTGAGAGTATGATGGCGACCTGGGAAGAGCTCTGGTTCTTCCAATGGCTTGGAGCATCGTGGTATGGCAAGCCATGACTTCAGATCACAGCTGGTAGTCACTGAGAGAGCCCTGACAGCAATCACAGACATCCTGCATCCTCGTGTGACAGTGACTTCAGATCACAGCTGGTAGTCACTGAGAGAGCCCTGACATCAGACTGATACATCACAGACATCCAGCATCCTCGTGTGACAGTGACCTCAGATCACAGCTGGTAGTCACTGAGAGAGCCCTGACAGCAGACTGATACGTCACAGACATCCTGTGTCCTCGTGTGACAGTGACTTCAGGTCAAGCCTAGTAGTCAATGAGAGAGCGTTGACAGCAGACTGATATGTCACAGACATTCTGTGTCCTCGTGTGACAGTGACCTCAGATCACAGCTGGTAGTCACTGAGAGAGCCCTGACAGCAATCACAGACATCCTGCATCCTCGTGTGACAGTGACTTCAGGTCATGCCTAGTAGTCACTGAGAGAGCCCTGACAGCAGACTGATATGTCACAGACATCCTGTGTCCTCGTGTGACAGTGACTTCAGTTCACAGCTGGTAATCACTGAGAGAGCTCTGACAGCAGACTGTACATCACAGACATCCTGCGTCCTCGTGTGACAGTGACCTCAGATCACAGCTGGTAATCACTGAGAGAGCTCTGACAGCAGACTGTACATCACAGACATCCTGCGTCCTCGTGTGACAGTGACCTCAGATCACAGCTGGTAATCACTGAGAGAGCTCTGACAGCAGACTGTACATCACAGACATCCTGTGTCCTCGTGTGACAGTGACCTCAGATCACAGCTGGTAGTCACTGAGAGAGCCCTGACAGCAGACTGTACATCACAGACATCCTGCGTCCTCGAGTGACAGTGACTTCAGGTCATTCCTAGTAGTCACTGAGAGAGCCCTGACGGCAGACTGATACATCACAAACATCCTGCGTCCTCGTGTGACAGTGACTTCAGATCACAGCTGGTAGTAAACTTAAAAACAGAAGAGAATTCTAGTAGGTCTGCTGAGAGTAGGAAATCTGTGGTTCACCAACAAACTTCTCCCCAATCTGAACAAGTATCTGATCATCCAAAACAACTTCCACCTTTTCTTATCAGGAACACAGCTTCTTAACTTCCTCAACCTCCAATGCCATCCACTATTATTTCACCAGGTCTCAGCAGCTTGCCCCACCCCTTAGCCATGTTGCTTAAGGGCATCTCAAAATTTTCAGTAAATTGAACTAATGATGTGATTTGTTTTCTGAGATTTCTAGTAGAATTCCAGGATCATGCTTTGGTGTTCGCTCTGTCTCATTCTCAAATTCTCCAAATAATTTACCCATATTCTCTGGGTGTTCTCTCAGATAAAATTGTGAAGGCAGTAGTTGAAAGATTTTCTAGAGAAGACTTCCATGCCCATCTTCTGGCTAATTTCATTCCAGCTAGAGCAATGTCATCCTTAATACAGAAGTCCAAAGGTTTGACGAGAATTTGGCTGACTTCATCCAAGACATAAAGTTTTATATGAGGATATTCACTCTCCATTTCCCCAAAGATCAAATTGTACAGACCACTGTCAAAGGGATTTCTCCATCCCACGGGTCAGACTTATGTCTTGATTCTCGACCTCAAACCTTCTCTGAACTTGAGCCTATGGCAGTGTCAGGCGAGGGAATGAGGTTCGCTACGGAACCCCCTCCATCGTCTAACAATTCTCGGCCATCACCTTGCTGAACCTTTCCTCCACGCAAGTGTTATATGTGCGGATCAGCAGAACATCTTTCAACAAGTGTCCTAGTGGAACTGGGAATGGAGCAGGGATGTCACCTTCCTGTTCTGCCTCCACTAACTTAGATGATACGAAGTGACCAGCACCGTCGGCTCAGTCACCATGTTCAGCCCACGTTAAATCGGACACCGAACCCTTCAATGAAGAAGCCCTCTAATTTATCCTTCAAAGACCCAAGGAAATGCCTTAGAATTGCTTTAGAGACACCGAGATTTGTGCCATTTCTTTAAATTGAGATAAATAATGAACCCAACACTGCACTATTAAACTCTATTATTTCTGAGGAGCGGTATTCTAAATTGAAAGCCTCATTATTGTTTGTCTTCTATCAAATGTGTTTCGGCAAATTCTTCGCCCTTAGAAACTTTAGGCTTCATTTTTGCTTAAGTTTGCATTTTAAAATTTACTTGGAAAATTAAGTTGTTCGTTGCTAAACAGTTGTCTTGCCCTGTAATATTGGAGGCCGATTCCATGTTGTATTCTGGTCTTGTGCTCGACCTTCGAAGCAAGTCGTGCACATTCAAATGTAATGGTAACGTATATATTTCTCTTTTAAAATGTAATTCTGCTTCATCTTCATCTAATTCGCCTACCCGGAGTGAGATGTCGTTAGACATCTCCCTGAGGACAAGGCTGAGAGTATTCGAAGGTTATGTCACTTTACAAAGGAAAAAATTAAATGAATCCTCCTAATTCAATACAAAAAATAATTCCATCATTAGATGGAGCAATAAAATTCAAACATATTTTGACTCGTTTGAGCCATCTTCAGTGAATTAAGGGGGTTTAAGTAATTTACATGGTATAAGCTAAAAACATAATGAAGGAGTAAATGAAAGAAAAAAACCAGATGTAAATAAAAACAATAACAATATTTACATCACTAGATGGAACAATAAATAACTCGCTGAGCAAATTTAGTGAAAAAAAAGGTTAATATAAAACATTATTGAATCCAAAAAATGTGCTAAACCTAAGAAGAAAATAAATGATACAGACAGAAACGAAACAATAATTGCTAATAGTGAGGTTGTGGACCTCTTAGACTAAATTTTTTTTAATAACAATGCAAAAACAGGTCGAAATCATTGGTTGAAAATTCAGGCTGACAGCCTGTCTTTGTAGAGACACCATCCCACGAATGGCTAGGAGGGGAGCGAGAAATCAAGTTTCAGAGGAGACGACATGCCAGGTGAAATGTATGTGACAAGTGATGGAAAAACGCCGATGAATTTAAAATTTTAGAACAGCAGCATTCTCGATCTAGTGGTCCCGTTCTCGAAGATTGTTTCCAATGTTGGCTGGGTGTGTTTGCCTTATGGTTGGGAGGGCAGCCGGGTGTCACCCTTTTCCCGATGTATTTTTTGAAAACCTTGGTGTAAATGACCTAAAACGGATTCTATTCCCATCCATCTGGAAGTTATCACGAGTGTGCCCCATACTTAAATCAGGGGATCACACACTAATTAAGAACTACCGGCCTTGCGATAGCAACTAACAACATATTTAAGACCTCTTGTATCAGACAAACAACATGGTTCCACAGTCACAACCTTGTTTAGCTTCACTCAGCGAGCGTCCACAGAACTTGACACGGGTGGACAAATGGACGTAGTATTTACAGATTTTGCAAAAGCATTCGATAAAATTAATCACGATGCCCTAAGTTAGTTAAACCTGTTTGGTTTCTCGAAACAACTCTTGCATTTTTTTCAGTTCCTATCTGGGTGATAGGAAGCAGTTCGTTTCTTTCCAGAGACATTCTTCTCGGGAATACCCTGTAAATTCAGGAATAATTCAGGGGTCAAATTTAGGCCCTTTAGTTTTTCTTGCATTCATCAATGACTTGCCTGAACAAGTGAAATATTCCAGCTGTCTGCTATACGCCGACGATTTCAAAGTGTTCAAAACCATTGAAAACATGAACGACTGTAAACAGCTTCAGCTAGACTTGAAAAGTGTATCGGAGTGGGCGACTGAAAACAAACTGTACTTAAATGCAGAAAAATGTGTATCGATGTAGTTCACCAGAATGAAAACTCCCGTCCATTACACTTACAAGCTAGGTGACAGTGATTTACGATCGGTTTGCGAGATGAAAGACCTCGGGGTTTTATTTGACCGCGAGATTACATGCAATTCGCATATACTGAAAGTGGTAGCTGAGTCGTACAAGACCCTAGGATTCATTATCAGGAATATAAAACCCTTCAAAACCACACAAACTTGCATTAATCTGTTCAGTACCATAGTAAGACCAAATGTAGCATATGCCAGCATCGTTTGGAGCCCTAGGTATCAATCATATGTCTATCAGGTTGAAAAATTACAAAAAAGATTTTTAAAATACTTGCAATATAAAAAACTGGATGCTATCCCCGTATGGTACCCTATAGTGATATCCTTTTGAATTTCAGAGTGGAGAGTTTAGAAATTCGCAGACGGAAGGATGCAGTAAAATTTCTTTTTAAAGTTATAAACTATGCTGTTGATAATCCTGAATTACTTTCTCTCCTAAATTTCCATGTACCTCCCTTCAATTCCAGAAATAACATAACATTTTTAAATGAAAAAGCTAGGATGTGTGCCCATAATAACTCGCCGGTAAACAGGATCTGTAGTATCTTTAACAGTGCCATTCAGAAAAATAATGGCCTTGACTTCAGTCCGCCATTGTGTGAGTGTGTAACTGAACTTTATCGCGCAATTGTATGAAGTCCTAAAAATAGGGGAAATTGTAAGGTGAAGTCCTATAATGCTTAAAGTAAATACAAAATTTTAATATTCCACCTTCTCAATACTAAAAAATCATTTGATGTTCTTTTTTTACAACAAACATTACAATGACATTAAAAGGTACTAGTTTCGGTCCACTGTGGACCATCATCAGCCTAGCCAAATTACAACAGTAAAAGACATAGTGATAAAAATAGTATGGAGAAATGAGAGAGGATCTAGAAGGATGGGATGGTGGTGGTATGACAGATAAAAGTGAAAAAACCGTATTTGCGAATAATGATAAAAGTAACAGAAGTGTTCACAATGACAAGTAAAATCTTGTGAAGTCACGTAAAAACTCTTGGTGAGATAGTCTTTGGTTGGCAGTTGCTCCTCTGTTGCACGATTGACATATATAACTACGTATATGCTTCTAGAAAATTGTAGATGTAAGTTCCACTTTTGCGTAGAGGGAAGAATTGTCCTATGAGACTAGCACCAGATTAAACTTGACAAAGTTGAACCTGTTCTATGGTGGAATTAAAGGCTTTCTGTGTTAAACAGAAGTAGTCTCAGTTCAGTCGGCACCCCAATGAACCTGGGGAAAGAAGATAGTATTAACGCGGGTAATCGGATAGAGAACAAGCGAGGCACCGGAAAATATAAACGATGACTCACCTTGCGCTGCGTGGAACAAACAAGGTATGAAAATAGCCTTTAAAACCAACAACAACAACACCAAACAAATCTTACATAAATCATCACATATAAATAAAATAAATAGGTACACAAAATCAGGCGTCTACAGGATTAAATGTAATACATGCTCTAATATTTCTTATGTGGGGCAAACCGGCCGGAGCTTCAACATTAGATATTTAGAACATTTCAACGCAGTCAGATACAACAAATTTTCAGCTATCGCCCAACATATGGTCGACTATAACCACAAATTCACGAATATTGAAATAGACATGGACATTCTCAAAATAGCTAAGAAAGGACCTCTACTCAATATAATAGAGAACTTTTACATTCATTTAGATCAATACTTTAATGCCAACTATAACCTTAACAAAATAACAGAGAAACCCAATATTTTATTTGACCTTTTCATTACTTATTACAGAAAAAACAAATCGGTCGTTCAAAATTTTTCTTTAAGTCAATTAAGGGTCCCCCGACAATACAAACACCATTACTTCCTCTCCCGTCCACCCCGCCTTGAACCTTTCCCATCCCTCCCACCCTCCACCACTTACGTCATTCCTCCCCTCCGTATTCACCTACCCCTTTCCTGCTGATCTACTCCGCGCTACGCTCACTCCGTAAGTTGCATTCAATCCAGCAAGTTTGTTCCACGCAGCACAAGGTGAGTCATCGTTTATATTTTCCGGTGCCTCGCTTGTTCTCTATCCGATTACCCGCGTTAATACTATCTTCTTTCCCCAGGTTCATTGGGGTGCCGACTGAACTGAGACTACTTCTGTTTAACACAGAAAGCCTTTAATTCCACCATAGAACAGGTTCAACTTTGTCAATTTTAATCTGGTGCTAGTCTCATAGGACAATTCTTCCCTCTACGCAAAAGTGGAACTTACATCTACAATTTTCTAGAAGCATATACGTAGTTATATATGTCAATCGTGCAACAGAGGAGCAACTGCCAACCAAAGACTATCTCACCAAGAGTTTTTACGTGACTTCACAAGATTTTACTTGTCATTGTGAACACTTCTGTTACTTTTATCATTATTCGCAAATACGGTTTTTTCACTTTTATCTGTCATACCACCACCATCCCATCCTTCTAGATCCTCTCTCATTTCTCCATACTATTTTTATCACTATGTCTTTTACTGTTGTAATTTGGCTAGGCTGATCATGGTCCACAGTGGACCGAAACTAGTACCTTTTATCGTCATTGTAATGTTTTTGTAAAAAAAAAAAAAACATCAAATGATTTTTTAGTATTGAGAAGGTGGAATATTAAAATTTTGTATTTACTTTAAGCATAGTCTCAACTCAATACGGAACCTAACAATGAAGTTTATTACTTTTAATGAAGTCCTATAATATTATGTTTGTACGTGTATTGCTTCACTCATTTTGTCATTTTACTTTGTCGTGTGTTGTTCCATCATATTAACATAAGTTTCTTTAGTTTTAAGAAAATATAGTTTAATATTTTATATCATTATTAACTTATAGGAGATTAGATAAAATTGTAGAATATAGTTTAGATATAAGTATCACCACATTAATTGTGGCTTATCTGACATAGTTGCCACTGTAATTGGGACACCAAGTCCTGTAGTGGAAACAAACAAACAAACAAACAAATAAGAAAGATTTCCTTCATATACGCAATCTCTGCCTAAAATGAAGGCTCTTAAAGAGACCATTGATCAAATGTTGAAGGATGGCATTATTCGACCTTTAAAGTCGGCGTATTCATCGTCCATTTTCCTAGTACCAAAACCCCAAGGGGGTTTCAGGCCTGTCATTGATTAGAGGGTTTTAAACCCTAAGGTCGTGTTGCAGTCAGTGTTCCTTCCTGATCATCATTCGTGTTTCTTATGGTTTCGAAAGCCTAAGTTCTTCATCATCTTAGATCTTAACCAAGCGCATAATCAAATTGCTCTGGCAGAAGAATCCAAACATCTGATGACTTTCGCTACTGACTGGAATTTGTACAAATACAACCACATACCTTTCAGACTCCCCATGCGCGCCGCTGTTCTTACCAGACTGCTGGATAGGGTCTGCTGCGACATCAGGATTAAATATCTTTACTATTATTGTGATGATGCCGTGATGTTTTCTGAAACCTTTGAAGAACACTTAGATCTTAAGGAAGTTTTAAATCATCTTCGTAAGGCTGGGTGAACGGTTAAATTATCTAAGGTAGCTTTTGCTAAGCCTTCTATGTCATTCTTAGGGAATACTGAGTTGCCCGATGGAGTATGAATAGACCATTTTAGAACACAGGCAATCTGTGACTTCAAGCCTCCTAACGACATTAAAGGAATTGCTAGGTTTATAGGCAAGGTGAATTTCTTCAGAAAATTTACTCCCAACTTCGCTAATAGGGTGGCGCCCCTAAACGTACTTCGTAGGAATGGTGTTAAGTTCGAATGGCAGCCAACGCAGTGAGCTGCATTCGAAGATCTTAAGTTAGCCCCAGTCTTAACTATGCTTGATTTCTCTAAGCGTGTTAATTTTGAGTCAGAAATGGACAATCAGGCTTTAAGTCGGGTTTTAGATAGGCCCGGTTGTACAGTGCATATTGCCTGTTGGGCTATCCACATCCCAGCATTCCAATTTGACGTGCAACACATTCGGGGCTCAGAGAATGTGATCACAGGTGGGTTAAGCCGCATGTTTTCTAGTGACGTTGGTCCCTGTGGAAGGTTCTTCTCATCCTATTTCCATACCTCCTTGTGCCAGTGCTATTTTGAGTGATGACCCTATATTATTTGTGACATTGAGAAATATCAACGGGAAGATCCAATGCTGGCTCCTATGATGGAAACCATTTCTTCTGGGGAACATGTTGTCCCTCAAGTTCTGAGGAATGGGGTTCAGTGTTGCCCTTCGAGGCACAATCAGAAGATGAAAGTCAAGGTTCCAGCTGTTCTTGTGCCCATGATCTTCAAGTATTGTTATGAGCCCCCATTAGGTGGACATTTAGGCATCTTCAAAACCAGAGAAAAAGTCAGAGAAATGTTCATCTTGAAGAGTACGGATGGCAAAATCAGGGAAATGGTTACTTAGTAAACCCACCTTGTCTAGGGCTGTTATCATCTCGCCCTATGGAGCATTTGTATACAGATTACATCAGACCTTTCCCTCAATCAAAGGGGAATGGGAACAAATTCATCCTTGTATATGTAGATGGTTTCAACAGATTTTCATGGTTATTTCCAAGTTGGCTACCGCTCAGTCTATAATTCCTTGCCTCAATACTACTTTTGCTTCTTTTGGTGCTTGTCAATATGTAGTGTGGGGAATGAACGTTGCTCACGTCCGCACGATTTACCTCCATATTGCCGTGCACGTGTTCCCCGGGTGGTGCTAAGCGAGCAACAACACATCGGCGGCCAAACTATCAACAGTCATTGATCTCCTGGTCAAATGGACTCAGAGAGAACTTCTGCAAATGGTCCTTCTCAGGACCAACCTGCAAAGATACTAGGACCTTCTCTACGAATATGCCAAATAAACATCGAAAGCATGTCCAGATCGAAGAGTGAACATCTTTCTGGAATCCTTCTTGAAAACAACATTTATTTAGTGACCATTCAAGAAACTCATACTGCGACTGAGGAACAGCTAAGGTCGAGAGGAAAGCGCTATTGGGGCAACCTACCACCAGACGTATGGGGCAGCAACCTATGCTCGTTCGAATCTACGAGATGTTCGGCTCATTTCAGTAATGGTGACTGACGATGTTCACGTGGTAACTGTTGACATATCGGGCATCAAAGTGGTAAATGTGTTCTGTGGCTTGGTCAAATGAAGTGCTCCTCACCCAGCAATACATGTCGATAATCATCATCCGAACTGGAAATATGATGATACAGACGAATGTGGCTCTCAACTAGTCACCTGGGCTGAAGCTAATAATCTACACTTGGTTTTCGATGTGAAAGATAGAGGAACCTTTAAGTCAGCCCGCTGGAAGAGAGAATACAATCCTGATCTTTGCTTTGTCACTGAAGATGTAAACAGTATTTTCCTGCCTACTACAAGGAAAGTAACGGAAAACTTTCCCCACAGTCAACACAGACCTGTCATGATAACTACAGGAATACAAATGCCTTTGGTTAAAAGCACACCTCGACCACGCTGGAATTTCAATAAAGCCAAGTGGGAATGCTTTTCAGAAGATCTTGACAAATGTGTCCGATTCATACCGCCTATTCAGTCTAACTACGAATGTTATGCTGGACTTATTATCTCAATTGCCAAGAAATATATTCCCAGAGGGCTGCAGAAAGAGTATATCCCTGGATTGAATGAAACTTGCGAGACACTCTACAGGGTGGAGAGTGCTCTGTTACAGTCTCGACAGCAGAAGTGGAGACTATGGACTTCAAACAGTCCAGCAGAAAAGCCTGGAGTCTTCTCATGAAACTTACCGGAAACAGAACCTGCCACAAAAGAAATGGTTGCATCACCGCCAACCTAGTAGCTGAACATATTGTTAATATGTCACGAGTGCCCTCTGATAAGAAACATACCATCCAAGTAAAGAAGTTGCTCAAACAACAGAAAAGCAACTTGCACAAGAACTCTATATATTCGGAACCATTTTCACATCTGGAAGTAGATACTGCTATTAAAAGCCTCAAACCTGGTAAAACTGCAGGCTTTGATGGGATATTTCCTGAATAGTGATCCAAACACAAGGCTCTGGTTGGCTAAATTCTACTCTAATATCTTATCGTCTGGACATCTGCCATATGAATTCCGGGTAGGCAAGATCATTGCAATTCTGAAACCCGGTAAACCGGAAGACCAAGTCGATAGCTACCGACCAATAGTATTGCTGAGTATTTGCTATAAACTCCTTGAGAGACTTGTGTACAATAGAATTAGTTCGGCAATTAATGAAGTGATCCCAGTAGAGCAAGCTGGATTCAGGCAGAACCGAAGCTGTGTTGACCAGGTGCTAGCACTAACAACTCACATTGTGGCTGGTTTTCAAAGGGGTACTAAAACATCTGCAGTCTTTGTAGATCCAAAGGCTGCATATGATACTGTGTGGAGGCAAGGGCTGATGTTGAAGCTGCAATGAGTTATCCCTTGCAAAACTGTAACCACACTGATCAACAATATGCTAACCGAAAGGCTCTTCCGTGTCGTCATGTATGATGACATTAGTTATCTTAGGAAACTATAAAATGGCCTTCCCCAGGGATCAGTATTGGCACCTCTTCTATTCAATCTCTACATATCGGATATTCCTGAGACAAAATCAGTAAAATCCATTTATGCAGACGACGTACCCATTGCCATTCAACATCCAGATCTCAGCCATGCCGAGGCCATCCTGACGTCTGACCTGAATACACTTAGCTCTTACTTCCGAAACTGGAGACTACAACCCAGCATGAATAAGACAGAATCTGCTTGCTTCCATCTCCACAACAAGTTGGCTAATACAAAACTCCAAGTATGCTTCAATGGCTCAGTGCTAAAGCACAATCGTAATCCAAAGTACCTCGGGGTAACGCTTGACCGAACCCTATCTTATAGAAAGCATCTTGAAAACCTTGGATCTAAGTTGAGATCACGTAATAATATTCTATTTAAAGTGTGTGGAACTTCATGGAGTGCTTCAGTGGACACATTACGACGTACTGCGCTTGGCCTTGTGTATTCTGCAGCTGAATACTGCTCTTCAGTATGGCTTAACAGTTGCCACATGAAGAAAGTGGATGTACAACTTAACACCACCATGCGTATCATCTCTGGTACTCTGAAGCCTACTGCAACGCACTGGCTGCCAGTCCTGTCCCACATTGCTCCACCAAGCCTGCGACATTCAAGAACCCTTGTTCAAGAATATGATAAGATAATGTCCAATCCAACTCTACCTATCCACAGAGATGTTGCAGATCTCTGGAAACAAAGGCTGAAATCCTGTAAGCCACCAATGAAAACAGCTAAAAATCTAATGGATGCTGGTTTCAATTTAAAAGAGGAATGGAAAGAGCAATGGATTCATACAGCTCCGGAGTGGCCAAGCCTCTTTAATCCAAACCACGCCCCAGCTGGTTTCAGCTTGCCAGGAAGAACGTGGGCATCACTAAACAGGTTTCGCACTAATTGTGGAAGATCTGCATTCTCCCTTCACCAGTGGGGATTCAGGGACTCTCCAGCATGTGATTGTGGTGCTTTAGTCCAGACCATGCATCATATAATGGACGAATGCCTTCTGCATACTTATAGTGGAGACCGGAAAGACTTTGTTGATGTCTCAGTATCCCCAGTGCAGTGGATAAACAATTTAGATATCCATGTGTAATTGTTCCCTACTTACCATGAATTCTTTGCAGGGTTTTCTTTTGTATAATATTGTATATATTTGTCCATTTTGTAAATTCCATACGCTTAATAATAATAATAATAATAATAATAATAATAATAATAATAATAATAATAATAATAATAATAATCATAATAATATATAGTGTACCGTTACACTATCCCAAACGTGAAGTTCCAGTCGAATCAGAGTAAACATGATTATCCGTGACGAAGTTAAGCAGACTGAATAATGTCATAGTAATGTCATTGAAGTCCAGATTAACACTGTACGGAAACAGATCCAATCATGGCAGTGGTGCAAAAAGACAAAAACATGAGTTAAATTGTTGAGAAGATCCAACACTGGAAAAAATGACAAACTGATTGGCAATCTTAGCACATGGACATATTCAAGATAAGAGGCGAAGTTATTACAAAAGAAAACCTATTTTAAGAAAAGAAAAGATTTGAAGCAGAAAATCATATTTTTTATTATAATCCAGCAATTTAATGCAAAACAAATTGAAAGAAGAACATAAAAATGCATATTTTCTTTTCAATTCCAAAAAAAAAAAATGAAGACCACTAAGCTACGAAAAGCCCATTTAACTAGAATAACCAAGGAAGAAAAAGATAATAGGAATACATTAACTGTGCTCATGTTTATAAAACAAATTTATTTAATATAAATTATTTGAATGCTGCCAGCATACTGAAGGTCTAATAATAGTAAATTAGAGAAGAGTCCAAGCACTTACAATGAATAACAGCTAATCAATTAGAAGGCCTCGAGTATGAAGTTAAGATGCATCAGCCGATGTCAATTGTACTTTCCAACTTTCCAATTGGTTGAACGAGATTGTCAAGATGGAATCTCTCTAAAAAAATGGGGAAATGGACTACCTGAGATGGACTAAGCCGAACTGCGACGATTCAATACTACAGATGACCGCATAGCTAGATGCCAACCACGAGGGTCGCTCGGAGATCAAGGGGCAAAACCGAACCTAGACCAGCCCAGAAGCAGTGGAGACAAGCAAAGTTTCTTCTGTTAAATTATGTAGTTTGATAGATTATATTTATGTAGTCCATATGTATTCAGTGCACAGCTGATGTGCCGTATACATCATCAAAATAAGCCAAGATACGTAGATTCTCACGAGTGATTTCTAGTAATAATAATAATAATAATAATAATAATAATAATAATAATAATAATAATAATAATAATAATAATAATAATAACAACTGTACTGGGAAGTACACCCCAACACCGCAAATTTAAATCTAGCACTTAAAGAACTCATCTACTGGAGAAACTGTGAAATTGAAACTAGACCAACTCAGAAGATGTCACCACAGAAATTTGATGTAATTTTTTTATTGTGAAGTTTCCTGAAATGAGTGATTTCTACTTGTTTTGTTTGCCATTCATCAAGACGTTTGGACATTCTCCCATAGATGTCACTACAAAAAACTGTGATCATGCACCCTGGTGCGAAGTGAAAGAACTTTTGATTTAAAGAAGTTTTGTATTCATAAGTTTTTTTACTAATTGATGTTCATTTATTTTTGGGTTGGCAATATTTTTCTGCTTCATGTTTGTGGGTTACTGTAGTCACGTCCTAGTTCATGAACCATGGGCAACGGCTGAGTGGCCTAGTAAGTGGTCCTGAGAATCGGGATACCAGTTGCTATGGAATGGGAGTGGGCATCTCGGACATATTCTGAGTCATGGCCCTCTTTGTGCTCAGGCGGCTAGGACTATACAATTCACCGGTGGTCCATAACCCGTTAGAGGAGAGATCCTCACTTGGACTATGTGCAAGTAGGGGAGCATCCTGCTTCATGAATTTACCGAGCTCAGAACATTTTAAGCAAGCCTCGGACATATGGGAGTAACGGAGTCCCACTCCCATTTGACAGGCGAGGGACTCCCTGGAAACAACATGGCGAACGAAATGCAATTCGATGGGGAGCTATCAATATTAATGGGGCTTATGGAAAAAAGAAGGTAGAACTGGCTGAGTCAGCAAAGAGGATGCATCTGGATGCGCTAGGAGTAAGTGATATTCGGGTAAGGGGAGA
Organism: Anabrus simplex; assembly: GCF_040414725.1. NCBI lineage: Eukaryota > Metazoa > Arthropoda > Insecta > Orthoptera > Tettigoniidae > Anabrus > Anabrus simplex. Next base: position 349,067,601 of record NC_090270.1, read on the forward strand.
TAATGAGGAAGAGATAGGAGATTATAAAGTGTACTTGACGGGTGTTAGAAAGGGAAGGGCAGAGTCTGGGGTAGGGCTCGTTATCAGGAATACCATTGCACGCAACATAGTTTCTGTTAGGCACATAAATGAGCGAATGATGTGGGTAGATTTGTCAGTTGGAGGAATTAGGGCTAGAATTGTGTCCGTGTATTCACCATGTGAGGGTGCAGATGAGGATGAAGTTGACAAGTTTTATGAAGCATTGAGTGACATCGTGGTCAGGGTCAACAGCAAGGATAGAATAGTGCTAATGGGCGATTTCAATGCGAGAGTTGGGAATAGAACTGAAGGATACGAAAGGGTGATTGGTAAATGTGGGGGAGATATGGAAGCTAATGGGAATGGGAAGCGTTTGCTGGACTTCTGTGCTAGCATGGGTATAGCTGTTACGAATACATTCTTCAAGCATAAGGCTATTCACCGCTACACATGGGAGGCTAGGGGTACCAGATCCATAATAGACTATATCTTAACAGACTTTGAATTCAGGAAATCTTTTAGGAATGTATGAGTTTTTCGCGGATTTTTCGATGATACAGACCACTTTCTGATCTGTAGTGAACTAAGTATCTCTAGGCCTAGGGTAGAGAAAGTGAAATCTGTCTGCGAACGAATAAGGGTAGAAAATCTCCAGGACGAGGAAATTAAACAAAGGTACATGGATATGATTAGTGAGAAGTTTCGAACAGTAGACAGTAAAAAGGTTCAGGATATAGAAAGTGAATGGGTGGCATACAGGGATGCTGTTGTAGAAAGAGCAAGGGAATGCCTAGGAACAACTGTGTGTAAAGATGGGAAAAGGCGAACATCTTGGTGGAATGATGAAGTGAGAGCAGCTTGTAAACGTAAAAAGAAGGCTTATCAGAAGTGGCTCCAAACAAGGACAGAGGCTGACAGGGATTGGTATGTACATGAAAGAAACAAAGCGAAAATGAAATGAACAGTGTTTTGAGTAATTCAGGTGAACTCATAATAGATCCCAGGGAATCAGTGGGGAGGTGGAGGGAATATTTTGAACATCTTCTCAATGTAAAAGGAAATCATCATGGTGGTGTTGCAAACAGCCAAGCTCATGGGGAGGAGGAAAATGATGTTGGTGAAATTACGCTTGAGGAAGTGGAAAGGATGGTAAATAAACTCCATTGTCATAAAGCAGCAGGAATAGATGAAATTAGACCTCAAATGATGAAATATAGTGGGAAGGCAGGGATGAAATGGCTTCATAGAGTAGTAAAATTAGCGTGGAGTGTTGGTAAGGTACCTTCAGATTGGACAAAAGCAGTAATTGCACCTATCTATCAGCAAGGGAACAGGAAGGATTGCAACAACTATCGAGGTATCTCATTGATTAGTATACCAGGCAAAGTATTCACTGGCATCCTGGAAGGGAGGGTGCGATCAGTTGTTGAGAGGAAGTTGGATGAAAACCAGTGTGGTTTCAGACCACAGAGAGGCTGTCAGGATCAGATTTTCAGTATGCGCCAGGTAATTGAAAAATGCTACGAGAGGAATAGGCAGTTGTGTTTATGTTTCGTAGATCTAGAGAAAGCATATGACAGGGTACCGAGGGAAAAGATGTTCGCCATACTGCGGGACTATGGAATTAAAGGTAGATTATTAAAATCAATCAAAGTTATTTATGTTGACAATTGGGCTTCAGTGAGAATTGATGGTAGAATGAGTTCATGGTTCAGGGTACTTACAGGTGTTAGACAAGGCTGTAATCTTTCACCTTTGCTGTTTGTAGTTTACATGGATCATCTGCTGAAAGATATAAAATGGCAGGGAGGGATTCATTTAGGAGGAAATGTAGTAAGCAGTTTGGCCTATGATGACGACTTGGTCTTAATGGCAGGCTGTGCCGAAAGCCTGCAGTCTAATATCTTGGAACTTGAAAATAGGTGCAATGAGTATGGTATGAAAATTAGCCTCTCGAAGAATAAATTGATGTCAGTAGGTAAGAAATTCAACAGAATTGAATGTCAGATTGGTGATACAAAGCTAGAACAGGTCAATAATTTCAGGTATTTAGGTTGTGTGTTCTCCCAGGATGGTAATATAGTAAGTGAGATTGAATCAAGATGTAGTAAAGCTAATGCAGTGAGCTCGCAGCTGCGATCAGCAGTATTCTGTAAGAAGGAAGTGAGCTCCCAGACGAAACTGTCTTTACATCGGTCTGTTTTCAGACCAACCTTGCTTTACGGGAGCAAAAGCTGGGTGGACTCAGGATATCTTATTCATAAGTTAGAAGTAAGACATGAAAGTAGCAAGAATGATTGTTGGTACAAACAGGTGGAACAATGGCAGGAGGGTACTCGGAATGAGGAGATAAATTACAAGTAACAACTCTCATTATTGTTCCGTATTGAAGATGACGTTAGGCATAGATATCAAGGATAATTTAATAAAAAACCACCTATTCAATACTTTCCACGTTTAATGTGGTTATTATCTACATGATTTTATGTAGACTTATTTGGTCAGGTACATGTTTCACCCATTATTTTGGGCATCTTCAGCCTGTAAACAACCTTTAGGTCAAGGTTTGGTACCTTTTTTTTAACCAATATAAACATACCAATATATACAATATATACAACATATACATTATATACAATATATACAAACATAAGTCAATACAGTAAAGTTTTTTGGTCCTAATCTATCTAATATGGAAAATGTCCAAAACTAAAATGGATCTTCTTTTCGGTGAAGAGGATTGCATATCGGGGTTTATGTGACCCCTATATCATATTAAAACTGGAGCTTGTTTGACCCACGATTTTCATGAAAATGAAAATCGTGGGTCAAACAAGCTCCAGTTTTAATATCACCCCTTCTCAAGAAAAAAGAAAAAAGAAGATCCATTTCATTTTATTTTTAGTTTTGAACATTTTAAGTTAACCAGAATAGAACTGCCAAGTTAAAAACACATTTAATTTAAATTTATATTTTCAATCTTGACCAACCTACAATCAGTTCAAATCTCTACTTATTGTTGACGACACATCCTGTCACCAGACACGATACGTCAAGAACTTAATATGATATAGGGGTCACATAAACCCCGATATGCAATCCTCTTCACCGAAAAGAAGATCCATTTTAGTTTTGGACATTTTCCATATTAGATAGATTAGGACCAAAAAACTTTACTGTATTGACTTATGTTTGTATATATTGTATATAATGTATATGTTGTATATAGTGTATATATTGGTATGTTTATATTGGTTAAAAAAAGGTCCCAAACCTTGACCTAAAGGTTGTTTACAGGCTGAAGATGCCCAAAATAATGGGTGAAACATGTACCTGACCAAATAAGTCTACATAAAATCATGTAGATAATAACCACATTAAACGTGGAAAGTATTGAATAGGTGGTTTTTTATTAAATTATCCTTGATATCTATGCCTAATGAGGAGATAAAGGCTAATTTAGGAATGAACTCGATGGATGAAGCTGTACGCATAAACTGGCTTCGGTGGTGGGGTCATGTGAGACGAATGGATGAGGATTGGTTACCTAAGAGAATAATGGACTCTGTTATGGAGAGTAAGAGAAGTAGAGGGAGACCAAGACGACGATGGTTAGACTCGGTTTCTAATGATTTAAAGATAAGAGGTATAGAACTAAATGAGGCCACAACACTAGTTGCAAATCGAGGATTGTGGCGACGTTTAGTAAATTCACAGAGGCTTGCAGACTGAACACTGAAAGGCATAACAGTCTATAATGATAATGTATGTATGTATATTTTTCTTCCCTTTCTGCCAGTTTCGAATCTAGCCAATCCCTAATTTCTGTAATTAATTTTCTACCAATCACAGTCTTCTTCTTCTTCTTCTTATTCGTCTTCTTCTTCTTCTTCTTCTTCTATTTTGAGTGAAACTTTCAAACTGACCAATAAACATGAGGGGGTGTGGCTAGTTTAATCTTGAATGGTCTCGAACTTTCCCCGAGGGATTATAAACTGCGGATTTTCTCGTCTCTTGGCTAATTGATTGTCATCTTACTGAGTGTGTGTGTGTCAAGCAGGAGGCGGGAGGCCTCTTCGTCAGCTGCTAGAGCTTCTATAAGGTAATGGCCACATAACATCTTTCTTTCTTTCTTTCTTGCTAGCTCCGCAGTTTAACCCGAGGGAAAGGTCTGAATCATCACCTATGTAACCTAGTTTTCCTAAAAATGTAACTTTCAGCCGGCTTAGGTAAAAACTTCATTAAATCTTTAACTATAAATCGGGGATAGAGAGTGTTAGACCCTCTCGAGCTCCCCTTCATCCTGGTTTGAGGTGCCACGTTTTTGTTTCTGCAATGTGGTAAAGTTATTTCCATACGAGTCACCTCAGTAGTTTGGGAATAGCCCCTGTTTCACCGGCCTAGTGCCCTTAGGTTTTATGTGCTCATATCTAGGAATGCAAGCTTTCGCCTCCTTTTATTTTGTGTTCGTGCCATTTATTTAATCGTTTTTCTTTTTACATGAAGGCCCAGTAGGTTGGGTATTAAATACATCTGTTTAATATTTTTTCTTTTCCTCTATTGTAAGTGGTGCCTTGAGAGGCCAGGAAGTGTTAGTTGATGTTGCCTTGCGTAGGCTTGGAAAACTGAGAGCCTGTTAGCTGTTTTTCAGAGTAAGATTACTGTATGCCTCTTGAAGGCTAGATGTTGTATTTCGGGAGCAAGTGCTCCATGAATTTAGGGGATTTCTGCCCTTTGAACAAATGTATGCTCGTCTGTAAAATTTGAGCTGGGAGCTCAAAAATTGTAAAACTAGGGGCTTGTAGCTCAAGACTGTTAAAGTTCTGAAATCTTGGATTTTTCTAAGTCTTGTTTCTAATTGCCATTTTGGACCTGAAATGTCATTGTTATGAAAATTTGCTAAGGTTGAAGTTAAGAAAATATAACCTTCAGTTTAAGTTTTAAATTCTTTTCTTGACACTGTAGTTAGGCCCATTCATCCCGGCACCTTGGTTCACCTCTTCTGCTGCGTAACAAGTAGTAGCAGAGCGTGGTTGAATGGCTAAGCATAGGATTCGATTGGTACTCTAACAATTTTCTCAGTTGCTGGAATTTTTTTCCTATTTTCTGTCATCATGTCCGGCCCTCACAAAGTCCTCCATCCTGGCTACATGCACAAGGAGGAATTAATTTATGAATTACTTATTAGAAATGTTCAATCTGGAGGTACGGTTGTGGCAGATACTACCAAGCTTACAGAGTCATTAGAATTACCAATTAGTATCCCAACTTTGGGAGAGAAGGATATTGATGAGGCTTTGTCCACTATCACAGACAAGACCACCGACCTAGCTTCTGTAGTAATTTTTTTGAAGTAAGTGATCCTTCTGCTAACCAGCTTAAGAGAGTGCAGGCAAGACTGTTCCACAGGGTGAGCGATCATGCTAGGGAGGTGAGTAATTTAATTGATCATCTATCGAATAGAGTTAGTCAATTGTTAACTGGGACCGACCAAGCCACTGCCGTAAACATAGCAAGTGAGGAGGATTCTTCCAAGGGTGTAGAAAGCATAAAAGCTGTATCAATCCAACAAACTTATGCCCTATTAGGAAATGAGGCTGATCGTCGTATATCTATTCCACCAGTCTTTTTAAATAATGCTGTCTCTCAAGCTTCTTCACCCCCTACAATGTCACCCGGGTTTAGTAGTTTGCCTCATCCTTTGGCTATGTTGCTTAGGGGAATTTCTAAATTTTCGATTAATTCTACTAATGTCATTTCATTTTTAAGAGTCTTAGTTGAATTTCAAGATCAGACTCTAGTGTTTTCTCTTTCTCCCCCTCAAATTCTTCAAATTATTTACCCTTACTCCATAGGTGTCCTCTTGGACAATATAGTCAGAGCCATAGCTGAGCAATCTTCTATAGAAGACTTCCATGCACACCTTCTGGCGAATTTCATTCCGGCTAGGGCAATATCTTCTCTAATACAGAAGTACTATTACAGAGTACAGTGACTGGATGAAAATCTCGCTGACTTCATCCAGGACATTAAGTTCTACACCAGGGTATTCGCTCTTCATTTCCCGGAAGATCAAATCGTGCTGACCATTGTGGAAGGCATTTCCCCACCCTATAGGTCATATCTGTGTTTCGCGTTGCGCCCTCAAGCCTTTGCTGAATTAGAGGCTATGGCGGTCTCAGCCGAAGGAGTGCGGTATGCTAAGGAGCTAAGGAGCCCCCTCCGTCTTTGAGTAACTTTCAGCCTCAACCTCACCGAACTTTCACCACCTGCAAATGTTATGCTTGTGGGTCGACAGATCATCTGCGTAACAAGTGCCCTTTGATTAAATCCAGTGGGACAAAGAATGGAGCAGGTTCCTCACAAAGATGTTTCAAGTGTGGCTCCTTTAATCAGCTCGCCAAGAATTGCCCTAATGCCAATAGCACCGTCTCCTGTTCAACTTCTGGTGCAACCTCCACCAACTCAAATAATCGAAAGTGACTTGTGGCATCAGCTGAGTCGGCAAAGTCATCTTCCCAAGGCTCAGCCCTGGTTAAAACCACCGAAAGCTCGGAACAGGGTAGAAGTTCTTCTAACCCCGCATTTAATGCCCTAAAGAATGCCTTAGGATTGCGGCAGAGACCCCCGCACTTGTACCTTTTTCTGAAAGTGGAATTGAATAGTGAGCCCGTTACCGCTCTATTAGACTCTGGGAGGGTCTGTAAACTTTCTGATTATTGTTCGACCTCAGTTCAATGCAGTTCGGCTAATTCTTCTCCATTAGAAATTTTAGGTTTCCTATTTGCCAAAATTCGTATTTCTAAATTCACCTGGAAAGTTAAATTGTTTGTGGCTAGGTGCTCGTTTTCCCCCATAATATTAGGAGCAGACTTCATGTCTTCTACTGGTCTAGTGCTCGACATTCAGAGCCAGTCGTGAACGTTCAAATTTGCTAGTAACTATAAAATTCCTTTGCTTAAGTGTAATTCTGCATCATGTTCCTCTGTTTTGCCTACCCAGGATGAGATGTTAGACCTTAGACATCTACCTGAGGAGCAGGCTGATAGAATTCGTAAGTTGTGTCAGTCATTTCTGGATGTATTTTCCGATCCTCTTGGTGTTACTGACCTTATTGAAAACAAGATTGAGGTTACGGACTCGATCCCGGTTAGATTTCCACCTTATAGGCTATCTCCTCCTAAAATGAAGGCCCTCAAGGAGATCATCGATCAGATGTTAAAGGATGGTAATATTCAACCCTCTAAGTCGGTGTATTCATCGGCTATTTTATTCATCACCTATTTTGCTGGTTCCGAAACCCCAAGGCGGCTTCAGGCCTGTGATTGACTACAAGGCTTTAAATCGGAAGGTGGTGTTAGAATCTGTGCCTCTTCCCGACCTTCACTCTTCTTTTTCATGGCTTTGGAAAGCTAAGCTCTTCACCATCTTAGACCTTAATCAGGTGTACAATCAGATCCCTCTAGCAGAAGAATCAAAACATCTAACAGCTTTTGCCATGGATTGGAATTTGTAGGAGTACAACCGCGTGCCTTTCGGGCTCCCACAGGGGCAGCTGTGCTAACGAGACTGCTAGATAGGGCCTTCTCCGATATCAAATTTGAATACTTGTAACATTATCTTGACGATGTCGTCGTATTTTCTGAGATCTTTGAAGAACACTTTGATCATCTAAAAGAGGTCCTTAATCGCCTTCGTAAGGCAGGGTTAACGGTGAAGTTATCTAAGGTAGTGTTTGCTAAGCCTTCCATGTCATTCCTAGGCCATATTGTGTCGCCCGATGGTGTGTCCATTGATAATTCTATTAGAACACAGGCCATCCGTGATTTCAAACCTCCCAAGGACAACAAAGGTATTGCCAGGTTCATTGGCATGGCGAATTTCTTCAGGAAATTTATTCCTAACTTCGCTAACAGAGCGGCGCCCTTGAACTTACTTCGTAGGAAAGGTGTCAAATTCAAGTGGGGGCCACTTTTGAAGATCTGAAATTAGCTCTTTGCAATGCCGCAGTTCTTGCGATTCATCGTCCTCGTCGTCAGCGGTGGCTGCTGTTCTTCTTCAAGAAACTAAACTCGGAAGGTGACCCATCGCCTATACATCTAGGACACTATCGGCTCAAGAAGCCAAGTATTCCATCTATGAACTTGAGGGTTTGGCAGTCTTATTTGCATTAGAGAAGTTCCGCCTTTACCTGGTGTGGCGTTAGGATTTAGAGACTTGGGTAAGTATGTACACTACGAATAATCTCGCAACACACCAGAGTGGAAATGGTGAGTAAAAATACCAACAAAACAAACACGATCATAGAAGAATATAACTAAGTCATAAACTTGGACACTAGTCCGACTAACACAGTAACATAAACACCAATCTATGCAAGTGATGGCATGCCACGAAAAGGATTGTACAACTCTCCAGAAAAATCCATACATGCACAAGTACTCAGATTTCAATTTTCAAAGTGAAGGATTTCAGCAGAGCGCATAGGGAAGCATATTACTGTGTCCATTTTTTCAGAGGAACCCGAGGTAAGTACAGATAATTAAAGGACATGGAAATGCGTGTGATGAAAATCAGGGAAAAAGAAGGAACAGTTTTTTCATAACAATAATATATTAGCACAAACACCAAGAAGAATTTTTACAGGCCAAAGAAAGTGAAACAGATAATAAAGAATCCAACAATATTTTAAAGATTAGAAACTTCTGATTTCCAAAAAACATATGGGACGACCATTTAACAACACTAATTTCAATTTAAAGAAAACAGTTAGACTCGAGGCAAGATGAATTTTACAATAGTTTACATTGGGAGTATCCTACAAAACGGTAAACAGATATTACCCATTAATACGAAAATTTTAACAAAGTTTTGAAAAGCATTAGGCCACTGTACAATAGCAAAAGTAGAAGAAAAGATAAAACCCGTGACAGGAACGGGGAAAAAGGGAAGGACGTGAAAGAGAACAGTACCTAAGGCTGGCAACAGGGATTAGGAAAAATAGAACCTACAAACATTGATGGAATTCAAATTTTCAAACAGAAGCTAGGCGTTAATAAAATTACAATTAGTCCTATTCTTGCGTTTGTTCACCAAGTCTATTGGAATCCAGTGGTTCATATCACAGTAATCACTTGACGTAATTGAAAGTCAAATTTTGAAGAGAGATCGTAATGCAGTTGCAAGAAAAACACCACTGTCAACAGCTCAGACTAGCAATATTATTAGCGTGAACAGTCATTAGTAGCCAGTACAGGAAGTGCAGCATTAAAAAGAAAATGAGGTATAGCAAGGGAAAATAAATTTAAAGTTCGCTCACCCGTCCAGCAGTCCTTGAGCTTCAATCATGAACATTAAACACCATTTAAAAGGAAACATTGCACATGGACCAGCCGCTAGCGTAAGTAAAATAAAGTCCTCCCTCCACACAAGTCGTCGTCTTCATCCAACTCGCCGATCAAGCCCAGAGCAGGCCTTATTTATACTCCGATGGAAACGTCCAGAAAAGACGAGAGCAGACGGTACACATTGCACAGCGAGGCGGTAGGGGAAGAAAGGAGGGAGGGTAAGCAGCACGAACAGTACAAACTGGACGGGCGAAGAGAGCACACACACACACACACAGGTTAGTAGCGGCATGTCAAGCGTAGCAGACGTAGAATCAGGTAGAATAGTTGAAAAATTTGGAGCACGTTATACTGGAACTCAAGTTCGACCAGGAAGCAGATATCCAAGACTTAAGTTGGGTCTTAGCTAGGCTGCGTCGTACTGGTCGTATAGCCCGATGGGTCATCAGAATTTCGGCCTTCCAAATAGATGTTAGGCATATTAGAGGATCCAAACTAATGGCCTTTTCCAGGCTTATCATTGAATGACTTAACTATTTCCTAGATTGCACTAGAGAGGGCAGCTCTCTCGGTTGTGAACACGATGCATCATTCTTTCCGATGAGATAGCTGTCATATCTCTTTGGAACGAATCTTTGTATTTTTTATAGAGAGAAGAATATAAAATGGAGCCCATGCAGATCGGAGTGGCATTTTTAAGCTACAGATGGGTTTTTAATCAGTTCAAACTTAGCCTATACTGCCATCCTTCTTTTAATTTTGATGGCTGACAATTCTTGTTTTAGTATTGGTTTTACGTTTCTCTCGTGGATTTTTTTCGCTTTTATTCATAGCTGATTAATACGCATCCTTCTGCTCTGCTGCATGAATGGGCTGCGTGCTTGTTTTTATTGTGATTGAGTTATGTTGATAGCTGGGTTTCAGATTGATTTTAATTGTGTGTACTGCATTCTAAACTGTTATGCCGTCAAAAGAACGTACGCCCCCGTGTCAACGTGAAGTTCCATTCGTGTCGTACGAGGTGCGTAACCTGATGATTTTATGTATGACTACGGGATCCTCTCTGATCCAACTGCTGAATTGTTTGAGCCGTGCACGCTGCTTCCGAGATGAATGAGACCTTTGTCGATGACCGTGAGAGTCATAGTATATGAATTGGATTTCGACCGTTAACCGGAGTTGAGCTCATCTTGTTGCTGATACCGGCAATGTCGGGATGTTTGGGTGTGAGTTAACGAGTGAGGGGAGCGAAAGGATCGCGTATCGCTCGGCTCAATTTTCATTATTGATCTTGTTTCTGTACCTTATATTTGTTTGAGGTGCGGTGTTACTTATTTTAGCTTTATGGCTATCTTGGTCGCTGGCTTGCCCGCAATGCCACCATTTTTGTTTTCCTTATATTTAGGCTATGCACAAGCCTGGGTTTCTCTTTGGGGTTTTGATCATTGCTTCTTTGGTCCAGAGATGTTCCCCATCTGTGCCATGACGATACCTACATTCCCTTGTATTATCTGCTCGGGACTTTTTCTTCTCCATGATGCGTGGGAGCTTTTCGCTGTGGGGTAATTGTTGTGAGATGGCGGAGTTTAAAGAAGCGTATGTGAAGGAGGATTGTAATCTCACAGAAGGAACGATCTAATTGTCCCGTGTGGATTATATTTGAATTGACAGAAAATGAAATGAGATTACTTTCAAAGTGGTGAACCCGTCCTAAGTGTAATTTTATCTTGAAGTTGAAAAATGCCTTGCTCATGAAATGATGTTACCACATCAACGGAACAGACTGTATCCTTTGGTTATTTATATTTCTAAAGTGTTTTCTTCATTTCTTTGCTTCTGTTTTTAATTTCATTATATCAATAAACCCTCATTAATCTTAATTTGAATTTCATTGCTAGTAGTATTAGTTCCATATTTATTTGCATTTGTAATGAGGGTCATTTCCAGTTCAAGGCTGTTTTATCTGGCCTTTCTTAGTCGCAATTCACACCTCATAATCTCCCGATGTGTGTATATGCTGGGGTGCAGTTCTCGGTAAGGGAGGGGTTCATTCCAAAGTTACGCGAGATGTAAAGTGTTGAATGGTGGAACATCCATCCATTGATTCCTATTATCTAATTCAAACGTTAACACGGAAATGAAGGTTATAAATCATGATTCTGTGAGTTCATTCACGTTGTCAAGACTGAAACATCCCTTGCGTACCATTTTTTTGTTTTTACTTTGAAACTTCCGTTTTGGTAGTTGTTAGCAGTAAACTAATAATTTATTGCTGTTACAATTTTAAAAATTACATTAGTATTGTTATTAGAGTAATTTTCTCTGAGTCTTTTGCATTCTTCTCACAAGTTCTCTAATTAATTATTGTGTAGTTTAACCCTAGAACACTAACCCTTGATAAATTTTACGATGGTAGATAGCAGAACGGTATAGTTTATTGCGTGCCTGCTGCTATTTTGTGTAGCTGATTTATTCGAGCAGTTATAAACTGTCGCATGTGTGATCATTGCTCATTCTTGTAGTAACTGCGTGGCTGTCATACGGTTAGTGATGGTGTGAATTCTTGCGATCTCACAACAACTCTCTTTTCAACTGATATAAGGTACGTACGTTAATATCACGATTTAAACAGTCACTTACTGTCGCTGCAGGAGAGCAATGCGAACATCAAATGGCGACCAGAGAAGAAGAAATAAACCGATTATTATATGAATCGGAGGAAGATGAAAAAGATGAGGAAGAGAGTGAAGAAGAGGACTTCATGATACCAGTGATAGTGAGCAATGTTTCAATTACGAAGATTAGAATGAGTATGTAAGTCCAGAAAGAGGAAACAAAATTACTGTTAGTGGTACATCATTTTATCTGTTGACATCTTCAGACACGCAACAGATCCGAACTACATCTGATTCCTCTGAAGATGACGAACCAGTTTATTCTGATTTTGATTTTTATTCTGATTTTGATCGCAATGTCATATTTACCACGAAACGAATCGTTAGAGGAAGAAATGGTCACCCTTGGTCAATGAAACCAAAATGTAATTCTGTTCGTATTCCTGCCAGAAATTAAGTTCCCTTCTTCAAGTACGGACCTGCAAATAATGCTGAGATGCAACTACTCCAAGAGAATGCTTTGAGCTATTTTTCAACAAAGAAATGATCGAGAAAATCGTACTTCATACTAACGAACAAATAGATTGAGTAGTAAGAATGTTTACAACACGTCACAGCAGTAACAATGAACTATTCAAAGTTTTAGGGGCCAGTGCAAATTCCGTATGCATATACCTAACAAACCAGCCAAATACGGTTTGACGATTGTGATGGCGTGCGACATAAGCATTAACTACACGATAAATGCAATCCCTTACTTGGGAAAGAGTTGACGGTAGCTATAGAAATATCTCTTAATTCCGGTCAGTATCCAGTATTCGAGAGATGGTGGGTTCAAACCCCACTGTCGGCAGCCCTGAAGATGGTTTACCGTGGTTTGCCATTTTCACACCAGGCAAATGTGGGGGCGGTACCTTAATTAAGGCCACGGCCGTTCCTTCCCAGTCCTAGCCCTTTCCTGTCCCATCGTCGCCATATGACCTATCTGTGTCGATGCGACGTAAAGCCAATAGAAAAAAATGGTTTACTGGTGTTAAGCTGACAGATGATAAACTAAAGGCACCATACAGTCTGACAATTGTTGGTACAATACGTCAAAACAAACAGGAAAGTCCTCAAGAATTGCTCAATACACGTTCCAGGCAAGTGGCTTCTTTCATATTCTGCTTTGACAAACAAAAAGTGTTAGTTTCCCTTAAACCCAAACAAAACAAAGTTGTTTGTTTGTAACCAACTACCCATGAAACCATAGTGCTACACCCACAGACAAAAAAATCAAAAAATGATTCATATGTATAATGACAGGAAAGGTGCTGTAGAAGTGTACAGCTCAACACCGCCTTAATGAACTCCTCTATCGAACAGAAGTGGAAAGTACTACAACAGGAACTTTCAGAAAATGTCACCACTGAAAAATTAAGTAACTGTTTAGTTGTGAAGTTTCCTAAACTGAGTGAATTTCTCCCTGTTTTGTTTGCCATTCATCAAGAAGTTTGGACATTCTTCCATAGATGACACTACCAAAAAACTATGATCATGCACCATGGTGTGAGGTGTAAGAAGTTATAATTTAAAGAAGTTTGGTATTTCTAGGTTTTCCATAACTGACTTATGTTCATTTATTTCTGGATTGGCAACACTTCCTTTTTTTTCCGCCAGTTTTGAATCTAGCCAATCACTAATTTCTGTAATTAATTTTCAACCTGTCACAGGCTTCTTGTTCGATTCTGAGTGTAACTTGGTGATAAACATAAATTAAATTGAGAGGGTGTGGCTGGTTTAGTCTTGAATGATCTCGAACCTTCCCTGAGGGTTTATAAACTGCGGCTTTTCACGTTTCTTGGCCAATTGATCGTCGTCTATCTGAGTGATGTGTGCTTAAGCAGGAGGCGGGCGGTCTCTTTCGTCGGCAGCAGAACATCTATAAGGTAATGGCCACATAAATTACATCTTTCTTGTTGTAGCTACCTCCGCAGCTTAATCCAAGGGGAAAGGTCTGAATCTTTAGTTATGTAACCTACTTTTCTAAAATGCAACTTTCTTCTGGCTAATGCAAAAAGTTCATAAAATCTTTAACTGTAAACCGGGGATAGAGAGTGAAGTACCCTCTCGAGCTCCCCTTCATCTTGGTTTGAGGTAACTTCGTTTTGTATTGGTTTTCTTCCTGTAATGTGTTAAAGTGATTTTCATGTGCGCCACCTCAAGCAGCTTGGGATTAGCCCCTGTTTTCATTATCTGGGAGTGCAGGGTACGCCTTTCAGTTTGTGTTTCGGGCTGTTTACTTAACCTGTTCTTTTCCCAAAGGCCCCGGAGGTTGGGTACGAGATACCCCTGTTGGACCATGGAAGACCAGAGAGTGTTAGAATTGTGTGTAATGTTGCCTTAAGCGGGCAGCTAAAATGGGAGAGCCTGTTCGCTCTTTCTCTAAGTTTTCATTATTGTAAAGAGTGCCAGATATTGTATTTAGGGAGCATGTGCTCTTGATTTCTGCACCTGTCTTAATGGTTCCTAGTTTTAAACTTAAAACGTGTAAACTGAATCCGGTATCCCTGCAATTGTAAAACTACGGGCTTGAAGCCCATAGTTTGCAAAGTTCACTAATCTTGAATTTTCCTAGTCTTGTTTCAGGATTGCTTTAGTACCTGACATATTGTTATTTGTTGAGTTGTTGTCTTCTTGAAGAAATATAACCTTCTGTTCAAGTTTTTAAATTAATTTTGATATTGTAGTTAGACCCGTTCACCCCGCACCTACTTTAACCTCTTTCTGCTCCATGGGAATACCCGTAACAAGAACCATGGACCAAACATATGAAACAATTACATGCAGCCGAAAGACGAAACGATGGCCACTTTGTATTTTTTTTTCAGTATGATGAACATTGCTTTTGTGAACGCATACATCATCTATCATTTGAATACACAGGAAAAAACCAGTCAGTCGGAAAGAGTTCATGAGTAATGAGCTTGTCGCCCCGCACATGAGGAGCCGTCTAAACAATCCATCACTGCAACGATCATTGCGCCAAATGATCTGTGAAAATCTTGAGATACTGGTTCATCCAGGAGCTACAAGTAACTATTCTCATTTTGGTTCTGTATTGAAGCTGACGTATATCTCAAATATTATTATAATATGGGACCAAGCTATTTATGATTCTGAAGATGATAGGGATCAGATACCGAGAACAAAGAATTATCTACAATCTGTATAAAAATCAGTCTGCAGTGATAAGAATCGAGGGCTTTGAAAAAGAAGTAGCAATGCAGAAAGGAGTGAGACAAGGCTGAAGTTTGTCCCCTCTCCTTTTCAATGTTTACATAGAACAGGCAGTAAAGGAAATCAAAGAGAAATTTGGAAAGGGAATCACAGTCCAAGGATAAGAAATCAAAACCTTGAGATTTGCCGATGATATTGTTATTTTATCTGAGACTGCAGAAGATCTTGAGAAGTTGCTGAATGGTATGGATGAAGTCTTGGGTAAGGAGTACAAGATGAAAATAAATAAGTCCAAAACAAAAGTAATGGAGTGCAGACGAACGAAGGCAGGTGCTGCAGGAAATATTACATTAGGAAATGAAGTCTTAAAGGAAGTAGATGAATATTGTTACTTGGGTAGTAAAATAACTAACGATGGCAGAAGTAAGGAGGACATAAAATGCAGACTAGCACAAGCAAGGAAGTGCTTTCTTAAGAAAAGAAATTTGCTCACTTCAAACATTGATATCGGAATTAGAAAGGTGTTTTTGAAGACTTTCGTGTGGAGCGTGGCATTATATGGAAGTGAAACATGGACGATAACTGGCTCAGCAAGAAAGAGAATAGAAGCTTTTGAAATGTGGTGTTACAGAAGAATGCTGAAGGTGAGATGGATAGATCGAATCACAAATGAAGAGATACTGAATCGAATTGGTGAGAGGAGATCGATTTGGCTAAATTTGACGAGAAGAAGAGATAGAATGATAGGACACATCTTAAGACACCCAGGACTTGTTCAGTTGGTTTTTGAAGGAAGTGTAGGGGGTAAGAACGGTAGGGGTAGACCAAGGTATGAATATGACAAGCAGATTAGAGCAGATGTAGGATGCAATAGTTACGTAGAAATGAAAAGGTTAGCACAGGATAGGGTGGCATGGAGAGCTGCATCAAACCAGTCTATGGACTGATGACTCAAACAACAACATAATTAATATTATATTAATATAATATAATTATAATAATATTTGAGTTAATCATCCAGAAGCTCCATGAGCACTGGGAAAGAGTAAGATCTGTCACTTCTTCCGTTCATCGAACATCCTACTGCAGTCATTGTCATGAAGCTATCGAGCCATGTCTTGTGTTACCTTGATGCTATAGTAAAAGTGTGTTGTTCTTGTTTGAGAAAAACACAGAGTAGAATGAACTTGAAAGTAAATTCATTACTGTAGTGAATATTTATAGTATTTTAGGCTATATAGTGTTTTCCAATGCATACCTGAGTTGCATAAAAGATGTATTTTCAGAGGCATTTTAACAAATTATAACAAAGAAAATCTTGCAGCTGAACTTCTAAGTATAATGTGTCTTTATGCCTTTCTTACATTTATATTTATTGTGTTTATTTTCTTGGTAGTTTTGGTTTCTATGCGATGTAAATAACCCCACATTCATAATTTTAAGGGTTTATTTGAATATGTTGTGTTATAAAATTTATTTCTTAAAAATGTGTTCATTTGATATTTTTTGTGTGTCAAGTTTTCTATATTTAATAAATAATCACATAAAATTATTTAATATCTACGTATTTTGATTCATGTAAAGTTTACGAAGCTATAGCAACTCTAAATAAAAAAATCTTGCCAAATATAAGCTGTTATGCAGAAAATATAACAATTATAAATTGGAGTAGTCAAATTTACGAAGGGTTAGTAATAATGTGTGGCGAAATAGGGTTAGTGTTCTAGGGTTAACGACGGAAGTCGAGTCCCAACTCGAGGTAAATCTCAACCATGAGCAAAAAAGAGAATGTGAAGATTTTGGTAAATATGTTGAGTCCCAGACATTTCTAGAGCATTACGAAGAGTGGGATGACCCACTGATGGGTGTTGGTTTCAAACACTGCCCAGCAATGTTCCACATAGTCTCAGAGCTTTACTGAATGTGGCAAGCAGTGAATTTGACGGTGGCTCTTCAACAGACTGAGCTGATGAGTTCCCGAATGCAATGGCTGAAGATTTTGCCACCAGATGTCCATCAGTTGATGCACATTAAGAGTCAATCAATCAATATTCTTGCCTTGTCGATGCTGCTCATTTCAGTTCCATGTAAACCTCCTCTTGATGTCATCCTAGGTCTTCCTTCCCAGTACTTTCCCTTCAAGTACGTTGTCTGATGACATGTCCAATAACTTTAAATTTCCTGTTTTCCATTTCGTTTAAAAATCTTCTCTCCTCTTTAACTTCCCTTAAGACTTCCAGGTTGCTTTTTCTTTCCGTCCAGCTCGTTCTGGTCATTTTCCGCCATATCCACATTTCAGCAGCTTCTAGTCGAGTCCGACTCTCACTTCCGTACTGAAGT
Source organism: Anabrus simplex (assembly GCF_040414725.1). Taxonomy (NCBI): domain Eukaryota; kingdom Metazoa; phylum Arthropoda; class Insecta; order Orthoptera; family Tettigoniidae; genus Anabrus; species Anabrus simplex. Next base: position 349,085,143 of record NC_090270.1, read on the forward strand.
CTACTCCATACATCTGACATCTATATTCATGTGTGTGGTGGCTAAAATGTTTTTCTTGCTCATAAATGCCAATGCTATTCTCTTCACTTCCAGGAAGCATCTATTACCCTCTGTCATCAGACTATTGCTTGACCTGATCAATTCTGACGTCATCAATCTTGATATTGGTTTTAATTTCTTCCGTACTACCATTATTTTCGTTTTCCGTTTGTTTACTTTTAATTTCCATAGTTTAAGAGTCCCTGAGAGGACTTTCAGCATTCTATTCATTTCTTTTTCTGAGTCTCCAATTAATACGATATCATCTGAAAATCTGATACAATTTATCCTTTCACCATTGATTTTTATCCCCTTTGTCTTCTCCTTCATGATCTGAATAGCTTCCTCAATGAACATATTTAATAAACTGCTTTCTTATTCCTGGCCTTATTTTCTACCTGACTGACGATTATCTTTTTGCTTTGGTTCAGATACAGTTGATTAATCATTCTTCTACCCTTGCAGTCCAGTCCTATTTTCCTCATAGTTCTAAACAGTAGCTCCCAGTTCACACTGCCAAAAGCTTTTTCTAAGTCAATGAAGGTAAGATAAGTCGTTCTATTCATTTCCATCCTTCTCTCCAACAACATGCGTAAGGCCAGAATTGCTTCTCTTGTTCCTCTGCCTTCTCTGAATCCAAATTGATCTTCTCCAACATACTTGTCTACTTTTTCTTTTATTCTGTTCTTAACAATGTTAAGGAGTATCTTGGAGGCATGTGTTAATATTGTTAGTGTTCTGTAATTGGTGCAGGCAACTGCCCTTCCTATTTTAGGTATGGTAATGGTTCTTCATTGTGTTAAGTCTTCCGGCATGATTCCTCTTTCGTAGCATTCATTTATTACTCTGAATAAGTAGTCTTTAATGTTGATACCTAAATTTTTCAGTAATTCTGCTGGGATGTCATCTACACCGGTTGCTTTTCCTTCTTTCAGACTCTGAAGCGCATGTTCAAATTCATGTCTCATGATTGAAGGACCTTGAATTTCTCCTCCACACTCATTGATGTCTTCAATTAGCTTATTGTCATTTTTAAAGTCCTCATTATCGTACAGTTCTTCTATGTATTCTTTCCATCGAGCACACATCTTATTGTTGTCTATCAGTAACACTCCTTCTTTGTTTTTTACTACTGCAGATTTGGTTCTATTTTTGTACTGATTGGAACTGATTTTCTTATAAACATCCTGTTTTCCCCTTTTTATATCTTCTTCTATCTCTTCATCAATGTTTTTGGTCCATTTCTCATTTTCTTCTCTGCGTTTGGTTGCGATCTGATTTTTAATCCTTTTGTAGTCATCTAGATTGTTTTCCTTCCAGAGCTTATTCCTTTCTTGAATTAGGTTTAGTATTTCTTGTGTCATCCAAGGTTTTCTGGACTCCAATTTCCTTTTTCCTAAAAGCTCATTTGTTGCTGATCTTCATGTTATTGCACTGCATTGGTTCATCACTTCCATTATCTACTTTATTGGTTCGTTCTTCCAAAGCCGCCCTTGTTGCTGCTTCTAGTCTCCACTTCTTTTTGATAGATCTTTTGGTTCTATCTCTATCAGGACCTGATTCCTGTATCTTTGCTTCATTAGTATATAATCGTCTTTTGTCTGGCACCTCCCACGTATACCATATCATTTTGACTGCAGAAATTTGCCAAAGTTTCACCTCTTTCATTTGTTTCCCCCAGACCAAAATTTCCTACTGTCTTATTGCCTGTATGGGATCCCACTATTGCATTAAAATCGCCCATTATTGTGACACTATCTTTTTCTTTAGTTAGTTTTAATAGTTCTTCAATATCTTCATACATAATCTCCACGCCTTCCAAGTCATGAGCCGATGGTGGGAAATATGTCTGAATTCTTACTATGTCCACAGGTGAACTATTAATTTTCACCATCATTAACCGGTTGCTGACATGGTAGGTACTGCAAGTACTATTTGACCATTTTCCTCTTTTCTCTCCATTACTCTAAATTCATCACTGTAGAAGTCTCCATTTCCTTCCCATCTTGTCTCACACATACCTAATATATCTATCTCATTCTTCCTCATCTGGTCTTTCACTTCATCCAGTTTTCACGCTTTCAGTAGCGTTCGTACATTCCATGTTCCCATCTTCATGGCGGTTTTACAGGGATTTAGCTTGCTAATGACCTGAGAAGCCCTCTAACCTCTCCTACCAGATCTTGGGTTCCAAAATCCATGATCAGTAATTAACGTTTCCTCATTAATATCAGCTTCCATGGTTGCATTCTACTTGGGATATCCTTAGGATCTTTTCTTTTTTTTTTGCTATTTGCTTTACATTACAAGATATTAGAATCATTCCGTATTGACGGCTTTCACTTTACAATGGCGAAAAATGAAAGTATCCTCCTAATCAATACATCATATATTCCGTCATTAGACGGAGTAAACAAGATTAGACATGTTTCGGCTCGTTTGAGCCATCTTCAGTGAAAAAAATTAGGGGGGTTGGAATAATTTACATAATATGAGTTGAAAAAATGCTAAAAAACATTATGAAAGCGCAAATGAAAAAACAAACAAAAGAGAGCCTATACGGAAACAAAATTAGCACAAATATACAATATTTACATCAATATGCAGAGCAAAAAACAACTTATTGTGACAAAATTCAGTGAAACAGGTGGTGCTAATTTTGTTTCCGTATAGGCTCTCTTTTGTTTGTTTTTTCATTTGCGCTTTCATTATGTTTTTTAGCATTTTTTCAACTCATATTATGTAAATTATTCCAACCCCCCTAATTTTTTTCACTGAAGATGGCTCAAACGAGCCGAAACATGTCTGATCTTGTTTACTCCGTCTAATGACGGAATATATGATGTATTGATTAGGAGGATACTTTCATTTTTCGCCATTGTAAAGTGCTATTTGCTTTACGTCGCACCGACTTCCGGCGACGATGGGATGGGAATGGCCTAGGAATTGGAAGAAAGCAGCCGTGGCTTAATTAAGCTACAGCCCTGGCATTTGCCTGGTATGAAAATGGGAAACCACGTAAAACCATCTTCAGGGCTGCCAACAGTGGGGCTCAAACCTACTATCTCCCGATTACTGGATACTGGCCGCACTTAAGCGACTGCAGCTATTGAGCTTGGTCTTAGGATCTTTAATGGAGTGGTTTCCTGTTGCCTTCTCCATTCTATACCGTTGACCAATATGTATAGGTTCATCCGCTTTTAGGGGTAATTTCTCACCCCAAGGACAAGAGACTGCCCTGACCTCAATTCGTTCATCCACCCTCGGAGGAGGCTGCTGACGACATTGAGGGAGCCACTTATACCGGTGGCCATTCGGTCACCTTTAAGTTGGCTTTTACGACAGGCAGAAGTTATCGTGGGTGAATTCTGACCCGCAGCCCACACCTTCCAAGAATGAACTGTAGAGTAGACACGATCAATAAAATATTCTACAATATGTATTTTTGATGAGTAGTATCACTTTATGTGAGATGACAATTACAATTCCTTGAAGTTATGTTTAATAACGATTACAAGAGATCGACCTTTATAATTTAGAGATTTATCTACGACCCGAAGAGCAATATAAATGAGAAGCAGTAGACCTCTCCAGCAGTCCTCACTATTATCTTAAACACAACGATCTATTAGGCGACATGAATTTTCGGCGACGAAATAACTAGCACATCCGGGAATACTACATAACATATGTATGTTATTCTTCCACGAAGCCAGTTCCTCATAAAAAGAATTCTGTGATATCGCCGTCGTACCATCTCCTTTAATAGGCTTATCGGAATTATTTTGGGACCAATGAACACGAAGACCTCTCGTACCTTTAATAAATTTATTGCAGAGGTCAGTTTCATTACCTGTGTTTGTACTACGGATATTAAAAACATGCTCCCATGTTCTTTGAAGTGAAAGTATGTGAAGCCACTCCTGCTCCAGAAAAAATAAAATGTAGTGTACTAGCGATAATGTCTCGTGTATGCTCAATAATCTGTAAATCAAGGTACAGAGATAAACAAGAAATTGTGAAGAGAACTTAAAGAATAATAACCTTTATCTCCTGTTCTGTTGTCGTGACTGAGGCAGGCTCTTCTGCACCTAACACACCATCAGTTTCAGACTTCACATCGGGCTGGCTATCCGAGGGCACCTCCTCATTTGGCTCCTGAAAAAGGGAAGTTCTATTAATAAGGACGCTCTGTTATATCTGTATAATACATTTTAAATTTTCTCTGCAAATCTATGAAATTTGCTGTCAAGTGATGTCGAGAACATGCTTCCAAACGAATTTCAGTTCCTATAAATGAAAACATAATTTGAGAGATACGCTGAAAATATGTGAGAGTGTACGAGAACATACACGTTGCTATTTATGGACATTGGACACTGTCGTATGAAAAATCTCATTTTACAATCGGCCTACAGACCCATCGAGTTTACGTAGACCTCGCTTCCGTAAAAAATATACTAACAAAGTTTCAGAGTAAAACAACGTTAAACATGGCAACTATTGAAGTTCCTAAATAATGACATTGATGGTAATAAGTGATATTGTAACAAGTTGGTATGGTAGCAGAAAAAAATGAATCCTCGACTGGTACCTCATTCACTGAGATTTCTTCATCCTAACTACCAGTTACATTCATTAGAGCTCTCTCTCATATCTCGCTGTTCAATTCTGCAAGTGCTACAGTCTAATACTAACACAGTTACACTCTCTGTGTTCAATCACACTAGTGCTACAGTCTAATACTAACACAGTTACACTCTCAGTGTTCAATCACACTAGTGCTACAGTCTAATACTAACACACTATCAGTGTTCAATCACACCAGTGCTACAGTCTAATACTAACACAGTTACACTCTCAGTGTTCAATCACACTAGTGCTACAGTCTAATACTAACACAGTTACACTCTCAGTGTTCAATCACACTAGTGCTACAGTCTAATACTAACACACTATCAGTGTTCAATCACACCAGTGCTACAGTCTAATACTAACACAGTTACACTCTCAGTGTTCAATCACACTAGTGCTACAGTCTAATACTAACACAGTTACACTCTCAGTGTTCAATCACACTAGTGCTACAGTCTAATACTAACACAGTTACACTCTCAGTGTTCAATCACACTAGTGCTACAGTCTAATACTAACACAGTTACAGTGTTCAATCACACTAGTGCTACAGTCTAATACTAACACACTCTCAGTGTTCAATCACACTAGTGCTACAGTCTAATACTAACACACTCTCAGTGTTCAATCACACTAGTGCTACAGTCTAATACTAACACAGTTACACTCTCAGTGTTCAATCACACTAGTGCTACAGTCTAATACTAACACAGTTACACTCTCTGTGTTCAATCACACCAGTGCTACAGTCTAATACTAACACAGTTACACTCTCAGTGTTCAATCACACTAGTGCTACAGTCTAATACTAACACAGTTACACTCTCAGTGTTCAATCACACTAGTGCTACAGTCTAATACTAACACACTCTCAGTGTTCAATCACACTAGTGCTACAGTCTAATACTAACACAGTTACACTCTCTGTGTTCAATCACACCAGTGCTACAGTCTAATACTAACACAGTTACACTCTCAGTGTTCAATCACACTAGTGCTACAGTCTAATACTAACACAGTTACACTCTCAGTGTTCAATCACACTAGTGCTACAGTCTAATACTAACACAGTTACACTCTCAGTGTTCAATCACACCAGTGCTACAGTCTAATACTAACACAGTTACACTCTCAGTGTTCAATCACACTAGTGCTACAGTCTAACACAGTTACACTCTCAGTGTTCAATCACACTAGTGCTACAGTCTAATACTAACACAGTTACACTCTCAGTGTTCAATCACACTAGTGCTACAGTCTAATACTAACACAGTTACACTCTCAGTGTTCAATCACACTAGTGCTACAGTCTAACACAGTTACACTCTCAGTGATCAATCACACTAGTGCTACAGTCTAACACAGTTACACTCTCAGTGTTCAATCACACTAGTGCTACAGTCTAACACAGTTACACTCTCAGTGATCAATCACACTAGTGCTACAGTCTAATACTAACACAGTTACACTCTCAGTGTTCAATCACACTAGTGCTACAGTCTAATACTAACACACTATCAGTGTTCAATCACACTAGTGCTACAGTCTAATACTAACACAGTTACACTCTCAGTGTTCAATCACACTAGTGCTACAGTCTAATACTAACACAGTTACACTCTCAGTGTTCAATCACACTAGTGCTACAGTCTAATACTAACACAGTTACACTCTCAGTGTTCAATCACACCAGTGCTACAGTCTAATACTAACACAGTTACACTCTCAGTGTTCAATCACACCAGTGCTACAGTCTAATACTAACACAGTTACACTCTCAGTGTTCAATCACACTAGTGCTACAGTCTAATACTAACACAGTTACACTCTCAGTGTTCAATCACACTAGTGCTACAGTCTAATACTAACACAGTTACACTCTCAGTGTTCAATCACACCAGTGCTACAGTCTAATACTAACACAGTTACACTCTCAGTGTTCAATCACACTAGTGCTACAGTCTAATACTAACACACTCTCAGTGTTCAATCACACTAGTGCTACAGTCTAATACTAACACAGTTACACTCTCAGTGTTCAATCACACTAGTGCTACAGTCTAATACTAACACAGTTACACTCTCAGTGTTCAATCACACTAGTGCTACAGTCTAATACTAACACAGTTACACTCTCAGTGTTCAATCGCACCAGTGCTACAGTCTAATACTAACACAGTTACACTCTCAGTGTTCAATCACACTAGTGCTACAGTCTAATACTAACACAGTTACACTCTCAGTGTTCAATCACACTAGTGCTACAGTCTAATACTAACACAGTTACACTCTCTGTGTTCAATCACACTAGTGCTACAGTCTAATACTAACACAGTTACACTCTCAGTGTTCAATCACACTAGTGCTACAGTCTAATACTAACACAGTTACACTCTCAGTGTTCAATCACACTAGTGCTACAGTCTAATACTAACACAGTTACACTCTCAGTGTTCAATCACACTAGTGCTACAGTCTAATACTAACACAGTTACACTCTCAGTGTTCAATCACACTAGTGCTACAGTCTAATACTAACACAGTTACACTCTCAGTGTTCAATCACACTAGTGCTACAGTCTAATACTAACACAGTTACACTCTCAGTGTTCAATCACACTAGTGCTACAGTCTAATACTAACACACTCACAGTGTTCAATCACACTAGTGCTACAGTCTAATACTAACACAGTTACACTCTCAGTGTTCAATCACACCAGTGCTACAGTCTAATACTAACACAGTTACACTCTCAGTGTTCAATCACACTAGTGCTACAGTCTAATACTAACACAGTTACACTCTCAGTGTTCAATCACACCAGTGCTACAGTCTAATACTAACACACTCTCAGTGTTCAATCACACTAGTGCTACAGTCTAATACTAACACAGTTACACTCTCAGTGTTCAATCACACTAGTGCTACAGTCTAATACTAACACACTCTCAGTGTTCAATCACACTAGTGCTACAGTCTAATACTAACACAGTTACACTCTCAGTGTTCAATCACACTAGTGCTACAGTCTAATACTAACACAGTTACACTCTCAGTGTTCAATCACACTAGTGCTACAGTCTAATACTAACACAGTTACACTCTCAGTGTTCAATCACACTAGTGCTACAGTCTAATACTAACACAGTTACACTCTCAGTGTTCAATCACACTAGTGCTACAGTCTAATACTAACACTCTCTGTGTTCAATCACACTAGTGCTACAGTCTAATACTAACACAGTTACACTCTCAGTGTTCAATCACACTAGTGCTACAGTCTAATACTAACACAGTTACACTCTCTGTGTTCAATCACACTAGTGCTACAGTCTAATACTAACACAGTTACACTCTCAGTGTTCAATCACACTAGTGCTACAGTCTAATACTAACACAGTTACACTCTCAGTGTTCAATCACACTAGTGCTACAGTCTAATACTAACACAGTTACACTCTCAGTGTTCAATCACACTAGTGCTACAGTCTAATACTAACACACTCACAGTGTTCAATCACACTAGTGCTACAGTCTAATACTAACACAGTTACACTCTCAGTGTTCAATCACACCAGTGCTACAGTCTAATACTAACACAGTTACACTCTCAGTGTTCAATCACACTAGTGCTACAGTCTAATACTAACACAGTTACACTCTCAGTGTTCAATCACACTAGTGCTACAGTCTAATACTAACACAGTTACACTCTCAGTGTTCAATCACACCAGTGCTACAGTCTAATACTAACACAGTTACACTCTCAGTGTTCAATCACACTAGTGCTACAGTCTAATACTAACACAGTTACACTCTCAGTGTTCAATCACACCAGTGCTACAGTCTAATACTAACACACTCTCAGTGTTCAATCACACTAGTGCTACAGTCTAATACTAACACAGTTACACTCTCAGTGTTCAATCACACTAGTGCTACAGTCTAATACTAACACACTCTCAGTGTTCAATCACACTAGTGCTACAGTCTAATACTAACACAGTTACACTCTCAGTGTTCAATCACACTAGTGCTACAGTCTAATACTAACACAGTTACACTCTCAGTGTTCAATCACACCAGTGCTACAGTCTAATACTAACACAGTTACACTCTCAGTGTTCAATCACACCAGTGCTACAGTCTAATACTAACACAGTTACACTCTCAGTGTTCAATCACACTAGTGCTACAGTCTAATACTAACACACTCTCAGTGTTCAATCACACCAGTGCTACAGTCTAATACTAACACAGTTACACTCTCAGTGTTCAATCACACTAGTGCTACAGTCTAATACTAACACAGTTACACTCTCAGTGTTCAATCACACTAGTGCTACAGTCTAATACTAACACTCTCTGTGTTCAATCACACTAGTGCTACAGTCTAATACTAACACAGTTACACTCTCAGTGTTCAATCACACTAGTGCTACAGTCTAATACTAACACAGTTACACTCTCAGTGTTCAATCACACTAGTGCTACAGTCTAATACTAACACAGTTACACTCTCAGTGTTCAATCACACTAGTGCTACAGTCTAATACTAACACAGTTACACTCTCAGTGTTCAATCACACTAGTGCTACAGTCTAATACTAACACAGTTACACTCTCAGTGTTCAATCACACTAGTGCTACAGTCTAATACTAACACACTATCAGTGTTCAATCACACTAGTGCTACAGTCTAATACTAACACAGTTACACTCTCAGTGTTCAATCACACTAGTGCTACAGTCTAATACTAACACAGTTACACTCTCAGTGTTCAATCACACTAGTGCTACAGTCTAATACTAACACAGTTACACTCTCAGTGTTCAATCACACTAGTGCTACAGTCTAATACTAACACAGTTACACTCTCTGTGTTCAATCACACTAGTGCTACAGTCTAATACTAACACAGTTACACTCTCAGTGTTCAATCACACTAGTGCTACAGTCTAATACTAACACAGTTACACTCTCAGTGTTCAATCACACTAGTGCTACAGTCTAATACTAACACAGTTACACTCTCAGTGTTCAATCACACTAGTGCTACAGTCTAATACTAACACAGTTACACTCTCAGTGTTCAATCACACTAGTGCTACAGTCTAATACTAACACTCTCTGTGTTCAATCACACTAGTGCTACAGTCTAATACTAACACAGTTACACTCTCAGTGTTCAATCACACTAGTGCTACAGTCTAATACTAACACAGTTACACTCTCAGTGTTCAATCACACTAGTGCTACAGTCTAATACTAACACAGTTACACTCTCAGTGATCAATCACACTAGTGCTACAGTCTAATACTAACACAGTTACACTCTCAGTGTTCAATCACACTAGTGCTACAGTCTAATACTAACACACTATCAGTGTTCAATCACACTAGTGCTACAGTCTAATACTAACACAGTTACACTCTCAGTGTTCAATCACACTAGTGCTACAGTCTAATACTAACACAGTTACACTCTCAGTGTTCAATCACACTAGTGCTACAGTCTAATACTAACACTCTCTGTGTTCAATCACACTAGTGCTACAGTCTAATACTAACACAGTTACACTCTCAGTGTTCAATCACACTAGTGCTACAGTCTAATACTAACACAGTTACACTCTCAGTGTTCAATCACACTAGTGCTACAGTCTAATACTAACACAGTTACACTCTCAGTGTTCAATCACACTAGTGCTACAGTCTAATACTAACACACTATCAGTGTTCAATCACACTAGTGCTACAGTCTAATACTAACACAGTTACACTCTCAGTGTTCAATCACACTAGTGCTACAGTCTAATACTAACACAGTTACACTCTCAGTGTTCAATCACACTAGTGCTACAGTCTAATACTAACACAGTTACACTCTCAGTGTTCAATCACACTAGTGCTACAGTCTAATACTAACACAGTTACACTCTCAGTGTTCAATCACACTAGTGCTACAGTCTAATACTAACACAGTTACACTCTCAGTGTTCAATCACACTAGTGCTACAGTCTAATACTAACACAGTTACACTCTCAGTGTTCAATCACACTAGTGCTACAGTCTAATACTAACACACTATCAGTGTTCAATCACACTAGTGCTACAGTCTAATACTAACACAGTTACACTCTCAGTGTTCAATCACACTAGTGCTACAGTCTAATACTAACACAGTTACACTCTCAGTGTTCAATCACACTAGTGCTACAGTCTAATACTAACACACTATCAGTGTTCAATCACACTAGTGCTACAGTCTAATACTAACACAGTTACACTCTCAGTGTTCAATCACACTAGTGCTACAGTCTAATACTAACACACTATCAGTGATCAATCACACTAGTGCTACAGTCTAATACTAACACAGTTACACTCTCAGTGTTCAATCACACTAGTGCTACAGTCTAATACTAACACACTATCAGTGATCAATCACACTAGTGCTACAGTCTAATACTAACACAGTTACACTCTCAGTGTTCAATCACACTAGTGCTACAGTCTAATACTAACACACTATCAGTGATCAATCACACTAGTGCTACAGTCTAATACTAACACAGTTACACTCTCAGTGTTCAATCGCACCAGTGCTACAGTCTAATACTAACACAGTTACACTCTCAGTGTTACACGAGGGCAGTGATTGAGCCGAGTCATGCAATAGTCAGACCGAGTGGGTTCGGGCAGCCCATAGGATGATATATTGATTTAGAAAATCCTCTGCTGATAGGAAAAAGATTTTTCAAAGGCGACAGAGCAAGTTGGCCGTGCGGTTAGGGTCGTGTAGTTATGATCTTGCATTTGCGGTATGGTGGATTCAAATCCTACCGTCATCAGCCGTTAAGATGGTTTTCCGTGGTTTCCCATTTTCACACCAGGTAAATGCTCGTGCTGAACCTAAATTAAGGCCACGGCCACTTCCTTCCCACTCCTAGCCCTTTATTGTTGCCATAAGGCATGTCTGTGTTGGTGCGAAGTAAAGCAACTTATTTTATTCATGTTTAATATTTAGGCTACATGTTGTGGACCACAGATATTTTTACATCTAAATGTGTATATATAATATAGTTGTGACTTTCAGAAAACTATGGAAAACCATAAGGTAATGTATATAATTTGTGGTATATAAATTATTATTATCTTTATTATTATTATTAACTACATAAGTTTTGTGGTGTAACAACTGTCTGTACTATTGCACAGGTAGCTCTTTTTTTCCAGCATTTAAATTTTTAACTTATTTATTTTGTATTATGTACTTACCCAGAATATAATGAAATTTCCAAGTTCTTGGAAATCATTAAAGGAAAGACTAGGGAAGCTCCCACCTGCATGACAGCTCGAAACGCAGATCATCTAACTGCTTTACTTATTTAATGGAGTTGTCCCTAGATGCAAAGAAGTGGCAGGAGGACGCATAGGAAAGCAGTTCATAGAATGAAGACAAGATGGCAGCAGCAAGCACTGAATGTTGTTTCTGCTGCCTTATCAGTACACAGGTGCAATAAGACTGATGATACTCATGAGCCGTGAACTGGCTCGCTGTATCGATTCACTGAAAATGAAATGACGTATGGCTTTCAGTGCCGGGAGTGTCCGAGGACAAGTTCGGCTCGCCAAGTGCAGGTCTTTTGATTTGACGCCCGTCTGTGACCTGCATGTCGTAATGAGGATGAAATGATGATGAAGACGACACATACACCCAGCCCTAAGGGTAGAGGAATTAACCAATGATGGTTAAAATTCCCAACCCTGCTGGGAATCAAACCGTGGACTGCTGTGACCAAAGGCCAGCACGCTAACCATTCAGCCATGGAGCCGGACGTCGATTCAGTAACATGAACGAAATCGAATTAATCGAATATCCCGTCACTAATGCCTTGTTGACTGCTTCTTGTGAAGTGGTAATGAGACTGTTACTTTATAGATCTGCTTCTACTTCTCTCCTCGGGGATCGATACCATGTGATCCAGTCGCCCTTCCAGCGCAGGTCTACTGTACGGCACAGTGAGCACACGATTCTGAACCCTAGCAAAATGTTATATCGTGATGCCTCGAAATCCTGTAGCGAAGTCCTTTGACCCTGTAACTATGTTAATGTGTCGCACCTCATGACCGGGTGTAAGGAAGAGGGGAATCAATGCATAAAACTAGATTAGAGTGCAGTAATTAAACACCGTACTGGATGGCCTATGTAGACTCCTACCAGATTGTTCCAAGCAGTGTAGCCTCACAATCGATGGAATGTGCCACCCTCCATCGTTCAAATAGTTTTGCATCAGTATGGTGTTTGAATACGTAAACACAGGCCCACGTTTGCCACATTCTTGTGCCCTGTGCATACTCCGCTGGTTAGGGTCTGAATGTACAGCACATTTTCCACAGAGGAATACGTTGAGATACTCCTCATTTATGGGGAAGCGCGTGCGAGGTACAACGTCTGAACCAGGAACAGTATCCCATCAAGCGACATCCGGCTGCTATGAAGTCCCGCTGTGTTGAAAGATGCCTAATGAAAACAGGCAGCCACCAGTCTGCAGTAGGCCCATTACATCGGGTGAAACAGAAGAGCCGTTCTGGAGGCAACTCGTAATAATCCACACATTAGTACGAGGGCAATTGCAGAACAGGTGACCAGCCCGCTGTCCGTCTGGCGAATACTGCAAGAACATAAATTTCACTCATACCATCTTGAGCTACAGCAAGAGCTCCATTGGTGGGATTTCGAAGCAGGAATGGAGTTCTGTCGGTGGTTATTAGACGGGCTGGGCAATGATGCAGCATTCGTATGGCTTCCACAAGAATGGGAACATCAATCACCACAACATGCATTATTGGAGTCCGGACAATCCTCACTGAGTGCGCCAAGTAGGATGGAGAGAGACTGCGTGGTGTGGAATCTTGAGGAATGGCCTGATTGGACCTTATTTCTTTCAGGGCCATTGGATGGGCTCACACTACCTTACTCGCACTGCTGCTGGAGGATGTGCCCTTGCACGATCGTTTGACGAGGTGGTTGCAATAGGAGGGAGCTCCGCCACATTCGACTCTACCCATTCGTAACCATTTGAACGAATAACAGCCAGGGAAATGGATAGGACAAAGAGGCCCCGTTTCTTGGGGCACCAGATCAACGAATTTAACGCCGTTAGACTTTCTCTTGTGGGGGCATTTGAAGAACATTGTTTACTCTCAAGCGCCAAAAAACCCCGACCAGCTGTGGCAACTCATCACAGACGCCTGCTGAGTGCTCTATTGGACACGGTCATCACATCGAGCATTTGCTACACTAACTAGTTGTGTTCCTGGTGCGCATGTGTCTGGCCTGCTAACTAATAGGCCCTTCTTAGGGCCACAAACAGTTTGCATGAACTGTGCTACATATTAAACAAATAATTCAAAAATATGAAATCTTCACTCAATTTAGTGTTTCGCCGGTGTGTCAAGTTCATATGATCTGGAAGGCACTGCCCTATCATGGTGAGGCAGTAAGGTTGTCTGAGCATTCCGGCAGGGCGGAATTAATATTGCAGGTTGAATATAACTGAAGTGGATCACACGGTATCCCGGCTTATTGACCAGACTGATCATATTCACTCTACTAAGCAAAGCAACATAACCATCAAAACAAAACAAAAATATTTTTACACAATACGCTAGTGAAAGTAAATGTAAAAAAAAAATTGTGTGATCTTTAAAAGCACAGAAGTTGAGTTATCTGCGCAGTGATCACTTCTTGTCACCATCGTTGTGCTCTTAAAGCAGGGATGACATGCGTGCCACATACGACAACATGTTTTAATGTTGTTAACATTCATTAACCTAGCAAAATATTCTTTAAGTATGTCATAATTATATGGCCATATTTTCTACAAATTTTACAAGGTTTAAAGCAAAAACATATCTTATTCTTACGTTACAATAAATAAACTTGATATTTCCACCTATTCAATACAATTTTAATGCTGTTATTCAATTACAACATATTAAATTTCACAGGACTAGTTTCAACGTGTACTTGTGTCATCTTCAGCTGTTATGGGAAAATAGGCAACCTTAAAATTCATGACATGTCATAAAATGTTTGGTATGAAAACCCACTAAAACTATAATTAAAACCTTGACTCATTAAAAGCTATTACGACAAGTAAAAGACCTGCAAGTCAGTCGTATAATAAAAGTTTGTTGGTCCTTACAGACAAGCAGTTGTGGAGTCCTTGTGCGATTGATAAAATGATAAAAGCTCGTAGAGCGAGCTTTTAGAATCCCTATGTCTAAAGCTAATTTAAACAAGGAGCTGAATACTATCTGCAATATATCCTATGCCAATGGCCTCTTTCATCAAAAGCATGATCAATGAGATTAAACGTCCGGTCACCAGAGATAAACCAAGTCATAATTCCTATTCAACTTTTACATTTAATAACAACATTCACAGAGTCACCAATATATTTAAAAAGAATAATTTAAAGATATATTTTCGTACAGATAATAAGAGTACCGAAGTTTTACACAATGCAGCTACTGTAAATAAATCCAACCCTTATCTTAGGTCAGGTGTTCATAGATTCCAATGCAATAACTGTGGCAGCACCTACCTAGGGCAAACTGGGCGCAACTTTAAGATAAGGTATGCCGAACACGTTAATGCAGTAAAATACAATAGATTCTCCACTGTGGGACAACGTATCCGTGAGCTAAGACATAATTTTACAAACTTGGAACAAGACATTCAAATATTACAGACTTTGAGCAAAGGACCATTGCTGGACGCTACTGAATTATGTTACATTCATATAGACCAATATTTTAACGCTAATTTCAACCTCAATGATATATCTGAAACTCCGAAAGTTCTCTTAGATTTCCTGATAATATTTTTTCAAAAATGTTCAAATCCCAAACAAGAATTTAATCTTACGTATAATACACAATAAGTTCTCCCAATATTCGTTTCGCAGTCCACGCGCTCGGCCCACATACATCGTCTCAACCACCCCTAATTCCCCTCTCTAGCACCTGC
Source organism: Anabrus simplex (assembly GCF_040414725.1). NCBI lineage: Eukaryota > Metazoa > Arthropoda > Insecta > Orthoptera > Tettigoniidae > Anabrus > Anabrus simplex. The sequence goes on from NC_090270.1 coordinate 349,100,861, forward strand.
TCAGAGCTTTCTCGTTGTTCATAGTGCAGTTTGAGGTGAGTCCTACATACAATTACTTCATCATTACGCCGAATAGAGCCACAACACACTCAACATTGGATCGTTAACTACGTTTTCATATATTTACAGGTTTCGCATTGAACCAGCAAACATTGGTTTCATAAACATCATAAGAAGCCACTTTAATGTTTCCACCTCACAGGCCTAGGACATAGAAGATTTTATCCAGAAAATTCCATACGACTAACCTTCACATTTTTCAAGATGTTTGTGCAGTATACACACTGTAGTGGAATGGAACACAACATTTTATCAATCGCACAACAAATTTAAGGACTCCACAACTGCTTGTCCATAAGGATATCATTTAACCAATGAACTTTTATTATACGACTGACTTGCAAGTCTTTTATTTGTCATAATAGTTTTTAATGAGTCAAGGTTTTAATTATAGATTTAATGGGTTTTCATGCCAAACATTTTAAGACATGTCATGAATTTTAAGGTTGCCTATTTTCCGATAACAGCTGAAGATGACGCAAGTACGCGTTGAAACTAGTCCTGTGAAATTTAATATGTTGTAATTGAATAACAGCATTAAAATTGTATTGAATAGGTGGAAATATCAAGTTTATTTATTGTAATTCTTGGTTCAATACGGAAAAATGAAACATCTTACGTTAACTAATTCTTACGTGTTTCTGAAATGTAATGTTTAGTGATGTTTGAAACATTAAGTCGAATGTGTAATGCAGTCTAAAGGAAGTCACGTGAGGGAAGTTTCGTGATGATAAGCGATGGCACACTGGACAGTAAGAAGTACTGAACAAGATTCTACTCTGTAAAGGTTTGCCGTATTTCACATTGTTGAACTATCTCAAAAATTGAAGCTCATTCGAGAGAATTTCCTAATATGCGATGATATGACAGTCACATACAAACCCTCTTACAACTCTCACCTGCCCCTCAAATGAGCCATAAATTTCTGAGAGCCCATAACTGAAAGAAAAGCCATCCAAGCAGAAACCTCCTGTGTTAATCAGTAGACACTTTTATCTAATGTGACATGGACTACATTTGCCTATGGTTATTTGGGATTTGTACTGGTCATCGTAAATGTTTGTATTCCCGTGCTTAAATCCACGCATTAACATCACGCATGACCCCTCTCTTTTGTTTGTGGCTTTACGAAAGACTCTTCAATCGGTTTTTATACTTTGACTTCGCTTGACTAAGCAGCAACTATAACGTAAACTGCCTACATTTGTGCATGTAGGGTCTACATGATGAAGGAGAAGAGAGGAGCGCTGTGTTGCTCGAGGAAAGAGCGAGTGTCCCCCCAGATACAGTTTCATTGTCAGTCTGAGTCTACACACGAGGAAACCTGTATGTTAAGTCCTTCTTCACATTATTGGCTTTACATCCCATGAATTATTTCTATGGTTTTTGGAGACGTTGAGGTGCCAGAAGGTTAGCGTCTAGCATCGAACCTGCCAATTTGGGCTCGGAATGCCAACGCCTTAACAGTCTGAACCACTCTGCAGCAAGTCTGACAAATGAGAGGAATACAGACTACACATTTCTGTGCAGAGACTCGTCCAAAGTAACCTCCTGCATGCAGCAGGACATTGTCTCTCCTCCACAGGCAGAAATAATTTGAATTGTATAACACGTGTCCAAAATGTGGCTGAGCAAAGGTAAGTGTTGGCACAAGGATTATATCAAGTGATCCAGAGCAACATGCGTAACGTGAGGAGGGATACACAAATGCGCCATGACTCGGAAGATGCCAAACATCAATGTCATCAGCCCCACCAGAAGACTCAGACAACATCCCTGAATGTTTGCAAGTCCAACCACAAATACTTACATCGTCACAGAATACTTCGGTGTCTGGCTCAATTTTGATGAACACTGGTTCCTCCATTATTATCAGAAATCTACAAATGGAAATAAAAAATACAATTATTGATTTTCTATTCATATTATTAAGAAATGTAAAAATAACTTACGATAAAAACCTGTGCACAATCTTGTAAAAATTGTTGATTCTTTCAAGAACAAAAAATCTCATTTTGTTTAATTTTTGTTCTTCCTCAGGTAAAATCTAAATTTATTTTATCTAGAATTAGTCTCAAGAAACTTAAAAATAAAACAGTTAAAGCTCTACTCAGTTGACAGCAAATGACGAGAGGAACTATTCACTTTGGTTAAGAAACACGGCATGATTTCCTGTCTGTAATTCATTCATATACTTCAGAAATTGATGTTTTCCAGCAAAACAGATTATCTGAGATTTAGTTAGATTTGCATTTCTTTTCCAAGACTGTTTACATGTAGGTGGCTATAATGTGTGATGTGCCTTGTAGAGTGCGTTAGTTAGAAACTTTTCAAATTAAAATGCAATCTCCTCACTTGACACCCTGCATTAATGCATTATACTGTCCATTAACTAATTTTTCTTAATACTTCATCTTGAGTAAAAAGAGAGATGCCATTTGGTAAGTGAACTTGTGAAAATTTAAATTTATAATTCCACCATTACAATACTGTAATTGTCTTTATTTAAGAGACTACAGTAGACAAATCATGGATAAAGAGACTACATTAGATGAATCATGGATAAAGTCTAATGTAGTCTTTTAAATAAAGACAATTACAGTATTGTAACGGTGGAATTATAAATTGAAATTTTCAAAAGTTGATACTTGGACAATACGGGCTCTAATATGAAATTTATTACATACAATCTGTCTAGTGTACAAAAGGGAATATCTCACATTAAGTATGATATTTAGGAAATTTTTTTTTAGCATTATGAGAGATGAATAAAAAGTATTAACATCACAGACACAATAATAACCAATCAAAGTTAACGTCCCAACTTCAGAAGTATTGTTCTCTGACTTACCTCCTTTGTATTAAAGTGCAGTAGTGATATGGAATGCCTTAGTACAGATACCCCTCACCTCCTGAAACTAACTAGGAACTAGTTTCTAAATTTCTTGACAATGACTTGTTTGTTATCCTGGAATTCTCACTCATCACACATCTTTGTTATTGCAGCAGGCAATCGTTACCAGTTATTGAGGACGTTCAAATGTATCTACAATCATTGTACAGAAAAGTGATCCATTCAAATCCTGATTTTCAATTCGTCAAGCTTATAAAATGGAAGATAGGAAACTTAAAGGGTCCACTTTTCAATACAAAAATGTTATAGTTTTATTTACAACATATATTTACAACTTGGAACTAGTTTCGACGCTGTTTGGCGTCATCTTCAGCCAAAATGTGGGAAATAGGCTAGCATGTAGACATTTATATTACACAAGGCGTTACATTAAACAATACACATCTTACGAGGAGATAAAAACAGGGACGAATGTAGAAACAAATGAATCGTTGAGAAAGCAAAAGTTATAAATATTAAAAATAACCTTAACCACACATCTTGTAGTGCGAAAATATTCGCCTTGAATGATTCCTGAATACAAAACGCACGCGCACACATTTCTAAAGAGCCAGCAGGCAGGGAAAAGTAAAGTGAAACCTTAAGAGTTCTTCTGAGAAGAGTTCATCATTTTTTCTTTGTTCCGACTAACTAATGAAGTCTCCCTTGAGTTCATTAGTTAGTCGGAACACAGAAAAAATTATGAACTCTTCTCAGAAGAACTCTTAAGGTTTCACTTTACTTTTTCCTGCCTGCTGGCTCTTCAGAAATGTGTGCACGTGCGTTTTGTATTCAGGAATCATTCAAGGCGAATATTTTCGCACTACAAGATGTGTGGTTAAGGTTATTTTTAATATTTATAACTTTTGCTTTCTCAACGATTCATTTGTTTCTACATTCGTCCCTGTTTTTATCTCCTCGTAAGATGTGTATTGTTTAATGTAACGCCTTGTGTAATATAAATGTCTACATGCTAGCCTATTTCCCACATTTTGGCTGAAGATGACGCCAAACAGCGTCGAAACTAGTTCCAAGTTGTAAATATATGTTGTAAATAAAACTATAACATTTTTGTATTGAAAAGGTGGACCCTTTAAGTTTCCTATCTTCCATTCTCAGTTCAATACGGACAAAAATGAAATTCTTAGATTTAAATAAGCTTATAAAAGACGCATTGAGGTGAAAATACAAAAGTTGTACAATTTGATCTCCCTTTGTCCCAAATATCATAATTTAAGTATGCACCTGTCACTTCTTGTGATGTGGAAAGATCATTTTCTGTACTTAAGAATATGCTGACAGATAAAAGGATGAGGTTAAATGAAGTCAATTAGTAGTTGTACAAGGTACAAAAGGATCGTCCACCTTAATATGGTAGTGCTGGGCTCTAGTTATAACATAATCTACTCTATCTTAATGTTTCACCAATTGTTTTAACTTCAAACAAGTGTTCAACAAATTATTTATATACCTTCAAGAAAGTAATTAACAGTTAACAGTTCTTAAGGGCAGTTAGGGCCATGCAGCTTTGACCTTGCATCTGGAAGATAGTGGGTTTGAACCCCACTGCCAGCAGCCCTGAAGATGGTTTCCCATGGTTTCCCATTTTCACACCATGCTAGTGCTGGGGCTGTACCTTAAGACCTGTCTGTGTTGTGTTACATCCTCAGGACAGTACAATGGGAGAGGAAAGGGCTACGAGATGGAAGGAATAGGCTGCGACCAGGTTGCACCATGTAAAACAGAGACAAATCCATACGTGATATGCATATCGTCTCAGCAAACTGAAAAGAATTATTATTATTAATCAATGGAAATATAATTTAATAATTATCATTAAAACTGATGTACTATCGCATGGTGTGATTGTAGCCCCAGTCTAGAAAGCCATTGATATTGCCCCGAGAGGATCCGTCATACTAACCACATGACGCCTCATAATCTGCAAGCCTTCATGGGCTGAGCAGCGGTCACTTGGCAAGTGTGCGGTTAGGGACACACAGCTGTAAGCTTTCTTCCGAAGACATAATAATACATGACTATAAATAAGGACAGCCCTTTATCATAAATATTATTGTGTGCTACACCGTTCACTCTGGAACGGAAAGAACGGTTACAGACATTCGTCTTGATATCAATCAAAACTGTGTCTAGACCAGGATCGCTATCTCACCATCAGAGGTTGAGCAGCCCCATAGTTGCAGGTAAATATACGTCACCTAGCAGGGAATTGAACCCCGGGGCTCCAAGAAAGATGCGGGGAATGCTACCTCAAAAACTGCAGCCCAATATTTCAAATTGTTACTGTACTGTATCATACCAACAGCAGAGATATGTGCTGACACATACATCCGTTTCCTGCCAGCGATGTGCAGGCAGATGCGGTGTTCTGTACGAAGTCTCATTCATTTCTTCTTATATCCCCGCACTGAGTGCAGACCCATCTTAAACATGTTTAATTTCCCTTATTTCTTCATATGTCATCATCATCATCATCAGCCAATTCTATCATTACATGATGTGGCCTCTTTACGTTGTGAACTCAGCTTTTTCAGATGTAATTATATATAATGGTAATCTGAGGTAATGAAATAACATAAATGAAGTGTGTGTATGCTATGTCTAAGTTTTTATTACATGCAGTGTTGAAATATTGAAACGGGGTAGTAGGATCAATAAACACCAGACTGGTAGCTTCATTACTAGGATTTATTAGCTAGGCACTAAACTACACAAGACTACACACAACTTATGCTCATAACACAAACTTACGCAATTCGTGCGCTCTCTCTCCCTTCGTTTTTCACTTGTTCTCACAGTACACAGTTTTACACTCACACACAAGGTCGCACAGCTACACGTTCTCCACTTCGCCGACAGTCCACACTGTAGCACACTAGTCCGATAATCACGGCAGTTCACATACTTCACTACACTGGCAGTCGCTCACGACTGAACCACACCAACTTCTAACTCAGTCTAACTCTCACTCACTCCAGGCAGGTCGGTCCTCTCTTATATAGCTGCGCTGGCCCTTCTAGAATCGTCCGGATGCTGGATGGATCGAGGAACCTCGCGATGGAACACTCCAGATTAATCGTGGAGTCATTTCCATACTCCTCTGTTACAGAACCGCGAGCGGAAGTGAGTGGGGCTTGCCTAGCCTTACGCGCTGCTAGTGAATGACGCAGCTGAAGTGTAAGTGGTGGGACTATACGGTGCCGGGCCGGGCCCACTGCCAGTTGGCCTGGCGGACGCTATGACCACTACACTGCCCCCTCCTCAAGGCTGCTCCACGATACGGTGTCAAGCGACCCATCTGAACTACCATCCTCTTCCCTCGGGGAGGCAGCCGGATCCGGCAGACGACGTCGTTGATCCTGGTGACAATTGTATATGGGCCTTCCCATCGTGGCTGCAGTTTCGGTGACTTACCTTTCGTCCGTACCGTATGGTACAGCCACACTCTGTCACCTTCCTGGAAACCCGCAGAGTTCGCGAGCATGTCGTAGCGGGCTTTCATCCTGTCGCTGGCTACCCTTAGGTGATGTCGGGCAAAATCGTGGATGTCGTTGAGCAGATCCACCAACTCCCATGCACAGTCTGTCGCAGGTTGCTGCTGGCCTGGTGCAGACCCGAACATTAGATCGCATGGAAAGGCCAAGATCCCTTCTGAAGACCATGTTGCAGGTGTCATGCCCGTCGTCTCATGGGTGGACGCTCGATAGGCCATCAAGAAGAAGGGGCCCCTCTCGTCACACTCCTTCTGAGGTGCTCTTCGACGGTTTTCACAAAACGCTATCTAACTGAGGGTGGAGAGGCATCGTACGTGTCTTACGCACTCCTAAGCATTGCAGAACCTCTTGAATGTGGACTTGAAGTTTCTGCCTTGGTCGCTATGAAGTTCCCTCAGGACACTGAATCGACAGAAGAAGTTCTTGACCAAGCCGTCGGCCACTGTCGATGCCTCTTGGTTTGGGATGACGTAGACCTCCGGCCACTTTATGAAGTAGTCCATAGCCAGGAGTAGGTAACGGTTCCCGCCGTCAGATTCGGGGAATGGTCCAGCGACATCAATGGTGATCCTCTCGAATGGTCCTCCAACGTTGTACTGCATCATTTGGCCCCTGCTCCTGGTACGTGGACCCCGGCTCGCTGTGCAGGTGTCACACAGCTGGCACATCCTTTCAACATCGTTCCTCAAGTGGACCCAGTAGTAACGCTGTCGGGCACGATCTAGTGTCTTATTCACTCCCAAGTGGCCGGCAGTAGCGCCCGCATGCAACTCGGTCAGCACCTCTGTCTCATGCTCCTGGGGATTATCAGCTGTGCAATGTGCTTCTTTCCGTCGGTTGATCCCCACGTGCGGGTAAGTACCCCGTCACTTACCATGAGAGACGACCACTGGGCCCAGTACGCCTTATAGGTTGGATTGCATTCGGCGGTGTCTTTCCATTCCACCCTCTGGCCCGACTCTACTTCTCATAAGATCAGCCCGATGTCCTCATCCTTCAGCTGCTCCCTCCTGAGGGCGGCTCGATCCCATCCTTCAGCGGCGGTGGCCCTCACGGCCCGGGCGTCCACGGTGCCTGCCTGTATCTCCACTTTCTGGCAGTGTGTGCAGTTCGCAGGGCACGGTCTTCTCGATAGAGCGTCGGCGTTGCAGTGCTTCTTTCCTTGTCGGTGCTCGGTGGTGAAGTCGTACTCCTGAAGGCGTTGCACCCGGCGAACTCTCTGTTCTTCCAGGTTTCTGAAGCTTAGGAGCCAGGTCAATGCGGAGAGGTCAGTGCGCAGGAGGAAAGGCTGCCCATACAGATACTTGTGGAAGTACTCCAAGGTCTTCACGATGGCCAGCAATTCCCAACGCGTCACGCAGTAATTTCTCTCAGCTTTTGACAACGTCTTGCTGAAATAGGCGATCACCCTCTCCTGGCCGTCTTGCACGAGTGACAATACCCCACCAATTCCCACGTCGCTGGTGTCGGTATCGACGATGAACTTCTCCCCAGGCTTGCGATATCCGAAGATGGGTGCAGTACACAACGAGTCCTTCAGCTTCCGGAAGGCAGCCTCCGCCTCGCTTGACCATTGGAAAGACCTCCTCTCCTCGGTGAGGCGTGTAAGAGGCTTTGAGATGTCTGCGTAGCCAGCTATAAATCTGCGGTAATACGTGCAAAGACCGAGAAAACCCCTTAGTGCTCGCTTGTCCTTCGGCACCGGCCAGTCCCTGACAGTTTCTAACTTCTCCGGATCCGTGGCTACTACCTCAGATGACACGATGTGGCCCAGGTTGCGGACCTCCTTCTGGAACAGCTGGCATTTCCCGGGATTTAGCTTTAGGTGAGCCCCACGTAGCCTCTCGAACACTTTCCGTAGGTTCTCTACGTGGTCTTTGAACATGCGTCCCACAATAATTATGTCGTCCAGGTACACGAGGCAAGCGTCTTGAGTTAGCACTCTCAGCACGGCCTCCATCAGTCACTCGGAAGTCAGCGGCACGTTGCAGAGGACGAAGGGCATCACGGTGAACTGGTAGAGCTCTTGGCCGGTTGAGAACGCCATCTTCTCTTTGTCTTCCGGATGGAGCGCTACTTGCAGTATCCAGACTTCTAGTCACCTCCGGCAGTGAATATGTCCTGAAACTCATGGATTAGTTCCTTAACCTCTCTGAGCTGCCTCGCCTCTAAATGTTTCCGGGCGTCGGATATAATCTTCCGGAGCTTATCCAATCCTTCGCCTGCTTCCAGGGTCTGTGCGTCTTTGTCGTCCACTGGCACGATGCACGTGACTGGTTCACAAGTCCCAAGCTCGGTCCCGCTGGGTACCCTCTGCTCCTGTGGCGTCGAATTCAATATTCGTACCGGCACGCAGCTTCGTGCCGAAACGAGCGTCCTGACCAGGTACAGTCCTTGATCGGTGGTCGGCTAAGCGGGTTCCACGAGCACGCTGCCCCCTTGTATGGGTTCCTCTAACCGTGCCGTAACCATCGCCTCACTCTTGGCTGGTATCACTTCTTCGATGGCCAACGTTAACCGCGCTACTCGAGGTCGCAGCATTACCTCTTGTTTGCCGAGCCACAATACACGTCGTCCCATGTCGACAGTCGCCTCGTATTCCCGTAACGCATCTAGGCCCAGGATGACCTCATCCGTGATGGCGGCGACGAAGGCCCAGACACGTAGGCGTCGTTGTCCCAGCATCAGTTGTAGTATCGCCTCCTTCAAGACAGGGATGGTGTCTCCTGAGGCCGATCGCATCAGATAAGGGCGGTGGGGTTCCCTCTCTGGCTGTCCCTCAGCGATGTCCGTCCTGGCGATGGTCAATGTCTATCGTCACTCGGCACGGCCTGACTCCGAGCCACCCGTCGGCGATCAAGCTGCCGTCGCTCCGCTCGGTGAAAACAACGGTGCCGACGAGCCCCTCTCCTTGTCGGCCCTTACTCGTTTCCCTGATCAGGGGTGCCTCCATACGGCAGTTCCTCCGCAGGTGGCCACGCTCGCCCGTAACGGCGCGTCCTCGCTTCTCACGGCTCGTATTCTTGGTGATGGTGCCACTGTTCCCTTCACCGCCTCCACCCTCAGGGCTAACGTCGGGGCCTCTCTGAGGTCATGTTCCCCGCTGAGCATCACCTTTTGACGGATCTCAGCGTCGCGGAGCGCATCAATGAATGTATAGGCTGCCTCCCGCTGAATGTGGTCCAGAGGCTTGTAGGCTAGCAGCTCCACATGCTGTGCGAATTCTTGCAGCGACTCATTAGCGCGCTGGGTCCTCTTCCTGAGCTGGACTCGGTAGGCGGCTGCCAGCTGGTGGTCACCGTACCGGCTGTCGAGGGCCCTAACGATCTCTTCGTAAGTAGCACCCGGCTGAAGGCTGTGTAGTACTTCCGCTGCTGGTCCTTGCAGTATGCCGAATACGTACACGGCCCTTTCCTCTGATGTTCAACCGTTGTGCCCGCACACGGTCTCGAATTGGGCCCGGAAGTTACGCCAAGATGTTGTCCCGTCGAAGCGGGGGCACTTACTTCTTCTTTCAGGACTCGAACCCCTGACTCCACAACCTGCGGCATTTCTTTGATCCGTTTTTCAACCAGTTCCTGTACGTCCTGCATAATGTCACTCTTTAATTTTCTTTCGAAAGAGCGCATTTCGTGTTCTAATTTACCTTGTCCACCCTTAACTTCATTTAATTCCAGTTTCAGTTCGCTCTTGATTTCGTCCCGTTTGGATGAGAGTTCGGTGAACTTACTGAGGAGAGCCTGAAACTGTTCGCTACCCATTTTACGATTCACTAGAAGTTCCTAGTTACGAAATTACTGCTACCAGTCGATCCCGATTCTGACACCAGTTGTAACGAGTTGGCGGGGTAGTAGGATCAATTAACACTAGACTGGCAGTTTCAATACTAGGATTCATTAGCTACGCGCTAGACTACACAAGGTTACACACAACAGTTACTCATAACACAAACTTACGCAATTCGTGCGCTCTCTCTCCCTTAGTTTCTCAATTGTTCTCACACTACACAGTTTTACACTCACACACAAGGTCCCGCATCGCACGGCTACACGCTCTCTCCTTCGCCAACAGCCCGCACTGTAGCACACTAGTCCGATAATCACGGCAGTTCACACACTTCACTACACTGGCAGTCGCTCACGACTGAACCACATCAACTTCTAACTCAGTCTAACTCTCACTCACTCCAGGCAGGTCGTTCCTCTCTTATATAGCTGCGCTGGCTCTTCTAGAATAATCCGGATGCTGGACGGATCAATGAACCTCTCCAGATGGCACACTCCAGATTAATCGTGGAGTCATTTCCATACTCCTCTGCTACGGGACCGCGAGCAGAAGCGAGTGAGGCTGGACTAGCACTTAAGCGCTGCTTGTGACTGGCAAAGTTGAAGCGTAAGGGGTGGGCCTGTACGGTGCAGGGCCGGGCCCACTGCCAGTTGGCATGGCGGACGCTATGACGATGACCAAGTAAGAGGGGGGGGGGGGGGCATGAATGATACCTCAAAAACTGCAGCCCAATATTTCAAATTTTTACTGTACTGTATCATACCAACAGCAGAGATATTTGCTGGACAATACATGTGCTGACACATACATCCGTTTCCTGCTAGCGATGCGGTGTTTTGTATGAAGTCTCATCCATTTCTTCTTATATCCCGGCACTGAGTGCAGTCCCATCTTAAACATGTTTAATTTCACTTACTTTTTCACATGTCATCATCATCATCATCAGCCAATTCTATCATTACATGATGTGGCCTCTTTACGTTGTGAACTCAGCTTTTTCAGATGTAATTATATATAATGGTAATCTGAGGTAAGGGAATAACATAAATGAAGTGTGTGTATGCTATGTCTAAATTTTTACTGCATGCAGTGTTGAAATATTTACGTGTCTGGGGCCAGCTCACAGCATTTGCTTGACACACCATTTTTCTCTGCATGGTGTTCTCAACTCATGAGTCTAATGTTACCCAACTCCAAAAGTCAAGTTTTAGGGAGGAAGGGGGTCTGAGATTGCTCTTGATAAACTGTCAGAGTGTAGTAAATAAACAACTAAAATTCAGTACATTGATGGAATCTCATGAGACTGATGTGGTGATAGGAGTGGAATCGTGGTTGAGAGAAGGGGTGGGTTTTAGAGAAGTATTTCCAGAAGGGTACACAGTTTATCGTAGAGACCGAGGAGATAAAATGGGAGGGGGTTGTTTATTCTGGTGAAGGAAACCTATTGTTCACATGAATGGTTTCCTGATGAAAGAGATGAAATATTAGGGATAAAATTAGTTTGTGATAACATGAAGAAGGTGGGAATTATAGGAACATACAGGCCTGGAAGAGAGGATAGAGACATGGAAATATTTGAGAAAATAATAGATTATACTCATAAAAACAATAATAATGAAATGGTAATAATTGGGAGAGAACTAAACTTGCCTGAAGTGTAATGGAATAGAGCTGCAAGTGAAGCCCATGAACAGAAACTGGCAAATAATTAATTTGGGAGGGAGGATTTACACAAGTAGTACAAAACCAACTCGTCTCAATCACTTACTAGATGTATTCTTGGTTAAACCATGGGAAATTGTTGATAAAACTGAGGTAATTGAAGGAATAGAAGACCATAAGGCTGTAATAATGGATGTAGGACTGGTACCAAAAAGGCTTAATAAGAGGGTTACACAAGACAAGAAATTGTACAGGAACACTAAAGTTGATGAATTTGGGACTTACCTTAAATCACAATTCAGTTGTTGGATAAGTGAAGGGAGTAATGTGGATACACTTTGGGCTAAATATAAATGAATCATCTGGGAAGGAGAGAAGAGATTTTTACCTGTCAAGAAGGGTAAAATGACCTCAGACCATGTTTATTATAGAAGGGAAATAAGAAAATTGAAATGAACATGTACAATAGTAAACAGGAAAATCAAAAAGGGTACGGAGAGTAGAGAAACTAGAAAACAGCTAATGATGGAACTGAAAAGAGTGAAAAAGGAAGCAAAAGAGAAATATATGAATGGCATACACCAAGAGGGTAATGACCACAAAGGGAAACGGCAAACTGTGTATTCATATATCAGGAATCAAAAAGGAAAAGGAATACAAATTCCTACAATGGTGGGAGAAGAGGGTGAACACTATTTAACAGGTGCGGAGAAAGCAAATCTATTTAGTAGAGAATTCAGAGATTCAGTAGATGATTATCAGGAGTTGGAAACCATAACAGAAGACAGAGAGGGAGAGAGACAGAGGGAAACAAGAAACTTCTCATTCACAAATGAAGATATTTTCAGAGAAATCCAACTGCTTCAGCAAGGAAAAGCAGCAGGAAGTGATCAAATTACTGGGGAGGTATTAAAGACAATGGGGTGGTACATAGTGCCTTATTTAAAATTTCTCTTTGACTATGTCATAAATAATAGTGTAATACCAAAGGAATGGAAGGAATCTATAATAATACCAATTTATAAAGGAAAGGGTGATAAAAGGAAACCAGAGAACTACAGACCAATCAGCCTCCTTGTGTTGGAGAGTTTAATAGCAAAGTACATTAGAGGGATATGTGATGTGAAGACTTGGTTCATGAGGAGCCAGTATGGATTTAGAAAGAAATATTCTTGTGAGGCACAACTGGTGGGATTTCAGCAGGACATATCAGATCAGTTGGATTCAGGAGGCCAGTTAGATTGCATAGCCACAGATCTTTCCAAAGCCTTTGATAGAGTGGAACATGGAATATTATTAAAGAAATTGGAAGGAATATGATTGGACGTAAGGGTTACACATTCGAGAAAAACATTTCTAAATTCAAGGGTTCAGAAAGTCAAAGTAAGAAATAATGTATCGCAGGAAGAGAAAGTTTGGAAGGGAATTGCACAGGGTAGTATAATCAGTCCGTTACTTTTCTTAATATACGCAAATGATTTAGGGAACAATATAACATCGAAAATAAGATTGTATGCAGATGACATAAATGTTTATAGGAAAATAAATAACATTGAGGATTGTTCAGATTTACAAAGGGACTTTGAGAGTATCCAACAATGGTTTAATGAAATAATATGAAGGTTAATGGAGGCAAATCAACTGTTACAACATTTACAAACAGGAGTTTTAAAACTGAATTTGAATATACAGTACTTTGGATGAGGTAGTTATCCCAAAAGATGGCAAGTGCAAATACTTAGGTGTGAGATTTGAAAGTAATTTGCACTGGAAGGGTCATGTCGATGACATTGTTGGGAAAGCATACAGATCGTTACATGTCATAATGAGGCTACTTAAAGGATGCAACAAAGAATTAAGAGAAAAAGGTACTTAGGTATGGTTTGTCCATTATTGGAATATGCAAACAGTGTTTGGGATCCTCACCAAGAATACCTAATAAAGGAACTAGATCGTGTGCAGAAGAAAGCAACAAGGTTTGTAACAGGGGATTTCAGGAGAAAGATTAGTGTATCAGAAATGTTAGAGGAACTTGGGTGGGAAACTTTAAGTAAGAGAAGGGAGAAAACTAGTCTTATAGAATTATATAGAGCCTATACAGGAAAAGAAGCATGGAGGGAAATCCATGAGAGGCTTCAGTTGGAAAATAATTTTATCGGCAGAACTGACCACAAGTATAAAATTAGAAGGAATTTAGCAGAAGTGATTGGGGTAAGTTTTCTTTCATTGGGAAGGGCATGAAGGAGTGGAACAGTTTACCAAGGGTAGTGTTTGATCCTTTTCCAAAATCTGTACAGATATTCAAGAAGAGAATAAACAGCAACAGAAAAAATAAATGACATGTTAGAGGGCATTCGACCAGTGCAGGCTATTGTACATAAAAAATGTGTGTGATTAAATTAATTTCATCCCCTGGTCTATGGAGTTTGGACAGGCAAAGTAGGGTACTGCCTGTAGGGGTGAAGTACAGTGGGGACCTCAAGGCCCCTGGGACCTCTACGGTAGCTGTGAAGGCCCTTCGGGAACTCTGAAAAGTGGTGGCAAAAGGTGCTCTGGTTAAGACGCAGCAGTTTGTTATGCTACTTAGGTTCCAGAATGGGTAAAAAATAAATAAGTAAATAAATGCAATGTAAATTTTAATCTAATACCAGTTGTATAGTAATATTTGAAGTAATTCCACATACTGTATATGAACTGACCATGTTTGTAAGTTGTACAGGAGATATTATAAGTACTGTAGAATTTTGTAAACAGTATAAATGAGCTGTGTATTTAATAGAAAAAAATTGTTAGCATAAATTGTATAATAATGTATTCTAGGAAAATTTTCTCCTTCTCTTGTTAATTTAATATTTAGTGCTAGACAATAATGTATTTTAATGGACCATTTGCCACTGAGGTAGACACCTCATTTGCAAATAAAGAGATTTTGATTTGATGTGTGCCGTGTTGTGAGAAGTGGAGTAGTTTCCCATTGATTTCATCATCAAATGTAGTGCGTTTTTTTGTGAACATTATACAGGGTCTGTTGTTATTTTACTCATTTATAAATTTATTCTTTTTTGTAATGATCAGGAAAGTTTAAAACAGTTGTGTTATGCAGCGGTACAAATACTCCTTGTGTTGGTGATATGTGTACATGTGTGGCTGGCTTGCAGAAATAAGGAGTGAGGTACTTTCCCGTTGTTTTTCCTCTTTGCTTCAGGGTTTGAATTCATGTCTATGACATAAAATTGTTTTTTATTCTCGCTTGGTGAATATGTGTTTGTGCCTTGAAGTTGGTAATATTGTACCTGGATGGCATATCCCATAAATTAACCATGATTTGATATTAGAAGGAGAATAGTTACACATGTTGAAATGGGAAAAATCAGTGAACAAAATTCAAGTCAAAGGAAGCGTAGATATGAACAAATCTGCAGCGTGACCCATTGGCGCCAGAAGGATTATTCTGTCACAATTGCAAGGCCACTCGAGTACCAGCAGGGGAGCCATCAGCATGCGACAGGAAGATTTGGATAAACCAGTGGGTCTCGCACGAGAAGAGAAAGGACAGTAGGAAAGACAGAGGCCTAGTTACAACATGAGGGTCAGGCAGAACTTTCTAGTACGTCAGAAATTCTCGGAAGCTGTACGCCAAATATCCCTGCGCTTCAGGGCAAAAGAGTCCTTATGTTGCCACAGAGGAAGACTCGAATTAACCGCCCGCTATCGGCCAATCACAAAAAGCATATGGCCCTGCAGGGATACCAGCTTGACAGAAATGAATTGAAACATCAATTATTTCCGAAATTAATTATTAATTAAACATTGCAATTATCTGAATTTAATCAAGGAATTTTTAGATGTGCACAAAAGAATCAGTTATAAGTATAATAAACTGAAGAATAAAATTCTCGGAAATGGATCATCTCAAACTGTATTGGCCGCTATGACGGAGTTTAGCCCACCTAATGTGGAGGAGCAATATCCGCTAATATCTCTGAGATCTACGAACGATATTAGAGTATGTTCCATACGACCCCATCATCTATATACACTCTCAATCGTGCGCCGATCTCGTGCGAAGTGACGTCTCGTTGATATTCGGAGGGAAGCAGTCGTGTCAGCCCGAGTTCGAGCGATCTTTAAATCCTACCAGATCTTGTTACGGTGAACTGCGACTTTCTATCGTAGAGTGCGGAAAATAGCAGTCAGTCAGTAGTCGGTGAGACATTTCGGACGCGCCGTATCGATATTCGTGCGATATATTGGACACGACGTCGTACGTGTCTTGTCCGGGAAAAGACGAAGAATAACCATTGTAATTAAAATTTTGGTCTTAGTCACCTCAGTGCAACGATGTGTTAAGAGAATTTTCATGTATAAGTTTTAAATATTAGACCGGTGTTTATAATGGCTGAACACCTCAGTGTAAAGTATATTTGTGACCTGTAAACGGCAGGAGTAGACGGGTGAGGGCCGGAGTGGGCCCCTCATTCGTAAAATGCCGCCGAGGATCCAACTAAATAGATGAGGACTAATTTGTGAATTATTTGGGAATGTTACCGTGATTAGAAGGGACACAATGTCATTTAGATGTGGTTACTTCATGTAAAAAATGGATCGCTTCCCGAATCCATTATTAATTTAGGATAGACGGACAGAGCTAAGATTTGTAGCGTAAATAATGGCTATGTTTTCAGTAGTATAGTTGTTTGTTGTAAATAGTGTACATTGGGTTTGGGTTTAGTATTTTAGTTCATGCATGTTTTATGGTGTTAGTTTATTCGAGCTTTTCTCGATATTGAAGCAATTGTGTAGTTGTTTGTACTGACCCATAGTTTGCTTATCCGTCAGTTGATGACAAGTAGGGTGAAATTTGATCGTGTTCTATGAGAAATCCAGTCACATGAAACACCAGTGTCGTTTTGTTTTCGTGTTATTTATTACTATGTAGGCTATTTGTTGGGAAGGTCGAGATAAAAAATTCATGAAGCCGAGATTTTGCCGGTGATTGAATTGTCGGGAAGTAAAATACAATATTCAAATGTAAACTTTGACTGGGAATCGCTAGAGACACCTTAAATTCTGAGTGGGTTCCAAGTCATGTCAGACTGCTGCCGCTGGTCTAAACCTATTGTTTAAATCGCCGTCTTAATGAACTATAAATAATGGGAAAAATTCTTATTGTGCAAATAGTGTTTTGGAACCGCGTAATAATCACGTATTCACGACTGTTAAAAATTATGGGAATATAAAATTACACCATTACGATCAATCGTGGAGACTAACCTCAGGAAACAAATCAAGTGTAAAGGCGGAAATTAGGAATAACATGCAGTAAATCGTACTTTGTCGTCGATGGAATATAATCAGTCAATAACTCTGTGAATAATAATTGAGTGATATTACTCTGATGTGTAAGGAAGGAAGGAGTCCCTCATCAGGGATATTTATAATGATACTACGATGAAATAGTCTACAAGAAACGGAGAAAGTGTTAGTGTCCGTGAGATGTAGGCACTGTAAGACTGAGCTACGGAGGGTGCAGGGATCGAAACCCGTTATAGTACGTCAAGAGAAGGACAGGCTGCATGCGTAGTTATGTGAAGTGCTACGGCCCCAGAGATCATAGAGGTTGATAGTCCGCATAAATGACCGTCAGGTGTAATGATTAATGATGGCAGATTAAACGAATTTAAAAGGGACCAATAATAATAATAATAATTTCGTACCCCACTGTCGGCAGCCCTGAAGATGGTTTCCGTAGTCTCCCATTTTCACACCAGGCAAATGCTGGGGCTGTACCTTAATTAAGACAACGGACGCTCCCTTCCCTGTCCCATCGTCGCCATAAGGTACACCTCTACGCGGCGCGTTCAAAATGAGCGCCTAAAAGAGCTCCTCTATCTATCAAAGGTGAAACCAATAATACAAACAGTTAGAACTTTACTCAGAAGATGTCACCACTAAAATCTGATATAATTTTGTTATTGTGAAGTTTTCAGAACTGACTGTATTTCTACTTGTTTTTTTTTCATTCACCAAGAAGTTTGGACATTCTCTCATAGATGTCACTGCTAAGAAACTATGATTATGCACCCTGGTGCGAAGTGAAAGAACTTTTTTTGAAGACGTTTTGTATTCATAAGTGGTTTTTTTACTAAATGATGCTCATTTATTTTTGGGTTGGCAATATTTATCTTTTCTTTCCATCAGATTTGAATCTAGCCAATCCCAAATTTCTGTAATTAATTTTCTACCAATCGCCAGCTTTTTCTTCAATTTTGAGTGTAACTTTGAAACTGTCCAAGAAAATTGAGAGGGTGTGGCTGGTTTATTCGTCAAAGGCCTCGAACTTTCCCCGAGGGTTTATAAACTGCGAATTTTCTCGTCTCTTGGCCAATTGAACATCATCTGAACTAGTGTGTGTGTCAAGCAGGAGGCGGGAGGCGCCTCTTTCATCAGACAGCAGTACACGAACAAGACAATGGCCAATTAACATCTTTATTTCTTGCTAGCTCTGCAGTTTAACCCGAGGGAGAGGTCCGAAACCTTAACTATGTAACCTATTTTTCTGCAAATGTAACTTCTGCCGGCTTATGTAATAACTTCTTAAAATCTTTAACTGTAAATCGGGGATAGAGAGTGATGTACCCTCTCAAGCTCCCCTCCATATTGGTTTGAGGTGACTACGTTTTGTAACTGGTTTTCTTCCTTTCCGGAAAGTCTTAATTTATTCTTATATGAGTCACCTCCATAGTTTGTGAATAGCCCCTGTTTCATCGGCCTAGTGCCATTTAGGTTTTAAGAATTCATATCCAGGAGTGCAGGTACACGCCTCCATTCAATTTGTGTTTCGGGCCATTTACTTAACCTTTTCTTTTCCGCAAAGGCTCAATAGGTTGGGTACAAGATACCCCTGTTTCATATTTGTAAGTTGTGCCTATCAAGGCAAGTAATTGTAATTTTCTGGTATTGTCTTGAATAGGCTTGGAAAACTGAGAGCACGTTAGCTCTTTTTCAAGTCTTGTAAAAGTGCCTCTAGGAGGCTTGATATTGTAAATTACGGAGCTGTGCTCCATGTATTAGCAGATTTCTGCCCTTGAGTAAAATTGTATTCTTTTGTCAATTTGAGCTGAGTGCTCCAGAATTGTGAAGCGAGGGGCTGGAAGCCCAGATTACTCAACAGTCACTAAATTTTGGATTTTCTTGCCTTATTTAAACCTTGTTATGGTACCTGATATGTCATTGTTATTTCACTAAGTGAAAAATTATTAAATTTGTTGTTTTTTGAAAATATAACCTTCGGTTTACGTTTTAAATTCAATTCTTGACTTTGTAGTTAGACCCATTCATCCCGACAACTTCTATCACCTCTGCGTTCCACGGGTAACCCGCAATAATAATAATAATAATAATAATAATAATAATAATAATAATAATAATAATAATAATAATAATAATAATAATAATAATCATCATAGGTTCGAGATTTAGACGAATGGTCGTGTGCCAGAGCCGTTGTTCGCGTTTGCTCGGAGCGGAGAGCAGCAAGCTATTTCCAGTCAAGTCTCTTGTTATGTATGTGATGTGCTTGACCTTCCCAAGCCAGGTGTTCGAGCCCGACAATAATAAACATTTTGAGGTAATCCGTGCAATGACGAGTTCGGTATGGCATAACATGAACTGGGTCCGTCCGCATATTAATTCCCGCCTAATCATAGTAACATTATCCAAAGCAAGGTGCCTGCCTTGGCAATGTACACATTTGCCGAAGGTATCTCATCAAACGGACCGAGAAGCCGACAGTAAAATTTAATTTACTCTCGGGACGTCCATGTGAACCACCCACTCATACGAACGCCGGATCAGATGATGGAGCCACCTCCAGCAGTCCACACCACTTGCGGCATTTTATTCTCCGGTCCAATCAGTGTACTGGTAAACTGTGCACGACTTAACTGCGCCAAATGTTGCAATAAACTGCTCCTTATGGCATTTTTTCAAAGGAAACCATTCTCATACTCTTTTTGTTGTAGTTTTCTATGGATGCCCATGATAATTTTAAAGTGTCACTTCCCAGTCCTATCGTGGAGTCCTTTAATTTGTGTTTATGCTTGAGCGTTCTCCTACCTTAATTTGCATGCCACGTTCATCCCCGTGTTTATTGATGAACCGGACACTCAGAGGTGTATGGAATGAGTGCGAGCAGTGTATAGCCAGCTCACAGAAATGAGTGAGCTAGTTTCCCTCTTCAGGGTGACTCATCACAATCTAGGTTGCCTGCGTGTTAATTTCAACTGTTTGGTTTTATACTGAATGACACATACAGTTGTAAGTTCGTATTTAGAAGATAGTAGGTTCCAGAATGACATCATCGTTTGCTTCGAGGTTGCCTGCGTGTCAATTTCAAATGTTTATATCTCACCCTCCCCGTGCCCAGCCCATTCACCTTTACTGCACCCTCTTCTCATTCACCTGGCAGATATTTGTGATCAAGTAAGTTTTCTGATCAGAACACAAGGGATTGTATGCTGCCTGTTCATATCTTTACTGTTTATTATGAGCAAGGTAAGATAACAACAGACCCTGTATGTTCTATGCATTCAAACATTTACAGACATGTCACCATCTTAAGAGGTCGCAACACAATGCATTTCCGGTCTTCTGTAACAGGACAGAACCTGCAGAGTTTGCTTGGGCCCTGCCGTCATGTTTGTAAGGGGACAGGTCACGTTATTTGTCCGTCGGATGGAGACGTAAACCCATGAGCTCACAGACTGCGATTGTGTAGTTAGAGCGCTCTCAAATGGCGACGGGAGGGCAACTGTCTGTAAAACTGGGCCCAAGTTAACGACTGTGTAGTTACGCCGCTTCGAAATGGTGGCGGGGAGGGGCCACAATCAAAGATGGCGACGGGAAAGCCTTATGACCCTAAAACTAGGCCCTATATAGTTAAGCTCTTCCAAGATGGCGTCGGGAAGGGCATCTACCTGTAAAACTATGCGCTGTAAATTTGGCCCCTCGAACACAGCATCTGGAAGGGGATCTGGCAAGATTGGGTCGGTAAGGGCATTTGCCCCGTAAAAGTAGGCCCTGTGTAGTTAGGCCCGTCCAAGATGACGTCTGTGAGGTTAGGGCTGTTCTCTTATTCAAATTCTGCACCTAACACGTGGCTTATCCTTTTTTCGCTAGTTGCTT
The DNA here is from genome assembly GCF_040414725.1 of Anabrus simplex. Classification (NCBI taxonomy): domain Eukaryota; kingdom Metazoa; phylum Arthropoda; class Insecta; order Orthoptera; family Tettigoniidae; genus Anabrus; species Anabrus simplex. The sequence goes on from NC_090270.1 coordinate 349,121,963, forward strand.
TACGTCGCACCGACACAGATAGGTCTTATGGCGACGATGGGATAGGAAAGGCCTAGGAGTTGGAAGGTACAGCCCCAGCATTTGCCTGGTGTGAAAATGGGAAAACATGGAAAAACATCTTCAGAGCTGCCCACAAGGGGATTCAAAACCACTATATCCCGGATGCAAGCTGACAGCCGGGCAACTTGTCCCTTCGTGCTCATCTTTAGCACGTGCTACTAGGGGTCAATGACCTCGTGGGAAATTGTTTCTCAATCCCTCATATCCATAACATGTGTACATTATCAAAATCTGTATTCTTATAAAGCTGACGACATGTTTAGGGGACGAGCTGCACCATAAATAGACTAAATCACATAAATCTCACCTCGTTTTGCCTGTAGAAAAGTGATGTGTTCACGCAATGGGTAGGAACTCGCCAGCTGGTCCCTAAAAATACAAGTACAATACAATTTAAATTGCATGTGACACTCCACACACCACTCACACAAAAAGCACCCCCCCCCCCCGCCACTGACTGAGACTTGTTAGTGATAAGCAGCTAAAAACTACAGAGCTTCAAGACGGACAAGTCCCGTAATTCTACGAGGGTTTGTACAGTTCTATCTAGTGTCTATAACATCTCGATACATATAATTTAATTCATAAAACTCGGTTCTGTATGGTTTATGTGTATCCTACAGATGGTATTTCCCTCATGTACACAAGATACGAAGCGATTGCAATAGATAATGCAACATTTGGTTTTATTGAGGATTCAAATAGCCCTGCTGCAGCCTGTATGCCTGCACGGTACAACAGGACCATCCTTCATTGGGTCAAACACGTGGTAGACCGGGCTCTAGGGAGCTCTTGTCATGTCTTGCATTGTCGTGGAGAAGAAGTTCATTTGCATTTTTTGCGACTACAAACACGCTGAAGTACTTTCTTCAATTCCCTTCGAGTAGCACTTCAGAGTTGATTGTTTCACCCCGAGGGAGGACATCGTACAGAATAACCCCTTCAGAGTCCGAGAAGACCTTAGCCATGACTTTTACCAGTTGAGGGTACGGTCTTGAATTTTTTCTTCGTGGGAGAGTTGGTGTGGCGTCATTTCATGGATTGCTGAAGTGATGACTCCATGTTTTATCGCCTCTGACAATGTTTGACAAGGAAATGTCACCTTCAGCCTCACAATGAGCGAGTAATTCCTGTTAGGAGCACGTCAAGTACAGCAGCGAGGTGTTTCACTGTGGACACCTTGCTGCTCTCTGTTTGATACGTCCCTCCGTTACAGACGCCATTTTGAAGGCTCGTTATAGCACTGTCACCTATCGGAAATAACTAGAACTCTAAGTTACGAAGCGGGAATATTCAAAGATATTCGATTTTTTCAAACCGAAACTGGCCGAGAAAGAAAATGTGCTGTCTCCGTTTCCATCATCACTAGTCAGCCGCTCGCAGGGGTGCTCAGTTCATATACCCTGGATTTGATGGGGTACATGTAACTAATATGAACACGGTGAGGTCAACTAAAACCTACAAATGAATGTGGAAGAGACCAAGGGAAGGGACGTGGCAGCCAAGGCCGGAGTGCCGCTACAGTAGGCAGCCCGGTAGATGCGAACACTCCCGGCACGGGAGAGTGTAGAGAATGGAACCAACCAAGTCGTAATTTTAGAGAAGAAATCGAAGAGAGACGAAGAGAATCAGAGAAATGGAAGGAGGCAATATGGGAGAGAGCAGCGCAAGAAGGACGTGAGGGAGCCGAGAGTGAGACACTTCAACGTAAGAAACAGAGGAATGGACGGCGCGAATGTAACAGCTCATAACGCTGTAATATAAACCCGACAGCGTAGTGGAAGGAGACGAAGAGGAGGAAGATGTCCCAGAAGCAGAATAAACGAACGAGGAGGTCAACGCTTGTGAACCAGACCCCAGTAAACGTGCACGTCTTGACCAGGAAGTGGATGACACATATCCGGAGTGTGAGGACGACGAGCAGAAGGCCGCAGACAGGAATCATACCCAGTTGAAAATGAGATACCACGGAGAAAGAAAAATCATTCCACGATTTTTTGCCAAAGTACGGAGGATATGAGCCCTCACTGAAGTGCTCATTTAATTAATCAGTCATTTAGTCGAATGTACAGAGACTATTTCATTTTATTAAGTACTAGTAACTGGCAGGGAACATCTACATTCAGCAGCACATGTCGCAATTTGTACAGTAAGCTTGGAGCTCGCCAGCTAAGTTTAGGACATGACGTACACAAAGCAGAACAAGGTAACAATAGAACTCCAACGCCCAGACCAAAGGAAAACATTTCTGAGGTCCGGCGAGAGCTACAGGACCTGGAAATATACGTTTGAAGAAAGCATCACGAGAGCGATGCCACCGTCAATACTGCTAGGCATTGGTCTATATAAGCGATGGCGCCGACCGAGTACACGACGGCGCTTTAGAGGACGAACTGATTGAGCTACCCGATTATTCGGCGAGATTCGGTGCAGGTACGCGAGTGCGGGTCAGAACTCATGTTTCTTGATCGGGTGGGGACTTGAACTTTGGTTTAAGACGCTTAGTCTGTATTTCAGTAATTCAAGATGTTAAACTTTTAAGAATGGTTTTTAGTTTTCGATTTCAGGAGGGAAGAACAGTTTCCAGATAGTCACTGAATGTTTAGTAGCTTGCCGCTGTAAAGAGATTTTACGAGGACATCAAATTCAGTTATTTCCAGTCCATCATTTAAATGGGAAATATTTGACCTAGTTACGGGATTAGACAAAAAGTTGTTCCGCGACTGAATGAGAACTGTTTTCACGGTCTGTGGAAATTACCATAGCAGTAATATTCTATTAGATGGTGGGTTAATCTTGACCCAGTTTCCTACACCGTGTACGAGGGGATGTTTTAGACGGCATTAGAAGCAGAAGCAGCGACAGAGACTAGGAGATAACAGTTCTACGGCAGGATGGAGACCCAAGTCTTTTCTGAAGGCATTATCTTCGCTATGGCGGGTTAAAACGATGGGGAGCCAGCTGTTCCGATGGCTGGCGGGGATAAGTCAACGAAATACAGGACGTGAACGTGGCTTAATGTTGCAAAAGGGGAAGAACTACGTCATGTTTAAAATAAATGTTACGAAGTTTGTTAATGTAAATATAACTGGAACTGCATGAGGTCACAGCTTGATTTCTTTCAATTTTACCCAGATTTTTAGTTGAGGGGTTAGAGTCATTTATTTTACGAGTCAGTTTCTTATTTTAGCGTCATTTATTTTGATTTGTTTTGCTTTGATATTTGAGACGCAGTATACATCTCGGGGCTTAAATGGAAATAAGAATTTAAATTAAAGTCAGGAAGGACTAGATTAAAGTAGGTATTATTAATGGCAGCTCAGAGAGTACGCAAACATGCCGTCACGTTTTCTGAGATTTCCTGCATGACGTGTGAAGGAGAATGTGTGAGACGGTGGAGTTCGGATCCACAAATTCTGATAGCGTCATCTTCACCACTGTTTTGAATATCAAGACGAGCGTAAATTAGTGTTTGATTCACGAGTTCCTCGAACGCAGTTTCCTAGTTCAAGTTCCGAATATTAGAATCAAATTTTCCGTAAAATTTTATTATTATTATCAATGCGAGTTTCTTGAGTTGTAAGATTGAAATATTTCAGTAATTTTCAGATGGTCAGGCTACGTGGCATTTTCTTAGTTTCAGATTACGATATTATTACAGAGTTGGCCACTTCATTACTTATACAAGCGCGAGTGCTTTGATTTGTGACCAGCGCGATCTTGTTTCTTTTCAGGCGGGCGAATGTTAGACGATGTCATTTTATATACTTTTTTCAGTTTTGGCAACATTAGGACATGAAATATTATTTGTGCGATTTTGAGTAAGAGGACGCGTTCCTCATTTAAAAGGCCTGCAATTTTCATGACTGTGTGACCTGCCTCGTCTAGACTATTGAACAGCGGATGTAAAGGGTTGGAACTTATGTTTTTCATGTTAGCAGCTTTATTTTGGGAGACTGAATCTCCGCTTTTGTGTCATTCCCGCGTGTGTTGGCAAGGGTGATATGCGTGTCTACCGAGTAGTGTTTTATTTTAGCGGCCTTTGTCCATGCCACTACGGTTCTCTTGTGCTCATGGTTGAGGTGTATATATATCGCAACGCTTAGTTTGGATTATCTTTTATGATAGCCGCGCTGAGGAATTTTTGTGTCATGTAATTTATTTCAGGAACCTACGCTGAATAGGAAGTGTTGCTTAAAGTGTAAATTTATCTCCTTATATTTTCCATCGAGTCTCTGAGTGAGTAACGATTGCGAAAATGCCGCATGCTTTTCTTGCTGAGCCCTGGAAAATATGACATGTTTTTGTTTCTTTGAATGTGTATATTTGCCTTTTTATATTTGGCCAGAATTCTACAGCACGGGTGCGATGATCGACGTCAGCAAACTTCGAGATGAGACATGTACTAACGAGACTGTCCGTGCACGGCTTCCATCATCACCTCTGCAAATACAAGGTGTACCACAATCCGATGAAGACGTGTATGTGCCAACTGTGTACAAAGCAAACAAAAAGCATAAGTGAATACGCAAAACTAAGTATTAATAGAAATAATATTTAAATTATTTCTTTTGCTGTACTATGCACATTTGTGCGCACTTCCAATATATATATTTGCCTTTTGATGTGATTTTATTATGTGTGGTTCCGATCCACAGTGTTCTCTTGTGCTCTTGGTTGAGGTGTATATATATTGGTACGATGTTTTACTACTCAGCGTGTTTATACTGTACAGTTAGATTAGTTCTTGTCTCCAGTTTGGCGCATTAAATCACGTAATTTCTTAAGATTAAGGACCCCTACTGCAATATCAAGTGTTCAGGAAAAGGAAACGTACTCGTCTACAGTTCAAAGTGTTCACAAAAGTGTGATGAGAGCACGCAAGCCCATGTGTTAAAATGAATGAAATTTCAAGACCCGATCTGATATGTCAAGTATCTGTGTCTGCATACAGTGCCACATTTGAATGCCTTCTATTTTTTTATTCCAAAAATGGACTGTATCAAGCTGAAAGAAAAATTCCGAGTCATCTAAAAAAAGTGGATCATTTGATACTTTTTGGTATTTTTCTTGTTTACTTTAATAAACAGATTTTCCTCCAAAAACTAACGTCATGCTTCGCCTTGCTTTATTTGTAGCTTTAAGTTGACTTCATCGTGTCCATACTAATTATATGTTCCGCATTAAATCCAAGGTGTATGTAATTTTAAAGCAATTTTTTATCATAGTTCGAAGTGAGCAGCCCTGGGAGCGGGACCTTGATGGTAGAAGTTAGCAGTGGCGGATACCTTGCCTTGCTCTCACGGCTAACAATGTGTCCATCATTCTCAACTGAGGTTTGGGCTTCACTGGTAGCCCTCAGTATACGCCACTAGAGATGGGCACTATCGACTGATAACTATCGAACTAGTCGATAGTTTAAACTATCGTAACAGTCGACTACTTTAAAAAACAAGTCGACTGAATTCAGTCGCATTCCCGCCACGCATCTCTCCACGTTTCACTGTCCAGTCAGCACAAAACACGTCGACTGAATTCAGTCGCACTCAAGTCAGAACGACATGGAAGCGAATGGAACTATCGGTTTATGGTCACTTCGGATATGTAATAACTTATATAATTATGTTAACTTCGTATGTACCTACGATATATGGCGATTTTCTCTTGTCATTTATATGCTCTTTATTTCGTTGCATATTTGTTTATGTTAATTACGTTAAGCCGTATTCATAAATAAGGCATAACTATCATAATAATAATAATAATAATAATAATAATAATAATAATAATAATAATAATAATAATAATAATCTAGAAAATACGGTAGTATTGTGTTCGGCTGTTCTCATCTACAGTATATCTTGATTGTGTACTACAGCAACGCGTTTTACATATTATTGTTAACATTGTTCGGGAATAGAGCTTCATTGTCGTCTTTCTACGTTTCACTGTCCATTTAGCACCAAGAAAGGCCATTCGTATGATGTTGTTTCGTATTAAGGGCATCTCTCTATCTATTAGCCCCGTGTACGAACGAGTGCGTAAATAGGATTTTAATGCGTGTCTACACAAGTGATTTCTAATTATATGTAAATTGCGTTAAAATGAGCCGAATTCGTAAAAGTACGACTCTCCACTTCCGATACGGAGAGTTTCGACAGGAAACATTCGAATGTTTTTCATGGACTGACTAGTTGTAGTTGCGTTATATGAATATTTTCATATGACTGAAATCATTCGACTGTTCAGTCTTCTCGACAGGAAGAAATGAATACTTTTGTTCGACTGAAAACATTCGACTATTTAGTCGATAGTTCGAAGGGACTATCACCCGACTAGTCGATAGTGCCCATCTGTAGTGCTATCTCAGTAGAGTAAACTCAAGTCCTCATCCCGAGGTGAGGCAGCTCTTTTCACGCACAACCCTAATTGGGGTGAACTGCATGTACCATCCCAACCACTTACCATTCTTAAATTTCTGGCAGTACCAGGAATCGAACTCGGCCTCCCTAGGAAGGCAGCTAACAATACTATACGCGCACTTTATCTTGAGCCCGGATCTCCATAGTAACGAATGGGAACTAGGCCTCAAGTAAAAGTGCGCGTACTATACTAACGGTTACCAGGGTTGCCACCGTTAGTACGTTAGTACTAGATCTAGTACTTCGTGGACATTTTTAGTACGTTAGTTCTTTTTATGGAAATCTAGTACTTTTTACGGAGGTAGAGTAGACGTTCTTCCACTGCAGCAGAAGAACAAGAAAGACACTGATAAGAAGTTTCAGAGCCAAGTGTCTATCTTTTCATGTTGAATTCGGTGAAAAAGGTTTTTTTAGAGGGTAGTTTTTAGTGATCCTATTTTAAGAAATCTCTACATGTCGAACTAGAAAACTGCAAAAGAGATGGCAGTTTCATCAATATAATCCTATTAGCTATATATTTCCCTAATGTAATTACAGAAAGTGGTTATGAAGTTAGATAGGAAATGGTGGGTGGCAAATTCCACAGAAACTTAAAAAGCTCTTCAGTCTCTCGAACACAGAGGTTCAATATAAATATTACACTATAACATGCCTGCAAAACAACACGCTATTAAGAAATAGGCCCTGTTTATATTTAACTTGTGTGTTCGACAGACTGGAACGGCTTTTAAGTTACATTTAACTGAGTCGACATTGGAAAGTATGGTTTCCTCCTTAACAAACAAGTCCACAGAATCACTGAAAGAGAACTAAGAATTTACGGTATGGAATTTTGGAACTCTTTAATCGAACTGAAAAATCCTGTAGCCGACTACATCTTTTCAAATTTGACAATTTTTTTGAAGGCATTGCTCTGTTTACCACATTCTCCTGCTGAAACAGAACAGTATTTTTTCCTGCTTTTTCTGTTAATAAGACCAGATTGAGAAATAAACTACTATTCTGTAGCGTATGTGAATGGGCTCTTTCTAAAGCACTCGTCTGCCCAAGCTGTTCACATTTCAAAACAGTTTATTGCTTTGGCAATATTTTTTAAGGATTAAGAGAAGAGCAAAATGTTAAATACATGTTAATATATTCTAAAAGATAGCCAACTTTTGGGTAGTGTATGAAGACAAAATGAATATATGAATGTGTGTGTGTGTGTGTGTGTGTGTACGCGCACGCGTGTTCATATTCATATTCTAAACATAAATAAATGACCCTCATCTGGTAGTCAGCTTGGAAATGGAAGTGTTAGGATAGTGGGTATTGAAACTGCAACATTGCTGCTTCCCATCATAGATATCAAAACCGATAACTTCTGATAATTACGATTTTCTCATTTAATAAAGGGGTATTTTTGATAAGTATACTTTTTCTATACTGCCTTTATGAATAATCCTACTCCATTGTAAAAAAATGATTTAGTACTTTTTTCCATAATCTAGTACCTTTTCACGGGAAAATTTAGTACGAACATTTTCTGCCCGGTGGCAACCCTGACGGTTACGCCACGGAGGCTGAACATATCTCAGTAACGCGGCGTCACAGAAGTGCGATGCGAGTTTTGTTTTGTTCGTCTAACATTGACGAAAATATGAGCCGTCAATGAGTAATGCACAACTTATAGCAATGTATGACTGGAACTACAGAGATCGACGTGGAGCAATGTGTACTCAAGCAACAGATAAGAAAGTGTTTGACCCCTACCGTATGTACTAAGTTCGGTTGTCACATACAGTAGGATGCCAGGAATACACTCTCTTCATCTATCGGTAATAAACATACTGTATTCTCCCAAATCCTGAAAAGTAACGTTCCTAAAAGGCACTATCATGCAAGTTAACATTATATTTGCGCCAAAGTCAGAAGAAAAATGATATTATGTGATACTAAACGTCCAAATATTCACTAGTAAATCCAACATCTTCAAAATATGCATTATGCATGAATTTCCCCCTAAAGAGCCCAAAACATGCAGGAAAAGTACTGTTATTTGGAATCTCTAAGCCGTACAACGAATATTTGCAAAGTTCGTGCTTCTTTAAAAACATTCATTTGCATGGAGATCTATTTGTCAGCAAGAAGGGATTTAAGAGGAACATCTTGACAGCAAAAAAATAAAGAATTCCCTTAGCTTATAGGGGGGGGGGGGGGGCAGCGGGATGAATGAGGCCTAAAAACAGCAATGCCCTGCCTAATCCAGCATGATATCATGCTTTATATCAAATGGGGAATTGCTGAGGACATCATGAAACATTTCCTAATTCAATGCCCCCAAGGAACACAAGTCAATACTGAATATATACGGTACATTATCGAAGCCATATGAATATCAATGATATGGAAACAATTTTCAGCACTGCATAAGCAGCTACCAATTCCAAGCAAAGGATTATCACAGGTACGACAAGTCCCTTGGATAATCCTTCATGCACCAAATGTCAAAATCACAACATGCACTGTTCAAACCAAAACTTGTAATTAAAACAACGATGGAAGATTAAACTTACTCCTTTGTATTACTGCAATATTCAGAGCAAAGCTCTATGGTTAGATCAGAGACTGGTAAATATTGGAGTTATGTTTTATGTACATATCACTTTTCAGGCTCTGATAATCTTGCGTCTAGTCGTTAAAAGAATATTCTTCATTTACAGGCAGATCAAAGATATAATTCTTAAAATGAAGAAAATAAAATCCGAGGTTCGTTATAAACACAACCATTCACTACAGCAGCCTACAAGTACCATAAAATTAGATAGGCCTACTGGAATGAATGCATGGGGCAGTCATTATATTTCAAGCAGATCCATATTCAACGTAGGTCTACTAAACTAAGTTGAAGCCTAGATTTACGAAATATGCGAAGTTACTACTCGACTTTGCTTTATGAAACATATAATTCTTTCAAAATGAATAACCAAAAAGAAATTCAATCCGCTTATGAAAGAGTGAATCATAAAAATTAAACAAAACACTACTTGTACCAAAAGTACCAAAAGGGATAGCAAAATAAATAATAATTATTGTTACTACTTGTTAATAAATTGTATTAAAATAACATTGTAAAGTGCTGCATCACTCAACTTAACGAGAGCGAAGTTGATAACACTCACGGCCTGAAACAGGTCTCCCACACTGAGCAACTGCTGAAAGTTTAGTTTAAACTGTGTGATTAGTAATCGGTTGAGCGTACACCTAGGCTGTGGCCAATGGTGAAACGTTAAATAAATCTTCATTTCGATATATTTTTTAGTTTCTTATCAAAATTCCAAATATTTATTTGAGAGAGTGCAGCTCACCTCAGTTCGGTAGCAACAAAGCCATTCGATACTGTCGTGTCGACCTGTCAGAAACTGGCCAGAGGACGCCGGAAACAATGAGAAGCACAACCAAGGAGTATACAACAACAATAGGCAATCCGCCTCAATTCTCCTCTTAAAGTTGTGCTAATTAAATGCGTCAAAACTGTCAAGCTGTCGAAAAGTAGGCTTACTGAAACCCGATGGAAAATGCCCTCGATCCTTTCCGATGTTTTTTTCGGCAAATAAAAGGAATATTACTAAAAGAAAACACCCACACATATATACAGTTAATTAACATTAAGCTCTACGTACCTCCATCTCCAATTTCTTTCCTTGTTCTTGAATAAATTGCCCATAACGCCTTTGTGAGAGAATCTCAGGCAGTAAAGCATCGAAATTTTTACAAGACCTTACTTCTGGATATTCAGTGCTTTTTTTTATCTTCTTCGGCAATCTTTTCGCCGTAATTCGGGATTTTTACTAATCAATCAATCAATCAATCAATCAATCAATCAATCAATCAATCAATCAATCAATCAATCAATCCTGATCTGCATTTAGGACAGTCGCCCAGGTGGCAGATTCCCTATCTGTTGTTTTCCTAGCCTTTTCTTAAATTATTTCAAAGAAATTGGAAATTTATTGAACGTCTCCCTTGATAAGTTATTCCAATTCCTAACTCCACTTCCTATAAACGAATATTTGCCCCAGTTTGTCCTCTTGAATTCCAGCCTTATTTCCATATTGTCTACTTTTAAAGACGACACTCAAACTTATTCGTCTATTGATGCCATTCCTCGCCTTCTCTCCACTTTCAGCTCAGAACATACCACTTAGTCGAGCAGCTTGTCTCCTTTCTTCCAAGTCTTCCCAGCCCAAACTTTGCAACATTTTTTAACGCTATTCTTGTACCCAACTGACAAAGAAGAAGTAGCAAGTATGATAAAAGAACTAAAAAAAATACAGTACCGGTAGTTGCCATTGTTATGGTTTAAGCAACACAGTTCTCAAACAGTAATCAACCGAATTAGTTCCATACATCACTGCATTCGTTAACAAATCGTCAGTTGAAGATACAGTCAGTACATTGTTAAAAATTGCCGAAGTTATACCCATCCATAAAGGCATAGATAAATCAGACATAAACAACCACAGACCAATCCCTATCGTTCCCATTTTAGCCAAATTATTACAAATTTAAAAAAATTTTAAAATTCCTTCTTAAGAATAATTACTTTTATAAACATCAATAATACTTTATTCCAAAATCCAGCACATACAGTGCTATTGAGGATATTATTATTAGGCTGCAGGAAGCTTTTGATTCGCGAAAATTAGCCTCGGGGTTATTTTTAGACTGAACAAAAGCCTTGGACACGGTTATTCATGATATCATGATCAGAAACTGGAAGAAGCAAGAGTAAGAGGTGTAGCGAAGAACTGGTTTAAGGATTATCTCAGTGATTGGTCACACTTCGTTTCATATAAAATTGCTAAAAGTTTATCTCTTCCTATAACAATTGGAACACCTCAGGGTTCAGTACTGGTTCCGATTTTATTTCTAATATTTGTGAATGATTTAGGCTCATTAAAATGACAAGGACAATTATCTCTTTTTGCAGATGATACAAATATTTTTATGTTGGTACCTCTGATAAAGAACTTGAGGTAAAAATGCAGTATGACATTACCTTATTACAAACTTGGCTTTCAAACAATGGACTATCCATTAATCTTAGCAAGACCAACTATATGATATTTCACAGCCCATATGTGCAACTCCTCTTGACCTTACATTAACATAATTCCATAATCTTTTAGCAAGAGTAGGCCTGCAATTTACAACATTTCTAGGTTTAAAATAGATGAAATGCTTGACTGGAACGAGCAAGTTACATAAAACATGCAAAAAATAACTCCAGTAATTGGAGTGCTTCAGAGACTAAGATCATTCAACCATAAGTTTTTAAAATCTATTCGTCATACTCTCATTGAAAGTCACCTGACTTACTGATTTATGTTTGGTGATGTTGCAATAAGGATCTCTTTGACAAAGTTGCCACCATACAAAAATGAGCACTAAAATACGCCCTTTACACCTACGGATAATTTGTATAAGAAATGCAGACTTATCCCGCTCCACGTATTACGTGATAGAGTTTCATACAAACATTATCATATAACACTCGAGGAGCACAGACAGTCCATAGAGAATTTGTAAGAACTAGTAAGCACCGGGTGAGCTTGCATCCGGGAGATAGTGGGTTCGAACCCCACTGTCGGCAGGCCTTAAGGTGGTTTTCCGTGGTTTTCCATTTTCACACCAGGAAAATGCTGGGGCTGTACCTTAATTAAGAACACGACCGCTTCTTTCCAATTCCGAGGCCTTTCCTATACCATCGTCGTATTTAGATATAAGGTGTAAACTCTGCCAATATTTAATTCTTGTTTTGAACCATAAGAGCTTCGGCTCAGGTGCCATTTCTTAAATAACAAAAATAATCTTTTGTCGGGGATCACCCAGAACAACATCTCCCTTGGTAAGTTATTCCAATCCGTGACTCCCCTTCCTATAAACGAATATTTGCCCCTGTTTGTCCCCTTGAAATCCATCTTTACCTTCATATTGTGATCTTTCCTACTTTTAAAGACACCACTCAAACTTATTCGTCTACTGATGTCCCCCCCACGCCATCTCTCCACTGACAGCTCGGAACATACCACTTAGTCGAACAGCTCGTCTCCTTTCTCCCAAGTCATCCCAGCCCAAACTTTGCAACATTTTTGTAACGCTACCCTTTTGTCGGAAATCACCCAGATAAAAATTGAGCTGATTCTCTTTGGATTTGCTCCAGTTCTTGAATCAAGTATTCTTAATCCTGGTGAGGGTCTCATACTCTGGAACTATACTATAGTTGGGGTCTTACCAGAGACTTATATGCCCTCTTATTTACATCCTTACTACAATCCATAAACACCCTCATAACCATGTGCACACTTCTGCACTCTTTGTTTACAATCATATTTATGTCATTACCCCAATGAAGATCTTTCCTTACATTAACACCTAGGAAACTGCAATGATCCCCGAAAGGAACTTTCTCTCCCAACAACGCTGTAATAAAAAAGGGAGGAAATTTCCCAGTTGAGAAACTCACAGCCTTACTTTATCATCATACCATTTGCCTGCTGTCCTCCTCACAACATTATTGAGGTCAGTTTGCAGTTGTTCACAATCTTATAACTTACTTATTACTCCGTATAGAATAACATCATCTGCAAAAGACCTATCATTGATTCCACTTCTTTACACATATCATTGATATATATAAGAAAACATAAAGTTCCAATAGGGAAACAGCTTAGTAGAATTTTTTACATGATAATATCTTTGAAAAACAGTTTTAATTTATAGGCTTGCCGAATAATGTACTTTGCATATTGCACCCGTCCCTACACATAATGGCTCCGGCATAATATCTACAGGGCGTTAACGGGTTGGAATAAAACAAATAGGCGCTTAACTCGACATAGCTTAAAGGCATACAGGGTAGGAGACGGATCATACCTAATTACAATGAGAACACATTCGGGTTAAAGTTTAGATTAATACAAGTGGTTTATTAGGCCTTAATGATGATGATGGTAATGACGCATTTATATACAAACGAATTACATGGATTATTATCAATTGTTGTTGTTTGTTATCGACTTTTAGTCGTATGTGATGGATCCGAGTATTATCTATCGCAGAGCGATCCATTATGACGAGATTCGAACGGGAAAACACTTATCATAGACACTGAGGCTATGTGATATCATGGACCAATAGGATTAACATGCATGCTACGAATCTGAGCAATCCCTATACTAAACACACAACTATTCCCCAACGAAGTACCAAGAAGGAACTCATAAAAATGTGGAACAAACGCCCGGGTTTGAACCGACCCTCACTTGTATACAATTCACCACCCCGATGGTCAACACCATCGGCAACTCAATTATAATCACAACAAGATACATAAACCCTTAAAGAACACAAATTATATACAGTAAACACGTGAGACATCCAGCCTTCGGTTGAGCATTGGGGTACCAATGCCGCTGTCGGGAACTGAACTGACACCCCTTGGGATGGAAGTGGGACTCTGAAAACCCTAAGCTACATTATACTCAAGTGTGTAATGACAGTAAACTAACAAGTACTGGTAACAATCGCCGTGTCATTTATTAGCGACTACATCATTCTGGCGTGTTGAATATTCCATTATTAGGCGATTCTTCCGCCCTCGTTCTATTTAACTCAAGGCTCCCCCTTTTACGAGCGGACGAGCATACAAAAAAACCAACACTTCTCCTCACTAGGTCAACTGCCCCAGCCCCTTTGCACGGCGGGTGGTCAATGGCCTCGGCCTTCACAGGCATAACGCCCTTTCTTAACAAAACACCCCATCTCGGGGATCGTTCACTAATAAACTGAACTTCATTGTTCATTAAACAAAATTACATCGGCTCTCAATACTTCACTTCAATTCAACACACACATTCGTTTACAATATCATGATCCCGCGGCGCGACACCGGTTTCTATGATACCAATACTTGCATGATTACCATAACTACAATTTATTATTATTATTATTATTATTATTACTATTATTATTATTATTATTATTATTATTATTATTATTATTATTGGGTTCATCATTACACTATCTCCCTACACGACTTACCTGGAAATTAGACCATACTGCGTGATCATAATTAACTTCCTCGTAATACGGTGTAATTAATCCATATCTAAATTGTGATTTCTGATAAAATCGTCACACGGTAATACAATTATGAATTAAATATTCCTCAATTTGCACTTAAATTGTGATAAGCCTGCCAATTAAAATTGTACACTTCCTATCTAAATATATGTCAGTGGAGGCCTGGGTGTCAGTTCCGAAGTCATATCTCGTAGTTCTGGGTGCTCACGGAATAAAATTACACTATTTACCAGCCATGCATTATCATCGCTGGACTAACTACAGCCTAACTTGAATTACACTGAATTACTAAAAAATTGGTCTCCTGACGCATCAATAATTACAAGTTTCCCCAAATAAAATGATTAAGTCAAAATACGACTGCATGCAAACTTATCGTATTACCCCTTTATTTACAATTGATTGCTCAGACGTGTTACTAATTAAATAAAGTAAATAGAAGCTACGTGTATCATGGTAGCACATCTACATTACTGAAGTTACAATCTTTAACATTATAGCGTCAGGTAATGATAACTGTTCCCCGCCCAATCTGATTACGTCATATTAATTATGATTGATACTCATCTCCATCTCGATGACCCGTTGTCAGCTCAGGGAGTCCATTGCTGGTTTAGTGCTGACCCATAGGCACCAAAGCAGTTACTGGAGGCACCATTCTTCTTTCCAACCGGGAGTCCATTGTTCTAGGTTGACGAAACCGCTGGCAGTATTCCTGAGGCACACAATACGTCACTATTTATTCCAAGATTTGTTTAGTTACATTCAGAGTGAACGTCCAGCCACGATATCGGACCTCACTCCGCGATCCGCGATTCAGTATCGGATTCCGCGTTCCTTTGTTACTACTCGACACAGTAGCGCCGTAGTAATAATAATAATAATAATAATAATATTATTACAAATTATATTTAATGTTCGCGACACGTCCCTGATCTTTAAAGTTTAGACACTAGCATCACGTCTATCCAATCTCTGCAATATTTACGCACAGTACGTGATTTCACTTGTAAATTAATTTTAAATTCACTCAAACAAAAGGTCGCTGGAAGCTCGAATGCACATAGCTTCGCCGTCCGTAAGCCACAAATCCCGACTGACTCTTCTCCCTTCCTGCAGTAGTTTTTACTAGGGAGCGATACCCCTTCCACTAATTTGCGTAGCGCCTATTCCCGGCGTACTCGAGGTAAAATAGTGCGGTTGAGACATAACCACTCAATTATCCTTCGGCGAATCTCTTTAAATTAATTAAAATATGTTCTGCTTCCCCTACCACACGGGGTGAAGTCCCTCCGTCGAGGACGTGTCATGAGACTAACCAGATGGCCCCAGTACTTTTCCACGCAGAAACAACACAGTATTCTTTCTTCTGCTGAAAGTTATCACGGAAGAGGACATTAAACACTCTAAATAAATGTCCCAGTAACATTCATCCCTTTTAGATCGGGAGATGAGCCCCTAATTCGAGTTTTATTAATTTTCTATCTCGTAGGTAATTAAGTTGGCCAGTCCGATTCCAAGATGGCTCCTATATTCCGTTTCGAAAAAGTTAGTTTCCCCTCATTCTGTGAGCCTTGAGGAGGGATGTCTTCTCTCGAGTGATGTCACAGGGAATCCCCATTCGTAACCCCTCCCGGGTCTAAGTTGGCTTGGCTTCATCTGCGGGGCCCCCGCTACACAAAGGATAATACTGCGCAATAAGTCGCAGACAAAGAAATCTCGTAAAATAATTTTAAAATACACAATTTATCTATCTCAATGGTATGAATATTAATTAGTTCCGGTATGACCTCTATTAATGATATGAATATTAATCATTTTCAGCGTTCTTTCCCTTTAATAGCATTGCGTGCGTAATTACGGATATCGATATCAACCTAAGGTCCTTGGATCATGCCCCTGTTGGGTTCATATTCCCCCCTCCCCGAGAAGAAATGGGTAAAGGCACTGGACACATTTCGTCGCTAAATATACAATTGGCAATATCGATTCACAACTGTTTCCAAACCTTTGCTTTCTGGCGAAGTTCCTGGTTCTCTCTTTCCAAATAATATGCTATCTGACGCAATGCTTCTCTGTAGTTCTCCCGGTACTGACATTCTGGACATTCTTCATCCCCAAGATCTCTCTGTGAAAACAAATTCTCCAAATAATTGACTTCTTCGGCTTCCTCATTTGGTCCCGACTCTTCATCTGACACGTCGCGTCGATCTTCTTCTCCGTCTTCCTCATCGTCTTCTTCTTCCGTTGCCCCAAGTTCTTCAGCGTTGTCCACGTCTTCTAAGTTGCCTCCGGACGTATGGTACAACTTCAGATTTGCCGCGTTATAGATGGTTTCGGTCACGCCGTCCATGCTTTGCACCTTGTACGCGTTGTTGTCGAGGTTCTGGATGACTCGGTAAGGACCGATGTACAGTTCAGCGAACTTGTGGTAGAACTTGTTAGGTGGATCAGAAACTGTTGGTCGTTTAACGAGAACAAGTTCCCCTACGCGCAGTGGTCGATGGTACCTCTTGTTACGGAGACGGCGTAATCTTCGTTCTGCTTGGGCCTTCAAATGTTTTGCTGTCTCCTGTATGCATAGCTCAACCGATAGCCTAGGATCCTGTGGACATTTTAAGACCTCGTGCCATGGTCTCTTCGGGAAACTGTCGAAATGAATCACTGACGGAATTTGGCCGGTGGATTCGTGGATAGTGCCGTTGATACTTTCTGTGATAACAGGAATCACGTCCACCCAACGCCAATGTTGTCTAGGACAGTAGATACGGCAAAATTTTGCGATTTCTCGCATTATCCGTTCTGCAGGATTCGACTCCGGATGCCTAATTGAACTTAGATGATGTTTGATGTTTAAGTTGTCGATGTCTCGCTTGAAGTTTCCCGATGTGAACTGCGACCCATGATCAGTAAGGACGCATTCGGGCTTGCCCATACGTGGTATGATTTTAGTCTTTCACTGATTTATGACGGCTCTAGTGTTTGCCTTCTGGATTGGACAGAGAGTGACGAATTTTGAAAACGCATCCACGCATACCAAAATGTATTGAAGCCCTCTCTTTCCCTTGGGAAGTGGTCCGTAAAAGTCTAAAGCGAACAGTTCCCGAGGTTTACTTGGCAACAACGGCTTCGGTTTTTGCTTAAGTAGGTACGGATTGGGTTTTACCCGTTGGCAAATGTCGCAAGTGAGGAGTACCTGCTGAACAGTTTTCCTCAAATTTTTCCAGATAAAAGTTTCCCGAAGTGTAGCAATCACTTTATCTCTCCCTGCGTGACCTGTAACGTGATGAGCGAGCCAAACTAAATCAACCTGCAACGTCGTTGGAACCACGATCCTAAATTGCGTGTGGTCCTCGTCCACGAATTTATGCAGCATGCCATTAAAAAATTGGTACTTCTCGGATCTTTTCTGAAGTTCACGGTATTCATCCGTCCCTGGCTGCATTCTACGTTGGAGGAAATCGATCAACTTCTTCATTTCCGGACATTTCTGCTGTTCTTCACCAATAGTCCACAGCCTTTCTATGATTTCGCGGTCCCCTTGTTCTATCAACTGTATTTGGTTAACCACGATAGGTTCCGGATCTGGATTTCTACTGAGGGCGTCTGCAATTGCATTTGCCTTTCCGGCGCAGTGCTCAACTGTAATGTCGAACTGCTGCACAAACAAGCACCACCGGCTGACTCTCTCGCTTGTTAATGCCACGATCGCGAGCATCTCCAGTTCGGTCACGGTGTATTTCAACTCATGCGACCTTAATTTGCGACTCATGAAAGCCAAATAGGTGATCCTCTGTTCGGGTTCGGGCGTCTCTTGATAGAGTACTGCCCCGACTCCTATAATCGACGCATCAGTTTGCACAATAAACCTTTGTGTATAGTTCGGATATCCTAATTTCACACTATGGGCCAACAGATCCTTTGCTTTAGCAAATGCTTCATCGCATGCAAGGTCCCATTTCCACCTATTGTTTTTCTTGAGGAGATCTTGTAATGGTGCAACTATACTGGTGTAGTTCGGACAATGATCCGCGAAAAAGTTACAAACTCCTAAAAATTGCCTGACATGTTTCACCTTCGTCGGCTTTGGAAAATTCTGAATTGCCTTTAATTTAACAGGATTGGGCATGATTCCTTCTGAGTCGATCACATGACCTAAAAATAGGATACTCCTTTGGCAGAAATTAGACTTGGGTAGGTTTACCTTGAAGTTGTTCCTTTCTAAATCAGCTAATAGTTTATCAAGTTTCTCCAGGTGCTCTGGCAAAGTTTCAGATGCAATAAGGATGTCATCCACGTACCTCACCGTAAACTGTTTAACTTCGTCACTGAGGTTACGATCTAGTGCCCTAATGAGCGCTGACCCTGCTGTTTTCAATCCAAAGGGTAACCGGTTAAAAACGTAGGTTTGCCCATCAAACAGAAACCCGGTCAAAATTTTGGTGGCTGGGTCAAGTTCAACGTGATGAAATGATGATGTCAGATCAACTCCACTAAATAATTTCATTCCCCGGAATTTCTTAAGGACCTCTTTTATACACGGGGCCTGGTCATACTCTGGGATTAATCGCTGGTTTATTGCTCGCGCGTCGAGGCAAACCCGCAACGAACCGTTGCCCTTCTCCACCACGACCAACGGATCAAAAATGGTGTGGGTGATTTTGATATAATTCCGTTATCTTCCATCTCCTGTATAATTTTCTTCACCCCAGCGTGAAACTTTTCAGGTATCGGATATGGTCTTTGCCGAAATGGCTCCCAATTGTTGACGACTAAGGAATATTTGAAATTTGGAATTTTCCCTGGACGTGAACCAAATACATTTTCGTGTCTCTCTATGACTTTCTGTAATGTGCCTTTGTCTTCCTCCCCTATCTTCGCTTCGTCGATCTTTTCTTGGACTACCTCCACTAATGATGGTCCTTCATTCTCCGCTTCTAACTTGAAAATCATCCCTTCAAACTCCTTGATCATCTCGTCCCGATAGGCATCCCAGTTTGGGAAGCAATCTCCCCCTTCATGTTTCAATTGTTCTACCTCCATAGTCCAAATCTTCTCCTCCCCGTGTTGTCCCTCGAAGTCGTTTAACCTTACATCTCCCTGAATTGAATCGTTCCTGAATCTAATTTCATTCTTGTCCATGTCAATGACCGCTTTGAATTCCCGAAGAAAATCAGCTCCAATGATGATATTATATTCCATTCTAGTCAAAATTATAAATGGATGTGATATGAGGTTGTTCCCAATTTCCAAATCTAGATAGGCCTGGCTATTGCATGTAGTTGTGCGGTCCGGAATTATTCCTCTAACCTTAATATTGGAAATCGGAATGATTGGAATACATTGTTTCGATTCCAGTTCTTTGACTAATACTTTAGATACCACGCTGACGCTCGCGCCTGTGTCTACAAGGCAACGAACCAGCAACTGGTTAACACGGACATAAATGACGGGTAACGCTCTGATTGGTTTTGGACATGCCTGAACGGGATCTTCAACGAGGTCATCGGGCTGAACTATCCAAGATGCGATGGTCACGGACGTCCACGGTTCCCCCTTCGCGTCGGTAGTCCTCGAAAATCCGACTATCTCCTCACTCGGTTTTCCTAATTTTTTTTAGCTGACCTCCGCCCCCACTTGAATATGGTGGTGCGCGGGGATCAAGATTACTGGCACGGTTTGCAGCATTCTGTGCCTGTAGTTCGAGGCTCTCTGCCCCTCGACATTCATCCGACTTAGCAAACTGCTGCATCGAATCTTTCCACCTATCGTTTCCGGCCTGGGTATCTCGCAGATCTCTGACATAACGGCGTGACTCATTTCTTCTGTCGTTCAGGTCACCCCGATAGTATTCTCGCGGTCTGTTCGGTCGACCACGGTTATCCCAACGTGAATTTTCTGTTCTCTCGTAAGGCCGTCGCACTCGTGCGCCGATTTGTCCGTGGTTGTATCTCCCTGACTGATACCACTGACTCCTAACCTGGTCATTTCGATACTTCCACTGGTGGTTTTCCCACTTCGGAGATCGCCAATCCCTACTATTCCTGTTCTGGTTGCCTATCTGAGCATCAGTCTGAGTACTTGTCACCTGAGTACTCCGGTTTACCGACTGATCTCCCTCTCGGACGTTTAACGTGTTGATGGCTTCTACGTTTCTAGCTCGACCGTGCCCGACATGAGATGTCTGATCCAACTGTCTTAACACGTGCTCGGCTTCCACTGCCGTACGAATGTTTGCCGCAATCAACATGCGCTGGACGTCAGCTGCGAACTGCCTCGTAATGGCGGTTATTAATTCATTTTCTGTCGGCGGGCTGTCCAGTTCGCACATCTTCACCAGCTGGGGCGTGAAATATTCGCAGAACCTTGTGGGTCCTCCCGAAGCGTACCTCCTCGAGTAAAGCTCTAACCTAAGCCCTTGCTGCGTGTCCAAACCCCAGTATTTTTCCAAAAATAGCTTATTAAAGCCTTCGTAGCTATCGAAACAGTAGCGGAAAGCTTTAAACCATTCAAGAGCCTGGTCTTCCAAAAATTTTTCAACTACTCGTAACTTCCTATCCGCTGGTACCCGATGATCCGCCATGTAATCATCTACCTCGCGGAGGAAACTTTTTGGCGTAGTCCTAGTGCCTGGTTTGAATTTCTTTGGCTTATCATCCGCCGAACGTAAGAGGCTATACATCGGTTTTGAATTTTGGCCAAGCAAGGTCGACGTTCTCTCGTCCATCGTCGGTAATTTATACTCTTCATTGCCGGGTAGTTGCTCCTTGAACAGACGGTAGCCTAACTGGTGCGATCCGCCACCTAATTCCATTTCCTTCATTCCAGCTGTTTCCATTTTGAAATGTGGTTCATCCCGAATGTCTAAATTCTTCATTCCCTCTATTTCTTCGCGAAGCGCGTTAATTTGTTCTTCGTGGATCTCCAATTTCACCATCATTTTCGAGCCTTTCTCTTCGCTCCATTCGTGGATCTGTTTAGCAGTCTCTCCTACTATTTGTCCTGACACTTCCTTCCGTAACCTGGCAAAAGTTAGTTTCGTATCGGACTGCGCTGCTTGCGATACTGATGTAATCTTTTCATCTAGGGCCTCAATTACCGCCAAGGCTTTCTCCGTCCTTTCTTCAACGATTCTGATATTTATCTGGTTGTCCTTGACCTGCTCCCCTATCTCTTCGATCTTCGTGTCACGGTCATTCGCTTTGGACCTGACCTGTTCCATCTCACCATTCAGCCGATCGATTTCCTCTTTAACATCCACGATTTCGCCATTCACGCGAGTTATGTCTCTCTCGATACCGGTCTCAACCTGACCAAGCCGCTCAACTATTCCCTCGACCTTTATTTCAACAACGGCATTGAGCTGAGAAACCGCGTCTATTTTGTTGCTTAGTTCCTTAGCCCCCTTTTCGCATTGTTGTTGAACCTCCTGAATTTTGTTCATTAGACTACTGCATTTCTCCTCGATCACCCTACTGGTCTCGGTTCGGTTTTCTTCCAATTTAACCTCAAAATGTGTTAATTTGCCGTCAAAGTTCTCTAATTGATCTCTGACCTCTGCGCGCCCCTGTTTGCATTCATTTTCAAGCGTCTTGATATCGTCCTTCACGCTACCCCTAATCTGCGCACTATTCTCCTCCATCTTATTTTCAAGTGTCTTAATATCGTCCTTCATTTCCTCCCGATTCGCCTTTAAATCGTCCTTCACACCGTCCTTCATTTCCCTAATCTGCGCACTGTTCTCTTCCATCCTATTTCCAAGCGTCTTAATATCGTCCTTCACGCTGACCATAATCTCCTCCATCAAAGCCCGCATGGCTTCACTATCCATGTCGCTATCCTTTGAGATGACAGGACCCTCCTCGCTAACGTCGGCGTCAACAAACCACAACAATATATAATTATTATTTATTTTAAAGGAAAAGATTCCTCTATCCAAACTTTACGTTCTTCCAGCTTCAAATAATTTTTACTTTAATCATCATTGCAAACTAAGCCTCAAAAACGGCTATCATTGAAGCTGCCTAACCGCCTAACATCATTAAGGTTCATGAAATTTATATAAGATGGCAACGGGAAATTTCCGAAAATGATTATAATATTAGCCCCCAAATTCAGTTAATAAAGTTGCCGGTTGACCTGTGATTCTAAAATTGGGCTCGATTTTAAATACCAACACATGTGGTATCGTGCCAGTAAATCAACCCATGCCCTCAGCATTGAGGTCCTTCAAACACACAAAGTCATCAGAATCTCAAACTGAACCCATGAAATCAACCTACTGCCACTCGAAAAAGAAAAGTAGGCGTGAGGTTACCTCTTCTCATCCACGGTTATACTAACGTAAAATATCTTTCCTAATAGCAGGTTGTTTGGTGACGAAACACGCACCACTGGCTAATATCCGTGAATAAATAGGCACTAAGAAAAAGCCACTATTCACTTCAAACCTCACTTATGGGAAATTCGTTTTATTGTTTCCCGGGATTCGAACTAATCCCCTTGAATTTTGGATACGCCCCTGCTTACTCGAATGTCATGGCTCTGCCCATATCATTGGACCATGACTGTGTTCTCATTCATAAAACGATTTAATATTGACATCAAGGTGTCACTTATTCAATTATAATGAACTGGGCCTCGCGTGGAAATGTCAGAAGCAGACATGGGTTACCAAAATAATCGTGCCCACTCCTGGAAGCCGCACAAGTATGCCTTGCCTAATACATAACACAACACGCCCCTATCTTCGCATTAATAGTATGCGATATGTGGGATAATTATGCGCCTATTAAACATGAAAATACGTCCATTAAACCGTAAAACATGTCCCACCTGGAGCGTCATTTTATATGGCAGGTAAAGTAAATATGCGCCCCTATTTAACAGTAAAACACGTCGGACGTTGGGCCGACATTTTATATGGCGCTATGGTACCCCTTTACGGAATTTCGGGCCACACGTTGCTCGGCTACCATGTCTACTATGGCGCTAAATTTCCTAAATCTGGGTAGCCCTTATTTACGGACATATCGAGCCCCCACAGTTCACTTACGCCCTTTTATCTCGCACCACGTTGGAAGCGCCATTTTTAGTATGCACCCGTCCCTACACATAATGGCTCCGGCATAATATCTACAGGGCGTTAACGGGTTGGAATAAAACAAATAGGCGCTTAACTCGACATAGCTTAAAGGCATACAGGGTAGGAGACGGATCATACCTAATTACAATGAGAACACATTCGGGTTAAAGTTTAGATTAATACAAGTGGTTTATTAGGCCTTAATGATGATGATGGTAATGACGCATTTATATACAAACGAATTACATGGATTATTATCAATTGTTGTTGTTTGTTATCGACTTTTAGTCGTATGTGATGGATCCGAGTATTATCTATCGCAGAGCGATCCATTATGACGAGATTCGAACGGGAAAACACTTATCATAGACACTGAGGCTATGTGATATCATGGACCAATAGGATTAACATGCATGCTACGAATCTGAGCAATCCCTATACTAAACACACAACTATTCCCCAACGAAGTACCAAGAAGGAACTCATAAAAATGTGGAACAAACGCCCGGGTTTGAACCGACCCTCACTTGTATACAATTCACCACCCCGATGGTCAACACCATCGGCAACTCAATTATAATCACAACAAGATACATAAACCCTTAAAGAACACAAATTATATACAGTAAACACGTGAGACATCCAGCCTTCGGTTGAGCATTGGGGTACCAATGCCGCTGTCGGGAACTGAACTGACACCCCCTGGGATGGAAGTGGGACTCTGAAAACCCTAAGCTACATTATACTCAAGTGTGTAATGACAGTAAACTAACAAGTACTGGTAACAATCGCCGTGTCATTTATTAGCGACTACATCATTCTGGCGTGTTGAATATTCCATTATTAGGCGATTCTTCCGCCCTCGTTCTATTTAACTCAAGGCTCCCCCTTTTACGAGCGGACGAGCATACAAAAAAAACCAACACTTCTCCTCACTAGGTCAACTGCCCCAGCCCCTTTGCACGGCGGGTGGTCAATGGCCTCGGCCTTCACAGGCATAACGCCCTTTCTTAACAAAACACCCCATCTCGGGGATCGTTCACTAATAAACTGAACTTCATTGTTCATTAAACAAAATTACATCGGCTCTCAATACTTCACTTCAATTCAACACACACATTCGTTTACAATATCATGATCCCGCGGCGCGACACCGGTTTCTATGATACCAATACTTGCATGATTACCATAACTACAATTTATTATTATTATTATTATTATTATTACTATTATTATTATTATTATTATTATTATTATTATTATTATTATTATTATTATTATTATTATTATTATTGGGTTCATCATTACACTATCTCCCTACACGACTTACCTGGAAATTAGACCATACTGCGTGATCATAATTAACTTCCTCGTAATACGGTGTAATTAATCCATATCTAAATTGTGATTTCTGATAAAATCGTCACACGGTAATACAATTATGAATTAAATATTCCTCAATTTGCACTTAAATTGTGATAAGCCTGCCAATTAAAATTGTACACTTCCTATCTAAATATATGTCAGTGGAGGCCTGGGTGTCAGTTCCGAAGTCATATCTCGTAGTTCTGGGTGCTCACGGAATAAAATTACACTATTTACCAGCCATGCATTATCATCGCTGGACTAACTACAGCCTAACTTGAATTACACTGAATTACTAAAAAATTGGTCTCCTGACGCATCAATAATTACAAGTTTCCCCAAATAAAATGATTAAGTCAAAATACGACTGCATGCAAACTTATCGTATTACCCCTTTATTTACAATTGATTGCTCAGACGTGTTACTAATTAAATAAAGTAAATAGAAGCTACGTGTATCATGGTAGCACATCTACATTACTGAAGTTACAATCTTTAACATTATAGCGTCAGGTAATGATAACTGTTCCCCGCCCAATCTGATTACGTCATATTAATTATGATTGATACTCATCTCAATCTCGATGACCCGTTGTCAGCTCAGGGAGTCCATTGCTGGTTTAGTGCTGACCCATAGCCACCAAAGCAGTTACTGGAGGCACCATTCTTCTTTCCAACCGGGAGTCCATTGTTCTAGGTTGACGAAACCGCTGGCAGTATTCCTGAGGCACACAATACGTCACTATTTATTCCAAGTTTTCTTTAGTTACATTCAGAGTGAACGTCCAGCCACGATATCGGACCTCACTCCGCGATCCGCGATTCAGTATCGGATTCCGCGTTCCTTTGTTACTACTCGACACAGTAGCGCCGTAGTAATAATAATAATAATAATAATATTATTACAAATTATATTTAATGTTCGCGACACGTCCCTGATCTTTAAAGTTTAGACACTAGCATCACGTCTATCCAATCTCTGCAATATTTACGCACAGTACGTGATTTCACTTGTAAATTAATTTTAAATTCACTCAAACAAAAGGTCGCTGGAAGCTCGAATGCACATAGCTTCGCCGTCCGTAAGCCACAAATCCCGACTGACTCTTCTCCCTTCCTGCAGTAGTTTTTACTAGGGAGCGATACCCCTTCCACTAATTTGCGTAGCGCCTATTCCCGGCGTACTGAGGTAAAATAGTGCGGGTGACGGGTGACCAGTATCTAGTTGGTGCGATTGAGACATAACCACTCAATTATCCTTCGGTGAATCTCTTTAAATTAATTAAAATATGTTCTGCTTCCCCTACCACACGGGGTGAAGTCCCTCCGTCGAGGACGTGTCATGAGACTAACCAGATGGCCCCAGTACTTTTCCACGCAGAAACAACACAGTATTCTTTCTTCTGCTGAAAGTTATCACGGAAGAGGACATTAAACACTCTAAATAAATGTCCCAGTAACATTCATCCCTTTTAGATCGGGAGATGAGCCCCTAATTCGAGTTTTATTAATTTTCTATCTCGTAGGTAATTAAGTTGGCCAGTCCGATTCCAAAATGGCTCCTATATTCCGTTTCGAAAAAGTTAGTTTCCCCTCATTCTGTGAGCCTTGAGGAGGGATGTCTTCTCTCGAGTGATGTCACAGGGAATCCCCATTCGTAACCCCTCCCGGGTCTAAGTTGGCTTGGCTTCATCTGCGGGGCCCCCGCTACACAAAGGATAATACTGCGCAATAAGTCGCAGACAAAGAAATCTCGTAAAATAATTTTAAAATACACAATTTATCTATCTCAATGGTATGAATATTAATTAGTTCCGGTATGACCTCTATTAATGATATGAATATTAATCATTTTCAGCGTTCTTTCCCTTTAATAGCATTGCGTGCGTAATTACGGATATCGATATCAACCTAAGGTCCTTGGATCATGCCCCTGTCGGGTTCAATATGTCCATCCCATACTAACCTATGGAATCATTTACTGGGGAAATTCATGATATAGAGAAGTTATCTTTAAGTTACAAAAGAGAATAATTAGAGGAATGGCCGGTGTCTGCAGGAGGACAAACTGCAAGAAATTTTATTCTATTTTAGCATTGCCCAGCCTTTATATCTTCCATACACTAGGATATATGAAGGAGAATGTAATTACTTTCACCATTAAATCAGATGTACATATGTATAATACTAGAAATAGATATAGTCTGCACATAGAACAACACAAAACTAAGCCACATGAATGAAGTTTGAGCTATGCAGGACTACATTTGTTTAATAAATTACCAAAACATGTTCAAAATTTAAGAAATAATTATTCAAATTTGCTTCTAACCATTGTTATTATTCTGTTGAAGAATACTTGGTTCTTGAAAATTAACTTATGGATCGCCTTTTTAAAATTTATTTATTTTATCTGTGCTGCTTTTTCACATTGTATATTTCTCTTTATTTCTCATGGCATGTATATTACTGTTTTATCCTTTGTTACCGTAAATATGATTATTGACGTGTATGAGCAGTTGGACGAAAATAAATACAATACAATACAATAAAATACTGCCTTGAGGAATTCCCGTCTTAATTATTACAGGGTTATATAAAGCATCACCTACTGTAATTCTGTGAGTTCTGTTTCCTAGAAATATAGCCACAGAATCACTCTTATTTCTAGCCGAGTTGCACTCATTTTTTGCCAGTAGTGTGCCGTGAACTACCCTATCAAATGCCTTAGATAGGTCAATCGTGACACAGTCCACTTGACCTCCTGAATCCAGGCTATCTGCTATATCTTTTTTGGAATCCTAAAAGATGAGCTTCAGTGCAATAACCTTTCTTAAACCCAAACTGCCTTCTACCAAACCAGTTATTAATTTCGCAAACATGTCTAATATAACCAGAAAGAATGTTTTCCCAAAGCTTACATGCAATGCATGGCAAACTTACTAGCCTGTAATTTTCAGCTTCATGTCTATCACCCTTTCCTTTACACTCTGGAGCCACTATAGCAGTTCTCCATTCTTTTGGTATAGCTCCTTTACGCAAACAATAATCAAATAAGTATTTCCGATATGGTACTATATCCCTTACAGTGCACCTGCAATTTACACATGTAGCCCACTCTGTTCTGGCATGAGGCTCAGGGTACATAACAAATCTGAATGTTATTTTCTATTTTCCTGATTGTGAACCGTCTCCTGGCAACATTTACTCATGGAGGGAGAGGGTTGACTTTTATCTCTGGAGTTGTTCAATTTTAACGCAGATGTCAGGAAATATATCTACCAGGGTCTCTCGGTATTGTTGGGGGTTATTGCAAAGAGAGGAATTTCTTTGCGCTCCTCCATTTCTTCTTTATCTCCTTCGCAACCAGTTTGAGTAGGTGCGCTTCACAGTCTGGGTAGGAGACATGAGCTTTTGTGACTTCAGGACCACTGTTTTCTGGTAAGTGCCGAATTAAATGTACCTTAGACCACATTTCTTGGTGTAGTATACCATCTTCTTTGGCTGTAAAGAGAGGATGATAGTCAGATTACACTGACCGTATATGACCCATACATTGATCTGCACGGACTTCCAGAATAGCGCGGTTTGTTGTCCCCAATGGTGGGGTTGACTCTCTCCCTGCATGTTCGTGTGCAGTGAGTGGTTGGGATCACTTTTTCTGCTGGACAGATGCTCAACAAACATTCTCCTCCATGGTTGTGTATGGTTAGGTCTCCAATAAGGAATCACACAACGTTTATCCATAAGCAATAGAGGATTAGGGCTTTCTACTTGGGATTATATAAGACGTGTTTCTATGCAGACTCGTTGCTGCCTGCGGGTACGTTTGCCCTGAAAACGCCGCCTTCCTAGCGATCTCTTGTATGAATTTTGAACTGTTACTCTTCCCCATCATGTGTTGTTACTACTACGTAACCTTTTCCTATTCCGAGAGATGGCTTCACTTGGGTCAGCATATGTCAAAGCATTTCTCTTCTGCCCCGTCTTGTTGGTTATCTTTCTGGTTGGTTGGGTGGAGAGTTTTTGATTTGAGGATGTGGAAGCGATGGATTTGCAAGTCGTTTTTTGACGTAAAAAAGATATTTTAACAGATTCAATATGTCTTTATACGATTATCGGTCTTTCCAGAATACTATTGGCCTATGTATGTGAGGTATTTATTTTCTTTAATCTTCTCTTGGTTTGATAATTGCTTCATCCTGTGCTCCTCATGGTTGGGTTAGAAAGGCTTCTCCCATTACAAGTGTTTCTAATTTATTTGTGTGTTAATTTCGTTTTCACACGCTTCTGCTATGTTTGTTTTGAAAACAGAAGGTGACCTGTATTCATGTGCGAGTATGGGATGGTTTGCTGTGTGCCGTCCGAGACCTTTCAGTCGTATCACTTCATTAACATACCGCTTTAGCCCATGTTCTATTATTTTATCGCTTGTACTGTATATTTCATGCACACCATACTTGCTTGGCATGAATACAAGCTTAAAACGTGATTGGCTGCTTTCTGTGTGTTTTGTATTGCAACCTTTCCACCCCACGCCATTTGCCGCATAGAACCAAATAACTACATGATAATCCCTAAAAAAGTCGGGATACCGCCATATAGCACCATACGCCAAGGCGCCTGATGGAAAGGGACCTTTTTAGTCTAGAGTCAAATGCCACCTCATCAGGAAGGAACGAAAATTTTTTTTTTTTCAGAATGATGGGTGAGCAAATGCTCTTCCGACCGTGCAAGGGTCTATTGCACCCTTCCGTTCCATAGAATCAATCCACCGACCTCCCAAGGCCATGGTGCGTTCGCGGCAGAAGATCAAAGAAAATAACACATAACTAGCTTAAAGGCATAAATGAACGGAAGGAAACCTGGGATACAATGTTATTCGGCAAAATGACAGACAGACAAAAGTTTAAATACCTATTTATTGAGCCTTGATAAATCAAATTAATTAAAGGTTGATCCTGAATATTTATAGTATATCAATTTTGAATATGCAATGTCCAATGGACTAAATACAAATTGTAAAGTGTCAAAAATTTTATTTCTCCTTTACTTCTTTCTTCTTCCCGACATGATGATATACTACATAATAATTTGTATAACATATTTTTAAAAAATCAGAAATATCCTTATAAATGCGACGGTTATCATTAAGAAGTTTCTTCACTATCAGAAGAAGCAGTTATTTATACAACAAAAGAAATTGAAGATAACTTGAAGTGGTCACCTAGCTAAATAATTATATTACAAAAGTAAACAAAGAATAAATGAATGCTAGTTGATAAAATCCTAATCAAAATAAAATGACTGATGTCGGGTCCAGAAATCGAACCCACATCCCAATGAATCCATTGACAAAATTTACGAAAATAAAACTCGATTTGTCATCCACATAAAGAGTGAAACACGACTAAAAGAAAGTATAAAAAAGAAAATATGTACACATAATATGAAAAGAAACAATAAACAATATACACATGCAATTGGCTGTAAAAAATTATGTGACAACAAAAATCCATGGTTGCCTCAGAACTAGAACCGATGATATCCATGACGGCATCGACAAACGGGACTAAAAAACTCCCTTTCTTAATTAATCATAGGGTCAACAAATAAATAATAATACTGGCGTTCCAGTTAGTTAAATATTATTAAAAAATCTTACATGGAAAAATAAAATAATCCTTTAAACAATAATCGGTGTCGCACTGCCTTCATTCTAAGTGGAATAGCTCGAACAATACAGCATACAGTAATCCTCTACAAGGGGCAAGCCCTCTTCCGTCCCCTGGGGTCGTGAATATCTGGACGTCAAAGCTCTAGCAAATAATGGCCTGTAGTGGCAGAAATATCTTTTCAACATTTCAGGGCGAAACCAAATCGTTTCCCTTGGAACACATATTTGTTAAATAATCTCATTTCATTACGTATTCTCATATCAGATTTCCAAACCTCCACTGGCTTATTAGTTCACTGCATTATCACAATTCTTTAACTCAATATCAGGCCACCTTTTATCTTATCAAATTCACATCCTCAGAATTAGAATGACCAGGTTCGCTTCCATCCGATTACAGAATGCAGCCTAGGTTTTTCCTACATTTTAAACTCAAATCAATAAAATCAAATATGGATTTTAAACATATCCATAATGTTATTCTCATATATAGAAAGGGAAAATATTCGACATTAAAAGAAAACGCTAATCTCAATAGGAGGGCGTCTGTTCGATGTCTAGGCATGTCACAAGTTACGCATATAATTAATACAGCCATCTACAAATATTATCATGCAAATTACGTGAAAATAAGAGTGCCTTGCTATCCTGATGTTAACAGTCGATAATCCATTTTTACAAGCATAATCACCATGCATTATCATAATAAGCTTGGATATCACGTAAATAACTTATACAAAATTACGGTTTGGCTCAGTGCCAAAAAAATCTACTTTCTATTACTTTTACCTAATCTAAGCACTCTCAGACTAACTAATATTTTATCATCACGTCAAATACATGCATTACGTAAATTATATATATTATATTTAAGCCTATGGAGTAGACTATTAATTCCATGAAATGAACATAAATGAATATGAAGACCACTCACAAGTTCTCTCTCTAATTAAAAAAATACATGCAATTTACATGTCTAACCTAATTTACGTGATCTGCATAATGAATAACCGCGCATTTATTTAAAAATTATTTCATTTTAGTACTTATCTTCAAGTCGTAACAATCCAAGGTTCGGGTCCCGGGTAAGACCCTCATTTTCCCTTTTTAAGCTTCCATGGTGTTGACGTTGGTCACGGGTTCATGTCCGTTGCTACTCCCGCTGAACGCGTTCATAATCCAATGCCTATCTTCTACACTTATAACAGCTTTTATGTGATTAACACTTGTTGCGTCACTTTAACACAAAAAATACAATTATTACACTTTAATGAAATTAACACTTGTTGCATCACTTAAAAAATTACAATTATACCGTTCTTGCGATCACATAATTTCAACCTTTTTTAAATACTATTATTTGTAGACAATTACAATATTCTCGAAGATATAAACTGTATATTTACAGTCTGAAACACTAAATAGATCAGAACACCATCAAACCGTGGTTCTGCTTTGGATCCTTCGCGTGAAGTGGATCCTGTTGTCATCACCGCTATACTTTTTATAAACTTCCCCCACTCATACAAGAGACAGTGGCTAATCCCCACTACTTTTTTTAAATTAATAGTTCCACGTGTCGTATGACATCGGTAATACACTCAAACGTGTGACTCAGATTCTTAAGTAGTCTGGTTATGTGCGGAACCTGAATTGTTCGGTCATTTATTTAAAATTAATTATCAAAATAATGCCCCTACAATGTCCTCCATGAGGGTGCTGCGTACAAAGGACGCTTAGCATGTTATATAATGCAACAATTGCGTATTCTTCCACACGTTAATATATTATAAAGAATTGGAATTTTGGCAGATGTATATAATGAAATCATATAACATCCCGAGGTTTTCCATATTAAATATTATGCATGTCTCGAAATCTCATCATACAAATGCAACTCGCGAGCTGGCAACATCGTGTTCGGCCATTATTTTAACGGGTGAAGGTATCATTATCGATTTTTCTGGCTTGACATTTTCTTCTCTCTCTCTCTCTATCTGTGTATTCTTTTAGTTAAGACGGAGTGGTGTTTAGCAGGGTACAAAGGTTGTGTAAGCAGGTGCAACCTAATGCAACTTTTTGTAACAAGTACGAGGGAGCTTTACAAAGGTTTTTCACTGCCAAATAATTAATAAATAAATATGTACATGACCGATAAGGTCACAGTATGGAGACACTCTGTCTCCCTAAGTTGGACCACTTTCTGGTTCGTATTGTCTGTTTGAGCTCGAGAGCGGTTGTTTAGATTTGTGCTGTGTGGCTGACGTTCATATGCGTCCGGCGTGTGTGTCCCTTTATCGGCGATCTAAATTCAATGGCCACTGTGTAAGCGAGGGTGGTTCTAACCTTGGATCCGTGATACCTCTCGTGTCTACTTACTTATTTATTATTCGTTTCGCATTGCCGTCATTGATATCCTTTGCCTATTTTCTAGTTTATTGTGTTTTATTCTTAACGCGTCGCCTTTCCATATTATCTTTGTTCTTTGGCGTACAACCATGGTAACCTCCTTTTCCCGTTTTCTCTTTGCTTTAATCTTATGAGCTTGGTGTGCCCTTCCCTCTTCTCCTGTTTTAAGCTCATTTACTCAACGATCTTGTATTCTAGGGGAATATGGTTTGGTTTGTTGGGGGCGTCCTCTTTCTCCTTTAACTTATGGTCGCTTGGACCTCATGTCCATAAGAGACATACTTTGAACCCATCTGAATTTGTGTTCTCATTTAATCGAGGTAGAAGCCATGTATCATCACATCATATATTAAGGTAAGAGAATGTCAGAAAGTGTGATAAACCGTGAATCTTGAGTAATTTGATTATGGACCACGCACAATATGCCCCAGAGGGGACGTGTCTTAAGCCTCTCCCCACTACATTTTTGATCCGGCGATCTTGCCTTTGAAATCCGTGTCACTTAGGAATTTAATCCTACATGGCTCTATTATATCTTCTGTGCGGCTTATTGCATCTATCCTCGCGCGGAGTTATATTCTATCATTAAAATATTATGTATTTTCCTCCTGTCACCAGTTATTTTCTGGTCCGATGTTGGACCACTGTAGAGCGAGTCTCTCTCCCGAGGCTCGTCCGCCCTCCAGCCGACTTCTGCTTCGCATTGCCTTGCTGGCGTGCTTCGAGTATTTGTTAGCCATGATGGAGATTAGACGCATCATGGAGTGGCTATTCGGCTAACTATGCCAGGATAGTTCGTAATGGATCAGGGCTTTATGCCCTCAAGTTTTTAATTTACCTGGAGTGGATGTCCGCTGTTTATGTATCTACTATCTCCTGATTTCTGGCTGTTGGGTGAGTAATAAGATCTCTGCTGACGCCAAGCGTTAGCACTTTTCCAAGCACCTAATTAAGTTATTTTCTTCAAGTTTATTTTTTTCCCTTCTGGAGCTGGACCAAAACACCTTTTAATTTGGTGGGTTTAAAGTCGTCCTGTGGAAATTAATATTCGATAGATCTTCAGATTAATTGAACCTTAAAATGCTATATATGAATGTGTAATTGATTTACTGGCTACACTGTCTAAACCTTCGTATGGGAGGGAGAAATTTCAAAACCTGTTAAAATTTATTCTGCGAAATTTTTAAGTGTCGTGAAAATTCTTTTTATGATATCTTATTAACCCTTTGTTGCCTGGCGGTACTTTAAAGTACCATCTCATATTTCATGGCTTTGGAATTATTTAGCAAATCCTACCCTGTAATTTCCTCATGGTACTTTCAAGTACGGTACCTAATTCTTGAAACAGAGATATTTCATTTTTGAGGTTGGTATTGATGAAAAACGCGGGAGATCGTTTTCTTCTTAGGAGTGTAGTCATAGTGTTTCCACTGTAAAAATGGCATTTGATTATTTCTTAGCTCCTATTGTTATATTCCACCTGCAAGTGATATTTGTGCATGTAAGTATGTTTCTGTAATGCAATAAGATACTCAAATTGATGAAATTTGCAAATGGTGTGGATATATAGCTAGTAAATGGCGAGGTACTTAGAAGTACCATCAGTCCATATGGAGGGTCTCATGTTAGTCATATCCAAAACCGAAAGTAATGCTTTACTCATGTAAAATATTCGGCATTTATCAAGTTTTCTTCAATAATTTAAGAATATTTCTCCAAATCTTAAGTCATACCGCATCTCAAATAAAAGTACTAATATCTATTACATTAAAGGTTTGCAATATGTGTGACAAAGCAGCCAGGTTGACTGATGATGATATCATCGATGAGTCAATGATTTTGTTCAAGGGAAGGAGTAGTATGAAGCAGTACAATCCTATGAAACCATTAAAAAGGGGTTATAAACTGTGGTGCGTTGCAAGTCAGAGGGGGTACATTCTGAAATTTGACATCTATCAAGGGAAGAATCAGGCCCTAAAACAAGAATTCCAGAATTATGGGCTTGGGGAAAGAGTTGTGTTGATTCCATCAAAGCCATTCTGGGGACAACACAGAAAATTGTACTTTGATAACTATTTTACTTCTCTCCCACTTCTTGAAAGGTTGAAAGAAGAAAATACTCTAACATGTGGAACCATTAGAATGACTAGAAAAGGAATCCTACAGAATGTTATGCCTGAAAAAATGAAAAGAGGGTGCTCTGAGGTAGAATTTCTCCGATGGACATCAGTGTTTTTCTATGGAAAGACAGAAAAGGAGTGTGCTTAGCATCTAATTCCCATGGAACAGAAGCCAGAACTGTTTCTAAGAAACAGAAGGATGGAAGTAATGTTACTGTTTATTGCCCGGTTGTTGTGCAAGACTACAATGCAGACATAGGTGAGTGGACCATGCTGACAGACTTCGAGGCGTTCATGGTTTAGACTGTCGATCCAAAAAATGGTGCCATAGATTATTTTGAGGAATGATTGAGATAGCACTTGCCCTTGCCTACATCATATACCGTAATCTGCATGAAAAAGTCCCTCTAATGGCATTCCGGCGTAATGTGGCCCTACGACTGTTGAACCAGAAAGAAATTCCTCTTTCAGGAAAACTTTCAGGTGATATGAGGCCACCAAAGTCACCAGAGCAAAATTGTCTACCAAAAAGGAGGAATACAGAATATTCTGTGCCCAGTGATGTCAGGCTAAGTAATCGTGGAAATCATTTTGTTGTTTTTGAAAAAGACCGTGGTCGATGTGAGGTGTGTTCGAGAAAGAAGATGCAGTCAAGACCGCATTCAAAGTGTACTACATGTAGTGTTTTCCTTTGCTGCAATGAAAAAAGAACTGCTTCGCAGAGTATCATAATGTGTCAGCTGTAT
Organism: Anabrus simplex; assembly: GCF_040414725.1. Taxonomy (NCBI): domain Eukaryota; kingdom Metazoa; phylum Arthropoda; class Insecta; order Orthoptera; family Tettigoniidae; genus Anabrus; species Anabrus simplex. The sequence continues at coordinate 349,157,974 of NC_090270.1, forward strand.
AGGATGTATGCAAGATGTTCTACATATGAACAATAATATTACGAAATTTCACTCTTATTACACATATTTGCCTTACATTTTCTTTTACATTTTTGTAATAGTTTTACGTATGAAAAACATGTTGTACTATTATTTTGAGGCAATAAATATGATATAATTCCAAAATGTGAACATTCGCATCTACCCGAAAATGAAGCCTCCTGTATGCCTGACGGTAATTAAAAGTACCAAGCCCCAAACACGTACCAAAAATTAAAATTATGATTTGAAAGTATTAGCATTTACTATTTGAACATATTCCATTAGAATAAGGCGAAAAATCAAGCATACTTATTATTTTTCACTATTCAGGCAACAAAGGGTTAATAAGGGATGGCATTGAATTGCTAATGGGAAGTCATCCACTAAAATGATTGAGACCACGGGATTTTCTCGGGGGATCGGAATCTCTTTCTTCCTTTAACATTTTTTCTCCGATTTCTATCATCTTATTTTAGGATGTTAAGGCTCACGACGGGAGAGGTGGAAGGGGGTGCAATTTTTTCTTCTGTTGAACCACCAGTCACAAATGTCATGCGCCGCCACTGCAAACAATCCAACAAAACGAATGTTATACTACAACTCATTCAAGCAGAAGGCTTTCATCCAGTTAACAAAAAGGAAGATAAAACAACAATGGCTCAAGCACAAGAGGCCAAGTCTTCTGTAATGTGAAAATGGGAACTAATATTTACTGGACATAACTGAATTATTACATCAAAGCTCATCTGTCATGTCGACTTGTGTATCCAGCCGTTATCTATATTATCGGCTATTGTTGGAACTGTTTCCTAACTGTGGAAGTTACCAGACCAATTTAATTCAAGTTATCTATCCATTATTGTCAGGCATTTGACTGGACTATGTGATGCGCTGAATTATCATTTGTAACTTCTGCGCACCTTCGCGGTGCACGCGTTGAATTATAGGACTGGCTACTCGCCTAGCTCGGTGTGGGCTCAGTAGTCTGTAGCGTTTTGCTCGCCGCTACATTCCAAGAAGGCTGTGTTATGTGAAGGTCCCAAGTGGACGGCTTGGCAAGAAGTTAAAGCGATTACAATGGAGCCGGACTCCGGCGGTTAAAGAATAATATGAGGGCTAGGCCCTGTTATCCTTTGAAAGTTATCCAGTGTGCTCCAAACTTAATATTTTCTTAATGTAACATGTAAACTTGGTGCTATGAGTTAACCGTTATCGGTATGAAAATTTCAAGTGTCTCGTAAGTTGGATATCTTAACTCCAAGTAAGTACTGAAAATTATAATTTATTGAAGAGATCCCGTTCGTTCAGGCACTAGTGTGAGTAATTTCATCGTGGACATGAGCAACAGTATAAACGCCAATTTTGGTATAGTGTAACCTTGTAAGCAAAATTTGATATATATTTGAACTGAATCCGTTGGAAAAAGAAAATTTAATGTAGGGAGCTCGGGATCGCTAGTTATGCATCTATGAGGTGGTATTTTGTGTAAGTGATTTTATCTTACGCTTTTGTCGGTGTGCATTATTGCCAACTGTTTTTCTTGATGTTCATTATGATGATGAATCTTATTATTATTATTATTATTATTATTATTATTATTATTATTATTATTATTATTATTATTAATTTTATTCTTTTGTAATTCATTTCGGTGCGTATTTTCTCCCTTAATTTTTCCCTGTTGGTTGTATTTGCTGTCTAATTTTGTCCTATTGCCTTCGTGGCTGATTATTTGTACGTGATTATTATTGCATTGTTACGGGCGTTTATTAATGACACCTCATATTCGCATCGTAGCGGAATCCAGGGCCCCCTCTGTTCTAGAGTATGTAAACTGCAGGTAAATTGATTAACTAGAGCTAATGTAAACTGGTACTATCACCTCTTGGATAAATAATAATAATTATTATTATTATTTTAATAACTTAAAATCTTAAAATTGAAATTTGCTGGTCGAAATTAAGTTTAATATGGGGGCTTTCTTTGGTTGTCTTATAACGTGTCTCCCTTTGTTTGGGTTCCTTGCTTTTGTCTTTATTACGTCATGTCATGCCTTCTTATTTAATCTGAAGATACGCTATTTTTGGGTGGCATTGAGGATTATTATGGAATCTTGGCTTCGCGTCGGTAACGGGTAGCTCCTGTTGGGTGCTTCAGTGTTCTTTCATTATTTTTATGAGCGCACCGTTAATTGTAAATTTCCTTTAATATTCTTCATTTTGTTGGTGTTGCTGTGCGCTATTCTTTTATTGTTTTCATCTAGCTCGTTTCTTTGGTGTAATGTTTATTCGCGGTTGGAGCCACTAATTTTTTTTTTCTTTTTCGTGTGTCCTTGTGTGCGTCTTATACTTCAAAATTTTAGTAGTGTAGCAAATTTCAATTTTAAAGAGATTTTATATCGCGGGCCCGCATATCGGTTGCAACCAATTTTTAAATAATTATAATGTTTCTGTATGTAAGGTAATGAGTTATTAATGAATTTTCAAACCTTAATTTTGGTGGAAGCCTATGTTAATATGAGCTTCATTTCATCTTAATTTCAACCTTATTTTAAAATACTGTTTCTCTCATTTAGTTTAATTGCATTTTAAATTTTTGGAAAAAGAAATATATATTTTTATTGTTCTTATTTTATACCATTTTCAAATTACATTTACTTAGTAAATTCTCTTCATTTTAAATTTATCTGGTGTGTCATTTAGTAGCTAGCAATATTTACCTGGCAACCTGTCAAAGTTATGTAAGACCCTGGCCTTTTTATTCTCGTCTTTGCCCTCCACGCTTCATATTTTTTTATGCTACTGCCCTTCGGTAAGTATTGTGCTTGTTTTCTTCTTGATGTTTGTACTTTTCAATTGGATGTTTTGTTTACTAATTGGTAAGGTTGCATCTTCTATAGAGGAAATAGTCTTTCCGTCGAAAGCCAAACCTTCAGCTGGAATTGCACTAACTCACAGCTACGCAAACACATCCCAGTTCCATCATGGGGAGCATTACAGATTTGGTATTTAGAAATTTCATGATCCGTATTGAAGTGGGATTACAATAATTGAAAATAACAGGGTTCCTCCTATTCAATACAAAGATATTTATTATCGTGAATGAGTCACATATCGTTCACATGAGGTAGTAGTTTCGGCACTAAACTTGTGCCATCATCAGCCAACAAGTCAAATCGGGCAAACACAATATAACTTTAAAACTAATTTAAAACACACTATAACACCTGCACAGATGAATATGTAATAAAATGTGGTACATGATGAAGTTGCATTTCAGTTTAAAATCCATTAAAATGACGATGCCTCCGTTGTTGTATACCTATGGCGGTTTGTATATGCCTCTAGTTTCTTAAATCTGCTAAAATTATGCTGCGGAGTTTAGTTAACACTATGTATGTTCTGTAGTTTGGTTCCGCAAAATGAACATTCACATGATGAACTTGGTTAATTCCCACTTCAATATGGGTTTTGGAACCTGGAGAAGAAATTGAAAGTCGAATTAGGCAAAATATTGGAAGGAAAGATTAAAAATAAAAGTCTAGAAAAGACGAGAGACGACTAGAAACGAACTCACCTTGAGCAGCCTGAGTGATCGGCGGACGGAGCTGGACTGATGGATGCGATCATGAAGTTAAGGGTGTTACGAGATCTTTTTTCCCTTACCTGATGATATTTTCTTCGCTCCGATTTGGTGCTCCTTATACTACGCGGCGATATGAACTTCTGCTTGCCAACATGTCTTACTACTGCTGAGACTGTAGCCTCTCCTTGTGCATCCACCGTGACGTCATCGGCCTCTAGTAAGTTCTAGATAGCGCTCCCCTGCCATATATATACTCCTCGTTTACTTCTTTCGCCGATCAGCTGTGATTCAACTTTGTAATAGGCAGTGGGAGCTGGACCTCTGGACACGGCTGGATCGTGTCAATTTTAACTTACTTCGTGCTTCAAAACTGACTGGGTGAGCAGATACTTTTTATTACTATCTTATTTTTATAAAAGGCCTTATTTTCTTGGCTTGTGCTTTGCCACTGGTGTGGATTCGAACTTTAGTCCCTTCAGGACTCATCATAGCCTTGGTGCACTTAACTTTGCAATTAAGACATTATTATTTGGAATGTGGTGGCCAAAGTGCTCTGGACTGGCAATATAATAGTGCACCCTGAACTTCACGTGTGGTGTGGTGAACTTTGTTTCGCGTCATTTCGTGCCGGGGACTCGGCAGCTTGATCCCTGCTCGATTTCCCTGCCGATGACGTCACGGTGGATGCGCAAGGAGAGGCTGCAGTCTCAGCAGTAGTAAGACATGTTGGCAGTCAGACAGTTCGTATCGCCGCGTAGTATAAGGAGCACCAAATCGGAGCGAAGAAAATATCATCAGGTAAGAGAAAAAAGATCTCGTAACACCCTTAACTTCATGATCGCATCCATCAGTCCAGCTCCGTCCGCCGATCACTCAGGCTGCTCAAGGTGAATTCGTTTCTAGTCGTCTCTCGTCTTTTCTAAACTTTTCTTTTTAATCTTTCCTTCCTATATTTTGCCTAATTCGACTTTCGATTTGTTCTCCAGGTTCCAAAACCCATATTGAAGTGGGAATTACCCAAGTTCATCATGTGAATGTTTATTTTGTGGAACCAAACATAGTGTTAACTAAACTCCGCAGCATAATTTTAGCAGATTTAAGAAACTAGAGGCATATACAAACCGCCATGGGTATACAAGATCGGAGGCATCGTCATTTTAATGGATTTTAAACTGAAATGCAAATTCATCATGTACCACATTTTATTACATATTCATCTGTGCAGGTGTTATAGTGTGTTTTAAATCAGTTTTAAAGTTATATTGTGTTTGCCCGATTTGACTTGTTGGCTGATGATGGCACAAGTTTAGTGCCGAAACTACGACCTCATGCGAACGATCTGTGACTCATTCACGTTAATAAATATCTTTGTATTGAATAGGAGGAACCCTCTTATTTTCAATTATTGTAAGCATTGGAGATTGAACGCAATGCAGCAGGTGTGCCGAGAAAATTGGCTCGAGAATTTAATAAAAACAACACTCGGAAAGTGCAACGCGCGAAATTTTTAATACGGAAAACAATATAAATCCAGCTTTAATAATTTATTACAATAGTTATTCATAATGCTTGTATCCAACCCAGACAAAGGAAAGCAAAACCATAGTTTGATAGTGAATGTTTTCAATTCAGAGAAACTACTCTAAATGTACTTCGCAAAGCAAAAATATCAAACTCAAGAGATACCCTAAACTACTACTCAAAACAAAGAAAAAATAGAAGGACCTGGTGGAAATTAAACAAGCGAAATACCTGGGAAACAAAGCAATCAAGTAAGCAGAGGAAGCTCTGAAAGACCGTTTCGTTCGTCTAAGAAGGAATTTGACGGAAGCTCCAGGACAGATACACATACAAGTTTTGCAAAGACATTCATCAACTAATGAACAAAGGTAACATAGAACTAATGTTCGACAAATATAGATATGAATACATCCATGCATTCACTCCCATCAGTGTAGAAAAAGTAGAAGCAAAAATTTTGAGCAGGAAAGCAACTGGACCTGACGGAATAAGTAACGTAGTACCGGTACTCAAAGAATCAGCGAAAGCGGAACAATCCCCGAAGACTGAAGGAAATCCAGAATAAAGACGTTGTATATGAAGGCAAAGGGCAAGCCGACAACCCAAACTCATACCGAGGGATTTCTCTAGAGAGTAATATATTCAAAGTCTTGGAATTTCGGAATTTTCGATTTTTCTAGGGAATCTGGGGTCATCAGCTTCTCCCGTACCAAGTTTCAAATGTCTGAGATTTGTGGAAGTGCCTCAATAATTCACGCCTTATTTCATTTTTAAATATTTATATATACATCGCTCGAGACCGACTTGTTTTCATATATATAGATGACGGATAAGCATGAGCACGTTGAAAAGTGCAGACTTCCACTTCGAGATTCATAACTCCTAAACGGTGCATGATATCAACAAACGGTTTGCGCCATCAGACGCCTCATTTATTGCCTTACATGTTTGTTTCTAAACCATTTCCTCGTATCTCCAATATTTAGTGGGTAAATTGAGTTCAACATTTTAATAGGGTGAAATTTGGGTACATTTGTAACGTTTTACTTTACTTTTTGCCTACTTATGTATAAGCTAGAATCATGAAATTTGGTCCACATATGACCCTTGATCTTGTCAATGTTCGAACCCAACTTGATGATCCTATCATTCAGATAAGTGTGTCAAACAATGAAATCAACTTGTAAAAATCACCAAATTTACCGACAATCCAGAAATACGGCCAAATCTAACGTATAAGGGACAGAGATAGTACAGAATGTCATAGGACTAAAGTTGTAGATCACTCCGAATTGAAGCGGGAATGTGCTATCACTTTTGTGATACGACTTACCGTTTAGCCAACAAATAGCTCAAAAGGAATGTCTCCACAGTCATTAAAATTGCATCCATATTTCGATATCTTTGAGGGTCAAAAGTGAAAAATTTTAACATTTTGGAATTTTTCCGTTGGTTAGGGACCAAAAGCTATAATTTCACCAAATATCAATTTTCTACCTGTCCGGCAGGTTGTGCCGCCATCTTGATTTGGGGTGACGGGGGATAAACAATAGGGAATTCCCGAAAATTTTTAAGCCCACGAAACCTATAGGTTGTCGTTTTGGATAAATTATACGACTGCGTTCTTCTGCTGAATTCAAAATTTGAGGCCCCCAGCGTGCCCCCTTGAGGGAATTTTGAGAATTTTCGATTTTTCTAGGGATCCTGGGGTCATCAGCTTATCCCGTACCAAGGTTCAAATGTCTGAGATTTGTGGAAGTGCCTCAATAATTCACGCCTTATTTCATTTTTAAATATTTATATATACATCGCTCCAGACCGACTTGCTTTTATATATATAGATGAAAGTTTATACCATACTGTAGATGTTGGGTCGATCAAAGTTTCTGAAGCAAATCTTGAAAATGAAATTGAACTCTAAACAAATCTAGGACTTATACGGTCATTTTTTGTGGAAAGATTCTGAATCCAGAAGTTGCAAATGTATTTGTTCTTCAGCTACAATATTGGTTTGAAATGGTACAAAATTTGGATGTTGTTCAATGTTGAAACACAGGAGGTTAAATGGAAGGATACTGTGTGCAAAAAACTGGATTTCGTATAGGAGTTGATAAATGGTGCTGGATCCAACATGAAACATAACTGATTGATGCCAGAGAAGTAGTGAAGCTATCTTAAGATCGAGAAGTACGCTGAGTCCGATGGCGAAAGGAAAACAAGTGGTGGAGTTGGTTGGTAGATGAACGAGAAGCTCCCTGAAATGGTACAAAACATGTATTTTAGAACTTTATGGAGACTGCAGCTGGGAACTTGACGAACTTGTGCTTACAAAAGAAAAGCAAGGAATTGTAAACCAGCTTCACTGACACAGACAGGTCTAAAGGCGAGGGAGCAGCCGTGGCTTTAATTAAGGTTCTGTGTGAAAATGGGAAACCACGGAAAATCGTCTTCAGGGCTGCCGACAGTGGGGTTCAAACCACTATCTCCAAAAATATTGTAATATTGTAAGTCAAAGGTTCTTGGATGATCTGGAAAACTAAAGAGTGATGGATTTACATGTTAAAACATGGCATCATCTGACAAGACAGTACCACACATGCTGGTAAAAGGCTTGGGACTTGGTGTCATTGTCAAAACCGCAGAAGAAGGAGAAGTATTTAACGGAGTGTGCTTACTCGAGAAGTATGACACTTATCTCGGTGCCAGCACAGTTTAGATGATACAAATGCAACATGCAGCAAGCCAATAGCTAAGGGAAGAACACTGGGATTTTTGCCGCGGAAGGATGTGTTCATAACAAATATTCTTCATCTGATCGGTAATTGAACAATGTTCAGCACCATTCCATCACAATTTCATTAACTTTATAAAGGCTGTAATTGCCTATCATTATGAAATATGTGCAGAATTCTCGTCAATATTTTCTGAAATGTGTATTTACAGTAGGTTCAAACTGTTTCATAAAGCCCCCGCAGGAGATGGGTGTCAGACAAGGAAGCATTTTGTCACTTATCCCTTTCAATCTTGCCATTGACTTTATCATGAATTAGAACGATGATAATCATTTTACGGGCAGTCGATGGAATCAGAAATCTCACCTTACTTAGATTTTGCACAAAAATTTTCCACGCAATAAAGCATCAGGAAACATACAGGGGTAGACAACCAAGCTAGACAGGATCACCCACTTTGTGGATGTAATTTTAAACAAAATAAAATTGGTATAACTGCCTCACTACACTCCATATGTCAGCGCGTTAGTCCACATCTCCTTTTCACAGGCCAAACTGTCCGAGGTGAGCCACATGTATCGTATTCACATATACCTTTAGCTTGTCCAGGCCCATTAAACCTTAATACTTATTCCTCTTTAGGCTTCTTTAAAACTTCCCGATTGGACTGAGACATTTTAGAATACCTGTATTATGCCCAAAGAGTACAATGGAAAGACAGTTTTATACTAAACATATGTCTCAGCAAGCGTGACAGGACTTTCAATACAGCGTAGTTCCACAAGGTCCATTACAAGAACAATGTGTTATCGACTAAATTTATGTTGTTACTTGGTAGACATTTGAATAACAATGTGGTTTGAACGAAATGACAGGTAATCACTAAAAGGTTTTAAACGCAACTGTAAAATGACCTGTGTTGTTGTAAACAGACTAGTAAGATCACATTAGTATGTATTTGCTATGAGTATATCTCTTTAATACCGAAAGAAACTTTTAAAGACGTTCACACGTTCAGAGCGTAAAAATTAAAGCTTGATGCTACAGCTAAAGCATATTAAAAATTTTGATCAATGTATTTATTTGGTGAAAAATAGTGTATGATGTTGTGTATCCCTATATACCAATACAGCAATTTTAATGAATAACTTATGTACTTGCTCAATTTGTGTGATTTACGCTGATGATGACATGTACAAATGTCGAAACCGGTACCACTATTGAATAAATGTTGTAGTTAATATATTATACAACTAATAATTTGTATTGAAAAGGTTGAACATTACAAAAACTTATCTCTGTGATTTCAGTTCAATACGGAAACAAAATTAAGCTTATATCTTTGATATAACTGTGTTACTGTGCAGCGCTGGGGAAGCAGACGGGAATATTAAAACAAAACCTAGAAAAGCCTCTCAAGTCTACCGATGAATGCACAGCAATTAGTATGTAGATTATGTCGTAAATACATAAACAACTTTTATTCACAATCAAAACATGTTAACACCAGACCACAGAATACACAAAACCCGAAGAGTAAAGGAACAGATATTGCCAACTTTAACATCTACAAATATATCGACATACTCCCACCTAATTTACAATTTTCTCAAAACTGGAAATTATCAAAACATTGAGGGTTACTGAACAATGGATGCCAAGTGGATTCTCTATCCCCTGCCTCATGAAATCAAAGATTTAGTCTTTTAGGAGGAACCACATGTCTTCCTGCTCTTGTTCTTAATTCTTCAGGGGATTTAGAAACATCCTCTTCCTTGAGCTGGGCTTTTGTTTGGCAACTCTCTGTAGAGGACGCACAACGGTACCACTGCTAGTCTTCAGTTGAACCAGCCGGACTCTTCCATCTCGCCCTGGAATGAGATGCTCAATTCTTGCCAAAGGCCAATCCATCCTCTTTCGATTGTCCGATCCTATTATTACCACCTCACCAACTACAGGCTTCCGAGTTTCACGTCGTTTTGTCCAAGTTAACTGTCCCAAGTACTCTGAACGGAAATTCTTCTTAGCTCTTTCTGAGTCTTTGCAGATACCGAATTTTCCGAGTGATGCTTGCAGACTCAATGCAGTCCAAGTCAGGCACTCCTGTCTCTCGTACTTCTTGTAGCAGCATTCATGGAGTTAACGGAATAGGATCTTTACTATCTTCAGCAGTATATGTCAATGGTCTTGCATTGATCACTGCTTCACAGTCAATAAGTACAGTCTGTAGTTCATCCCAAGACAATGCGGCCTTCCCCAGGGTCTTCCGTAAAATTTGCTTCACCAGGCTCACTAATCGTTCCCAGAAGCCTCCCCACCACGAAGCCGTAGGTGGATTGAACCTCCAAATTATACGTTACCCGGTGCTGTATGTAACAATTTGATCCCTTTCTAACTTTTCCATAGCATTACATGTTCCTCGAAAATTTGTGCCATTATCACAGAGGATCACTTTAGGTCGACCACGCCGTGCGATGAAACGCCTCAGTACTCTTATGAACGCCTCGGTTGACAGAGACGGAACTAGTTCCAGATGGACAGCCCGGTAGCAAGCACACGTAAATAGGGCAACCCATGTCTTTGACGAATCACAAAGATACAAAGGTCCTGAAAAATCTAACCCGATGACTTCGAATACGGCTGCATTCTTAACTCGAAGATCAGGCAAAGGAGGGGACTGAGTGTCAAAGTTTTTTGCTTGAAAACGCTGGCAAATAACACATTTGTTGACAATTCCTCTCGCAAACTGGCGTCCTTTAATGATCCAGAATCTCTCGCGTAACAAACCTAGGAGAGTTGCTGGACCGGGATGATTATTTTTACGATGCACTTCTTCCGCGTACCTTTTGACCACCGGATGTTCGGGAGGCAGCAAGGCCGGTAGTCTGAAGGGGCCCTTGTCCACACGTTCGACTATCCGTGTCTGGAGTCTGATTATGCCTTTTTGATCTTGGAATACTTGGAAATTCTTAAGTCTCTGATCGTCTGGGAATTCGAGGGACTCTGCCTGAATGAGCAGAACAAGTTTTTCTTCAGCTGCAGCTACCTCACTTGTCGATAACGAACCTCTTCTTTTAATTTCAGTGCGTCGACAGTTGTTGAGAAATCTGAAGATCCATCCCAACATCCGCACAATATTTTCATATTTGCTGAACAGTTGATACAGCCACGTAGTATTGTGAATGACTGCAATAAGATTATATTCGTTTGCCACTCCATAGCTTATGTGAGATTCAGGCCAGTTCTCTTCTGCTTCAGCAAGCCACTTAGGCTCTTTCCACCATTCGGATTCGAGCAGTTGCGCGACAGTACATCCTCTTGAGGGCAGATCTGTGGGGTTCAAATCACCTGGTATGTGTCTCCAGCTTCGTACATCAGTGAGTTCCCTTATCTCCTTCACTCGATTCCTAACAAACACAGTCTTGTCTTCATTGCCAAGAATCCAGGCTAGCACAGTGCTTGAATCGGTCCAACAATGAACAGGGACTTCTTCCAATCTAGACTTTCTTGAACTGATTTCAGTAGACGAGCTCCAATAAGAGTTCCTAATAATTCCACTTGAGGAATGGTCAGGCGCTTAAGCGGTGTTACTCTTGCTTTGGCTACCGCTAACCGAATGTGTACCTCTCCCTGGTAACCACTCCTGACAAAGGCAACAGCTGCATATGCATTCTGACTTCCATCACAGAATACCTGCAGTGAGATATCCTCCTCGCTGCCGAGCTGGCGCATCATCCCGATTTCTCTTAGGTGAGGCAAGTCCTTCAACCACCTCTCAAATTGTCGTCGAGTATCTTTGTCAACAGGGTCGTCCCATCCTAACTTTCTGGTCCATAACCCTTGAATTAACATTTTCAACCTTATCGTTATTGGAACGGTTAGTCCAATCGGATCAAAAATGCGGTGAACTATTGAAAGAACAGTATTTTTTGTCAGATTTTCCATTTCCCACGATTTCCCCCACCAATCCATATTGACCTTCAAAGTGTCATCTCGATGATTCCACCTAACGCCAAGCAGTGTAGACTCCTGTGGAGAGTTGTCTCCAGTCCACTCCCACCCTCCAAGGTCGAACCCGGCCCTCGCCATAATGGTCTTCGAAAGGTAAACGAATTCCTCTACTTCTTCTGCTCGGTCGAGGCTTGTCACTAGATTATCAACATATCAATTATTCTTCAACGATGCCGCGATGTTTGCCTCCTTTGGATCAGTTGATTCCATACATTTTTCTAGGTGGTACCCAATAACTGCTCCAAGAAGAAACGGACTACTGGTAACACCGAATACCACTCTGGCATGACGAAGAACTCGTAGGTCTTTCTCATTATCTTCATACCACAAGAACTTCAAGTAGTCTCTCTCGTCTGGGTGTATTCTTATCTGCAAAAATGCCTTTTTTAATATCAGCTGTGATACCTATCCCCCGTTCTCGAAACCTCAAGAGCAATTCGGGTACGATTTCAACGAGGTTCGGTCCTTCTTCAAGGCAGTCGTTCAGTGATGGGAAACCTCTCTCTTTCGCCGACGCATCGAATACGGGACGCACTTTCGTAGTTGCACTAGTTTCCTTCAATACCGGGCGGTGAGGAAGGTAGTGTCCTGTAGATAGATCCATTGCACCTTCGACAACGCCTTCTTTCACCCAGTCTTGTAAGATGGTATCATATTCTTCGTAGAGTCCACGCTTTGCCTTTAATTTTCGGGTCATTCGAACGAATCTGCCTTTTGCAATCTCTCTATTGGTTGTAAGGTCTGGAGCATCTCTCCTCCATGGAAGACGTACTTCATACCTGCGATCTACAAAATTAACCGTATTTTTGAAATATCTGAGTGCTGACATCCTCTTTTCCTCCTTTGTTGCATTCTCTACTGGACCGGTGATCCCAATGGTCTCCATTTTCCGTAGATCAGATAGAGGTAGTTGAGTAATACTGAGTGCAGTGACTGTATTCGCAATACTTGCATGCTGGGCTAGATCGTTTTTTGCCCAAGGCCCTACACCGCTGGCTGCGCAGTAGCGTGTAACTGGGGAAGAGGTGTCCATGCGTGTACCGCCATCTTGCGGGCACTGCACAGCTCGCCGAGGAGACCGTAGTACGGTATGGAATTCATGCGTTAACTTCCATTACGCACGAATGAAAACACCTGTCGACAGATTATTTTTATTCCTGCGATACAGGATAATACGGTAAGAAAATATGTTCATTAGATACATCCAAAATAAAATGTTAGAAAGGTGCCGCATTAGAAAGCAGAAGCAGAAGATTCGTACAGAAATTCCCGTAAGTTCGCAAACCAAAACTACTGTACTAATTTTAAATGAAATACCTCGCAGAAGTTATACGGAGAAATAATCCTGAGGTCTGAAAAGTACAAGTAGACCGTCAATTGTGAAAGTCTGTGTGTTCATTCACATTATTTTCCGGTAAACGTCGAATAGGCCTACTGTTACATTCCAAGCATCAGGGAAACAGACATTCCCAGGTCCAAATAGCACCGCCTACGCTGAATATAAATACACGCAATAAATACACAAGAATCAAGATGGTTATAACACGAAAATGATACTTATGCAAACAAACTGAACACATCTGCATTGTTATTGAACAAATCTGCACAAATCGTTTGGATAGCTAGCCTATAAGTAATAGACGTAATAAAACAACATTTAGAAAACTGGATAAGAAGACACTAGAAATGATAGTAAATAAATACCTAGGTAGTTAAACACATTTCTTAAATTTAGAGAACACTCTCCAAAAACAGAAAAACATTGTATACCAGTACATTAAATTAATAATCTTCAAAAAAGAATATGTATGGTAGCTCACATTAGGCCTACTATAATGATCATGTTTGTGTTTACATGTTCGGAATAGACACATGTAATAAAATCCTAGATTCTGCACATAAGCTTTCATGAAAATACCAGAACATTTTCCAATCACAGCAGTTTACAACTTCAGTATGATTTTTACAACCTCAGTATGATTTACAGATCATAAGAAAAAAATTACCTGTGACTTAGCAGACTGAAGAACATCAATAATCCATCAATTCTTTCAATATTTATAGTATTTACAAACAGTTGTATCAAAAGCAAGGATCTGTATTATTGGCAAAAAGAAAACCTGTGATATAGAATGTTTTCTATGAAATTTACATAGCAGATCTTTCCTTTCTGATGAGAAGGTAATCACGGCAGGTATTATTCAGTACTATGAACAGATTGTTGAAAAGGAACATGACTGCAGAAATCTGAGAAGAAAAAAAAGTTATACCCAGTGTTCACTACAAGTAATTTTACTTATTTTACTAATTCCCATCTGAATGAAATTTTTCCTTTTTATTATTTCCAGGGTATGAACTAATATATCAGGGTGAGTATACCTTCAATTATGATTTCTATATGGTTTGGAAAATAGATATCTAAAATCTACTGAGATATTCTTCTAATATGAGGAGTGGCTACTATCGATAAACATTAGCAGGGAAAAGGATTCTTACCTACTGGTTCATGAAGTGAATGGATTTAGTTAAATGCTGCCTGACAATCTTCTTGTGTAGACTCACACTGTATGGTTTAGCAGCATGGTGGAATCTCACTTTCATGTACATTTCCACAGTTAAAGTTATAATCCTCAACACATGATTATCTAGGAATTCATTTTCCAGGATGTGATCTTGCAACTGGGGAAATAAGGAAGATACATTGAGCTGCTGCAATACCATCTTCTTTATAATGAGGGCAACAGGACCTTTGGGAGGTCTTCCCCCTGCTTCTTTCCACACTTGTCGAATTGCTACCTCACAATGACGACATATCTTAATGACATCTGGCGATGGTATTACAAGACCCCCATTATTTTTCCTAAGTAAAAAGGCCAGATGTATCACAGTTTCATCACCATAAAGTGCCTCCTTGCACTTATCGCAATAAACCCTGTCACTGATTTGTCTCACTATAAAACCAGCAATGTACACAATGACATTTTCTGAATATTCAGACACAGCTGAGGAGGGGGCTATATCCATCAAATGGTGGTGGAGGGTCTAATTGATCAAATCTTCTTCGATGGTCATAACTCTGGTGATACTGGTCTTCACTGCTGCTCATAACATTAGCCTTCTTCATTCCATCCCATACCAACAACTTTGTTTTTACATTTTCTTCAACACAGTTGCCAGTAATTTTGCTGCTTACATCATTGGCAATAAGCAGGCACTTATATGCTGCTTTGAATTGCTGAGCAGAAGGGTTGTTGTTATAACCAAGCTTACTCCTGACCATGCAGAAAAAAAATTCAATATGATCCTGGCTGAATTTATATGTTGCTAAATAGCTCAGCTTGCAGGATCCACTAATGCAACATAAATGTTCTTTATTCCCCTACACAACGAAAGAAACCCAATGATGGCAGTCTTCCTTGGCAACTGATACAAGGGTCTTCCTTCTTTATCCTTCAGACCCAGTAAATACACCTCAGCACATTCAAGGAAAGCAAAAGTTAACTCCTTAT
Source organism: Anabrus simplex (assembly GCF_040414725.1). NCBI lineage: Eukaryota > Metazoa > Arthropoda > Insecta > Orthoptera > Tettigoniidae > Anabrus > Anabrus simplex. Next base: position 349,173,353 of record NC_090270.1, read on the forward strand.
TTTTCGAATTTAAAACACTCTTCTGACCCTTAGCAAGTGGATTTTTTGAGTTCATGATGTCGTATAACCTGTCAAAGAAGAGACAGAACTTCGCAGTTGCCTCTGCACCCTGAAATTCTTTCAATTTCAAGTTATTACATAAAAACAGCAATGCATTTCCAACAGAAGCACTTAACACTTGTACTGCCAAGCGAACCTTCATTTTTTGACTCTTGAAAAATATGTGGTGCTTAGTTACTTTGTTGGCAAGGGTAAGGGATTCTTTACTTTGTAGCTCTTCCAGCAACTCCACATATCTCCACTCAATTACATTATCATCTTGATCCCTTAAAACTTTCATATCACCAAACAGGTTTCTCATCAACTTGACCATATGGCAAGCATCAAACATCACCTGTACAACACTTCCACCTACTTGGAAAGATGTATCTACCCTGTCAGCTTGGAAATTACAGCCTAGCTTGCTCCCCATTACTATGTTACTGCTCAGTCCATCACACACCACTGAAACAACAGTTACTTTACAGTCCTGAAGGCGACTTATGCACTCTGAAATTATGTTCATCCTAACATCAGCATTTAATCCATTGATCAAAAAATATCCTACAGGTATCTTCCATGATGCATTTATTGCAACAACCATCAGCACTAGTACCTCTTTAGCTTCTTCCATTTCACTTACACAGATCCCTTCCCCCATATCGACATATCCTGTGAAGCCTCTACCATCCCACTCAATACATCTCTTGATCGACATCTCGTCAAATGTTAGACTGACAAAGATTGGATCCTGGGAAAGTGATACTTGCTCTTATAAAGCAATAAAAGTTTCTGGAGTGAAACCTGGATCTCCAGATAATGAATTTCTCCATTTCCTTAATGTATTTCTATGAGGCAAACTCATATTGAAACTCTGCCTCACATATTCATAAGCAGCAGGAGAATAAAAGTGAAGGGTCAGAGCAAATTTCTTAAGTGTGTCTGAATATTCACTAGTGTGTGCCCCAGCAGATCTCTTAATTATCTCAAACATTACCTCAGAAAAGTTAGTATGTATAATTTCAAGAGTATGTTCATTAATTAAGTTCTGATCTTTTAATTCCGTGGTTAAGTTTTTAAGGTCACTGATTTGTATTCTGTGCCTGTCACACTGTTGTTTACTCCTAGCTTTCTCTTTCTTCAATGCTGCATTTTTTTATTTTTTATTTCAAGCCTTTCACTTAAAATTTTTATTTGTTTTGTGGGGCTTTCCGCACTACAATAATTATGCTCAGATGAAATGCTCTGTGTAACAGTACTGACGGAACTGCTACATGGACTGGGATCTATGGTGTTATTTTGTTGAGTCCCTCCAAAATCTAATTTCCTTTTTAAAATCCTGCGGGGAACTTTTTCAGTCTAAAAAAATAAAAATACATAGGCCTGTTAAGTCTACCATAAGCAAAACCTTATCATTGTTGTTTTTAAATATGAAGTAATACAATATCTAATCCAAGTTAATTGACCTACAAGTACCTTTCTTAGATGATCTGGAAAATCAAACAGTGTTGGCACTGCATCATCTTTCAAAATTTTGTTCCCTTGAGATTTCCAAAAACTTGCTTCTGAGAAGTGAATTGAACATAATCTATGGGAATAAGTTGGAACAAACTTGTCTCTTTTAACAGCAACAAGCCACTTTGACTGAAGTTCAGGCTTATTTAATGGAAACCTGTAAGCAGTATGTCTAAAAATAATAGCCATATATTCAAAACCAAAGAAATGTATAATACATTTCTATCCCTCATTTTTTTCTCAACAATTCCTGGTACAAAGACAGAACATTCCCCCATTGATTTATCACAAAATATTCTTCTGCTCAATAAATAGAACCTCAGTGATATATTTCAGAACAGAGTGGTAGAGCCAGCAATCATTCACATTTCACTACATTATTTTACATTTTGAAAATCTTCTTCCTGAAAAAGCTCATTTACACTAGTGCTACTTTACGTCATAATTCTAAATGTATATAACAATGAAAAGAATACCTAGCTTAGTTTGAGTTTCTCTGAGTTTAATGTATTTTTAGCAGTTGTTTAAATTTAAGAGAGGAAAAATATATCACTTAGGATGCAAAATTCTCTCTCATAATATTATCATCTTAAATACCAATATTAGGCCTACTGATTTTATAAACTCGAACTGAAAGGAGATTTTCCGAACACAAATTAAAATTGAAAATGTGTTCTAACTTGTCTATTACAGGAGCATTATGATTCACATAAGGAAGAAGATAAAGGAGCTTGAATATTAAGCATATATGAATACAACAGTTAAACAGGTAATTTGATTAATGTGTTCTAGTGCAAAGTAGGAGTCAGCCCAGTCAAACTTCTCTGGAACAGCATATTTAACAATTCTTTTATTATAAAAATGATGTGAAAACGTGGATAATGGTATCAATAAATCATTTTTCTCATAATTGTTAATAATTTGAAACCATATTTTGACCTAAAATAGATGGGTTTGCCAAGCTTTTTATCAATCACATTTTCCGGATTCTAGGCCGTGTTACCGAAATTTTAATACGGGTAGCCCTACACAGTCTGTAAGAACAAAATGTGAGCTTTTTCAGAATAGCTGTTTAATTCTTAAGAACTGTCCCTAATGAAATGAAGAACGTCAAGAAGAAGAAGCCTAAACATTGAGAATGCCACGTCCATACATCCCTGATCCACCACTCTATAGCCCATTCTCGATTATGGTAATTTTATAACATTTCAATTTGTACTCACTTGTGAAAAGAAATACCAGATCCTTTACGAAGCCGATTTGTATAATTGAAAGCTGCACAAGAGGTTACCATCGTGAATACTTCTCCACTCCACACTTACGACTTAACTTAGGCCTACTCTTTAATATCGCCGATCAATGTAAGCTCGCAGTTATCACTAAAAATAGTTGCCAATACTATATATTAATCACTTTATACATAACACAACCACAGATCCACTAACCGATAGGAAACACCATGAAAAACACACAACGAAATGTAAACAAAACCACGTGTTAACCATGCATTCAAAACTGAAGTGCCCGCAAGATGGCGATGCGCGAAGATGTTCAATTTTACGCATAACACCAGCGCACTCTGTGAGTCTAGATAATAATATTAATGTCTTTGTTTTTGCCTAGGGTGCATATTCCCTTCTTCTTCCCCGTTACCGTCCATCCTAAACGCGTTTCAATGGCAACCACTCCAGAAGGTAGAGTCTTCATTTTGCCCGTCCACAACTTTCCCGCGATGTCAAAACCTATCAAGATGTCAATCGGAGCTCTATAATCTCTGTACATTGGAATGTGTTCTCTCAGCAACTCTTCCCTCATTTCCTCCCTGGCTTCTACTGATGGAATCGCAGCTGTAATTGTTCTCTGGTCTAACGCCATGAAGTTGCATGCAAAGTCATTACATAAGCTGAGTAAGTGCATTTATAGCATCTGTGCTTGAATACCCCTGTTGGCTTACCACCAAAAAGAGAGTGTATAATGTTTTCTTCCCCAATTCGAAAGTAGTTCATTTCTTCGGCCAAACTGCTAGAAATGTACGAACGTTGGGATCCACTGTCTATCAGTACCCTGGCCTTCCGGATTTTGTCACCATTCTTTACATAACCTAGCAGAGTCTGTAGATAGACCACCGTTTGGGAGCTAACTGTCAAATTGTTATCAACAGATGAAGTATTGAACAAGGAAACCTCTTCTCGTTTGCTCTCAGGATCCCTACCATCAATACATTCTTTCTCTTCCACTGGTACTTCTCAACAGAGGGCATAATAATGGCACATGCCGCCCACGACAAACAACACACCGTGCTCGACATTGCTGCGCAGAATGGCCTGCTTTGGTACAAGAAAAACAGCGCCTAACTTTAAACAGAACCCCTTTCCTATCATCAAGAGACATTTTTTGTGCATGGAGGCATTCCGTTGAATAATGATTCACTCCTTTACAAAATACACACTTCTGAGAGTCAGATTCAATTCCGAGAGTAGCAAGATCGATTGCAGAGGCAAAATTAACCTTGTCCTTATCATGTGATTTCCCCGGATTCTTAGCCTGGCTATAGGAAAGGGACTGATTATTTGCCATTGCGACTCTTTCTTCCCCTTCTACTTCTCTTTTCAAAAACAACATTAAGTTATCCATTTGCTCCTGCAGTGTCCTATTGGGTTCATTGGAACGTTGCCACACCTTCAATATGTCTGTGGGCAGACACGATTCCATTAGCGGAAACAATAATGCGGCATAATTATCCGAGAAGACATTTAATGCCTCCAGTGCCCGTAACTGAGTTTCTAGTTTGTCATACAAAACACTGATCTTGAGTGTCTTCTTTTCCAAAACCAAACTTAGTAGCTCCCGAACATAATACTCGATAAGGAAGTCATTACGCCCAAATCTGTCTTTAAGTGCTTGAATGGCCCTCCCGTAATTTTCACCTGAGGGAGGAAAACTCATAGCAACCGCGCGTGCTCGTGGATTTTCTTTCGTAGCTTGAATCAAACACTGAAACTTTTCCTCCCTACTTAACGACTGACTCTCGTCAATTTGTTAGAACTGTGACCAGAATGTTATCCAACCGGCTATTTCCCCGTCGTACTTATTTAATTCCAATTTCGGTAGAAGAAGAGATATTTCGTTTCCCGAACGATCACCAACACAACTAGAGGAAGTATGGGCAGCACTATTCATTGTGATCAAATCAGAGGCCTTACCTTTAATGCTGTGGTAACGTAAGGTATACTCCTCTGCTTTCTCCATTTCTGCCAACAGCACCTCTTCAATCTCCTCTTCCTTTGTTTCAGCACAGATGTTTTCACAAATCTGACTGTCCAGTTCTCCTCTCTTCGAGCACTAGTAAACGAGCGCTTATTAATTGTATATCTGCATCCCTCTGCGTCACTAGTTCGTCTATAGCATTGCAAGTTTTCGTGAACAATGTGCGGATAACAGCTCTTTTCTTAGTTACTTGTGTAGACGTCATGATTACGATGTACCGGTACGAATGTAAACAACAGGATACGGTATACTGGATATACAGACACAGTTATACTCGCTATCAAATTATAACTCAACAAAGTCTACGTTAAGTCCTGTCACGGTCGCCATATGTAGATTATGTCGTAAATACATAAACAACTTTTATTCACAATCAAACATGTTAACACCAGACCACAGAATACACAAAATCCAAAGAGTAAAGGAACAGGCATTGCCAACTTTAACATCTACAAATATCTCGACATAGCACAACCACCAAGCAATTGAACAATGCCAATGTAGTTTGGTACATGTTAGAAAATGTTCCCCAAGGCCTCCTTGCTATTCCCTCATTGTTGAAAAACCAATATGAGTTTGCGCAAGGCTAAAACAAGTTTTCATCTCTTTGCTAGATGAATGGTAGCGGGTAACGAGTGCTTGTTCCATATGCAGTGTATCGAGGTAGTGAAGTATTGAACCCATGGCATACTTTTCAGTAGAATGTGGCATACTCGTGGATCAGTGAATAACATTCAACATGCAATTCACTAACAGAACGCTCAACATTGCTGCAAAGTTCGACTACTGCTGTAGATAACACATGGAACAAATATTGATGGTGTTTTGATACCTTCAGTTCACTTAAAATTAATGCATTCGCAGTACGCCTCCATTTGTGGCGAAATAGCTTTTTTCATTAGAGCTAGAAACAGTGGTCTCATTATTTTTCCATTCCAAGGGATAGAATCAATTCGAAAGTTGGTAGTATATTGAAATTTAGCTTCCAATACTGATACATAATTTATTTGAAGTAGATTCCCAGCTTATTGATCATTTTGGATTCACATATGGTATATACTGTAAAGGTCATAGCGTCCGCCATGTCAACTGGCAGTGGGCCAGGCCCGGCACCGTATAGGCCCACCCCTTACACTTCAGCTGCGCCAATCACAAGCAACGCTAAGTGCTAGGCCAGCCCCACTCGCTTCCGCTCGCGGTCCCGTAGCAGAGGAGTATGGAAATGACTCCACGATTAATCTGGAGTGTTCCATCTCGCGATGTTCCTGGATCCATCGAGCATCCGGATTATTCTAGAAGAACCAGCGTAGGTATATAAGAGAGGAACGACCTGCCTGGAGTGAGTGAGAGTTAGAAGTTGTTGTGGTTCAGTCGTGAGCGACTGCCAGTGTAGTGAAGTATGTGAAGTGCCGTGATTATCGGACTAGTGTGCTACAGTGCGGGCTGTTGGCGAAGGAGGGAACGTGTAGCCGTGCGACGTGGGACCTTGTGTGTGAGTGTAAAACTGTGTAGTGTGAGAACAATTGAGAAACTAAGGGAGAGAGAGCGCACGAATTGCGTAAGTTTGTGTTATGAGTAACAGTTGTGTGTAATCTTGTGTAGTCTAGCGCGTAGCTAATAAATCCTAGTATTGAAACTGCCAGTCTAGTGTTAATTGATCCTACTACCCCGCCAACTCGCTACAACTGGTGTCAGAGTCGGGATCGACTGGTAGCAGTAACTAGGAATTTCTAGTGAATCGTAAAATGGGTAGCGAACAGTTTCAGGCTCTCCTCAGTAAGTTCAACGAACTCTCATCCAAACATGACGAAATCAAGAGCGAACTGAAAGTGGAATTAAATGAACTTAACGGTGGACAAGGTAAATTAGAACACGAAATGCGCTCTCTCGACAGATAATTAAAGAGTGACATTTTGCAGGACGTACAGGAACTGGTTGAAAAACGTATCAAAGAAATACCGCAGGTTGTGGAGTCAGGGGTTCGTGATCTGAAAGGAGTAAGTGCCCTGCGCACGGGAGTTACAGACGTGGAGACTCGTGCTAGGGCCACCTGCAGCGACAGCGGCTCCAGCGCCACGCTTTGACGGGACAACATCGTGGCGGACCTTCCCGGCCCAATTCGAGACCGTGTGAGGGCACAACAGTTGGACGTCGCCGCACTGCAAGGACCAGCAGCGGAAGTACTGCACGGCCTTCAGCCGGGTGCCACTTACGACGAGATCGTTAGAGCGCTCGACAGCCGGTACTGTGACCCCCAGCTGGCAGCCGCCTACCGAGTCCAGCTGAGGAAGATTACCCAGCGCACCAATGAGACACTGCAAAAATTCGTGCAAGATGTGGAGCAGCTAGCCCACAAGGCTCAGGATGGGCTGCCTCTGGACCACATTCAGCGGGAGGCAGCCTATTCATTCATTGATGGGCTCCGCGACGCTGAGATCCGTCAAAAGCTGATGCTCAGCGGGGGGCAGGACCTCAGAGAGGCACTGACATTAGCCCTGAGGCTGGAGGCAGTGAAAGGAACAGTGGCACCGTCACCAAGAATACGAGCCGTGAGAAGCGAGGACGCGCCGTTACGGGAGAACGACGCACCCCGCCGCACCAACGAGATCACGTGTTGGAAATGCGGCAAGCGTGTCGTATGGAGGCGCCCCTGATCAGGGAAACGAGTAAGGGCCGACAAGGAGAGGGGCTCGTCGGCACCGTTGTTTTCACCGAGCGGAGCGACGGCAGCTTGATCGCCGACGGGTGGCTCGGAGTCAGGCCGTGCCGAGTGACGATAGACATTGACCATCGCCAGGACGGACATCGCTGAGGGACAGCCAGAGAGGGAACACCACCGCCCTTATCTGCTGCGGACGGACACAGGAGACACCATCCCTGTCTTGAAGGAGGCGCTACTACAACTGACGCTGGGACGACGCCTACGTGTCTGGGCCTTCGTCGCCGCCATCACGGATGAGGTCATCCTGGGCCTAGACGCGCTACGGAAATAAGAGGCGACTGTCGACGTGGGACGACGTGTATTATTGCTCGGCAAACAAGAGGTAATGCTGCGACCTCGAGTAGCGCGGTTAACGTTGGCCAGCGACGAAGTGATACCAGCCAAGAGTGAGGCGATGGTTACGGCACGGTTAGAGGAACCCATACAAGGGGACAGTGTGCTCGTGGAACCCGCTTCGCCGACCACCGATCAAGGACTGTACCAGGCCAGGACGCTCCTTCCTGCACGAAGCTGCGTGCCGGTACAAATATTGAATTCGACGTCGCGGGAGCAGAGGGTGCCCAGCGGGACCGAGCTTGGAACTTGTGCACCAGACACGTGCGTCGTGCCAGAGGAAGACGAAGACGCACAGACCCTAGAAGCAGGCGAAGGATTGAATAAGCTCCGGAAAATTATATCCGTCGCCCCGAAATATTTAGAGGCGAAACAACTTAGGGAGTTTAAGGAACTAATCCATGAGTTTTAGGACATTATCACTGCTACTGGACGTGAATATGGAAAGTCGGACGGAGTGTACCATCGAATTAACACCGGCGACGCCGCTCCAATCCGACAGCCACCTCGTAGAGTACCCGTGGCGAAGGTGGAAATCGACCAGGGCTAGATGACACGAAGCAGCGGGCAGTCATCGAGGAGTCGAACAGCCCGTGGTTATCGTCAGTCGTCCTGGTGAAGAAAAAGAACGGTGAACTCCGTTTCTCTGTCGATTACCGGAAGTTGAACGACGTCACGAAGAAGGACTGTTTCCCGTTACCTCGTATAGATGACACCCTGGACACGTTATCTGGAGCCCAGTGGTTTTCGACTTTGGACCTGAAGTCTGGATACTGGAAAATAGCGCTCCATCCGGAAGACAAGGAGAAGACGGCGTTCCCAATCGCCAAGGGCTCTACCAGTTCACCGTGATGCCCTTCGTCCTTTGCAACGCGCCGGCGACTTTCGAGCGACGGATGGAGGCCGTGCTGAGAGGGGTAACTCACGACGCTTGCCTCGTGTACCTGGACGACATAATTATTGTGGGACGCATGTTCAAAGACCACGTGGAGTACCTACGGAAAGTGTTCGAGAGGCTACGTGGGGCTCACCTAAAGCTAAATCCCGGGAAATGCCAGCTGTTCCAGAAGGAGGTTCGCAACCTGGGCCACATCGTGTCATCGGAGGGAGTAGCCACGGATCCGGAGAAGTTAGAAGCTGTCAGGGACTGGCCGGTGCCGAAGGACAAGCCAGCACTAAGGAGTTTTCTCGCTCTTTGCACGTATTACCGCAGATTTATAGCTGGCTACGCAGACATTTCAAAGCCTCTTACACGCCTCACCGAGGAGAGGAGGTCTTTCCAATGGTCAAGCGAGGCGGAGGCTGCCTTCCGGAAGCTGAAGGAGTCGCTGTGTACTGCACCCATCCTCGGATATCGCAAGCCTGGGGAGAAGTTCATCGTCGATACCGACACCAGCGACGTGGGAATTGGTGGAGTATTGTCACTCGTGCAAGACGGCCAGGAGAGGGTGATCGCCTACTTCAGCAAGACGTTGTCAAAAGCTGAGAGAAATTACTGCGTGACGCGTTGGGAATTGCCGGCCATCGTGAAGACCTTGGAGTACTTCCACAAGTATCTGTATGGGCAGCCTTTCCGCCTGCGCACTGATCTGTCCGCATTCACCTGGCTCCTAAGCTTCAGAAACCTGGAAGAACAGAGAGTTCGCCGGGTGCAACGCCTTCAGGAGTACGACTTCACCACCGAGCACCGACAAGGAAAGAAGCACTGCAACGCCGACGCTCTATCGAGAAAACCGTGCCCTGCGAACTGTACACACTGCCAGAAAGTGGAGAGACAGGCAGGCATCGTGGACGCCCGGGCCGTGAGGGCCACCGTCGCTGAAGGATGGAATCGAGACGCCCTTAGGAGGGAGCAGCTGAAGGACGACGATATCGGGGTGATCTTACGTGAAGTAGAGTCGGGGCAGAGGCCGAAATGGAAAGACATCGCCGAACGCAGTCCAACCTATAAGGCGTACTGGGCCTAGTGGTCGTCTCTCATGGTTAGTGACGGGGTACTTACCCGCACGTGGGAATACACCGACGGAAAGAAGCACATTGCACAGCTGATAATCCCCAGGAGCATGAGAACAGAGGTGCTGACTGAGTTGCATGCGGGCGCTACTGCCGGCCACTTGGGAGTGAATAAGACACTAGATCGTGCCCGACAGCGTTACTACTGGGTCCACTTGAGGAACGATGTTGAAAGGATGTGCCAGCTGTGTGACACCTGCACAGCGAGCCGGGGTCCACGTACCAGGAGCAGGGGCCAAATGATGCAGTACAACGTTGGAGGACCATTCGAGAGGATCACCATTGATGTCGCTGGACCATTCCCCGAATCTGACGGCGGGAACCGTTACCTACTCCTGGCTATGGACTACTTCATAAAGTGGCCGGAGGTCTACGTCATCCCGAACCAAGAGGCATCGACAGTGGCCGACGGCTTGGTCAAGAACTTCTTCTGTCGATCCGGTGTCCCGAGGGAACTTCATAGCGACCAAGGCAGAAACTTCAAGTCCAGATGCAAGAGGTTCTGCAATGCTTAGGAGTGCGTAAGACACGTACGATGCCTCTCCACCCTCAGTTAGATAGCGTTTTGTGAAAACCGTCGAAGAGCACCTCAGAAGGAGTGTGACGAGAGGGGCCCCTTCTTCTTGATGGCCTATCGAGCGTCCACCCATGAGACAACGGGCATGACACCTGCAACATGGTCTTCGGAAGGGAGCTCCGCCTACCATGCGATCTAATGTTCGGGTCTGCACCAGACCTGCAGCAACCAGCGACAGACTATGTAAGGGAGTTGGTGGATCGGCTCAACGACATCCACGATTACGCCCGACATCATCTAAGGGTAGCCAGCGACCGGATGAAAGCCCGCTGCGACATGCTCGCGAACTCTACGGGTTTCCAGGAAGGTGACAGAGTGTGGCTGTACCATACGGTACGGACGAAAGGTAAGTCACCGAAACTGCAGCCACAATGGGAAGGCCCATATACAATTGTCACCAGGATCAACGACGTCGTCTGCCGGATCCGGCGGCCTCCCCGAGGGAAGAGGATGGTAGTTCAGATGGGTCGCTTGACACCGTATCGTGGAGCAGCCTTGAGGAGGGGCAGTGTAGTGGTCATAGCGTCCGCCATGTCAAATGCAAGTGGGTCCGGCCCGGCACCGTATCGTGGAGCAGCCTTGAGGAGGGGGCAGAGTAATGGTCATAGCGTCCGCCATGTCAACTGGCAGTGGGCCCGGCCCGGCACCGTATCGTGGAGCAGCCTTGAGGAGGGGGCAGTGTAGTGGTCATAGCGTCCGCCATGTCAAATGCAAGTGGGTCCGGCCCGGCACCGTATCGTGGAGCAGCCTTGAGGAGGGGGCAGTGTAATGGTCATAGCGTCCGCCATGTCAACTGGCAGTGGGCCCGGCCCGGCACTGTATCGTGGAGCAGCCTTGAGGAGGGGGCAGTGTAATGGTCATAGCGTCCGCCATGTCAACTGGCAGTGGGCCCGGCCCGGCACCGTATAGTCCCACCGCTTACACTTCAGCTGCGCCAATCACGCTTCCGCTCGCGGTTCCGTAGCAGAGGAGTATGGAAATGACTCCACGATTAATCTGGAGTGTTCCATCTCGCGAGGTTCCTGGACCCGTCCAGCACCCGGATTGTTCTAGAAGGGCCAGCGCAGGTATATAAGAGAGTAACGACCTGCCTGGAGTGAGTGAGAGTTAGACTGAGTTAGAAGTTGGTGTGGTTCAGTCGTGAGCGACTGCCAGTATAGTGAAGTATGTGAACTGCCGTGATTATCGGACTAGTGTGCTACAGTGCGGGCTGTTGGCGAAGGAGAGAACGTGTAGCTGTGCGATGCGGGACCTTGTGTGTGAGTGTAAAACTGTGTAGTGTAAGGACAATTGAGAAACTAAGGGAGAGAGAGCGCACGAATTGCGTAAGTTTGTGTTATGAGTAACTGTTGTGTGTAACCTTGTGTAGTCTAGCGCGTAGCTAATGAATCCTAGTATTGAAACTACCAGTCTAGTGTTAATTGATCCTACTACCCCGCCAACTCGTTACAATACTGAAGAAAACAACAGTGGCCAGTCTGGGAGAATTCGTTACAATGTACTCTGTCAGAGCAAACCCCAGATATTTGTATAACCACACATGTGGTATTTACCGAAGGTAATAACAATGGCCATTCTTGACAGGTAGGAGGACTCCTAAAAGAAGACTGATAGGGGAATTTCACAAAAGAATATTTAAACTTTTAAGCATATGATATGTCGAATAGAGTTAGTCAGTTGTTGTCTGGGACCGCTACTCCTAAACGCGACCCGGTTCCTATGGTAAATTTGTCTACTGAGGAAGAATGTTGTAGAGTGATCGAGCGTAGAAAATCCGTTGCTACTCAGCAAACGTCTGCCTCGTCGGAAACAGAGTCTAGTCATCAAGACAACTTCCACCGTTCTTTATGACTAATGCAGTGTTCGAACTTTCTGAGCCTCCTATTATGTCGCCCGGTTTCAGCAGTTTGCCTCACCCATTGGCAACGTTACTTAAAGACATTTCCAAGTTTTCAGTAAATTCTACTAAGGAGATGATTTCATTCCTTAGATTTTAGTTGAATACCGAGACCAGTTCGCACGCTCTCATCTGCGTCATCTCGGACAAAATAGTAAAAGCAACAGCTGTTAGATCTTCGATAGAAGACTTCAGGGCCCACCTCGTGCAAACTTTATTCCGGCTACAGCTATGTCACCGTTAATTCAGAACTACTATTTTAGAGTACAGAGGTTGGATGAGAACCTGGCAGACTTCATTCAGGGTATTCGCTCTTCATTTCCCTGAAGTCCAAATAGTGCAGGCGATTGTAGAAGGAATCTCCCCGCCCTATGGATTGAACCTATGTTCTGCAACTCGGCCTCAAACTTTCTCGGAACACAAGCCCATTGCAGTGTCAGCGGAAGGCATAAGGTAGACCGACACCTTACGCCGAACATTCCCACACGGAAGTGTTATGTGTCCCTTGGTCAAATCGAGTGGAAATAAGAACGGAGCTGGTCCGTCATTTTGCGTCTGGCTAAGTATTGCACTCGGAGTAACAGCACGCCTCCAAGAATCCAAGTGATAGGAAGTGAGAAGCGTCCTTGGCTGTGTCACTATGTTCAACAACCACCCGTTAGACCAGGGAACGAATCATGTGATTTATCGTTTGAAGGGCATAGAGAATGCCTCAGAATTACGTCAGAGACCCCAGTATTCGTGCCATTTCTGAAAATTAAAGTAAATAACGAACCAGTCCCGGCTCTATTTGACTCAGGAAGCGTGAGTTCCATAATTTCCGAAGAATGTTATTTCTCAATTAAAAGCTTGTTTTAAATTTCCGGACTATTGTTCCTCTTCTGTTAAATGTATTTCGGCTGGCTCATCTCCATTAAAAGGTTTAGGCTTCATTTTTGCTAAAGTTCCCATTTCAAAATTTACCTGGAAAGTTAAGTCGTTTGTAGCGAAGTACGCAAGGCGTATAATCAAATTCCGCCAACGGAAGAATCCAAATATCTAACGGCTTTTGCCACTGATTGGAACCTCTATGGATACAACCGCGTGCCTTTTCGTCTCCCACAGGTGCAACTGTGCTTACCAGACTGCTGGATAGTGTCTTTTCTGACATTAAGTTCGAATATCTCTATCATTACTTCGTTGATGTCGTCTTGTTTCCAGAGACCTTCGAAGAGCATTTAGATAATCTGAAGGAAGTCCTCAATCGCATTCGGAAGGCTGGGTTAACTGTTAAATTATCTAAGGTAGCTTTTGCTAAGCCTTCTATGTCGTTCTTATGGCATATTTTGTCGCCCGATAGTGTCCATTGATCATTCCAAGACACAAGCTATCTTTGACTTCAAGCCTCCTAAGGACATAAAAGGAATCGCTAGATTCATAGGCATGGTGAATTTCTTCAGGAAATGTATTCCTAACTTCGCTATCTGGGCGGCGCCTCTGAACCTACTGCGTAGGAAAGGTGTCAAATTTGAATGGGGACCGTCGCAGCTGCTCCTTGTATTACCTGTGCCAGATCCATGCTTCTTCATCAGCTGTCGCTGCTGCTCTCGCCTATGCGTCTAGGACTTTATCTATTGCCCCGGCTCACCAGACTAGCCTTAATCTCTGGGGTCATCACTTCGTATAAGACGTTAAAAATTTATAATGTAAAACAATCAAAATATACATAGGCGCACCAAATGAACACAGGGATGAATGGGGCATGCAAATTAAGGTAAAAGGGGACGGCTCGTTCATGGATATAAATTATAGACTCCACAATAGGACTGGGAAGTGATAACTTAAATATCATGGGCATACTGGACTAACTACAGTAAAAAGATATGGAAACTGTTCCCTATTGAAATTGCAATGAGGAGCAATTTATTGACTTATTTTGCAAACTACACATGATGACAATTATTACATTGGGAAACTTCCATCCTGAAAAATAAATGACATAATACTTGCATTCACCTCACTACTCTGGTAGTGTAAAATATTTGGTGAATTCGCCCCATTGGTTACTGGGGATCGAATCCACATCCGTATGGGTGGACGTTTCACCGCTGGAGATCTTTCGGAGACGAAGGCATGAGAGTAACTACATAGATAGATGTCTTTATTTTTCTTCCAGACCTACAGCAATGAAGCCTTATTGATCCATTAAGGGAGAAAAATAATCATGTCCAACCTAGGCAACATAAGCTGACATGCACATATAATAACTCTCGTAAAGTAAACATAACTAACAACAAACAAAGGAAAAAGGCAATATTAATGTAAATAATAATAATCAAATGGCAATGGTGCATTGATATCTTTTCAGATATAAAACAAAACCTCAGAAAATCTCAATATTACTATTAAGAAAGGGGATAGAACGAAAACAAATATAACTACTGGAACAAGGTATTCTCATCTGTTGGCAATATGGCAGTAATGGAGAAAAAACTAAAACTGGCAACATAATAAACTAAAACACTGGCAACGTATTACTGAGCCGAGTACAATGCTGTGTCCGACTGTATCTGCACTTTAGACAGAGAGTATGTCACTTCCGGCCGGGTTCGCACTCAGCGCATTCTTTCTTGAGCACTGCCCTCTCTTACGTCCTACTTAAGTTGTAAGCCTGGTTTCGTATTACCTCCATTGTAGTGCCGGTGTGCAATTTATTCACCTTACGTTGCGTTACTGTTGAGCACTATTCAGCCTGTATTATTACACTATATTTATTAACCTTAGAATCCAGACAACTCACCACCTTAAATGAAACCATATTCACTCACAGTTAACTAGGACCCTCAACTCATAAGCAAGCCATCCGCTCATACTAGCGTTATCCTTAACACCTGTCCAATTTACAATCACTCTCTTCCTCATTCACTACGCATTTTACCGCCTGCTAATTTGCCTATTAAATCACTCTTATCATTTAGCCACTCTTGACATAGTTTTATGCGTAACACACACACACTCAGCTATTCTCATATGTACAGCACTTTACTTTCTACAGCAAATTTCCTTTTTGCTTCTTGTCACTATGCCTTCGTCCAATTTGTTCTTTTTACCCCATATCTCTCTTAGACTCAGACTTCTCCCTTTCGCCAGTGCACCTCTTGCTTCTTCTTCCTGTCTCCCAGCCGTATTTTCACTTGGTTTGTGCGCTCTTGTCACATCTTGAGTTTCCCTCCCTGTATCTTCCTTTCTTCTCTCACATGGGACTCCGAGGTCAGCTCCTTAATTAGTGCCCTTGTCGCCCTGGTCTCCTTCCTCATCTCATTTACGAATTCGTTGGTTCCTTCTTCGATCGATTTGCAAATCTCATCTGTCAAGTTCATTACTTCTTGCTGCGAGCTTAGATCCAGTGCCTCGTTTTCTTTGGTTCTTTCTTTGCCTCCATGACCGTTTCCGCCCATTTTACTGTCTTTGACTTGCCTTTTTTCCACACTCTTCCCCACTACCACTTCGTCCTTCCTATTCTCTTCCATTTCTCGTAATTTCTTCGTTGTCCACATTCTGGACCAAAGTCCATTGGTTACTACTAATTGTTGGTCCTTAATATAGGCTCTCAACCCTTGCATTTTAGCCCGGACCAAATGCTTCTTCAGAGTGTTTATATTCTTTACCCCTTCTCTTCCCATGTCCCTTTTAATCCAAATTTTTGTATTCCGTATATTATCTGCGCCTCTTAACACTATTTCCGCCATCAGGGTAGAAAACAACTTCAGTTTTATCGGCCTATCACCCCGTTTTTTACCTGTCCTTTCTACATCATCAATATCCACTTCACTGAAGTTAATTCTCATCATTTTCTGGATGACTTCCACCACTTTGTAGGTTGTCAGCACTTTATCTTCTCCTTTATCTTCCGGCACTCCATATATAAATAAGCATTTCTTCCTACGTTCTCGGCTACTGTCTCCAATTTCTGCTTTCAGCTTCACCACCTCTTCCTCCATCTCCTTTATTTTTGCTTTGAGTAATATAATTTCTCTCTCGCTGGTTTCCACTTTGTTCATTGTCTCTTCTGCCTTTCCCTGTATCCAACGCCTCATATGTTCAAATTCCTTCATTTGTTCTTTCATCATATTTTTGATCTGTTCGAACGGGCATACTTCTTCCACCACTTCTTTCACCACTCTTCTTATAACCTCCACGTCTTCCCAGTTCATGTTGCCACTGGGGGTTGGGCCGGGGTTAACCTCTACACCTCCTATGGTTGGCAGTACCATAATCACCGCTGCCAACAGTATCATCTCGCTCATCATTCTTGTTTCCACTTTACCTCCTTTAATTTTGGCGGTTTCATTCTTCCATCTCCTCTGCCATCTTCCAATAGCTGCACGATATTGATCCACGTCTATCATCTTCCTCTTCCCTCTCGTCTTACTTTTCTACACACCGTTCACAGTCCACGCCGGCTCTCCCGGCACCTCAACTCAGCACGTCTTACACTGATCGCTGACTAGGTTAGACTAATGAGAGTAACTATTTACTGTCATCTCCCCGTTCCGTTGGACATGAGTCACTTCCGGTATGTACATTCTGGTGAGCCGGACCCCCACCGTGGAAATGTTATCGTATCTAAAACGGGAATTTATTGTACGGAAAACTCTAGCCTATATTTCCAGATTCACGAACACGGCAGGTATAGCTCGCTAACTCAAAGCTTATCTCAATATTTAATTTAGTCAATACGACAAGACGTACGGAAAGGTTCATTAACATACTCGCACAATGAAGACATGGGCCGGCCTTGGGTTAGTCAATCAATCAATACTGATCTGCATTTAGGGCAGTCGCCCAGGTGGCAGATTCCCTATCTCTAGCTTTCCTAGCCTTTTCCTAAATGATTTCAAAGAAATTGGAAATTCATTGAACATCTCCCTTGGTAAGTTATTCCAATCCCTATCTCCCCTTCCTATAAATGAATATTTGCCCCAGTTTGTCCTCTTGAATTCCAACTTTATCTTCATATTGTGATCTTTCCTACTTTTATAAACGCCATTCAAACTTATTCGTCTACTAATGTCATTCCACGCCATCTCTCCGCTGACAGCTCGGAACATACCACTTAGTCGAGCAGCTCTTCTTCCTTCTCTCAATTCTTCCCAGCCCTAAAATTGCAACATTTTTGTCTTACCGCCAACAATCTCCGACGTGGAAAACCAACATCTGGTTTCGAGCAATTCGACACATGACGACATCCCTATTATATCTTCCTATGATTATTAAATAACTATCATTATCGTTCTTTATCTGATCATTATAATATTCTGTGATTACCATCAATTATTTATTATTAACATTAATTTCAATTATAAACCTATATTAGATTATTATCATTTGTCATCCGGGATGATTATATGCTAACCCTTGCCGACGTTTCAAACGAAGGGTCATTCTTCCTCGTAATTTATTCGCACAAATTAATGATCAGTTTCCTAATAAATTATTATTATTATTATTATTATTATTATTATCATCATCATTATTATTATCATTATGGTAACTCAATTTCACGCGTTACTCTAGCGTTGACGATGTTCATGGTTAATGCATAAGCTTTTACAATTTCGGTCTACTTTGGCACTAAGCAATTGATTTAAGACAAGATTCACTTAGATTATTGATGATGATGCTTGTTGTTTTAAGGGGCCTAACGTGGAAGGTCATCGGCCCACGTAGATGATTATTATTATTAAAATGGAAAGTGTTCTATTTTTATCTCCACTCTCTGGAATTTAATCACATGTGTTGAGTCCCAACATGAACCACCAAGATCCGATTTACATTGATCGGGCACCACGGTATTCGGAACCGCAACCTTCATTTCGTACTGCCGCTAATTTTATGGCTACACCATGTCCTCCCAAAACACAAATACATCCAATGCCTGCGATCGCTAACTTTTAACATACTAACTAATCGTCGGTGCGTGGATTCTGCCACTCATAACACCGCAATCGACATTATATCGCATTAGGAATCGAGATTTATCTCTTTCATCATTAAAAACAGTACGGCTCAATTCTCACCTCAAGCCAGATTTTCGTCCCGCACGGCTTCCGATCTTAAAAATGGGTTCAAACCACTCTGGGCTTTCAACATAAGGTGACCATCCTATACACGTGCCTCTATCACATCTAAACAATTTGTTATGGTAATTATGGAGTCCAAAACGTGAAATCAACAATTTACGTAAAAATCAAATTTACTGCACGAATTAAGTTCTTTAACGCTGCATGTTATCTCCACACTGATTATTATTTTCACTAGCCACTCACGAAGCACTGTCATTATTATATTACTTTAACTTGCAAGCGCACAAAATATTATTATTATTATTATTATTATTATTATTATTATTATTATTATTATTATTATCATTACGGTGTATTGTGGATGTGCAGAGGTGAAAGAAGGTGCTGGGATGAACAGGTCTCAACTTACGAAATTAAAGTTAATTTGAAATTTTACAAGGTTATATTTTATTTTCAAGATCAAGAAATAACAAGTATAACAGGAACTCATTTGTATATCCACAAGTTAAGAAAGTACAATTACAGTTCATTAATGGATTTTGGGCTTCAAGCCCCAGATTCACAATTCTTGAGCAATTAACCCCACTTTACTTATACACCAGGTTCAACAAAGGGGCAGAAAACCCCAATCATACCAAGGAGCATTTGCTCCCAATTACCCAGTTAAGCCTACTTGAGGCACACAGAAACCAACTTTAAGAAAGAGCAACCCGCTCTCAAAGTTCAAGCCTATCAAAGGCCACACCAAACTCCACCTTCAAGCTGACCTCCAAGCACATGAAAACAGGGGTAAAAATACCCAACCTACTGAGGCCTATTCCATAAAGAAACAGGACAATTACATGGCCCCCAAAATACCAACTTGAGAGGAGGCGTAACTGCACTCCTAATACATTTCTTTAAAACCTATTTGGCACTAGGCCGCTTATGCAAGAGCTAATCCCATACTATGGAGGTGACACGATTGAAAAATATTATGACATTACGAGTAGAAGGGAAACAGTTATAAAAACGTAGTCACCTCAAAACAAAATGAATGGGAGCTCGAGAGGGTTAGGCACTCTCTATCCCAATTTGTAGTTAAAGAGACAGAATTATACCAAGTGGCTTTTACATTTTAAATATAGGTTACACGAGGAAAGTTTCGAACCCGCCCCGAGGGTTAAACTGCTGAGCTGGCAAGAAAATAAGTTATCAAACGGCCATTACCTGATGGTTGAACTGCTTTCCGAAAAAAGAGGCGCTTCCCGCCCCCTGCTACATAATTACACAATGAGAGATGTTACTGAAGTGGCGCGGAGACCCGCAAAGCAGCAGTTTATATACCCTCGTGGAACATTCGAGATCTTTCAAGAATGAGAACCCATACCCCCTTCACTATACTGGCTTGGGTCAAGCAACATATCCATGTTGAATAAGATACACCTGATTGGTAAAAAATTAATTAAAGAAATTCGGGATTGACTACATTCAAAACTGGCGGAACGAAAGGATTAACATTGCCAACTCAAACAATGACTGAAAGAAATTTAACAAAGAGCATACATACTAAATTTCTTCAAAAAAAAGTTCCTTTACTTCGCACTAGGGTGCACAATTGTAGTTCTTAAGTAGTACCATCTAGAAGAGAACGTTCACACTTCTTACTACAGAGAAAACAAAAATAAATCGAAAAAGACACAGTTCAGAACTCTTCAAAATTTATAGTAATGACATCTTCTGAGAAATCTTAGCATTAATGTGGAAGTTAAAGTTCAAGCTTCCTCCAGTAGAGGAGTTTCAACTGGCGCAATGTTTGAATTAGCGGCGCGGAGGTGTACCGCCCGGTACAATTATTATTATTATTATTATTATTATTATTATTATTATTATTATTATTATTATTATTATTATCATTATTATTATTATGACTTTCCGTACACGACACAAATTTTACACTCTCTGGCACTTTCATATATGGCTGTCTGGTAATAAATATTAATACTAAAATACAAATAATCACCGCAGTTATTGAAAATCAAATAAATGGGTTAGCACAAAAGGAAATCTAACATTAAATGAACTTAAATCAAATTATACACAAACAGCATGCATTAATTGAAAGAAATATCCCATATTTACATTATATAAAACAAACAAATATTTAATTAATTAGTTTAACCCATAATTACGTTAATATAAATTAGTTCGTCCGTCTATCTTAAAAATAATGGATTCGGAAGGCGATCCACGTTAGGTAACCATGATTAATCTACACTGAATCCCGTTTTGTCGCGATAACATCCCCAAATATTAAATTCGTGTACTCAAACCTGTGTAGAATTCCATTGTCTCGTAGCGGATGAGAAGCCTCACGGCCCCATGGTAATTTACTCGTACATGATATCGCAGTTTATAAAATTAACACAACAAAACTCTTCTGGGCGATTACCCATGATTAACACCTTACTAGAGAATTTAAAATAATGTATACAAGAATTTAAAAAAAACACTTATAGGAGCCTGTAGACCCATTACATTTTTACAATATATTCTTGCTTGAGCCCGAACCACAAGTCGTGACACATTTCAACCAAGTGTCGTTTCATTCGAACCGGCGCGTATCGCGTTCTTTATCCGGCACTTCCTGATGTATACAAGGCCGTCTCGTGATCGCCTCACTCCTACAGTTCCCTGCTACAATAATTGTTACACCGTCTACCTTGAAATATTTATTTCAGGCTCTGAACACTGCCTTCAAAAAGTACTATCGGCGTTTCGTCGACCCTTTACGTTCCAACACATGAAATGTTGAGAAATGTATTAATTTCATATACAGTGATAGTGATAATTTACACTCGATATTCTGAATAATTATCACCGTTCGTCTTCACCTTCATGACTACTAACGTACTTTCAACTCCAACAGAATCTATCATGAGTTTTCTGGTACAGAGTCACCGTGTCAGCGTATCAAATTATTTCAAACGACTGGTTGGTGTGAAGCTCGACTCCCTAGTATATATGGTCGACCTTGTTTCGCGCGTTCACTCCAGAGGGAGGGGGTTTGGTTATCCTAAATCGGCATTTGCAGGTGGATTTGGATCTCTGAATTTATCCCACTTAATAAACTGGCGATACACATTCACGTGTCGTATTCAGATCTCATATCGTTCGGCGATCACGGAGATATCACTTTGCTCTTTCGCGCGCTAAGTCGGCGTCCCTGATGGCGTGATCGTCTTGACCAATGGCGAGATAGCGTGGCTCTCTCCTAGAATATTTACTTTAATTTATTACAATTACAAATAATCAACATTGGGATGATATCACAAAAATCCCCTCTGTTCAATTTGGTGGTTGGAATATATTAATTATTTTTATCGGAGAAGCTAACTGGATTTCATATTGGTTTCACTTATGTTGGTGCATCTGCGAGTCCCTGATGAATTTTGTCATTGGCTAACACTGCAGTGGTTCTGTCAACTTAACAGCAATATGCCTGTAGGCATGGGAAACTCCGTATTGGTATGCACTTCAGAAATAAATGCTCCTTCACTTCCTTGTAGTAATTATTTCTGTTGTTGTGAGCGCTTGCTTTTAATCCTCTTAGCTTCTGACAAGGAAATATTCTACCCATTATGACAGGCTAAATTTTGGCGACAGATTGTCGTGAACATGTCTGACTATGTTGAAACTCTTCCTTCCACACAAAACCGACACTGTACATAATTTAATATTCCCATATGTCTGCATTTATTTTATAAAATCAAATCATGATAACTAGGGCCCATCTCATCCGGGTACACTATGAACTAGAGGGTTTGGCAGTCTTGTTTGCCTCGGAGAAGTTCCGCCTTTATTTGTAACATTTGAATTAGAAACCGACAATGAAGCCTTAAGTTGGGTTTTACCTCGGCCTCGTCGTACAGGACGTATCGTCCGTTGGGCTATCAGGATTTCTGCATTTCAGTTTGATGTAGGACACATTAGGGGTGCAGAGAATATAGTTGCTGATGGACTCAGCCGTATGTTTTCTAGTGATGTTGAGACCAGTGAACAGGAAGGTAGTTCTTCTCTTCCTACGCCCATACCTTCTGGTATTAATGCTATTTTGATGGATGCCCCTATACTATTCCGTGACATTGAGAAATATCAGCGTGAATATCCAGTGCTGGCTCCCATTATGGAAACCCCTTCTTCTGGGGGAACATGTTGTCCCTTACGTATTGAGGAACGGGGTTCTGCGTTAGGCTGTTCCAGCCGTTCTCGTGCCAATACTATCACGAGATCCCATTTAGGCATCTTCAAAACAAGGAAAAAGATCAGAGAGATGTTTATTTGGAAGAGTATGAACGGTAAAATCCGAGAAGTGGTTAAAAGCTTGTAAATCTTGCCCACCTTGTTCACTAAGCTAGGGGTATTATCATCGCATCGGCCCATGGAACGTTTATACATAGATTACGTCGGACACTTCCCCCAATCAAAGGGGAACGGGATAAATTCACTCTTGTATGTGTACACGGCTACACTAGACTTTCATGGTTGTTTCCGACCACTCAGTCTACCACTTCTTGTCTTCTTTTGGCACCTGTCAATACTTAGTGTCCGATAATGCTAAGGCTTTCACATGTAACTTATTCCGAAAATTCTGTTTCGACCTGTCCGTTTCACATGCAACAACTTCTGCTTATTACCCTCAACTATCTCTGGCTGAGCGGGTCAATCGTAATCTTCGATCTGCGCTGATCGCTTTTCACCGTGAGGATCATTCCAGGTGGGATACTTCGCTGCATTGATTATCTTTTGCTTTAAATTCGGCTGTTCATGGGTTCCTCAGGTTCAGTCCTGCCTCTCCCATGTTCAAATTTGTTCCCAACACATCGTTGTCTAATCTTTGGTCACTCAGCGACATATTACCTGAGGCAATAGATCCTTATAATATCAGAGACCTATGGAAGAAGGCGATAAGTAATTTTAAAGCTTCTCATGAAAAGGTTAGAGAGAGATATGATCGCGGACAGAGGCCCACCAATTTAAAGGTTGGAGATCAACTTATGGTTAAGAATTTTATCCCTGCGGGCAAGCTTGCTCTAAGATTTCATGGGCCGTGGATTATTTTGGACTTCTTAACTCCTGTTACTCTTCTGGTAAGAAACTCAGTCACTGAGAGGATATTTAGGTTTCATCTCTCACAAATCAAACCCGTTTAACCTTTTATTTTTCAGTATGGGTCACTATGTTATGGCAGCAAGGAGTAAGTTCTATTTCTTACTGTTGCAGTTCTGGTAAACAAATTGTTTTAAATCTGGTCGTAAGGTACAGGGGGAGGCCTTCTTCCCCGCCCATGCCAATGCACTTAACCTTGTACAACCTTCCCCTCATTCCATCACCTAGCCGCCATTACCTTATAACACACTCATCCTCTATGCAACCAACCCCATCTTAAACCGCAGCGTAAACTCTCACTCTTCACAAAAACAATTTCTGTCGCCAAGTAAATGACTGTTTCAGTGCCCTCTCTGTCATCTGCGGCTGTATCTCAACATCTGGCAAGGGATGCAGGCATGAGGTAAGGGCCCACTCTGCTCTGGCCAAGCCTGCTGCGTAATGATGTACTGGAACTCCATCTTTTCCGGCGGTAATTGAACCGCCTACACATCTTGGACCAGTATCTCTATATCTGGTCTGTGGCAATCATCACCATGTCTCCCCCTTTCAAGGTATCGGGAAAAATGCATCTGAGGGTACTTCGGGGGTCCGGAGGACAACACCCGAATATCGGCTGAGGCGGCCGCGCCTGCCGTCGAACTTCAACTACGTATCCCAGAATTCTACAACTACAAGAAGACTTCAAGACTTGTTTTCAACGAAATTTCTTAACAATGAACTTTTTCAAGAAAATGTCTGTCACAAATTAATTTATTTCTCTAACAAGCAAATTTCAAAATTTAGCTGTGAGGAGAAACCTTTGGGAGGGGAAGGTCTGTACAGCGAGGGCACACCAACCCCATGCATTCAAAGTAATCACCTTTTACTCTTAAAGCTTGAAACAATTAGTGCAAGAAGTGTGGACTTTGGTCAACAGATGTCACTACTGAAGTGATAAAGTAATTTGTTATTTTATGATTTACTGAACTGAGTTGATGTGTTTTTGTTTTTGGTGTAACACAGTTGTCAATACTTCAGTCTTTTTCTGCCAACTTCAAAATTAACCAATCAGAAATCTTGGTTATTTAATTTATAAACAATCAGGGTTTTCTTGAACATACTTAATTAGCCAATTGGGGTTGTGTTGGGCATTAGTCCAGGTCTCTCTAGAACCTGCCTCTCAGGTATAAAAAGCAGGCAATTTTTGTAGCTACCTCGTCTTCTTGATCGTCGAGTGTACTGAGTGTGTGCTAATAGTGGAGGCGGGGTCATTTCTGCCCTTCATCAAGCAGTCCAGCGCAATAAGGTGATGGCCTCTGAAAGCTAACCCGAGGGGAAGGTTTATCATGTACCCTTTAATTTCCAATCTTCTGTAATGCAAACTTCATCTTCAAATGTAAATCTAGAAACTAGTGGAGAAACTTCGGAAACAGGGAGAGTGACACCGTGTTGAATTCCCTATCAACTTTTATTTGAAGTGACTATGTTTTTGTAACCATTTTCTATTTCTAGCCTTGTAACTTAAATTTTCTCCATCTAGACACCTCAGTAGAATGGGATTAGCCTCTGTAAGTTCGGGTCGGGTGCTCATACAGGGTGAAGATTTCAAGGAGTGCAATTATCGGCCTCTGCATCATTTTGGTATTTTGGCCAGTAACTTTAACCTCTGTTGTTTTTCTTCCCAGAAAGGCCCAGTAGAATGAGTATTCGATACTCTGGTTAAACTGCTAAGAGTTTAAGACAGTGAATTCTGTTTTCATTGTAAAATGTAGGTTCTACCCCGAGAGGCCTGGAAAATGTACATTTCATTGAGCTCTGATTGTTGAAGGTTGCCTCAATTAAGTTCAGAGCTCTTGTAGATACACTGTGTAACTGAAAATGGGAGACCTGTCTCCTTGACTCGTGTATGTATGGAGCAATAGTACTCAAGTTACATTTATAAAATTTGGTGCTCAGATGATTAATTAACTAGGTTTGTGGATTTTTCGATTTCTCCGGCTTTGTATCTAAACTACTGTACCCGAAATTTAGTTCCGCCGCTGAGCGAAGTTTTTGTTAATTGTTTGCAGTTTGCACTTATGGTTCATGTTTATGGGTTACTGTAGTCACGTCCTAGTTCGTGAACAGTGGGCAACGGCTGAGTGGCCTAGTAAGTGGTCCTGAGAGTCGGGATACCAGTTGCTATGGAATGGGAGTGGGCATCTCGGACATATTCTGAGACATGGCCCTCTTTGTGCTCAGGCGGCTAGGACTATACAATTCACCGGTGGTCCATAACCCGTTAGAGGACAGATCCTCACTTGGACTATGTGCAAGTAGGGCAGCATCCTGCTTCATGAATTTACCAAGCTCAGAACACTTTAAGCAAGCCTCGGACATATGGGAGTAACGGATTCCCACTCTCATTTGACAGGCAAGGGACTCCTTGGAAACAACTTGGCGAACGAAATGGAATTCGATGGGGAGCTATCAATATTAATGGGGCTTATGAAAGAAAGAAAGTAGAACTGGCTGAGTCAGCAAAGAGGATACATCTGGATGTGCTAGTAGTAAGTGATATTCGGGTAAGGGGAGATAACGAGGAAGAGATAGGAGATTATAAAGTGTACTTGACGGATGTTAGAAAGGGAAGGGCAGAGTCTGGGGTAGGGCTCTTTATCAGGAATACCATTGCACGCAACATAGTTTCTGTTAGGCATGTAAATGAGCGAATTATATGGGTAGATTTCTCAGTTGGGGGAATTAGGACTAGAATTGTGTCCGTGTATTCACCATGTAAGAGTGCAGATGAGAATGAATGTGACAAGTTTTATGAAGCATTGAGTGACATCGTGGTCAGGGTCAACAGCAAGGATAGAATAGTGCTAATGGGCGATTTCAATGCAAGAGTTGGGAATAGAACTGAGGGATACGAAAGGGTGATTGATAAATGTGGGGAAGATATGGAAGCTAATGGGAATGGGAAGCGTTTGCTGGACTTCTGTGCTAGTATGGGTTTAGCTGTTACGAATACAGTCTTCAAGCATAAGACTATTCATCGCTACACTTGGGAGGCTACGGGTACCAGATCCATAATAGACTGTATCTTAACAGACTTTGAATTCAGGAAACCTGTTAGGAATGTACGAGTTTTTCGATGATACAGACCACTATCTGATCTGTACTGAACTAAGTATCTCTAGGCCTAGGGTAGAGAAAGTGAAATCTGTCTGCAAACGAATAAGAGTAGAAAATCTCCAGGACGAGGAAATTAGACAGAAGTACATGGATATGATTAGTGAGAAGTTTCGAACAGTAGACAGTAAGCAGGTTCAGGATATAGAAAGTTAATGGGTGGCATACAGGGTTGCTGTAGTAGAAACAGCAAGGGAATGCCTAGGAACAACTGTGTGTAAAGATGGGAAAAGGCGAACATCTTGGTGGAATGATGAAGTGAGAGCAGCTTGTAAACGTAAAAAAGGCTTATCAGAAATGGCTCCAAACAAGGGCCGAGGCAGACGGGGATTTATACGTAGATGAAAGAAACAGAGAGAAACAAATAGTTGTTGAATCCAAAAAGAAGTCATGGGAAGATTTTGGTAATAACCTGGAAAGGCTAGGTCAAGCAGCAGGGAAAGCTTTCTGGACAGTAATAAAGAATCTTAGGAAGGGAGGGAAAAAGGAAATGAACAGTGTTTTGAGTAATTCAGGTGAACTCATAATAAATCCCAGGGAATCACTGGAGAGGTGGAGGAAATATTTTGAACATCTTCTCAATGTAAAAGGAAATCATCATGGTGATGTTGCGAGCAGCCAAGTTCATGGGAAGGAGGAAAAGGATGTTGGTGAAATTATGCTTGAGGAAGTGGAAAGGATGGTAAATAAACTCCATTGTCATAAGGCAACAGGAATAGATGAAATTTGACCTGAAATTGTGAAGTATAGTGGGGAGGCAGGGCTGAAATTGCTTCATAGAGTAGTAAAATTAGCGTGGAGTGTTGGTAAGGTACCTTCAGATTGGACAAAAGCAGTAATTGCACCTATCTATAAGCAAGGGAACAGGAAGGATTGCAACAACTATCGGGGTATCTCATTGATTAGTATACCAGGCAAAGTATTCGCTGGCATCTTGGAAGGGAGGGTGCGATCAGTCGTTGAGAGGAAGTGGGATGAAAACCAGTGTGGTTTCAGACCACAGAGAGGCTGTCAGGATCAGATTTTCAGTATGCGCCAGGTAATTGAAAAATGCTACGAGAGGAATAGGTAGTTGTGTTTATGTTTCGTAGATCTAGGGAAAGCATATGACAGGGTACTGAGGGAAAGGATGTTCACTATACTGGGGGACTATGGAATTAAAGGTAGATTATTAAACTCAATCAAAGGCATTTATGTTGACAATTGGGCTCAGTGAGAATTGATGGTATAATAATTTCGTGTGGCTATTTCTAGCCGAGTGCAGCCCTTGCAAGCAGACCCTCTGATGAGGGTGGGCGGCATCTGCCATGTGTAGGTAACTGCGTGTTATTGTGGTGGAGGATAGTGTGGTGTGTGAGTTGCAGAGATGTTGGGGACAGCACAAACAGCCAGCCCCCGAGCCATTGGAATTCACCAATGAAGGTTAAAATCCCCAATCCGGCTGAGAATCGAACCCGGGACCCTCTGAACCGAAGGCCAGTACGCTGACCATTCAGCCAACAAGTCGGACAGAATTGATGGTAGAATGAGTTCTTGGTTCAGGGTACTTACAGGAGTTAGACAAGGCTGTAATCTTTCACCTTTGCTGTTCGTAGTTTACACGGATCATCTGCTGAAAGGTATAAAATGGCAGGGAGGGATTCAGTTAGGTGGAAATGTAGGAAGCAGTTTGGCCTATGCTGACGACTTGGTCTTGATGGCAGATTGTGCCGAAAGCCTGCAGTCTAATATCTTGGAACTTGAAAATTGGTGCAATGAGTATGGTATGGAAATTAGCCTCTCGAAGACTAAAGTGATGTCAGTAGGTAAGAAATTCAACAGAATCGGATGTCAGATTGGTGATACAAAGCTAGAACAGGTCGATAATTTCAAGTATTTAGGTTGTGTGTTCTCCCAGGATGGTAATATAGTAAGTGAGATTGAATCAAGGTGTCGTAAAGCTAATGCAGTGAGCTCGCAGTTGCGATCAGCAGTATTCTGTAAGAAGGAAGTCAGCTCCCAGACGAAACTATCTTTACATCGGTCTGTTTTCAGACCAACTTTGCTTTACGGGAATGAAAGCTGGGTGTACTCAGAATATCTTATTCATAAGTTAGAAATAACAGACATGAAAGTAGCAAGAAGGATTGCTGGTACAAACAATGCCAGGAGGGTACTTGGAATGGGGAAGATAAAGGCTGAGTTAGGAATGAACTCAATGGATGAAGCTGTACACATAAACCGGCTTTGGTGGTGGGGTCATGTGAGGCGAATGGAGGAGGATAGGTTACCTAGGAGAATAATGGACCCTGTTACGAAGGGTAAGAGAAGTAGAGGGAGACCAAGACGACGATGGTTAGACTCGGTTTCTAACGATTTAAAGATAAGAGGTATAGAACTAAATGAGGCCACAGCACTAGTTGCAAATCGAGGATTGTGGCGACGTTTAGTGAATTCTCAGAGGCTTGCAGACTGAACGCTGAAAGGCACAACGGTCTATAAGGATAATGTATGTATGTATGTTGTTTGCAGTTGAAAAAAGGAAGAAAGAGGAGAGAAGAAATATAACTTTGATTTTTAAAGCTTTTAATTAATCTTTTGATTGTAGTAGATAGACCCATTCATGCCCAGACCTTCTTTCACCTCTGTCCACCACAAAACTCTGTAACAATGATAACTATACTTTTGAAGTACAGAAATTGCCATCACCAATTCGTTGAAGGAACGGAAAATGATTGTTTTGTATTCACTGCTTTAATGAAATATGGAGCCCAGACGGTGGACCTATTGATCAAGTTGCTGTCCCAAACGTTTGAAAGTACTCTCAGAAGCCAGTCTCCTGTCAGTTTGTTTACTCGGAAGGAAAGGAATACCTATTTACCTACATTCCAGGACCTCAGCATAGCTGAGAACTGTATGAGATTTGTTGAAACTTGCAGGATTACGCAAGTCCACTTCATGGTGAGAGAAATGCTTGACAGTATTTTGCTATCAATACTGTTTAAACAAAACTTGTGTTCTTAAGTGAGCAATGTCAACTGAAGGTTAAACTAAGAAAAGTCAGTCTCCTGCGGCAGTTCCTTCTCAAAACGAGTGCAGTAATGAGGTTCAGAACATTATAGAATAAAGAAGAATTGTGATTGTACCGGGTGGTACACCTCCACGCCGCTTATTTAAAATTTGCGCCAATTGAAACTCCTCTGCTGGAGGAAGTCTGAACTTTATCTACGGTATTAATTTTCAAGTTTCTCAGAAGATGTCACTACTTGGAAATTTTGGAGTTTTGAACTGGGTCATTTTTGATGTATTTTTGTTTTACCTATAGTAAGAAGTGTGAACTTTCTCTTCTAGAGGACACTACTGAAAAACTAGAATGGTGCACCCTAGTGCGAAGTGAAAGAACTGTTTTTTGGAGAAATTTTTATTTCAAAAGTTTGTTTCTTGTTAAATTTCTGTCTGTTATTGTTTAAGTTGGCTGTATACCCCTTTCTTTCCCCTTGTTTTGAATTTAGCCAATCCTGAATTTCTCGAATTAATTTTCCACCAATAATATGTTTCTTCTTCGTATTATGTAGGGGTTTTCTTGGTGAACCAATAAAATCCTTGTGGGAGGGTGTTCTCATTTCAAAAACGCCTCGAACTTTCCGCGAGAGTATATAAACTGCTGATTTTCGGGTCTCGGTGCCACTTCTGTACCATCTTTCAGTGTGTAAAGTACATAGCAGGGGGCGGGAAGCGCCTCTTTCTTCGGGCAGCAGTTCAACAACCAGGTAATGGCCATTTAATAACTTCTTTTCTTGCTAGCTCAGCAGTTTAACTCTCGGGGCGGGTCCGAAGCGTTTCCACCATGTAACTTTCCCTAAAATGTAAAGACACTTTGTATTTATTCTATCTTTTAAGCTACATATTGGGATAGAGAGTGCTTAACCCTCTCGAGCTCCCACTCATATTGTTTTGAGGTGAACTTATTTCTCACAACCGATTCTTCCTTAATGTAATGTAAATTGTTCTTTTCTAAAGTCACCTCTGTAGTATGGGATTAGCCCTTGCATTAGTGGCCTAGAGCCAGATTAGGTTTTAAAACAAATGCATTAGGAGTGTAGATCGCCTCCTCTCAAGTTGGTATTTTAGAGGCCATATAATTAACCTTTTCTCACTTAATAGGCCTCAGTAGGTTGGGTATTTTACCCCTGTGTTTATGTCCTTAGAGGACAGCTTGAAGGTGGAATTAGGTGTGGCCTTTGACAGGCTTAAAATTTGAGAGCGGGTTGCTCTTTCTTGAATATTTTGTTTTCTGCGCGCCTCAAGCAGGCTTTACTGTGTAATTTGGAGCAAGTGCTCCTGGGTATGAATGAGGTTTTCCGCCCCTCTGTTGAAACTTGTGTTGGGGTAAAACTGGGCTAATTGCTCAAGAATTGTGAGGTCGGGGCTCGAAGCCCAAATCCTGTAAATATTGTAATTGTACTTTTATTGCCTTGCTACTCTGTACCTGTCTTTCTTGTTATTTCTGAATTTTGGAAAGAGAATATAACCTTGTTAAATTTTACATTAACTTTAATTTCGTAGTTTGAGACCCGTTCACACCCGCACCTTCTTTCACCTCTACCTACCACAAAAATACGGTAACAAGTGGTAGCAGAGCGTGGTTGAATGGGTCTCAATTTAGCCCCTTTTGACGGCTAAACATTGTTTTGATTCGAACTCTAACAATTTTCTCAGTTGCTGGAATTTTTAAATTTTCCTTTTTCAAAATTGTTCTGTCACCATGCCCGGCCCTCGCGATGTTCTCCATCTTAACTATTTGCGCAAGGAGGAGTTGATCTATGAATTGACTATTAGAAATGTGCAATCTGGAGGCACGGTTGCGGTAGACACAAACAAGCTTAGAGAGTCCCTTGATTTGCCCATTTCCATCCCCACTTTGGCAGAGAAAGAAATTGACGACTCACTTTCCACGATCATCGAGAATATTACTGGGCTAGCATCTGTAGTTAGTTTTTTTGACGAAAATGATCCTTCTCCTAATCAAATTAAGCGTGTGCAAGCCAGGCTATTTCATTTTTCAAATAGAGTTAACGATCTGTTGTCTCTAAAGTTGAATGACGTTCAGAGGAAGGAAGCTAGTACGGTGCTTGAAAATGTTTCTGAATTATCTAGTAAGGTCACTCAATTGTTAACTGGGGAAGTTCCTCCCAAAACTGATCTACCCGCTACGGTGAATGTAGGTAGCGAGGAAGAGCCTCCTAAGGGAGAAGTCAATAGGAAAACCGTTGCAGCTCAAACTATCTCTGCCCCATTGGACAACGAGTCTGAATGCCGCACGTCGTTGAATAATGTACGTTCTGAACTAACTTCTTTGCCACTGAAACCTTTACCTACTATGTCACCTGGGTTCAGCAGCTTGCCTCATCCATTAGCTATGTTGCTCAGAGGTATCTCTAAGTTTTCTGTTAATATCACCAGTGACGTTATTTCATTCTTAAGGTTTTTAGTTGAATTTCAAGATCATGCCCTTGTTTTTTCTCTTTCTCCGTGTCAAATTTTACAGATAATTTATCCTTATGCAATTGGTATTCTCTCAGATAAAATAGTAAGAGCCATTGCCGAACAGTCATCTATTGAAGATTTTCATGCTCATCTGCTTGCAAATTTTATTCCTGCTCGCGCGAGGTCATCTCTGATTCAGAAGTACTATTATCGAGTACAGAGATTGGATGAAAATCTGGCTGATTTCATACAAGACATTAAATTCTATACTAGGGTGTTTGCTCTTCACTTCCCTGAGGATCAGATTGTACAAGCTATAGTGGAAGGTATTTCACCTTCGTATAGGTCATATTTGTGTTTCGCGGCGTGCCCGCAAACTTTCTCTGAACTCGAAGCATTGGCCGTCTCAGCGGAAGGAGTTAGATACGCCGATTCCTTGCGTGTCGCGAAAGAACCCCCTCCTTCGTTTAGTAATACTCGGCCTCCACCTCGCCGACCAGTCACACCCCGTAAATCTTATGCTTGCGGGTCGCCTGACCACCTTCGCAATAAGTGTCCATCAATCAAGTCTAGTGGGACAAGGAATGGAGCTGGTTCATCACAAGGCTGTTTTAAATGTGGGGCTTTCTCACATATCGCCAAGAATTGCCCAAATTCAAATAGCACCCCCTCCTGCTCAACTTCTGGTGCAAATTCCACCAATGACAATAAAAAAAATGACTAGTGGTTTCGGCTGAGTCGACTAATCCATCTTTCCGAGGCTCAGCCCCTGGTAAACAGATCGAAAATTCAGGGAACGTTCAATCTGCAAATCCATCTTTGGAATGCCCCAAAGAGTGTCTTAGGATTGCGGCTGATATTCCCGCTCCGGTCCCCTTTCTCAAAATTGAGTTAAATAATGAGCCTATAACAGCCCTATTAGATTCAGGCAGTGTTTGTTCTATTATTTCGGCTGAATGGTATGCAAAAGTGAAATCTGTTTGTAAACTTCCTGACTATTGTTCCTCTTCGATCCAATATGTTTCGGCTAATTCATCTCCCTTAGAAATTCTAGGTTCTTTACAGGTCAAAATTTGTATTTTTAAATTTACATGGAAAATCAAACTGTTTGTGGCTAAGCACCTGTCTTGCCCCATCATATTGGGAGCGGACTTCATTTCTCACACTGGTCTTGTGCTCGATCTTCAGAGTAAGTCGTGCACATTCAAATTTGCTTCCAATTGTGAAATCCCCTTGTTAAAATGTAATTCTGCATCATGTTCATCTGTTTCGCCTACCCAGGATGAGATGTTGTTAGACCTTAGACATCTACCTGAGGAGCAGGCTGATAGTATTCGTAAGTTGTGTCAGTCGTTTCCAGAGGTGTTCTCTGATACTCTTGGTGTTACTGACCTTATTGAATACAAAATTGAGGTCACGGATTCGATTCCTGTCCGTTTTCCACCATATAGGCTATCTCCACCTAAAATGAAGGCTCTGAAAGAAATCATCGATCAGATGTTGAAGGATGGTATTATTAGGCCCTCTAAGTCGGCGTATTCTTCGCCTATTTTTCTAGTCCCGAAACCCCAAGGTGGCTTCAGGCCTGTCATTGATTATACGGCTCTCAATCGGTAGGTGGTGTTGCAATATGTGCCCGTTCCTGACCTTCATTCTTGTTTTTCATGGTTTCGTAAGGCCAAGTTCTTTACTATCTTGGACTTGAATCAGGCCTATAATCAAATTTCCCTTGCCGAAGAGTCTAAACATCTTACAGCGTTTGCCACGGATTGGAATTTGTATGAATACAACCGCGTACCTTCTGGTCTCCCCACGGGAGCAGCTGTACTCACTAGACTGCTAGATAGGGTCTTCTCCGACATCAAATTTGAGTACTTGTATCACTACCTGGATGATGTCGTCGTATTTTCGGAGACCATTGAAGAACATCTAGATCATCTGCGAGAAGTTCTCAATCGCCTTCGTAAGGCTGGGTTAACTGTCAAGTTGTCCAAGGTTGCCTTTGCTAAGCCCTCTGTGTCATTCCTAGGGCATATTGTGTCACCTGATGGTGTTGCCGTCGATCATTCCAGAACACAGGCCATTCGAGATTTTAAACCTCCCAAGGACGTTAAAGGTATCGCCAGGTTCATTGGTATGGTGAATTTCTTCAGGAAGTTTATTCCTAACTTCGCTAATAGAGCGGCGCCCTTAAACCTTCTTCGTATGAAAGGCATCAAATTCGTGTGGGGACCTTCTCAACAAGCCGCTTTTGAAGATCTTAAATTAGCTCTCTGTAATGCCCCTGTCCTTGCTATGCCTGATTTCTCAAAGAAATTCATCGTCCAAACTGACGCGTCGTCGTCAGCAGTAGCTGCAGTCCTTCTTCAAGAGACTGAACTAGGGAGGCGACCCATCGCCTATGCATCTAGGACTCTATCGGCTCAAGAAGCAAAATATTCCATATATGAGCTCGATGGTTTGGCAGTCTTATTTGCCTTAGAAAAGTTCCGTCTCTATCTGGAACATGTCAAATTCGACCTGGAGACAGATAATCAAGCCTTAAGCTGGGTCTTAGGTAGGCCGCGTCGTACTGGTCGTATAGCCCGTTGGGCCATCCGAATCTCTGCCTTCCAATTCGATGTCAGGCATATCCGAGGTACCGAAAATGTTGTTGCTGATGGACTCAGCCGTATGTTTTCCAACGACGTTGAGACCTATGAACCGGTCGATAGTTCATCTCCTCCCGAGTCCATGCTATCTGATGTTAATGCCATCTTAACAGATGCTCCCATGCTCTTTAGGGATATCGAGAAATACCAACGTGAAGATCCGACGCTGGCTCCGATAATGGAAACCCTTTCTTCTGGGGAACATGTCGTCCCTTATGTTCTGAGGAATGGTGTTTTATGTTGCCCTTCGAGGCATGATAAGATGATGAAAGTTGTCGTTACAGCTGTTCTTGTACCTATGATCTTCAAGTATTATCATGAGACCCCATTAGGAGGGCATCTAGGCATCTTTAAAACTCGTGAGAAGATTCGTGAAATGTTCATCTGGAAGGGTATGGACGGTGAAATCCGTGAAATAGTAAAGGCTTGTAAATCCTGTTTGCTTAGTAAACCAACCATGTCCACCAAGGTAGGCCTTTTGTCTTCTCATCAAGCGTCGCGCCCCATGGAACGCCTGTATATTGATTATGTAGGACCCTTCCCCCAGTCGAAGGGAAATGCCAACAAGTTCATCTTTGTATGCGTAGATGGTTTTACAAGATTTTCCTGGTTATTTCCGACTAAGCTGGCTACCGCTCAGTCCACCATTACTTGTCTAAATTCTATCTTTGCTTCTTTTGGTCCGTGTCAATATATTGTATCTGATAATGCTAAGGCTTTCCCATCTAATTTATTTCGTAAATTCTGCTTTGACCTGTCCATATCTCATGTGACAACTTCTGCATATTACCCTCAACCATCTCAGGCTGAACGGGTTAATCGTAATCTCAGGTCCGCGCTTATTGCCTATCATCATGAAGATCATTCTAGATGGGACACGTCCCTGCATTGGTTAGCTTTTGCTTTGAATTCGGCGGTTCATGAATCAAATAAATTTACTCCAGCGTCTTTGATGTTCAAGTTTGTTTCCAACACGCCGCTCTCTAACCTCGGTCTCTGAGTGACATTCTACCCGAGACAATAGACCCGGACAATATTAAAGATCTTTGGAAGAAGGCTAAAGCCAATCTTAAAGTGTCTCATGAAAAGGTTAGGGAAAGATATGATTGTGGACGGAGACCCACCAATTTGAAGGTAGGCGACCAAGTGATGGTCAAGAATTTTGTTCCCGCGGGCAAGCTTGCCCCCAGATTTCATGGGCCGTGTATCATTCTAGATTTCCTTACGCCGGTCACATTACTATTAAGCAATCCAGCCACCGAGACGATATTTAGGGTTCACCTGTCGCAGGTGAAACCTGTATAATTTCTGTGCTAACTTGCTTCATATAATCTTGAAAGGAATATGAAGGTTATATTTTTTTGAGGTTTTCACTTTTAGGCCTTCTGCCCCTTCTATAATATTTTGTTTTATATGTAAGCATTTTTGTAAAACCTTCCCCGAACCGTTAAACTGCCATCCTGTCGTTGCCACGGCCATTACCACGCACCCGTCTCCTGCTCCACTACACACAGTGGCTTATGGGAATTAAATAAATATCCCCACGCCGCTGGCCCCTCAACCTCACCACAATGAATGTACCCT
The DNA here is from genome assembly GCF_040414725.1 of Anabrus simplex. Classification (NCBI taxonomy): domain Eukaryota; kingdom Metazoa; phylum Arthropoda; class Insecta; order Orthoptera; family Tettigoniidae; genus Anabrus; species Anabrus simplex. Next base: position 349,209,786 of record NC_090270.1, read on the forward strand.
ACTATCATTCTGGTTCAACAGAAATTCTGCCGCCAAGCTTTAATGTTTCAGTGCCCCCGCAGCCGCGCGGCGCCGTACCGCTACTGGAATAGAGGAAGGGCCCCCTCTTCTCCAGCGAGGTCGACATGTGCACCGGCGAGCAGGAGCCCTCCTCCCGGCCAAGGCTGATGTGCGGCGCACAACCAGTAACTGGCCCGCAGCCTGTATAAGTTCGCCGCGGGCGCGGCGTGCTTCAACACCACTACTCCTCTCATAGTGCGGGCGAGCGGTATCTCAGGGTACTTGAGGGGTCCGAACGGCCTCCTCTGGACACAAGCCGCAGCGGCCGCTCTGGCCATCCAAGTTAATCAACCTTGAAAATATTTAATCAGCTATATGGACCTTCCAGTTCAACATTACTACCTTTTCTTGGATTTTACTGCAATACCTGGTGGACTTAGAAAATTTTTCCTCAACTTTAAAAACTAAAGATTTCCTTCTGAATTTAACTTCTACAAACATAAAGACATTACTTCAGCAGTTACTACGAGAATTTTTGAAACTGGATCAAATCAAATTTCAACAATTTTGATAAATGCTTCTGCAATTAATCTCCATATCAACTTCATAACTTGGACCTGGTTTTCAAACAAAAGTTTATGTTCTTCTGTGTTACCCCCTTGGAGGAACTTCTTTTTGGGGGGGAGGTCTGTACCGGGTGGTACACCTCCACGCCGCTTATTTAAAATTTGCGCCAATTGAAACTCCTCTGCTGGAGGAAGTCTGAACTTTATCTACGGTATTAATTTTCAAGTTTCTCAGAAGATGTCACTACTTGGAAATTTTGGAGTTTTTGAACTGGGTCATTTTTGATGTATTTTTGTTTTACCTGTAGTAAGAAGTGTGAACTTTCTCTTCTAGAGGACACTACTGAAAAACTAGAATGGTGCACCCTAGTGCGAAGTGAAAGAACTGTTTTTTGGAGAAATTTTTATTTCAAAAGTTTGTTTCTTGTTAAATTTCTGTCTGTTATTGTTTAAGTTGGCTGTATACCCCTTTCTTTCCCCTTGTTTTGAATTTAGCCAATCCTGAATTTCTCGAATTAATTTTCCACCAATAATATGTTTCTTCTTCGTATTGTGTAGGGGTTTTCATGGTGAACCAATAAAATCCTTGTGGGAGGGTGTTCTCATTTCAAAAACGCCTCGAACTTTCCGCGAGAGTATATAAACTGCTGATTTTCGGGTCTCGGTGCCACTTCAGTACCATCTTTCAGTGTGTAAAGTACATAGCAGGGGGCGGGAAGCGCCTCTTTCTTCGGGCAGCAGTTCAACAACCAGGTAATGGCCATTTAATAACTTCTTTTCTTGCTAGCTCAGCAGTTTAACTCTCGGGGCGGGTCCGAAGCGTTTCCACCATGTAACTTTCCCTAAAATGTAAAGACACTTTGTATTTATTCTATCTTTTAAGCTACATATTGGGATAGAGAGTGCTTAACGCTCTCGAGCTCCCACTCATATTGTTTTGAGATGAACTTATTTCTCACAACCGATTCTTCCTTAATGTAATGTAAATTGTTCTTTTCTAAAGTCACCTCTGTAGTATGGGATTAGCCCTTGCATTAGTGGCCTAGAGCCAGATTAGGTTTTAAAACAAATGCATTAGGAGTGCAGATCGCCTCCTCTCAAGTTGGTATTTTAGAGGCCATATAATTAACCTTTTCTCACTTAATAGGCCTCAGTAGGTTGGGTATTTTACCCCTGTGTTTATGTCCTTAGAGGACAGCTTGAAGGTGGAATTAGGTGTGGCCTTTGACAGGCTTAAAATTTGAGAGCGGGTTGCCCTTTCTTGAATATTTTGTTTTCTGCGCGCCTCAAGCAGGCTTTACTGTGTAATTTGGAGCAAGTGCTCCTGGGTATGAATGGGGTTTTCCGCCCCTCTGTTGAAACTTGTGTTGGGGTAAAACTGGGCTAATTGTTCAAGAATTGTGAGGTCGGGGCTCGAAGCCCAAATCCTGTAAATATTGTAATTGTACTTTTATTGCCTTGCTACTCTGTACCTGTCTTTCTTGTTATTTCTGAATTTTGGAAAGAGAATATAACCTTGTTAAATTTTACATTAACTTTAATTTCGTAGTTTGAGACCCATTCACACCCGCACCTTCTTTCACCTCTACCTACCACAAAAATACGGTAACAGTGATGTCTGCATCTTACTGCTGTTCATTTAGTTTAGCTTTCATTCTGATTGGTCAATAAGGCATATGTTCCATACCATGTTGCTTTAAGATTATTTTTGAAACCAGTTGGGAACGTTGGCTGAAATTCCAATGATATGGTGGTAGGACTTGTACCTTTGAATACTGAAGAACTCTGTGCTAAAAATTACTGAGTTAGAGTAATTTTCATTTTCTGTTGAAAATAATTTGGTGTCCTCGAATCTTAATTGTATCGTGGCATATCTCGGCGACATAATATAGTTCAACATTCCATCTAGGATGTCTGTGATGTTTAAGTGAACGCAAAGGGTAATATTTTACTACCATTGAGTGTAGTCTGCAGTGCCATTTACCTGATGTCTCATGATACTGAAGTAGACTTGGCTGGATGAATAAAAGAACTTTTATACTCCTGCAGTTGAGAATGGGCTTGTCCTTGAGGTTCTTAGATTTGTGTCTCTACCGAATCATGACTGAGAACTCTCACGACACAATCTGTTAATACACTGTAGAAAGACCTTCTTATTTAATATGGAAGTTTGGTCAGGTGACTGCTTGGCAGTCTTTGTACTCGATCAATTTCCAATGGCATGCAGGGCACTTTCTGACTCTTCACTGTCAATTGCTGCTGTAAAAAATCTTGATTTATCCAACGCTGTTCACCTCGGTACCATGAACACGTGACAATCTACAACAGCCAGATGGATCTCTCCTGTGCTTTACAAGAACAAGTCAGCACCACTCTGCACTAACTCTGTAGGCCCCTACTCTGTTAAGATTCCATGAAATTTTGGTTAGGCTTATACATTGCTAGATGGAAGTACTAGAGCCCAAGAGATATTGATAATACTGATGTGCAATGTGGAGATGAGATAGAAACTAGTGTAATATGGACACTTCATGCAATGATAGAGGATCTGAAATTAAGGGGCACATGCAGCTTAAGTGGTCGAAAAAAATTTGTGTTTGTTTTGTGATTTTTGATTATATTCTTCTCTGTCATTCTATGAAAGAACTGCATCAATATCTGCAATAGTTATTGAGTTATGGCCTAAAAAGTACAATGAATCCCTGCAGGCAACACACAGATCGGAACGCGCTCGTTCCTTTTATCAAGTTATTACCACAGGCGGGAACTGATTATCATTGACTTGCTCACGGCCCCGGTAGTGGCAGGTCAGCTGTTTACCTGTATGCACACGTGACTTGTTTTTATAACATAGGCGAGTTGCATTCTCACAACAAACATGCAGAAGAGGAAATCTTCCTATAAGAATATTCTGAGTAGACAGAGGGACATGGAAGAGTATGGTAGTAACCATAAGAGCACAACCGGGAGCATGGAAGTAGCTGAGACATTTTCAGGCGCTAAACATAGTCTGTGTTATAATTTCCAATGTATCCTTATACCGACCGACCGACCGACCGACCAATTAACTCTGCATTATGTAAATTAAATCGGTGATGGTGACACAAAATGTCTTAAATTTGTACCTGACCATCAACCATATGGACTAATGAGCTTATCACAAAACTACAATGTGTTGGTCATGTACAGCGGAGAATGGGCACTTCCCTCAGAAAATTAAAGCAGGATTGGAAGGGGAAAATTTAGAATGATGCAAAGCGCCTTTCAGGTAGGAATCATCTGACAGATGCTAGAATGTCGACTGCTTGCTATGGAAATGATATCACGGAAAACTGCAATTCTGTAAATGACATACGGAAGACTATTTGGGCTGAATAATATCAAAATACAAAGTCAGATGGCAAGCCATACCTTTATGTCCACCTCAAGGGACCTAATTCTTGTTGCTCTTACCAAAATGTCATAGTGGAAGAGCAAGTTCAGTCTTACAAACAAAAATATAACATACCCCTTTCTAGAAGGGAGGATGTCAAACCTGTGTTTAAAGATTATATAAGACAGAACTCCTGAAGAGCTGTGTAGGATGCCATACGCAGGGCAAGAGGTAGTAGGTATAGCAGTAAATGATGCTGTTATGACCTTCAATGATGGTAAGCAGAGTAGACTGAAAGTTCTTGAAGACCTACAACTTGTTACTGGAGAGTGCTGCCATATCAGCACCCAACAAGTCACCAGAAGGGGAACAACGAAAGCAGAAGGGAAGGAAGTTAGTGAGGGGAGGAGCATAGAAAGACATAAGTGAGGAAGTGGGAAGTGGCTTAATTAAGGCGAGGTAGGCGGGAGGGAAGATGGTGGTGTTTGTGTTAGCAGGGGACCTTTAATTGACTTAAAGAAAGAATTATGGTAATATTGACTTGCTTTTTCTGAAATAAGTGATGAAAAGACCAAATAAAATATTAGGTTTCTCGGTTATTTCATTGAGATTGTAGTTAACGTTTAAGTATTGGTCCAAATGTATATAAAAATTCTCGATTATATTAAGTAGAGGGCCCTTATATGCTATTTCAAGGATATCCATGTCTAATTCGATGTTCGTAAATTTATGATTATAGTCGACCATATGTTGGCCGATAGCCGAAAATTTGTTATATTTGACTGCATTGAAGTGTTCCGAGTATCTTATATTAAAGCTTCTACCGGTTTGCTCTACGTCAGAAATATTAGAACAGTTAAGCCTGTAAACACCTGATATTAAGTACTTCTTAACTTTATTAATGTGTGATGTATTATGTAGAATGTGTGTATTGTTGTTGTTGGTTTTGAAAGCTATTTTTACGCCTTTTTCTTTAAAATATTATTAATCTTATGAATTCCGTTGATGTAAGTGAAAGTAGAAAAGGATTCATGTTTAGGTAGCTCTTTTTTAAGGGTGGTTTTGGGACGGAATTTATGTTTATTGATAATACCTTCAATGAAGTGGTTGCTGAAGCCATAGTATTCAGTTCAATGTGAAGATCTTTCTTAGTCATGGGCACATTGAATGCTCTGTGAACAAAGCTGTTATATGTTGCTTTTTGTGAGGATCGGGGTGAGTTGAATCTTGTCAAATTGTAACAGCCAATTGGGAGGGTTTTCTATAAATTTTATAGGTTAAGGATTACGGATGTCTAATAATGGTAAGGTCTAGAAAATTGATCTTTTGATCTGTTTCTGACTCCAAGTTAAATTTAATATGAGAGTCAATGTTGTTTAGAGCTTTAAGAGTGGTGTGGTCACCGTCTAAGTTTGCCATTTATAACTACCAAGACATCATCGACATACCTGGCCCAAAAAAGGATATTATCAAAATTGTTGTTCATTTTAGTGTTTTCAAGAAAGTCCAGATAAATTTCTGCGAGAATACCCGCGGCCGGTGAACCCATTGCCAGACCGTTCTGTTGGTAGATGGTGCCATTAAACGTGAAAAACTTATTGTTTACAACCAATTTGAGCAACGTAATAACATCTTGAATTTCTAATTTACTCAAATGACTATTTTTATTTAGGTTATTTTCAATGATGGGAATTAATTTGGAAAACTTGGATGCTGGGGTACATATTTACAATATCAAAGGAGTGAAGTGAGTAGTCAGGTTGCATGCTGAAGTTGTTTAGTTTGTCTATTAATTCATATGCATTTTGAATGGACTTCTTAGATAAGAATTGGTAGTTTTTCTTAGGAATTTTTGGATCAATTGTGAAGTTTTGTACAAAGGCCTCGGTCTAAAATTAATCATTGGTCGAACGGGAACACCGGCCTTATGTATCTTAGGAAGAGCTCTCGCCGTAGGAAGCCCCAGGGTTCATACTTATGCACTGACTTGTAAGCAGGAAGGAAGTGTTGTTTGAGGAGTCTGAACTTTTTGCGTGTTTTTTTTATTACGGAAAAAGAACCATCTTTGAAGAAATCTGATGTTTTACTGATATATTCATTCTTATCGATAATTACTGTCGTGTTGACTTTGTCGGCTTTAGTCACAATTAAATCGTTGTCCTTTACTTTCTTATTTAGAGCATGTAGAAGTTTCTGATCAGCTTGTACTTTCCTATCACTAGTGTTGGCAGGGAAATTATTATGTAAAGAATGTTGTTGAGCTTCTTTTTAATCTCATATCTTAATTCATCTTGTGTATCTAATGGCATTTTTGACATTGCTAGTTCTGATTCTGTTATCATTGTAACAGGTGAAGTAATTGTATTTGAATTGGGCCAGTTGTGCTTGGGTCCCTTGGCTAAAATTACTTCTTCATTTTCACTTAGGGGTGTTTTGGATAAATTACCTAGGAGAATAATGGACTCTGTTATGGAGGGTAAGAGAAGTAGAGGTAGACAAAGACGACGATGGTTAGACTCGGTTTCTAACGATTTAAAGATAAGAGGTATGGAACTAAATGAGGCCACAACACTAGTTGCAAATCGAGGATTGTGGTGACGTTTAGTAAATTCTCAGAGGCTTGCAGACTGAACGCTGAAAGGTATAACGGTCTATAATGATAATGTATGTATGTAATTACAGCTGGATGGAACTGATTACAATCATCCACTGGTCTGCTAAAGTGTCTGATTCGATTGCCGTACAATTTGATCTCTTTCATTTTTCCAATTTATTCTCCAAATTATGTTAAATACGTTGCGCAAGGTGAGTCCTCAACGTTTGTTCATTTTTCGCCAGTCTCGTTCCCTCATTTTAATTTTTCCTGCGTTAACTCAAACTTTCTTTCCTCCAGGTTCATTTGGTTCCTATTGAATTGGGATTGCTCCTTTGTAACACAGCAAGATTTCAGTTTACCACAAAATATGTCCAACAGCTTTGTCACATTTAACCTCTGTTGCGGATTTATTGGACAAATAATTCCCTCTGCGCCAATGTTGAATTTATATCTTCTAGATCTTAATAGAAATATTGAACACTGTTTAAATCCGACATAACCCAATTTTAAAATGTGCAACCTTGGACTGTTCGTCAACTAGAGCTTATCTTATTCTATTTTGAGATAATTGTTGATTAATATTGTAATTATACGAGACATATATCAAAAGATTTTATTTGTCACTGTTCAACATAACTTTGCTACATTTACAACAGTTCATATATTACCATTTTATATGTATATCATTTCACCACATTCCCAGTCCATCCTTTCATCTTTCATCTCACCGCATAACTCTATTTTAGGACTATGGTATATACTTATGTATCATGGCTAGGCTGATGATGGTCCTTATAGGACCGAAACTAGTACCTTGTAATAGCACATTGTAATGTTTTGTAAACATCGCATGATAGTTAAGTAGTAAGAGGGTGGATTAAAAAATATGTATTTATTTTATGTGTAATCTTAACTCAATGCGGAACCAACTATAAAGTTTATAACCTTGAATCATTTAAATCCCCAATCACCCTCCAGTCTGTATCCCTCCCACACAGTATTTCATTGGTAACAATGGTTCCAATGGCCTTCGTGACGGTGCTTCACGGTAAGAATATCAACACCATGCTCATCACTTACGGCTCCCAAATTTTCCGGTATAAAATCAAGGTGAGAGTGTAAAAAGTGAATTTTAAGTGACATTCGACACCCCATGTTCTTATAGTTGTCCAACAGATCATTGACAAAGGTAACATAGTTTTTGTCTATACTGTTACCCAAAAAGCCCTTCACAATTGATTTAAAAGAAGATCAAGCAGCTAATTGGATATATGTGAGTTTGGTATCAAAGGTTGGATCTTTGAGCAATTTTCTTACTTGTGGTCCAACAAATATACCCTCTTTTAGCTTTGCCTCACTTAATATGGGAAACTTTGCCTTTAAGTGATTGAAGGCCTTACCTTCTTTATCCAGAGCTTTTACAAAGTTCTTGATCAGGCCCAACTTGATATGAAGGGGAGGCAAAATGATTTTATCGGGCTCAACCAATGGGGTATTTATCACATTTACGTTTCCAGGAACATATGACTTCCTTACAGGCCATTCCTTGACTTCACAGTAGTTCTTGGTGACACGGCTGTCCCAAGGGCACAAAAAGCAGCAGTATTTCATGAATCCAGCCTGTCAACCTGTAAGGAGTGCAACAACTTTTAAATCACAGCAAACCTGCTATTCATGATCCTTATAATTGATTGCCTCTAGCAGCAAAGCCATGGTTTCATAAGTTTCTTTCATGTCCATTGCGTAAGCCAAAGGTACCGATGGAAATGCATTGCTATTATGCAGCAGTACTGTTTTCAAGCTGGTTTTACTGGAGTCAATAAACAGTCGCTACTCTTGTGGATTATGTTGTGCACCTAGCTGCATTATTGACGTCTCTACATACACACATTGAATTCTGAACATCGAAATATTGAGCGAAGGAAGCACTTCTTGGTCTGAAACCAGAAATTTTTGTCCCTGGAGCTAGAAGGTTCCAATGTTGCAGTCTCGACCCCAAGAGTTCAGCTTGCTGTTTTGAAAGTTTTAGATCGCAAACCAAATCGTTCAATTCCTCATGATTAAAGACCTGAGGTGAAGGGTCATGATATTTAGGGCAGTACTCCTTTATATGTTCAATACTTTCTGATTCACTTGACATGGTGTCTGGTTCCGTGGGTTTCAATGATGATGATGATGATGCTTGTTGTTTAAAGGGGCCTAACATCGAGGTCATCGGCCCCTAATGGTACGAAATGAAATAACAAAAAATTCAAATTCATCCACTGACCAAAATAAAATAAAAAATATCATGAAGAATGAATGGATGGACATGAACCCTACAAAAAACCAACAAACAAAAACAGTGGATCAGACTCAAAAAGAAGGTAGTTAATTAGGGTATTGCTGACCAAGGGACCATTTATACAGCACAATGATGCTTGATGTCTGAAGGGGTGCTAAATCCATGTCTAAGGCCCCACAGAATGGTACATGTCGCGACTACTGGGGTACTGATCAAAAGTAGCGAAGACTGACGGTGGTCCACAAGTATTGCAATTCGTACAGGGAACGCAGACCTATGGTGTTTCTCACACTCATAGCCAATGCAAACCGGTAAGGTTCCTCACCTAGGTGTACTAGTCACGGGCGCCGGTATTCCCGTGGTGTTCCTCACCTAGTGAGTACCAATCACAGGCAACGCTGACCCACGGTGCCGCTCATATAGAGGCACAACTCACAGGGTATGCCCAGACCTGCGGTGTTGCTCACATGGGTACAGGAATCCACCAGGCCAGGCATTTTACTGCAACTGATCACAAACCTACTTCGTACCAATTCAGTGATACTACTCGCAAGTACATACAACCCATGGTGTTCCCCGCATGATGGTACGAATCAAGAGTAGTTTCATGGTTCTAATTCAATCATCCCTTGGTCGCCCCTTGTAGTCGCCTCTTACGACAGGCGGGGGATACCGCGGGTGTATTCTACACGTGCGTTCCCCACCAGCACGGGGTACCGTGGGTTTCAAGTTACAGACAGGAACAGGCAACCTCTCATCATGGGGCACAGGCAAATGCACTGAAGATACATTTGGATACTTTATTTTATGTCTAGTTTTGCTTGAATGTTCCGAAATATTTGTAAGAGAGAAGTAACAATCTGAATAATGGTCTTTAGGCTCACACCACACCATCGGAATAGCGAACGGCATGGCTTTCCTTTCAACCACTCGGTTGAGGTTGTAGTACAGGTTATGCAACATTTTTATCTTTATCACCAACAGGACAATCAAAATACAATTTATATAGCTTCTTCACGAAATCAGTGATAGGTTTTCTTTGGGCTTTTGGAGTGAATCCCACACACATAACAAAAGTTGTTGGGGTGGTTTGGACAGCAACGAGATTTACTAGTTGCCATTTTTCTTAGTGTAAGTTTTAAACGCCAAAAGTTTGCACTATCTTTCACAGGAAACACTCACGGAGGATCTCTTTCACACCACTGGATAACCACACCAACCATTTATTGACAATTTGTAGATCTTCTAGCTCTCCTCTGTAAATCAAAAACAATTAAACTTCAAAACAGAAGAACAGCAAAAAGCGAAATACTGAATACGAAAATTAAAAAAGTTTATAAACTCAAAAATGGTACATGCTAGAACATTCTGAAAGGTATATTCGGACTCTACACACCAAAATACATACTAGTTGATGTATCACATCCCAGACGCAAAATGGCTATTGACTCGTATTATCTGAATGTAGATAATTTTAGGGACATAAAATCAGAAACATATTGTTATGCAAGCAATGCAATAAAAAGGAAAAGAAACCGCAGTAAAACAGATAAAGCAAAGTTCTCTCTTTGGCTCCTGGACTGCAGTTACAATGAGGGAGATATATCACTTCATTGCAATAATCACTCATATGTGATTGGTTGTGTAGCCAACGTTGACAGATTATTTGGCAAAATTGCCGATTCTTCAAACTCCTCGCTGGAGGTCATTCCTATCTAGGGATAGATTTTGTGCGATTTTGTCATTTTTACACTTGAACGGCAATTGAACATATGTTCCAAAAGATCAACCCAACCATGATCCCCTGCATACGATTAGACCGATTTATGATCATTTTATTAGAAAATGTAAAGAAAATTTCTATCCCACTGAAAACTTGACAGTTGATGAGGGCATAAACGTCCCATCCAAGGCCGGGTAGGTTTCCATATTTACATAAAGAATAAGCCAAACAAATCTGGAATCAAGTTTTACATTGTCAGTGATGCAGAATCTGGTTATGTTTGCAACTGCGAAATTTATACAGGGTTGGCTGGGGGAACAAATAACACAGTTCAGGAACTAATAAATCGGTTATGTGGTCCTTATTTCATCAAGGGTTACACTATTTATATGGATAGATTCTTTACCAGTGTCCCACTGTTTCATCATTTGTGGAGCAGAAAAACAATGGCAGTTGGCACTGTTCAAAAAAATAGGAAAACCTACCGACAATTTTTCAAAGCAACTAAATTAAGAAAGGGTGAAGTGTTATTCAGACATGAACAACATTTACTTGCACTGAAGTGGAATGACACAAGGGATGTTCATTGTCTTTCATCAAGAAACAGGGCAAAATGACAAGTGTTCAGGTAAAATGTAACACAACCTGATCTAGTATTAGATTACAATAAAAATAAAACCGGAGTGGATCAGTTCCAACTTAAAACAACTGAAAAGGAGGAAAATGTATTTTTTCATACCTTTTGCATTATTGTAAATTCCTTCATAATTTAGAAGAAAACCCTGTCCAAAACCTGGGGAGGCACTGACAACGCAGTACCCAGCGAGAGTAATATCACAAATTCTGCTGCATGACTGACAAGGAGGCATTTGGCTGACAGAATTCCGGTCACCACACGAGAGCAGTATGCATCTGGGTACTGTACAGTATGTTCAAAGGGCAAAAGAATTTGGAGCAAAACGTGATGGTTCTGCTGTATTTGTAACATTGGTTTGTGTATGCTCGACTGTTTCAAGGCCTACCACACTAAAGCTAATTATTGCTTGTAAACAATGATGCCCATGCCAATTGGCCTCGTAGGCTAGACTATGCATATATATCAGTAGTATGTTTTAGTTGATTTGTTCTCAACATTTGGAAAATTTTAAAATTTTAACCTGACTGGTATCCATAGCAACATCAGGAAAAATACCATGTTCATAAATAAAAAGCCAAGAATAACAACCGAGAGGATTCGTTGTGCTGACCACACAACGCCTCATAATCTGCAGGCCTTCGTCGGCTGTAGTGCCATGGGGGATTCATAAATATATAAAAATAAACCGATGTACTATTAAAATAATTAGAACATATTTTGTGAAGAGGAAAGTCACGACTTTCTATTTATTCCAAGAGTTTTTACAACCATTGCTTTATCTAACTGTGAAAAACCATTTAAAATGTTAAAAATGCTGCGATTTCTGGAGGAAAGCAAGTTCATATATAGCCACCTCCAGTGTGTTCAACAATAAAATGATTTTAGGACTTAATTCATTCTGTTCCTCAATTATTTGGGAGTATCTAAAATCAAAGAAATATTAGAATGAGTCCAAAATTGTAGATAATATGGGGGAAACTGTACTCTTGTGTGAACATATTTTGTAAGATTTCTGATGTCCAAAAACATCCTTAACAATTTTAATTTTCCAAGTGCTGATAAATATTTAGGTTTACAAGAACTTTGTATTCCTGCATGAAAAAGTTTAGCTAAGAGAGCCCAATGGAAGCAGTGAAAATTGAAATTGAATGTTGCCTATTTTAGATAGGTTTGAACTGTATGTGCCCCCTTAAATAGCTTCTCCTGTCACATTATACCTGTAACATTTTTGTTTTTCCAACAGAAATATGTAAACAATCCTTGGGCGAGTTTTCAGTTTGAATGAAATCACCTTTGCATGTGATGTTTGATACAAGACAGTCGCATTTCAAAGTCCAGACCGGAATGTGTACTGCTGTCATACTCGTCATCCTGATCATAAGGCAAGTATGCCACGAGTGAAGCACTATTGACCCTGAACTATATTATGTAGTTCCTGCATGTAACGTTGTTGAAGACCTTTCAACTGTCACATACCCGTCATTCAGAATGATTGATATACTTGCTGCAGTTGGTTGGTAAACATAACTGTTTATTCATGACCAAGAAACCAGAACGCTTCATTTAGAAATGAAAAGTATATTTTTAACCAAACAAGTTTACACCAGTATTCTACGATATCTGGATGCTTTGTTTTCAACTCTGCAGCAACACTTGCTACTTCAAAAATTGTATTACCCTCTCAAGTGATCAATAAGCTAATAGATTATGCCTAAAGGATTTTGAGGGAAAGAAAGTATACACATGTCAGGTAGTAAAATTTATGTATATAATAATGTGCACATTACATCATAATTAATTTCATTACTTATTTATTGACAGTCAAGTTCAATTAGTCATTTTTGGAGTTCAAATGGTTGTCAAAGTTTCCTGAAATGAATTCAATAATTTTTGTTCGATATGTCTAGCTGTTGAGAAACACATCATGAGCAGAATGTGATGAGAGCAAAAATTCAGTAACAGTATTGGTTATAAGAGGTCAGAGGTCTAGGCGCCTGCCATCCGACTTGTGAAGCAACCTGTGCCTCGTAAAATGGCTAAGGCGCATGAACATTTGTCCGCAAGTGCGACAAACATGCGGTTCCTTCTTATTCTGATGTTTCTCAGTATACGTTTTCCCGCAGGTATTAGGTGCATTTCCAAAATGAACTGCTTGGTGTTTCTTCAGGCTTGATTCATGCTTGAAATATCCTCCACACTGATTACAAGAATATTTCTTCCCCTGCAAATGCACTAAGGAATGCGTTTTAAGTTCAGTAATCTCCGCAAATGTCATTCCACACGTTGTACACACATGCGGTCGCTCACCCAAGTGCACTAACTCGTGTATCTTCATGTGATCGAGACGTGAGAATGTCTTCCCACAAGTAGTACAGGAAATTGGCTTCTCTCCTACGTGTGATAGTGTGTGTCTTCTGAGATGCTCAAGTCGAGTGAACGATTGCCCACAAGTAGAACATGAATGAGAGCCATCTTTCTTCGTGATTTTGAAAGGAGCCACACAATTCAGAATGGAACCAGCCACAGGAATGTTTCCAGGTGCAGTTAAAGATGAAATAATAACCCTGAAAAGAATAATAATAAATATCTAGTGAAAATAATATTATCATACAAAGATGAAGCAACGAAAGCGCACCAGAGTTACCAGGTCACCATACAAGGATAACACAGAAAACTGAGGATACATGTATACATCTAAATTCTCTGGACAATTGTTAGGAATAACAGGGCTTCCCCAAGAGCAACAACAATGTAACTCTTGCTAGAAGGTTTGGCGAGGTGTTCGCCATCTGTCTGCTCTACTATGAAATAGATCTGTAATCTGAGACAAGAAAAAAGCCATATTAAAATGAATCCCAAGAGATCTGCATGTCTAGTTTTTTTGTGGATGATGTTATTCTGTTCAGAGTAATAAGTAAGTAACAAGATTATGACAAACTGAAAAATGACCTTGATAATACAGTGAGATAAACAGGCAATGGTATGGAGATAAACAGGGGTTAAAAGTCAGGTTGTTTCTCTAATTGAAAAGGCCCTCTCTGTCTTAATTACTGCATTGATGGGGTGAAGTTCTTTTTGGGGAATATTGTAAGTACCTAGGTGTTACAAAGAACGATCTACATCACATACATATGACTGAAAATAAAGGGTACAGATCTCTTCACATGGTTATAATGGTATTTTGGTGTTGTAATGAGACTGTAAAGGAGAGGGTATATAAGTATCTGGTAAGACCCCAACTAGAGTATGGCTCCAGTGTATGAGACCCTCACCAGGAATACTTGATTCAAGAACATTAAAAATCCAAAGAAAAGCAGCTCAATTTGTTCAGGGTGATTTCCGACAAGAGAGTAGCGTTGTAAAAATGTTGCAAAGTTTTGGCTGAGAAGACTTGGGAGAAAGGAGATGAGCTATTTGACTAAGTGGTATGTAATATTTAGCACACGGGGGTGAAGCGCTGGCAACCATGAATGACTTAGCTGGAAAATTTATAATGTCCAATAACGGACCATTTTTATTGGTATTATAAAGTTACTCATTTGGGACAAATATTTCAGCTTCCCTACGAGAATCAACATCTATATCACAAGTGGTATGTTCCGAGCTGACAGTGGAGAAATGGCATGGAATGACATTATTAGATGAATAAGTTATGAGTGGTGTCTTTAAAGGTAGGAAGGATCACAATATGAAATTAAAGTTGGATTTCAAGAGGACAAATCAAGGTAAATATTTGTTAATAGGACTGGGAGTTCAGGATTGGAATAACTTACTAAGGGAGATGTTTAGTAAATTTCTAATTTCTTGGTTACCATTTAAGAAAAGGCTTGGAAAAGAAAAGATAGAGAATCTTTCTCTGCCACCTGGGTGACTGCCCTAAATGCAGATGAGTAGTGACTGATTCCCGTTACTTAATGAAGGACTTTATATTGTAATGATTATAAAGTCCGCCATGCCAACTTGCTTTGGGCTGAGCTCGTCACCCATCGACCCACCCACCTTACGCTCGACCGCGCCAATCGCGAGCAACACATAAGCGCTGGGCTGGCCCTTCTCTCTTCTATCCATGGTCGCGCCGCATGGGACGACGGAAATTACTCGACTATTAATCTGGAGACTTCCATCTTGCGAGGTTCCTGGATCCATCAAACATCTGGACGATTCTAGAAGGGCCAGCGTAGGTATATAAGATAGGAACGACCTGCCTGCAGGAGTGAGAGTTAGTTAGCGAGTGAGTGAGAGAGAGATTGATTTCGCTGGTGTGAGTTAGCGAAGAGCGCAGTCAGTGATAACATGGGCTGAGATGTCAGCCTGATGAAGTATCTGTCTGTTGGAGCCGAGGCCTTGTTCCTGTTTCCATGATGTCGTGTGTGCGAGTCCCTTGAGGCCGGCTGCTGGAGAAGAACTTTGGGTGTTCTGGAGCAGCACGAAGGGATCACTGGGTGCTGACGTGTGCAGATTGCGAACGGGGTTCGACGGGTTGAGTGAACAGCGGACACTATCCCGACCTGCGAGACTGACGTGTAGGCTGTGGAGTGTGACAGCGCTAGCGAGTGTGACTGAGTGGCTGAGTGTAGAGTAAATAATCGATGACTGTGTGTGTGTGTGTCATTGTAGATGGAACATGAGAAACTAAGAGAGAGCACGAACCGGGAAAGTGTACTTGTGTAACTTGTAAGCTCAGCAATCGTGTCCATGCGTGTGTAAATCTGTAATTGTAGTGCTAAGTTAATAAAGCTTAGAAATAGGACGCTACCAGGTTCTGTAGTCATTACTTATCTACCCCGCCAACATGTTACAATATCAATCATAGCAGCCCACCTGGAGGCAAAGATTGTTACTGCATCAGGTTGTTACACCACGATTAACCACTTCGTGACCTGTTAATTGCCATCACAATGTTTGCCAGCAGGGTAGGAGTGGTGGATTATAATCACTAGATTGTGAGCAAAATGTCTTAATTACTTTCAAACCCGTCTGCACATTTCGTATGGAATGAGGCTACAGTGATTCGTCAGTCAGATGGAGACATTAAGCCTTGATGTTATCAGACAGCAGTAGGCCTTATTCATCCTCTCCCAACCTCACACTCATACATGCAGGTCACCCACAGAATTTAAGCTGCACCTCGGATGCAGAATGAATTTGAAGTAATGAATTACATAAAATGTTGTCTTTTTGCTGGAGGTGTTTCCAGCCAGGTGAGAAAATACAAACAATAGTTCAATATGTAAATCTTATGTCTGGTCAGGTTTGCTGCAATTGACGTTGCTGCTGATAGCAGTGATTCACAGTAATTCGGTCTACAGGCAGAAATTTTACGTTCTTTGGTAGCGTCTCATTCCCTACATATTATGTGGTTCAGTGCATTTGACACATTTACTTCACCTGCTCCAACATTTTCAGCTTCAGTCTGTACATTTTTTGTGGTTTTCCTACTTCTTCACACAGATCATTTTATTCAAAGACTGCAACCAAGTTACCCAGAGGGAAAATCTGCAGCAGCATTAGCAGATGCATGTCATTTTTATGGACAGATTAAAATTATAAGTAACTATCTTTTATTATATGCATTTGTGATCATGGACAATTTGTCCATAGACAAAGTGACATGGAACTTATATCAGCACATACAATTTTCCATCAATAGCCTTCAGGATGGATCTCATACTGAACACAGTGGCTCATGACATACTTTTGCAGAAATTAGCCTATCACCTCTATATCAGCAATATATTTATTACATAATGTGTCTACTTACTACACACTACCTTGGTGTGTTCCAAGGTTCAGATTTTGGTCCTTTGCTGTTTTTCTTGCCGATCAATGACCTCCCATTATGTACAGATCATTAATATACTCCTGTTCAAATGAAGATGTAAAAATTGCAAGATAATTAAGATTTGTAGAAAGGTTCAAGAAGACCTTGACAGTGCATTACACTGGAGTAGATTAAACAATCAGAACCGGGCGAGCTGCGAGTTTGCATCCGAGAGATACTGTGTTCGACCCCCATGTCGGCAGCCCTGAAGATGGTTTTCCGTGGTTTCCCATTTTCACACCAGGCAAATGCTGGGGCTATACCTTAATTAACGCCACGGTTGCTTCCTTCCCACTCCTAGGCCTTTCCTATCCCATCATCGCCATAAAACCTATCCGTGTTGGTGCGACGTAAAACAAATAGCAAAAAAATCAATCAAGACTTCAACATAAATTATCACTCTGTTATCACAGAAAGCAAGCTAAAGCAAACTCCAAATATAAAAATTCAAACACAAACCTCCATGCAGTGAACACTATTAAAGGCTTAGAATAACTTATGATCCAGAATTAATTTATATTATCAAATGATCTGGATGCTGTTGTACATCAACTGTTATGCTTTGCCAGAAGATGTTTTAAGAACTTCACTAATCCAAACAGTATTATGCTACTGACAAACTCCTTTGCAAGAAGCAAGATAGAATATGCCACTGTCATCTGCAATCCCTGGCATTCAAAATTCACTGTAGCTATTGAAATGGTAGAGGGATGACAGGTGTCAGAACATGCTGGAAATATGCAAGTAGGCAAAAGGTTAGAGTTTGTTTCATAATCTTGGTGAGAGAACAAATTTTTCCAGGATCAAAGTTCACATTATTTTACCTACAACAAGATAAAATTAATCACCATAACACTCATACAAATTCATATCAATACAAATCATAAAATAAACTTTCCTCATGTTCATGAAACAGTAATATTAGTGAAAAAGTTGGTAGAACAAACTTGAAGGATTTGTTCTTCAAGTTGTGTTTGCAAATCACGGTCACAGTAGGACCTTACTGCATGGAGTTTAAACAAACACTCCAGGGGGAAACAAGATTTTTCATTCAACTTTTAAGCAGTAAATATTATTGTAAACTTGTTAATTATGGGCACGATTCACCCTCTTGCCGCTCACATTCGTCATTCTGGCAGTGAATGTGTCTGTGTGTAGTTAAGTGACATTTTAATTGTAGAATCACACCAAACATGTGTACTTATTGCCCCTTAATGAAAGTACACTACTATTATACCGCACTAACGTTTTATTTTCAAAATGGCGCCTGGTAATGATGATGCAGTGTTTTATCCACCGAGTAAATTAATCGTAACATGTACGAAAAGTGCGGAAAATGTCAAAGATTAGTGAAAAATGGAATGTTGTGTGATTCTGTGATCGACGGTGGCATTATAAGTAAACACTAATGAAAATGTTGACTGGATTTGCGAAGAGTGTGTTCGGAATGTTGTAGTTGGCGACGGCGTTAACGATGAAGCACAAAAGTACATTAGAAATTATAAACTTTCTACAAAAAGACAATGGGTCTTTTAAAGTAGAAAATTAAGAATTAAAAGACAGACTACGATCGCTAGAATTCAGGACTGACCATTCTTCGAGTGAAATGGCGTATGGCTTTTAGTGCCGGGAGTGCCCAAAGACAAGTTCGGATCGCCAGATGCAATTCTTTTGATGAGGATGAAATTATGATAGAGATGACATAAACACCCAGCCCCAGTACCAGCGGAATTAACCAATTATGGTTACAATTCCCGACCCTGCCGGGAATCAAACCTGGGACCCCTGTGGCCAAAGGCCAGCACGCTAACCATTCAGCCATGGAGCCGGACATTCTTTGGGTGATATACCGGTACCAGTAACAAACTTGAGCGTGTGGTGTCAAGTAGTTCATGGTTGGCCGGCTAAGAGGAAATCTACAGCTGAATTTCCGAAAATAAACATCAGAAATAGGTTTTCTGTCCTTAATAATTTAATTCTGGAAGACAACGATCGCGCGCGTAAACCAAATCATCGCGAACCGCTGCCGTTGCCGAGCCAAGGTTAAAAATAATGCCTAGATTTCAGAATCAACACCCAACTAGGCCTAAATCAGCAAAGGTAGCTGTGTTTAGTGATAGCCAAGAAGGGGAATTGCGGGAGTGATAAACGATGAGAATATAGCAGCAACCGGAGAAATATATCCAGGAGCTTCTATAAGCAATGTCCTGAAAAACGTAGAAAAAGCAACTAGGAACTTCAGGAGCGGCAATGCAGTGCTTATTATCGGTGGTATGAACGACGCAGCTCACAACGACGCCAAGAATGTAAGATCACAACTTAAACATACACTAGGGAAGCTGACCCACACTAACGTCTTTGTAGTGAACGTGCCCCACAGGCATGATTTGAGTAGAGACTCGTGTGTAAACATTGAAGTGGACAAAGTCAATACAGATATTAAAATTTGTAAACATTTTCAGAATACTCAGGTTATTGAATGCAGCAATTTCGAGAGAAACTGTTACACAAAGCATGGCTCCATCTAAACAATTCCGGTAAATGAAAGATAGCTAATATTGTTCTTGATATTTTTCATCATATGTAATTTGAAAAATACAACTCCCTTAGCTTATAACACCCACCAGGAAAACTAGCAGAAAGAGCCAGCTGCTTTTCAAGCTGGCTGAGTCAACTAGAAAATGTTATGAATTTTAAGAGGCCATGTAAATTAAAACTAGCATCTGTGTCTGGATCAGATCGGTCACCAAATCAAACCATTATCAAAGATAGTTTAGTAAGTAACCAAACTCAGGTATGTTATTCTCCTGTTCATAAAATACCAGTACATGAAACATCAGGTCAGAAATCTCCCCCAATAATGAGTGATACAAAAAGTATTTGCCGAGAGGTACATGACATCCAAAAGAAGGATAGCAAGGGTATATCTCTCAATTTATTGCAAGTGAATATCCAATGCATTAGAAATAAGTTGTTGGAATTAGAACACTTTTGCCAAACCGAGAAAGTTGATGTGATATGTGTATCGGAGCATTAGCTTTCTGAAAATCAAGTAGAATATTTTGTGTCCCATGGATATGTTGTTGCAGATATGTTTTGTAGGAGTAAAAAGAAAAATAGGGGAGCTGGGATGTTAGTTAGAGAGTGCTTTAAATTTGTAAAGATTGATTTAAGTCAAAATTGTGTGGAATTAGAGGAAGAATTTAGTTGTGTGAAGCCGGTTGATCAGAATTTGATAATTGCTAGTTTGTATAATGCTGATGCATATATATTTCTTAAGAATTTTGAATTAGTAATCGAAAAATTTTTGAAATTTAAGGTCAACGTTGCTGTTTGTGGGGATTTTAACATAGAAATGGCAATTCAGATGGGCAGATTTCTAGAAATTTTCTGAATTTACTAAGAACTCTAAACTTAACTTGCACAAACACACTACCTACACGTAATAATGCCTGCTTGCATAATATTATTGTAAATTTTTTGAGAGATTTGTATAAACTTAGACTTGTTGGTGGGAGTTTTGCAGATCAATCCCTTGCTTATATTATTGTATATTAACCAGCCTGACATAATTTACAATGACAAACCTGTTCTGATGTGGGTAAAAAGTCAGGGTGATGATCATATTAACATATTTATTGAAAATCTGACACAAACTAACTGGGGCTTTGTATTTGAATTGGGCCGATGACCTTCGATGTTAGGCCCTTTAAAACAACAAGCATCATCATCATCATGTATTTGAATTTCAAATGGGAGAAAATGATACTGAAACTGTATTTGGAAACATTTTAGATAAACTGGTTGAACTGTGGCATTTATGTTCACCACTGGTAAAAATTAGTCATAATGGTAAACTTAAAAGCAAGAAATTGAATTGGTATACTGATGAATTGACTCAGTATAGAGAAAGAATGCTCTTGCTGTATAGAATGTATAAAAACACTTGTCAAGGATGAACCGAGCAGAATGGCGTGTATAAAGCTTATCTTAATTGTAAAAAGTTATATAAAAGAAAACTTATCCATGCCAAAACTTTAGCTTGTGAATATATTGAAAATGCACCCAACAAATGCAAGGTGGCATGGGATGTTCTAGTACAAGAAAACATATCTACTCAAACTCAAGACATATTTCTCGATCTGGAAGAACTGAATAATTATTTCTTAAACTCTGTAAAAGAAATCGGAGATCAAATTAAGGCAACCGGTACGGCTGCGAGTGACTTTCTTCACAATCAACCACCCTGCCGAACCACTTTCCATTGGGTTGAAATCACATCTGATGAAGTAATTAAAGGTAGCTTAAAATTATCAAACTCTAAGAGTATGGATTGTTATCGGTTATCTAATTATATCATCAAAAGAATAATACATTTGATTTCTGAACCTCTAGCTTTTATTTTTAATAAGTGTTTAGAGTTTGGAGTTTTTCCTGATTTACTTAAAATTTCTAAAGTTATTCCAGTATTTAAAAGTTGGGACAAACAATTTCTTCAGAACTATCATGATTTCTCAATTGTTCCAATAATTTCTAAAATATTTGAATCACTTTTGTACATTCAACTTAGCAACTATTTTGAAACTGACAATCTCCTATCCAACAGTCAGTTTGGGTTTTGACAAGGTAAATAAACTACTACTGCTGTTCTTGAAATTGTCAATAAGATATTAACAGCTTTTGCAAACAAGCAGGCGATCTCTTTGGTGTTATATGATCTAAGTAAAGCTTTTGATCATATTAATCATGAAATTTGACTTGCAAAGCTTGAGATGTATGGTGTCAAGTATCCCTCACTGAATGTAATTAACTCATACTTAAATAACAGATATAAGTTTGTCTCAATTAAAAATAGGTATTCCACTTTGAAGAAAGTTGCAACTGGTGTGCCACAGGGCTCTGTCCTTGGTCCATTTTTATTCATTCTGGCAATCAATGATTTAATAATAAATGTAAGAAATTTATTTTAACTTCAACCTATTAAGATGTTAACCTGTTAGTTAAACATCACTGAAATAGTCGAGACATGTTTCGCCTCTTTTGTGGGGCATCATCAGTCATATCAATACCTCATAGTTCCACCAGACGTCTGATTGGTTAGAAAACTGTAAAACATGTTGCATAGCCCTTTCAGACCGTGTACGCACAATTGTGCGGGTTCGTATTTTATTTATGTCTGAGCTTATTTGACGTTTTCTTGGTGCTAGACCGGACTGCAGTGCTTGTGCAAGACACGTAGCATGTACTTCAGCTGTTTTTATTTAGTACTTGACCACCAGGGGGCAGGAAGAAGAGTTTAAAAATACAGTTCATTAGGAGTATGGCGGGAAGCAGTAATGCCTAAAGTAAGAATTTATTTATTGCATTCATATTAATCTAGAAGCTTTGCTGAATATCAGAATATAAACAATGAAGTGTGTAGATTGTGTAGCAAACGTAAATTGTGAACTTACAACATCGTACGTAATACCAGGAGGTTTTGAATGTTGATATGCACAAATGTGCGAGCTAGGTTTCCTTACAGGCAATGCCTGCAGGAGTGCTGCGTGCTGTCGCAAAAAGGACCGTGAAAGCAAAACTCGTACTCTACATGAGAAATGTAATGTATAAGATTTTAATTGTTTAAAATCGTTCGTTAATGGCAGACTGTGTAGAAAGCCTGCAGTCTAATATCTTGGAACTTGAAAATTGGTGCAATGAGTATGGTATGAAAATTAGCCTCTCGAAGACTAAATTGATGTCAGTAGGTAAGAAATTCAACAGAATCGAATGTCAGATTGGTGATACAAAGCTAGAACAGGTCGATAATTTCAAGTATTTAGGTTGTGTGTTCTCCCAGGATGGTAATATAGTAAGTGAGATTGAATCAAGGTGTAGTAAAGCTAATGCAGTGAGCTCGCAGTTGCGATCAGCAGTATTCTGTAAGAAGGAAGTGAGCTCCCAGACGAAACTATCTTTACATCGGTCTGTTTTCAGACCAACTTTGCTTTACGGGAGTGAAAGCTGGGTGGACTCAGGATATCTTATTCATAAGTTAGAAGTAACAGACATGAAAGTAGCGAGAATGATTGCTGGTACAAACAGGTGGGAACAATGGCAGGAGGGTACTCGGAATGAGGCGATGAAGGCTAATTTAGGAATGAACTCGATGGATGAAGCTGTTCGCATAAACCAGCTTCGCTGGTGGGGTCATGTGAGGCGAATGGAGCAGGATAGGTTACCTAGGAGAATAGTGGACTCTGTTATGGAGGGTAAGAGAAGTAGAGGGAGACCAAGACGACGATGGTTAGACTCGGTTTCTAACGATTTAAAGATAAGAGGTATAGAACTAAATGAGGCCACAACACTAGTTGCAAATCGAGGATTGTGGCAACGTTTAGTAAATTCTCAGAGGCTTGCAGACTGAACGCTGAAAGGCATAACAGTCTATAATGATAATGTATGTATGTATGTATGTATGTATGTATGTATGTATGTATGTATGTAAAATCGTTCCACACTGTAAAATAGAACATTTGATCATGTACATGTGCATATTCACATGTACTGAGTTGAATGTTTTTATTTTTTGCAAGTAGTGAATGAAGTCCTGACATGCACAATTGTGTGGGTTCTGTTTTTCAGCCGATAGTTCTTATTTTGTAAAATAAACTGTAAAAACATGTATTTGAGAGCATTTTAGTAAGTTTTTGACATTTAGACACCTCCAGATTTCCTTCAGGTCTGACGACAAGCTGCTGCTGCCGCCAAAAGTGCAGTAATAGCAAAACTCCTCCTCAATATGGAAAATGTAACGTTTACTTGTGTCTGAACGAAGATTTAATTGTTTTAAATTACTCCCCACTGTAAAATAGAACATTTGATCATGTACATATGTATATTCACGTGCATTGAGGTAATTTTCCTTTTTTGTAAGTAGTGAATTCAGTCCTGACACGCACAATTGTGAGGGTGCTTTTTTTCAGATGTCAATTTATATTTTGTAGAATAAACTAAAAATATAGGTATTTAAGAGCATTTTAGTCAATCTTTGATGTACAAACAAAAATTCACACCGCCAGTTTTCTTTCAGGTCTGAAAGGGATAAGTGAATACATGATAGGATATTGTAAAGTTTTCTAATGTATTCACTTATGCAACATGTTTTACAATTTTCTAACCACACGTCTGGTGGAACTTTGTGGTATTGATATGACTGATGATGCCCTACAAAAGGGGCGAAACATGTCTCAACTATTTCAATTATGTTTAACTAACACGTTAACATCTTGTACTGTATTGAATAGGCTGAAGTTAAAATAAATTTCTTAAATTTATTATTGAGATTCTTTCACTACGGAAAAAAAATGATTTTCATTACTTGTAACAAGTCAATGATTCACCGCAAAATGTCAAATGTCATATTCTTATATCGTATGCGGACAATACAACTTTAATTACAAAACACCAGAGCATCTCAGGTGTGCATCAGATGTCACAGGAAGCTCATCCAATAGGCTGTTGTGCAATCAGGATAAAACTCAATTTCTCACACTAGGACTATCCAAAGATATTGAAAGTCAGTCAGTCAAACTTTTGTGTTTTCATATTGATGCCAAATTGAACTAGGAAACACACATTGATTATGTTTGTAAAAAAAAATATCACGAGTTGCCTATTTGATATGGAAATTGAGGGATTTAGTTAGGGGTGACTACCTAATGATGGCATATTTTGGTCTCTTCGAGTCACACATTACTTATGGACAGTTATTATGGGGGCATTCTTCTTATGTATATAATATTCTTCTAATACAGAAAAAAGGTTGTCCGAACAATGTGTACGACTGGTGCAATTGACCATTGTCGATCTCTCTTCATTAAGCTTAAAATAATGACAATTATAAATTTGTATATTTATATATCTTCGACATGTGTAAAAAACAACACAAATGAATTCAGTACTAGGGAAAACATTCACCTTCATGATACTCGGGGCAAAACAGACATCAACATCTCAATTCACAGGCTGTCAAAAACTGCTCACTTACATAAAATCAGTTGTTTAAGATTTAATAAATTGCCAAATTCTGCACGGTCCACTCCTTTAAGTAATTTTAAAAGAAAAATCTATGATTGGTTAATAGAAAATCCATTTCATAATACCTCTGAATTCTTAGAAATGCATGATGTTAGTATTAAGTTTTAATAAAAGGTGTATGTTCATTTAGCCTTAATAATATTAAGTACTAAATTATTATCAGTTGACAAAGCCAATTTTACGGTCAATGTCAAATAAAGATTCTTGATCAATCTGCATTATCATTTTTTATGGTATTCCTCCAATACACTAACATTACTGTCAGTTTCGCTCAGAATTGTGAATATAATTATGTAGCTTATCAATGACTGAATACTGAATTTTTGTGACCACACTTGCAACCTATGAGGACGTGTTCCATAGATATGGTACGTGTTGATGAGTTGTTAGTACAGAAAAAAAAAAAGTGGTTCACCAGACACCAATGGGATCCAAACCCACAACCTCCCAATTTCACATTGGTTGCTCTACCAATTGAACTATGGTGCCTTAGGTCATATTTGTTGTGGTGGAAAGGATATTAACTACGGATGAGAGACTACTGCCATGACACTGTAGAGTGCGTGCAAGTTGCCCATTGTGGCCAAGTTGATGAATACTGCCATGACACTGTAGAGTGTGTGCAAGTTGCCCACCAAGTTGATGAATACTGCCATCACACTGTACAGTGCGTGCAAGTAGCCCACCAAGTTGATGAATACTGCCATCACACTGTAGAGTGCGTGCAAGTTGCCCACCAAGTTGATGAATACTGCCATCACACTGTAGAGTGTGTGCAAGTTGCCCACCAAGTTGATGAATACTGCCATCACACTGTAGAGTGTGTGTAAGTTGCCCATTGTGGCCAAGTTGATGAATACTGCCATCACACTGTAGAGTGTGTGCAAGTTGCCCATTGTGGCCAAGTTGATGAATACTGCCATCACACTGTAGAGTGTGTGCAAGTTGCCCACCAAGTTGATGAATACTGCCATCACACTGTAGAGTGCGTGCAAGTTGCCCATTGTGGCCAAGTTGATGAATACTGCCATCACACTGTAGAGTGCATGCAAGTTGCCCATTGTGGCCAAGTTGATGAATACTGCCATCACACTGTAGAGTGTGTGCAAGTTGCCCATTGTGGCCAAGTTGATGAATACTGCCATCACACTGTAGAGTGTGTGCAAGTTGCCCACCAAGTTGATGAATACTGCCATCACACTGTAGAGTGTGTGCAAGTTGCCCACCAAGTTGATGAATACTGCCATCACACTGTAGAGTGCGTGCAAGTTGCCCACCAAGTTGATGAATACTGCCATCACACTGTACAGTGCGTGCAAGTTGCCCATTGTGGCCAAGTTGATGAATACTGCCATCACACTGTAGAGTGCGTGCAAGTTGCCCACCAAGTTGATGAATACTGCCATCACACTGTAGAGTGTGTGCAAGTTGCCCATTGTGGCCAAGTTGATGAATACTGCCATCACACTGTAGAGTGTGTGCAAGTTGCCCATTGTGGCCAAGTTGATGAATACTGCCATCACACTGTAGAGTGTGTGCAAGTTGCCCACCAAGTTGATGAATACTGCCATCACACTGTAGAGTGTGTGCAAGTTGCCCACCAAGTTGATGAATACTGCCATCACACTGTAGAGTGCGTGCAAGTTGCCCACCAAGTTGATGAATACTGCCATCACACTGTACAGTGCGTGCAAGTTGCCCATTGTGGCCAAGTTGATGAATACTGCCATCACACTGTACAGTGCGTGCAAGTTGCCCACCAAGTTGATGAATACTGCCATCACACTGTAGAGTGCGTGCAAGTTGCCCATTGTGGCCAAGTTGATGAATACTGCCATGACACTGTAGAGTGTGTGCAAGTTGCCCACCAAGTTGATGAATACTGCCATCACACTGTACAGTGCGTGCAAGTTGCCCACCAAGTTGATGAATACTGCCATCACACTGTAGAGTGCGTGCAAGTTGCCCACCAAGTTGATGAATACTGCCATCACACTGTAGAGTGTGTGCAAGTTGCCCACCAAGTTGATGAATACTGCCATCACACTGTAGAGTGTGTGCAAGTTGCCCATTGTGGCCAAGTTGATGAATACTGCCATCACACTGTAGAGTGTGTGCAAGTTGCCCATTGTGGCCAAGTTGATGAATACTGCCATCACACTGTAGAGTGTGTGCAAGTTGCCCACCAAGTTGATGAATACTGCCATCACACTGTAGAGTGCGTGCAAGTTGCCCATTGTGGCCAAGTTGATGAATACTGCCATCACACTGTAGAGTGCATGCAAGTTGCCCATTGTGGCCAAGTTGATGAATACTGCCATCACACTGTAGAGTGTGTGCAAGTTGCCCATTGTGGCCAAGTTGATGAATACTGCCATCACACTGTAGAGTGTGTGCAAGTTGCCCACCAAGTTGATGAATACTGCCATCACACTGTAGAGTGTGTGCAAGTTGCCCACCAAGTTGATGAATACTGCCATCACACTGTAGAGTGCGTGCAAGTTGCCCACCAAGTTGATGAATACTGCCATCACACTGTACAGTGCGTGCAAGTTGCCCATTGTGGCCAAGTTGATGAATACTGCCATCACACTTTACAGTGCGTGCAAGTTGCCCACCAAGTTGATGAATACTGCCATCACACTGTAGAGTGTGTGCAAGTTGCCCACCAAGTTGATGAATACTGCCATCACACTGTAGAGTGTGTGCAAGTTGCCCATTGTGGCCAAGTTGATGAATACTGCCATCACACTGTAGAGTGCGTGCAAGTTGCCCATTGTGGCCAAGTTGATGAATACTGCCATCACACTGTAGAGTGTGTGCAAGTTGCCCATTGTGGCCAAGTTGATGAATACTGCCATCACACTGTAGAGTGCGTGCAAGTTGCCCATTGTGGCCAAGTTGATGAATACTGCCATCACACTGTAGAGTGTGTGCAAGTTGCCCATTGTGGCCAAGTTGATGAATACTGCCATCACACTTTACAGTGCGTGCAAGTTGCCCACCAAGTTGATGAATACTGCCATCACACTGTAGAGTGTGTGCAAGTTGCCCATTGTGGCCAAGTTGATGAATACTGCCATCACACTGTAGAGTGCGTGCAAGTTGCCCATTGTGGCCAAGTTGATGAATACTGCCATCACACTGTAGAGTGCGTGCAAGTTGCCCACCAAGTTGATGAATACTGCCATCACACTGTAGAGTGTGTGCAAGTTGCCCATTGTGGCCAAGTTGATGAATACTGCCATCACACTGTAGAGTGTGTGCAAGTTGCCCATTGTGGCCAAGTTGATGAATACTGCCATCACACTGTAGAGTGTGTGCAAGTTGCCCACCAAGTTGATGAATACTGCCATCACACTGTAGAGTGTGTGCAAGTTGCCCACCAAGTTGATGAATACTGCCATCACACTGTAGAGTGCGTGCAAGTTGCCCACCAAGTTGATGAATACTGCCATCACACTGTACAGTGCGTGCAAGTTGCCCATTGTGGCCAAGTTGATGAATACTGCCATCACACTGTACAGTGCGTGCAAGTTGCCCACCAAGTTGATGAATACTGCCATCACACTGTAGAGTGTGTGCAAGTTGCCCATTGTGGCCAAGTTGATGAATACTGCCATCACACTGTAGAGTGTGTGCAAGTTGCCCACCAAGTTGATGAATACTGCCATCACACTGTAGAGTGTGTGCAAGTTGCCCACCAAGTTGATGAATACTGCCATCACACTGTAGAGTACGTGCAAGTTGCCCACCAAGTTGATGAATACTGCCATCACACTGTAGAGTGCGTGCAAGTTGCCCATTGTGGCCAAGTTGATGAATACTGCCATCACACTGTAGAGTGCGTGCAAGTTGCCCACCAAGTTGATGAATACTGCCATCACACTGTAGAGTGTGTGCAAGTTGCCCATTGTGGCCAAGTTGATGAATACTGCCATCACACTGTAGAGTGCGTGCAAGTTGCCCATTGTGGCCAAGTTGATGAATACTGCCATCACACTGTACAGTGCGTGCAAGTTGCCCACCAAGTTGATGAATACTGCCATCACACTGTAGAGTGCGTGCAAGTTGCCCACCAAGTTGATGAATACTGCCATCACACTGTAGAGTGTGTGCAAGTTGCCCATTGTGGCCAAGTTGATGAATACTGCCATCACACTGTAGAGTGTGTGCAAGTTGCCCATTGTGGCCAAGTTGATGAATACTGCCATCACACTGTAGAGTGTGTGCAAGTTGCCCATTGTGGCCAAGTTGATGAATACTGCCATCACACTGTAGAGTGTGTGCAAGTTGCCCATTGTGGCCAAGTTGATGAATACTGCCATGACACTGTAGAGTGTGTGCAAGTTGCCCACCAAGTTGATGAATACTGCCATCACACTGTAGAGTGCGTGCAAGTTGCCCACCAAGTTGATGAATACTGCCATCACACTGTAGAGTGTGTGCAAGTTGCCCATTGTGGCCAAGTTGATGAATACTGCCATCACACTGTACAGTGCGTGCAAGTTGCCCACCAAGTTGATGAATACTGCCATCACACTGTAGAGTGCGTGCAAGTTGCCCACCAAGTTGATGAATACTGCCATCACACTGTAGAGTGGGTGCAAGTTGCCCACCAAGTTGATGAATACTGCCATGACACTGTAGAGTGTGTGCAAGTTGCCCACCAAGTTGATGAATACTGCCATCACACTGTAGAGTGGGTGCAAGTTGCCCACCAAGTTGATGAATACTGCCATCACACTGTAGAGTGCGTGCAAGTTGCCCACCAAGTTGATGAATACTGCCATCACACTGTAGAGTGCGTGCAAGTTGCCCACCAAGTTGATGAATACTGCCATCACACTGTAGAGTGTGTGCAAGTTGCCCATTGTGGCCAAGTTGATGAATACTGCCATCACACTGTAGAGTGTGTGCAAGTTGCCCATTGTGGCCAAGTTGATGAATACTGCCATCACACTGTAGAGTGTGTGCAAGTTGCCCACCAAGTTGATGAATACTGCCATCACACTTTAGAGTGCGTGCAAGTTGCCCACCAAGTTGATGAATACTGCCATCACACTGTAGAGTGTGTGCAAGTTGCCCATTGTGGCCAAGTTGATGAATACTGCCATCAAACTGTACAGTGCGTGCAAGTTGCCCACCAAGTTGATGAATACTGCCATCACACTGTAGAGTGCGTGCAAGTTGCCCACCAAGTTGATGAATACTGCCATCACACTGTAGAGTGCATGCAAGTTGCCCATTGTGGCCAAGTTGATGAATACTGCCATCACACTGTAGAGTGCGTGCAAGTTGCCCACCAAGTTGATGAATACTGCCATCACACTGTAGAGTGTGTGCAAGTTGCCCACCAAGTTGATGAATACTGCCATCACACTGTAGAGTGTGTGCAAGTTGCCCATTGTGGCCAAGTTGATGAATACTGCCATCACACTGTACAGTGCGTGCAAGTTGCCCACCAAGTTGATGAATACTGCCATCACACTGTAGAGTGCGTGCAAGTTGCCCACCAAGTTGATGAATACTGCCATCACACTGTAGAGTGCGTGCAAGTTGCCCACCAAGTTGATGAATACTGCCATCACACTGTAGAGTGCGTGCAAGTTGCCCATTGTGGCCAAGTTGATGAATACTGCCATCACACTGTAGAGTGCGTGCAAGTTGCCCACCAAGTTGATGAATACTGCCATCACACTGTAGAGTGTGTGCAAGTTGCCCATTGTGGCCAAGTTGATGAATACTGCCATCACACTGTAGAGTGTGTGCAAGTTGCCCACCAATTTGATGAATACTGCCATCACACTGTAGAGTGTGTGCAAGTTGCCCATTGTGGCCAAGTTGATGAATACTGCCATCACACTGTAGAGTGCGTGCAAGTTGCCCATTGTGGCCAAGTTGATGAATACTGCCATCACACTGTACAGTGCGTGCAAGTTGCCCATTGTGGCCAAGTTGATGAATACTGCCATCACACTGTAGAGTGCGTGCAAGTTGCCCACCAAGTTGATGAATACTGCCATCACACTTTACAGTGCGTGCAAGTTGCCCATTGTGGCCAAGTTGATGAATACTGCCATCACACTGTACAGTGCGTGCAAGTTGCCCATTGTGGCCAAGTTGATGAATACTGCCATCACACTGTACAGTGCGTGCAAGTTGCCCATTGTGGCCAAGTTGATGAATACTGCCATCACACTTTACAGTGCGTGCAAGTTGCCCATTGTGGCCAAGTTGATGAATACTGCCATCACACTGTACAGTGCGTTCAAGTTGCCCACCAAGTTGATGAATACTGCCATCACACTGTAGAGTGCGTGCAAGTTGCCCACCAAGTTGATGAATACTGCCATCACACTTTACAGTGCGTGCAAGTTGCCCATTGTGGCCAAGTTGATGAATACTGCCATCACACTGTAGAGTGTGTGCAAGTTGCCCATTGTGGCCAAGTTGATGAATACTGCCATGACACTTTACAGTGCGTGCAAGTTGCCCATTGTGGCCAAGTTGATGAATACTGCCATCACACTGTACAGTGCGTGCAAGTTGCCCACCAAGTTGATGAATACTGCCATCACACTGTAGAGTGCGTGCAAGTTGCCCACCAAGTTGATGAATACTGCCATCACACTGTAGAGTGTGTGCAAGTTGCCCATTGTGGCCAAGTTGATGAATACTGCCATCACACTGTAGAGTGTGTGCAAGTTGCCCATTGTGGCCAAGTTGATGAATACTGCCATCACACTGTAGAGTGTGTGCAAGTTGCCCATTGTGGCCAAGTTGATGAATACTGCCATCACACTGTAGAGTGTGTGCAAGTTGCCCACCAAGTTGATGAATACTGCCATCACACTGTAGAGTGCGTGCAAGTTGCCCACCAAGTTGATGAATACTGCCATCACACTGTAGAGTGTGTGCAAGTTGCCCATTGTGGCCAAGTTGATGAATACTGCCATCTCACTGTAGAGTGTGTGCAAGTTGCCCATTGTGGCCAAGTTGATGAATACTGCCATGACACTGTAGAGTGTGTGCAAGTTGCCCACCAAGTTGATGAATACTGCCATCACACTGTAGAGTGCGTGCAAGTTGCCCACCAAGTTGATGAATACTGCCATCACACTGTAGAGTGTGTGCAAGTTGCCCATTGTGGCCAAGTTGATGAATACTGCCATCACACTGTAGAGTGCGTGCAAGTTGCCCACCAAGTTGATGAATACTGCCATCACACTGTACAGTGCGTGCAAGTTGCCCACCAAGTTGATGAATACTGCCATCACACTGTAGAGTGGGTGCAAGTTGCCCACCAAGTTGATGAATACTGCCATGACACTGTAGAGTGCGTGCAAGTTGCCCACCAAGTTGATGAATACTGCCATCACACTGTAGAGTGTGTGCAAGTTGCCCACCAAGTTGATGAATACTGCCATCACACTGTACAGTGCGTGCAAGTTGCCCATTGTGGCCAAGTTGATGAATACTGCCATGACACTTTACAGTGAGTGCAAGTTGCCCATTGTGGCCAAGTTGATGAATACTGCCATCACACTGTAGAGTGCGTGCAAGTTGCCCACCAAGTTGATGAATACTGCCATCACACTGTAGAGTGTGTGCAAGTTGCCCATTGTGGCCAAGTTGATGAATACTGCCATCACACTGTAGAGTGTGTGCAAGTTGCCCACCAAGTTGATGAATACTGCCATCACACTGTAGAGTGTGTGCAAGTTGCCCACCAAGTTGATGAATACTGCCATCACACTGTAGAGTGCGTGCAAGTTGCCCATTGTGGCCAAGTTGATGAATACTGCCATCACACTGTAGAGTGTGTGCAAGTTGCCCACCAAGTTGATGAATACTGCCATCACACTGTAGAGTGCGTGCAAGTTGCCCACCAAGTTGATGAATACTGCCATGACACTGTAGAGTGTGTGCAAGTTGCCCACCAAGTTGATGAATACTGCCATCACACTGTAGAGTGTGTGCAAGTTGCCCATTGTGGCCAAGTTGATGAATACTGCCATCACACTGTAGAGTGTGTGCAAGTTGCCCATTGTGGCCAAGTTGATGAATACTGCCATCACACTTTAGAGTGCGTGCAAGTTGCCCACCAAGTTGATGAATACTGCCATCACACTTTAGAGTGCGTGCAAGTTGCCCATTGTGGCCAAGTTGATGAATACTGCCATCACACTGTAGAGTGTGTGCAAGTTGCCCATTGTGGCCAAGTTGATGAATACTGCCATCACACTGTAGAGTGCGTGCAAGTTGCCCACCAAGTTGATGAATACTGCCATCACACTGTAGAGTGCGTGCAAGTTGCCCATTGTGGCCAAGTTGATGAATACTGCCATCACACTGTAGAGTGCGTGCAAGTTGCCCATTGTGGCCAAGTTGATGAATACTGCCATCACACTGTAGAGTGTGTGCAAGTTGCCCACCAAGTTGATGAATACTGCCATCACACTTTAGAGTGCGTGCAAGTTGCCCATTGTGGCCAAGTTGATGAATACTGCCATCACACTGTAGAGTGCGTGCAAGTTGCCCATTGTGGCCAAGTTGATGAATACTGCCATCACACTGTAGAGTGTGTGCAAGTTGCCCACCAAGTTGATGAATACTGCCATCACACTGTAGAGTGCGTGCAAGTTGCCCACCAAGTTGATGAATACTGCCATCACACTGTAGAGTGCGTGCAAGTTGCCCACCAAGTTGATGAATACTGCCATCACACTGTAGAGTGTGTGCAAGTTGCCCATTGTGGCCAAGTTGATGAATACTGCCATCACACTGTAGAGTGCGTGCAAGTTGCCCATTGTGGCCAAGTTGATGAATACTGCCATCACACTGTAGAGTGCGTGCAAGTTGCCCATTGTGGCCAAGTTGATGAATACTGCCATCACACTGTAGAGTGCGTGCAAGTTGCCCACCAAGTTGATGAATACTGCCATCACACTGTAGAGTGTGTGCAAGTTGCCCACCAAGTTGATGAATACTGCCATCACACTGTAGAGTGCATGCAAGTTGCCCATTGTGGCCAAGTTGATGAATACTGCCATCACACTGTAGAGTGCGTGCAAGTTGCCCATTGTGGCCAAGTTGATGAATACTGCCATCACACTGTAGAGTGCGTGCAAGTTGCCCATTGTGGCCAAGTTGATGAATACTGCCATCACACTGTAGAGTGCGTGCAAGTTGCCCACCAAGTTGATGAATACTGCCATCACACTGTAGAGTGTGTGCAAGTTGCCCACCAAGTTGATGAATACTGCCATCACACTGTAGAGTGTGTGCAAGTTGCCCACCAAGTTGATGACTACTGCCATCACACTGTAGAGTGTGTGCAAGTTGCCCATTGTGGCCAAGTTGATGAATACTGCCATCACACTGTAGAGTGCGTGCAAGTTGCCCACCAAGTTGATGAATACTGCCATCACACTGTAGAGTGCGTGCAAGTTGCCCACCAAGTTGATGAATACTGCCATCACACTGTAGAGTGCGTGCAAGTTGCCCATTGTGGCCAAGTTGATGAATACTGCCATCACACTGTAGAGTGCGTGCAAGTTGCCCATTGTGGCCAAGTTGATGAATACTGCCATCACACTGTAGAGTGTGTGCAAGTTGCCCACCAAGTTGATGAATACTGCCATCACACTGTAGAGTGCGTGCAAGTTGCCCACCAAGTTGATGAATACTGCCATCACACTGTAGAGTGTGTGCAAGTTGCCCACCAAGTTGATGAATACTGCCATCACACTGTAGAGTGCGTGCAAGTTGCCCATTGTGGCCAAGTTGATGAATACTGCCATCACACTGTAGAGTGCGTGCAAGTTGCCCACCAAGTTGATGAATACTGCCATCACACTGTAGAGTGCGTGCAAGTTGCCCACCAAGTTGATGAATACTGCCATCACACTGTAGAGTGTGTGCAAGTTGCCCATTGTGGCCAAGTTGATGAATACTGCCATCACACTGTAGAGTGCGTGCAAGTTGCCCACCAAGTTGATGAATACTGCCATCACACTGTAGAGTGCGTGCAAGTTGCCCACCAAGTTGATGAATACTGCCATCACACTGTAGAGTGCGTGCAAGTTGCCCATTGTGGCCAAGTTGATGAATACTGCCATCACACTGTAGAGTGCGTGCAAGTTGCCCACCAAGTTGATGAATACTGCCATCACACTGTAGAGTGCGTGCAAGTTGCCCACCAAGTTGATGAATACTGCCATCACACTGTAGAGTGTGTGCAAGTTGCCCACCAAGTTGATGAATACTGCCATCACACTGTAGAGTGTGTGCAAGTTGCCCACCAAGTTGATGAATACTGCCATCACACTGTAGAGTGCGTGCAAGTTGCCCATTGTGGCCAAGTTGATGAATACTGCCATCACACTGTAGAGTGCGTGCAAGTTGCCCACCAAGTTGATGAATACTGCCATCACACTGTAGAGTGCGTGCAAGTTGCCCACCAAGTTGATGAATACTGCCATCACACTGTAGAGTGTGTGCGAGTTGCCCACCAAGTTGATGAATACTGCCATCACACTGTAGAGTGCGTGCAAGTTGCCCATTGTGGCCAAGTTGATGAATACTGCCATCACACTGTAGAGTGCGTGCAAGTTGCCCATTGTGGCCAAGTTGATGAATACTGCCATCACACTGTACAGTGCGTGCAAGTTGCCCACCAAGTTGATGAATACTGCCATCACACTGTAGAGTGTGTGCAAGTTGCCCACCAAGTTGATGAATACTGCCATCACACTGTAGAGTGCGTGCAAGTTGCCCACCAAGTTGATGAATACTGCCATCACACTGTAGAGTGTGTGCAAGTTGCCCATTGTGGCCAAGTTGATGAATACTGCCATCACACTGTAGAGTGCGTGCAAGTTGCCCACCAAGTTGATGAATACTGCCATCACACTGTACAGTGCGTGCAAGTTGCCCATTGTGGCCAAGTTGATGAATACTGCCATCACACTGTAGAGTGCGTGCAAGTTGCCCACCAAGTTGATGAATACTGCCATCACACTGTAGAGTGCGTGCAAGTTGCCCATTGTGGCCAAGTTGATGAATACTGCCATCACACTGTACAGTGCGTGCAAGTTACCCATTGTGGCCAAGTTGATGAATACTGCCATCACACTGTAGAGTGCGTGCAAGTTGCCCAT
Source organism: Anabrus simplex (assembly GCF_040414725.1). NCBI lineage: Eukaryota > Metazoa > Arthropoda > Insecta > Orthoptera > Tettigoniidae > Anabrus > Anabrus simplex. Next base: position 349,246,030 of record NC_090270.1, read on the forward strand.
TGTGGCCAAGTTGATGAATACTGCCATCACACTGTACAGTGCGTGCAAGTTGCCCACCAAGTTGATGAATACTGCCATCACACTGTAGAGTGCGTGCAAGTTGCCCACCAAGTTGATGAATACTGCCATCACACTGTAGAGTGCGTGCAAGTTGCCCACCAAGTTGATGAATACTGCCATCACACTGTAGAGTGTGTGCAAGTTGCCCACCAAGTTGATGAATACTGCCATCACACTGTAGAGTGTGTGCAAGTTGCCCACCAAGTTGATGAATACTGCCATCACACTGTAGAGTGTGTGCAAGTTGCCCATTGTGGCCAAGTTGATGAATACTGCCATCACACTGTAGAGTGCGTGCAAGTTGCCCACCAAGTTGATGAATACTGCCATCACACTGTAGAGTGCGTGCAAGTTGCCCACCAAGTTGATGAATACTGCCATGACACTGTAGAGTGCGTGCAAGTTGCCCACCAAGTTGATGAATACTGCCATCACACTGTAGAGTGTGTGCAAGTTGCCCACCAAGTTGATGAATACTGCCATCACACTGTAGAGTGTGTGCAAGTTGCCCATTGTGGCCAAGTTGATGAATACTGCCATCACACTGTAGAGTGTGTGCAAGTTGCCCACCAAGTTGATGAATACTGCCATCACACTGTAGAGTGCGTGCAAGTTGCCCACCAAGTTGATGAATACTGCCATCACACTGTAGAGTGCGTGCAAGTTGCCCATTGTGGCCAAGTTGATGAATACTGCCATCACACTGTACAGTGCGTGCAAGTTGCCCACCAAGTTGATGAATACTGCCATCACACTGTAGAGTGCGTGCAAGTTGCCCACCAAGTTGATGAATACTGCCATCACACTGTAGAGTGTGTGCAAGTTGCCCACCAAGTTGATGAATACTGCCATCACACTGTACAGTGCGTGCAAGTTGCCCACCAAGTTGATGAATACTGCCATCACACTGTAGAGTGCGTGCAAGTTGCCCACCAAGTTGATGAATACTGCCATCACACTGTAGAGTGTGTGCAAGTTGCCCACCAAGTTGATGAATACTGCCATCACACTGTAGAGTGCGTGCAAGTTGCCCACCAAGTTGATGAATACTGCCATGACACTGTAGAGTGCGTGCAAGTTGCCCACCAAGTTGATGAATACTGCCATCACACTGTAGAGTGCATGCAAGTTGCCCATTGTGGCCAAAACAATGAATATTGAATTTTCACAAGCACACTGTAATTGAAATCAATGGCCAATTTTGTTCTGTACCTAACACACGTACTGTGTTTACAGAACACGATCTAATAGGTTCAAAGTTAATGTTGAGTACGAATCACTATTCAGCTTTCACCACAACACGGTCTGAAAAGTGTAGATGTTCTCCAACTTTGCATTTTGTCTGCAAGAAAGTTTGTAATGCATCTATCATTGAAGATGCTGCTATTTTATACAATTTCTGTGTTTGAAATTGATGTAATGTTGGTGGCAATGATAACATCCTTACACTTATTTAATTCTAAGAACAAATCCAGAAATGAATTTACCTTGTAAGCTGTTCACCATCTGTATGATTAGCTGTTTTGGACAAAGTGGACAAAATAAAAATGTATAGAGTAAAATCAACATTGCATTCAATTGATGTGGACAACAATGCAGGATGAATATACAGCACACTAAGAGGACTTTACAGACTTCACAAGATCCATGAGACAGGTGTTATTGGAGGTTATGAGCAATAACAGAGAGAATATCAATTTCCTGTAACTGATGTTAATTTTGATACTGGTATAACATTACTTGTACTGGCTAAAAATCAAACACTGCCCTCTGACGTTAATATGTCCAATGGCTAGTTGCAGTGGATGAAGTATGGAATCTTCTTGACGAACAAGGTGTAGTATGCCTTCAATAGGAGGACACAGTCACAGTTCAATTTGGAAAGGAAAAGGAAACACAACTGACCTCTTGCGCCAGACAACGTGTTCTGGAAACACCATCACTGTCTCATCTAACCCGTGTGGCTTTGTGAAACATCTAGTGATGGAAAGACACCACGAGGAAAGGAAGACAGTTCAGTTTGCCTTTTCTGACTTGAGAAAGACGCTCAACAGCGTACCACAGCATGATATCGTTTGGAGGCTACACAAATGTACCATAAGCCTGTGTCAACTGACTGCAACTTCTGTACAGAAAGTCCACAAGTTCAGTACGGCGAGCAACAGCAAAGTCAGGTACCTTCCAAATCAATGTTGGTGCCCAACAACCTTATCTCTTCATATTCTGGATGAACACCACCACAAATGACATCAGACGAAGCATCCATGAACGTTATTGTACAGTGACAATGTCATGGCAACTAACTAAAAGCTCACAAAGCACGTACAAGAGTGGAAGATGCATCTCAAACAACTTGGGATGAAAGTAAATCTGATGATGACAGAGTACCTGGAATGCAGCAACCAAACTTACGGAATGATGGGTGCGGTTCAACTTAACACACTGCTGACCGGATGCTTGAGCTTGTCACATACCCTGTGGACTGGACATTTTTCTACTAAACATACTAGAATGCACTTGATTATAAAAATGTACAAATATATTAAACCAGTCAATATTTTATCTTTAAAGTTAGTATGGGTACTCTCCAATGCCCCTAGTAGTAGTGGATCGGCCTTTACAAAACCATCTTCAGCGTCAATTCCTAACACATCATTAATGTTTACATCGTTATCCTCATCGTCAGAATCACTTGAATAAGTAAGTACACTAGGTAAATTACGGCCTGTATAGGCTTGAATATCACTTCCACTATCACTCTCACATTCAGTTTCCACTAAATCAGTAGACTATTTCCATTTGAACGATCATCGGCATATAATTCTTCTAAAATATCGTCGTCAGCTAACACCGCATTCCGCGGGCGCTCCATCTTGTCATTGACTGAACCGGCAGAAAGAAAGTCGACGTTTCAAAACTAAATCAAAGAATAAAAGAGGCGTGAATGAAAGAAAAGTGGCAGAAATACATCTACGATTTATTCTACTCAATGTGAACGTTCGAAATAGTTCAAGATATGGTCAAGAGATGTCACACGAAGACCGAAAACAATGTCGTGAATAAAACTGAGAATTCTCGGTGCCCGTCACCTACCACTGGCGAGCGTACTACGAGATTTCTCAGGGCCCATCACCCATGAGTTAATAAAGTGAACTGAGTCAAATACCTAAGTTTATTCATCACCTCGGACTATGGTACAATTCCTGTTTTCAAGACAAGAGTCAATGCCACATGGATGAAGGCATCAAACTACTGGACTCCCGTGTGTTAAGAAAATTCCATGGCATCTAAAATCTAAAGTCAACCAAAATTAAATCAAATCAAAATCTCTTTATTTGCAAATAAGGTGTCTATCTCGGTGGCAAATGGTACACTAAAATACATTATTGTCAAGCACTAAATATTAAATTTTCCTATAATACAATATTAGACAATTAACACTAACAATGTTTTCTATTAAACACACAGCTCATCCTTAATAAATTTATATTGTTTACAAAATTCTACTTATAATATCTCCTGTACTACTTACAAGTATAGTCAACTGATATACAGTATATGGAATTACTTCAAATGATACTATACAACTGGTATAAGATTAAACTTTACATTGCATTTATTTATTTACTTTTTTTTTTTACCCGTTCTAGAACCTAAGTAGCATAACGACCTGCTGCGTCTTAACCAGAGCCCCTTTTGCCAATACTTTTCAGAGTTCCTGAAGGGCCTTCACAGCTACCGTAGCAGTCCCAGGGCCCTCGAAGTCCCCACTGTACTTCACCCCTACAGGCAGTACCCTACTTCGGCTGTCCAAACTCCATAGACCAGGGGATGGAATTAATTTAATTATACACATTTTTTATGTACAATATCCTGCACTGGTCGAATGCCCTCGAACATGTCATTTATTTTTTCTGTTGCTGTTTATTCTCTTTTTGAATATCTGTACAGATTTTGGAAAAGGATCAAACACTACCCCTGGTAAACTGTTCCACTCCGTCACACCCTTCCCAATGAATGAAAATTTACCCCAATCGCTTCTGCTAAAATTCCTTCTAATTTTATTTTTTGTGGTCAGTCCTGCTGATATAATTATTTTCCAACTGAAGCCTCTCATGGATATCTCCCCATGCTTCTTCTCCTGTATAGGCTCTATATAATCCTATAAGTCTAGTTTTCTCCCTTCTCTTACTTAAAGTTTCACACCCTAGTTCCTTTAACATTTCTGATACACTACTCTTTCTCCTGAAATCCCCCGTCACAAATCTTGCTGCTTTCCTCTGCACATTATCTATTTCTTTTATTAGGTATTCTTGGTGAGGATCCCAAACACTGTCTGCATATTCCAATAATGGACGAACCACACTCAAGTAACTTTTTTCTTTTAATTCTTTGTTGCATCCTTTAAGTAGCCTCTTTATGACATGTAACGATCTGTATGCTTTCCCAACAATATCATCAACGTGACTCTTCCAGTGCAAATTACTTTCTAATCTCACACCTAAGTATTTGCACTTGCCATCTTTTGGGATAACTACCTCGTCCAAAGTATATTCAAATTCAGTTTTAAAGCTCCTGTTTGTAAAAGTTGTAACAGTTGATTTGCCTGCATTAACCTTCATATTATTTTCTTCAACCCATTGTTGGATACTTTCAAGGTCCCTTTGTAATTCTGAACAATCCTCAATATTGTTTATTTCCCTATAAACAATTATGTCATCTGCATACAATCTTATTTTTGATGTTATATTGTTCCCTAAATCATTTACGTATATTAAGAAAAGTAACTGACCGATTATACTACCCTGTGCGATTCCCTTCCAAACTCTCTCTTCCTGTGATATATTATTTCCTACTTTGACTTTCTGAACCCTTGAATTTAGAAATGTTCTTATCCAACGTATAACCCTTACGTCCAATCCTATTCCCTCCAATTTCTTTAATAATATTCCATTTTCCACTCTATCAAAAGCTTTGGAAAGATCTATGGCTATGCAATCTAACTGGCCTCCTGAATCCAACTGATCTGATATGTCCTGCTGAAATCCCACCAGTTGTGCCTCACAAGAAAATTTCTTTCTAAATCCATACTGGCTCCTCATGAACCAATTTTTATCATCACATATCCCTCTGATGTACTTTGATATTAAACTCTCCACTATTTTACAAACTATACTGGTCAGGCTGATTGGTCTGTAGTTCTCTGGTTTCCTTTTATCACCCTTTCCTTTATAAATTGGTATTATTATAGATTCCTTCCATTCCTTTGGTATTACACTATTATTTATGACATAGTCAAAGAGAAATTTTAAATAAGGCACAATGTACCACCCCATTGACTTTATCACCTCCCCAGTAATCTGATCACTTCCTGCTGCTTTTCCTTGCTGGAGCAGTTGGATTTCTCTGAAAATATCTTCATTTGTGAATGAGAAGCTTCTTGTTTCTCTCTGTGTCTCTCCCTCTCTATCTTCTGTTTCGGTTTCCAACTCCTGACAATCATCTACTGAATCTCTGAATTCCCTACTAAATAGGTTTGCTTTCTCAGTATCTGTTAAAAAGAGTTCTCCCTCTTCTCCCACCATTGTAGGAATTTGGATTCCTTTTCCTTTTTCTTTCCTAATATATGAATACAGCTTTTTCGATTTCCGTTTGTGGTCAATACCCTCTTGAAGTATGCCATTCATATAATTCTCTTTTGCTTCCTTTTTTACTCTATTCAGTTCCCTCATTAGCTGTTTTCCAGTTTCTCTACTCTCCCTACGCTCTTTGATTTTCCTGTTTACTATTCTACATTTTCTTTTTAATTTTCTTATTTCCCTTGTATAATAAACAGGGTCTGAGGTCATTTTACCCTTCTTAACAGGTACAAATCTCTTCTCTCCTTCCCAAATGATTCCTTTAAGTTTAGCCCAAAGTGTATCCAAGTTACTTCCTTCACTTATCCAACAACTGAATTGTGATTTAAGGTAAGTCCCAAATTCATCAACTTTAGTTTTTTTGTACAATTTTTTGTCTTGTGTAACCCTCTTATTAAGCATTTTTGGTACGAGTCTTACATCCATTATTACAGCCTTATGGTCTCCTATTCCTTCAATTACCTCAGTTTTATCAACAATTTCCTATGGTTTAACCAAGAATACATCTAGTAAGTTATTGAGACGAGTCAGTTCTTGTACTACTTGTGTAAATCCTCCCTCCCAAATTAACTTATTTGCTAGTTTCTGTTCATGGGCTTCACTAGCAGCTCCATTCCATTCAACTTCAGGCAAATTTAGATCTCCCCCAATTATTACCATATCATTATTATTGTTTTTACGAGCATAATCTATTATTTTCTCAAATATTTCCATGTCTCTTTCCTCTCTTCCAGGCCTGTATGTTCCTATAATTCCCACCTCCTTCATATTATCACAAACTAATTTTATCCCTAATATTTCATCCCTTTCATCAGTAAACCATTCATGTGAACAGTAAGTTTCCTTCACCAGAATAAACACCCCCCCCCTCCCTTTATATCTCCTCGGTCTCTACAATAGACTGTGTACCCTTCTCAAAATACTTCTCTATTACCCACCCCTTTTCTCAACCACGATTCCACTCCCATCACCACATCAGTCTCATAAGATTCCATCAATGATCAGACCAGTGGCCCTTTATGGAGCTGGCCTACAACATCTAAAGTCAACTGCACAGTGATCAGACCAGTGACCCTTTATGGAGCTGGTACAACATCTACTGCCATTGCCATTGTCGCTATCAGTTTGTCGCTTTTGACACATCTCCCTTGCTGCATGCTCACACCTCACTCTCCTGTGCCATCGACCTATTGCCACTGTCACTATCAGTTTGTCGCTTTTGACACATCTCCCTCGCTGCATGCCCACACCTCACTCCCCCTGCCATCGACCTATGGCTGCCTGATACTGTTGAACATCTTTGTCACGCAGCATTCACAATACAGGAATCTCCCACTTCACTAGCTCAATCACAACTGCCCCACCAATATTCTGCCAGTTTGCAGCAGTAAGAAAAGTGGTGACTCGTAAGTCCATCGCGAGTACTATTCTCGTATTGTCTCGGGCTAGATCTGCCTTTACAGGAGAATTATGAGCTTAAAGTTTTCGAATTAAAAGATGACTTGTATTCAGCATATTAAATACAGACATCAATTAAAAGCAGATCATTACTCGGGGCCGATTTAACACACGGACACGAAGGGCATAACGCTTGTTCATGTTAAGGACGTGGTGTGATGACAGAATGTGTAACAAAATGAAACTGGACCTCCAGTGTCACTCTTTTTAAAGTGAAGACCAGAACTCTGCAGTAAACATGAACCAGTAAAAATTAATTACAGCTGAATGTTGCATTCATTTAATACATGTTAAAGTACTGGTATTTCTACTTAAAATTAATTAAGGTACTTCCAAGAGACCATCATTGGTCACTTACTGCAGAAGTCAGATTCTAATGCATCAAATATTCAATGTACTAACCAGATCTCTGGCAATTGTACTGCTTTGATCATTTTAAGAAATTGCAAGATTTTACAATCTTTCGATTGTGAGACAGATGGTATTACCAGTAGAAATGTCAAGTTTCATGCCATAGGCTTTAGGTGTCCTCACATATTATGTAAGGAAATGTTTGAGAGCAGTCAGAAAGTGGACATAAGTAGTGTGCACTACATGCTGTAACCTGACATGACCTTATCATACTGTAAGACTTGTAAGTACTTACGTATTGGAAAGAGGCTTACTGGCGTTAGCTTCTTCACTGAGAATTTCTTGCTTCACTTCCTGTGGGAAAAGAACAATTACCATTAATTGTGACGATTGTTCTCCAACCTCAACAAACTGTTCAGTGATTATAAAGGACAAAATTCATTAATTAATTTATTTACAACTGATCTGCACCTAGGGCTGTCACTCAAGTGCTAGATCAATTTCTAAGCTAATTGAAATAATTTCAAAAAATCGGGAATTCATCGAACATCTCCCCCAAGTTCCTGATCCTGCTTCTTATGAACGAGTATTTTCCCCCAGTTTGTTTCTTACTTTTAAAAACTCCATTCTAGTTTATTCATTCCACTGACAGCCGGGAACATGCAGCTCGCCTCTCCTATTTGTCTGAAATTGCCCAGAACGAAAAGTGCCACTTTCCTTCTGCAGTTCTAAAATCAAGTAATGTTGAGTGGGGTCTCTCCTTCACATCCCGACTATACCGTTATGAAGAGTAACCCTTATTTATAACGTCTTTACCACCAACGAACGTACTTACATCAGTGCTCACTCCATCGACACAACTAACGGGGACTTTTCCTGCCAATGAGCCTTATTTTATCAGATCGCATCCATCTCACGACTATCAAGTTCAAATCACTCTATTTCCTCGTCACTATCATTGACTTTCTGTCATATCGTGATGATTAATCTCACACATAATACGTAGGTACTGAAAAAAGCAACTTATGCTAGTGAAACACTCTTCAAGTTGAACAACGGCTAAATTAAAGTAGATAGAAGAATCTTCAGGACAATCACCAAGCTGATGGCCAATGCAGATTATTACCCAATGAAGTGGTATATCGTGAACGGAAATCTATAACAGACACAACGCAGAAAAGTAGGATTGCTTTTTTTTGGTCATGTACTCAGACTGACAGAAACCCAACTAGTGATGCAGGTATTTAGTTACTTCTGGAAAAAGAAAGCAAAGAACACTTGGTTCACAGAGATTATGAATGATTTAGAATTAAATGCTCCAAATTGAAGACAGGGAACAGAAGAGGATTCTAAGGACGATTCAAACTTACAACATTTGAAAGAAGGAAGCAGGCCTACACCATTACTGACAACCAAAGGGCAGTCAGTTCTGAGAGGATGAACCCGTTTTGGGAGCGGGAGAAGAAGCTGAAAAGCTCTACCACCTTACCAACTCTCAGGAGAAGTCAAACATAGACAAGAAAATATAAAGACCAAGAAGAGAAATAACAAATTAAACCCCTTAACTTACCTTAATTAAGACAATTAGTTACCCAGAGACCACAAACCAAGATAAACCTTTGTACAGCAATAAATTGTTTTAACACTACTAAAGAAAACAAGGAGTCCTTTGAGAACATAAGGTACGTATTTAATTCATGAGATAAGAGTAAATAACATTATCAGTAGGAAAAAAATATAATGTCCTCGAGAATAAACAGCAAGTAACTTATTAAAAAGTATGAAACTTTAAAGTGTCCGGCTGAACAAAGAAGAAAAATAAAAAAACACATCTGTATTACTTTCAAATCAACCAACAGAAGCTTGTGCACTTAGTAACCTGTTTTTTACAATTTGACTTGAAGTTATTTTTCCTTTTAACACTCAGTCAGTGTAAACAACCTCAGCTCGTACCAACCCGTCAGAGGTAATTAAGGGAAATAAGGCTTTCCAGCACATCCACACCGTCAACAGCATGACAATCACTGCAACGTCAACACGCCATGGTTCGTACACGGGAGAAATAAAACAAACTGAAAATATTAAAAATCTTTAAAATATCAACATTACAAGATAAGAAATTAAGGGGAAGCAGAAATTAGCACGTGACAGAACAACCGAACCGAGATCCTGAAATCCAGCTGAAACCTCTCGTGATCTTCAAATCTATAAATAGGGTAGTTTCCTTTTAAGTTACCATGTAGCATAAATCGTTAAATAAATACAGCCAAATTTACTTTTTAAAAACAAGGAGGAATATGAAATAAACAATAAATCATCGTGCTTAATTGGATGTAACCTCCTCACATTTCAAGAAACAGGTGATATTACCTAGGTACGAGGAAGAAACCCGACTTAATGAATACCCCAGCTAACTTTAAAAGAATGCTAAGATGGATGCTTTTAGAAGTTCGAAGACACCAAAGTTCAGAAACAAACATTTTTCATTACATCATCTTCCATGCAATCACGAGGCAAATAATATAGAAATTGTGAAGAGACACATGTTGGTTCAAAACTGGCGAAACACTTTACTATATTCTACTCACGTAGAAGCACTAGTAGTTACCATATCCAATATATGAAATACGAGGACGTTGTTGTAAGAAGATCTCTGAGGGCAAAACTCTCACGCTAAATTCAACTATCCAGGCTCCATAGCATTGGTGGGAACCAGATCCCGGAGCAGAGATAAGACACGTCTTCTCTTCATCTTGCTGAAGGCACAACTCATGGCGTCGCACGAACCTCCATCAAGCAACGTGCAAGCACCATGGTTGGCCGAAGAAGGAGAGGGAAAGACCATAACTTAGGGCAAGAGATCATACCAGAGGCAAGTTAAAGGAGAAAACATTAAAGCAATATAAGAGCACAGCCACAATACTAAATCAATAATGTAAAGTAGCCTCTGAAAGGTAGCTCGAGGGGAGGGATCCCTGTCCTTTAGAATGTAACCTTACATTTCCATTCGTCAATAATGTAAATTTCATCTTCAAATGTAAATCCCAAAGCTAGCCTCGGTACTTGGCCGGAGAGTGTAACACCCTGTCACCTCAGTAGTGCAAATGTCCACCTCCAACAAAGGCCCGGTAGAATGAGGATTCGATTCTCCTGTAAAAGTATATTATTAGACGGTTGAGTGTTCAAGACAGTGGATTCTATTTGAATTGTAAAACGTACCTTGTGCCCCGAGAGGCCTGGAAATTGTAAATTTTTTTGTTGCTAGTTGCTTTACGTCGCACCGACACAGGCGTTACGGCGACGATGGGACGGGAAAGGGCTAGGAGTGGGAAGCGGCCGTGGCCTTAATTAAGGTACAGCCCCAGCATTTGCCTGGTGTGAAAATGGAAAACCATTTTCAGGGCTGCCAACAGTGGGGTTCGAACCTGTAAATTTTTGTGAGCGATGATGCTTGGGTTGTAAATGTGGAAGGAGGCAATAAGAGCATAAGGTTCGGAGCGCAGTCGCATAGATAATTCCCAGAGCAATTATCCTCTTTGTTTTTTGTAGAATCGTCACCGCAAGACCTATCTGTTCACAATTAAGTATTTATTTTCCACCTAGTCGATACAATGATTGCTTAAGGCAATTTTTAATGGTCAAAAGTGGTACATGTTTCGTATATTATCAACATCTTCAGCCACATAACACTGTTTAGATGAAAAATGTATGTGGCTGAAGATGTTGATAATATACGAAACATGTACCACTTTTGACCATTAAAAATTGCCTTAAGCAATCATTGTATCGATTAGGTGGAAAATAAATACTTAATTGTGAATCTATTGTAGTGCGATACGGACCATGAAGCTGATTTTATGTAGACCTATCTGTGTCGGCGCTCTTGAGTGTATGCAGCAATGGTGCTCACAAACTGGGAGCTTCAAGCTCAGATGATTAATCAACAAATTTTGTTGATTTTTGATTTTTCATACTTGGTATTTAAACTACTGTACCTGAATTCTTGTTCCATGGCTGAGCGACTTGTTTTGTTAATTTGAGCTTCTGAAGAAAAAAAAAAAAAAGCCCTAAAGAAATATAACTCTAATCTTAAAGCTTTTAATTAATCTTTTGATTGTAGTAGATAGACCCAATCATGCCCGCACCTTCTTTCACCTCTGCCCACCACGGAATCTCCGTAACAAATACTCATTCATCATACATACATACATTATCATTATAGATTGTTATGCCTTTCAGCGTTCAGTCTGCAAGCCTCTCCTAGGTAACCTATCCTCCTCTATTCACCTCACATGACCCCACCACTGAAGCCGGTTTATGCGTACAGCTTCATCCATCGAGTTCATTCCTAAATTAGCCTTTATCTCCTCATTCCGAGTTCCCTCCTGCCATTGTTCCCACCTGTTTGTACCAGCAATCATTCTTGCTACTTTCATGTCTGTTACTTCTAACTTATGAATAAGATATCCTGAGTCCACCCAGCTTTCGCTCCCGTAAAGCAAAGTTGGTCTGAAAACAGACCGATGTAAAGATAGTTTCGTCTGGGAGCTCACTTCCTTCTTACAGAATACTGCTGATCGCAGCTGCGAGCACACTGCATTAGCTTTACTACACCTTGATTCAATCTCACTTACTATATTACAATCCTGGTAGAACACACACCCAAAATACTTGATATTATCGACCTGTTCTAGCTTTGTATCACCAATCTGGCATTCAATTCTGTTGAATTTCTTACCTACTGACATCAATTTAGTCTTCGAGAGGCTAATTTTCATACCATACTCATTGCACCTATTTTCAAGTTCCAAGATATTAGACTGCAGGCTTTCGGCACAGTCTGCCATTAAGACCAAGTCATCAGCATAGGCCAGACTGCTTACTACATTTCCACCTAACTGAATCCCTCCCTGCCATTTTATACCTTTCAGCAGGTGATCCATGTAAACTACGAACAGCAAAGGTGAATGGCTTGTCTAACTCCTGTAAGTACCCTAAACCAAGAACTCATTCTACCATAAATTCTCACTGAAGCCCAATTGTCAGTACAGCGAACATCTTTTCCTTCAGTACCCTGTGATATGCTTTCTCTAGATCTACGAAACATAAACACAACTGCCTATTCTTCTCGTAGCAATTTTCAATTACCTGGCGCATACTGAAAATCTGATCCTGACAGTCTCTCTGTGGTTTTCACCAAGCTTCCTCTCAACGACTGATCGCACCCTCTCTTCCAGGATGCCAGTGAATACTTTGCCTGGTATACTAATCAATGAGATACCTCGATAGTTGTTGCAATCCTTCCTGTTCCCTTGCTGATAGATAGGTGCAATTACTGCTTTTGTCGAATCTGAAGGTACCTTACCAACACTCCACGCTAATTTTACTACTCTATGAAGCCATTTCATCCCTGCCTTCCCACTGTACTTCACCATTTCAGGTCTAATTTCATCTATTCCTGCTGCCTTATGACAATGGAGTTTATTTACTATCCTTTCCACTTCCTCAAGCATAATTTCACCAACATCATTTTCTTCCTTCCCATGAGCTTGGCTGTTTGCAACACCACCAGGATGATTTCCTTTTACATTCAGAAGATGTTCAAAATATTCCCTCCACCTCTCCAGTGATTCCCTGGGATCTATTATGAGTTCACCTGAATTACTCAAAACACTGTTCATTTCATTTTTCCCTCCCTTCCTAAGATTCTTTATTACAGTCCCGAAAGGTTTCCCTGCCGCTTGACGTAGCCTTTCCGGGTTATTACCAAAATCTTCCCATGACTTCTTTTTGGATTCAACAACTATTTGTTTCGCTCTGTTTCTTTCATCTACGTATAAATCCCTGTCTGCCTCGGCCCTTGTTTGGAGCCATTTCTGATGAGCCTTCTTTTTACGTTTAGAGGCTGCTCTCACTTCATCATTCGACCAAGATGTTCGCCTTTTCCCATCTTACACACAGTTGTTCCTAGGCATTCCCTTGCTGTTTCTATTACAGCATCCCTGTATGCCACCCATTCACTTTCTATATCCTGAACCTTTTTACTGTCTACTGTTCGAAACTTCTCACTAATCATATCCATGTACTTCTGTCTAATTTCCTCATCCTGGAGACTTTCTCCCCTGATTCGTTTGCAGACAGATTTCACTTTCTCTACCCTAGGCCTAGAGATACTTAGTTCACTACAGATCAGATAGTGGTCTGTATCATCGAAAAATCCGCGAAAAACTCGTACATTCCTAACAGATTTCCTGAATTCAAAGTGTGTTAAGATATAGTCTATTATGGATCTGGCGCCCCTAGCCTCCCATGTGTAGCGGTGAATAGCCTTATGCTTGAAGAATGTATTCGTAACAGCTAAACCCATACTAGCACAGAAGTCCAGCAAATGCTTCCCATTCCCATTAGCTTCCATGTCTTCCCCACATTTACCAATCACCCTTTCGTATCCTTCAGTTCTATTCCCAACTCTTGCATTGAAATCGCCCATTAGCACTATTCTATCCTTGCTGTTGATCCTGACCACGATGTCACTCAATGCTTCATAAAACTTGTCAACTTCATCCTCATCTGCACCTTCACATGGTGAATACACGGACACAATTCTAGTCCTAATTCCTCCACTGACAAATCTACCCACATAATTTGCTCATTTACGTGCCTAACAGAAACTATGTTGCGTGCAATGGTATTCCTGATAAAGAGTCGTACCCCAGACTCTGCCCTTCCCTTTCTAACACCCGTCAAGTGCACTTTATAATCTCTTATCTCTTCCTCATTATCTCCCCTTACCCGAATATCACTTACTCCTAGCACATCCAGATGCATCCTCTTTGCTGACTCAGCCAGTTCTACCTTTTTTCTTCCATAAGCCCCATTAATATTGATAGCTCCCCATCAAATTCCATTTCGTTTGCCAAGTTGTTACCAAGGAGTCCCTCTCCTGTCAAATGGGAGTGCGACTCCATTACTCCCATAGGTCCGAGGCTTGCTTAAAATGTTCTGAGCTCGGTAAATTCATGAAGCAGGATGCTGCCCTATTTGCACATAGTCCAAGTGAGGATCTCTCCTCTAACAGATTATGGACCACCGGTGAATTGTATAGTCCTAGCCGCCTGAGCACAAGGAGGGCCACGATTACATCGGCTCTGCAGAACTACACTGGGCACTCGACGGGCTACTGTGTCCGATCACCGTCCACTTGAATCTTGGGAGTCAGGAGCCAATTTCTACCAGGACTGTAAGCAGGCAACTGCACCATCATACAGATGTTGATTCCCTTAGTGCACTGGCACTGCCGGTGGCTTGAAGTAGCCTACGCACTAATCATGCATCGTGGCCAAATTAGCACACTGGGGTGAAACGCTGCCAAACAGAATTGAATTAGATGGAAAATGTACAATGTCCAATAACGGACCAACTATATTGGTAATTGGCTTCACCAGCTGACAACCAACTGGTGTTCCTTTGCTGACACCTTGACACAGAGCTCAACGACATGCATGGGCCCGCGAACATTGGAAACAGACTATGGAACACTTGCGGCGTGTGGTATGGTCCAATGAATCCCAGTTCCAGATGTATCGAGCTGGTGGGCGCATGAGAATGTGGCGTATGCCGCATGAAGCTATGGATCCTGCGTGTCTACAAGCTTTTGTCCAGGCGGGGGAAGTGGCTTAGTTCTGGTCAGACCAGCGTTCTCGTGGTTGCAATTAGGCCCCATTATCTGGCTGCAGGGAGCGCTGACAGGTGAACATCGTGTGGACATTCTTTCAGACCATCTGCATTCCTTTCTGGCACTACAGTACTCCAATAGAGATGCCATGTTTCAACAGGACAGTGCGCCATAACACCACTCTGTGGAGCACTCCAGTGAAGTTACAACCATGGATTGGCCCTCCAGATCCATCAATCCTAATTCAATTGAGCATTTATGGGATGCTGTCGATACTGGTGTACGCTCCATGAACCTCACACTAAGTACACAAGACCAACTGTGAGTCCAGATCCCTTCAGAATAATTCCAACACCTTGCGGAATCGATGCCTCACCATATTGTTGCTGTTTTGAGGGCTCACGGAGGAGCAACTGGTCATAACATCACATTCAATGGCCACTCAGTGTTGTTTTGACATCAGTAGTGTTTCCTACACTTTATCCTATATGACTACCAAAGAATTTGGTGATGGATATCAAACGTTAGCTCAAATTTCACTCTTCCTTGTATACAAATTGCAGGCCATTTCTCTCCTTTGTACCATCCTCTTCGGACATCTACTTGTAACAGTATTAACAGTACAGAACCTCCCCAACAACCTTTCTGGATTGGTATGACAAATATCGAAATTTGTGTCAAGCGGCTTTTAGCCAAAGAACTCTAATTAGTTCATGTAAAACGTCATTTGCTGCCGCATTATGTCTCTGCGCCTGCCTCTGCTCAGCTGCGCACGCGTCACGAGCTCCCTGGCAAAGCTACACTGCCTGGCATGCTTAAGCGTTAGTACGAACTGAGAAGCCATGATGTGCGGACATGAAAAGGTTTCCTGCTCTATGGCGTGGGACCTTATACTAGATCCTGGAAGAATTTCACCTTCATCGGGGATCATTGCCCGTCGTGTTTGTGATTGACCTTATGCCAATATATTTCTACTACCATTGTTTTTTATAAGAAAGGCTTCTTCTGCATTTCTTTGTGGAGACAGTAAGCTGAATCACCTCGTGGTAACACCATCAATAATGGCCTGGTTTGGACATTAGAAATTTTTTATGTCTGGAAAAGATTGTGTTGTGTATGCCAAAAGTACTTTAATCAGGCTGAGTACAATAATAATAATATTGAATTCTGACTTGGCATTGTGAGTGCTCACGTGTTACTGAGTAATGCATTCTACTAACCAAATTGTTCCTTGGAGCGTGGAAAATGCACGGTAAACTGGTTGACTAAATTTAATTTTTGTTTTAGGCCTGTATTGTAATATTTTCTTGTGAACCAAGGTGTTGCCCTTTGTGGGGTTTTCCTGTCTCTATTTCATGCGCATTTCTGCTCTGATTTGTATGTTTTCTTCCCAGTCTGTGCTTATCTGGACATATTTTTCCTTATGGTGGGTTCTATTCCTCCTTGCTCGGGAAGGAGTCCTGGCGTTGTTTTGGGTTGCTTTAGCAACAGGATGTTGATTCGATTGTTGTTGATGATTGAATGTAGTTGTTTGTTTTTGATTTTTGAAGTAAAGGAACTTGCTGCTTTCAATACTTTATTACATCTGATATGTCTTAATGATGCTATATCACAACTTGATGACGGACATGACTGTTGCTTGCATAACCATTTTCAACAATACAAAATCATCTGACCAATCAGTAATAGGCTTGGAAAGTTCCAACTTCAATTAATGAAATATATTTACAAAAATTAAAAGTCTCTTCATAACATTTTGCCCCCCCATGAAAACTAACTATTGTAATATTATACCTATTGTAAAAATACTTATTCTTAACAAACACATTAATAAAAAACTCTATACATGTTGATAACATCTCTCTATCATTGACAAGTTTACGTTATGTAAACAATACTGTACACATATAAGCTTGTTTTTAAGTGATTTGATAGAATCTGAGGATGTTCTTGTAACATGTCATTCTTTGTATGTTAGTGTGTGTTTTACAGATATGTTTATAGTGTTTTAATTTACATTGTATTTGCTGTGTGTTTGACAGACTGAAAAGCCTTTGTTACATTTAACTAAGTCAACACTGGAAAACATGGCTTCATTTTTAACAAAAAAAAAAAAAAAAAATAATAATAATAATTTACACCAGTCGTCGGAACGGTGACAACCCTCACCTTACCATCTCGTCCAGGGTGAACTTGAACTATCCTACCCCTGGGCCACTCTAGAGGAGGGATGTTGTCCTCAATTAACAGCACCAAAGAATCAACATCAATACGTCGATTAGTATCATGCCACTTGACGCGTTTTTGCAATTCCTGCAAGTATTTTCACTGCCATCTCTGCCACAACCGCTGCCGAATTTTTTTGCAAATGCTGCCAACGTGACAAGCGGTTATCGGGTTCTCTCAACAAATCCCTTTGCACAGGTTGCACGATCGAGTCACTTAGAAGAAAATGTGCTGGTGTTAACACTTCTAAATCATTTGGATCATTTGGCAAGGGAGTAAGGGGACGTGAATTTAATACAGCCTCTATATCGCAAAGAATAGTGTAGGTTTCTTGGAAAGTTAGCACGCGTCCCTGTGTTTCAGTCAGCAAATGTCTTTTCATCATCTTTACAGCTGCTTCCCACAATCCCCCAAAGTGGGGTGACCGGGGAGGAATGAAACTCCACTGCATCTGCTGCTGAGCGAGTGAGGAGGTAATGGTCGTTGACCCCTTTTCCAAAAAGGACTGGATATCTTGTAGTGCGTTGGCTGCTCTAACGAAATTCTTCCCGTTATCAGAGAAAAGCTGCTTGCACAAACCTCTTCTCGCCGTAAAGCGTTGCAGTGCAGCTAAGAAAGCTTCGGTCGTTAGCTCCGACACCAACTCCAAATGCAATGCCTTGGTACTGAAGCATGTAAATACAGCTACGTAACTCTTGTAAGTATGAGTGTGGGTGGCTTTCTCTTACAGATATTGGACCTGCATAGTCCACTCCTCTGGTAACAAAGGCTTGAACAACTAACGTAACCCTTTCTTTTGGTAAATCTGCCATGCGTACCTCTGGAACTGTAGGATGGTAACAAAAGCACTTCAGACACCTCTTGACAATCCTTTTCGCTTCTCTTCTGCTGCTGATAGGCCAATATCGTTGTCGAGTTGCATGTAGCAGTTGCTCTGGGGGACATTGCTTCAGACGACAATGTTCATTTTCCATGATCATTCTGGTGATGTGATGATTTGCTGGTAGAAGCACAGGATGTCTCTGTTCTGATGTTAGCTCCGAAAAACGAAGCCTTCCTCCAACCTTAATCAATCCGTCACTATCCAGAAACGGACTGAGTGACTTTAGAGAACTCTTCTTTGGGATTTCTTGATTATTAATTAAGCGATGTACTACTTGAGGGAATGCTTCTAATTGTGTCCATTTGACTACCTGTTTCTCTGCTTTACAAGTTTCTTGTATTTCTAGTGAACCTTTTTCCTTTCTGGCGGTTTGAATTTGCAATTATAAATGAATCTTTGACAATATGCTAATATACGGCATAACTTCGGAAATGTCGAGAATTTAATCAGTGCAATGCTGGTTGATGTCGCTGTCAACGTAACTGCTGTGACCTTCAGCTCTGGTAGTTCTGTTTCAAATTCTTCCGAATGCTCTGGTTGTTGACGTTGTGTGCGAAGCCAAGAAGGTCCACTCCACCACAGCTTTTTATCTTCGAGTTCTGCTGAAGAAATTCCTCTTAAGAGAAGATCAGCTGGATTTTCAGTCAAAGGAACATGCTTCCAGGTGGTTGCATCAGTGGCTTCTTGAATCTTTGCAACCCTGTTTGCCACAAATCTCTTCAGCAGCCTTGGCTCAGTGTTGATCCATCCCAAAACAACTGTACTGTCACTCCATAATCTGATCTGACCAATTTTTCTTTCAAAGCACTCACTGTTGTTTTGACAAGTTGTGCAAGAAGAAGGGCTGCCTTCAATTCGAGTCTTGGCAACGAAATGGTTTTTAATGGAGCTACTTTCGTCTTCGCACAAAGTAAATTGGAAATGTAGAGACCACTTTGCGTTTCACACACTGCATAAATGCAGGCTCCAAAAGCCTTCTCTGAAGCACCACAAAATACAAACAAATCAAAAGAGCCAGAGCAATTTCCAGGATTTATGTTTCTCATAATCCTGTTGTTCAGTCTTTCTAATGACGTATAGTACTCGTTCCAAATCTGAAAGTGCTCTTGGGACAATGGCTGATCCCATTCAAATCCATCTACCCATAAGTGTTGCATCAACACCTTCCCTTTGATCAGTAATGGAACCACGAGTCCTACTGGATCAAAAATCTGTGCGATTTTGGAGGCGACTTCTCTTTTGGATCTTGGTGACTGCTTTGCCAGCTCAACTCGAAACTGAAGCAATCTTATGCCGAGTCCCAGAGGAGTCCAAGAGTCTTACTAGCTTCATCTTTGTCTAAAACCAGTAAAGTCCCTTCGTCGCTTTTGCTCTCCAAATCCTGCAAGATCTCTTTGCTGTTGGACCTCCATTTCCTCAAATGCATTCCACCACTCTTGAGTATGTTTTGTATTTGCCGCCGTAGCCCGATCACGTCTTCTAGAATGTCTCCTCCACTTAAGCAGTCATCCATATAAAAATCATTGTGGATAGCCTTTGCTGCTGCAGGAAATTCATTTCCATGAAGAGTAGCCAATTCATTTAGGCATCTCATGGCACGGTAAGGTGCCAATGCTGTTCCGTATGTTACTGTATTCAACTGATAAATCCTCACAGGAGCTGAAGATTCCTCTTTCCACAAATCTGCTGTAATGCTCGAGCTTCAGGATGGATGAGAATTTGCTGAAACATCTTTTCCACATCTGCTGTCATGACGTACTTATGGCTGCGAAATCTAAGTACAATGTGAAAAAGATCTCGCTGTAAATTAGGTCCTGTCATGAGCTTGTCATTGAGTGATGTCCCGAGGCATCAAATACCACTCTGACTTTTGTGGTGTCACTATCTGGACGTACCACTGGTTAATGGGGTATGAAGTATGAATTTGGTACATCTTGATTTTGGTTTGTTTCAATCAAGCTCATATGCCCTAGTTTTTCATATTCATCCATGAAATCTGCATAAGCTGTCTTGAGTTCGGGGTGTCTGCTTAACCTCTTGACTAATGATTCTAGTCTGTTTAATGCGTGTTTTCTTGATTCTCCGAGGATGACATCTGGCTTAATAGGGAGCCTTACGATGAATCTACATGTCGTATCTCTCAAAACGGTGTCCGTGAACTGTCTTTCACATATTCTTTCTTCTGATGTGTAATGTTGAATCTCCGGAATTGCTTCTTGTTAACAAAATTTCTCCACCTGATTTGATAATTGTTGATTGCTAATTTTCATGCATGTTGTTGATCCTTGTTTGTTCTCAAAAACTTCACCGCCTATAATCCAGCCTAACCGGGTGTTTTGCAGAGCTGGTTGTCCTTCAGCTTCATTCTTGGGTGGACCTTTGACTATTTTCCAATAAAGTCCTGCACCAATTAATATGTCTATGTCTCCTGGCTTGTTGAATATGGGGTCTGGCAAGCGAATGTCCTTTGGAATAATAATCTTGTCCTTCTTGATCTCCAACTGTGGCAATCATCCTGTTATAGTTGGCAAAACTAGAAATTCTGCTTCCACTTCAAATCCGTCATTCCTTGAAGCGAAGTGTACTCTCGTAATCCTTTTTTTTTTTTCCACTTCGGAACAATCTACTCCAATGATCTGTGTGTTTGTCTTGACATTCGGTAAACCAAGTTTCTTATACAGACCTTCCTTTATTAGATTCGACTGAGATCCCGGATCCAGTAAGGCTCGGCATGTCATTCTTCTTCCGTGAACATCTTTCACATAAATTAAAGCTGTTGACAAAAGTATTTGTGATGTTATTCCTTTCGCCAAGCTCACACTGAGTGAAGCAGGTGAATGCTGAGATTCGATACACAGGTTTATGGGCACTTGATTTTCTTTAACATTTTGTTTCCGTTTGTCATCTTCCTAAGCATGTAAAAGTGTGTTGTGAAGAAGTCTACATTTCTTGCATTTTGATTCTCTGCAATTTTTTGCAATATGTCCTGGTTTCAAACACTTATGACACTGTCCTTTTTCTCGGAGCACTTTTCTTCTGTCTACAACTGATCGCTTAAATTCTGCACATGTAAAAATGGGGTGACTTCCACCACATAGATTACAGCTTGCCTGAGTTGTCGTCATAACAACTTTCTTGCCAGGTTGTTTGTCCTTCGGATTTGCCTTCGTGTTCAATGCCTTGGTTTTGTTGTGATTTAACAGCATATATGATTGGGAATGTTCAGTTAAAAATTTCAAGAAATCAATGTTGGCATCTTTTCTGGAGTGTTGCCTTTCACCCTTTCCTGCCAGTCTCTTTGCTCAATGAAATCCAGCTGCTTCTTAGCTAGATGAATAACCAATGTGTCCCAATATTGTACCGGGATTGCTTCATTGCTTTTCATGAAGCCATGTGAGTTTGAATATGAAATTGTAATTGCCTGAGTGATTCAGATTTGTTCTCTTTAAAAACTGTAGCAAACTTGAAAAGTTCATCTAGATGTGTCTCGATTATCATCATTTGATTATCATATGTATCTACAAGCAAGTTCCATGCACATGTGTAGTTTTCTTCTCAAATGGTAAAACCTTGAATGACTTTACAAGTTATAAATCTCATTTTCCAACCGTATTGGAGTTCAGAGTATCAAATTATTATAATTAATGAACCACCTTTCCAATACACAAAATCCTTATATTTAGGATGAAACCATTTAATCACAAATTGGACATGTTTCACTCAACTTTGTGAGCATCATCAGCAATAGTTAACATAAATCATTGGTGGGTCAGGGCCCTGATCCTGGTGTATATCACAAAAGAATGTCTAATATACATTGATAAAAATATATAAATTTAACACTTTAAAAATAATCAATAAGATTATTTACTGTATGTCTACTAAAACAAAAATTTTAATCATTCAAATTGTTTAAAAATGTAAAACAGAATGGATGGCTTAAATGTTAAAAATAGTATATGGTAATTAGATGTTCTTAAAAATCGTTGTCCAACATATCTACGCTCGATTATATTAGACTGTTTATGATAAAATCAGTTTTTCATATCAGGGTGAGTTCTTATTATAGACTATGTTGCTGTTTCTTAAGAATAAACATGATGAGAAACGCTAAAATCGCACATGATGGTTGAAAAACGAGTTCACTGGTGATAAAATGTCGTCTAGATCGGCGTAATGTAGCCTTTATGGGACTCCTTGCGTTGTAATTTCTGCCATTATTTTATGCAGTAATATGTTGGAATTGTTCTTCTAACGGAAAAATGCTGATCTATTATATCACTGGTGATAAAATGTCGTCTAGATCGGCGTAATTTAGCCTTTATGGGACTCCTTGCGTTGTAATTTCTGCCATTATTTTATGCAGTAACATGTTGAAATAGTTCTTCTAAGGGAAATAAATGCTGATCTATTATATGAAATTGATCGAATGTATCCCGTGTGTGAACTGGTCCAGCAGCAGTAAGCCAGTTACCGTCAAACCTAAGTAAATAACCAAGGGACCAGTTCACACACAGGATACATTCATCAATTTCATATAATAGATCAGCATTTTTTTCCGTTAGAAGAACAATTTCAACATGTTACTGCATAAAA
This sequence comes from Anabrus simplex, assembly GCF_040414725.1. Lineage (NCBI taxonomy): Eukaryota > Metazoa > Arthropoda > Insecta > Orthoptera > Tettigoniidae > Anabrus > Anabrus simplex. Next base: position 349,268,918 of record NC_090270.1, read on the forward strand.
TAATGGCGGAAATTACAACGCAAGGAGTCCCATAAAGGCTAAATTACGCTGATCTAGACGACATTTTATCACCAGTGATATAATAGATCAGCACTTTTCCGTTAGAAGAACAATTCCAACATATTACTGCATAAAATAATGGCAGAAATTACAACGCAAGGAGTCCCATAAAGGCTACATTACGCCGATCTAGACGACATTTTATCACCAGTGAACTCGTTTTTCAACCATCATGTGCGATTTTAGCGTTTCTCATCATGTTTATTCTTAAGAAACAGCAACATAGTCTATAATAAGAACTCACCCTGATATGAAAAACTGATTTTATCATAAACAGTCTAATATAATCGAGCGTAGATATGCTGGACAACGATTTTTAAGAACATCTAATTACCATATACTATTTTTAACATTTAAGCCATCCATTCCGTTTTACATTTTTAAACAATTTGAATGATTAAAATTTTTGTTTTAATAGACATAAATAATCTTATTGATTATTTTTAAAGTGTTAAATTTATATATTTTTATCAATGTATATTAGACATTCTTTTGTGATATACACCAGGATCAGGGCCCTGACCCACCAATGATTTATGTTAACTATTGCTGATGATGCTCACAAAGTTGAGTGAAACATGTCCAATTTGTGATTAAATGGTTTCATCCTAAATATAAGGATTTTGTGTATTGGAAAGGTGGTTCATTAATTGAATGACTTTGCGTGCTTCGCCCTGCAGAAGACCGATCAGATACTGATATTTTTGAATATTTGTTAGTTGAGTACCATTATGAATGGTTGACTCAGAACTGTTCTTAAAAAGCAACCATTTTGTGAATTCGCTGTTAAATTCCGGTAATTTAATTTCTGGTAATTTCTGCATTCTTCTGTCATGATGTTGTGGAACTTCCTGTTGATGAACGGCGTTGTTTACTGCCGTGTTCATTTGAGCTAGCAAATTATTGTGTAACTGCGCTGGAGTAAATATATTCAAATAGCTCCCGCTCTCCCTCACATTCCTCTTCAAACTGTAATGCAGCTGTTTCATCAGTGATCTCGGTTTCCTTTATTTTCATTTGTACTTCTTCATAAGAATTCCATAACTCTTCACATTTTTAAATTCTAACCTTCGCCTCTGATTTTGACATGTCAGTTGTAATCGACTTTATTATTCTTGTTAACATGCCTTTTACTCGACCACGCGATTGTTTCAATTTCGTTAGTTGTGACATATTGAAATTAAGGTTACGCTGTGAAAGTTCCAATGGATTGCGTGAAGGTTATGTACAAGTTCAAAGGAATCATGTTGCTGAATTGAGGTTATATGACAATGGATCTTTTATATTTATGACAGCAGGAGGATCAAAGGACTTCAATTATCATTTTCTTATTATTATGCTGATCAGTGCATGTTTATGTTACGAAAACGTGCGCTAAGAGAAAGAGGCTAGAATCTAAAAATACCGTATGTATAGCAAGGATGGTGTATATGTCAAAGAGACTGACGCTCTCATGGAGATCCTTGCATTGAGCGGCAAGGAGAATGTAAATCTTGAAATCTTGTCTTTACTTCTTTGTATGTACGTAACATCGAATCGTACTTGCCTGATTACTGATTTATGCTGCAATCCGTTGAAGTTGTTGGCATCAGCGGTCTGATTTTCGTTATGAACGAGAATGCAGTATCCGTGAATGATTCCACGAATTTGAGACATGCTGCATTTTTACTCCGTTGCTTAACCTCAAATGCGACGCATTCTTTTCACTTCTGCATTTCACTTTTTATGATCTTGCGTGTATTGAACATCTCAGGTTATTGAGAGCCGTGCTGTTGGACGCCAATGTTCGCTTTTGATTTTTGAAGTAAAGGAACTTGCTGCCTTCAATACTTTGTTGCATCTGATATGTCTTAATGATTCTCTATCACAACTTGATGACGGACATGACTGTTGCTTGCATAACCATTTTCAACAATACAAAATCATCTGACCAATCGGTAAGAGGCTTGGAAAGTGTCAACTTCAATTAATGAAATATATTTACAAAAACTAAAAGTCTCTTCATAACAGTAGTGAACCAATACCTGTGGATTTGCGTTGTTGTCGGTAGATGTTAATCGTTTTGGTGGAATCTGTTAGTGATATTTTTTATCTTTCATTCATTTTTGCCACTTATTTATCTTTCAATTTCGTTTGTGAGGGTGTGTGTTTAAATTTCTCTTATAAGTAATTACCAATCCTGGGACGGCCCCTTGGTAGTAATGGTGTTAAATACCCGAAGTGACGAAGTCAAAGTGATCTCTTCAACATCTAATTCAACCGTAGTTTAATTTCTTTGAGTTAAAGTTTAATTTAATTTATTTTAATCGGTGATCGATCACAATTTTACGTTAATTCTTTCACAATTTTATGTTAGTTATCGGCATTTGGCTGGAAAGATATAAGAGGTCAACATGTTATGTGATTCATTTTGTTGCAAACCATTTTTCTATTTTCTCAATTACAGTAACTTAATGGTTTCGTACAATTTTATTTCCATTAGAATTTTTATTTTCCTCTTGGAGTTGTTGCAATCACTGCCAATGTCCACGGCCTTAAGCCACTTCCTTCCACCATTTCAGGTAAGTGTGTTTTTCTCCTTTTGATCATTTTACGCTGTGTGAGACATGTGTAGAATCTCTTGGAGGTGGAAAGTGTTTGTAGAAGATTTTATTAGTAAATCTTTTTAAGTAATGCTTTCTGTATGATCTGGAGTGTTGTGCTAGAATATTTTATTTGTATTCCCTTTTAGCTACCCAACCTGTACAGTGTAAAATATTGTTGTAACATATTTTATTGGTTACTACTAGATTATTGTTCTGTATTTGCTGGAACAGTCCAGAAAGGTTGTACATGGGCGTGTCGGCCTTTGTCAGTTATGGTTCTAGAAATATGTCCTTTCTATTCTGAAAAATGGAAGGTTCGTGATTGGTGTCTGTATATGTGCTAGAGAATGTTGGTTAAAGATTGCAAACGGAGAAAGAGTTGTCATTGGTGAGTCTGGGTGGCGATGGACAGGCTCCTGCGTTCTGATCGGCTACTCCAAGGCCAGACTTCTATTTTCAAAGTGAGCGAGGCAAGTCTGTGTTAGGCCTGTCTGGATTTGCCTGTCTATCTGTGTCCGTCGTCTGCCAAAGTTTTTGACGTCGGCGACTCCTCGCATTCAGCATGGGCAGCGTTAGGGTAAGCACGTTGGTTTTCAGTCCCGTTGTAATTTGCATTTAATTTTCGTTGGCGTATCACACAGGAGATTGCCCTAGTCTATTGATCAGATGTTTTGAAAGTGCGTTTAAATGCATTCTAAATTGTAATAGCATGTTGTGTTTCCGCTTACCTTCTAGATTGTATCGTGCTGAGATGTATTTGCTTAACTCTTTGAAACATCTAATTTGTACTTGTCAAAGAACGTCTAATTCGTGCATCGTGTGTATCTAGATTTTGTGTACAATTGATTTTGTTTGGAAGTTAATTTGTATTATTGATTTTTGAAAATAATATTTTGAAAACAAGACATCACCATTGATTTTTCGGAAAACTGCAACCTTTGCATCTCCATGACCTTTGGTACAGTACCCCAGACTCCTTTCCACGTTCCTTGTTTATTATCGTCAAGTTGCCCCCACTGATATTTACTTGTGTTGTTTTCTGTGCAGTTCATCAGATGTTTATTGTGTGTGTAGTGTTTAAGGTACCGTGTAATTGCTTTATTTTCCTCTCTTTTAACTGTGTTTTGTGTAGCCACTGAAGTAACGGTTACATATTGGGGGAAAAAAGAAAAGAAAAATAAGAAAAATCCAGACAGGCCTAAGACAGACTTGCCTCGCTTGCTTTAAAAGGAGAAGTCTGGCCTTGGAGTAGCCAATCAGAATGCAGGAGCCTGCCCATCGCCACCCAGACTCACCAATCACAACTCTTTCTCCGTTTGCGATCTTTAACCAACATTCTCTAACACATATACAGACACCAATCACGAACCTTCCATTTTTCAGAATAGAAAGGACATATATCTAGAACCATAGCTGACAAAGGCCGACACGCCCATGTACAACCTTCCTGGACTGTTCCAGCAAATATAGAACAATAATCTAGTAGTAACCAATAAAATATGTTACAACAATATTTTACACTGTACAGGTTGGGTAGCTAAAAGGGAATACGAATAAAATATTCTAGCACAACACTCCAGATCATACAAAAAGCATTACTTAAAAAGATTTACTAATATAATCTTCTACAAACACTTTCCACCTCCAAGAGATTCTACACATGTCTCACTGTGTTATGTTTGTTTATACCCAAGCGCTTTTGGTCTCTCTCATTCTTGTGTTCGCTTTAACTCCCTTTGGGGGCGAATACACTCCAACCTTCTCACCTGAAGGCCTCACTCCTAGGCATGTAAGGTTTTCTGCCCATCGTCCAAAGGGCTGTTCTGGTGGCCTTGAGGATGGTGCCAGTTAGATACTTGACTAATGCTTGTTTATGCTTCCTCTACACAGACCGTGTCGCAGGTGGTACACACGTCAGAACTCAGGGCATTTAGAATGACATCAGATTGAGCTTAATACACCATTTTCATTCAGTCTGACATCGTAATGAAATTTTGTAGAATCAGTAGTAATTCTTGCAGAGACTCTATTTACACGAACAATAAAGCTGGATTTTCTTTACAGAATGGAGGAATTTTAAGAATTACCCTAGCAATTTCTTGCCCCTTGTGTTGATATCCTAGCTGCAACATGTTGAAAAACAAGATTACTGAGAAAATTATACAGTACTGAACTGATGATACCAGGGCTGCCATTCACACTTACAGTGTCAGCTTTTGTTATAAGAACTTCATTAAAGATAAGATTACAAGAACAATCACCAACTGAACAGCCTGCAAGTCCAAAGAGAAGCAGCCTACATTATGTGACCTCTGCGGAATATGCCTTCTCTACTTTCTGATGAGAGCTTTGACAGTCTGCTGTTTGTTCTTTGCCACTGCGTCCATAAATATGCCTCATAAGAGACAAAGGAAAGAAGATATGGTCACCTACTGTATGAAGTTTCCGGATTATTCCTTGGAAGCCACATAAGAAAATACCCTAGGAAGTGCAAAATGCATGTTCTAAAAACATGTTTTACACTAATCAAAATGATTACTACCAAATCTATATATATAAAATAAGAGTTTTGTCTGTACATTGCCCAGAATTTGAAAAGAATGGTATTTCTGTATCGGTCATGACCACTGTAACAAGGAAATGCACTTTTTACTTTTCCGTATTTTCTGTCTGTCTGTATGTATGTACACGCATCACGAGAAAACGGCTGAAGAGAATTTAATGAAAATCGGTATGTAAAGTTGGAATATGAACCACTACAATCTAGGCTATAAATCATTTTATTAACGCTGAGTGAAATGGTAGTTTAGGGGAAGGCCTAAAATATAATTCTCAAATATTTATATTATTAGTGGTCCTATAGATAAATAATACATAACTAAAGTTGAATAGAATTAAATTTCCGATCATTTATGTCTTATACATTTTTATCGTACCGGCTATGATAACATTTTGTTGCTAAGTCCTTATCAACGCTGAGTCACGAGAAAATGGGTTTACAGAATTGAATGGAAATCGGTATAGGCCTGTAGAGCCGGGGAATAAGAAACTACAGTCTAGGCTATGAACAATGTTATTCACCCTGGGTGAAATTGTAGTTTAGGGGAAGGTGCCTAAAATATAATTTTTAAATGCCTATGTTATTGGTCCTCTTGAAAATTATAGTTATAGAGAATACAATTTCCGATTATCTGTGTTTTATTCACTTTTACCGTACCGACTATGGTAAGAGTGGTATTTCAGAGTCGGAAGAAAACTAAATATGAAGGCCTACAATGTCGAAAGTGCATAACATTGAGCAACAATAACATTACTTTGACCATTGTTAGTTGTGACGTTCTTTGTCTCTTATACTTCTACTCAACTCCGATAGATGGATTTACTGCTGTGTACCAAGTATAACAGGCTGACTGAATACTGGCAGGAAATGGCTGGGGAGTTAGAAAACTTTCTCCTTTAGCATGCCATTCCTCTGGTTCACACATTTTCTAATACTGCTGGTACGTAACATACTGGTTCATGATAGTATTCCAGCTATTCAATCCCAATTCTGACGCGCTATTTTGAATGAGCAGTGGGCATACTTAAGGCAGAGGCTCACTTACTAGTAGTAGTGTGACCTGGTCTAGAACTACAGTTCAGGCCTATTCCAAATTATAGCACCACAATTCACTAAATAACTCAAAATTCAAATCGGAAAAGAGCCGTTTCTTAAGAAAAGCTTCTTCCTCTTCACTTTTATTAAATTCTACATTCATTTTATTCCAAATTAGCAGTGAAAAGGGGGTTTCTGCTCTGACTTGGAGGAAAATTTGCCTCCATGTCAGATAGATTTTTCCGCCGCCAGTGTACTGAATTGAGATTTTACAACTCATCGGTACTCCTAGGTAGCAGATTAGTAAAAAGACATAGTTTTTGCTCTGGGACTCTCCACTATTCGCCTCCCCACCCCCGAAAAAAGACGAAGAGTGTTCATGGATTATGGCTGTCTGGTGGTGGTGGTGATTATTGTTTTAGGAGGAAGTACAACTAGGCAACTATCCTCTATATAAGACTAATCAGAGAGAAAAAATGGAAGGGGTCCAATACTTCGAAAAATTGAGGTATCGGCCAAAGGAAGACAAGGATCACAAATGGCGTGAAAATGAAAGACTTCCAAGGCCTCCATACGTAATACCGTCGGGGTCGGAAAAGAACAAGAGTTGACCAATGGAGGTCGGATAGGATAGATGAAAGTGAGGAGTCTGGCACAAGTAAGTGGAAGTAATGCCAGGATTCACCTGAGGGCCCTGTGGTCGCCAACCTACGCTCCAAATTTGAGAGCCCTTGGGTCCCTTTTAGTCGCCTCTTACAACAGGCAGGGGATACCGTGGGTGTTATTCTACCACGCCCACCTACAGGGGGGTCACGGCAGTCTGCGGCTTGGTCATTCCAGCTCTGGAACTTTGGCCTGTCAGATCGGCAGCGTTTGTTAAATATGAGAAAATGTGTGGTTTTACATTTGATAGACTATTTCGTATGAAAGCATTGCTTTTAATCGTGCCATTCCTACTGACGTCATTTCAGTTGGGAGAACCACTAAGACAGTCCTTCTGAGGATGTAAAATGACAGGTAGAATGTGAAAACTCCTGAACCTGATCGGGCCTACCTTTACAATGAAAGCGCCCCAACCCAGTTTTCATATGAGAACAGACGTTGCTGAATTCCCGGTCGCATGCAATTTAAGACAATCTTGCTCGCAACGTGTACACTACCTAACCTAGAATTCTGTTCACAATGTGGAATTCCGTAGCGAAGCACGGGTACATCAGCTAATTTAATTCATAATTTGCACTGGCACAATTCTGTTTTCCAATTCCAAGTATAGGATAGTTTTCCTTCTCTCTCTCTTTATTCTTTTGTTATCAAGGCGGCATCCATTCTCAAGAGACAATATTTTGTCAGTGGGTTCCAAGCGACACTGTCATTTCGTTCACACCAGGCAAGGCACTCCACAAACAGTTATTGAGAAGAGTATACTCACGACACTTACAGGTTCTTTCTTCACTTCTACAAGTTGGCGAGGCTCTGCTTTTATCTCCAAGTCACTGGTATGTGGCTGTTCCTGAAAGCATTAAACATAACCGTGTTTTGATGTAGACCTTGTTGCACTCCTTATTAAGTTGTATTCTGTCGTAAGTACGACATCCTAACTAATACATGGTTTTCCTGTAAATATGTATTAATAATAATAATGTTATTTGCTTTACGTCCCACTAACTACTTTAGCGGTCTTCGGAGACGCCGAGGTGCTGGAATTTTGTCCCGCAGGAGTTATTTTACGTGCCAGTAAATCTACCGACACAAGGCTGTCGTACTTGAGCACCTTCAAATACCACCGGACTGAGCCAGGATCGAACCTGCCAAGTTGGGGTTAGAAGGCCAGCGCCTTAACCGTCTGAGCCACTCAGCCCAGCTAAATATGTATTATAAATTTGTATAACCTCAAATACGTATTGTGAATAAGTTTAGCATAAAAATCTATATAGTGGAAAGCTATAGAAAACTCCATAATGTTCGTATATTAAGTGTATTCTGCTATAATTTGGTACATATGAAGGGTTCTGGAACTTACTATAAGGTTTATTATCCAGATACATGAACATACGTTAGGAATGTTTGAGAGATTTCCATATATACTGGTAAGCAGTAACCAAAAGTTCGAGCTGGATCCATTATTGGAGTACTCCATTCTACTAGCTGGTCAATTGATGTTTCGAGTGTGCTCCATTTAGAGTGTTGTAAGAACCCTTCCAGAAATCGATAATTCTAGATGATTGATCGAACAGTATATGTATCAAACTGTCAGTCAGTGAGTCAGTCAGTTCAAGAGAGTGTGTGTCATACTGAGTGAGTCAATTTTGTTGATATCTGTACCTGTCACAATCGACTTCAGGGTACTTTGCTGTTAAGTGTTGTAGTCTTACTTCCTATTGTGTGTTGTGACTTACAGTGAAAATAGAGTAGTATAAACAGGGAGGTCAACGTGTTCTCGTGTGATATTTATTTACATGAAATAAAATAGTATTGAGAGCGATAAATTAGCGACCGTGAGTGACAGGACACTTCGAGACTCAGCAATGAACATCGACCAAATGACCGTGGAGATCTTATGAAAAGCGCTGGCATCCCGAGGTTTATCGATGGCTGGAAGCAAAGCGGACTTACAAGAGCGGCTGGGCCAGGATTTGATAGACAACAGGGAGGACCCAGGCAGTTTCGACTTTGAAGTCACCACAGAGGAAGAAACCAACGACCGGGTAAGCAACATGTTCGCACAACTAACTGCTTTCATTCAGACCCAGTCAGAAAAAATCGAGGCCCAATTTGGAAAACTCAAGGGGAAAATCCAAAAGCTTCTATTCTCTTTCTTTCTGAGCTAGTTATCATACATGTCTCACTTCCATACAATGCTATACTCCAGACGAAAGTCTTCAGAAACATCTTCCTAATTCCTATATCAATGTTTGAAGTGAGCAAATTACTTTTCTGAAGAAAGTTCTTCCTTCCTTGAGCTAGTCTGTATTTTATGTCCACCTTATTCTGCCATCGTTACTCATTTTACTACTGAACTAACAATATCCATCTAAATCCTTTAAGACTTAATTTCCTAATTTAATATTTCCTGCATTAACTGCCTTCGTTCAACTGCACTCCATTACTTTTGTTTTGGACTTATTTACTTTCATCTTCTACTCTTTACATCCACACCATTCAGCTCTTCTGCAGACTCAGATATCTTTGGCAAATCTAAGAGTTTTCCATGGATTGCGAATCTGTTTCTAAATTTCTCTTTGATTTCCCTAATTGCCTGTTCTATATAAACATTGAAAAGAAGGGGGAACAAGCTGCAACCTTGCCTCACTCCTTTCTGGATTGTTGCTTCCTTTTCAAAGCCCTCTGTTCTTATAGCTACAGACTGATTATAGATAATTCTTTGTTCTCAGTAACTGATCCTGATCAACTTCAGAATTTCAAATAGTTTGGTCCAATCAACATTATCAAATGCCTTTTCTAGATCTATGAACACAATGTCCAGGGCCTAGGAGTGGGAAGGAAGTGGCCGTGGCCTTAATTAAGGTACAGCCCCAGCATTTGCCTGGTGAGAAAATGGGAAACCACGGAAAACCATCTTCAGGGCTGCCGACAGTGGGGTTCGAACCCATTATCTCCCAGATGCGAGCTTCACAGATGCGCGCCCCTAACCGCACAGCCGACTTGCGTGCTAAAGGTTTATTAATAGATCCCGAGCACATACTCAATGAAGATGAGCGCGCAGGTGTAGTCGACCCAACATACAAGTAATCAATTAATAAACCTTGAAAACAATTCAGTGTCACCGCCTGATGATAAAGTTCAAGCACTGAAATGTGTTGTGGAATAATAAGAATTATGACCAGTAACATAATCATTATTTCATAATGAATAAATTAATGATCTGCATTTAGGACCCACATGCACAACACCACACTGAAAGGGGAGAAAGTACTTCTCAGAGGTGAGTTTAGGATGACAAGACACATTATGTAAAGAAGGATCCTCTCAAAGGGCACTTGTTCAATGTGTAGAATCTCTAAACAAGCCCACAATACATTTTTATTTCTATACACTTGGGTTTACGTTGCACCAACGCAGGTAGGTCTTATGGTGACGATGGAGCAGAAAGAGCTAGGAGTGGGAAGGAAGCTGCCATGACCCTAATTAAGGTGCAGCCCCAATATTTGCTTGGTGTGAAATTGGGAAACTACAGAAAACCATCATGAGGGCTGCCAAACTGGCATTCAGATCCACTATCTCTCGAATGCAAGCTCATATTACTCGCACTCACTTAAAATTGAATTTTAGTTTTTCACGATCACGTCTGACTTTACATGTAATTAATCTCATAATAGAACCGTATTGAGGACAATATATTAAAATTATAAAATCCTTTTATTAACAACCACCTACTCAATACAATACATTGTCTGACTTTTCCCGCATTAAAATTTTTCAGGTAGCTTTCTCACTGAAAGTTAATGGGATAATTGTATTTCTGTAGCAACAAGAGTGGACAAGTCAAGTTTAACTGAACGACCTGACCTTGACAATCTTGAGTAATGATGCAAGTGAAGTTGGTACCTTGTGAGTAAACAGAGATCTCAGGAAGTGCACTAATTAGAACGTAAGACGACCGTAACGAAAGAGACCTGTACAAGCTACTACAGCATTCCTGCATAAATTCCTACATCTTTCTCGGTCTTTTCCTTGGGCTCGAAGTAGTACTACAGCAGAATTCCATTAGTCTGGCATCCAACAGTCCGGAACGCCCGATGGTCCGACACCATTTCAGGATTCTTTGGGTTCCCCCCCCCCCGTTTGTGACAGTTAAAGAGCACAGCGCGGTTTGAAACCACCCAGAGGTGTCGACTACGCGTCTGCTGCTGTTAGACACAAACGGCATTGTTGGCTGCCACCACACACAGGTTCAGTTCATTGTTTTGATTGCGAGCGCTTTTCGCTACAGTATTTTTTCTTGCGATCTACCCGCAGAGTCCCTAAATAAATTTATCACTTTTGCTGAGTGCAATACTAATTACAATGCCAGTGAACTTACATATCATCAGAAATAACTTTTATGCCAAGCGACAACGATCTTGAAAACAAAAAGATACAACTAAAAATAGATTACGAAACAAAAAGATATTCGAGATGTTCTAAAGTCACACAGTACGCATATGTAAACTGAATGTGTCGCTGCTGTAAATGATTCTGCTGATCAACATTTTACTGCAAAACGCCGTGTTACAGCTTAACCTGTATCGTAGTAAGAGGTGCCGCCCGGTAGTCCGCCACAACATTCAAAAGGAATTCCGATTGTCTTTCAAAGAAAAGATGACATAGCTGGAAGTAAACAGTGTGCTTAAGACAAGGGAACGAGGCCAATATTAATGTGCGCTCGAGGTGTCTGCTTAAATGATGTGTCAGATGCAAAATTAAATCAGTTCCATACATGGTGTAGGGCAGGTTTCACTGTATTACAGGTCAATATCTGACATTTAGTTCCGGGTCCTCCTCCATTACTATAATACTGAAGCTGGTAGCACCCTCATGCCATTCGTCCCACCTGTTTGTACTTGCAATCATTCTTGTTACTTTCATGATTCAGATATTCTGAGCTTCCCCAGCTTTTACTACCGTACAGCTACATTGATCTGAAAACAAACACCCACTTCTTTGACATACCTGTAATCACTACAAGAAACATTTTAAAATTTTGCTTATTCCTTACCACCTATGCTAAAAACAACCACTTACTCGTAAATCCTCGTAAAAAACAAAGTATTATCATAGGAAACTCTAAATTATTACATGTAATAAGCAATATCAATCCTCCTCCAACTAATCTTGGAATCTCCGTCAATGAGAATCTGACCTGGAATGAACATGTAACAAATGTATGCAGAAAGGTTCATGCAGCTCTGAAACATCGCAAGAATTCCTTTCCTCAAAAACTTAAATTAAAATTAATCCAAGCACTACTATTCCCAATTTTAGATTACTGTGATACAGTACTAGTCAACCTACATGCTGAACAAGCTTTGAGACTTCAGCGAGCACAAAACTCATGCATACGATATGCCTTCCAACTGCGACATGACGCTCATGTTACATCATATGTCAAAACATTGGAATGGCTACGCATAAATGAACGAAGGAATTTTCACCTAATTACACTTGTTTACCAAGTGCTTTCGACGAACTCTCCTACTTACCTCTCTTCTAATTTTCGTTTCCTTTCCTCATACCATGAAATTAGTACCCGTTCTGGTTCCTTACTTGAAATTCCACTAAGTCGAATGAATTCCTACAATCATTCCTTTTTAGTTACCACATCGAAACTCTGGAATACACTCCCAATGGACATCCGGCACTTTACTTCCTCTCATAAATTCAAATCTGCCTGCAGAAAGTTTTTCCTGGTAACATAAAACTGAGTTGTGTGAGACATTGTGTGTATGTTGTGTGAATGTGTTTTCTTCATTTATTATTATTATTATTATTATTATTATTATTATTCTTTCTTTCTTTCTTTCTCCGTTTCGGCCTGCTGTGGACCACATTATTTCAACCGTTTGCATCCTTGAGCTTTAATTCTTCCCCAGTACTCACGCATTCTCGTTCTGTGAGCCTCCTTTTTTTCATTAGTCCACTTCTTGCCTGTTTTCAACTTTGGCCTTTCTTGGAACCTCTTGTATCCCTGGAGCTTTTTCTGGAGAGGAGCACGTTTCTGGATGTCTTCAAGTGTGATTCCTATTTCTTGAAGGTCTTTTTCAACTTCGATAAACCAGGGTCCATTGGTTTTCTTGTTAAGAGAGTAGGAAAAGATCCTATTGGTCTGTCTCTGTGTGCTCATGTGTGCTATATGGCCATAAAAATTAATCCTCCTTTTCCGAATCATGTCCGTTATCCTCTCCATATGCTGGTACAGATCGCTGTTGTGTCGTCTCCTGTACTCACCATTTTCTTTGATTGGTCCAAGAATCTTTCTCAGGATTTTTCTTTCTTTAGCTTCTAGCTTCTCCATCAGACCTTTTCTGTTCATTGCAAGGCATTCTGCTGCGTACAACCGAACAATAATGCCTAAGCTTGGCGTTGATGGACACTCATCTTTTGTTGTAGACATTCCTAGTCAGCTGATATGCCACCTCCATCTTGTTGATTCTACACATGATTGCTTCTTTCTGAGAGTTGTTAGGTACTCCACTCGCCTAAGTACTTAAACTTTTCCACCTGCTTGATTTTTCCCTGTTCCACAATGAGCTCTCTGGGAGCTGGCTTGATGTTGGTTATAAACTCTGTTTTTTGGAAAGAGATTTGGAGGCCAGCTTTTTCTGCTTGGATTCTCAGTTGGTTAATTTGTTTTTCAGCAGTATCTAGGGAATCAGAAAAGATCACTAGGTCATCTGCAAAAGCTAGGCAGTCTATGATATGATCATCTTTCTTATATCCTATTCTAAGGCCATTCTCACCCTCTTCCTTGCACATCTCCTTGTGCCATTCCCGAATGATTTTCTCCAGAGTGCAGTTGAAGAGAAGCGGTGATAGTCCATCCCCTTGCCTAACACCAGTCTTGATTTCAAAGACGTTTGAAATTTCTCCCCCGAATTTCACCCTGGACGTAGTGCTGGTTAAGGTCTGTTGAATGATAGCTCTCGTTTTGTTGTCTAAGCCCATTTCCTTCAGAATGCGGAGGAGTGTGTGTCGATCTATGGAGTCGTAGGCTTTTTGGAAGTCAACAAAAGTAACTACAAAATTCTTATTCCTGGATTTTAGGTACAACAGGACAGACTTAAGGTTCATGATCTGCTCTGCACAAGATCGTCCTTTTCTAAAGCCTCCTTGGTATTTGCCCAACTGTGAATCAAGTTGCTCTTCTGCCCGAGTTTGAAGGGCTTTGGAGAGAATTTTGTATGTTACTGCGAGAAGGGAGATGCCGTGATAGTTGTTTACATCTGTTTTGTCACCTTTCTTATGTAGGGGATGAATCAGGGCTGCTGTCCAATCATTTGGGATCCTCTCTGTTTCCCAGATCTTGCGAATAATCTCAGTTCATCGATCGCCTTTTCACCTGCAGCCTTCCAGAGTTCAGCAATTATCGCATCTTCTCCGGGTGCTTTGTTGTTCTTTAATGATGTAATTATCTGTTTGATTTCCTCTTTTGTGGGGGAAGAAGAGTCTGGGTTGTGATGTCTGGATTCTTCAAAGGTGAATTCTGATTCTGGTTCTTCGCAGTTAAGAAGAGATTCAGAATATTTAGCCAAGATTTGGCGTTATCCTTGTCGTTGTAGGCAACTTCTCCATTTTGATCTTGGAAATGTAGACTTGGTGGGGTGTACTTGGTGAGGTTGTGTTTGAAGGTTCTATAGAAATCCCTAGTATTATTCTTATTGAAGTCCTGCTCGATATGTGTCAGTTGGTTTTTGACAAATGCGCGCTTTACTTGGCGGATGACTTTCGCTGCATGTTTCCTAGTCTCCAGAAAGTCTTCATATATTTCTGGATTCTTCAGGGAATTCCATCTTTGCCAAGCGATTTGTCTTTGTGTTATGGCTTCATCACATTCTTGAGTCCACCACAGATGCTTCTTTGGTTTCTTAGCAATACTGTCTCCTCAGCCGTTTCAACAATGGCATTTTTCAGTTGTTCCCAATTTTCTGTGTCCAAAGACTGAAGTTTCTGAATGAATTCTTCGCTGGTTTTCAGCTTTTCTGTATCAAATTTGCTAGTTTTCTTTATCTTAACTCTTTTGGTGTTTCTTGGATGAAGCTTAATTTTGATCTTGGATAGATAGTGGTCTGAGTCAAGGTTAGCACTTCTCAGGACTAACATTTTGGATCTCTTGTGTTGCTTTTCATGCAAAGGCAACATGATCTATTTGAAATTCCCCCAAGTGAGGATTTGGTGATATCCATGTCTTTTGTTTTCTCAGTAGATGTTGACTTAAGAACAAGATTGAATGCCTTACAAAGCTCTATAAGCCTTTCCCCATTTCGGTTGGTTCGTCTGTGGGCTGGATAGTTTCCAACGATATTTTGGAATTTCCTTTCTTTGCCAATCTGGGCATTGAAGTCTCCAAGCAAAATGATTGTGTGTTTGTCAGGAATTTTTGATATAACATCTTCCAGGTCCTCCCAGAATTTGTCTGTTCCTTCCGGGTCTTTCTTGTTTGCCTGGTTGATTGGCGCATGTACGTTCACAAGCGTGTGTACGTTGTTCATACTCCGAAAGCTAAGCATCGAGACCCTGCTGTTAGGAGAGCTAAAATCGGTGACTGAATCAATAATTTTCCTGCTGACAATAAAACCTGTGCAAAGGTGTGGAACAGTTTTAATCAAATGTTTGCCAGTTTTCCCTTTGAAGATTCTATAACCTTGTGATTCAAACGCATGTTCATCAGTAAACCTTGACTCTTGAATTGCTGTAATTAGGATTTCATGTTGGGAGAGGACATCCGTAAGATGTTTGAGTTTACCAACTTTCAAGAGGGAGTTGGCATTGAAGGTAGCAAAAATATTTCGGTGTTTGTAGCTGATTTTGTTCCTAGGAGTCTCCGATACCTCCTTGCATGTAGGTGCAGGCTTGTCGTGACTCACCTTGTCCCGAGATGTTCTGGACGATTTGCTCTCCCGAGCGGCTTGGAGAATCTGTGGGTTGGGTGCCCTGAACCATTAAATGAAGTACTGAGTCCCATTTAATATGATATATATTTGAATTCAACTCTGACTTCCCAACTACCGTACATATTTACAATGTCTATTTACAGCATACTTCAGTGATGTGCCTGCTCCGGAAGCTTTTAGAATACTGACTTCCGACCTGGGTAGAGTCTATGTTGAAAACCTGAGAGATGCCCTCTAGCTTGTCTCTAAGCCTAAGTCCGCATCTCCCACTACTGTCTGAGAGACTAAGTCTTTCCAATATCACTTCTAACGCGGCTATGTCCTACTCCTCTCTCTCATTCTGAATGTAAGCACCTCCAGTCTTATTACCGACGTTCTTGACCTACGTAGAGCGTTCTCCTGTCCAAGACTAAAGATATCCCTTAAGCCTCTGCAGCTTGTATATATATCCTGGTCTGGCCCTTGCTAACTAGTGAGAGGGGGAACTCCCACCCTAGTACTAGTCTACCCCCAACTGGGATCCCTCTCCAGTAGGTGGTGCTATAGTGGTCAATCTCAGAACCACTTATTCTCTGTCTCACTCAGCCTAACTCATATCTCTCACTGAGTGGAATGTTTTGCCATGAAGTGGAGATTTTCCGATGCTCCATCCTTCCATGAGTCATGTATTCTTTCCTTGTCTCTCCCAATGCTAATTATTCTGAATGCTGGAATTGTGCTTGTAGCTAGCCACTGTTCATTTACTCAACCCTTGGTCAGTTTACATAGATAAGATTACAACTCAATAACAAGTTACTCATAAGCCTTCCGTAGCAGGACTTGAAGAACAAGTAATTTCACATATCCAATTCTAAATGTTTCAAATATAAAGTAGCACATTTTACACAATTAATAACCATAATTCTTCTTGTAAGAAAACTCTTTATCCTTTCGTTTATACATTCCTAGTGGTCTCCTGTACTGGGGATCCACTAGTTCAATTCTAATCTCCTTAACTTAATATATGCTATGGGACTTAATATACCTTGGTTCGATTCCCGGCATCGGTGCCATCACGACACCTCCCTTACCCGGGAAGAAATGGGCGCAACACATTTGCGTCCATTTCGACTATGAGGAACTCACAGCCTCGCTTCTGATGACCTTAACGGTCTCCTGGCTATTGGTGGTGGCGTGCCTCGTTCTCTTATCTCGTGTGAACTTGCCTCGATAACTACTACTTCTCGGGATTCCACAGGTGAACTGAGACGTCTCTCAGTGAGCCTGGGACTTTCCAGTCTCAAAAGCCCCGCAGGTGAGTCAGGACGTCTCCCAACAAGCCTGGGGTGCTGAAATATCACATTAACATTCTCTTCCGAGGTTTTCGCCTTACCTTCCTTATTGATTACAGTTTGTTTGATACAGATACTTGGACAATGCTCTTTCGCATCGTCCATACATTTACTGAAAGAGTATCCTACCTTTCTACAAGAATTACAACAACAACAATTACAACAATAACACCATATGAATAAACCCACTATACTCACCATGGTCCAGACTATGTATCTATATATATTTACATGTTGATACATGGCTTTTTGCCTTATTTCTTCCTCTTTTTGTCTGACCATGTTTTCTACTTCCTCTGTCTTATGGGTAGCCCAACGTAAGTCATCGATGTGATTTAACAAGTTAGTTGTTGCTACTTTATTTAACTCAGGGACCTGATGTAACCTTAATTCACTGTCTATCTGCTCACAGCAATCATACTGTAGTGCTATCATTGGCACTAAATCCTTGTCTTGCGTACTATTTATTTTCCCTACTCCCTGAATTTTACTATTTGGGCCATACAGTGCACACATAGGACTTATTTTTATCGTACCTGTACCCTTAAACATGATATCACTAGTAGTATCTTTGCACATGCAAGTCACCTTTTTCTCTTCAGGGGACACATATATATATTTATTATTCTCTATGAGAATCCACATCAAGTCTCTAATGGGCAACACGCGTTTGGCACAATTTTCAGGCATTTGATTGACTCCACTAATTAATTTAACAACACAATTATTTTGCGTGTGCACCGTATTAATTGGAAACCTTACCTTGCATAATTTCCACATGGAAGTTACCTGTTTGCATTCGTTTAATTGTTCTTCACTCAATTGCGCGAATGTTTGTTTTTCCTTATCCATGATTATATAATTCTTTTCCTCGTTCACATACACGTAATGATTAGGGTTATTTATCACTTGAGTAGGAAAAGGTATCACTTTATACAATAAATAGGTTGTCTTATCTGTTAAGGGTGTTTTCATTACATACACTAAGAAATTTTTACTTAAAAACACTTCTGCTGAAGCTACCCTGTATATAAGGTAGCCATAAGTCGACTTTAATTCAAATGGCAAGGAAATACCTCTTGGAAAATCTCCCTGCGCTTTTCTATAGGCCTTAATGATCTCATCTGGTGTAATTATCTGAGGATGTATTATCCCAGACTGAGCATTCATAATACCTTCCAATACTATACTATAATGATCATGCAACTGCATTAGAAGACCTTCAATTTCAATTAAGTGTCTATTAATAGCTATCTCCAATTCTGCTTGCCTAATCGCTCCGGCTACTTGGAGTGTTTCATTCTGTAAATACAATCTAATTTCATCTAAATTCTTACTGATTCTAAGTTCATTTGCATTTACCTCGTAGATGGTGCTGTTCATGGTTTGTAGGGTGGACTTAACAACAATCATCTGCTCTTTAGCAATTTTCATAATAGAGAGCTGCTCCTTCTCTAGCTCAGAAATCTTTCCCTCGTATCGTTCTGCATCGTCTTCGCTAAGTGTTCCAAATAACGTTTTCGCTATTGATCCTACGGCATTAATTAATCCTCTCCTTCGTCTATTCCCTTCTTCCCTTGCCACGCCTTTTGTGATCCTATTAATAACATCTTTTGATCCATTTATTCTTTCCAAATGTGTCTGCAGCATATTTACGTCCTGCTGGCAAGTAAAATTTGAAGTAACTTCTAATTGCAAACATAGCAACCTCGTTCGTCTCACATATCTCTGAGCTAGAGCAAATGTTTCTGTCAGCTGATTCAAGTTTACATACGTTACTAGGGTCCATTCTGTAGTATATAACTGCACTTCACCCTGGTCATCGAAATATACACCAGGTGTATTCTCATATGGCGTCACTCTGACGTCTGTCACCTCTCCACCTGCCTCGAGATGAGACGACATCATCATCCACAGGGTTACTACGATGTGGAACCAACTCGTTATCTCCGCCATCGTCTTCTGTCAACTGAAAGGTACGACAGGAAATTCGTTACCTAACAATTATAAATTTCCCAAAACTTAATTTCTATTACTTAACTGACTGTTTACATTCCTGCATTATTAACCTAGCTAATTTCCTTTATTTGTCTACCTCTTTTGCTATCCCACTTAGCTCTCACAGGAACATCCTTAGTCTATTTTTGTGAACCTTTGTTCTCTTTCCCTTTTTGTTCAATTGTAAGGTGCAATTTACACCTGATACGCCTACTATAATGTATGGACCTTCAAAAGGTGGGCTCAATTTCCTGGATTTCCCTCGTCGCAGTGCGTCATTACGTAACAAAACTCTATCTCCTACTTGGAAGGTTACTTCGTTTTGCTTCTTGTCATAGTCCTGCTTCTCTCTTTCTTTTCTCTCTATTAAGGTTCGTCTTGCTGCCTCGTGGTTTCTCCTTAACTGCTGGGTTAGCTCCTCAACCACTGTCTGATACTCGTTATAACCTGACTCAGGTGGTTTTTGCAATACTCCTGGGATGTTTGCCTTCTTACCGAATATCAATTCGTAAGGCGTGAACCCCGTACTTGTGCTCTTGGTCGTGTTGTAGACAAAAGCTGCCGTTGGGAGATACCGGTCCCAATCGTTCTGTTCATTGGCACAAACATAGTGCCTAAGGTACTCCACTAACACTTTATGGGATCTTTCAATGCTCCCATTTGACTGTGGCCTGAACGCTGTGGTGTGAGTTTTCTGTATCCTCAACACCTTACAGAGTGTTTTGAACACCTCGCTCATGAAGTTACTACCCTGATCAGTCAATATCTGGTTCGGTATCCCGTATATACTGATGACATTATTTATTAATGTACGTGTCACCGTATCTGTTTCTTGATTTGGCATTGGACTTGCCACTAGATACTTGGAGAGCTGGTCCTGGCAGGTGAGAATGTACCTGTTACCAGCTTCCGTCAAAGGCATAGGGCCTACTACGTCAAGCGACATCTTCTCGAAGACTGTGCTTGGAGTATCTGTAATTACCATGGGGGCTCTGATGTCTGGCCGAGTCCCCTTATTTCGCTGACATGATGGACAAGAGCGAATGTACTCTTCTACGTCCTTTTTCATACCCTTCCACTGTATTCGCTCGCTCAGTCTTGCGAATGTCCTTGCAATCCCTTGATGGCCTCCTATTAATGAGTTATGACACTCCTTCATTATGGCTAATTTCTCCTCCTCTCTTAGCCCTTCTATTTCTCCTTCCGGTGAACTACCTTCGGGCTTGGATTCCTCTGCCTTAGCGTCCTCGGAGCCCTCGTCCGTGGTGTAGCCGACTTCGATTCCCTCTGCCTTGGCGTCCTTGGGTTTTGAACTCGCTACTCTAACCTTAACGTCACCAGGATACTGAGTGTCTCTTCTGACCTCCGTCTGGGGTCCTTTCCGAGCTGAACTGACCACTCTAGTTTGGCTCTTCTCTACAATGGGATTACGACTCAGGGCATCGGCGTTACAGTTCTGCTTACCCTGCTTGTATTCTATGACAAAATCGTACTCTGCCAGCTTTAACCTAAACTTCAGCAGGCGTGAAGACGGGTCCTGCACATTGAAAACCCACTTCAATGGCTTGTGGTCCGTCACTACAGTGAAATGCCGCCCAAATAAGTATGGCCTGAAATACTTCACTGCCCACACTATTGCCAATAATTCCTTTTCGGTTACACTGTAATTTACTTCTGCCTTGTTAAGCGTCCGGCTTGCATAGGCAACTGGAAGATCTTTCCCAATGGGTCCTTGTGACAGTACTGCTCCAACCGCCTCGTTGCTTGCATCAGTGGTAACAACGAAGGGTTTTTCAAAATCTGGATATTGCAGAACAGGCTCCTCTATTAGCCTTCGCTTCAGTGTTTCAAACGCTTGCTCCTGTTTGTCTCCCCACACAAAGGGAACGTCTTTCTTTACTAATTCATAAAGTGGCTTTGCAATTTTACTATAGTTAGGGATGAACTTCCTATAGTACCCACTCAGCCCGCAGAACTGCTTGATCTGGCGGCTAGTGGTCGGCCTGGGAAAATCCCTGACTGCCTGGACCTTTTTAGCATCTGGGTGGACTCCCTCTTCCGTGATTACGTGCCCTAAAAATGCCACCTCGGCCCTTAAAAATTCGCACTTATCAGGCTGGAGTTTTAAATTATTCTCTCGCAGCCTCTGGAGTATTACTCGTAACTTGGCATTGTGCTCGTCTACTGAGCTACCATACACAATTATGTCATCCAGATAACATAAACATTTTATGCCAGTTAACCCTGTTAGCACAGTGTTTATCAGCCTTGTGAATGTGGCTGGGGCATCTCTGATACCCATCGGCATTCTCTTATATTCATACTTCTGCCCTAATGCTGAGAAGGCGGTCTTGGGCCTATCTTCAGGCTTCAGTAGCACTTGGTAGTACCCACTCGCTAAATCTAGAGTCGAGAAATATTTAGCCTTTCCAAGGGCATCTAACAATTCGGAAATTAATGGTAGGGGATAACTAACTCCTATTGTAACCTCATTTAATTTCCTATAGTCTATAACGACCCTCCATTTCTGTATGCCTGAGGCATCTAGTTTCTTTGGGATTAAAAGTAACGGCGCATTCCAGGGTGACACACTGGGACTGATTATGTCATCCTCCAACAGCTTATCTATTTGTTTTCGTATCTCTCCCTTCTGTGCTTCTGGGAGCCTATAGGGCCGTACGTTAATAGGAGGTTGTTCCCTAGATATTGGAATCTCATGCTGTATTACCTTCGTATGGGTCAACTTGTCCCCCTCTAAGTGAAATACATCATCATACTCTGCACAGATGGCCAATATTTTCTCTGCATCTACCATGTTCAAATGGTCTATCCGCAGCTGTTCGGTCACTCTCTGTGAGCGCAACTTTCCGAAACCTAAACCATTGTCTTCGGTCTCCTTGGTTAGCCTTACCCTTTTCCCTTGTGACAGGCATGTGTAATCAACCTCATGAATGCATACCACAGGGCTCTGTATCTCTACTTCTTTCTCGGTGGTGTTAATAATGCTTACAATAGCCTCATTTCTCTGGGACCTGGTTAAACATTCGGCTAAATACACCCCTGGTGCTACTTCTGCTCGCTCTATTACGCCAACAGGTAGATTCTTATTTACCTCAATGGCCACTACCTTCTCGGTCCTAGGTTCGAGACGGATCAGCTTTGTCTCTCGAGCCCCCATTGAGTACCTGGTCCCTTTTATTATGACGTAGCCTTCCTTGTAATTTATTACGCCATCTGACAAGAGGTCCTTCCCAATAATGCCATCTTGGGTCAAGTTAATGTTTTTACCCACTACATGGAAGGTGTGACTGGAACCACTTATCTCAAACCGTACCGTACCCTTGGTATATAGCTTGCCTTCACTGACCCCGGTCAGTTCTATGACATGTTCCCTCATAATTGCGCATACTTTTGGTACGCTTCCTTCTTTGACCAGGCTAATTTCTGACCCTGTGTCTAACAAGAATCGAAGCGGTTTCCTTCTCTGGACGATGCTAAGTAACATCGTGCCTTCGTCATCTGAACTTTCGAGACTTATCTTTCTACGGGATTCCGAGGTTGTCTCCGGCCTTCGGTCCCTGCTTAGTTTGTTGCTAACCTGGTTTTCATAGCCTGTCCTTGGCTACTCACTGATCCAAACGGACCCTCCTCGGTTTGTTGCGACCCCCTGTCACCCTCGTCTCCAGACCTTCGGAAGACTTTCATGTCCGTTCTGCCTGTCTGTTGACCCATTGTTTTCGTGCGACAGTACCTCTGTAAGTGCCCCGCTTTCCCACAAGCATAGCACTGTTTAGTGGACTGTTTACCAAGTACATTTCTCCAACAGTCCCTTTCCAAGTGACCATCTCTACCACACGAATAGCATCTCGTTATTTCGGTATGTTGTCTGTTAACCGGTAGCCTGCAATTATCTTGCTCATGCCCTTTCCTATTGCAATTGTAGCAAGTTCGTGTACCCCTGGTACTCTCCCTCATGCCCGCCTTGACTGTGCGGACCGTTCGCGTTTCTACACCTACTTGGTCCCTTTGCTTCTTTCGGCAATCTCTCTCTATGTGTCCTTGTTTCTTACAATACCGACACGTTAGCGTTGTCGGTGGTCTTTTTAATTCTGACTCTCCGATAGGTTGACCCTGTGTTTCCTTTCTCGGACTTGTACATTGCCTAGCTAGGTGGCCCTCTTTATTGCAATTGTAGCAAATCACCCTAACCATTGCTGTTCTAGGCTTAGGATGCCACCTTCCTTCTGGTTTTGCTACTTTAGGCTTGTTCGTTTCAATTCTCCGTGTGAACCCTAGTGTGTTCCGCCTACTTTGTAATCCATCCTTAGCCTGTTTGGATATAATGACTGCTTCTTCCTGCCTAGCTATTGCCACGGCTCTTTCAAATTTTAAAGGTTGCTGATTCTGCACTCTACATTGGATTCTTGGGTTGTTTAACCCTTGTGTGAAACTAGCCACTCCTATCTTTCTCACGCACTTCAACTGTGCCTGCCTATCCTCTAGGCATTCGCCCTCTAATAAAGCATCCCTGAAAGCTGACGCCATCGTGTCTACGCGATGCGCCCAGGATGCTACACTCTCTCGCGGTTCCTGACTGCTTTGGAACATTTGGCAGATATATAGATCTAACGTGCCCTGCCTACCATAATATTCATTTAGCGCTACTTTAGCGTTCTCCCAGTTAGTAATATCAGCTCTTACCAAGAGCTTCTCTCGGGCCTTGCCTGTAATTTTTGTCAATATATATTTAAAGAAAAGTGCCTGATCATTCTCCCTGATCATGCGTACAGCCGCATCTACGTTGGCAAGAAACTCTCGTAGTCTGTCTGGCTGACTACCGTCAAATTCTCGACCAATCAGTCTGTGTCCCTCTACTACAGTTACATACGGTCCTTCTAAGCTACGTGCATCATCATCATCATCAGCCTCTACTATCTGAAATTCTGGCCTTCCTGCATTTAAATCTACATCCTCCTCCTGACTTGCCATACTGAATTAAAGTGGACTCACCCTACGATGTCTTCTGTACTGCTGGGCTTGTTGGCTGCGATCCGTGTAGGCTGCTTAATAGGCTGCTGGGCTTGTTGGCTGCGATCCGTGTAGGCTGCTTAATAGGCTGCTGGGCTGCTGGCTCCCTGCAGCTGGGCTGGATTGTGGCTCCTACGATGCGCGGTTCGATCTTCTGCGATGCGCGGTTTTCGAACAATCTTCTTCGGTGCGCGGTTCAATCTTCTGCGCTGCGCGGTTTTTGGACAATCTTCTTCGGTGCGCGGTTCAATCTTCTGCGATGCGCGGTTTTCGGACAATCTTCTTCTCGAAGTGCGCGAACATCGGACTGATATGGTTCTACTGTTCGTCGGAGTTCGAACTAAGGGCACCCCACATACCTGACACCAAAACGTAAGTCTGTCGTGACTCACCTT
Source organism: Anabrus simplex (assembly GCF_040414725.1). Taxonomy (NCBI): domain Eukaryota; kingdom Metazoa; phylum Arthropoda; class Insecta; order Orthoptera; family Tettigoniidae; genus Anabrus; species Anabrus simplex. The sequence goes on from NC_090270.1 coordinate 349,293,518, forward strand.
GTCCCGAGATGTTCTGGACGATTTGTTCTCCCGAGCGGCTTGGAGAATCTGTGGGTTGGGTGCCCTGAACCATTAAATGAAGTACTGAGTCCCATTTAATATGATATATATTTGAATTCAACTCTGACTTCCCAACTACCGTACATATTTACAATGTCTATTTACAGCATACTTCAGTGATGTGCCTGCTCCGGAAGCTTTTAGAATACTGACTTCCGACCTGGGTAGAGTCTATGTTGAAAACCTGAGAGTTGCCCTCTAGCTTGTCTCTAAGCCTAAGTCCGCATCTCCCACTACTGTCTGAGAGACTAAGTCTTTCCAATATCACTTCTAACGCGGCTATGTCCTACTCCTCTCTCTCATTCTGAATGTAAGCACCTCCAGTCTTATTACCGACGTTCTTGACCTACGTAGAGCGTTCTCCTGTCCAAGACTAAAGATATCCCTTAAGCCTCTGCAGCTTGTATATATATCCTGGTCTGGCCCTTGCTAACTAGTGAGAGGGGGAACTCCCACCCTAGTACTAGTCTACCCCCAACTGGGATCCCTCTCCAGTAGGTGGTGCTATAGTGGTCAATCTCAGAACCACTTATTCTCTGTCTCACTCAGCCTAACTCATATCTCTCACTGAGTGGAATGTTTTGCCATGAAGTGGAGATTTTCCGATGCTCCATCCTTCCATGAGTCATGTATTCTTTCCTTGTCTCTCCCAATGCTAATTATTCTGAATGCTGGATTTGTGCTTGTAGCTAGCCACTGTTCATTTACTCAACCCTTGGTCAGTTTACGTAGATAAGATTACAACTCAATAACAAGTTACTCATAAGCCTTCCGTAGCAGGACTTGAAGAACAAGTAATTTCACATATCCAATTCTAAATGTTTCAAATATAAAGTAGCACATTTTACACAATTAATAACCATAATTCTTCTTGTAAGAAAACTCTTTATCCTTTCGTTTATACATTCCTAGTGGTCTCCTGTACTGGGGATCCACTAGTTCAATTCTAATCTCCTTAACTTAATATATGCTATGGGACTTAATATACCTTGGTTCGATTCCCGGCATCGGTGCCATCACGACAGGCTCCCCAGAATCCGAAGGCCTGCTTGCGTCACTCAAGGCGATGGTTGATTGGTTACCACCTGGGGTACAATTTCCTGTTGAATTTTCCTCCATGCTTTGCAGTTGAAAACTTGTAGTTTGGGGTCGGTGTAGTTTTGCATCGACCAAGTTACTTCCAAGGTTGTAAGCCTTGGAGAGAGCCTGGTGTTTGAATTGGGATGGCATTTCCTGCATACCCCATGCTTCGGTTCTCCCGCCGGTACTCGGGTGGCTGATTGCAGTGGTTTCCCACTGGGCGATGGGGGCGCCACGTCCCTACGCCATTATTATTATTATTATTATTATTATTATTATTATTATTATTATTATTATTATTATTGTCACATTAATTGCTGTACTGATATGTAGGCCTAACTTACTGGTAGTCTTAGAATTATCTGTCTGTAGTATTATTTCTTTTTAGAATTTCTATGTCTTACTTTTATGTTTACATTTTTAAATTCTGTTTATAGCGGTTAAGTGTAAGATAGCCCTAACTTCGCCACAAATGTAAGTCAGGAATAAATAAATAAATAAATAAATAAATAAATAAATAAATAAATAAATAAATAAATAAATAAATAAATAAACAGCCCAATTTCTTGTACTACTACCAAGGCAACACGGCATCTCTGCCATCGTCTTTGTGATAAACATTTCGCATCACCATTTGTACTTTTAGTAGCAGAGAATGTTCTTTTTTTTTAAATTTAGAATTGATTTGGTAGTATTATGACGTGATTTTTATTAAATTTGTAGGCCCTTCAGCTTATTTAATTAAATGCAAAATAATTATTTAATACAAACTCACGAACTCCTATAAAGTCATCAATTTTGGGTATACTTAAGATGACTTTGAGACATCAAGTTGGCCCTCATAGTGTTTACCGTTTCCTTAATGGGTACATTACAGTACATGTTTCTAATATCATATATATATTTCATAATTTTAATCCTAATTGTCATTGTGTTTTATTGAAGATGACTCTTAGCAAGTTAAAACACTCATCTTATAGCAGGATAATAAATACTGTTTTGGTTTTAATGTAAGAGTTTGACCATCAATACGGTTAAAATGAAGTGTACCTAGGTATACTCTGTAATTAAATGTACCACTGCAGTTCAAATGAATGGAGATACCTATCTGCTATCCACCTATTCTCATCTACAAATATCACTCACAATTTCCATAGTCTCGTTTAATCTTCTGAACTCAATTACCATTTACAGACTATGAATGTCATTGTTGAATCCGTATTGCAGGTTGAACTTCTTACAAAACTGTATAAAAACTATTTTAATCCTCCTAGCAAATACTATATATTTCTTATGTCCTATTAGCGTATGCTTCCTGCTCCGCTCCAAATTAAGAGCTGCAGGAAGGGAACACTGCAAAACTATCCACCATTAAATATAATTTTTTTCATGATATATACTGGCAGTTAGATATTACATTAATCCTTGTTGTTTTTCATTGCGTGGTACTTTTCAAAACAGTTTTCTGTTTGAAGAGACAGCAGTTCTTTAACATCAGAAGAAGATGGTCTTCCTCGCTTTTGAACTTCCTCGTATACTTCTTCAACCAACCTATTGCTGCAAGGTTTCGTGCAATGGAATGTGGCCACTTACAGAAGTACAATTTCCACCACCATTTCAACATTTTCAGTATTAAAACATAGCTTGATGTGTCCAATCTGTGACGTGGAGCCAATAATTACGTTTGGCTTCTCTTATTGTTCATCACTGTTTCACTTCTTTCTGTCAATAATGGAGGTTGAATTGTTTCCAGATATTGAAAGCAGCAATACCGTCCACTAACACACATTTCCGTAAGCTAAGATGAAGCGGAAGCCACGTCATACTGTCATACGCAACTGAGAATAACAGAAAGTTACAAAGTCATTGCACAAACTATATTAAATAGGGAAAGTTGTTCTCTTGGAGACAAAACAGTCATCACAGGAGCGATGAAAATATGAACTATTGTCATGTCAAGTGGGACTCTACATCGGAGCACAAGTCTCATGTTTTGTTTTTTTGTTTTTTTTTTGCTAGGGGCTTTACGTCGCACCGACACAGATAGGTCTTATGGCGACGATGGGATAGGAAAGACCTAGGAGTTGGAAGGAAGCGGCCGTGGCCTTAATTAAGGTACAGCCCCAGCATTTGCCTGGTGTGAAAATGGAAAACCACGGAAAACCATCTTCAGGGCTGCCGATAGAGGGATTCGAACCTACTATCTCCCGGATGCAAGCTCACAGCCACGCGCCTCTACGCGCACGGCCAACTCGCCCGGTAGTCTCATGTTTTAATGCCGAGCCCCACTCAACAGAGGGGTACAGAAGGTTCACCCTCCCTCCTACACAGTATCCCCACTGACAACAATCTGCTGTAACCCGATCCTACACATCCACAACTATTGCTACTTGCCTTATATTGTTGAAACCAACATGGAAAATTACCACTTTCTCCTTACCCTTCTTTTTCCCTTCTATTTTTTTCTACATCTGCCTCAATCTGATTCCCGCATAACACTCTACACCCATGTGCCTGACAACTGGGTAAGAACCTCAACCCCACCCTCCTCTCTTGGTCTTCATAACTTCCCTAATCCTACCTCCTCCTTTCTCTCCTTTTCAGAACCGCCTTCCACCTCCCTCCTTCTTTCCTATACTTTGCGTTTCTCTTTTTGCTGATCTACCCTTAGCCCTCATTGGCCCACCTCGAACTGAGGGAGACCTACCTTCATTCCCTCAGCCATTCTTTTACATCTTCTAAGAAATATGAAATAACAACGGAAATACAACAGAAGTCAGAAAAAGGCAATAATGTTTGCTGCACAAAGCAAGTTACTCAATACCTAGACGTATCCTAATTATAAAATACTGCACATTCCTCCATCACACATGGAACATGCTTCAAACGCACCAAAATGTTAAAACAATGGTGGTGCTACTTCATTACCGCAGTCAAGTACACAGGACTCTGCATTCTGCCTGCTGCCATTTCTTGATGGATGCAGTATCCGTCTCTTGGCACAGCCCAGAGCAAAGTGTAGCTTCCACCGAAGTCCCAGTCTCATCCATGGCTGTGACAATATGGAAGCTGCTGTGGCGTGGGTGGTGCTGAGGGGAGCACAACTAGTGTCAGAGTTTTATGAAAGGTGTTGCTCATAGGATCAGTCGTGCTGCAGTGGCACCTTCTGGGAACTACCTCACTCCTCATCTTGCCTAGTAGGCCTCACTTTGGTGCTGCCGTTGGTTGTTGCTCATAGGATCAGTCGTGCTGCAGTAGCACCTTCTGGGGAAAGCAATGGCAAACTACCTCACTCCTCATCTTGCCTAGTAGGCCTCACTTTGGTGCTGCCGATGGTGGTGCTATTTGAGGATCCAACCAAACTCTGGGCTGATGACCTAACAGACAGACACTCTGTGCATCATCAACATTCTGTATAACTTTCATGAGGGGATCTGCAATGGACAAACTGCTGAATGTAATTAATTTTTCTTGATAAACACTAAATGTGTCACCTGAGATTTAGTACCTTGCAATATTGTATCACGTGGGCTACTTTCCATCCTTAAAAATCTGACGAACTTTATTTCTTTTCCTATACCAATTATTCATAGTTATTAACATTAGTACAGTCAATTATCTGTAAACTAGAGAAGAACAAAGGTCACCAGTTTCAAACGGGTGAAGAACGGCTTGTAGGGAACTTAACGAATGGGGTTTGAACCCCACTGTCAGCAGCTTTACCATTTTGACACCAGCCAAATGTTTCCTTCCCACTCCTAGTCTTTTCGTATCCATTGCTGCCGTAAGAGCTCTCCGCGTTGGTGCTAAGTAAACCACTGCATTCAGTCTGCAAGCCTCTGTAAGTCTGCTATGAGCTCCCTGGCCGCATTCTCACTCTCACATGTCTGGGTCTATTATTCTCATAAGTAATATCTCCTCCATTGGCCTCACATTCCAAATTTAGCCTATATCTCATCACTCAAGTGCGTCCTTGCTCTCTTCATGCCTGTCACTTCCAATTTACGAGTAAAATACCCTGAGTCTACTGAAAACTTAACTGGATTTTCACTCCTTTCTTACACAATATCGCTGATCACTGAACCTTCAACTGCTGCACGCCATCCTGGGTCTTTCAGGTTTGTATTTCATGCCAGACTTTCAATCCTCTTATACTTCTTCCCTACTGATATCACATTGGTTTTGAAAACTAATATAACTCTTTTCAAGCTCCGAGATATTAGACTTTCGGCACAATCTGCCACTAAGACCAAGTCGTCGGCACAGCCCAAACTGCTTACTACATTTCCACCACTTGAATCACTACGTGCTATCTGATGTCTTTCAGTGCATGATCCAAGTACATGATTGACACACAAAAGCAACAGAGCTGAAAAAGTGAGTGCCATTTATGTTAGCTGAGTATCACATTCACCCCTCAGATGTCTGTGGTGATATCTACAGGGCAGCAACTGGATTATTTTAACCCACTTGACAACGTAGAGTGTAAGAAGCTGATTTTAAATTGTAATTCAAAACTTTGAGCTAAATAGCTCATTAACAGGATCTTGCACGCTTGACAGTTGGTAATGCGTATGTATACCACTCCAGATCGGTGGATGAGCAGTGAGACGGTCCTTACGTGTGTCGATTATCTTCCAATAAGCGTGATAAGACTGGATACAAACTTAAGGGGGCCTGATAACAGTACAAGAAAAGTTTAGTGATCCAATGTGTTGAGTTTGATGAACATTACAAGATAAAATCAATATTTTCAGCCTATGTGTAAAATAATGGAGCCTGTCTTTGTACATTTCAACATGTGGACACTTATTGCACACCATATAAATGTAATTAAAATTACAAGCATCTTTTATAAATGTGTAGCCTACTTACCTCCTTAGTGGACTCGGGTTCACATTTAATGATCTGTGGGTCCTCCATTATCTATAACATGAACACAATAGTCAGAACAAGCACATGGCTACGGCCTCACAAATATTAATTAAAAAGGAATCTTTGAAATATGTAAATATTGACCATGTCATTTTAGTTTGCTATTTCTTGACATCTAAACTGTGCACTTATCCCACAAGGGAAATAGCTTATTTTTACTTTACAGATTAAATAAAAATGTTGAATAGCAATCAAGAAATCCGAAGAAAAGCAGCTCAATTTCTTATGTGTGATAAAAGAGTAGTGCTACGCAAATTTCAGGCTGGGAAGAAGGAGATGAGCTGTTAGTGGAGTCATCAGTCCATAGACTAGTTTGATACAGCTCCCAATGCCAGCCTAATCATTTCTATGTAAATACTCCATCCTGCATATGCTCTTATCTGCTTGTGGTATTCATACCTTGATCTACCCGTACCACTCTTACTGCCTACACTTTCCTGAACAAGTCCTGGGTGTCTAAAGATGTGTCCTATCATTCTATCTCTTCGACTCATCAAATTTAGCCACATTGATCTCCTCTCACCAATTCAATTCAGTATCTCTTCATTCACGATTCGATCCCTCCAGCTCGCTTTCAACACTCTTCTGTAACACCACATTTCAAAAGCTTCTATTCTCTTTCTTTCTGAGCTAGTTATCATACATGTCTCACTTCCATACAATGCTATACTCCAGACGAAAGTCTTCAGAAACATCTTCCTAATTCCTATATCAATGTTTGAAGTGAGCAAATTACTTTTCTGAAGAAAGTTCTTCCTTCCTTGAGCTAGTCTGTATTTTATGTCCACCTTATTCTGCCATCGTTACTCATTTTACTATTGAACTAACAATATCCATCTAAATCCTTAAAGACTTAATTTCCTAATTTAATATTTCCTGCATTAACTGCCTTCGTTCAACTGCACTCCATTACTTTTGTTTTGGACTTATTTACTTTCATCTTCTACTCCTTACATCCACACCATTCAGCTCTTCTGCAGACTCAGATATCTTTGGCAAATCTCAGGGTTTTCCATGGATTGCGATTCTGTTTCCAGATTTCTCTTTGATTTCCCTAATTGCCTGTTCTATATAAACATTGAAAAGAAGGGGGAACAAGCTGCAACCTTGCCTCACTCCTTTCTGGATTGCTGCTGCTTTTCAAAGCCCTCTATTCTTATAACTACAGACTGATTATAGATAATTCTTTGTTCTCAGTAACTGATCCTGATCAACTTCAGAATTTCAAATAGTTTGGTCCAATCACCATTATCAAATGCCTTTTCTAGATCTATGAACACAATGTACATGGGCTTCTGTTTCTTAATTTCACCCACTAAGATCAGAAATAAAGTCAGGATTGCTTCACATGTTCAAACATTTCTTCTGAATGAAATTGATCTTCTCCCAACTCAGCTTCAACTTCTCTTTCCATTCTTCTGTAAATAATATGTGTTAACATTTTCCAGGCATGAGATACTAACCCAACGGTGCGGTAGTTTTCACACTTGTCAGCATCAGCTTTTAGGGAATAGGTATAAGAATATTCTGCCAAAAATCGGAGGGCACTTCTCCTGTCTCATTCATCTTACACACTAAATGGAATAACCTCTCCATGCTGGTTTCTCCTACGGCAGACAGTAATTCTGAGTGTATGTCATAAATACGGGGTGCCTTGTTCCTACTTAGGTCTCTCAAAGCTCTGTCAAATTCTGACCTCAAAATTGGGTCTCCCATGTCATCAGCATCAACAGCCTCTTCTTATTCCTGAACCATACGATCTACTTCTTTACTCTGATACAACTGTCGAATATGTTCATGCCATCTTTCTGCTTTATCTTCTTTCCTTAGAAGTGCTCTTCGACCTGAGCTCTTATTATTCATACACCTAGATTTCCTTTCTCTGAAAGTTTCTGCAGTTTTCCTGTATGCAGAATCTTCCATTCCTAGAACCATAGAACCTTCAACATCCTTGCACTTCGGCTTCAGCGATACTTACTTCGCTGACTTGCAGCCTCAATCTACTTCATTCTATATTCATTTGTTTTCTTTTCTGCTCTCTTATTTCTTGTATTTCATCACTAAGGTCTGGTATTTCCTGACTTATCCACTGATTCTCAGTTAGTCCTTCCTGCCTTCCTTCCTTCCTTCCTAACATTTCTTCAGCAGCCCTACTGACCTAATTTTAAATGACTGCCCATGTTTCCTTCTGCCTTTACATTTAGTCCTTGTGCAACATGTTCCTTGAAATAATCCCTTGGACTCTTTTCTTTCAGCTTGCCTAGATATCTCCTTGTTTTCCTTCCCTTCTTTAACTTCATGACCAACAAGTTGTGGTCAGAGTCCACGTTTGCTCCTGGGAAAATTTTGCAATCCAACAAGTGGTTTCTGAATTTCTGCCTAATGGTAATGAAGTCTATTTGATACCTTCCAGTGTCACTAAGTTTCATCCATGTATACAGCCATCGTTTGTGGAGTTTGATCCAATTATTAGCAAGGACTAACTTATAATTGGTGCTGAATTCAACCAGCTAACTTCCTCCTTCATTCCTTTGCCCCAATCCAAATTCTATTAGTGCATTACGTTCACTTCCTTAGCCTACCGTTGCACTCCATTCACCGATCACAATTAAATTATATGCAACAAGTTCCAACTTGTACATTAGGGAAGCTTCCACCTTTCCATCAATTCAAAATTTTACGATTTTTTTAGATTAGAATAATAAAATTTATTTTAAAAGATTTTTGTTGGTACATGTTTCATTTTCCATGCACAACATCTTTAGTTGTGAGCTAGAATGAACAACACTCAAAACAACTTGTCCTTAACCAGATAACAGGTTTCAATCTGAAACGGGTCAGAGGGTTTCTCTTCGTTTCATCATTTGGCACCACTTGATGTAAAAGACAAGTTCATGAAAAGCCAGTTCAAAACTACCCTACCATTAATGGAACTTAAAATTTTGCAATAAAAAATTAAAACAGTAATGTGCAGCTCTGGAAGTTCTTGTAGCATTCAACCTTTCTGTAATGAAAAGGGGAACATTCTGCCAGAAGAAATGAACGAGGCCTAATTGTGTTCAAGTTGGCAAGCAACTGTTTGGGAGTATTCGAGCCCAAATCATGTGACTAACCTCACAGGCCTCCTACTGTACTCATGGAAGGGAGGTAAGCAGCACTGAGTGCACCAGGCCTCCTACTGTACTCAAGGAAAGGAGGAAAGCTGCACTGAGTGGACCAGGCCTCCTACTGTACTCAAGGAAAGCAGCACTGAGTGCACCAGGCCTCCTACTGTACTCAAGAAAAATAGGAAAGCAGGACTGAGTGCATCAGGCCCCCTACTGTACTCAAGGAAAGCAGCACTGAGTGCACCAGGCCTCCTACTGTACTCAAGGAAAGCTGCACTGAGTGCACCAGGCCTCCTACTGTACTCAAGGAAAGCTGCACTGAGTGCACCAGGCCTCCTACTGTACTCAAGGAAAGCTGCACTGAGTGCACCAGGCCTCCTACTGTACTCAAGGAAAGCAGCACTGAGTGCACCAGGCTTATTACTGTACTCAAGGAACACAGCACTGAGTGCACCAGGCCTCCTACTATACTCAAGGAAAGTAGCACTGAGTGCACCAGGCTTATTACTGTACTCAAGGAAAGCAGCACTGAGTGCACCAGGCTTATTACTGTACTCAAGGAAAGCTGCACTGAGTGCACCAGGCCTCCTACTGTACTCAAGGAAAGCAGCACTGAGTGCACCAGGCCTCCTACTGTACTCAAGGAAAGCAGCACTGAGTGCACCAGGCCTCCTACTGTACTCAAGGAAAGCAGCACTGAGTGCACCAGGCCTCCTACAGCACTCAAGGAAAGCAGCACTGAGTGGACCAGGCTTATTACTGTACTCAAGGAAAGCAGCACTGAGTGCACCAGGCCTCCTACTGTACTCAAGGAAAGCAGCACTGAGTGCACCAGGCTTATTACTGTACTCAAGGAAAGCTGCACTGAGTGCACCAGGCTTATTACTGTACTCAAGGAAAGCAGCACTGAGTGCACCAGGCCTCCTACTGTACTCAAGGAAAGCAGCACTGAGTGCACCAGGCCTCCTACTGTACTCAAGGAAAGCAGCACTGAGTGCACCAGGCTTATTACTGTACTCAAGGAAAGCAGCACTGAGTGCACCAGGCCTCCTACTGTACTCAAGGAAAGCAGCACTGAGTGCACCAGGCTTATTACTGTACTCAAGGAAAGCTGCACTGAGTGCACCAGGCTTATTACTGTACTCAAGGAAAGCAGCACTGAGTGCACCAGGCCTCCTACTGTACTCAAGGAAAGCAGCACTGAGTGGACCAGGCTTATTACTGTACTCAAACAAAGCAGCACTGAGTGCACCAGGCCTCCTACAGCACTCAAGGAAAGCAGCACTGAGTGCACCAGGCTTATTACTGTACTCAAGGAAAGCAGCACTGAGTGCACCAGGCCTCCTACTGTACTCAAGGAAAGTAGCACTGAGTGCACCAGGCTTATTACTGTACTCAAGGAAAGCAGCACTGAGTGCACCAGGCTTATTACTGTACTCAAGGAAAGCAGCACTGAGTGCACCAGGCCTCCTACTGTACTCAAGGAAAGCAGCACTGAGAACACCAGGCCTCCTACTGTACTCAAGGAAAGCAGCACTGAGTGGACCAGGCTTATTACTGTACTCAAACAAAGCAGCACTGAGTGCACCAGGCCTCCTACTGTACTCAAGGAAAGCAGCACTGAGTGCACCAGGCTTATTACTGTACTCAAACAAAGTAGCACTGAGTGCACCAGGCTTATTACTGTACTCAAGGAAAGCAGCACTGAGTGCACCAGGCCTCCTACTGTACTCAAGGAAAGCAGCACTGAGTGCACCAGGCTTATTACTGTACTCAAGGAAAGCAGCACTGAGTGCACCAGGCCTCCTACTGTACTCAAGGAAAGCAGCACTGAGTGCACCAGGCTTATTACTGTACTCAAGGAAAGCAGCACTGAGTGCACCAGGCCTCCTACTGTACTCAAGGAAAGCAGCACTGAGTGCACCAGGCCTCCTACTGTACTCAAGGAAAGTAGCACTGAGTGCACCAGGCCTCCTACTGTACTCAAGGAAAGCAGCACTGAGTGCACCAGGCTTATTACTGTACTCAAGGAAAGCAGCACTGAGTGGACCAGGCCTCCTACTGTACTCAAGGAAAGTAGCACTGAGTGCACCAGGCCTCCTACTGTACTCAAGGAAAGTAGCACTGAGTGCACCAGGCTTATTACTGTACTCAAACAAAGTAGCACTGAGTGCACCAGGCCTCCTACTGTACTCAAGGAAAGCTGCACTGAGTGCACCAGGCTTATTACTGTACTCAAACAAAGCAGCACTGAGTGCACCAGGCCTCCTACAGCACTCAAGGAAAGCAGCACTGAGTGCACCAGGCTTATTACTGTACTCAAACAAAGCAGCACTGAGTGCACCAGGCCTCCTACAGCACTCAAGGAAAGCAGCACTGAGTGCACCAGGCTTATTACTGTACTCAAGGAAAGCAGCACTGAGTGCACCAGGCCTCCTACTGTACTCAAGGAAAGCAGCACTGAGTGCACCAGGCTTATTACTGTACTCAAGGAAAGTAGCACTGAGTGCACCAGGCTTATTACTGTACTCAAGGAAAGCAGCACTGAGTGCACCAGGCTTATTACTGTACTCAAGGAAAGCAGCACTGAGTGCACCAGGCCTCCTACTGTACTCAAGGAAAGCAGCACTGAGAACACCAGGCCTCCTACTGTACTCAAGGAAAGCAGCACTGAGTGGACCAGGCTTATTACTGTACTCAAACAAAGCAGCACTGAGTGCACCAGGCCTCCTACTGTACTCAAGGAAAGCAGCACTGAGTGCACCAGGCTTATTACTGTACTCAAACAAAGTAGCACTGAGTGCACCAGGCTTATTACTGTACTCAAGGAAAGCAGCACTAAGTGCACCAGGCTTATTACTGTACTCAAACAAAGTAGCACTGAGTGCACCAGGCCTCCTACTGTACTCAAGGAAAGCTGCACTGGGTGCACCAGGCCTCCTACTGTACTCAAGGAAAGCAGCACTGAGTGCACCAGGCCTCCTACTGTACTCAAGGAAAGCTGCACTGAGTGCACCAGGCCTCCTACTGTACTCAAGGAAAGCTGCACTGGGTGCACCAGGCCTCCTACTGTACTCAAGGAAAGCTGCACTGAGTGCACCAGGCTTATTACTGTACTCAAGGAAAGTAGCAATGAGTGCACCAGGCCTCCTACTGTACTCAAGGAAAGCTGCACTGGGTGCACCAGGCCTCCTACTGTACTCAAGGAAAGCTGCACTGAGTGCACCAGGCCTCCTACTGTACTCAAGGAAAGTAGCACTGAGTGCACCAGGCCTCCTACAGCACTCAAGGAAAGCAGCACTGAGTGCACCAGGCTTATTACTGTACTCAAGGAAAGCAGCACTGAGTGCACCAGGCCTCCTAGTGTACTCAAGGAAAGCAGCACTGAGTGCACCAGGCCTCCTACTGTACTCAAGGAAAGTAGCACTGAGTGCACCAGGCTTATTACTGTACTCAAGGAAAGCAGCACTGAGAACACCAGGCCTCCTACTGTACTCAAGGAAAGCTGCACTGAGTGCACCAGGCTTATTACTGTACTCAAACAAAGCAGCACTGAGTGCACCAGGCTTATTACTGTACTCAAGGAAAGTAGCACTGAGTGCACCAGGCCTCATACTGTACTCAAGGAAAGCAGCACTGAGTGCACCAGGCCTCCTACTGTACTCAAGGAAAGTAGCACTGAGTGCACCAGGCCTCCTACTGTACTCAAGGAAAGCAGCACTGAGTGCACCAGGCCTCCTACTGTACTCAAGGAAAGCTGCACTGAGTGCACCAGGCTTATTACTGTACTCAAACAAAGCAGCACTGAGTGCACCAGGCCTCCTACTGTACTCAAGGAAAGCAGCACTGAGTGCACCAGGCCTCCTACTGTACTCAAGGAAAGCAGCACTGAGTGCACCAGGCTTATTACTGTACTCAAACAAAGCAGCACTGAGTGCACCAGGCCTCCTACTGTACTCAAGGAAAGCAGCACTGAGTGCACCAGGCCTCCTACTGTACTCAAGGAAAGTAGCACTGAGTGCACCAGGCTTATTACTGTACTCAAGGAAAGCAGCACTGAGTGCACCAGGCCTCCTACTGTACTCCAGGAAAGCAGCACTGAGTGCACCAGGCCTCCTACTGTACTCAAGGAAAGCAGCACTGAGTGCACCAGGCTTATTACTGTACTCAAGGAAAGCAGCACTGAGTGCACCAGGCCTCCTACTGTACTCAAGGAAAGCTGCACTGAGTGCACCAGGCCTCCTACTGTACTCAAGGAAAGCAGCACTGAGTGCACCAGGCCTCCTACTGTACTCAAGGAAAGCAGCACTGAGTGCACCAGGCCTCCTACTGTACTCAAGGAAAGTAGCACTGAGTGCACCAGGCCTCCTACTGTACTCAAGGAAAGCAGCACTGAGTGCACCAGGCCTCCTACTGTACTCAAGGAAAGCAGCACTGAGTGCACCAGGCCTCCTACTGTACTCAAGGAAAGCAGCACTGAGTGCACCAGGCCTCCTACTGTACTCAAGGAAAGTAACACTGAGTGCACCAGGCCTCCTACTGTACTCAAGGAAAGCAGCACTGAGTGCACCAGGCCTCCTACTGTACTCAAGGAAAGTAGCACTGAGTGCACCAGGCCTCCTACTGTACTCAAGGAAAGCAGCACTGAGTGCACCAGGCTTATTACTGTACTCAAACAAAGCAGCACTGAGTGCACCAGGCCTCCTACTGTACTCAAGGAAAGTAGCACTGAGTGCACCAGGCCTCCTACTGTACTCAAGGAAAGCTGCACTGAGTGCACCAGGCTTATTACTGTACTCAAGGAAAGCAGCACTGAGTGCACCAGGCTTATTACTGTACTCAAGGAAAGCAGCACTGAGTGCACCAGGCTTATTACTGTACTCAAGGAAAGCTGCACTGAGTGCACCAGGCCTCCTACTGTACTCAAGGAAAGCTGCACTGAGTGCACCAGGCTTATTACTGTACTCAAGGAAAGCAGCACTGAGTGCACCAGGCTTATTACTGTACTCAAGGAAAGTAGCACTGAGTGCACCAGGCTTATTACTGTACTCAAGGAAAGCTGCACTGAGTGCACCAGGCTTATTACTGTACTCAAGGAAAGCAGCACTGAGTGCACCAGGCTTATTACTGTACTCAAGGAAAGCAGCACTGAGTGCACCAGGCTTATTACTGTACTCAAGGAAAGCTGCACTGAGTGCACCAGGCCTCCTACTGTACTCAAAGAAAGCTGCACTGAGTGCACCAGGCTTATTACTGTACTCAAGGAAAGCAGCACTGAGTGCACCAGGCTTATTACTGTACTCAAGGAAAGCAGCACTGAGTGCACCAGGCCTCCTACTGTACTCAAGGAAAGTAGCACTGAGTGCACCAGGCTTATTACTGTACTCAAGGAAAGCTGCACTGAGTGCACCAGGCTTATTACTGTACTCAAGGAAAGTAGCACTGAGTGCACCAGGCTTATTACTGTACTCAAGGAAAGTAGCACTGAGTGCACCAGGCTTATTACTGTACTCAAGGAAAGCAGCACTGAGTGCACCAGGCTTATTACTGTACTCAAGGAAAGCAGCACTGAGTGCACCAGGCCTCCTACTGTACTCAAGGAAAGTAGCACTGAGTGCACCAGGCTTATTACTGTACTCAAGGAAAGTAGCACTGAGTGCACCAGGCTTATTACTGTACTCAAGGAAAGTAGCACTGAGTGCACCAGGCTTATTACTGTACTCAAGGAAAGCTGCACTGAGTGCACCAGGCTTATTACTGTACTCAAGGAAAGTCGCACTGAGTGCACCAGGCCTCCTACTGTACTCAAGGAAAGCAGCACTGAGTGCACCAGGCCTCCTACTGTACTCAAGGAAAGCTGCACTGAGTGCACCAGGCCTCCTACTGTACTCAAGGAAAGCAGCACTGAGTGCACCAGGCTTATTACTGTACTCAAGGAAAGCAGCACTGAGTGCACCAGGCCTCCTACTGTACTCAAGGAAAGCAGCACTGAGTGCACCAGGCCTCCTACAGCACTCAAGGAAAGCAGCACTGAGTGCACCAGGCTTATTAATGTACTCAAGGAAAGCAGCACTGAGTGCACCAGGCTTATTACTGTACTCAAGGAAAGTAGCACTGAGTGCACCAGACTTATTACTGTACTCAAGGAAAGCAGCACTGAGTGCACCAGGCCTCCTACTGTACTCAAGGAAAGCAGCACTGAGTGCACCAGGCCTCCTACAGCACTCAAGGAAAGCAGCACTGAGTGCACCAGGCTTATTAATGTACTCAAGGAAAGCAGCACTGAGTGCACCAGGCCTCCTACTGTACTCAAGGAAAGTAGCACTGAGTGCACCAGGCCTCCTACTGTACTCAAGGAAAGCTGCACTGAGTGCACCAGGCTTATTACTGTACTCAAGGAAAGCTGCACTGAGTGCACCAGGCTTATTACTGTACTCAAGGAAAGCTGCACTGAGTGCACCAGGCTTATTACTGTACTCAAGGAAAGCAGCACTGAGTGCACCAGGCCTCCTACTGTACTCAAGGAAAGTAGCACTGAGTGCACCAGGCCTCCTACTGTACTCAAGGAAAGTAGCACTGAGTGCACCAGGCTTATTACTGTACTCAAGGAAAGCAGCACTGAGTGCACCAGGCCTCCTACTGTACTCAAGGAAAGTAGCACTGAGTGCACCAGGCCTCCTACTGTACTCAAGGAAAGTAGCACTGAGTGCACCAGGCTTATTACTGTACTCAAGGAAAGCAGCACTGAGTGCACCAGGCTTATTACTGTACTCAAGGAAAGCAGCACTGAGTGCACCAGGCTTATTACTGTACTCAAGGAAAGCAGCACTGAGTGCACCAGGCCTCCTACTGTACTCAAGGAAAGCAGCACTGAGTGCACCAGGCCTCCTACAGCACTCAAGGAAAGTAGCACTGAGTGCACCAGGCCTCCTACTGTACTCAAGGAAAGCAGCACTGAGAACACCAGGCCTCCTAGTGTACTCAAGGAAAGTAGCACTGAGTGCACCAGGCCTCCTACTGTACTCAAGGAAAGCAGCACTGAGTGCACCAGGCCTCCTACTGTACTCAAGGAAAGCAGCACTGAGTGCACCAGGCCTCCTACTGTACTCAAGGAAAGTAGCACTGAGTGCACCAGGCTTATTACTGTACTCAAGGAAAGTAGCACTGAGTGCACCAGGCCTCCTAGTGTACTCAAGGAAAGCAGCACTGAGTGCACCAGGCCTCCTACTGTACTCAAGGAAAGCAGCACTGAGTGCACCAGGCCTCCTACTGTACTCAAGGAAAGCAGCACTGAGTGCACCAGGCTTATTACTGTACTGAAGGAAAGCAGCACTGAGTGCACCAGGCTTATTACTGTACTCAAGGAAAGCAGCACTGAGTGCACCAGGCTTATTACTGTACTCAAGGAAAGCAGCACTGAGTGCACCAGGCCTCCTACTGTACTCAAGGAAAGTAGCACTGAGTGCACCAGGCCTCCTACTGTACTCAAGGAAAGTAGCACTGAGTGCACCAGGCTTATTACTGTACTGAAGGAAAGCAGCACTGAGTGCACCAGGCCTCCTACTGTACTCAAGGAAAGTAGCACTGAGTGCACCAGGCCTCCTACTGTACTCAAGGAAAGCAGCACTGAGTGCACCAGGCTTATTACTGTACTCAAGGAAAGCAGCACTGAGTGCACCAGGCCTCCTACTGTACTCAAGGAAAGTAGCACTGAGTGCACCAGGCTTATTACTGTACTCAAGGAGAGCAGCACTGAGTGCACCAGGCTTATTACTGTACTCAAGGAAAGCAGCACTGAGTGCACCAGGCTTATTACTGTACTGAAGGAAAGCAGCACTGAGTGCACCAGGCCTCCTACTGTACTCAAGGAAAGTAGCACTGAGTGCACCAGGCTTATTACTGTACTCAAGGAAAGGAGGTAAGCAGCACAGTGTGTCCCGGGCCTCCTACTGAAGTTGACTTGCATATTTCACATGATTTTATGCCAAATTTTGCAGAGATTAGAGGTGTGTATTGCCTAAATTACAACCTACCCTGCCATAGCATTAGTGTACCATCAACTACGATGTTCTGTTCTGTAACTTATTTTTCAGGTAGGGCATAATCAGATAAATTTTGAAAAGTTTGGAATATTTATGACATGTATTAACTACCTCATTTTAAAATATGTGCATAATATTTCTAATTGATTCAAATCTATCCACTGTAATAACAGACCCAAACAATGGTGTAGCTTTGTATTATACCTGAACTGTGAGGTAGGCCCCTCCGGCTCTTCTGTAGTGTAGGCATTTATATTATACCTGAACTGTGAGTTAGGCCTCTCCGGCTCTTCTGTAGTGTAGGCATTTGTATTATACCTGAACTGTGAGTTAGGCCTCTCCGGCTCTTCTGTAGTGTTCCCTACTTCACGAAATCTGTTAAGGAACAGATGCGCAACTCTAACACAGAGAAAGAAATGTTGCTTTTCTAAGTTTGATCATTTAGTCCTTATGCTTTGTTTATGTTGGCACCCCTGCTAGTATTGCTCTGTTCCTAAAACCCTATTCTCCAATCACATCTTTACTTTCTTTTCCTTCTGGTAAGTTGAGCTCGATTACTCTCTGAGGGGCGGGATTTGTTCGAGTCTGTTGAGCATCAGAGAGGATGTGGAGTGTCGGCCAGCATGAGAATGGACTGACAAGGGAGGCAGAATACCAAACATGTGATCTACCTGCATGTGTACCTAGGAGAATTACTATGCCTCCATTTTAGAATGTAATTTTCAGTTTGTGTTCACCTTGAAACTTCAATATGTAGGAACTTTTCTGGCCCCTGTTCTCCTTCTTCAGATATGAAACTTCCAGCTGATGGGACCTTGTAAAATGTAAGGGAGCACGAGTGATGTTAAACTTCATCTCTACTTAAAATTTGGTGACTAAGACTTTTCCTAACCATTAAAATGTAATCTCTTCCTTTTCGCCTTTAAACTTTTCCATAACATGGTCACTTGGTAGTATGGACAGCCTCTGCTTCATCGGACCCTGTGCCCAATTAGGTAAATGTGTATTTTCTCTGGAGTGCTGGGGTTTTGCCTCAAATCATTTTGATTTTCAACCCTTTATTTTCAGTTTAACCTTTCTCGTTCTTCCTTGACTTCTGTGGGATTTCTGCCCATTATTTACTGTTGTGTAAATAACGGCTGTAATATGGCTTATGTATTGCTCTTTCTCTTGGTAATATGTCAAATGTATTCCTAGATTCATGACCCTTTAAAATTTATGTTAAATCATTTGAGACCCTTACTTTTGGTTCTAGACAATGAAATTACTGGGTTCAAGACACACCTGGCAAATTGCATCAGAAGCGACGGCTCGATGGGTGTTTAACATGCCCTGTTCTAAACCCATTATGTAACAACATCCAAGATGTAATTCTTCTGTGAGTGTATGAGCTTCTGTGCTGACGTAGGGAAAATTACTCTGAGCTTTCAGGCTCCCCTTGTTAAACAGCTGATGAGCTGTCCTGTAGTGTTTGGACATTCTCACTTTGTGATCTTACTGAGCAACTTCTACATAGTCTATTATATTATTATTGCAATATTAAAACTTTCTTCTGTTGAAAAATGTTAATAGATTTGTCTTGAAGTTTAATTTTTGCTTTGTCCTGCCTTTCACCGCTCATGCTTCCTTCCCTCTGTGAACCACAGAGATGTCTGCAGCAATACCCGTAAGCATAAAAAGATCAATTACAATGTGTATTTGATTCTTCATGAATGGTTTCCAGTCCTGCATGCTGGAACAAAGTGGTACAAATGAGCCCCTAGATATTTGTTTCACGAACTATTAGTTCCACTAACTCTTCCATAAAGATCTTAAAAAACCTTCTCACCATTACTTTCCCCAAGTGCTTCATTCTGAGTTCCTGGGATCCTTATAAACTGTTCAATTTGACCCACATAATTAGACATGTTTTCCCATTTCCATTCAAGAAAGATGGAATGAAAGACAGCGGGAGATAAGGAAAATAGATGAGAAAGAATCGTCTCAAGAAAGCCCTGAATAGACAAAATTTATGATTATTTTGACATTCCTGCGATTCCCCGAGAGGAAATGAAGAAGTGTGCTGATAGCACAGTGCTGCCCCAGGTGCTGGAGCTAACATCACTCTCAAATTTCAGGGACAAAATACTACTGAACCAGAGATCAAGGAACCTTCTGCTTCAAGGAGAAAAACGAACAGCTTCAATCATAACTGCTAGACCATAGTACAGAACATGCGTGTACCGCTCTGACAGGTTGATCTTGATGAACTAGTCAAAATCAAAATCCCTTTATTTGCAAATGAGGTGTCTACCTCAGTGGCAAATGGTACACTAAAATACATTATTGTCAAGCACTAAATATTAAATTAACAAGAGAAAAAAATTTTCCTATAATACAATATTATACAATTAACGCTAACAATTTTTTCTATTAAACACACAGCTCATCCTTAATAAATTTATATTGTTTACAAAATTCTACTTATAATATCTCCTGTACTACTTACAAATATAGTCAACTGATATACAGTATGTGGAATTACTTCAAATCATACTGTACAACTGGTATAAGATTAAAATTTACATTGCATTTATTTATTTACTTTTTTTTTTTACCCGTTCTAGAACCTAAGTAGCATAACGACCTGCTGCGTCTTAACCAGAGCCCCTTTTGCCAATACTTTTCAGAGTTCCTGAAGGGCCTTCACAGCTACCGTAGCAGTCCCAGGGCCCTCGAAGTCCCCACTGTATTTCACCCCTACAGGCAGTACCCCACTTCGGCTGTCCAAACTCCATAGACCAGGGGATGGAATTAATTTAATCACACACATTTTTTATGTACAATAGCCTGCACTGGTCAAATGCCCTCGAACATGTTTATTTTTTCTGTTGCTGTTTATTCTCTTCTTGAATATCTGTACAGATTTTGGAAAAGGATCAAACACTACTCCTGGTAAACTGTTCCACTCCTTCACACCCTTCCCAATGAATGAAAATTTACCCCAATTGCTTCCGCTAAAATTCCTTCTAATTTTATTTTTTGTGGTCAGTCCTGC
This sequence comes from Anabrus simplex, assembly GCF_040414725.1. Lineage (NCBI taxonomy): Eukaryota > Metazoa > Arthropoda > Insecta > Orthoptera > Tettigoniidae > Anabrus > Anabrus simplex. The sequence goes on from NC_090270.1 coordinate 349,313,779, forward strand.
CGATATAATTATTTTCCAACTGAAGCCTCTCACAGATTTCTCCCATGCTGCTTCTCCTGCATAGGCTCTATATACTCCTATAAGTCTAGATTTCTCCCTTCCCTTACTTAAAGTTTCCCACCCTAGTTCCTTTAACATTTCTGATACAATACTCTTTCTCCTGAAATCCGCCGTTACAAATCTTGCTGCTTTCCTCTGCACACTATCTACTTCTTTTATTAGATATTCTTGGTGAGGATCCCAAACACTGTTTGCATATTCCAATAATGGTCGAACCATACTTCAGTAACTTTTCTCTTTTAATTCTTTGTTGCATCCTTTAAGTAGCCTCATTATGACATGTAACGATCTGTATGCTTTCCCAACAATGTCATCAACATGACTCTTCCAGTGCAAATTACTTTCAAATCTCACACCTAAGTATTTGCACTTGCAATCTTTTGGGATAACTACCTCGTCCAAAGTATATTCAAATTCAGTTTTAAAGCTCCTGTTTGTAGAAGTTGTAGCAGTTGATTTGCCTCCATTAACCTTCACATTATTTTCTTCAACCTATTGTTGGATACTTTCAAGGTCCCGTTATAATTCTGAACAATCCTCAATGTTAATTATTTCCCTATAAACAATTATGTCATCTGCATACAATCTTATTTTTGATGTTATATTGTTCCCTAAATCATTTGCGTATATTAAGAAAAGTAACAGACCGATTATACTACCCTGTGCAATTCCCTTCCAAACTTTCTCTTCCTGCTATACATTATTTCCTAGTTTGACTTTCTGAACCCTTGAATTTAGAAATGTCTTTTCCAACGTGTAACCCTTACGTCCAATCCTATTCCCTCCAATTTCTTTTAATAATATTCCATGTTCCACTCTATCAAAGGCTTTGGAAAGATCTATGGCTATGCAATCTAACTGGCCTCCTGAATCCAACTGATCTGATATGTCCTGCTGAAATCCCACCAGTTGTGCCTCACACGAAAATTTCTTTCTAAATCCTTACTGGCTCCTTATGAACCAATTTTTATCATCACATATCCCTCTGATGTACTTAGATATTAAACTCTCCAGTATTTTACAAACTATACTGGTCAGGCTGATTGGTCTGTAGTTCTCTGGTTTCCTTTTATCACCCTTTCCTTTATAAATTGGTATTATTATAGATTCCTTCCATTCCTTTGGTATTACACTATTATTTATGACATAGTCAAAGAGAAATTTTAAATAAGGCACAATGTACCACCCCATTGTCTTTAACACCTTCCCAGTAATTTGATCACTTCCTGCTGCTTTTCCTTGCTGAAGCAGTTGGATTCCTCTGAAAATATCTTCATTTGTGAATGAGAAGCTTCTTGATTCCCTGTGTCTCTCCCTCTCTATCTTCTGTTTCGGTTTCCAACTCCTGACAATCTTCTACTGAATCTCTGAATTCTCTACTAAAGAGGTTTGTCTTCTCAGTATCTGTTAAATAGTGTTCACCCCCTTCTCCCACCATTGTAGGAATTTGGATTCATTTTCCTTTTTGATTCCTGATATATGAATACAGCTTTTTCCATTTCCCTTTGTGGTCATTACCCTCTTGAAGTATGCCATTCATATAATTCTCTTTTGCTTCCTTTTTCACTCTATTCAGTTTCATCATTAGCTGTTTTCTAGTTTTTCTACTCTCCCTACCCTCTTTGATTTTCCTGTTTACTATTCTACATTTTCTTATTCATTTTATTATTTCCCTTGTATAATAAACAGGGTCTGAGGTCACTTTACCCTTCTTGACAGGTACAAATCTCTTCTCTCCTTCCCAAACGATTCCTTTAAATTTAGCCCTATCCACATTACTCCCTTCACGTATCCAACAACTGAATTGTGATTTAAGGCAAGTCCCAAATTCATCGTTAGTTTTTTTTTTGTACACTTTCTTGTCTTGTGTGACCCTCTTATTAAGTATTTTTGGTACGAGTCCTACATCCATTATTACAGCCTTATGGTCTCCTATTCCTTCAATTACCTCAGTTTTATCAACAATTTCCCATTGTTTAACCAAGAATACATCTAGTAAGTTATTGAGACAAGTCGGTTCTTATTATATTATTATTATATTATTATATTTGCCTTTATTTGTAGTGGCGAAGTTAGGACTCATGGTCCTCTCTTACACTTAACCACACTTCATTAACATAGTACATCTGAGAGCAATATTCATAATCTTATCTTAAAACTACCATTACAAACTAGAAACAAAATATGAAACATAATAACATAAACTCTATAAATATTCTTAGTCATGTCTTAAACTATCGTTACAAATTAAAAGTTGATTGACACTAAATACCCTAAGCACAGTAAACGTACATTCATACACACATTCACTCTGCCAGATTCATTCAGCCTGGCGGCACATATCGAGGAGATGCTCACGGCAAGACAACTTGAAGGAATTTAAGGATTGTATGGCTCTAATGTTGTGGGGGAGAGAATTCCATATTCTAGCTCCATTTGCAACAAAGGAACGGCTGAATGCTGCTGACCTGCTGAGAGGGATAGCAAGTGTACTGCAAGTGTAGTGCAAGTGTTCTTGTACTACTTGTATAAATCCTCCCTCCCAAATTAACTTATTTGCCAGTTTCTGTTCATGGGCTTCACTTGCAGCTCCATTCCATTCAACTTCAGGCAAATTTAGATCTCCCCCAATTATTACCATATCATTATTGTTTTTATGAGTATAATCTATTATTTTCTTAAAGATTTCCATGTCTCTTTCCTCTCTTCCAGGCCTGTATGTTCCTATAATTCCCACCTCCTTCATATTATCACAAACTAATTTTATCCCTAATATTTCATCTGTTTCATCGGTAAACCATTCATGTGAACAATAAGTTTCCTTCACCAGAATAAACACCCCCCCTCCCTTTTTTATCTCCTCGGTCTCTACGATAGACTGTGTACCCTTCTGGAAATACTCCTCTATTACCCACCCCTTCTCTCAACCACGATTCCACTCCTATCACCACATCTGTCTCATAAGATTCCATCAATGTACCCAATTTTAATTGTTTATTTACTACACTCTGACAGTTTACCAAGAGCAATCTCAGACCACCTTCCTCCCTAAAACTTGACTGTTGCAATTGGGTAACTTGAAATTCCTTACTTTCCTGAGTTTAATTTTCTATTTGGTTGAGACAACTTGAAGTACAGGTGGCTCATTCTACTAGTTTTCCTGGTCAGTATAATAACGCAAGGGAGTTGCCTGTTTTACAGTACTTATCTTAAGATTAACAAAATCTAGAATAATATTTGCTATCTTTCGTTTACCTGAATTGTTTAGATGGAGGCCATGTTTTGTATAACAGTATCTCTCAAAACTGTTGCATTCAATAACCTGAGTATTCCGAAAATGTTTACAAATTTTAACAATATCTGTATTGAACTTGACCACTTCAATGTTCACACACGAGTCTCTAATCAAATCATGCCTGTGGGGCACGTTCACTACAAAGACGTTAGTGTGGGTCATCTTCCCTACTGTATATTTAAGTTGTGATCATATATTCTTGGCATCGTCGTGAGCTACGTCGTTCGTCCCACCGATGATAAGCACTGCATCACCGCTCCCAAAGTTCCTAGTTGCTTCTTCTATGTTTCCCCTTCCTTGGCTATCATCAAACACAGCTACCTTTGCTGATTTAGGCCTAAGTAGGTCTTGAATCTGAAATCTAGGCCTAAATTTTAACCTCGGCACTGCAACGGCAGCAGATCGCGATGATTTGGTTTCACACGCGCGATCACTTTGTTCCAGAATTAAATTATTTAGGGCAGAAAACCTATTTCTGATGTTTATTTCCGGAAATTCAGCTGTAGATTTCTTCTTAGTCGGCCATCCATGAACTACTTGACACCACGTGCTTGAGTTTGTTACTGGTACTGGTATATCACTCGAAGAATGGTCAGTCCCAAATTTTATCGATCGCAGTCTTTCTTTTAATTCTTGATTTTCAACTTTAAGAGCCTCATTGTCCTTTTGTAGAATGTTTATAATTTCTAATGCACTTTTGTATTCCTCATCGATTGTTTTCAGTGCTTCATCGTCAACGCCGTCGCCAACTACAACATTCCGAACACACTGCTCATTAGTTTTTACGTCTCTAGGGCAATTTCCACACTTATAATGCCACCATCGATCACATGAATCACAGAACATTCCAGTTTTCACTAATCTTCGACATTTTCCGCACTTTTCATCACATTTTACGGTTAATTTACTCGGAGGATAAAACCAAATAGAGTAGAGACAATACACAACACTTACAGATTTAGCCATGTTAAAATGGGAGACAATTCGATCATGGCGCTCCTAGTGACTTGACCTGAAAACATCGTGCTAAATTCAAATATCAATGGAAATGTATATACGGAAATGTATATACGGAAATGGATAAATAAATTATGTCTAGAAAGAAAGTGTTATTGAGATATCAACTTCGAACTTGCTAAAGCAATTCTGGATAATTGAATGAAGAATTATTTAAAAGGTTATTATTAACAACTGAAATTAGACATATAAACAAGAAGTGAAATGGACTGCTGTGAAATGGCTTGATCTTTCATTATGCATTACTTTTTTTAGCTTTAGCATTCCTGCCTGAACTCTTACGGTTGGATTTGTCTTTTTTCTTATTTAAAAACATTGTATCATCACATTAAGACACTTGTCAATAAAAATATCGGCACATTCCTTACACATATGATGCAATGAATTAAGATTTAATAATAATAATAATAATGTTATTTGTTTTACGTCCCACTAACTACTCTTTTACGGTTTTCGGAGACGCCGAGGTGCCGGAATTTAGTCCCGCAGGAGTTCTTTTACATGCCAATAAATCTACCAACATGAGGCTGACGTATTTGAGCACCTTCAAATACCACCGGACTGAGCCAGGATCGAACCTGCCAAGTTGGGGTCAGAAGGTCAGCACCTTAACCGCCTGAGCCACTCAGCCTGGCGAATTAACATTTAATAGCTGGACAATTTTCCTCTTAACATGAAGCCTACTAACAGAAAGATATTCTATAAAATCCCGGCTTTAATCTGAGAACAAGGGATAAATGAAAGAAAAGTATGAAAATGCTGTCGATAGTGATGCTTTGAGGAATATTTACGTACAATTAGTGTAAGAATGTAACATACCATTGGCTGTATAGTCAAGGATTTTTAAAGTCGCTGGCCTGGAAATGATCTGAACAGATCTTATAATTCTTATACAAGCATAACGTCCCTTCTTCCTTGTACACCTTATCCAAATCACTTCTGTGACGTTTCAAAACCCACAGATCACACCTACAACACCACATCGGTACTGAAGGTTAACTGTTGCACTATACAATCAAATATGCGTATTACATTTTAAGCCAGTTAAAACATGGGTCGAGCAGGTCAGAAGATTATGAAGTACTGTAAAAATCTCTGTCATTGGAAGAATATATATGCAAACACAATATTACTTACATTTTCTTGTCACGAGGGAACCTGAAGAACGACCGTGCATTCTTCTCTACTTCATAGTTACTGCAGCCAAACACAGCACATACCTTTCCCCTCATGTTGAGAGGAGATATCAAGGAATGATACACGCTACTATTTAATTATGTCAACTCACTGGAAACGCATAAATAACACCAAAAACTTCACACAAAAATACACGTGCTGTTATGACAGAATCAGTAGTTTTCAGGTCTACTCACTACAGAGAGCTCCAATAGCTGTCCCTCGATATCTCGCTGAGTGTCGCGTATTGTCTCTACTGTATTTGATAAAACACTATGTCGTCATTACCGGGCGCCATTTTGAAGAAGAAAAAAAGAAAGGCGAAGGCTTACTCAGTATTAATGGTATTGGTGCATGCTGTGTTTGATAACTCAAACTGAGAATATATACGTAAGAGTTTTCATGTTAAGGCCTGTGTTGACGAATATGACTTTATTTTTTAAAAAATTGCACATCACCACAACCTTGGCTACAGCTATACAAAGAACCTCCACAATCAACTATAGTGCTATTAAAACAATGTGCGTGTTCTGACAGTTCGCAGCACGTGGCGCCGAACAAAGGAGTGGGAGCACTGTGTTGCCACATGATCCAGCAGGAGTTACTACATCACAGTCAACAGCTCTCGTTCTGCGCTCGGCTCTGCGGAAAATAATATCCATTAACGGTGATCATGAAAGAGTTAGAAAAACGTTAAATATCGTTGCTATTATTCCAAGGTGGCTCAGCAGTAATTTTATCAGCTCAAATATCGTAAGACAAACTCTCATTCCCCTTCCTCATAGGCTTTAATGAGTCGGGTTTTGCCCGGTGTTGATAACCTGTCATGTGATGGTCCAATTACATCCATTCCCTCTCTTTTCCCTTCACCTTCTTCCCAAGGCTCCTTTTCTTTCTTTTCTTTTTCTTTCCCTATTCTAATTACTGTAGCTTGAGAAATTTTAAAGCTGCTGCTGTTCTTTCTACAACTTTGTTAACGTCTATCAGTGGGCCTCCATTTTTCCCTTTAGCCTCAAAATATTCCCGTAAGGCACATACCATATCGCGAGCTTGACCACGAATAGCGAAGCCATGCCTCCCCATTACGCTTGCCTTTTTTCTAGGTGAATGATTTCTAGGTCGCCCTCGTTGTCGTTTAGCGGCGCTCTGAACGGGTTGCAACATTTTGAGTTCAGTAAATGAGACGGTGTTAAAATTACACTATACTACACAATACTATAATTTACACTACACTAGAATGCCAGCCTCGAGAATGATACACTTATTAACACGAACACAATAGCACTATAATATTTAGTTGATTTAAAAAACACACTATACAGACAATGATATCTCTCAAAGTAGACATTGTTAGCCCAGCCACATGTGCTGCGCTATACTATATTGGCAACGTGGAACTCGGACCGACCGCCTCACGAAGCTTTCAGACAGCGGGGGTAGAAAAAGGGAGAGTGCATGCCGAGCTGGGATTGGCTGAAACGGGAGGCGTGTACTGGTTGCCATAGTAACTGCCACCTCCTACTACCACGCTGAGGGCTGTCAGAACAAGCACATTGTTTTAATAGCACTATAGTGCACATTTTATACTCTTATACGTTTATTCAGGAATAACAGTCTAGATGTTGAAGTGGTTGTCACTTAATTTTAATTTTAGTGAGCAGGATTTAAGCTAATAGTCTCGATCTAGGAAGCAAAGAATAACAGCCAAGAGGATTTGTCGTGCTGACCATGTCACCTTCGAGCTGAGCAGCGGTCGCTTGGTAGGCTAACGCACCATGGGGTTTTGTTTTACTGCTAATAACATTATTGACTATATACTTAATTTTTAGAATAATCAACCCCATTGACTGTACATATTCTCTTTCCTTATAGGAATATTTTATTTTTATTTGCTTTACGTCACATCGACACAGATAGGTTTTATGGCAACGACGGGATAGGAAAGGCCTAGGAATGGGAAGGAAGCGCCCGTGGGCTTAATTAAGGTACAGCCCCAGCATTTGCCTGGTGTGAAAATGGGAAACCACGGAAAACCACCTTCAGGGCTGCACAGTCACTTTTGACTTTGAACAATTCACCGCCTGCCTGATTGGGTATTTATCCCGTTAACCCATTCGTTACCTGAAGATGACCATCACACTGATCAAAACTAGTTCTAAGACGAAAAACATTTAAATGACATAATTTGACTTCAGAAATCTAATGAACTTTTATTTTTGTAAATAAAGTCATATCAAGAAAGCAAAGCGGTACTCTTGTACCGATACGGTACCTCGGTATGACTTCCTTTTATTTTTATTTTTAGACGTGCGTATTTCCGTGGTAAACGTACCCTCACAAGAGGAAATATGGAATATTGCTACACTGGGACAAAATGCTGGTAACGCATAAAGAGCTTAAAGATTTTTACTGAAACATGATTTATGAGAAGTGTATGCACAGGAAAACAAGCACGATAATCAAGTCCCAACTAACTCACTGTTTCTCTGAGTAAGTTAGTGCTGGAGAAAATGTGTCTTGGAGGAGCTCCTGCCTGGACGTGACAGACTCTACTCTTGATATCTTCGAATGAATACGGTACGAAAAGGAGCCTTTCCAGCACTAAAGTGGTGTCAGTGAGGTGCAGCAAAACTAACGCAGTATTCTGTAAGAAGGAAGTCAGCTCCCGGATCAAACTACCTTCAGTGTTTTACGTCCCGCTAACTACTTTTTGGAAATGTCGCCGAGCCGCAATTTTGTCCCGCAGGAGTTCTTTTACGTGCCAGTGAATGTACCGATACGAGGTTGAGCACCTTCAAATACCAGCAAACTGAGCCAGGATCGAACCTACCAAAAGGCCAGCTCCACTAATCTATCTTTATACTGGTCTGTTTTCAGGTCAACTTTGTAGCTGGGTTGACTAAGAATATCCGGATGATAATTTAGAAGTGACGGCCATGAAAGTAGCGAGAATCATCGCTCGTGCAAACAGGTGGGAACACTGGCAGGAGGGTACTTGGAACGGGTTTCACTCACCCCTGTCTAAAATCAGACTTGCCCTAATGACCTCATGAATGTAAGGCCTATCTGTAAGATGCCCAAAATAATGGGTGAAACATGTACCTGACCAAATAAGTCTACATAAAATCATGTAGATAATAACCACATTAAACGTGGAAAGTATTGAATAGGTGGTTTTTTATTAAATTATCCTTGATATCTATGACTCAATAGCTGCAGTCGGTTAAGTGCGGCCAGTATCCAGTATTCGGGAGATAGTCGGTTCGAACCCTACTGTCGCCAGCCCTGAAAGTGGTTTTCCGTGGTTTCCCATTTTCACACCAGGCAAATGCTGGGGTTGTGCCTTAATTAAGGCCGCGGCCGCTTCCTTCCCACTCCTAGCCCTTTCTTATCCCATCGTCGCCATAAGACATATCTGTCTCGGTGCGACGTAAAGCAACTAGCAAAAAAAAAAAAAAAAAAAAAAAATATGTAAATATGTAAATGTTACTAGATGTAATTTAATAATGTCAATTATTTAAGGAGATTGAGTTTTATTTATTTTAGGTTTTGTAAATATGCATATAAGAGGGTCTCTAGATTTAGTTTGAACTTGGTTATTATTTTAGGAAATTAGTGTTATTTACTTATGGTGTATTTGTTGTATATTATTATGTTTTACTGAATCCTCTTTAATTGGGCAAATAACCTGTTGATGATAAATAAATCTATTCTCTTCTATTTAATGAAACTGTACATATAAACTGGCTTCGGTGGTGGGGTCATGTGAGGTGAATGGAGGAGGACAGGTCAGGGAGAGCAATAATGGACTGCGTCATTGAGGGCAAGAGAAGTAGAGATACCAAGAAACGATATTTAAACTCAGTTTCTAACAATTTAAAGACAAGAGGTGGAGAAGTAGTTACAGACAGACAATTTCGACATGTGTAAATTCACAGATGTTTGCAGACTGAACACTCATAGGCACAACATTAATGAAGATGTAGCCTATGTACGTAGTCCAAGGACCAAAATATACATTTTTCTGGCTAAATGTATTACTGTGATTAATTAAATATAATTCAATTGGCTTATCGTACCTCACTGACAATAAAGAAGATCCTCCTTTTGACTTGAGAATGGCATCATGGTTTGTTTCATCTTTAGGGCACATTGTCCTGTTTTTCATAAATTTAGTACCGTATAGTAGTGACTGAATTCATGGCTTATGTAATTATATTAGTTTAAAACACGTCTTCTATTTCGATGTTGTGACAATATTTCTCATTTTAATGTGGTAAAACAAAAGTTGTCCGCTTCGCAAGTTAACCCAGATCAGAAAAGGACAGCAAGTGCCAAACTGCTTTATGTAAATATTGGTACCTAAGCTTCTGTGGGATAGAAACGCAAGAAGAGACACGAATAGTAGTCTACTGTGAGATACACGATGTTAGCCTACGTATCGGCGTGTTCCTGAAATACAGCAACAATTCTGAAAATTCAAAACACTGCCAACTTACCTTCGATACTCCTGTAAGCCACTACTGTGCCCAATGTTCCCTCCGTGTGTTCACACGACGTGAAGTGTGACTGGTCACAATGCTGCCAACCAAATATGTGTCAGGGTCTTTTGCTTTATCAGAGATTTTACGATGAATATAAAATGTTGCCCTCTTCACAAAAGTTTTTTAAATCACCACGCATTAATGACTTAGATATGTGGGCGGTACGAAAAGTGTATGTTTATAATTCAATTGGTGCGAAATGAATGCGTCCGCTGTCGAACTAGGCGTATTGTAAAGCCATTTATTTGTTAGTGAGAGAGAATTAATTAGCACCGGGTCGTATTTTTCGCACCCGAAGAACATGAAGATCGATTTAAACAGGAAATGCACCGGAACAAGCAACATTAACCCTGCATCTGTCTGTGGGAATCATCTGAATTGGTCATTTGACACAAACCTGAGAGGTATCAACATTTGTTTCTGGATGGAATTGTGATTTATCATTGGATATTTAGTCTTCAATCAGCCCGGCTCATTGGCTGTATGGTCAGTTCAGAGGTCCCGGGTTCGATTTCCAGCGTAGTCGGGGATTTTAATAGCGTCTGATTAATTCTTCTGACTCGGGGACTGCCTGTTTTTGTTTGTCCCACCACTCTCATTTTCATATACTACTAATCACCACAGAAATAAGCAACAGTGATTAATCCCTCCACATATGGTCGGCGTCACGAAGGGCATCCGGTCGTAAAACAGGGCCAATTCCATATGTGCGACACAGTTCGCACCCGCGATCCCACAACTGTGGGAAGAACAGGAAGAAGATTTTTATCAATCATGAATGAAAACCAGGATCTTAAAGGAGATAGGCCTAGATCAGAATAGACAGAATACTCCTGTTCCCCACATACATATGTTAACAGTTTGACACATTGGACCCACATGAATAGAGGGCCACCCATTACCGGAAGAACTATGATAAAAAGAAGTCAAATCACACTTGTTTGATGAACACTAAATTCATACAAATTATACCAACACGTACATTAAAAGGGTTAAAAGTTCACTTTACCCTTACTTTGTCATGCAGTCTCTGTTAGTTTGCTTCTCATGCAGAGATAACCACCATGTCATGTGCCTTTCTCATTCTTGATAACTTATGCCACTTTCAGTTACAGAATGTGTTTTGGTAGCAAAAGTGGGTCTAGACACTACTAAGTACCACAGAAACAAGCAAGGGTGATTAATCCCTCCACGTATGGTCTACATTGTAGCATTGCACCAACATGGTCACTACTTCTATGTGCCCGTAGTTATCAATTTATGTAAGTTCTAATATTTTATATCATAAAAGTATTTTAACTGGGTAAAATAGCGTTTCTTTATTCTCTTTATAGTACTATAGTAGCATTTGCAGAAACATAACGTGAGGTTTGCTCCGCTCTGATTTAAAAAGTCCGGTCCTGCAACAATCGAGCAAACGTCATCTGCCCTGACGGCACATACATGGCTAAAATTTTTAATATGTATACAACGATGAAAATGTCAATGACCCTATAAGGGTATTAATAATTAATGAACAAGGGGAGTGTGTATGTGAAGATCTTCAAAAGGCAGAAGTATTCAGTCAGCAGTATGTAAAGATTGTTGGTTTCAAGGACAATGTCGAGATAGAGGAGGAGACTAAGGCCAAAGAAGTAATAAAATTTACAAATGATAACAATGACATTTACAATGAGATACAAAAGTTGAAAACTAGAAAAGCGGCTGGAATTGATCAGATTTCTGGGGATATACAAAAGACAATGGGTTGGGATATAGTACCATATCTGAAGAACTTATTTGATTATTGTTTGGTCGAAGGAACTATACCAGAGGAATGGAGAGTTGCTATAGTAGCCCCTGTGTATAAAGGAAAGGGTGATAGACATAAAGCTGAAAATTACAGGCCAGTAAGTTTGACATGCATTGTAAGCTTTGGGAAGGCATTCTTTCTGATTATATTAGACATGTTTGTGAAATTAATAACTGGTTCGATAGAAGGCAATTCGGTTTTAGGAAAGATTATTCCACTGAAGCTCAACTTGTAGGATTCCAGCAAGATATAGCAGATATCTTGGATTCTGGAGGTCAAATGGACTGTATCGCGATTGACATGTCTAAAGCATTTGATAGGGTGGATCATGGGAGACTACTGGCAAAAATGAGTGCAATTGGACTAGACAAAAGAGTGACTGAATGGGTTGCTATATTTCTAGAAAATAGATCTCAGAGAGTTAGAGTAGGTGAAGTTTTGTCTGACCCTGTAATAGTTGAGAGGGGAGTTCCTCAGGGCAGTGTTATCGGACCTTTATGTTTTCTTATATATATAAATGATATGAGTAAAGGAGTGGAATCGGAGGTAAGGCTTTTTGCGGATGATGTTATTCTCTATAGAGTGATAAATAAGTTACAAGATTGTGAGCAACTGCAACATGACCTCGAAAATGTTGTGAGATGGACAGCAGGCAATGGTATGATGATAAACGGGGTTAAAAGTCAGATTGTGAGTTTCACAAATAGGAAAAGTCCTCTCAGTTTTAATTACTGCGTTGATGGGGTGAAAGTGTACTTCAAGCTGGCTCAGTCAACTAGAAAAAGAAACTCGGGATAGTAAGGAATTTCAAGTTACCCAATTGCAACAGTCAAGTTTTAGGGAGGAAGGGGGTCTGAGATTGCTCTTGGTAAACTGTAGTGTAGTAAATAAACAATTAAAATTCGGTACATTGATGGAATCTTATGAGACTGATGTGGTGATAGGAGTGGAATCGTGGTTGAAAGAAGGGGTGGGTAATACAGAAGTATTTCCAGAAGGGTAAACAGTCTATCGTAGAGACCGAGGAGATAAAAAGGGACGGGGGGTGTTTATTCTGGTGAAGGAAACTTACTATTCACATAAATGGTTTACCGATGAAAGGGATGAAATATTAGGGATAAAATTAGTTTGTGATAATTTGAAGGAGGTGGGAATTGTAGGAACATACAGGCCTGGAAGAGAGGAAAGAGACATGGAAATCTTTGAGAAAATAATAGATTATACTCATAAAAACAAAAATAATGATATGGTAATAATTGGGGGAGATCTAAATTTGCCTGAAGTTGAATGGAATGGAGCTGCAAGTGAAGCCCATGAACAGAAACTGGCAAATAAGTTAATTTGGGAGGGAGGATTTACACAAGTAGTACAAGAACTGACTTGTCTCAATAACAGGAAAATCAAAGAGGGTAGGAAGAATAGAGAAACTAGAAAACAGCTAATGAGGGAACTGAATAGAGTGAAAAAGGAAGCAAAAGAGAATTATATGAATGGCATACTTCCAGAGGGTAATGACCACAAAGGGAAATGGAAAAAGCTGTATTCATATATCAGGAATCAAAAAGGAAAAGGAATCCAAATTCCTACAATGGTGGGAGAAGGGGGTGAACACTATTTAACAGATACTGAGAAAGCAAACCTATTTAGTAGGGAATTTAGAGATTCAGTAGAAGATTGTCAGGAGTTGGAAACCGAAACAGAAGATAGAGAGGGAGAGACACAGAGGGAAACAAGAAGCTTCTCATTCACAAACGAAGATATTTTCAGAGAAATCCAACTGCTTCAGCAAGGAAAAGCAGCAGGAAGTGATCAAATTACTGGGGAGGTATTAAAGACAATGGGGTGGTACATAGTGCCTGTTTAAAATTTCTCTTTGACTATGTCATAAATAATAGTGTAATAGCAAAGGAATGGAAGGAATCTATAATAATACCAATTTATAAAGGAAAGGGTGATAAGAGGAAACCAGAGAACTACAGACCAATCAGCCTGACCAGTATAGTTGTAAAATACTGGAGAGATAATATCGAAGTACATCAGAGGGATATGTGATGATAAAAATTGGTTCATGAGGAGCCAGTATGGATTTAGAAAGAAATTTTCTTGTGAGGCACAACTGGTGGGATTTCAGCAGGACATATCAGATCAGTTGAATTCAGGAGGTCAGTTAGATTGCATAGCCATAGATCTTTCCAAAGCCTTTGATAGAGTGGAAAATGGAATATTATTAAAGAAATTGGAGGGAATAGGTTTGGACATAAGGGTTACACGTTGGATAAAAACATTTCTAAATTCAAGGGTTCAGAAAGTCAAAGTAAATAATGTATCTCAGGAAGAGAAAGTTTGGAAGGGAATTGCACAGGGTAGTATAATCGGTCCGTTACTTTTCTTAATATACGAAATGATTTAGGGAACAATATAACATCAAAAATAAGATTGTATGCAGATGACATAATTGTTTATAGGGAAATAATTAACATTGAGGATTGTTCAGAATTACAAAGGGACCTTGAAAGTATCCAACAATGGGTTGAAGAAAATAATATGAAGGTTAATGGAGGCAAATAACTGTTACAACTTTTACAAACAGGAGCTTTAAAACTGAATTTGAATATACTTTGGACGAGCTAGTTATCCCAAAAGATGGCAAGTGCAAATAATTAGGTGTGAGATTTGAAAGTAATTTGCACTGGAAGGGTCATATTGATGACATTGTTGGGAAAGCATACAGATCGTTACATGTCATAATGAGGCTACTTAAAGGATGCAACAAGGAATTAAAAGAAAAAAGTTACTTGAGTATGGTTCGTCCATTATTGGAATATGCAAACAGTGTTTGGGATCCTCACCAAGAATACCTAATAAAAGAAATAGATAGTGTGCAGAGGAAAGCAGCAAGATTTGTAACAGGGGATTTTAGGAGAAAGAGTATTGTATCAGAAATGTTAAAGGAACTTGGGTGGGAAACTTTAAGTAAGAGAAGGGAGAAAACTAGACTTATAGGTTTATATAGAGCCTAAATGGGAGAAGAAGCATGGGGTGATATCCGTGAGAGGCTTCAGTTGGAAAATAATTATATCGGCAGGACTGACCACAAATATAAAATTAGAAGGAATTTTAGCAGAAGCGATTGGGGTAAATTTTCATTCATTGGGAAGGGTGTGAAGGAGTGGTACAGTTTACCAGGGGTAGTGTTTGATCCTTTTCCAAAATCTGTACAGATATTCAAGAAGAGAATAAACAGCAACAGAGAAAATAAATGAAGTGTTAGAGGGCATTCGACCAGTGCAAGTTATTGTAAATTAAAAAAAAAAAATGTGTGTGAATAAATTAAATCCATCCCCTGGTCTAAGGAGTTTGGACAGCCAAAGTAGGGGACTGCCTGTAGGGGTGAAGTACAGTGGGGACTTCGAGGGCCCTGGGACCGCTACGGTAGCTGTGAAGGCCCTTCAGGAACTCTGAAAAGTGGTGGCGAAAGGTGCTCTGGGTAAGACGCAGCAGGTCGTTATGCTACTTAGGATCCAGAACGGGTAAAAAAAAAAAAAGTAAATAAATAAATGCAATGTAAATATTAATCTGATACCAGTTGTATAGTATCATTTGAAGTAATTCCACATACTGTATATCAGTTGACTATATTTGTAAGTAGTACAGGAGGTATTATAAGTAGAATTTTGTAAACAATATAAATTTATTAAGGATGAGCTGTGTGTTTAATAGAAAACATTGTTAGCGTAAATTGTATAATATTGTATTATAGGAAAATTTTCTTCTCTTGTTAATTTAATATTTAGTGCTTGACAATAATGTATTTTAGTGTACCATTTGCCACCGAGGTAGACACCTCATTTGCAAATGAAGAGATTTTGATTTGATTTGATTTGATTTGAAGTTCCTTTTGGGGATCATTGTAAGTATCTAGGTGTTAATATAAGAAAAGATCTTCATTGGGGTAATCACATAAATGGGATTGTAAATAAAGGGTACCAATCTCTGCACATGGTTATGAGGGTGTTTAGGGGTTGTAGTAAGGATGTAAAGGAGAGGGCATATAAGTCTCTGGTAAGACCCCAAATAGAGTATGGTTCCAGTGTGTGGGACCCTCACCAGGATTACCTGATTCAAGAACCTGAAAAAATCCAAAGAAAAGCAGCTCGATTTGTTCTGAGTGATTTCCGACAGAAGAGTAGCATTACAAAAATGTTGCAATGTTTGGGTTGGGAAGAATTGAGAGAAAGAAGAAGAGCTGCTCGACTAAGTGGTATGTTCCGAGCTGTCAGTGGAGAGATGGCGTGGAATGACATTAGTAGACGAATAATTTTGAATGGCGTTTATAAAAGTAGGAAAGATCACAATATGAAGATAAAGTTGAAATTCAAGAGGACAAACTGGGGCAAATATTCGTTTATAGGAAGGGGAGTTAGGGATTGGAATAACTTACCAAGGGAGATGTTCAATAAATTTCCAATTTCTTTGAAATCATTTCGGAAAAGGCTAGGAAAGCAACAGATAGGGAATCTGCCACCTGGGCGACTGCCCTAAATGCAGATCAGTATTGATTGATCAGAAATTCAAAGGATGTCAAATTGGACGTTAGGATGGTAGATTCCTAGTGGGAGACATGTAACATTTTATGAGTGGCTGACTCAGCTAATTGATCCATCCAGGCTGATGATACACGTAGTAAGAGTGTAAGGGATAGGAGGTGAGTGGACGCTATTCAAAAGTGTTTTTAAATATGTTCCATGTCTTACGTGTCAATGATGCTTACCGGAAGCTTTCACTGCTGGCATCTCTAGATAATATACATTTCCCAGGCTTGTGAGGAATTTTCTGGTCAAGTTTAGAGTTATATGTGATTCTGGTGTTTCAGAAAGGTGTGAATGACATTTTCAAGGACATTCTGTCTTCGAGGGTCTAAGCTGTCCAGTACAGGATGAGCCAGGTAAATACCAATCTTCATTTTTCACATTTCCTACAAAACTGACATTTTAAAAATGTAAGTATGATTTTTGCATGAGATAAAACAAAATGAGTCAATAAATGCAAAGTCAAAATTATCAACTTTGAGCGAATAATAGCACAGAATCATGATGGTTGGAGTTTCTTTTCCCTCAAAGCTTTTCCATTGTCATAAATCAACAACATTTCTATCAGGAATACTATGTGCTTCCTTGTGGCCAACTTCTTCTTCAAGTTCACTTGAGCCATTCGTCGTTATGAGGCTCTTAGGCAAACTAGGTCGTAGCAGTGGTTGGTAAGCAGACAGTTTTCTCCATTGTTTGGCTAAAGGTAGTATTGCGATTGTGGCCAGTGTAACAGCAGTAAATATGTTTGCTCTCCATGTTGATGGTCATTGCTTCGTTTCTTTCCACTCCGGGGTTTTGAGTGACTTTCAGCATGAATGAAGGTAGGGTTCTCGTTTGACAGTTACTAAATACAAACTTATATACATTTGTTTAATGGCATTGTGCCGTGCCTCTTTCATGTGATAATAATGAACAAAAATTCAACATTGCCTTTCAATAATCAATTAACTTGCCAGATTTTATGAAAATATTTCAGATTTCTTTTAACCCTTGTCTAGTCGCGCACGGAGGTAACCTCCGGGGTTGAAAATACGCGTCATTTTCGTCCCTTGAGATGTTGTTTTGGAATATTTGTTGGAGTATTCTTCGGTATAATTAAAAGGAAAACCTTTTAAGTGCTTGTAGGTTATTTTTACACAGTTTGTTTGATCTAAAAGCAGAATAATGTAGACCCTAACTATGTCGAATGATCTTATGATCTTAAATTCGTGAGACTCGCCATTACCTACGACGATCACATCACATGAAATATGAAATAATATTTTTCTAAAATAAGTTTAGAAAAACAAAACAACAAGGTCATCGACCTCCAAAATAAATAATTATGCACTAAAATATGAGGTAATTTACTTAATCACACACGGATGAAACATCCAGGTGATCTCACTAGTCACAACAGTGCTCCCACACTCGCACACAGGATGCACGATCACGCCGAAATGCTGACAGGACGAGTCCAAATGAACAAGGAGAAAGGTATAGGGATGGGGAGACCCACAGTTCAGCTGGGAAGTTCAGTACCGTGCAAAATGTAATCGGCCCGGAGGAAATCTCCGTGAGGGACTAATTAAAGGTTAAATGTGTATTGTATCACCAAAAATACATTTACGTAGAGTACTTTGAAAATCCGTAGTAATTAGTTTCATTTTAAAATGACTAAATGTTATCTTTAAATTTTAAAGTAAAATGCTACAGGGCCATTGGTTCATAATGCTCCTGAGCCAGTAAAGTTATGGACTTAAACTACAACACTACATTAAAAGGGACATGTTTCGCTTGGTTTCAAGCATCCTCAGCCTTTGTAATTTATCTGAATGGTAAGACCTGTCATTGTTAATTTGCTTATAACTAATTTGTACTTAATTATGATTCTAAAAACAAAGTGTTAAAACACATAAACATAGGCATTTGTAAACACAACGAACAGTTTAACAATTTAAATGACAGTGCTAAAATTGGGATATTCGTTAATTCTAGACGTCCAAAACACAGTAATATATTCACAATAACGAGATTTGGCTAAAATTCTCAAGTTCCTTGTTTTTAAAAAAAAACAACAGTTGTTAGTTGACTTATTGTATTAAAAGTCTGAGTCGTAAATTCCATTAAAACTCAAAAGTGTCTAAAGCTTAAAATATTAAATGCATTGGAAATATTCTGCTTCATGCGTTGATTTGAGGCATGCTTCTGTAATCTACTAGTTGTAGAAGGTGAAATGCAACTACAGTGGGACCTTGGATTACGAGCATAATTCGTTCCGGCAACATGCTTGTAATCCAAAGCGCTCGTATATCAAAGCAAGTTTTCTCATAAGAAACAATTGAAACGCAGATGATTCGTCCATAACACAAAACTATTTATTCTCATACCATTTCTATAACAAAATATAATATAAAACGAATTAAAGTGCACTTTACATTACCATAGAATCATTGTTGGTATGAGGGAGACGAGATGACATGAGGAGAGTTACTGACTCACTGGAATTGTTTTCATTCCATGCATCTTTAACGAGGAACCTGTCCGATGACTGTTGCTTTTGCCTCTTTTTGAGGTTTTCACAAAAATGTAACATTGTATTGTCATTGAACTGATTCATCGCTCGCACTGCTACAGCCTTATTCGGGTGGTGTTTCTCTACATAATTTTGCACTGTTTCTCACATTTTGCACTTCTCCTGATTCTCACTTGAAGTGAGAGTTTCCATTGACTTTTCCTCCTCCTCTTCCCCGGACGAGATCTCCTCCATAACCTCCTCCAGTTGTTCGCGATGCAGGTCCATAAGTTCGTTGTGGTCAGTTCCTGGTTATGTTCTTCCATCAGCTTTTGAATGCCCACGTCATTCACCTCCAGCCCCATAGTCTTCTCTAAAGACACAACTTCATCAACAATCGGCGGCTCATTGTCACTAACAATCCCCTCAACCTCACGTCCAAGAGCACAGTCAGGCCACAGCTTTCCCCAAGCGGAAGTGAGAGTTCTCTTGGTGTCTCCATCCCAGGCTTAATCGATGATCTTCAAGCAGTTTGCGATGGGGAAAGGATTTCTCCCAAACTTAGGGAGGGTAAGGTTTCTTCCTTTGGTCACTTCGAAGCATCGGTGAAATAGTGCTTTGGGTTATAGCTTCTTGAAGTTCAAAATGACTTGCTGATCCATAGGCTGGAGTAGTGTTGGGAGAAAGGAACTTAATCTTAACGAACTTGAATTCCTCCAGTAAGTCGTACTTATGGGATCAAGGCCTCAAGGCCTGGAGGATGAACAGGAGCATTGTTGTCAATAACCAGCAAGACTTTGAGCGGCAGATTATTTTCACTACAGGTCCAAAGACCACGTTTATCCATTCAACAAAGGCACAGGGGAGGGGAACACGTAGGCACACGTGACGCTCGTATTGTGGAACCTCACTTGCTTATCAAGTTACAATTTATTTAAAATGTATGCTCCATAATAGACTATATCTTAACAGACTTTGAATTCAGGAAATCTGTTAGGAATGTACGAGTTTTTCACGGATTTCTCGATGATACAGACCACTATCTGATCTGTAGTGAAATAAGTATCTCTAGGCCTAGGGTAGAGAAAGTAAAATCTGTCTGCAAACGATTAAGGGCAGAAAGTCTCCAGGATGAGGAAATTAGACGGAAGTACATGGATATGATTAGTGAGAAGTTTCGAACAGTAGACAGTAAGCAGGTTCAGGATATAGAAAGTGAATGGGTGGCATACAGGGATGCTGTAATAGAAACAGCAAGGGAATGCCTAGAAACAACTGTATGTAAAGATGGGAAAAGGCGAACATCTTGGTGGAATGATGAAGTGAGAGCAGCCTGTAAACGTAAAAAGAAGGCTCATCAGAAATGGCTCCAAACAAGGGCGGAGGCAGACAGGGATTGGTACGTAGATGAAAGAAACAGAGCGAAACAAATAGTTGTCGAATCCAAAAAGAAGTCATGGGAAGATTTTGGTAATAACCTGGAAAGGCTAGGTCAAGCAGCAGGGAAACCCTTCTGGACAGTAATAAAGAATCTTAGGAAGGGAGGGAAAAATGAAATGAACAGTGTTTTGAGTAATTCAGGTGAACTCATAATAGATCCCAGGGAATCACTGGAGAGGTGGAGGGAATATTTTGAACATCTTCTGAATGTAAAAGGAAATCATCCTGGTGGTGTTGCAAACAGCCAAGCTCATGGGGAGGAGGAAAATGATGTTGGTGAAATTATGCTTGAGGAAGTGGAAAGGATGGTAAATAAACTCCATTGTCATAAGGCAGCAGGAATAGATGAAATTAGACCTGAAATGGTGAAGTATAGTGGGAAGGCAGGGATGAAAAGGCTTCATAGAGTAATAAAATTAGCGTGGAGTGTTGATAAGGTACCTTCAGATTGGACAAAAGCAGTAATTGCACCTATCTATAAGCAAGGGAACAGGAAGGATTGCAACAACTATCGATGTATCTCATTGATTAGTATACCAGGCAAAGTATTCACTGGCATCCTGGAAAGGAGGGTGCGATCAGTCGTTGAGAGGAAGTTCGATGAAAACCAGTGTGGTTTCAGACCACAGAGAGGCTGTCAGGATCAGATTTTCAGTATGCGCCAGGTAATTGAAAAATTCTACGAGAGGAATGGGCAGTTGTGTTTATGTTTTTGTAATGTGAAAATGGGAACTAATATTTACTGGACATAACTGAATTATTACATCAAAGCATCTAAGAGTATTTATTTATTCATCTGTCATGTCGACTTGTGTATCCAGCCGTTATCTGTATTATCGGCCATTGTTGGAACTGTTTCCTAACTGTGGAAGTTACCAGACCAATTTAATTCAAGTTATTTATCCATTATTGTCAGGCATTTGACTGGACGATGTGATGCGCTGAATTATCATTTTGTAACTTATGCGCACCTTCGCGGTGCACGCGTTGAATTATGGGACTGGCTACTCGCCTAGCTCGGTGTGAGCTCAGTAGTCTGCAGTAGTCTGCTTGCCGCGACTCTCCAAGATGGCTTTGTTGTGTGAAGCTCCCAAGCGGACGGCTTGGCAAGAAGGGAAAGCAATTACTATGGAGCCGGACTCCGGCGGTTAAACCATAATGTTAGGGCTAGGCCCTGTTATTTTTTGAAAGTTATCCAGTGTGCTCCAACCTTAATATTTTCTTAATGTAACATGTAAACTTGGTGCAGTGAGTTAACCGTTATCGGTATGAAAAGTTTCAAGTGTCTCGTAAGTTGGATATCTTAACTCCAAGTAAGTACTGAAAATTATAATTTATTGAAGGGATCCCGTTCGTTCAGGCACTAGTGTGAGTAATTTCATCGTGGACATGAGCAACATTATAAACGACAATTTTGGTATAGTGTAACCTTGTAAGCAAAATTTGATATATATTTGAACTGAATCCGTTGGAAAAAGAAAATTTAATGTAATGTAGGGAGCTCGGGATCGCTAGTTATGCATCTATGAGGTGATATTTTGTGTAAGTGATTTTATCTTACGTTTTTGTCGGTGTGCATTATTGCCAACTGTGTTTCTTGATGTTCATTATGATGATGAATCTTATTATTATTATTATTATTATTACTCTTATTTTTTTTGTAATTCATTTCGGTGCGTGTTTTCTCCCATAATTTTTTCCTGGTTGGTGGTATTTGCTGTCTGATTTTAGTCCTATTGCCTTCGTGGCTGATTATCTGTACGTGATTATTATCGCATTGTTACAGGCCTTTATTAATGACACCTCATATTCGCATCGTAGCGCATTCCACGGCCCCCTCTGTTCTAGAGTATGTAAACTGCAGGTAAATTGATTAACTAGAGCTAATGTAAACTGGTACTATCACCTCTTGGATAAATAATAATAATAATTATTATTATTTTAATAACTTAAAATCTTAAAATTGAAATTTGCTGGTCGAAATTAAGTTTAATAATGGGAGTTTTCTTTCGTTGTCTTATTATCTTTTCTCCCATTGTTTGGGTTCCTTGCTTTTGTCTTTATTACGTCATGTCACCCCTTCTTATCTAATCTGATGATACGCTAATTTTTGGGTGGCTTTGATGATTATTATGGGATCTTGGCTTCGCGTCGGTAACGGGTAGCTTCTGTTGGGTGCTTCAGTGTTCTTTAATTATTTTTATGAGCGCACCGTTAATTGTAAATTTCCTTTAATATACTTCATTTTGTTGGGGTTGCTGTGCGCTATTATTTTATTGTGTTTTCAGCTAGCTCGTTTCTTTGGAGTAATGTTAATTTGCGGTTGGAGCCACTAAATTTTCTTCTTTTTTGTGTGTCCTTGTGTGCGTCTTGTAATTTAGTATTTTAATAGTGTAGCAAATTTCAATTTTAAAGTGATTTTATATCGCGGGCCCGCATATCGGTTGCAACCAATTTTTAAATAATATTATTTTCTGCACGTAAGGTAATGAGTTAAAATTATAAAATCCTTTTAATCACAACCACCTACTCAATACATTATATTACTCATTGAATTATAAAATAATCATGAGGTGTCTTAAATAAAGGAACATGTTTCGTTCGACATAGCGAACATCATCAGCCTTAATTTACAAGGATTAGGTCAGGGCCCTGAGCTGAATGATAAAAATTGTTAAAAGAGTGACAATACCATAATAAAAAGTAAAATGATAACATTAAACATGAAATTATAACAATATGTACAGATTAACAGCAAGTATGCAGAGGAATATTTTGAATGATGGTAGTCTATAAAGTTAAAACAAACATGAGGTTGTAAAAGTAAAAAGATATAGATATAGTAGATCTTAAATTATATGTCAATGCGTGAAGCGTGGATTAATTGTTGACTATGGAGTTCTTAATTGAGCAAAACAAAAGTTAAAATAGAGTTTATTGAATAGTGCGAGTCAAGCTGAGTCAGTTAAAAGGCGCAAAGCGACGAAGCTAAGGTTGAAATGACGCAAACTTCAGTAGTTAGGAATTCTGTAGGAGAGCCAACACAATGCCAGAAGGAAATACAGGTTGAACTAGTCCGTATTTACACGCTAGCAGTAGAATTAAACTTATACAACGTAGGACACCAATGTGGACTCGTTAAGTAACTATAACTTGAAAGTAGGGAGAGTTCCAGCAAACCAGAATGGATGGAGCAGATTATGCACATTGGAGTTAGAAATCCTTGGGACTAGTGTGAGGTGTTCGCTAACGTTGGCATTGTGTTGGCTCTCCTACAGAATTCCTAACTACTGAAGTTTGCGTCATTTCAACCTTAGCTTCGTCGCTTTGCGCCTTTTAACTGACTCAGCTTGACTCGCACTATTCAATAAACTCTATTTTAACTTTTGTTTTGCTCAATTAAGAACTCCATAGTCAACAATTAATCCACGCTTCACGCATTGACATATAATTTAAGATCTACTATATCTATATCTTTTTACTTTTACAACCTCATGTTTGTTTTAACTTTATAGACTACCATCATTCAAAATATTCCTCTGCATACTTGCTGTTAATCTGTACATATTGTTATAATTTCATGTTTAATGTTATCATTTTACTTTTTATTATGGTATTGTCACTCTTTTAACAATTTTTATCATTCAGCTCAGGGCCCTGACCTAATCCTTGTAAATTAAGGCTGATGATGTTCGCTATGTCGAACGAAACATGTTCCTTTATTTAAGACACCTCATGATTATTTTATAATTCAATGAGTAATATAATGTATTGAGTAGGTGGTTGTGATTAAAAGGATTTTATAATTTTAATATATTGTCCTCAATACGGTTCTATTATGAGATTAATTACATGTAAGGTAATGAGTTATTAATGAATTTTCAAACCTTAATTTCGGCGGAAGCCTATGTTAATGTGAGCTTCATTTCTCCTTAATTTCAACTTTATTTTAAAATACTGTTTTTCTCATCTAGTTTGATTGCATTTTTAAATTTTAGAAAAAGAAATATATATATATTTTTATTGTTCTTATTTTATACCATTTTCAAATTACATTTGCTTAGTAAATTTTCTTCATTTCAAATTTATCTGGTGTGTCATTTAGTAGCTAGCAATATTTACCTGGCAAACTGTCAAAGTTATGTAAGACCCTGGCCTTTTTATTCTCGCCTTTGCCCTCCACGCTTCATATTTTATGCTACTGCCTTTCGGTAAGTATTGTGCTTGTTTTCTTCTTGATGTTTGTGCTTTTCTTTTGAATGTTTGGTTTACTAATTGGTAAGGTTGCAGTAGTGAGTGGTAGCAATTCGCTGAGGTTGTTGTTGTTGTTATTCTAACACCTTGATAAGTTGCCCAGGTCAACATTGCTAGTTGCTAAAAATAAAATAACTGGTATTTAAACTTGTATTTGTAAGACCAAGTGTAAAGTCTAATCTAACTGTTGTCTGTTTCATGTCAATCATGGAGTCTCGCCCCTTGCCAGTTCCTAGAATGTTGCGGAAGCTGGAGTTAAGCTATGAGTTGCAGATTCGTGGTAGGAAGCCATCCGGTACTATCCAGGGTGTTGTAGAATTACTTTCAGAAATTGCTGATCTCCCCATTGTTGTACCTGACATGTCAGAAGCAGAGATTGGTGAGTCTGTTTTGTTCATTACTGATGCCTTAGATGAAATAAGTGAATTAACTGAAGCCTTTAAAACATCTCAACCTTCAGAGTACCAGGTACAGAGACAAATAGCTCGTGTAACGCATTACACAAATCGCCTCCAGGATCTGTGTACCTTAAAAATGGATCGGTCCACTCTGAACCAATGTACTGTGTTGCTAACTAGGGCTGTTAACATATCTGCTGATTTGAACATCATCATGCAAACTCTTAAATTGGGAAGTATTAATATTAATGCTGGTTCTCAAGATAATGACCCCAATATTTCTGCTGCTCATGATTTTAACCAACCCATTTCTAGCTCTGTTTTGGGTAATCACTCATTAGCTGCTTTTCATGGCCAACCTGTATTATTGGTTGATAATCCTGGCATGCTAAGGTGCGATAATGTGAACCCTGTTTGTGATTTGCTTAAAGGGGTTAACAAGTTGTCCATTGATTCAATTGAGGAAACAGTGTCCTTTTTGAGATTACTGGTCGAGGTAAAAGAGACCGCAAATTGTTTTAAACTTAGCTCTTCCAGTGTATTCCGAACCCTATTTTCCCATTGTGTTGGTATCCTTAAATCTGAGATCTTAGAAGCTTGTTCGGGTGATACTACCTTGGACCAATTTCATGATGGAATTTTAAGGAAGTTTATACCATTCAGAGCGCTCAAGGATTTAACTGCAAAACATTGTTTTCGGGTACAGTTGTATTCTGAAAGCCTGTTTAACTATGTCAATGACCTTAAGTTTTATTGTAATGTGTTCAGGCTATCTATTGATGAGGCAAATATGGTAGATAGTATAATGAGTGGTGTATCCCCTGAGTACCGTTCATACCTGTCCTTTAGGAAATGTCCTGAAACCTTTAGTGAGCTGAAAGTGGCTTGTATTAAAGCTGAAGAAGCCAAACATGGTGATAGTTGTAGACCTGTTAATGTACCCCCTCCAACTGGTCCTTCTCCTAGGCAGTCCTCTGGTCTGAACGCCAGTAGTTTAGGTGCTGTTTCAAAAAAATGTTTTGCTTGCGGGTCTAAAGACCATCTGAGGAACAAATGCCCATTGGTAAAGAGGAAGAATTTGCCTACTAGTAATTTTCCTAGCCCCCAATTTCAAGGCGTTGCTTACCCGGTGCCAAATTATCCACCTCCCTCTGCTAATTTCAACTTGAGTAATACTAATCAGCGCATCTGACTAGGTGGAAGTACTGATAACGCAAGCCCCTCCATGAGTAATTTGAATGACCATGATAATACTTATGTCTATGATAATGATGTTGTTTGTCCTGGTGACTGTAAAAGTATTTCAGGGAGTGTCCATTCTAAAATTCCGATTATTCCTGTAGAAATCAATAATGAGCCTACATTTGCACTGGTGGACTCTGGCAGTGTTACCTCTGCTATTAATTGGTCTTGGTTTTCTAAAAATCAATCTGTCTGTAAATTTCCGAACCTTGAGCCCCTTTCAACTGTGTTTCATGCCGCAAACGGCTCTGTCTTGAATGTTAAAGGTTATGTAAAGGTCAAAATTCGTATTAATCATGTCACCTGGAAATTTAATTTCATTGTGGTCGAAGGATTATCGCATGATGTAATTCTTGGTTACGACTTTGCTGTTCACGTAGGATTAATTCTTGATGCCCATAATCGTTGTCTGTCTTTCAAGTTTTGTACAGATTATGCTCTGCCATTGGTCAATTATCTCCCTTGTTCTGGTAAACATCTCTGTTCTATTGATGCACACGACCAAGTTACTGAGGAAAAATGTGACCTGAGTCATTTAACTATTGAACAAGCTCAACTGATACATGAATTGTGTGATGAATTTCCTGAGGTATTCACGGATAAGGTAGGGGTAACTAATGTGCTTGAGTATAAAATTGATGTGAGTGACACCATCCCTGTTCGATCTCCTCCCTATCGTCTATCTCCCCCACGTATGAAGGTTCTGAAAGAAATTATTGATAAGATGCTTGAGGAAGGAGTTATCAGGCCTTCAACTTCTGCTTATGCGTCCCCCATCTTCCTAGTCCCTAAGCCCCAAGGTGGCTTCAGGCCTGTGATCGACTACCGATCTCTCAATAAGAAGATTATCTTGCAATCAATTCCACTACCTGACTTGCATACTTGCTTTTCATTCTTCTATGGTGCTAAATTTTATTCTGTATTTGATCTCAATCAGGCGTATCACCAGATCCCTCTGGTCGAGGAAAGTAAGCATTTAACCGCATTTATCACGGACTGGAACTTATACGAGTACGAACGAATCCCGTTTGGCCTCAGTACGGGCGCAGCTGTGTTGTCGAGACTACTAGATTCCATATTGTCTGACATTAAGTTCAGGTTTGTGTACAATTATCTTGACGATGTCGTCGTGTACTCGGAAACCTTTGAGGAACATCTCTCTCATATCAGGGAAGTGGTTCGCCGCTTTAAGCAAGCTGGTCTCACTGTCAAGTGATCTAAAGTTTCCTTTGCGCAGCCTCGTATGTCTTTCCTGGGTCATATCGTATCGCCTAATGGTGTAGCTGTGGACCAGAGTAGAACCCAAGCCATCTATGATTTTCCAGTACCTAAGGATCAGAAGGGAATAGCCCGCTTCGTTGGTATGGCCAATTTTTTCCGAAAATTTATCCCAAATTTTGGCCAAATTGCTGCTCCCCTTAATGCCCTTCGGCGTAAGGATGTTAAATTTGTCTGGAAGGAACCTCAACAAATTGCTTTTGATAAACTTAAATCTGCTCTGGCAAACGCCCCTGTCCTGGCTATTCCTAACTTCTCAAAACTCTTCATTATTCAAACTGATGCTTCTGGTTCTGCCGTTGCTGGTGTCCTCCTCCAAGAAGATGAGCTAGGTAGGAGACCCATTGCTTATGCCTCGCGTACCCTGAATTCAGATGAAATGAAGTATTCCATATACGAACTTGAATGTTTGGCCGTTATTTTTTCCCTTGAAAAGTTCCGCATGTATGTAGAACACTCTAAATTTCTTCTTGAAACTGACAACATGGCACTTAGTTGGGTATTAAATAGACCTAAGCGCACGGGTAGATTGACCCGTTGGGCAATTCGCATCTCCGCCTTTAATTTTGATGTTCGCCACATCCGTGGTACTGAAAATGTTGTAGCTGATGGATTGAGTAGGATGTTTGGTGAAAAGCCTCTTGACCCTCCTGATTTTGATGTCAATTCCCTTCCTAACCATTCTGCCTGCCAGTTCAATTGCATTAATGCTATCTTAACTGACTCCCCGTTGCTGTTCCATGATATGTCAAAATTGCAAGCTAGTGATCCTGAAATTAGTTCCATTGTTAAACAACTTGAAGATGGTAACGTTGTTAAGCCTTATAAGCTTGTTAACAATGTCCTATGTTGCAAGGCCAGACATGACAATAAGTACAAAATTGTGTGTCCTCAAATCCTCATCCCTGAAATCTTTAAGTATTACCATGACTCCCCCATGGGAGGACATTTAGGTGTTTTCAAAACTCGTCAAAAGATACGAACGCATTTCATATGGAAGAATATGGATTTTCACACGAGGGAAATGGTCAAAGCTTGTAGACTGTGCAGTATAAGTAAACCTAGTTTGAATACCCGTGTTGGGTTGTTGTCCTCATCTCACCCTACTAAACCAATGGAGAGACTGTTCATTGATTATGTCGGAGCGTTCCCATTAAGCTCTAAAGGAAATCTATTTGCACTAGTGTGTGTTGACGGTTTTACCCGTTTTACTTGGATTTTCCCGACGAGAAAGATGGATGCTCAGACCACTATATCTTGTCTCAATTCGATCTTTTCTGTATTTGGTCCTCCTAAGTTTATTGTGTCTGACAATGCTAGATCCTTTGCCTGTAACCTGTTTAGGAAGTTCTGTTGTGATCTCTCGATATCCCACGTCACCACTACACCTTACTCTCCCAACCCCAGTTTTGCTGAAAGAGTTAACCGCAACTTACGTGCTGCCCTCATTGCATACCACCATAACCAACAATCTAAATGGGATTCTTGTATTCATTGGCTTACTTATGCGTTTAATTCATCTGTTCACGAGTCTCATGGCCAAACACCCATGTCTTTAATGCTTGGATTTACCCCATTTTCCCCCATCTCTAATGTGCTTAACATTGATTCTCTCCTCCCTGATGATCCAGACCCGGAGGAGATTCGTAAAATGTGGAACAGAGCTAGAGCAAAACTTGTTGTTTCCTATGATAATGTGCAAAAGAAGTATGACAAAGGACGCAGGCCTACCAATCTATCTGTGGGTGACACTGTTTTTGTCAAGTCTTATCCTAGTAGTAAAGCTGTAAATAAATTTTCTGCTAAAGTAGCAGCTCGTTATCACGGTCCTTGTACGGTATTAGAGTTCTTAACTCCAGTATCCTTGTTAGTTAACGACCCTATTGCCAAACGCATTAGACGTGTACACTTGAGTCAAATTAAGCCTACTTAATCATCAAAATTTTGTAAACATATTTATGGTCATGTAAACTGAATTTCTTTAAAAAATGTGTTTAATAGTTTTCTTCAAAATTATGTAACTTACTCACACGCAATATATATTGTCAGATATTACTATCGATGACAGACTATGTAAATTATTATGATTATAAACTTCAAGTGACATCAAAACTTATACATCTAAATTTTCAACGGTATCCTCCATCAGACATTTTCGAGTGCTACTTCGTTTCGGCTGTTCGAGTGATTAGTTATGTGCCATGCCACGACGCCATTAATGCCTGTGTTGTGTATTTCGACCTGCAAAATTATTTACGGTCTTTGGAACATTATTCTGTGCTCCCACATATTATGTTGCAGTTTGTTTTGCGCGCGCTTTTCCAGCCATGCAACTATTTTACAAGAGCAAGAATGTGTGATAGCTATGGTTGCCTACTACGCTCTGTACTGGTATGATAATCCTACTCTGTGTCATGTGCTGTCAACTTGTGTGGTATGTGATGAGACGCTGGCCACGTTGCATCCCATTCTGTTCACACTCAACATGTAATCTGCTAGTATTGTGTGAAGGTCAACATTCCTGCAACCAAGTAAGACCATTCCTTGTTATTTGAACCTGAAAAAAAAATTGATGTGTCTCTTCCTGTATCCAACATGTGAAGATTTGTTTGGACATTGAAATTATACCTATGGCATGCTATCCATTGTTTTGGACTTGCGCCTCCCCTGTGTTCTGGCTTCGGGAGGGGAGGACTGTAATGTGAAAATGGGAACTAATATTTACTGGACATAACTGAATTATTACATCAAAGCATCTAAGAGTATTTATTTATTCATCTGTCATGTCGACTTGTGTATCCAGCCGTTATCTGTATTATCGGCCATTGTTGGAACTGTTTCCTAACTGTGGAAGTTACCAGACCAATTTAATTCAAGTTATTTATCCATTATTGTCAGGCATTTGACTGGACGATGTGATGCGCTGAATTATCATTTTGTAACTTATGCGCACCTTCGCGGTGCACGCGTTGAATTATGGGACTGGCTACTCACCTAGCTCGGTGTGAGCTCAGTAGTCTGCAGTAGTCTGCTTGCTGCGACTCTCCAAGATGGCTGTGTTGTGTGAAGCTCCCAAGCGGACGGCTTGGCAAGAAGGGAAAGCAATTACTATGGAGCCGGACTCCGGCGGTTAAACCATAATGTTAGGGCTAGGCCCTGTTATTTTTTGAAAGTTATCCAGTGTGCTCCAACCTTAATATTTTCTTAATGTAACATGTAAACTTGGTGCAGTGAGTTAACCGTTATCGGTATGAAAAGTTTCAAGTGTCTCGTAAGTTGGATATCTTACTCCAAGTAAGTACTGAAAATTATAATTTATTGAAGGGATCCCTTTCGTTCAGGCACTAGTGTGAGTAATTTCATCGTGGACATGAGCAACATTATAAACGACAATTTTGGTATAGTGTAACCTTGTAAGCAAAATTTGATATATATTTGAACTGAATCCGTTGGAAAAAGAAAATTTAATGTAATGTGGGGAGCTCGGGATCACTAGTTATGCATCTATGAGGTGATATTTTGTGTAAGTGATTTTATCTTACGTTTTTGTCGGTGTGCATTATTGCCAACTGTGTTTCTTGATGTTCATTATGATGATGAATCTTATTATTATTATTATTATTATTATTACTCTTATTTTTTTTGTAATTCATTTCGGTGCGTGTTTTCTCCCATAATTTTTTCCTGGTTGGTGGTATTTGCTGTCTGATTTTAGTCCTATTGCCTTCGTGGCTGATTATCTGTACGTGATTATTATCGCATTGTTACAGGCCTTTATTAATGACACCTCATATTTGCATCGTAGCGCATTCCACGGCCCCCTCTGTTCTAGAGTATGTAAACTGCAGGTAAATTGATTAACTAGAGCTAATGTAAACTGGTACTATCACCTCTTGGATAAATAATAATAATTATTATTATTATTTTAATAACTTAAAATCTTAAAATTGAAATTTGCTGGTCGAAATTAAGTTTAATAATGGGAGTTTTCTTTCATTGTCTTATTATCTTTTCTCCCATTGTTTGGGTTCCTTGCTTTTGTCTTTATTACGTCATGTCACCCCTTCTTATCTAATCTGATGATACGCTAATTTTTGGGTGGCTTTGATGATTATTATGGGATCTTGGCTTCGCGTCGGTAACGGGTAGCTTCTGTTGGGTGCTTCAGTGTTCTTTAATTATTTTTATGAGCGCACCGTTAATTGTAAATTTCCTTTAATATACTTCATTTTGTTGGGGTTGCTGTGCGCTATTATTTTATTGTGTTTTCAGCTAGCTCGTTTCTTTGGAGTAATGTTAATTTGCGGTTGGAGCCACTAAATTTTCTTCTTTTTCGTGTGTCCTTGTGTGCGTCTTGTAATTTAGTATTTTAGTAGTGTAGCAAATTTCAATTTTAAAGTGATTTTATATCGCGGGCCCGCATATCGGTTGCAACCAATTTTTAAATAATATTATTTTCTGCATGTAAGGTAATGAGTTATTAATGAATTTTCAAACCTTAATTTCAGCGGAAGCCTATGTTAATGTGAGCTTCATTTCTCCTTAATTTCAACTTTATTTTA
Source organism: Anabrus simplex (assembly GCF_040414725.1). Classification (NCBI taxonomy): domain Eukaryota; kingdom Metazoa; phylum Arthropoda; class Insecta; order Orthoptera; family Tettigoniidae; genus Anabrus; species Anabrus simplex. The sequence goes on from NC_090270.1 coordinate 349,345,920, forward strand.
AAATACTGTTTTTCTCATCTAGTTTGATTGCATTTTTAAATTTTAGAAAAAGAAATATATATATATAGTTTTTTATTGTTCTTATTTTATACCATTTTCAAATTACATTTGCTTAGTAAATTTTCTTCATTTCAAATTTATCTGGTGTGTCATTTAGTAGCTAGCAATATTTACCTGGCAACCTGTCAAAGTTATGTAAGACCCTGGCCTTTTTATTCTCGCCTTTGCCCTCCACGCTTCATATTTCATGCTACTGCCTTTCGGTAAGTATTGTGCTTGTTTTCTTCTTGATGTTTGTGCTTTTCTTTTGAATGTTTGGTTTACTAATTGGTAAGGTTGCAGTTTTATAGATCTAGAGAAAGCATATGACAGGGTACCGAGGGAAAATATGTTCGCCATACTGGGGGACTATGGAATTAAAGGTCGATTATTAAAATCAATCAAAGGCATTTGTGTTGACAATTGGGCTTCAGTGAGAATTGATGGTAGAATGGTTCAGGGTACTTACAGGAGGTAGACAAGGCTGTAATCTTTCACCTTTGCTGTTTGTAGTTTACATGGATCATCTGCTGAAAGTATAAAATGGCAGGGAAGGATTCAGTTAAGTGGAAATGTAGTAAGCAGTTTGGCCTATGCTGATGACTTGGTCTTAATGACAGACTGTGCCGAAAGCCTGCAGTCTAATATCTTGGAACTTGAAAATAGGTGCAATGAGTATGGTATGAAAATTAGCCTCTCGAAGACTAAATTGATGTCAGTAGGTAAGAAATTCAATAGAATCGAATGTCAGATTGGTGATACAAAGCTAGAACAGGCCGTGTGTATGTGTTCTCCCAGGATGGAAATATATTAAGTGAGATTGAATCAAGGAGTAGTAAAGCTAATGCAGTGAGCTCGCAGTTGTGATCAGCAGTATTCTGTAAGAAGGAAGTCAGCTCTCAGATGAAACTATCTTTACATTGGTCTGTTTTCAGACCAGTTTTGCTTTACGGGAGCGAAAGCTGGGTGGACTTAGGATATCTTGTTCATAAGTTAGAAGTAACAGACATGAAAGTAGCGAGAATGATTGCTGGTACAAACAGGTGGGAACAACGGCAGGAGGGTACTTGGATGAGGAGATAAAGGCTAATTTAGGAATGAACTCGATGGATGAAGCTGTACGCATAAACCGGCTTCAGTGGCGGGGTCATGTGAGGCGAATAGGGGAGGATAGATTACCTAGGAGGATAATGGACTCTGTTATGGAGGGTAAGGGAAGTAGAGGGAGACCAAGACGACGATGGTTAGATTTGGTTTCTAACGATTTAAAGATAAGAGGTATAGAACTAAATGAGGCCACAACACTAGTTGCAAATCGAGGATTGTGGCGACGTTTAGTAAATTCTCAGAGGCTTGCAGACTGAACACTGAAAGGCATAACAGTCTATAATGGTAATTTATGTATGTATGTATGTATGTATGTATGTATGTATGTATGCTCGTCTTGCAAAACACTCGCAGACCAAGTTACTCACATTCCGAGGTTCACTGTATTAGTTGTTTCCTCGAACTAGTCTTGATTTGATGAGCAGATTTTTCATTGGAAGTAGATCGTTTTTATGAGAGCTTAGTTAAAAGAGATGTCAATCCGAGAATCTTGAGGTGTTGATGTTTTCTTTTTTCAATATTTAAATGTTGGTGCGTCTGTAACAAAGGAAATTACGTGATAATGTTGTGTGTTATTGTGCTTTCACGGCGATCGTATTGGTATTTATCACTTACCACTTTGACTGCTACTACAATGTCTCGTGGTACTTGTTATATTACGGTGACTGCTTGCTTTCGTGTTTCTACTCCTTGTGTTATATGTATGAAGAAGCTGTTGTGAAGGGCGAGTAGGTGACGTAGGGGAAGAAACAGGTGGCGGGGCGTTAAACGTTGGCATTTCGTGTGGCAAGGAGTCTTTGTGTGTTGTCGAGGCGGGAGTCGGGAAGGAAACGGTAGGCGGAGCGTTGGACCTTGGCGTATTGTGTGGAGGGGAATCTTTATGCATTATCGAAGTAGTAAATGTGTATTTTTGTGGTGGGAGTTTTTAGAATAAATGTCTTAAAGAATGAAAGTTTGTAGTAATTTTGGCAATTGCTCTAAATTGCTCTATTAACGGACTTTTTATTTCGACTGTGTCGTTCCGGTTTTTTCCTTATTAAAATATTGGTCCAAATGAATATATATATATTTTCAAAGTCTGTCCGTCATTAGCTTCCCTTTTTCATTCCTTTTAATTATTGTGAGGTCTCTGTCTGTTGTGGTATATTGATGGCCGGTTTCTTTCATGTGGTTACTCATTGCAGAATATTTGTTATGCTTTAAAGCATTAAAAGTGTTCCATGTGTCTGGTAAGAAAGCTGCGGCAAGTTTGGCCAACATATGAAAAATTACACTGCGTGCATGGTAGTCTGTATATCCCAGAACCTTGATATTTGTTGTTACTGGAGTTTATTATGTTTATTGGTGTTGTGTGTCTTGAAAGCTATTTATATATCCCGTTTTTTCAATGGATTTGCTATTTGATGAATCGCTGGACTAGTGAAAATAAAAGTTGCATATTTTGATTTTTAGCCTTTTCTGGGGTAAGATTTTTGGCTAATTTGAGTTTTACTTTATTGATGATTCGATCTGCCATCTCTATTTTGTATCCATTGACTAGTGCTAGTTCTTTTATGAAATTTTAATTCCTTCATTAAATTCGGGGGTGATAAGGGTATTTTGTAAGCTCTGTAGACCGTGCTAAGAAAGGTTGCCTGTTTGTGGGATTTCGGGTGAAGTGAATAATTTCTTATTGTTACTGAAGTATGTGTTGGCTTTCTGAATATTTGAAAATCAAATGTAGGATTTATGCGCGTTACGTTAACGTCCAGGAAGTTTAATGAACTGTCTTTTTTATCTTTAGTGAATTTTATGTAACTGTCAATATTGTTTAAAAAAGATTTGTTCGCTGTTATTTTGCCGGTTATCTATTATTATGAAAGTGTCATCTACAAATCTTAGCCAGAGGCAGAGTCCTTCTATATTAGGTTTAATATTTCTATGTTCCATGTTGTCCATGTAAATATCGGCCAACATTCCCGAGCTGGGGTCACCCATAGCCAAACTCAACTGTGGTAAATTTTGTTATTAAATGTGAAATAGTTGTTATTTAATACAAATTTAAGTAATTTAATGAATTCTTCTATCTCGAGCTTACTTAAGTTGCTGTGCCTGGAGAGGTTTGAATTAGTAATGTCAAACAAGCTCATCCTATGGTGGGGTTGTAAATCGAAATTCTTTAGTTTTTCGCAGAATTTGGTAAAATTTTTAATTGAAGAAGTATTGTAAAACTTACAATGTTTTTTAAGAAACTGATGTATAAATTTTGACATTTTATATGTTGGGCTGTTCCTACTGTTTATAATTGGTTGAATGGGTTTGTTATTTTTGTGTATCTTGGGTAGTGCCTTTGCCGCGGTATTGTCAGGTTCATGTTAACCATTTTTGTTGTTCTTGTTCATTAAATAAGAAGTTGAATTTTTAAGGATTGTTTTTAGACTTTGTTGAATTCTAGAGTGTGGGTCTTTATTCACTACAGTGTAAGACTTATCAGAAATGAACTCTTTGGTTTTTTTGATGTAGTCACTTTTATTTACTCCCCTACTCCCACCTCAACAGCACACAAAGACTCTTTGCCACACAAAACACCAACGTTTAACGTCCCGCCTACTGTTTCTTCCTGTAAGTCACCTACTCGCCCTTCACAACAGCTTCTTCATACATATAACACAAGGAGTAGAAACACGAAAGCAAGCAGTCACCGTAATATAACAAGTACCACGAGGCATTGTAGAGCAGTCAGAGGGGTAAGTGATAAATACCAATACGATCGCCGTGAAAGCACAATAACACACAACATTATCACGTAATTTCCTTTGTTACAGATGCACCATCATTTAAATATTGTAAAAAGAAAACATCAACACCTCAAGATTCTCGGAATGACATCCCTTTTAACTAAGCTCTCATAAAAACGATCTACTTCCAATGTAAAATCTGCTCGTCAAATCAAGACTAGTTCGAGGAAACAACTAATAGTTGCATTTCACCTTCTACAACTAGTAGATTACAGAAGCATGCCTCAAATCAACACATGAAGCAGAATATTTCCAATGCATTTAATATTTTAAGCTTTAGACACTTTTGAGTTTTAATGGAATTTATGACTCAAAATTTTAATACAATAAGTCAATTTAAGAAAACGAAGAACTTGAGAATTTTAGCCAAATCTCGTTCTTGTGAATATATTACTGTGTTTTGGACGACAATGTTATTAGAATTAACGAATATCCCACTTTTAGCACTGTCATTTAAATTGTTAAACTGTCCGTTGTGTTTACAAATGCCTATGTTTATGTATTTTACCACTTAGTTTTTAGAATCACAATTAAGTAAAAATTAGTTATAAGCAAATTAACAATGACAGGTCTTAACCTTGAGATAAATTACAAAGGTTGAGGATGCTTGAATCCAAGCGAAACGTGTCCCTTTTAATGTAGTGTTGTAGTAATGTGAACTTCTAACAACACAAAATCAATTGTATTGAATAGGTGAAATAGAAAAATTAAAAAATACAAATTTGTACGCAAATTATAGCAAATTTCAGTACGGGTCTAAACATGAGATTAGTTACATATAAAGTTATATACACTGCAAATCAGAGATATGTTTATTATAAAGATCTTGCTAGTACTTCTTGAGATAATATATTACATTCACCAGCCAAGGCTTGTGTTCTGTCACTTCTTCTCACAGCTCATGTAGCTGTGAATACGTCTTTACTATCATTGTGAGTAACAGGCAAAGGAGAAACATGGGATAACCTTTGACAAGCTTTACGAGAACATCAAGCTTTCCTTCTGATGGATCAGTATTACTATCTTAGTACTTATATATAATTTACTTGTAGAATTGAGTGTCAAATACTGTTGATAAATGACTTATTTACATGACGGAGGTTATAGTTGATTTGACCTCCCAATAGGTGCAGGTGTCCTCAGAGACCTTGCAAATTTCAGATTATGTTGAACAGTCAGATCGGATGTTTTCATAATTGTTTGTTTCATTTTAGAAATTTAAGTTGTTTTATGGAATATGATATGATGATTGAAGACCTTCTTTGTCTCAGGGGCCCTACGTTTCGAGGATGGAGCCTTCCGTGCCGGTGAAGGTGGAGATGGTGTGGATAGAGGACGTGAGTCGTTCACAACTTATTTTCAAGCTGACAGTCAGAATTCCTTGCCTCCATGCACTATAAAGTAATCCTATTTTTGAAATTGTTACACGTATCAACTTCCCTCCCCCTCTGCTGTTCAACTACCCAGCATGCTGGTGGCCAATAGTTTTACATGGTTGCCAATGAAACAAGTGCACTAACGAACATGGCGATGAATATTACTGTGAATCAATCATAAGCCTTCCAGTAAACCCTGATGGTTACCCTTAGTGACTAGTTAGACTGCAGGTCGCACAGTGACCTTGATAGTTGTTGTTGTTGTCATCAAAACTATGAGATGTGAAGCTATTGAACTCCTTTCAGTACATTTGTGAGAGACTTTGTTCAGGTTATCATTCTGAAATGCGATTTTATTTGTCGAAAGTAAATATCACACGAGAACACGTTCACTCTCTTATATAAATTACTTTATTGTCGCTGTAAGTCACAAGACACAATTATACACAGTAGCAACAGCATTTACTAGCAGAGTATGCTGACAAGTACAGACATCAACAACACTTACTAGCGGAGTACGCTGACATCAACAACACTTACTAGCGGAGTACGCTGACAAGTACAGACATCAACAACACTTACTAGCGGAGTACAGACATCAACAACACTTACTAGCGGAGTACGCTGACAAGTACAGACATCAACAAGACTTACTAGCGGAGTACGCTGACATCAACAACACTTACTAGCGGAGTACAGACATCAACAAGACTTACTAGCGGAGTACGCTGACAAGTACAGACATCAACAAGACTTACTAGCGGAGTACGCTGACAAGTACAGACATTAGCAACACTTACTAGCGGAGTACGCTGACAAGTACAGACATCAACAAGACTTACTAGCGGAGTACGCTGACAAGTACAGACATCAACAACACTTACTAGCGGAGTACGCTGACAAGTACAGACATCAACAAGACTTACTAGCGGAGTACGCTGACAAGTACAGACATTAGCAACACTTACTAGCGGAGTACGCTGACAAGTACAGACATTAGCAACACTTACTAGCGGAGTACGCTGACAAGTACAGACATCAACAACACTTACTAGCGGAGTACGCTGACATCAACAACACTTACTAGCGGAGTACGCTGACAAGTACAGACATTAGCAACACTTACTAGCGGAGTACGCTGACAAGTACAGACATTAGCAACACTTACTAGCGGAGTACGCTGACAAGTACAGACATCAACAACACTTACTAGTGGAGTACGCTGACAAGTACAGACATTAGCAACACTTACTAGCGGAGTACGCTGACAAGTACAGACATCAACAAGACTTACTAGTGGAGTACGCTGACAAGTACAGACAGCAACAACACTTACTAGCGGAGTACAGACATCAACAACACTTACTAGCGGAGTACAGACATCAACAACACTTACTAGCGGAGTACGCTGACATCAACAACACTTACTAGCAGAGTACGCTGACAAGTACAGACATCAACAAGACTTACTAGCGGAGTACGCTGACATCAACAACACTTACTAGCGGAGTACGCTGACAAGTACAGACATCAACAACACTTACTAGCGGAGTACAGACATCAACAACACTTACTAGTGGAGTACGCTGACAAGTACAGACATCAACAACACTTACTAGTGGAGTACGCTGACATCAACAAGACTTACTAGCGGAGTACGCTGACAAGTACAGACAGCAACAACACTTACTAGCGGAGTACAGACATCAACAACACTTACTAGCGGAGTACGCTGACAAGTACAGACATCAACAACACTTACTAGTGGAGTACGCTGACAAGTACAGACATCAACAAGACTTACTAGTGGAGTACGCTGACAAGTACAGACATCAACAACACTTACTAGCAGAGTACGCTGACAAGTACAGACATCAACAAGACTTACTAGCGGAGTACGCTGACAAGTACAGACATTAGCAACACTTACTAGCAGAGTACGCTGACAAGTACAGACATCAACAAGACTTACTAGTGGAGTACGCTGACAAGTACAGACATCAACAACACTTACTAGCGGAGTACGCTGACATCAACAACACTTACTAGCGGAGTACGCTGACAAGTACAGACAGCAACAACACTTACTAGCGGAGTATGCTGACAAGTACAGACATCAACAACACTTACTAGTGGAGTACGCTGACATCAACAACACTTACTAGCGGAGTACGCTGACAAGTACAGACAGCAACAAGACTTACTAGCGGAGTACGCTGACAAGTACAGACATCACCAAGACTTACTAGTGGAGTACGCTGACAAGTACAGACATCAACAACACTTACTAGCGGAGTACGCTGACATCAACAACACTTACTAGCGGAGTACGCTGACAAGTACAGACAGCAACAACACTTACTAGCGGAGTACGCTGACAAGTACAGACATCAACAACACTTACTAGCGGAGTACGCTGACAAGTACAGACATCAACAACACTTACTAGCGGAGTACGCTGACATCAACAAGACTTACTAGTGGAGTACGCTGACAAGTACAGACATCAACAACACTTACTAGTGGAGTACGCTGACAAGTACAGACATCAACAACACTTACTAGCGGAGTACGCTGACATCAACAACACTTACTAGTGGAGTACGCTGACAAGTACAGACATCAACAACACTTACTAGCGGAGTACGCTGACATCAACAACACTTACTAGCGGAGTACGCTGACAAGTACAGACATCAACAACACTTACTAGTGGAGTACGCTGACAAGTACAGACATCAACAACACTTACTAGCGGAGTACGCTGACATCAACAACACTTACTAGTGGAGTACGCTGACAAGTACAGACATCAACAACACTTACTAGCGGAGTACGCTGACATCAACAACACTTACTAGTGGAGTACGCTGACAAGTACAGACATCAACAACACTTACTAGCGGAGTACGCTGACATCAACAACACTTACTAGCGGAGTACGCTGACAAGTACAGACATCAACAAGACTTACTAGTGGAGTACGCTGACAAGTACAGACATTAGCAACACTTACTAGCGGAGTACGCTGACAAGTACAGACATCAACAAGACTTACTAGTGGAGTACGCTGACAAGTACAGACATTAGCAACACTCTCTTGAACTCACCGACTCCACCTCGAGGCCCAACAGTCACTCGCAGTCCATCACTTGTCTTCGACTCCAACCTGACTCCGAGTCCAACACTGACTTCACTGACTGACAGCTCAATGTATATACTATTTGATCCACCATCTAGAATTATCGATTGCTGGAAGAGTTGTTACTACACTCTAATGGAACACACCCGAAACACCGATTGACCACCTACTCGAATGGGTACTCAAACTTTTGTTTTCTGGTTACCAATACACATGGAAATCTCTACAACATTCCTAATGTCTCTACATGTATCTGGATAATAAAACCCTACCTTCAAGAACCCTCCATATGTACCAAATTATAGCACAATAAGTCTAACATACGAACGTTATGGAATTCTCTACCGTTTTCGACTATCTAGATTTTGAGGTTAACCTTATACACAATACGCATTTGAGGTTATACAAAGTTTATAATACATATTTACAGGGAAATCATGTACTTGTCATGTTTAACATTTAATAAAAGATAATTTAGCATTAAATAAACTATAACTAAAATATATTAAACATAATAATTGAAGGTTTTACACCAACTTTTAATATAATTTGGATCCATCTTATTCAATACATAAAAACTGTTGTTTAGATGAAATTACAACATATATTTCAATCAGAACTAGTTTCGACGCCCATTTGCATCATCATCAGCTGATATAGGTTCTTGGAAAAATTGACAATCACATAAGTTTATCTACGTCAAATTGAACACAATTTAAAACCATATTAACAACCTAAAACTGTGTTACGATTATACTGTCTCAAAGTCAATATTTTCTACAAGTCCGAGACTTGCAAGTCATAAATCTTAAATAAAAACATATGCAAACCGGTTTGCTCACTAATAAAATAACATGGATTTAAAAGAACAACAAGTTAAAAATAAAATAGTCTTGAAGGAACATTAACTTAATTTATCACACTTCTTAAAACATGACGTAGAATCATATTAAAATACTTCAATAAAATCTTCAGACTCGCTTTAATGGAGCTATCCTAGTGAGGTGGAAACAATTTTTTGATTTCCCTATTGAGTTTTTTAAAAATATACATATCCCGGTCAATAGGACGGTGTTTCATATTACGCGTAATAGCTTTACTTGTTGCTTTATACGACCATGCCCTCCGGAGCTCCAGCAAGTTGCTCCTCCCACTTTTCCCTATTTCCCCCCCTTCGGTCCCAACCAACCTTGGACACTTGATTAATATCACGACACTGCTCATTAGGCTTCATTGTGCTTTGCATGGATGGCGATCTTTTGAGGTGAGTCACGTAAAAACATTTACGTTATAAGACGTAATTTTATATATTGCCTCTTCAGTTAAGTGATAGTTTAGTTTATTACATTCCTATTATTTCAGGTCCGCATTGAACTGGGAACGTTGTACTCGTTAACTTAAAGGACCGATTGCTCGTTTCCACCTCACTAGGATAGCTCCATTAAAGCGACTCTGAAGATTTTATTGAAGTATTTTAATACGATTCTACGTCACGTTTTAAGAAGTGTGATAAATTAAGCTAATGTTTCTTGAAGACTATTTTATTTTTAAGTTGTTGTTCTTTTAAATCCACGTTATTTTATTAGGGAGCAAACCGGTCTGCATATGTTTTTATTTAAGATTTACGACTCGCAAGTCTCGGACTTGTAGAAAATATTGACTTTGAGACAGAATAATTGTAACACAGTTTTAGGTTGTTAATATGGTTTTAAATTGTGTTCAATTTGACGTAGATAAACTTACGTGATTGCCAATTTTTCCAAGAACCTATATCAGCTGATGATGACGCAAATGGGCGTCGAAACTAGTTCTGATTGAAATATATGTTGTAATTTCATCTAAACAACAGTTTTTATGTATTGAATAAGGTGGATCTAAATTATATTAAAAGTTGTAATCTTGGTTCAGTACGGACAAAATTGAAATTTATTAATTTAACTGAAGAAGCCCACCAGGCAAAGATAGTGGCCCATCAGTATTTGGGCTTAAGAATAAAGGTAGGAAAGATAGGCAAGGATATAAAGTTTATTAAAAAATGTATCAATTTAATCTGAGCCCAAATTTTTTAAAGAATGTATTTAAAATGAATCAGGTACTTTCTCACCAACAACAAAAATGTAAAAGATTTTGTCTTAAAAATGAGTTAAAATTTCTGTATAAGAAAAAAACTTTCTTGAATCAGCAGTTATATGAGACTCACCTCAGGGCCGCTGCCTGGCTTACTAAAGCGCAATGGAACATTTTTCAAGACTCGGTTCAGAATAAATTAGATAACTTCCTGCTAAACAGAAAGTATTGGATAAAAAAACTAGAAATGCTAAAGAAAGAATCGTTTTCAAGCAAACTAGTCTTAAGGGCCAAACATTCTCCTAATAAAGATTTAATCAGGAGTTTTCATACACCAGTAATCAACTTTTCCAAGACCGTTTTGAGTGAGAAAGAAATACAAATTCTTTCTAAAGGCCCAAAACATAACTGGCCTAATTTTAACCTGGCCAAAAAGACCACAAAACTTGTGGTGGAATCGGAGGTTGCGATGAGTAAATTACCACATGACGTGCAGGAGGAAGTTAGATTAGATTTAAAAAGAAAGTTGCACAATGGTTTAGTTACTAATAATATAGATAATGCCGTTTACATTTCCAATGACATCAGTATTGATAAAAAGTGCATTATACAACTTAAAAAGAAGGTTAAAGATGAGGAGCTCATTATCACTAAAGCAGATAAGGGTAATGTAACGGTAATCATGCATAAGGATGATTATATTCATAAGACTAAACAATTTTTCGATAATGAAAACGTTTTATTGATTAAGAAAGACCCAACGCAAACTCTACAACACCAATTAAAACAAACATTAAAGTATACTTCATTCCTCTTTACCGAACAGGAGAAGCAAATATTAGTAAATATGAACCCGGGCCTTCCAACAGCGAGAGCACTCCCCAAGATTCACAGGGCCGGGGTTCCCATTCGTCCCATAATAAATTACAGACCCAGTCCTCTATACAAATTGGCTAAATTCATTCAGAAATTCTTTAAACAACACTATAGATTTACGGCAAACAAATCCATAAAGAACTCCATAGAACTGGTTAATAAATTAAGCAATTTTAAATTACAAGCTCACCATACCTTACATTCATTTGATATCGTCAACATGTTTCCGAGTATTAGAACCAATAAGTTGCTTCCTATTGTTTTCAAGAATCTAAGATCCTACAGTCAGCTAAGTGAACTTGAAATACAGGATTTCATGAAATTGGTTAAGTTACTTGTAAATAATAACTACTTCATCCTTGACAAGGTCATTTATAAACAGGATGGGTTAGCAATGGGATCTCCGGCCTCGGGAATCTTGGCGGCGATTTATCTGGATTCTTTGGAAACATACATGATGGAGAACGACAGAGAATTTGACAACATTCTGTTTTGGTCTAGATTTGTGGACGATACATTAGTAATTTTAGACGAACGTGTTAGGGACGCAACAGCTACTCTAGATGTACTTAATAACATTGACCCATAGATTAAATTTACTTTGGAGTCAGAAAGGAATGAATCAATTAATTTTCTTGACATAAAAATCAACAGATCGGATTCATCTTTTGCTTATAGTATTTTTAGAAAGCCTACACAAACGGCAGCCACTATTAGACAAGACTCAGAACACCCACGGAGTCAAAAAAACTCTACATACAATAGTTTAGTAGAATGGGCATTTAGGATCCCCATGACAAAAGCTAATTTGAATAAAGAACTCAATACAATCCGTTCAATGGCTAAGGTTAATGGTTTTAGTGAATGCTTTATTGAACGTATTGAACCGTATCCCCTGTCATAAAAGTGGGCTAGCTACAGCGGAAAGAACGCGTGGAATGGTTCGATGTGTTTGGGAGAAAATAAATCAAGCAATAATGTGAATCGTACTAAATTAGTACCTGGACAGGATCTACGGTCAATATTCTAGTGAATAAGAACTCCAAAAAAAAAAAAAAAGGCAAAGAAGGATTTATTCAATAAAACATAGATATCATTCATACTAAATGTCACAAATAAAGAAAAATGAAACAAACCAACGACCTCTCTGGGCCAAAGAAAACCTGTGCTGAGCACATTATTTGAAAAATACAACAAGTGAATCAAATTTACATAAATCGGGTTACGACCCGAGGAACAAATATTTATGATCACAGGGGAAATGTACTTGGATACGCGTTACATTCGAGTGGTTTGTCGCTGAAGCTAAACTTTCTAATTTCATGTCTAAAGTTCGCAATACTAAAATTGTCCAAGAAAATGCCGTGTTATCAGAAAATACACTATTAGGCAAATACACATTAACTTGATATAAACACGGTCCGATGCGAATATATTCGGACACTGGGATAAATAAACCTCTTGTTCAAGCCATCCTACTCTCCCTTCCAAAAGAAAAACACAGACTCTAAATATGGCCCGAGCCATATGCAAATGAGAATGGTTAAGAAACCTTACAACCCAGCTATTAGCTTACGAGCTAAAATAGACGCACATTTAAACAATGTTGGTTAAGCAAAATAAACAATAAAACCCTGGTCACAACACCATCAGAAAAACATGTACACACACACACACACCTGTAAACAAAGGACACATGGGAGAATGCATACAATGGGATATCAATCTGAGTTCAACTCCGATATGTGGGCGAAGACCAATAGGACCTGGCCCGGCAATATACTTCCGACTTGCACCCTCACTGAAAGGAATGCACACAGCTGTGACGCACAAACCAAAACACGACGGGCTAGCAAGGGGCTGCAAGTTTCTTAGAATTGTTCTAACAGGCTGGACTCAGTTGCTCGCTGTCAGCTAAGGCCTTCCTTCATTCACTAGCCAGCTTGGCCTGCCTGGCTTAGGTCTCCGAGACAAGGTTCCTCTCCTCACAATAACAAGCTCGGCTCTTAAATAGCACACATCACATACAATAATACCTCGACATAGGGCTACTGCCTATCTCATACACATATCTGGCCTCACTAGCCATTTCGGGCTACACGAGCTCTTTGCTCAACGTAACGTGGGTTCGACCCCCACTTAATTCAACACAGATGGGCACTCAGGCCTCTTGGCTTCAATCCCTAGGTACACTCTCCTAGTTTTAGCCCCCCGTTATCCATATATAAGCATCCTCTAGCCTCACAACTCGCGTCACTTAAGTCTGACCTGTATCAATTCCAAAATCTGCTTTCCCTGCATATTTAAAGATCTTAATTCACTCGACGGTGTCCACAGCTCTGTTGCACGTCTTAATGGTACCTGAAATGCATGCTGCGTGCAGAGATGACAGTAAATAAAGGATAAAGAAAAATCCTTCTTTAATCCTGAAAACATAACCCTCGCTCCCATGCGACATTTAAGGGTTAAGGCCTAAAAATTCTGTGAGGACGCTATCCAAATAAATCTCAAAAGAAGTCGTAGAACACACAGACAGAAACATGTCGCCAGTGAATAAATTCACACAACACTAACTATATCCTAATTATTCCCTTTAAACCCCAACTATCCATATAACACACTCACGTCCCAAGCTAATACATGCTATAGCTTATGAACACATTTACTTTACTGAAGTTAAATCAAGACATACGCCTCACTGGCTGACTTTAAATATGCACAAATATTAACATAGAAATCTTATTTGCCTATAGTATATCTATCTGATAACTACAACATGCTAATAGCTTAGCTTTGACGACAGGAACCAGCAACGGCGGTCACATGACCGCTGGTGTCATTCAGGCCTTAGCCTGACATCTCAGCGATCTCCAGGAATCGAAGCCTCGTCCTCTCGAGTCCAAAGACGGCCATGATTCTCCAGTAGGCTTCGGGATCCTCCAATATAGCTGCTGTGGAAGTCTTCTTCTTCGCCGTTTCTTTAAGCAACAAGCACATGGGATCCACCCCTAATGATTAGGTTGTAATTAGGCAACAACCTGTGCAACAGAGTTACAGTTAAATAAATGCACCATTAGATTGCGGGCAGTATCCTGTCCTCCAAAACGGCAATATATAAGACGGTACACACACGGCATACGCGTATTCCGCGCCCGCGTCCCGATCACTCGTTGCTACCGTGAACAAAGTACATACATGAGACGCCGTAAATATAATGAGAAAATCACTCACAGTCTGAAGTAAGCAACGTATACAGTCATTCACCAGCCCGCACCCTGGTGACTACTCAAATACGAATACTTTAGACAGAGGTAACTGTCCAGATCATTGTTTATACTATGTAAAACACCATAATTAAAACAAACAGAGCTTCTAACATGGCGCGGCTTCCCCTTTCCAAGTTCTTTTTCAACAACCTTCCTTCCTCCGTCCTGCCAAAGAACTTCGCCCCGTAAATACTGGCCTTCCGGTCCCACAACCAAAACAGGTTCAAACCAGGCTATAGGTTTGAACGTAATACACATGAAATAGGCATAATTATACAATGTTATTATTCACAGGCATATGACAATTCAAGTCTCGTTTTCTCATACGAACAGACTGTGGAATATGGCTCCGTGACGGATATCTTCTGACAGATTCCAATGAAATTTTATACCAGGTTGGGTCAAGTTGTCTCCATTTCGCTTGCAGTTTGCCAGCTCCGGAAGCTCGGTTATCCCCACTCCAGCACGTGGTTGGTTGAAAATGTTAACCAGCGGACAGAACCTCCGCGCCTACACGTCGAAAAATGTCCGTCTATCCATGCTTGGTACCGACTTCAATCTAACTAGGCGCAGTATAGCTTCCTAACAGCCATTGTCCTCCTACATGCAATAATCCGTTTTTTTAATGAACCCTGTGTGTTACTCATGATAATATGTGGCATATGGCGATATGTTACAGTATCATCAACAAGTTCATGTGCCGTTTAAAAACCACTTTGGCCAAAGACAAACCTAATTAAAAGGCGTTCACAATATTTACTTATTGTTACCGAGTTTTTGTGGTAGTTAAGCATGAAAGAAGGTGCTGGGTGGTGAATAGGTCTCAAGCTACTAAAGAGAAATTAAATTTAAAATTTAACAAGGTTATATTTTCTTTTCAAAATTAGGTAACAACAAATAGAACAGGTACTTAGTAGCCGAAATACAACTTGAAATGTACAATTACAGGGATTAAAGAATTTGGGCTTCGAGCCCTGAAAACACAATTCTTGAGCAACTAGCTCAACTTTACGATATACCAATTTCAACAAAAGGGGCAGAAGACCCCACTCAAACCCTGGAGCCCTTGCTCCAAATTACACAGCAAAGCCTCCTCGAGGCATACAATTCTCAGTTTTAGAAAAGAGCCACTCGCTCTTAAGTTAAGCCTCTCCCAGGCCACACCAAACTCAACTTTCAAGTTGTCCTCAAAGGACATATACACAGGGGTAAAATACCCAACCTACTGAGGTCTCTTAGGTGAGAAAAGATTAATACATGACCTCTAAAATACAACTTGAGAGGAGGCGAACTTGCACTCCTAATACACTTTGCTTAAGACCTACTTGGCACTAGGCCGTTAATACAAGGGCTAATCCCATACTACAGAGGTGACTTAAAGGCAATTTACATTACATTACGGGAGAATTGGTTGAGAAAAATAAGTTCACCTCAAGACGATGTGAGTGGGAACTCGAGAGGGTTAGCACTCTCTATCCCATAATGTAGCTTTACAAGAGAATAGAAGAAAAGAGTAGTTACATTTTAGGAAAAGGTTACATGATGGAAAACGCTTCGAACCCGCCGCGAGAGTTAAACTGCCGACCTAGCAAGAAAAGAAGATATTAATAGGCCATTACCTGGTAGTAGATCGCTGCCGAGGAAAGAGGCGCTTCCCGCCTCCTGCTATGTACTTAATACACTGAAAGATGGAACAGAAGTGGCCCGGAGACCCTAAAATCAGCAGTTTAAATACTCTCGCAGAAAATTCTAGGCGTTAGGGGAAAGAAAACACCCTCCCACAAAGATTTTATTGGGTAGGACCCCGCAACAGATACAAGATGGGGGAAGATACCCCTGATTGGTCAGAAATTCATTGAAGAAATTCGTGATTGGATACATTCAAAGCAAGGGGAAGAAAGGGGTAAATATTGCCAACTTAAACAATGACAGAAAGAAATTTACCAAAGAACAAACTCCTGAAATTAAATTTTCTCCAACAAAATAGTTCTTTGACTCCGCACTAGGTTGCACTATTGTTGATCTTCAGTAGTGTCCTCTAGAAGAGAAAGTTCACACTTCTTAATACAAGCAAAACAAAAGTACGTCGAAAATGACACAGTTCACAAACTCAAAATTTTCCAGGTAGTGACATCTTCAGAGAAATTTGGAAATTAAGACCGTAGACAAAGTTCAGACTTCCTCCAGAAGAGGAGTTTCAACTGGCGCAACTTTTAAATAAACAGAGTAGAGGTGTACCGCCCGGTACAGACCTCCCCCCCCAAAAGTTCCTCCAGGGGTGACACATGAAATCAGTTTGAAACAAGTTCCAAGTTATAAGGTGAATATGAAAATAGATTACAAGATTTTCAGAATGTTGTGTGATTCAGTTTCACAATTTGTTGTTGCAGGTGAAGCAAAGTCTTTCTGTTTGTAGAAGTAGAATTTCTGAAGATAAGCTTTTAGTACTTAAAGGTGAAAGAAAAATTTGCAATGTCCACCAAATATTGCTGCTGAATTTCCAAGAGTAGTTATTGCTTAGGGTGACTGTCCATATAGCTGATGTAGATTAAGAAGGATGGCCAGACCGGCCGTTGCAGCTTGCGTCCAAGGGAGGCCGCTCGGACCCCTTAAGTACCCTGAGATACCGCTCGCCCGCACTATGAGGGGAGCAGAGGTGTAGAAGCACGCCGCGCCCGCGGTGAACATATACAGGCTGCGGGCCAGTAGCAGGTCGTGCGCCGCACATCCGCCTTGGCCGGGAGGAGAGCTCCGGCTTGCCGTGCACATGTCGGCCTCGCTGGAGAGGAGGGGGCCCATCCCCCTCCCCAGTTGTTGCACGGCGCTGCGCGGCTGCGGGGGCACTGAAACATTAAAGCTAGGCGGCAGAATTGTGTTGGACCATCGTCTTCATTGAGGGTACAGGCATTATGGAGAGGTTGAGGGGCCAGCGGCGTGTAGATACCCATTGCATTAAACATTATGAAGCCACAGTGTAAGGTGAAGCAGGAGACGGGAGCGTGGTAATGGCCGTGGCAAGGACAGAATGGCAGTTTAACGGGTCGGGACAGGTTTTACAAAAGCTTACATCTGAAACAAAATATTATAGGTAGTGCAGAATGCCTTAAAAGTGAAACTCAAAAAAAAAATATAACCTTCATATCCTTTCAAAATAATATGAAGCAAGTTAACACAGAAATTACACCGGTTTCACCTGGGACAGGTGAACTCTAAATATCCTCTCGGTGGCTGGATTACTTAACAATAAAGTAACCGGCGTAAGAAAATCGAGAATGATACAAGGCCCATGAAATCTGGGGGCAAGCTTGCCCGCGGGAACAAAATTTTTGACCATAACCTGGTCACCTACCTTCAAAGGGGTGGGTCTCCGTCCACGATCATACCTTTCCCTAACCTTTTCATGAGACACTTTAAGATTGACTTTAGCCTTCTTCCAAAGATCTTTGATGTTGTCCGGATCTATTGTCTCGGGCAGAATGTCACTCAGAGACCAGAGGTTAGAGAGCGGCGAGTTGGGAACAAACTTGAACATCAAAGAAGCTGGAGTAAACTTGTGAGATTCATGAACCGCCGAATTCAAAGCAAAAGCTAACCAATGCAGGGACGTGTCCCACCTGGAAGGATCTTCATGATGATAAGCAATGAGAGCGGACCTGAGATTACGGTTAACTCGTTCAGCCAGAGATGGTTGCGGGTAATAAGCAGAAGTAGTTACATGAGATATTGATAAGTCAAAACAGAATTTACGAAATAAATTAGATGTAAAAGCCTTAGCATTATCAGATACAATATATTGACACGGACCAAAAGAAGCAAAAATAGAATTTAAGCAGGTAATGGTGGACTGAGCGGTAGCCAGCTTAGTCGGAAATAACCAGGAAAATCTAGTAAAACCATCTACACATACAAGGATAAATTTGTTGGCATTTCCCTTCGACTGGGGGAAGGGTCCTACATAATCAATATACAGGCGTTCCATGGGGCGCGATGCTTGATGAGAAGACAAAAGGCCTACCTTAGTGGACATGGTTGGTTTACTAAGCAAACAAGATTTACAGGCTTTTACCAGTTCACGAATTTCACCGTCCATACCTTTCCAGATGAACCTTTCACGAATCTTTTCACGGGTTTTAAAGATTCCAAGATGCCCCCCCAATGGGGTCTCATGATAGTATTTGAAGATCATAGGCACGAGAACAGCTGGAACGACAACTTTCATCATCTTGTCATGCCTCGAAGGGCAACATAAAACACCATTCCTCAGAACATAAGGGACGACATGCTCCCCAGAAGAAAGGGTTTCCATTATCGGAGCCAGCGTCGGATCTTCACGTTGGTATTTCTCGATATCCCTAAAGAGCATGGGAGCATCTGTTAAAATGGCATTAACATCAAATAGTGTGGACTCGGGAGGTGATGAACGGTCGACCGGTTCATGGTTCTCAACGTCGTTTGAAAACATACGGCTGAGTCCATCAGCAACCACATTTTCAGTACCTCTGATATGCCTGACATCGAATTGGAAGGCAGAAATACGGATAGCCCAACGGGCTATACGACCAGTACGACGCGGCCTACCTAAGACCCAGCTTAAGGCTTGGTTATCTGTCTCCAGGTCGAATTTGACATGTTCCAGATAGAGACGGAACTTTTCTAAGGCAAATAAAACTGCCAAACCTTCGAGCTCATAGATGGAATACTTGGCTTCTTGAGCCGACAAAGTCCTAGATGCATAGGCGATGGGGCGCCTCCCTAGTTCAGTCTCTTGAAGAAGGACTGCAGCTACCGCTGACGACGACGCGTCGGTTTGGACGATGAATTTCTTCGAGAAATCAGGCATAGCAAGAACAGGGGCATTACAAAGAGCTAATTTAAGGTCTTCAAAAGCGGCTTGTTGGGAAGGTCCCCACTCGAATTTGATGCCTTTCCTACGAAGAAGGTTTAAGGGCGCCGCTCTATTAGCAAAGTTAGGAATGAACTTTCTGAAGAAATTCACCATACCAATGAATCTGGCGATACCTTTAATGTCCTTGGGAGGTTTAAAATCACGGATGGCCTGTGTTCTAGAATGATCGACAGCTACACCATCAGGTGACACAATATGCCCAAGGAAAGACATAGAGGGCTTAGCGAAGGCAACCTTGGACAACTTAACAGTTAACCCCGCCTTACGAAGGCGATCGAGAACTTCTCGCAGATGATCTAGATGCTCTTCAAAAGTCTCTGAAAATACGACGACATCATCCAAGTAGTGATATAAGTACTCAAATTTGATGTCGGAGAAGACCCTATCTAGTAGCCTAGTGAGTACAGCTGCTCCCGTGGGGAGCCCGAAAGGCACGCGGTTGTATTCATATAAATTCCAGTCCGTGGCAAACGCTGTAAGGTGTTTAGACTCTTCGGCAAGGGGAATTTGATTATAGGCCTGATTCAAGTCCAAGATAGTGAAGAACTTGGCCTTACGAAACCATGAAAAGCAAGAATGAAGGTCGGGAAGGGGCACAGATTGCAACACCACCTTCCGATTGAGAGCCCTGTAATCAATGACAGGCCTGAAGCCTCCTTGGGGTTTCGGGACTAGAAAAATAGGCGATGAATACGCCGATTTAGAGGGCCTAATAATACCATCCTTCAACATCTGATCGATGATTTCCTTCAAAGCCTTCATTTTAGGAGGAGACAGCCTATAAGGTGGAAAGCGAACAGGAATTGAATCCGTGACCTCAATTTTGTATTCAATAAGGTCAGTAACACCAAGAGAATCAGAGAACACCTCGGGAAACGACTGACACAGTTTGCGAATACTATCAGCCTGCTCCTCAGGTAGATGTCTAAGGTCTAACAACATCTCATCCTGGGTAGGCGAAATAGAAGAACACGACACAGAATTACACTTTAATAGTGGGATTTTATACTTAGAAGCAAATTTGAATGTGCACGACCTAGACCGGAGATCGAGCACAAGACCAGTGTGAGAAATAAAGTCAGCTCCCAATATAATGGGGCAAGACAATTGCTTGGCCACAAACAATTTAACTTTCCATGTAAACTTAAAAACACGAATTTTGACCAGTAAGGAACCTAGAATTTCTAATGGAGATGAATTAGCCGAAACGTATTGAACAGGAGAAGAGACATAGTCAGGGAGTTTACAAACAGATTTCAATTTAGAATACCAATCAGCCGAAATAATGGAACAAACACTGCCTGAATCTAAGAGAGCTGTTATAGGCTCGTTATTTAACTCAATCTTAAGAAAAGGAACAGGTGCGGGGGTATCCGCCGCAATCCTAAGACACTCTCTGGGGCATTCAAAAAAAGAATTTGAAGATTGCTCATTCCCTGAATTCTCGACCCTTTTGCCCGGGGCTGAGCCTTGGAAAGCAGAATTAGTCGACTCAGCCGAAGCCGCTAGTCACTTTTTATTATTGGCATAGGTGGAATTTGCACCAGAAGTTGAGCAGGAGGGGGTGCTATTTGAGTTTGGGCAATTCTTGGCGATATGTGAGAAGGCCCCGCACTTAAAACAGCCTTGTGATGACCCGGCTCCATTCCTTGTCCCACTTGACTTGATCAGTGGACATTTGTCGCGCAGATGGTCAGGCGACCCGCAAGCATAACATTTACGAGGATTGACTGGTCGGCGAGGTGGAGGCCGAGTGTTACTAAAGGAAGGCGGGGGTTCTTTCGCGACACGCAAAGAATCGGCGTATCTAACTCCTTCCGCTGAAACGGCCAATGCTTCAAGTTCCGAGAAAGTTTGCGGGCACGCCGCGAAACACAAATATGACCTATAGGGAGGTGAAATTCCCTCTACAATAGCCTGCACAATCTGATCTTCAGGAAAGTGCAGAGCAAACACCCTAGTGTAGAATTTGATATCTTGTATGAAATCAGCCAAGTTTTCATCCAAGCGCTGTACACGGTAATAGTACTTCTGAATCAGGGAGGACCTGGCCCTAGCCGGGATGAAGTTAGCTAGCAAATGGGCATGGAAATCCTCAATAGATGATTGCTCGGCAATGGCTCTTACGATTTTATCAGAAAGAATACCAATAGCATACGGATAGATAATTTGCAAAATTTGACATGGCGAAAGAGAAAAAACCAGAGCATGATCCTGAAATTCCACTAGAAATCTTAAAAATGAAATTACATCACTGGTGGTATTAACGGAAAACTTGGATATACCTCTGAGCAACATTGCCAACGGATGAGGCAAGCTGCTGAACCCGGGCGACATAGTAGGCAAAGGTTTCAAGGGTAAGGAAGTCAACTCCGAACGGATGTTACTCAACGATGCACGGTGTTCAGATTCGTTGTTCGATGGGGCCGAGATAGTTTGAGCAGCCACGGTTATCCTATTGACTTCTCCCTGAGGAGGCACTTCATCACTACCTACATTCACTGTGGCGGGTTGATCAGTTTTGGGAGGAACTTCGCCGGTTAGCAATTGAGTGACCTTATTAGACAATACAGAAATAGTTTCAAGGAGTGTATTAGCGTCCTTCCTCTGAACGTCATTCACCTTTAGAGACAACAGATCATTAACTCTATTTGCAAAGTGATACAGCCTGCCTTGCACACGCTTAATTTGATTAGGAGACGGATCGTTTTCATCAAAAAAACTAACTACAGATGCTAGCCCAGTAATATTTTCGACGATCGTGGAAAGAGAATCATCAATTTCTTTCTCTCCCAAATTGGGGATGGAAATGGGTAAATCAAGGGACTCTCTAAGCTTGTTAGTGTCTATTGCAACCGTGCCTCCAGATTGCACATTTCTAATAGTCAATTCATATATCAACTCCTCCTTGCGCAAATAGTTAAGAAGGAGAACATCGCGAGGGCCGGGCATGATGACAGAACGAATTTGAAAAACTCACAAATGCCAGCAACTGAGAAAATGGTTAGAGTTTGAATTAAAGCAATGTTTGACCGTCAAGAGGGGCAAAATTGAGACCCATTCAACCACGCTCTGCTACCACTTGTTACCGAGTTTTTGTGGTAGTTAAGCATGAAAGAAGGTGCTGGGTGGTGAATAGGTCTCAAGCTACTAAAGAGAAATTAAATTTAAAATTTAACAAGGTTATATTTTCTTTTCAAAATTAGGTAACAACAAATAGAACAGGTACTTAGTAGCCGAAATACAACTTGAAATGTACAATTACAGGGATTAAAGAATTTGGGCTTCGAGCCCTGAAAACACAATTCTTGAGCAACTAGCTCAACTTTACGATATACCAATTTCAACAAAAGGGGCAGAAGACCCCACTCAAACCCTGGAGCCCTTGCTCCAAATTACACAGCAAAGCCTCCTCGAGGCATACAATTCTCAGTTTTAGAAAAGAGCCACTCGCTCTTAAGTTAAGCCTCTCCCAGGCCACACCAAACTCAACTTTCAAGTTGTCCTCAAAGGACATATACACAGGGGTAAAATACCCAACCTACTGAGGTCTCTTAGGTGAGAAAAGATTAATACATGACCTCTAAAATACAACTTGAGAGGAGGCGAACTTGCACTCCTAATACACTTTGCTTAAGACCTACTTGGCACTAGGCCGTTAATACAAGGGCTAATCCCATACTACAGAGGTGACTTAAAGGCAATTTACATTACATTACGGGAGAATTGGTTGAGAAAAATAAGTTCACCTCAAGACGATGTGAGTGGGAACTCGAGAGGGTTAGCACTCTCTATCCCATAATGTAGCTTTACAAGAGAATAGAAGAAAAGAGTAGTTACATTTTAGGAAAAGGTTACATGATGGAAAACGCTTCGAACCCGCCGCGAGAGTTAAACTGCCGACCTAGCAAGAAAAGAAGATATTAATAGGCCATTACCTGGTAGTAGATCGCTGCCGAGGAAAGAGGCGCTTCCCGCCTCCTGCTATGTACTTAATACACTGAAAGATGGAACAGAAGTGGCCCGGAGACCCTAAAATCAGCAGTTTAAATACTCTCGCAGAAAATTCTAGGCGTTAGGGGAAAGAAAACACCCTCCCACAAAGATTTTATTGGGTAGGACCCCGCAACAGATACAAGATGGGGGAAGATACCCCTGATTGGTCAGAAATTCATTGAAGAAATTCGTGATTGGATACATTCAAAGCAAGGGGAAGAAAGGGGTAAATATTGCCAACTTAAACAATGACAGAAAGAAATTTACCAAAGAACAAACTCCTGAAATTAAATTTTCTCCAACAAAATAGTTCTTTGACTCCGCACTAGGTTGCACTATTGTTGATCTTCAGTAGTGTCCTCTAGAAGAGAAAGTTCACACTTCTTAATACAAGCAAAACAAAAGTACGTCGAAAATGACACAGTTCACAAACTCAAAATTTTCCAGGTAGTGACATCTTCAGAGAAATTTGGAAATTAAGACCGTAGACAAAGTTCAGACTTCCTCCAGAAGAGGAGTTTCAACTGGCGCAACTTTTAAATAAACAGAGTAGAGGTGTACCGCCCGGTACACTTATAATAAGGATATATGAGTGTACTAATATTTTCAAGAAACATAATGTTAAGGTTTCGTTTCGTACTGATAATAATAATACAGTTGTATTGCACAATTCAGCCTCAGTTAATAGCTTGAACCCATATTCCAAATCGGGTGTGTATAGATTTAAATGTAACGTCTGTGGGTGCACATATCTAGGTCAAACAGGATGAAGTTTTAAAATTAGATACACGGAACATACTAATGCCATAAAATATGACAGATTTTCTGTGCTAGGCCAGCATGTACATGATCTAAAGATTAAATTCACATCTATTGTTTGGGAAATTTTTACCTTTTCTTGTAAATATTTGTGTTGGTATATATATCAAACAGTTGAATGTTAATAAATACGGTGTTCGAAGATACATTCCCAACATTGGTCCTCCGGCCTGGATATGGATTTCAACGGCAAACTCCATGAACCTGGCAAGTTTTGGTATTTACAAGGTATCAAAGGATATAATCTAATGAAATACTATTACTTACTGCATCAATTTCGTGAAACATGTTGATTTTGAGTGTTTCAACGCATTGCCTTGGACATTTCGATTATGACATCTACCGTAGTGTTTACAAACTAACCTGTACCAAAGAGAATAAGCCACCTGTACAAAACAACGGATTGCACATCGTTATAATGACAAGTAGCGTCATCTAGTGTGACATATGAGAACTAATATCCATGGCATGGAAATTCTAACATAGTTACATTCGTGCCACATGATTTAGAAGGTGGAAATTAGACGGAATTGACACGTGAAGACGACACCAGTCATTCGTATTAATCTCTACAAATGCAACATGGATCCCGATACAAAGAGAGCTCTAATGAAGAAAAGATCCGTTCTTAAAGCCGGTTTAACACGCATACAAAGCTTTGTGAGCTCAGAACTTGATACGGCAGACACAACTTTAATCGAAGTAAAACTGAATAGGTTACTTTCTCTTAAGGAAGATTTCAAATACATTCAAACTGAACTCGAGCTAAATGATGACGAAAATATCGATTCACATATCGATTACCACCAGGAATTCGAAAATAAGAGCGATCTTCTGGAAGCTAAGCTTAGAAAGGCTGTTGTGACTCACCTTGTCCCGAGATGTTCTGGACGATTTGTTCTCCCGAGCGGCTTGGAGAATCTGTGGGTTGGGTGCCCTGAACCATTAAATGAAGTACTGAGTCCCATTTAATATGATATATATTTGAATTCAACTCTGACTTCCCAACTACCGTACATATTTACAATGTCTATTTACAGCATACTTCAGTGATGTGCCTGCTCCGGAAGCTTTTAGAATACTGACTTCCGACCTGGGTAGAGTCTATGTTGAAAACCTGAGAGTTGCCCTCTAGCTTGTCTCTAAGCCTAAGTCCGCATCTCCCACTACTGTCTGAGAGACTAAGTCTTTCCAATATCACTTCTAACGCGGCTATGTCCTACTCCTCTCTCTCATTCTGAATGTAAGCACCTCCAGTCTTATTACCGACGTTCTTGACCTACGTAGAGCGTTCTCCTGTCCAAGACTAAAGATATCCCTTAAGCCTCTGCAGCTTGTATATATATCCTGGTCTGGCCCTTGCTAACTAGTGAGAGGGGGAACTCCCACCCTAGTACTAGTCTACCCCCAACTGGGATCCCTCTCCAGTAGGTGGTGCTATAGTGGTCAATCTCAGAACCACTTATTCTCTGTCTCACTCAGCCTAACTCATATCTCTCACTGAGTGGAATGTTTTGCCATGAAGTGGAGATTTTCCGATGCTCCATCCTTCCATGAGTCATGTATTCTTTCCTTGTCTCTCCCAATGCTAATTATTCTGAATGCTGGATTTGTGCTTGTAGCTAGCCACTGTTCATTTACTCAACCCTTGGTCAGTTTACATAGATAAGATTACAACTCAATAACAAGTTACTCATAAGCCTTCCGTAGCAGGACTTGAAGAACAAGTAATTTCACATATCCTATTCTTAATGTTTCAAATATAAAGTAGCACATTTTACACAATTAATAACCATAATTCTTCTTGTAAGAAAACTCTTTATCCTTTCGTTTATACATTCCTAGTGGTCTCCTGTACTGGGGATCCACTAGTTCAATTCTAATCTCCTTAACTTAATATATGCTATGGGACTTAATATACCTTGGTTCGATTCCCGGCATCGGTGCCATCACGACACCTCCCTTACCCGGGAAGAAATGGGCGCAACACATTTGCGTCCATTTCGACTATGAGGAACTCACAGCCTCGCTTCTGATGACCTTAACGGTCTCCTGGCTATTGGTGGTGGCGTGCCTCGTTCTCTTATCTCGTGTGAACTTGCCTCGATAACTACTACTTCTCGGGATTCCACAGGTGAACTGAGACGTCTCTCAGTGAGCCTGGGACTTTCCAGTCTCAAAAGCCCCGCAGGTGAGTCAGGACGTCTCCCAACAAGCCTGGGGTGCTGAAATATCACATTAACATTCTCTTCCGAGGTTTTCGCCTTACCTTCCTTATTGATTACAGTTTGTTTGATACAGATACTTGGACAATGCTCTTTCGCATCGTCCATACATTTACTGAAAGAGTATCCTACCTTTCTACAGGAATTACAACAACAACAATTACAACAATAACACCATATGAATAAACCCACTATACTCACCATGGTCCAGACTATGTATCTATATATATTTACATGTTGATACATGGCTTTTTGCCTTATTTCTTCCTCTTTTTGTCTGACCATGTTTTCTACTTCCTCTGTCTTATGGGTAGCCCAACGTAAGTCATCGATGTGATTTAACAAGTTAGTTGTTGCTACTTTATTTAACTCAGGGACCTGATCTAACCTTAATTCACTGTCTATCTGCTCACAGCAATCATACTGTAGTGCTATCACTGGCACTAAATCCTTGTCTTGCGTACTATTTATTTTCCCTACTCCCTGAATTTTACTATTTGGGCCATACAGTGTACACATAGGACTTATTTCTATCGTACCTGTACCCTTAAGCATGATATCACTAGTAGTATCTTTGCACATGCAAGTCACCTTTTTCTCTTCAGGGGACACATATATATATTTATTATTCTCTATGAGAATCCACATCAAGTCTCTAACGGGCAACACACGTTTGGCACAATTTTCAGGCATTTGATTGACTCCACTAATTAATTTAACAACACAATTATTTTGCGTGTGCACCGTATTAATTGGAAACCTTACCTTGCATAATTTCCACATGGAAGTTACCTGTTTGCATTCGTTTAATTGTTCTTCACTCAACTGCGCGAATGTTTGTTTTTCCTTATCCATGATTATATAATTCTTTTCCTCGTGCACATACACGTAATTATTAGGGTTATTTATCACTTGAGTAGGAAAAGGTATCACTTTATACAATAAATAGGTTGTCTTATCTGTTAAGGGTGTTTTCATTACATACACTAAGAAATTTTTACTTAAAAACACTTCTGCTGAAGCTACCCTGTATATAAGGTAGCCATAAGTCGACTTTAATTCAAATGGCAAGGAAATACCTCTTGGAAAATCTCCCTGCGCTTTTCTATAGGCCTTAATGATCTCATCTGGTGTAATTATCTGAGAATGTATTATCCCAGACTGAGCATTCATAATACCTTCCAATACTATACTATAATGATCATGCAACTGCATTAGAAGACCTTCAATTTCAATTAAGTGTCTATTAATAGCTATCTCCAATTCTGCTTGCCTAATCGCTCCGGCTACTTGGAGTGTTTCATTCTGTAAATACAATCTAATTTCATCTAAATTCTTACTGATTCTAAGTTCATTTGCATTTACCTCGTAGATGGTGCTGTTCATGGTTTGTAGGGTGGACTTAACAACAATCATCTGCTCTTTAGCAATTTTCATAATAGAGAGCTGCTCCTTCTCTAGCTCAGAAATCTTTCCCTCGTATCGTTCTGCATCGTCTTCGCTAAGTGTTCCAAATAACGTTTTCGCTATTGATCCTACGGCATTAATTAATCCTCTCCTTCGTCTATTCCCTTCTTCCCTTGCCACGCCTTTTGTGATCCTATTAATAACATCTTTTGATCCCTTTATTCTTTCCAAATGTGTCTGCAGCATATTTACGTCCTGCTGGCAAGTAAAATTTGAAGTAACTTCTAATTGCAAACATAGCAACCTCGTTCGTCTCACATATCTCTGAGCTAGAGCAAATGTTTCTGTCAGCTGATTCAAATTTACATACGTTACTAGGGTCCATTCTGTAGTATATAACTGCACTTCTCCCTGGTCATCGAAATATACACCAGGTGTATTCTGATATGGCGTCACTCTGACGTCTATCACCTCTCCACCTGCCTCGAGATGAGACGACATCATCATCCACAGGGTTACTACGATGTGGAACCAACTCGTTATCTCCGCCATCGTCTTCTGTCAACTGTAAGGTACGACAGGAAATTCGTTACCTAACAATTATATTATTCCCAAACTTAATTTCTATTACTTAACTGACTGTTTACATTCCCTCATTATTAACCTAGCTAATTTCTTTTATTTGTCTACCTCTTTTGCTATCCCACTTAGCTCTCACAGGAACATCCTTAGTCTATTTTTGTGAACCTTTGTTCTCTTTCCCTTTTTGTTCATTTGTAAGGTGCAATTTACACCTGATACGCCTACTATAATGTATGGACCTTCAAAAGGTGGGCTCAATTTCCTGGATTTCCCTCGTCGCAGTGCGTCATTACGTAACAAAACTTTATCTCCTACTTGGAAGGTTACTTCGTTTTGCTTCTTGTCATAGTCCTGCTTCTCTCTTTCTTTTCTCTCTATTAAGGTTCGTCTTGCTGCCTCGTGGTTTCTCCTTAACTGCTGGGTTAGCTCCTCAACCACTGTCTGATACTCGTTATAACCTGACTCAGGTGGTTTTTGCAATACTCCTGGGATGTTTGCCTTCTTACCGAATATCAATTCGTAAGGCGTGAACCCCGTACTTGTGCTCTTGGTCGTGTTGTAGACAAAAGCTGCCGTTGGGAGATACCGGTCCCAATCGTTCTGTTCATTGGCACAAACATAGTGCCTAAGGTACTCCACTAACACTTTATGGGATCTTTCAATGCTCCCATTTGACTGTGGCCTGAACGCTGTGGTGTGAGTTTTCTGTATCCTCAACACCTTACAGAGTGTTTTGAACACCTCGCTCATGAAGTTACTACCCTGATCAGTCAATATCTGGTTGGGTATCCCGTATATACTGATGACATTATTTATTAATGTACGTGTCACCGTATCTGTTTCTTGATTTGGCATTGGACTTGCCACTAGATACTTGGACAGCTGGTCCTGGCAGGTGAGAATGTACCTGTTACCAGCTTCCGTCAAAGGCATAGGGCCTACTACGTCAAGCGACATCTTCTCGAAGACTGTGCTTGGAGTATCTGTAATTACCATGGGGGCTCTGATGTCTGGCCGAGTCCCCTTATTTCGCTGACATGATGGACAAGAGCGAATGTACTCTTCTACGTCCTTTTTCATACCCTTCCACTGTATTCGCTCGCTCAGTCTTGCGAATGTCCTCGCAATCCCTTGATGGCCTCCTATTAATGAGTTATGACACTCCTTCATTATGGCTAATTTCTCCTCCTCTCTTAGCCCTTCTATTTCTCCTTCCGGTGAACTACCTTCGGGCTTGGATTCCTCTGCCTTAGCGTCCTCGGAGCCCTCGTCCGTGGTGTAGCCGACTTCGATTCCCTCTGCCTTGGCGTCCTTGGGTTTTGAACTCGCTACTCTAACCTTAACGTCACCAGGATACTGAGTGTCTCTTCTGACCTCCGTCTGGGGTCCTTTCCGAGCTGAACTGACCACTCTAGTTTGGCTCTTCTCTACAATGGGATTACGACTCAGGGCATCGGCGTTACAGTTCCGCTTACCCTGCTTGTATTCTATGACAAAATCGTACTCTGCCAGCTTTAACCTAAACTTCAGCAGGCGTGAAGACGGGTCCTGCACATTGAAAACCCACTTCAATGGCTTGTGGTCCGTCACTACAGTGAAATGCCGCCCAAATAAGTACGGCCTGAAATACTTCACTGCCCACACTATTGCCAATAATTCCTTTTCGGTTACACTGTAATTTACTTCTGCCTTGTTAAGCGTCCGGCTTGCATAGGCAACTGGAAGATCTTTCCCAATGGGTCCTTGTGACAGTACTGCTCCAACCGCCTCGTTGCTTGCATCAGTGGTAACAACGAAGGGTTTTTCAAAATCTGGATATTGCAGTACAGGCTCCTCTATTAGCCTTCGCTTCAGTGTTTCAAACGCTTGCTCCTGTCTGTCTCCCCACACAAAGGGAACGTCTTTCTTTACTAATTCATAAAGTGGCTTTGCAATTTTACTATAGTTAGGGATGAACTTCCTATAGTACCCACTCAGCCCGCAGAAGTGCTTGATCTGGCGGCTAGTGGTCGGCCTGGGAAAATCCCTGACTGCCTGGACCTTTTTAGCATCTGGGTGGACTCCATCTTCCGTGATTACGTGGCCTAAAAATGCCACCTCGGCCCTTAAAAATTCGCACTTATCAGGCTGGAGTTTTAAATTATTCTCTCGCAGCCTCTGGAGTATTACTCGTAACTTGGCATTGTGCTCGTCTACTGAGCTACCATACACAATTATGTCATCCAGATAACATAAACATTTAATGCCAGTTAACCCTGTTAGCACAGTGTTCATCAGCCTTGTGAATGTGGCTGGGGCATCTCTGATACCCATCGGCATTCTCTTATATTCATACTTCTGCCCTAGTGCTGAGAAGGCGGTCTTGGGCCTATCTTCAGGCTTCAGTAGCACTTGGTAGTACCCACTCGCTAAATCTAGAGTCGAGAAATATTTAGCCTTTCCAAGGGCATCTAACAATTCGGAAATTAATGGTAGGGGATAACTAACTCCTATTGTAACCTCATTTAATTTCCTATAGTCTATAACGACCCTCCATTTCTGTATGCCTGAGGCATCTAGTTTCTTTGGGATTAAAAGTAACGGCGCATTCCAGGGTGACACACTGGGACTGATTATGTCATCCTCCAACAGCTTATCTATTTGTTTTCGTATCTCTCCCTTCTGTGCTTCTGGGAGCCTATAGGGCCGTACGTTAATAGGAGGTTGTTCCCTAGATATTGGAATCTCATGCTGTATTACCTTCGTATGGGTCAACTTGTCCCCCTCTAAGTGAAATACATCATCATACTCTGCACAGATGGCCAATATTTTCTCTGCATCTACCATGTTCAAATGGTCTATCCGCAGCTGTTCGGTCACTCTCTGTGAGCGCAACTTTCCGAAACCTAAACCATTGTCTTCGGTCTCCTTGGTTAGCCTTACCCTTTTCCCTTGTGACAGGCATGTGTAATCAACCTCATGAATGCATACCACAGGGCTCTGTATCTCTACTTCTTTCTCGGTGGTGTTAATAATGCTTACAATAGCCTCATTTCTCTGGGACCTGGTTAAACATTCGGCTAAATACACCCCTGGTGCTACTTCTGCTCGCTCTATTACGCCAACAGGTAGATTCTTATTTACCTCAATGGCCACTACCTTCTCGGTCCTAGGTTCGAGACGGATCAGCTTTGTCTCTCGAGCCCCCATTGAGTACCTGGTCCCTTTTATTATGACGTAGCCTTCCTTGTAATTTATTACGCCATCTGACAAGAGGTCCTTCCCAATAATGCCATCTTGGGTCAAGTTAATATCTTTACCCACTACATGGAAGGTGTGACTGGAACCACTTATCCCAAACCGTACCGTACCCTTGATATATAGCTTGCCTTCACTGACCCCGGTGAGTTCTATGACATGTCCCCTCATAATTGCGCATACTTTTGGTACGCTTCCTTCTTTGACCAGGCTAATTTCTGACCCTGTGTCTAACAAGAATCGAAGTGGTTTCCTTCTCTGGACGATGCTAAGTAACATCGTGCCTTCGTCATCTGAACTTTCGAGACTTATCTTTCTACGGGATTCCGAGGTTGTCTCCGGCCTTCGGTCCCTGCTTAGTTTGTTGCTAACCTGGTTTTCATAGCCTGTCCTTGGCTACTCACTGATCCAAACGGACCCTCCTCGGTTTGTTGCAACTCCCTGTCACCCTCGTCTCCAGACCTTCGGAAGACTTTCATGTCCGTTCTGCCTGTCTGTTGACCCATTGTTTTCGTGCGACAGTACCTCTGTAAGTGCCCCGCTTTCCCACAAGCATAGCACTGTTTAGTGGACTGTTTACCAAGTACATTTCTCCAACAGTCCCTTTCCAAGTGACCATCTCTACCACACGAATAGCATCTCGTTATTTCGGTATGTTGTCTGTTAACCGGTAGCCTGCAATTATCTTGCTCATGCCCTTTCCTATTGCAATTGTAGCAAGTTCGTGTACCCCTGGTACTCTCCCTCATGCCCGCCTTGACTGTGCGGACCGTTCGCGTTTCTACACCTACTTGGTCCCTTTGCTTCTTTCGGCAATCTCTCTCTATGTGTCCTTGTTTCTTACAATACCGACACGTTAGCGTTGTCGGTGGTCTTTTTAATTCTGACTCTCCGATAGGTTGACCCTGTGTTTCCTTTCTCGGATTTGTACATTGCCTAGCTAGGTGGCCCTCTTTATTGCAATTGTAGCAAATCACCCTAACCATTGCTGTTCTAGGCTTAGGATGCCACCTTCCTTCTGGTTTTGCTACTTTAGGCTTGTTCGTTTCAATTCTCCGTGTGAACCCTAGTGTGTTCCGCCTACTTTGCAATCCATCCTTAGCCTGTTTGGATATAATGACTGCTTCTTCCTGCCTAGCTATTGCCACGGCTCTTTCAAATTTTAAAGGTTGCTGATTCTGCACTCTACATTGGATTCTTGGGTTGTTTAACCCTTGTGTGAAACTAGCCACTCCTATCTTTCTCACGCACTTCAACTGTGCCTGCCTATCCTCTAGGCATTCGCCCTCTAATAAAGCATCCCTGAAAGCTGACGCCATCGTGTCTACGCGATGCGCCCAGGATGCTACACTCTCTCGCGGTTCCTGACTGCTTTGGAACATTTGGCAGATATATAGATCTAACGTGCCCTGCCTACCATAATATTCATTTAGCGCTACTTTAGCGTTCTCCCAGTTAGTAATATCAGCTCTTACCAAGAGCTTCTCTCGGGCCTTGCCTGTAATTTTTGTCAATATATATTTAAAGAAAAGTGCCTGATCATTCTCCCTGATCATGCGTACAGCCACATCTACGTTGGCAAGAAACTCTCGTAGTCTGTCTGGCTGACTACCGTCAAATTCTCGACCAATCAGTCTGTGTCCCTCTACTACAGTAACATACGGTCCTTCTAAGCTACGTGCATCATCATCATCATCAGCCTCTGCTATCTGAAATTCTGGCCTTCCTGCATTTAAATCTACATCCTCCTCCTGACTTGCCATACTGAATTAAAGTGGACTCACCCTACGATGTCTTCTGTACTGCTGGGCTTGTTGGCTGCGATCCGTTTAGGCTGCTTAATAGGCTACTGGGCTTGTTGGCTGCGATCCGTGTAGGCTGCTTAATAGGCTGCTGGGCTTGTTGGCTGCGATCCGTATAGTCTGCTTAATAGGCTGCTGGCTCCCTGAAGCTGGGCTGAATTGTGGCTCCTACGATGCGTGGTTCGATCTTCTGCGATGCGCGGTTTTCGGACAATCTTCTTCGGTGCGCGGTTCAATCTTCTGCGCTGCGCGGTTTTCGGACAATCTTCTTCGGTGCGCGGTTCAATCTTCTGCGATGCGCGGTTTTCGGACAATCTTCTTCTCGAAGTGCGCGAACATCGGACTGATATGGTTCTACTGTTCGTCGGAGTTCGAACTAAGGGCACCCCACATACCTGACACCAAAACGTAAGTCTGTCGTGACTCACCTTGTCCCGAGATGTTCTGGACGATTTGTTCTCCCGAGCGGCTTGGAGAATCTGTGGTTTGGGTGCCCTGAACCATTAAATGAAGTACTGAGTCCCATTTAATATGATATATATTTGAATTCAACTCTGACTTCCCAACTACCGTACATATTTACAATGTCTATTTACAGCATACTTCAGTGATGTGCCTGCTCCGGAAGCTTTTAGAATACTGACTTCCGACCTGGGTAGAGTCTATGTTGAAAACCTGAGAGTTGCCCTCTAGCTTGTCTCTAAGCCTAAGTCCGCATCTCCCACTACTGTCTGAGAGACTAAGTCTTTCCAATATCACTTCTAACGCGGCTATGTCCTACTCCTCTCTCTCATTCTGAATGTAAGCACCTCCAGTCTTATTACCGACGTTCTTGACCTACGTAGAGCGTTCTCCTGTCCAAGACTAAAGATATCCCTTAAGCCTCTGCAGCTTGTATATATATCCTGGTCTGGCCCTTGCTAACTAGTGAGAGGGGGAACTCCCACCCTAGTACTAGTCTACCCCCAACTGGGATCCCTCTCCAGTAGGTGGTGCTATAGTGGTCAATCTCAGAACCACTTATTCTCTGTCTCACTCAGCCTAACTCATATCTCTCACTGAGTGGAATGTTTTGCCATGAAGTGGAGATTTTCCGATGCTCCATCCTTCCATGAGTCATGTATTCTTTCCTTGTCTCTCCCAATGCTAATTATTCTGAATGCTGGATTTGTGCTTGTAGCTAGCCACTGTTCATTTACTCAACCCTTGGTCAGTTTACATAGATAAGATTACAACTCAATAACAAGTTACTCATAAGCCTTCCGTAGCAGGACTTGAAGAACAAGTAATTTCACATATCCTATTCTTAATGTTTCAAATATAAAGTAGCACATTTTACACAATTAATAACCATAATTCTTCTTGTAAGAAAACTCTTTATCCTTTCGTTTATACATTCCTAGTGGTCTCCTGTACTGGGGATCCACTAGTTCAATTCTAATCTCCTTAACTTAATATATGCTATGGGACTTAATATACCTTGGTTCGATTCCCGGCATCGGTGCCATCACGACAAGGCTGTCATTTCCCAGACTTCACATTTAGCTGACGAAGTACGTTCTCTTTCAACCAATGATGTAGCAAGGCAAATAAAATTGCCAGAAATCAAGCTCCCTACATTTGACGGTACATTAACAACTTGGCTTCACTTCAGGGACACCTTTCAGAACCTGATAGTTAATAACAATGATCTATCAAATGTTGAGAAGTTTCATTATATGTTATCCTCGCTTAAAGGTGAAGCCAAGGATGCTATTAGGAATATTGGCATTTCAGACTCCAATTTTACTGTAGCTTATGACCTTCTCGTGAGCAGGTATCACTCGCCAAAATTAATAGCTGCTGAATATATTAAACAGATCCTAGAATTACCGGGTAAAGTATGTTCAACCGAAATTGAGATACGCCAACTCGTAAATAAATTCCGAGGTAGCATTGATGCGCTGAATGCACTCGATACTAAGATAAGCATTCTAGATCTTCTCCTAAACGAGTCTTTACTATCGCGAGTGGATAAGAAATTGAGATTAGAATTCGAAAATAAACATTCTCACCTAGAAGCTGTAGAGTTTAAAGAACTTGTTAAGTTCTTGGAGAGACGTTGTCAGACATTGCAACTTTGTGCCTCTAACCCCTCTCCCAGTCTATCGCA
This sequence comes from Anabrus simplex, assembly GCF_040414725.1. Taxonomy (NCBI): domain Eukaryota; kingdom Metazoa; phylum Arthropoda; class Insecta; order Orthoptera; family Tettigoniidae; genus Anabrus; species Anabrus simplex. The sequence goes on from NC_090270.1 coordinate 349,381,696, forward strand.
AAACCATCAGACAAGTTCAAGGTCAAAAATCGCAGCTCAACAGTCATACATTACAACGTCAAGACAATGTTGCATCTGTTCAGATGAACATCAGCTTTATAGGTGCCCAGACTTTCTTAAATTAGATTGTGATGAAAGGTTCAAAGTAGTAAAGGATAAAAATCTATGCAGCAATTGCCTGAGCTCATCTCACACTTGGAAGGCATGCACATCAAAAACATCATGTAGATTATGTAACAAATATCACCACACGTTGTTGCATCATGAGACTGACCATATATCATCTCCTGCAAATCAAAACAACAATCCACAACAATCATCTTATCATTCTCTGAGAAGCACATCCAAGAATCAGATACTTCTGAGTACGGCTTTAATAAAGATCAAGGACGGTCAGGGAAGATTCCATTTAGTTCATGCCATACTCGACAATGGTTCGCAGAGTAACTTTATATCCGAACACATGGTGCAACAACTGAGACTGAAAAAGAAAAAGACCAGCGCCATAACACTGCAAGCTTTTGGTGAACTCACATCCCAAGCAAACACAGCAGTGAATATTGAGGTTCACTTAACAATCAACGATTATCACTTCAACATGGAATGTATTGTTCTTCCCAGAATAACTGGCAATATACCTGTCTCACATATCAATTGCAAGGACTGGAAGGTTCCACAAGACATCACTCTCGCTGATCCTGACTTTCACATCCCTCAGGCTACCAATTTACTGATTGGCGCACAGTTTTTCTTACAGCTCCTGCAACCCGGAAGAAAAAGCCGACAAGGGTACCCATGCCTACAGAACACACAGCTACGATGGATTCTCAGCGGAGAATATTCACAACTCAATCGAGAAAGGGAAGAGAAGACACCAACCAAGTCGCTCTTTATCAGATCTGACCTCAACTTAGAAATACAAATTCAGAAGTTCTGGAGCCTCGAGGAAGTGAACCATGTTACACACTCACCTGAAGAGAAGGAATGTGAAGCCCATTTCAAGGACACCACAAGAAGAGATGAAACTGGGAGATTCATCGTAGAGCTACCCCTTAAGAGAGAGTTGCAACTTGGAAACTCAATGCAGACTGCGAGCCGACGTTTTCATCTATTAGAACGGAAACTACAAACTCAAGACGACCTTCGTAAAAATTACATCACCTTCATGAGAGAGTACCAGACCCTTGGACACATGATGGAACTTCAGTCAGAACCCATTGAAGGAGAAAGATATTATATGCCTCATCACGCTGTTGTCAAGCATTCTAGCAGCACTACTAAAACAAGAGTCGTATTTGATGGATCAGCAAGGACTGACAACGGTACTGCCTTAAACGATATCTTAATGGTAGGACCTACAATTCAAGAAGATCTCTGCTCAATAGTTATGAGATTCCTCACTCACAACATTGCTTTCACGGCTGATATTGAAAAGATGTACCGCCAGATAATGGTTCATCCTAAACATCGACACTTACAGTGCATCCTATGGAGAGAACATCCTCAAGATAATCTAAAATCTTATGCTCTTAACACTGTCACATACAGCACGTCTGCAGCATCGTTTCTGTCCACAAGATGTCTCCAGCAATTAGCACTCGAAGAAGCGTCCGAATTCCTGAGAGCGGCCACGATCCTCAAACGTGACTTCTATGTTGATGACTGTCTTTCTGGAGCAGATACTTTAGAAGAAGCCCTGGAGCTGCGAATCGAGTTACAACAGCTTCTCGGTCGTGCAGGGTTTCCTTTGCGAAAATGGTGTTCCAATAGCCCTGAATTACTGAACTCCATCCCAGAAAGCTTACGAGAAACTAAGCACTCGTTAACTGACAACGTTAGTGACATGGTAAAGACATTAGGGTTGACTTGGCATCCATCCACGGACACGTTTCAAATAAACTGTAACGCAAATTTTCAAGAATTAATGGGTGATACGACGTTCACAAAGAGAATGGTGCTCTCAACGATATCCTCAATTTTCGACCCACTTGGATTTATAAGCCCTGTAATAATCAGCTTCAAGGTTTTCATGCAACGTCTCTGACAGGAAAGGTCAGGATGGGATGACCCTTTACCAGTAAACTTACTTGATATTTGGTTGAAATTATATGATCAGATCCCCACGCTTAATAACATCAAGGTCCCAAGGTGTGTTCTCGCTGAAGGGAAAACCAAGTCCAGACCACCATGGTTTCTGCGATGCTTCACATCACGCTTATGGCGCCTGTATTTACGTGAGGTCTGTGAACAACAAGGGTGACGTTCTTATCAGATTGTTATGCGCAAAATCGAGAGTCGCACCTTTAAAGCAAGTCTCAATTCCCCGACTAGAATTGTGTGGTGCCTTACTGCTCTCCCATCTCCTGAAGAAAACACTTGCCTCTCTACAACTGCCATTCACTAAGATACAGCTTTGGACTGACTCGACGATTGTACTAGCATGGTTGAATGCGTGCCCCACTAAATGGAAGACGTTCGTAGCAAATAGGATTGCAGAAATTCAAGAAATTGCTCCCTCGAATCACTGGTCTCATGTTAAATCACAGGATAACCCAGCAGGTCTCGTCTCGCGAGGCACTGAACCAACAGACATGAAGAACAACATGCTGTGGTGGCACGGTCCAGCCTGGCTGTGCTTAGATCCCTCAGCTTGGCCGAAACGAGAAACTATCTCCGACCCTAACAAGATACCAGACAAAAGAATATTAACTTCACTTGTTATTGTGCAACATAACGACTCATTTCTAAACACATTCTCTTCGTTAAACCGACTACTCAGCTATTGCCTCAGATTTGCTTCAAACTGCAGGAGAAACCCCGATGATCGCGACATGTCCCCGTTAACGCCTCAAGAAATAAGTAATGCCCTCAATATATGTATCAACATTGTTCAAGCAATATCCTATCGTGAAGAAATTCGTTGCCTCGAGCAAGGAAAGAACATTCACTCAGCTAGCAAAATTAGGAATTTAAGCCCGACTCTGGACCAACATGGCTATCTTCATGTTGGAGGAAGACTGTACAATGCATCATCCATCTCTTATGAAGCTAAACATCAACTTATATTACCTCCCAAGCATCACCTCACGAAACTTATTATTTTAAGTGAACATCAAAGATTACTGCACGCTGGGCCCCAACTCCTGATATCATCATTACGTGGGAGATATTGGATTCCAAGAATTCGACAAGTCGTTAAAGGGTGCATTCATTCATGCTTGCCATGCTACAAATTAAAATTGACAACAAATCAACAGAAGATGGGAAATCTTCCCAAAGAAAGAATCACCCCTGCAAGACCATTCCTGAACGTGGGGGTAGACTATGCTGGTCCATTTTTTATAAGAATTGGAACACTGCGAAGCAAACGAACGGGCAAGGCCTACGTTGCCATCTTCACTTGCCTTGCCACAAGAGCTGTACATTTGGAAGTTGTCTCAGACCTTACAACGGATGCATTCATGGCCGCACTGCGACGTTTCACGTCACGCAGAGGATGTCCATCAAATATCTATAGCGACAATGGCACTAACTTCGTCGGTGCTGCAAGGGAGCTGAAAGAACTGCAAGAATTTCTCCAAGATTCTGATCAAAACAGAAATATTGTCGAAGCTGCAACCACAAAGGGGATCGCCTGGCATTTCATCCCTCCATCAGCACCGCATTTCGGTGGAGTTTGGGAGTCCATGGTGAAATCTTTCAAGTACCATCTGCGAAGAACTATGGGTAGCACGGTGCTTACCTTTGAAGAATTAACTACCCTTTCTTCCCAAATAGAGGCCTGCCTGAATTCTCGTCCTCTAACAAGACCCAGCGATGATCCTACAGACTTATCTTGTTTAACCCCATCTCATTTCCTAATTGGGGAACAAATTACTGCACTTTCTGATCATGACCTTGCTCACTGTGCCATAAACAGACTTTCTAGATGGCAACATCTTCAAAAGATGACCCAGGACTTCTGGAAACAATGGCATAGGGAATATATTAACACTCTGCAGCAGCGCCACAAGTGGACATCCTGATCTTCGAATTGGAGATCTTGTGTTCATCAAAGATGAACCTCTGCAATGGCGAATGGGCATAATAGAGTCTGTTCATCCTGGTGAAGACAACCTCGTACGGGTAGCCACTGTGAGAACAAACTCCGGTATCATAAAACGATCCATCAAGAAGTCGTGTGTTTTGCCTGAGAATGAGAAAGAATACTTAAAGTTTCGAGTTACACAGTGATGTGATTTATACCTTTATGAACTCCCTGACTATCTGTGTTATGTGTTTATGCCTGAAGTGAATTATCTTTCTTCTTCCCTTCTTAAAAGGCCAGTGCCTTTTGGTGGCCAGTATGTTTGGGAAATTTTTACCTTTTCTTGTAAATATTTGTGTTGGTACATATATCAAACAGTTGAATGTTAATAAATATGGTGTTCGAAGATACATTCCCAACATCTATAGAACAGGACATTGAGATCTTGGAGAGCTTAGGAAAAGGAAGTTTGCTGACTGTTACGGAGGGTTGCTATATACACCTGGATCAGTATTTTAATCCAAACCTTAATTTAAATGAAATTTCTGAAAAATTAAATATTCTTTTTGATTTCCTTATTGAGTTTTTTAAAAATATACATATCCCGGTCAATAGGACGGTGTTTCATATTACGCGTAATAGCTTTACTAGTTGCTTTTTACAACCACGCCCTCCGGAGCTCCAGCAAGTTGCTCCTCCCACTTTTCCCTATTTCCCCCCTTCGGTCCCGACCAACCTTGGACACTTGATTACTATCACAACACTGCTCGCTAGGCTTCATTGTGCTTTGCATGGACAGCAATCTTTTGAGGTGAGTCACGTAAAAACTTTTACGTTATAAGACATACGTTAATTTTATATATTTTATATATTTCCTAATATTTCAGGTCCGCATTGAACTGGGAACGTTGTACTTGTTAACATCTTAAAGGACCGTTCTACGATAGCTGCATTGAAGCGACTCTGAAGATTTTATTTAAGTATTTTAATACGATTCTACGTCACGTTTTAAGAAGTGTGATAAATAATGAGTGGTGGAAAGACCGAAGAAAGTGGAGAGGAACCATATTTGCCCCTACCCGGCTACAGCTGGATAAAGGGAAATGATGATGATGATGATGATGATGATGATAAATTAAGCTAATGTTTCTTGAAGACTATTTTATTTTTAAGTTGTTGTTCTTTTAAATCCACGTTATTTTATTAGTGAGCAAACTGGTTTGCATATGTTTTTATTTAAGATTTATGACTCGCAAGTCTCGGACTTGTAGAATATATTGACTTTGAGACAGAATAATCGTAACACAGTTTTAGGTTGTTAATATGGTTTTAAATTGTGTTCAGTTTGACGTAGATAAACTTATGTGATTGCAAATTTTTCCAAGAACCTATATCAGCTGATGATGATGCAAATGGGCATGACATCATCTCCCGCCTGTGACTGTGGTGCATTTAAGCAGACCATCAACCATATTGTCACCGAATGCATTGGAAGGGCATTGCTGGATCCAACCAGGACTTTGTGGTGGCTTCTTCTGAGGCCATACAATGGCTAGAGAACTTAGATCTAACTCTTTGAACCCTTTTGCTTTCAATGTTATGTGTTTATCTTGTAATTATATATATAATATTTTGTGCTGTATATTTAATCTTTGTATTGTTTTGTGTACGTTACCATATGCTAATAATAATAATAATAATAATAATAATAATAATAATAATAATAATAATAATAATAATAATAATAATAATACCTCAAATATGTACTGTGTATAGGTATAACCTCAAAATCCATATAATCGAAAGCGGTAGAAAATTCCATAATGTTCTTATGTTAGACTTATTGTACTATAATTTGGTATATATGAAGGGTTCTGGAAACTTACTGTAAGGTTTTATTATCCAGATACAAGTAGAGACATTACGAATGTTGTAGATATTTCCATGTACATTTTTAAATACTGAAGGAAAGTTCGAGTATCCATTTGACTAGCTGGTCAATCGATGTTTCGAGTGTGTTTCATTAGAGTGTTGTAAGAACTCTTCCAGAAGTCGATCATTCTAGATGGTTGATCGAATCGTATATATATCGAGCTGTCAGTCAGTGAAGTTAGTTCTAAGTTCGCAGTTCTTAGTTCTTGGGACTGAGCCAAGTGATGGACTGGGAGTGAATGTTGGGTTCCGAGGTGGAGTCAGAGTATTGGACTCGAGTGAGTGAGGCGGGTAATTCAAGAGAGTGCGCGAGTCCGTGTTGTTGATATCTGTACTTGTCAGGGTACTCCGCTATTGAGTGTTGTATACAGTGTCGTTTGCGACTGTGCATAATAGTGTGTTGTGATGTACAGTGTAAATAAAGTAATTTATGTAAGGAAGTGAACGTGTTCTCGTGTGATATTTATTTATGTCAAATAAAATCGCAATATAGAACGTTAATACTGCCACTGGTTCATTTAGATTTCTTTGTACAAATTTTAATAATTTACTTTTGTCTTTACTTCCCGGTACAAAGGTGTATACTGTTGAGCGGAAGACACACAGCGAAGGGATTTATTCAACAGATTATGAATATTCTGACTTTAACGTAATACAGACTTGGTTAAATCTTAAAAAAAAGTTAATACATATGCTTCGCAACTCTGGATTCAGAACACTTATGGGAAATGATGCCTGTTTTCCTTCAAGTTAGTGTGCGAGAATGTTATTGTTGTGGCTGGCGAGGGAGCAGGCAGCTGCATTCTGTGAGGTGCACCCGCGGCCTTCGAATTGATACACGGGGAAATGCAACCCCCTCCGAAACCTGATTGAGGATAGTCAGGAGCTGGGTTCGCGTCTCTGTATTGTATTAAATGATTCTAAAACAACAGTACCATGAAAAGGCCAGGGTTTATTAAGGAACAAACAAACAAGAAAGTGACCCTCATGAATCAAAATGTTTTCTACTCACATAAAGAAATGATTAGGCTTTCTTCAGCAACATTACCGTCCCCTCTGCTCAGTATCAATCAGTGTCGTCAAATCTTGATCTCTTTATAAGTTTAAAACTTCATTTTCCCGTATTGAACTGAGATTCACAATTAAAATATCAAGGAAGGTTCAACCTTTTCAATACAAAACGTGTTGCATAAGATGTTCACAACATAATATTTATTAAATAGTTAGAACACGTTCCTCCACAGCATCATCAAAGGTTTCTCCATCCTTGTCGCCCATATTCAAGTCACAAATAAACTTCAAACTAATTCCTCCAACACTTAAGTAGACAAACATAATAAATTGGTTACCATGGCTAGCTTAAATAAACTAAAATAGAGAGTCAGTGCCAGCAGCGCATGAATTAATAGGGCAAATGATAGGGAAAAGTCCTGCATTAATAAACAAAATCATAAGAGCAAGCCACACATGCATACATACAGATCTCATAATATCCAACCCATGACTGAGGAAACTTGATGGATGATCATGCCCAAGCGATAAAGGAATCTAGTAAATCACATGCACTTGGCCCATACTGGAATACCAACAGGCAGGCGAGTATAATACTGGTACCGGTAATAAAAAACCGTCTATCTAATTTTGCTGATATGCCACAAAACCACACATCTTTGCTGCTCAAAATATATTCCAACCACCAGAACATGGGTCTTATGTGGACATGAATTTCGCACAGCAATCAAAATAGTGAAGGTTTTAGGAATCATATCAGGCATAGTAGTCGACAGTGCAAACAGAACGATTATCTCAGATCACACATACATATTGTGCCATTTCACTGTTCTCCAAAAGGTACAACCGGAACAAAAATGGAGTCCTAATGATCAAAACGACGATTTTTTTAAAACGTCTGACACTATTACAAACTGAAGTAGTAATATTTTCGTCAAGCGCTCAGAGAAAGAACGGAACATGGAAGGCGGTGATAAAAAGAATGACGTATGAAGATTGTTACGAGTTATTATTTTAGAAAAATTTTAACATTCACTCAACTTGCTTATAAGAAGAATGTCACAGTCAACTACCAGAAGGAGAAAATATCATCACATAGGAATTCTATTCCCAAGACCGAAAGAAACATTTGTTCACGGCTGTTCTCTACAGTATTAGCGGTATAAATTATTTCACTCCGTGAAAATAAATTGCTCTGGAAAATATAAACGATTCCACCTTGATACAACACACTACACTCCTTAGACGACGTATTAGCCGATATCACCAATTTAGAACGGCTGAAGGATTGTATAATCGGCAAGAACATTGAGAAAAGGAAATATATGTAAAGAAGCAATCTTCACATTTTGAGTGGAATAATTACCTTTGCCTATCCCAGACTGTTAAAATGTTTTTGATATCAACTCTTCCAAGAATGACGTTTATTTATCATACAGCAAATAGTAACAGAAAATAGCCATAAGATGATGACATTGACTGAAACGATGTATTATTCTGTTCCAATTGCTCAAGCTACTACCATGATGCAGTAAGAAGATGAAGGCGAGACTGCCCAGATGAAAGCAGTGCAGGATGACGTTGCCGGCCCATGATGACCAGTAACCAGATGAGACGGTCCCGAATGTTCCCAAACGCCTAAGGGAAATGCAAGGAGCTATGTCCGCATGTCCAGCACTCGGACATGAGACGACTATGGGAGTTGCAGAGCAAAGATAAGTTCACTTTAAGTCCAATGTACAAGTAAGAATTTATTCATTCTCTTTTTATTAAAGTGCTATTCTAGTTAGTGTCAGTCAGTGCGATAATTATATACGAGTAGATGGTTACCAAAGTTAGTATATATAAGTAATAATAATAATAATGTAAATGTTTCCACCTTTTCAATACAATATATTCACAAAATTACAAAATTATACGGTACTAGTTTCGACCCATCCAGGGGTCATCATCAGCCGTATTGGAGCAAAGATCATTTGTGGTGAAATCCTAAGACAATATTATTTTAAAGAATAACAAGTGAAATGAGATGAGTTAGGTTGAAGGATGTTAGGTATTCATCAAGCCTAGACGTCAAATCCACATGTAGGGTACAGTCATCCAGTGATAAGAAAGCCTTCGTTCGTAACGCTGTCAGCGTAATGTGAGAGGAGGTTAATTCTTAATTTATTGGGGAATTTCATACGACGTTGAGATAGAAGTTATGTTACCGAATGATCGTAGATGTAGGAAGTGCTTACTATATATCAGGATGTGGTAATAACATTTGGAATTATGAAAGGATTAAAACTATGACAGAGTAGATAAGTTCACGAACCATGATGACGGTAAGAAATACGTCGAGTTAGAATGTGATAATGCATATACTGTGAAGTGAAATGTGATATTTATTTGAAATGTGAAATGAGGGTTATTTAATGTGAGTAATGATATGAGATATGGTAATCAATGTTGGTGATAGTTATTATTCTCCGTGGATATGGTCATGGTTGTGTTGTTATGGAAATAATGTTCCAAGTTACATATTTCTGAAGTATTTAGTGAATTTATTCTGTCTTCAGTCTACTATTTATCCATGAGTAAGCGATTAGTAGGATAAAATGCGATCTAAATGCCGTCCGTATGTTGACATTTATATTAAAAATCACCAAATGATTCATAATGAGGAGGATGAAATTAAATTAGCTGACATCCGTGTATATCTTCTAATTATAAGATTTTCTCACATGTTAGGCAGACTTTGAAGTTTATTCTAAGGCAGTACCCAATATCACTGGTGACTTAACTGCACAAATAAAAATCATTAATTTGATGTAGAGGCTTTCGACAAAGTAGACCACATAATTATCGTATATTTTGATGGAATTATGATTACATACATTTGCTAATACAGTGTCATAGCATGGATACACACTTGAATTTATGAATCATCTCAAGTTAAGATAATAATTTGCCTAATTTTCTAGATGTAATGTTTGATCATGATCTTTTTAAGAGTATACATTGGCTTAAACGGGGGTTATCGATGCTGATGCAAGACGAAGCGTCAAGAAACATGTGCATAACTTGAAAATACGATATCTGTCAAAGATTATGAATGATATGAGGATATTTTCCCAGGTTAATTTGGTTGTGTATCTAGACACAAAGAATGTGGATCAAGAGAAGTTAACGCATGTCCATAAATTAATGTAAATGAGATGAGAGAAACAGAACATACATACATACATACATTATCATTATAGACTGTTATGCCTTTCAGCGTTCAGTCTGCAAGCCTCTGAGAATTTACTAAAAGTCGCCACAATCCTCGATTTGCAACTAGTGTTGTGGCCTCATTTAGTTCTATACCTCATATCTTTAAATCGTTAGAAACCGAGTCTAACCATCGTCGTCTTGGTCTCCCTCTACTTCTCTTACCCTCCATAACAGAGTCCATTATTCTCGTAGGTAACCTATCCTCCTCCATTCGCCTCACATGACCCCACCACCGAAGCCGGTTTATGCGTACAGCTTCATCCATCGAGTTCATTCCTAAATAAGCCTTTATCTCCTCATTCCGAGTATCCTCCTGCCATTGTTCCCACCTGTTTGTACCAACAATCATTCTTGCTACTTTCACGTCTGTTACTTCTAACTTATGAATAAGATATCCTAAGTCCACCCAGCTTTCGCTCCCGTAAAGCAAAGTTGGTCTGAAAACAGACCGGTGTAAAGATAGTTTCGTCTGGGAGCTGACTTCCTTCTTACAGAATACTGCTGATCGCAACTGCGAACTCACTGCATTAGCTTTACTACAACTTGATTCAATCTCACTTACTATATTACCATCCTGGGAAAACACACAACCTAAATACTTGAACTTATCGACCTGTTCTAGCTTTGTATCACCTATCTGACATTCAGTTTTGTTAAATTTTTTACCTACTGACATCAATTTAGTCTTCGAGATGCTAATTTTCATACCATACTCATTGCACCTATTTTCAAGTTCCAAGATATTAGACTGCAGGCTTTCGGCACAGTCTGCCATTAAGACCAAGTCGTCAGCATAGGCCAAACTGCTTACTACATTTCCACCTAACTGAATCCCTCCCTCCCATTTTATACCTTTCAGCAGATGATCCATGTAAACTACAAACAGCAAAGGTGAAAGATTACAGCCTTGTCTAACCCCTGTAAGTACCCTGAACCAAGAACTCATTCTACCATCAATTCTCACTGAAGCCCAATTGAAACATAAATGCTTTTGATTGATTTTAATAATCTACCTTTAATTCCATAGTCCCCCAGTATGGCGAACATCTTTTCCCTCGGTACCCTGTCATATGCTTTCTCTAGATCTACGAAACATAAACACAACTGCCTATTCCTCTCATAGCATTTTTCAATTACCTGGCACATACTGAAAATCTGATCCTGACAGCCTCTCTGTGGTCCGAAACCACACTGGTTTTCATCCAACTTCCTCTCAATGACTGATCGCACCCTCCCTTCTAAGATGCCAGTGAATACTTTGCCTGGTATACTAATCAATGAGATACATCGATAGTTGTTGCAATCCTTCCTGTTCCCTTGCTTATAGATAGGTGCAATTACTGCTTTTGTCCAATCTGAAGGTACCTTACCAACACTCCATGCTAATTTTACTACTCTATGAAGGCATTTCATCCCTGCCTTCCCACTATACTTCACCATTTCAGGTCTAATTTCATCCATTCCTGCTGCTTTATGACAATGGAGTTTATTTACCATCCTTTCCACTTCCTCAAGCATAATTTCACCAACATCATTTTCCTCCTCCCCATGAGCTTCGCTGTTCACAACACCACCAGGATGATTTCCTTTTACATTGAGAAGATGTTCAAAATAATCCCTCCACCTCTCCAGTGATTCCCTGGGATCTATTATGAATTCACCTGAATTACTCAAAACACTGTTCATTTCCTTTTTCCCTCCCTTCCTAAGATTCTTTATTACTGTCCAGAAAGGTTTCCCTGCTGCTTGACCTAGTCTTTCCATGTTATTACCAAAATCTTCCCATGACTTCTTTTTGGATTCAACAACTATTTGTTTCGCTCTGTTTCTTTCATCTACATACAAATCCCTGTCTGTCTCGGCCCTTGTTTGGAGTCATTTCTGATAAGCCTTCTTTATATGTTTACAGGCTGCTCTCACTTCATCATTCCACCAAGATGTTCGCCTTTTCCCATATTTACACACGGTTGTTCCTAGGCATTCCCTTGCTGTTTCTATTACAGCATCCCTGTATGCCACCCATTCACTTTCTATACCCTGAACCTGCTTACTGTCTACTGTTTGAAACTTCTCACTAATCATATCCATGTACTTCTGTCTAATTTCCTCGTCCTGGAGATTTTCTACCCTTATTCGTTTGCAGGCAGATTTCACTTTCTCTACCCTAGGCCTAGAGATACTTAGTTCACTACAGATCAGATAGTGGTCTGTATCATCAAAAAATCCTCGAAAAACTTGTACATTCCTAACAGATTTCCTGAATTCGAAATCGGTTAAGATATAGTCTATTATGGATCTGGTACCCCTAGCCTCCCATGTGTAGCGGTGAATAGCCTTATGCTTGAAGAATGTATTCGTAACAGCTAAACCCATACTAGCACAGAAGTCCAGCAAACGCTTCCCATTCCCATTAGCTTCCATATCTTCCCCACATTTACCAATCACCCTTTCGTATCCTTCAGTTCTATTCCCAACTCTCTCATTGAAATCGCCCATTAGCACTATTCTATCCTTGCTGTTGACCCTGACCACGATGTCACTCAATGCTTCATAAAACTTGTCAACTTCATCCTCATCTGCACCCTCACATGGTGAATACACGGACACAATTCTTGTCCTAATTCCTCCAACTGACAAATCTACCCACATCATTCGCTCATTTATGTGCCTAACAGAAACAATGTTGCGTGCAATGGTATTCCTGATAAAGAGCCCTACCCCAGACTCTGCCCTTCCCTTTCTAACACCCGTCAAGTAGACTTTATAATCTCCTATCTCTTCCTCATTATCTCCCCTTACCCAAATATCACTTACTCCTAGCACATCCAGATGCATCCTCTTTGCTGACTCAGCCAGTTGTACCTTGTTTCTTCCATAAGCCCCATTAATATTGATAGTTCCCCATCGAATTTCATTTCGTTCACCAAGTTGTTTCCAAGGAGTCCCTCGCCTGTCAAATGGGAGTGGGACTCCATTACTCCCATAGGTCCGAGGCTTGCTTAAAGTGTTCTGAGCTCGGTAAATTCATGAAGCAGGATGCTGCCCTACTTGCACATAGTCCAAGTGAGGATCTCTCCTCTAACGGGTTATGGACCACCGGTGAATTGTATAGTCCTAGCCGCCTGAGCACAAGGAGGGCCACAACTCAGAATATGTCCGAGATGCCCACTCCCATTCCATAGCAACTGGTATCCCGACTCTCAGGACCACTTACTAGGCCACTCAGCCGTTGCCCATGGTTGACGAACTAGGACGTGACTACAGTCACCCACAAACATGAACCATGAGAAACAGAACATTTGAATTTAATTTTTTTTTGAGATTTCAGTTAGGAAAGATGTGATTCCAATTTTTTAAAATTGATTTATGACTAAATATGAAACTGCGTCCTACATTTTTCTACGACAATCCTCAATCTACAATACTGTACATAATATGTTGTGATGTAAATTTTCATTTTCTTTCATTAGATGCATCTAATATTCTAATTATCTAATATTTTAATTATCTGATACCTTTATTTAACTTATTTCTTTTCTTTTCAACTAGATATTTTCCAGACAAATAATTCTTCAATTAAGATCCTTTAAGGTCATGATTATTTGTTTTTTGAGCATCCTAATAGGATATTTCATTTTTTTCCAGCGCCTGGGGAAGATGTTGTTGAGGTGTTGGCGAACTGTAATGAGGAAGTGGGGTGGTGCTCCATAATGCAGAAAGCACATAACCTGTCTTATTGCCAATGGCACATTCTCAAGCAATCCAGGCAGAGTATTCTGCAGGAAGTCCAGGTACATTGCTGCGTTAAGACGTTGTAGAATAATAACTAGTCCAAGTACCTGGTCACCAAGAATCCCTGCTCAAACATTGACGCTGAACCGATGTTGGTGAGACGCTTCAACAATTCCCTGGGGATTTTCTATAGCCCACAGATGAAGATTATGCATATTGACGATGACATTTCTGGTAAATGTTGCTTCATCAGTAAAGAGGACTAACGACAGAAATCCCATAACTGTGATGGCGTGGTTCAAAAACCATTGACAAAATCCTTCCCGTAGAGGGAAATCAACTGCTGATAATCGTTGCACTCGTTGCAGGTGATATTGCAGGATACACATAATCGTAGTCTGGCTTACACCATGTTGGCGGGCCACTTGTACTAGGGTTTGTCTCAGTGTCCTGTAGAACCTGTTCCTCCAGATCTGGTGTACGCACAGTCTACCGCCTCCCTGTCTGAAAGGACCCATGATCACACAAACGCCCAGAAAGGGCTTGAAACGTTGTGTGATGTGGTTGGTGTCTGGGAGGGTGTGGCCGTGCTGCCTCTCGACCGTTTCCATTGGCTTGGCCCTGCACAGACACCATCTCGGCTTGTTCTCGGCGTGAATAGCGGACCATTCTGCTTCCGACAGTACGCTGCCTCAGTCACACTATCTGCAACAGAAGAAACACACTGCGAGTAGTCAGCGCCATTGACCATCGGAACGATTTATTTCCGGACACATCTTCATAGGATGTATTTTCCTCCATTTCCAGTCAGGAATAAGTTGCTGCGGTTTGTCAGTTTTATTAAAGTTCATCCCGCATATCCTACTCCTTGCCAGTATTAGTATTTCGAGTTAGTGACATTTCTAGACATTTGTTACAGGTGAACTATGTAATGCGAGTGGAATATATTTTTTTTGAAGACCTTGTTTGAAAAATACGATAGGATGTTTTATTTTTATTGACCTAACCTGCACTGTATAATGTTGTAACATAGGCATTTGTAAATAGTAGAATTCTGTCTATAGTTCCTGGAAAGATCCAGAAAGTTACATAACTTTTGTACAGGGTGTGTTACTTTGTTGGTATGTGTCCTAGAAAGTGTGTTCTGTCTATTCTGGAAAAATACGATATTCGCGATCATGCGTATTCTAGAATGTTAGTCAAAGTTTGCGATCGAAAGTAAGGTTGTGATTGGTCAGTCTAGGTGGCGATAGGCAACACGTGCACGCTGATTGGCTGCCTCCAAGGCCAGTAATTCCTATATATAGTGAGCGAGGCAGTGTTCAAATTAATTCTGTATCCTGAATTCTGTTGGTCTCGGTTTATCTGACTGCGAGCAGTCTATCTGGTTGAACTCCCCCGGCTTCCGAGATGGCACTCTCCTCGGGTAAGCACTCTTGAATTCCGTTCCTGCTAAAATTTCTGTAATGTTCCGATTTGCTTTTCATACAAGAGTCTGCCTTGACCTCGCCTAGATTCACCAAATTAGTTACTTATGACGCCTTAGTTTTTCAGCTGGACTTACCTGTTCGTTTCCGAGGCATTCCCATTTCTTGTTTCACTAATATACGTAGATTGTAGTTTAATATTATTTCCCTTGGGGTTTGCCTCTGGTAGATCTGTATCACTTGAGGTACGCTAGATTTTGGAGAAACTGTTCCACTTCACTGTATATTGCATTGTACAAGTGCATTGGTAAATAGATGTATAGTTGATTTGAGATTTGAATTTACACTGCTACGAAACAAGCTATGCATATCACTGAACTTATAGCTCGCAACTCGGAATTGTATGTGAAATGTATTTGTAAAATTACTTGGTAAATAATATTCTTCGAATCTAAGGATCACGGCCATTCATTTCGGAATCCGCTATCTAAGCCATGTCCATGCCTTTGGTAGGTTCCCAGCCCTTTCCATCTTCTGGGTTTGTTGTTCACTAGTTGGCCCTACTGATGTTTACATACATGTTTTGTTGGAGATCCGCGTAATGCCAACTACTGTTCCGAGTGTGTAGTGTTTTCTTATATTGTGTATTGTACTCTTACCTTACCTTTCACTGTGTTTGGGCCTTGTTTTGTGTTACCCCTGTAGTCTGAGGTAGCAGCATTCATGCCATTGTATGTGTTTAAATATTTTTCATTTGAATAAATCAGAACCAATTATGACATATTATCTCGAGCGAGTGACCATATTTAATTCAGCCACGGCCCATTATCATTTGTTAAGAAATAATTGTCAGTGGTAGATGAACATCAACGATCTTCAGTGCGTTTGTTTACCTCGGGCTGCGACACAACTTTATTTATACTTTGTATTTCTTTTTATGTGTAAATTTTGTACGTACATTTTTCTCTTGTAGTATTTATTTGTTTTTCACCAGTGTTGCCCTGTATATATTGAAGACATTGAGAAAGTATTTAGATTGGTTGCTAGGTTCAATTAACCCGACTATTTATTTCAGAGAAACAAGATTGAAAATTATTTTCAAGTCAACTGATTTTTCTGCCGTTTGTAATATAAATTAAATGTAAGCAAAAGATCAATCAGTGTAAAGCGTAATGAACTACTCCAGAACTGTGTTTGAGACCGACACTTGAATTCTGACCCCACTTCGCTTTACTTGAAATGTTTGATGCGAGTTCACAAATCCTGCAGTCATTTCTCCAAAATGATAGTCATCAAGATGGCAATTTTTAAATGAATGTTGGTATTAACATTTAATTTATGCACCAAGAATCTTCATTTTTCGACTAACCTCATTGAACTGAACCATCTCATATGAAGTGATTGTCTCATTGTTCGCCAGTTTCATACAAACAGATAGAGTATGTATACTTTAGGATCATGTTCTTCCATTTGAATGTATTATTCTATCAATATTAATAAGAAAATACTGTATTTACTTGTGTATTAGACCCCCTTACTCATTAGACTCCCTTCACCTTTTGAGACGAAGAAAATAAAAACATCTCTCATACAAGACCCCCCCTCCCAACATAATTTGTCAGAGAAGAATCTTTAAAGTGGGTACAACTCTTATTGTAGCTGTGGTCACATGACACAAATTTGTGAATAGTTTCATCTGTACGACCCACGTAATGAAAAGATGCGTCAAAGTCATGTGGTAGTCTGTGTTTTGTAGTTAATAATGTCCGCCAGCGTAATGGTCAGCACAATTACCTGCCATTCACAGGAGTCTGAGCTCGATTCCCGGTACCATACTGCCAGAGATTTACGCATGGAAGGAATGTTGGTACGTGGTAAAAATGGTGCATGTAACTCCCCTCCACTGGGGGCGTGTCTAAAAAAAGAGCTGCACCACCTCGGAATGAGGAAACGAGTTTAGTTTGCGGTGAGATCATTAACAAACATCTCGTAACTCGGCATCTCTTGGAGAGAAGTAAGTTTAAACCAAGATAAAAACTATCCAGTCATAACGATTGTTTTACGCGTCAACAACTTCCTATTCATGCCAAATGAAACATACGAGGTATGTGATAATAAAAAAAATAGGGACATCTAACGTACAAAATTAAACAATATGATAATAAATGCATCACCGCCACACTTGTAGATATCCATAAATGCGACAAACTTTCCTGTTATTTACTCTTGTTCTTTCTGTCGTAGAACATTTGGGTGGGTGGTAGCATACCTAACCTAAACAGTGCAGTCTCTCTTATCTCATTTACAGCTGTTTAGGTAAATTCTGATGTAAAGGTAAAGAACAAGTGTGAAATGTACTTTAAAATAAGCGTCTGTCTTTCAACAACCGCAGTTATCAAAAGAATGCTTCCAGTCACTGTGTATTAAATTTGCAAGTACAACTCATATCATACAGTGGTTATCAGCCGGTGGTCTAGAGGACGGTTTTATTCGGCTTCTGCTACACGTACACCAACTGATTCACACTGATTGGACTCTAGAGTCAGGAAGAAAACTATTTTTAAAAGTTTCAAACAGACAAGATGGCAAGGAAGTAGGTGGCGCACTGTGTAGTACCCCTACTGACAGAGACAAATGACTGGCCTCTTTCCTTTTCACTATGGGCTCAACATGAAGTGAGCTTTTATGACCGCGTGCTCTTCTTGACATCAGCCTCATCATTAATGAGATGTGATATGAGTTACTAAACCTGACTATATTTGCTTTATATGTAGGCCCTAAAGTCGTGATCTCCATTTATTGCCTTCTTGCACTTAGAAATACTGGCTTCCAGTGGAAATAGCCAGTATACCTCAAATACATTCATAAGTTTGTTCGACAATAGTGCAGAATTTTTATAGCTCTTGATACCCTAGAAGTCATCTGTCACTGCACAAAATTTGAGATCATTGCATATTGGGCCGCCCTTTATTTTTTGGTTGTAAAAGTGGTGAAAAGGAGGGTCTAATATGTGAGTAAATACGATATTTTATTTCTGATATTTAGTTTCTTCATTTACTTCTGTATGTCTGGTATCTTCTCTGATGATAAACCCAGTACTACCCTGCTACCCCTTCCAGACATTCAACAAGGGCAGTTTTTCCTGATTGACATTTGAGTCCTTACTGATCCTGTCATTTTTCTGATTTCATGTATAGGAACATGATGAAAGTGCAGTAACTGTGAAGACTGAACCAAGTCTAGAAGAGATTACTTTGTGTATGCCGAAGTTTGAAGATGATTTCACTACACCGGATGCACTTGAGGAAAATTTGAACGAACAAGTAAGATTTTGTTATACCCATCATATCATGTAACACTTTGCTGAAATTTTAGAGGTGTTCTGTTGAAACATAGACCGTTCACTCTCCTGTCCCAATGCTGAATAAAATGATGAGTTGAACCGCTTTCCATAGCATCAGGAACAGCTCAATAATTAGCAGACCCAAGACGTGATTGTGATCCTTTAGACCCCATGGAAAACAGTGCCAACTGCCCATTGCTACAGTGGCAGCGTTTTGGAGCACAAGATGTGACTGTCACATGGGGTGTTCATGATCCTTTAGACCCCATGGAAAACAGTGCCAACTGCCCATTACTACAGTGGCAGCGTTTTGGAGCACAAGTGCACTTCATGACAGCTTTGCCAGTCAAAGCAAGAAATCAATAATGCCACACAGTAATTTGTTTAGAAGTAACCGTTAACTCCCCAATTTTGTGATAAAAAACTAAACCCTCTGCAGTAATTAGTTGTAGATTCTTTTAAGCTCGTGCCTTACTCTGAGAGACGCTTCCATCCCCGCACATATAGGATTTAGAGATGCATATTTACGGTTACCGAGCCACCAAGTTTCATCCTGTTAGTGTCACACTCTGACCAACAGATGACATGAACTACCCGAACTTCATTTTTATATCGATAACTGTAACTCGCTTCTTGAACATGAGAATTAAAATGCATCCCACCATGTCATTTGGAAGATGTTTTTCACGATTGGCTTCAGAATAGTGATGTTGAGTGTTGCAGTGGAAGTGTCCAAAGTGAAAATAATTTATCTTCAATTGATGTTCTTGATTCAAGTCCCGAGGAGCCAGCTATCTTGATGTGCACCTGACGAGGTAGACACGTTGCGAAGAAATCTACTGATGTCGCATGTAAGCCAGTTTGTGAAAATGATTCCATGGTGAAGAGAAGGTTAACAGAACTGTAAGTGGTCAATGAATTTCGAACCCCACAGTTCTGGGATCATGTAACCAAAAAGACTAATGCTTATGTCTGTAAATATCTTTTATCTTTGCTAAATTCCCCTCGTACTCGTAATATTTCCTCTGGCCTTCAGGTTCGATGTACTGGCCACTACCCATATAAAATCAGAGTAAATTAGTGCCATCCAAGTAACGTGGGAAGCACCTCGAATGCGAGTTTGCTTTTGCATGTGAATACCTACTTTTTAGTGTTTCATACAGCACAGAGCTCGTCCAAACTATAAACACATGTTGGAATGCCAAGGAAGATGTTCGTGTGTAAGAGCACAAGAGGGCTCTGTGTGGTATTCAACGTTCAACAGGTGATGTCGCCTCGATGGAGCAGTTTTCTTGAGGTGATGCAATTTTCTATGGGAAATGAACCCCCTGTCTTCGGGGCTGTGATGGTAGAAACGTCTCTCACTCTGCAGTTAGTGTCCACTCCTGCAAAGAAAAGAGAGAGGGAAGAGCCACAAAGACTCCTTATGCCTCGCAAAACTTGACGGAGTGACAAGAACCGACCGAGGGAGGAGCTCAGTGTCAGAGTCACCAAGTGCGTTCCACTTATCCGAGGACATACCCACCTGCCTCATAGCTGAACTGGTTCGTCTCCGTACACTGCCTGCACTCCACCATCCTCATCATGAGCAGAATCGACTTTGTGGTGTATGCAGTGTATTAACAACATGATTTGCACCGACAGCAGAAGTCATAAAGACAAAGAATGTTACAAGTGTTTTAATTTCCACCTACTCAATACAACGAGAGATATAGTAATTAAGAATGAAATCTTATCTTATTAATTACAAGGACATGTTTTGCGCATTATAAGGGCATCTTCAGCCTTAATCTCAAACCTGTGAGGTGAATAAGCAGGATCCTGATTGCTGTTACAAATCGTAAAATGTGGATACCAATAGAGGTGCTTGTCTAAGTAAACTTATAAGAATGTCCTTGGTTAAAACCGTGTATCACAAGTTCTACAAGATTATACTCCCTGGAGCGCTGAATGGAACCTGGTTCAGTACGCCCAGCACCTGTTGAGGGTGCAGCAATAAACAGCTCCATCTTTATAATGAAGTACAAATGTGTTTCCTTGATCACTGCTAGTCGAGGACAAGAAAACAGTCTTTTGTAAGTACATTGTAGAAGCGAGGAAGGGTTGTTTTTCTTCAACTAACCTTTCCTTAACTGATTTACATCACAAGCTCTAATCAACATCAAAATACCTTCAACTTTCACTCCTTCAAGCTAGATAAATACTACTACAGACAGTCGAATACCCTTCCTCGCTTCTATAATGTACTTAAAGAAATGGGAATCTGGTCACTAAAACAGAGAAGGTGCTCAAAGCTAGGGAGGATTACTATAGGAAGGTATTTAACTATGACTGTTCGGATAATAACAACGCAAGGGCTGAAGAAACAGGTGATATACCGTAAACTGGGGTTACTTTGTGACAGTTTTGACGATTTCTTCAATATAATTGGAAAAATATCATTATGTGTAATGGTTTTTTCTATATTGTCGTATGTTTCCATCCTTTGTTCATGTTTTGCAACAAGTTTTATATGTGTATTTGCAGTTAATATTTCCGTGCCAGGTGAGCGTATTTTGTGACACCATCTGTTTGCCACGTTTGGTGCGTATGTCACAAAGTTACCCCCATTAAGTTGTTACTTAACACTTCGGCTGAATATTCACAACAGAACACAAACCCTCAGATATAATGACTTGAAATATTTGCATCATTCAAAACAAACTGTTTACTTTGCACTGAGTTCTGGAATGTCATAGATTTCAAGCTTTCCCCTTTGTATTTCATCCGTGATATCCGGCCACTCCATAGCACCTTGCTTGTATACTTTCATTACAATTCCTGGATAGTGCTTGCCTTCGAATATTTTTATTACAGTTACACGCGTTCCAACAATCCTATCATCGGATTTGAAGATACGATTTTCACGAATTGGAAGTTCTTTAGAGTCAGAATTACATTCTTCTTCATGCAATGAATTGTCTTCTGACTCAGTACGGATGTCATCATTCTCGTTTTTACTTGAATCATCTTTTTGAATGTCCTTAATGTTCTTTGAACGACAGTTCCCATTGGTGCCACTACAGTGTCAAAATCTGAAGCTATCCGTCCTCTTCCAGGTGGCACATCTCCCCTTTCTGCAACCATTATTTGTTACCTTACTTTTGATATTCAGTTGTTCAATGAAACTTATTTACAGCATCACCTTCTACATCAATTGTCCTCTTGTACATGTGCTTCAGTACTTCTTCCTGGCTTAGACGGCAAATTCCACATTTCCTCCATCAAAAACGTAGATATTTGGACCATTTACAACTAATTCTCAATTAGGTCTTAACAAGAGATGGACATTCCTACTTCGGTATAGTGGAACATCTTTTTCCGACTCCAGACTACTAAAGAAGGCAATTCTAGAACACTGCAGTTACTTTGTGGCAGAGCCATTGTTGTCACAATGTTATTTTAACATAAATAACTGAATGAAATCTCAAAGTGACATGAGAACCATGCATTTTTATCGGAAAGCATGAAATTAAGATTTCCACAAACTTTGATGAGTGTACCTCATTAACTTTTTCTGTTGCAGACAAAATTTTCCCGCTATTCACAAAATCACGGACTCAGTACAATACAGCAAAAGGCTTTCTGTTGCCAACAATCCAACACTTAAGACATTATCATTTTACACACAGGTAGCAGCATTATTGAGGAATGAAAACAGGCGATGGATGCTTGGCGCGCGCCTGTCGCAAAGCAACCCCGGTTTATGGTAACAGAAGCTGAAAATGATAAAATATGGTGAAGTAAAGATCTTGAAATGGCTGAGAACTTTGTTCAAATCAGTAGGAGGATATATGAAGTGAGTGGGAACATAATGTAATCGTCATCATACACAAGAAGGGAAGCACAGCTAAATGCCACATCCCTCTCCTGTGTAGCAGTTAAATGGTTTAAAAATTGTCCACAACAATGTGTTGAGCTACAGGAAGAACAAGCAGCTTTCAGAACTGTGCAACAAAGTCAAGCCCATGTCAGTTGCATTCAAATGTTGACTAAGAAGATAAACAGCCAAGAAAAGGAGGATTCTTAGATAAGAAGCAGCATTTGATTCTGTGCCTAATGAAGAAGTTTAGAAAGCCCAGTTAATCTTCAAGATTGACATAAGTCTGTTGAGTGCAATTCAGAGCATCTGTAAGGAGACTTGCCAACTTTCAAAAGTAAAATATCAGGAGGATTTTGGAAGCATTTCGCGGCATCACTAACTCAGGGCTGCATATTTCTTTCATGACTTACACGTGAATACTCCTTCACCATTCTCAACACTGTGTGACTACAAACATTAGCCTTGCTCAACAGATTTTAACATTAAATATTTCTCTGAAGTTTGTTCTGTTACGGTGTAACGCAATTTACCCTACCCTGAGAACCTATTTTGAACTGGCAACATCGCCGTAGAAAAAAACTTAATTATTCTATAGGACTAAGCGAATGGTTTCCCTCGTACACTAAGTGTTTTAGTGATACTTATTGAACATTATTTATATGCCTTATTGTGGACTAATGACAACGTCAATACATTCTCGCATTTCTGTATGGTGTGGACTGTTTCATTCCTCATCTAATATGTGCTGCTATCTTCCGTCAATCACCCACAATAAAGTTCCCCTGCCCACGCGCTCTTCTACCTATCGGAGCGTGGCTACTGCCCGAGGGAGCAAACCTCGCCATTTTGTACGATAAACAGTTCGTCGCTGCGAGTCATGGCGTGCAGTTGCGTTAATGGGATTCTCAAGATGTTGGCGTCATGTTGGAGAATAGAGCCCGGCTGAGGGACTTGAGATATGGGTTTGAAACCCGTTTTTACTTCATCTTCTGCATCGTCCTATTAGGAAATAGTTTTAACTAATTCCGACCTGGGAAACCAAACTCTTCAGTAAGCGTTTGTAAGTATGTGAGGATCTAACTCATCTTCGCTGAGCGTCTGCTTCACCAAGTAAGTGGTTCATCATTTGGCAAGTTATATCCTGTGATTATGAAACTGCGAGGAAATTCATGTGATCCGTGTTTTGAAATTAACTATTTCATGGTGGAAGGTTGTGAAATTAATTTTTTGGAAACTACAAACCGGACGGTCGTGTGGTTATTTCTACTAAAATATCAAACTTATAGGCATGTAAAGACTATGAACATAAGGAGATTTTACTTATTAACCATCATTTTCACCCGTTAATTAATCATGTAAATTCAAATTGTGTTGTGGCACTCTGCTACCTTTATTCTGTGCGAGGTTTTGCAGTAGCATGTAATTCTAGTTTCCTTGTTCTTTTTAAGGAGAACTTGCTTCTTCTGTTTTCCAGTATTTTAGGTTTAGTGAATTTCTAACTTTTTTTTGGGTTTCTCGCCTTTGTTGTGCTTTGTACCTTATTGGGGGACGCGGCGTGTTTTTGGGTTGCCATGGTAACGCTTTTCTTTTGGGGCGGTGATTGTTGATTGTTGCCGGTGGGTTTTGCGTGTTGGTTGTGTGACCTAAGATTACTGATGAATTTTCGACTGATGTGAAAGATTTCCCTATCCTCGCTTGGTCTCTTCTTGTTTTCCTCCTGTTTTTTTTGTGTGATTATCGCTCGTGGATTGAATTTTTGCCCTCGTAGTTTATTAATTGGGCTAGAGTTTTATGTTTCTGCGAAGCCTCGTATTGCTAACTATTTCAATTAAACTGATCAAATGAGTGGGTTTTCCCAAGGTTTAAACTTTAGTTTTAATTTCATTTTAGTTACGTTAACAAACGGGCCCGTGTACACTTTCTGTAGTCAACTTAAGTTTTTATTCATATAATTTTCTGTAATAGTAAGGTTATCTATCCGAACATTTTCTTGTAATGAATTTGGTGTTGTAAATTAGAACCATTTGCTTTTTAAGTTAATGATTTCCATCAATGTTATTACCTGATAGGCCTGCGTTTTCAGTTTGTGTTATTCTCTATTTTTCACTGTTTATTTTCAAACTAAACAATTTTATTCTCTCAGATGGGACGATGTTAGTTTTGTTTCAATGCTAAGTTTTCATTCCTTAATTAAAGTTTTTGAAAAGTTAATCAAGAGTTTTCTTTCATTATCTAAGTGGTTCAACGCCAAAACAAGGGATCTTGTCCTTTTTTTTCCTCTGGGTAGTTTTATGGGCCGCATGGTAAGTACTTGATTGGTGTAATTTTTCCCTATCTTTGTTTCTGACTTTCATTTTGCTTTTGGTAACTGTATATTTCACACCGGTTCATAGGCTGTACCGACCGGTGTTTGTTTGCTACTGCTAGTGTGGTGACTTAACTGCGCTGGTGGCTTAGTTCAAACTCTGATTCTGCTAGAAATTCTCCCACACTTGGCATTCCTAAGTGGAACTGATAAAATAGCAAGCATCTTCTGCAACTTGCTGCTGTACAAAGGCTTCAGACTCCTTCAGAATTTTGCATGCTGACTTTCCTGTCCTGCACCGTATATATAGGATACCACAATCAGCCAAGAAATGAACATTTTCACAGCAGGCAAATGCTGGGGCTGTCCCATTCCATCGTCGCCATAAGACCTATCTGTGTCAGTGGGGCGTAAAGCAGATGGTGTATATCTAGAGAGAGAGAGAAATGAAGCACGCCGTGGGTGTAGACTAAAGTTCAGTTATGTCATGCTTGAGGGGTTAAGGTAAAGCAGCTCAAAGGTTAGAATTTTTAATATGGACTTGCATGAAATATGTAACGGCAGTTCTCTTTGTAATGAAAGACATGTTTGTTTTACTTTGTCAGCTGCTGGGTGTCCACAAGGAGGAAATAATCACTGACCTGCCTGACGTTCATCAAGAGACTGGAAGTAGGTAAGTAAAGAGCAGAACAAGCCCTGCATGTCACAAAATCATTCTGTCACTAACTTGGTATTGCCTACCCTTCTCACCTCATTCTGGAGCTCCACATTTCAAAAGCTTCTATTCTTATTCTTTCTGAGCTATTTGTTCTCCCACTTCCACGCAGTCCCATACTCCTTGCAGTAGTCTTTAAAAACATGTTACTAGACTGGTTCCTTAAGAAAGACCTACCTTGCTTATGTTAGTCTCCTCCTTTCTCCTATTTTACACCCCAAGGAACAACATTCATGTGCCGCTTTTAAGACTGGATTATTTTCCTAGTGTAATATTTCCTGCATCACCGATTTCCTTTGACTGAATGTCTTGGGATTATGTCCATACATTGCAGTAATTTCTCCAGATCATCGGCAAACTCAGAGCTTTGATTTCTGTTCCTTGAACTCTGCTTCCTTTTTTTCAATTTCCTCTTTAGCTTGTTCACATCTTAATAATTGTTATATTCATTGTGCTTTTTGGTGGATGTTGAAGTGAGTGGCTACGTAGTTTGGGGCACATAGCCATCAGTTTGTGGGTTCGAATCCCACTGATGGCAGCCTATTCACACCAGGCTGATTTCTTTCCACTCCCAGCCCTTCCATCGTTGCCATAAGACCTCTCTGTGTCAGTGCAACATAAAACAAATTCTAAACAACAGACCATACTGACATTGAGCAAACTGTGCCCCTCACTAGTGAGCGTTGATCATGACTGAAGCAATATTCACAAACAAAAATTGAATTAATGTGACTCTGTTAATTGTGTTAAGAAAGTACCTGTTATATTGTATTATAATATTTTAACTAATGGTACTATTCTTGAATAAATATTGTAATGGTTATATCGTCCGCCATGCCAACTGGCAGTGGGCCCGGCCCGTGACGGCACCGTATAGGCCCACCCCTTACGCTTCAGTCGCGCCAATCACGAGCAGCACTTAAGTGCTAGCCCAGTTCCACTCGCTTCCGCCTGTGGTCCATAACAGAGGAGTATGGAAATGACTCCACGATTAATCTGGAGTGTTCCATTTTGTAAGATTCCTGGATCCATCAAGCACCCGATTATTCTAGAAGGGCCAGCGCAGATATATAAGAGAAGAACGACCTGCCTGAAGTCAGTGAGAGTTAGACAGAGTTAGTTAGTGAGTAAGTGAGTGAGAGCGAGATTGAGTTCGCTGGTGTGAGTTAGCGAAGAGTGCAGTCAGTGATAGCCTGGGGTGAGATGTCAGCCTGACGGAGGATTTGCTTGTTGGAGCCGAGGACTCGTTCCTGTTTCCCTGATGTCGTGTGTGTGAGTCCCTTGAAGCTGGCTGCTGGAGAAGAACCTTGGGTTTTCTGGAGCAGCACGAAGGGAACACTGGGTGACGACGTGTGCAGACTGCGAACGGGGTTCGATGGATTGAGTGAACAGCGGATACTATCCCGACCTGCGAGACTGACGTGTAGGCTGTGGGCCGTGACAGCGCTAACGAATGTGACTGAGTGGCTGAGAGAGAGTACTGTAAATAATCGATGACTCTGTGTGTGTGTGTGTGTGTGTGTGTGTGTGTGTGTGTGTGTCATTGTAGATGGAACATGAGAAACTAAGAGAGAGAGCGCGAACCGTGTAAGTGTACTTGTGTAAGTTGTAATCTCGGCTATCGTCTGTGTGTGTGTAAATCTGTAATTGTAGAATAGGACGCTACCCCGCCAGCACGTTACATTATATCTTTCATCTAAAGAAACTTGCTTGTAAATGAACTTTGAAATTTCCGTTAGTTTTATAAAACGGTAAAGGTTCGTGACATTTAGAACTGGACAGACTGAAGATGTGAACATTGTTGGCAACAGTAACCAGCGAACTTGTTGGGGCAGGGTACTCTCTTCTTACGAACACAGATGGTTGGCGTGCTCCACCTTAGCGTATTTCCTCAAGCACAGCAATTGTTGTACTTGCACGCCTGCCAATTGTAGCGCGCATGATGTGCGAGCGTTCTACTGCTACACATTTCTGTAGGAAATTTTTATTACAAATCCTGCTTGTGTGGTTCCAACAGTTTGTACATCTGGTAAAGCATGCATGATAAACATAGTTACCTGAAAAACTACTGGAGGTAGGAAGAAAATGCATAGCTCATAGGAAGCATATTTCATTGTAGACACAATGTGGTTAATTGTAAGAGAGAGTCTAAATTATCCACTGAATAAGGCACTGATAAGTAAGTAATACCAGCGGGTGGTTTTCTGAATTTTGCAGCAAATCATTCGTCGAGTCATTTTCCAACTTCCTCCAAATTGCTGAAGTGCTGCTCTGCGAGCGTGAACCCCATTCAGTGCAAAGAGATGAGAGTCAAATGGCACCAGGTCGGGGAGTACGGTGGGTGCAGAAGGATGTCCCATCGAAATGATTTCAAGGTGTCTTTAACTGGTTTTGCTGTGTGAGACGGCTTATTGTCGTGTAACAAAATCACTTTCCCATGTCTTCTGGCCCATTCCAGTCATCTTTCGATCCATGGGCAATTTAAATTAATTATTTGTTGGTGATAGCATTGTGCGCGGTTTCACCAGGCTTCAAGAGTTCATAATACACAAGAGCACTCTGGTGCTTTACCAGAGCGTGCACACATTGAAATCACCATGTCAAAACCATGTCTTATATGTTCACCACATGTTTCTTCCCGCAATTGATGGCTTTCCACAGTCTTTTTCTTTAGATTAAATAAGAAAAGCAGTGCATGCCACAAACGTCGACATGATCACTGAACGATACTGTAGTTCCTTCGGAGCATACACATAAATAAAAATAATAATGATAATTAAATACTAATTAGAAAAATAATAATATTACCATAATTATAAAAATGAACTGGGAAAATAATAAAATAACAAAGTAGCGGCGGTTTCACATCTCAGCTTGGAAATGTGACAGTTAACTTACCCGTAACTTATAGGCATAATAAACGACATTGTGGAACGTGTTGGAGCCCTATTGAGGACCGCAGGAAGGTATGACTGGATGATAGG
This sequence comes from Anabrus simplex, assembly GCF_040414725.1. Lineage (NCBI taxonomy): Eukaryota > Metazoa > Arthropoda > Insecta > Orthoptera > Tettigoniidae > Anabrus > Anabrus simplex. The sequence continues at coordinate 349,410,292 of NC_090270.1, forward strand.
AAAACTTAAAACGGTCCACCTTTTCAATACAAAAATGTTATAGTTTATTTATAACATGTATTTGCACTTGGAACTAGTTTCAACGCTGTTTTGCGTCATCAGCCAAAATGTGGGAAATACGCCAGCATGTAGGCATTTATATTACACAAGGCGTTACATTAAACAATACACATCTTACAAGGAGATAAAAACAGGGACGAATATAGAAACAAATGAATCGTTGAGAAAGCAAAAGTTATACATAATAAAAATAACCTTAACCACACATCTTGCAGTGCGAAAGTGTTCTTCTTGAATGATTCCTGAATATAAAACACCCACGCACACATTTCTGAAGAGCCAGCAGGCAGGACAAAGTAAAGTGAAAACTTTAAGAGTTCTTCTGAGAAGAGTTCATCATTTTTTCTATGTTCCGACTAACTAATGAAGTCTCCCTTGAGTTCCTGATAAACATACACAGCAGGAAATTCTCCTTCACTCTCAACAATAGCTATAAAGACCAACGGTAAATTTCATTTTAAATATTGTGCAGAGACGTGAAAGCATGATCTTGAACATGATATAACTCCTTCATTTAACCCAATTTTTTACACAAGGTGTTACATTAAACAATACACATCTTACAAGGAGATAAAAACAGGGATGAATGCAGAAACAAATGCATCGTTGAGAAAGCAAAAGTTATACATATTAAAAATAAGCTTAACCACACAACTTGCAGTGCGAAAATATTTGCCTTGAATGATTCCTGAATACAAAACGCACGCGCACACATTTCTAAAGAGCCAGCAGGCAGGAAAAAGTAAGGTGAAACCTTAAGAGTTCTTCTGAGAAGAGTTCATCATTCTTTCTATGTTCCGACTAACTAATGAAGTCTCCCTTGAGTTCCTGATAAACATACACAACAGGAAATTCTCCTTAACTCTCAACAATAGCTATAAAAGACCAACGGTAAATTGTATTTTAAATACTGTGCAGAGATGTGGAAGCATGATCTTGAACATGATATAACTTCTTCATTTAACCACCTTTGAAAGTCTCTCTCTATATTACATAGCTTCATTAACACACCATTCTGTAGATGCACAAAATAATCTTGTAATCTTCACAGGTCCGGTATTCAGCTCGACAAGAATATAAAATAGGTATTAAGGAATACGTTGTTGAGAGTTTGGAGGTTGACTGTGCCAGTATTTGTGGTGTATTGTTGCAGCGTTACGTGTAGGGTGGGGGCAGGTTTCTATGATGTTTATTGCGGGACATGAGGCGGTAAAGCTATGGCGCGAGATGAAGAGGAACAGAGCGTGTTGGATAGTTTAGGTCTGGGCAGCGGCCGTTGTTGGATTAGGAGGGGAGAGGGGAGGAGCGGTAGGGGAGGAGGAGTGGAAGGAGGCGAAGTATGGAGGGTGATGTGGTGAAAGTGTGTGGCGTGACAAAGTATTATGCATAATCTGAAAGACAGATCTGTTTTTCGGGATATTCATGTTTTTGAAAAATTCAATGAGAAAGTCGAATGGGATCTTTGGTTTCTCTGAGATATCATTTAAGTTTAGGTTGGGATTGAAATATTGGTCTAAATGAATATAGAGGTTTTCAGTGACGTCTAGGAAAGAACCTTTGTTTAGAATATCTAATACCTCAAGATCTTGATTTATTTCAGTAAAGTTGTGCTTAAATTCTTTTATATGTAGGCCGACCGCGGAAAAACGGTTGTGTTTTATGGCATTGACATGTTCTACGTATCTGATTTTAAAGCTGCGTCCTGTTTGCCCTAGGTAAGAACTTTTGCAGTCTTGGCAAGAAAACCTATATACACCTGATTTTGAAAAAGGACTACTTTTATTTATTGATGAAGAGTTGTGTAGGATCTCTGTGCTTCTATTGTTAGTACGAAAGTCTATTTTAACGTTGTGTTTTTTAAAAACGTTAGTGACGTAAATTTCTTTATTGAAGGTAAATGTGGAAAACGTGGCAGTGCTAGTATTGTCTTTTATTAGGGTGGTTTTTGGGCGGTGTCTGAATTTATTGATTATTCTTTCAATAAAGGATTCATTATATCCATTGAATTTTGCTATAGAGCGAATGGTGTTCAATTCTTTATTTAAGTTTTTTTCTTGACATCGGAATTTTGAATGCTCGGTCTACTAAGCTATTATATGTAGCCGCTTTGTGTGTTTGGGGGTGTAGTGAGTCATTTCTTATAGTAGTGGCCGTTTGAGTGGGCTTTCTATAGATACTATATGTGAACGAAGAGGGGTGCCTATTGATTGTTAGGTCTAGGAAGTTGATGGAGTTGTTTGTCTCTGATTCTAAGGTAAATTTAATGTCATGATCAATGTTATTAAGGTTTTTGAGGGTGGATGGCGCGTCTATGGAGCGTTCATCTAGGATTATAAATGTGTCATCTACGTACCTAGCCCAGAATTGGATATTAGCAAATTTGATGTTATTGTCGATGGCGGTGTGCTCTAGGAAATCAAGGTAGATCTCTGCTAAAATTCCTGAGGCTGGTGAACCCATAGCCAAATCATCTTGTTTGTAAATGATCTTATCGAATGTGAAGTAGTTATTGTTAATTAGTAATCTTAATATGGTCATAAAGTCTTGAACTTCTAGTTTACTTAGTTGATTGTTAGCAAGTAAGTTCTTTTCGATGATTGGGAATAATGAGTTGGTGTTTATACTGGGATACATGTTGACTATATCAAAGGAGTGCATTGAATGATATGGTTGAAGCTTGAAACTGTTTAGTTTGTTCACTAATTCTACAGTGTTCCTGATGGATTTATTTGATGAGAATTTATAATGTTTATTAAGAAATTGTTGGATAAATTGAGATAATTTATATAAGGGGCTTGGTCTGTAGTTTATTATGGGTCGAATAGGGACACCGGTTTTGTGGATTTTGGGTAGTGCTTTAGCTGTTGGTAGGCCTGGGTTCATAGTAATTAACTTTTGTTTTTCTTGCTCAGTGAGGAGAAAAGATGTGCTCTTTAGAATTTGTTTCAATTGCCTTTGAATTGATTGTGTTGGGTCCTTCTTAACTATTGAAAATGAGTCATTATCTAAGAAAGTTTTGGTTTTTTGAATGTAATCTGTTTTATCCATAATGACTGTTGTGTTGCCTTTGTTGACCTTTGTAATGATGAGGTGGTTGTCTTTGACTTTCTTTTTAAGATTGAGAATTTGTTTTCTTTCAGTAAGGGAGTCTTTGTTGACTTTGGTGATAGGGGTCGCAGTGCGATTTTTTGAGAAAAAACTTTTGTTTAATTGTTTTTTTACGTCCATTCTGAGTTCGTCTTGTAGTTCATATGGCATTTTGCTGATAGCAACTTCTGATTCAACTACGAGTTTGGAGGCTGTAAGGGCCGAGTTGAAACAGGGCCAGTTGTGCTTTGGACCTTTCGAAAAAATTCTTATATCGTCCTCATCTAAGTTGGTGGTGGAAAGATTAATTACTGGTGGGTGGAATTGTTGTAGAGTGTCATTAGCGAGGTTAGGCTTGCTGTTAGGTTTTGGAGGGGAGTTGCTGTGTTTTACCTTATTTTTAAGTGCTACAAGTTTTTTCTCTAGTGTTATCTGTTTTTTGGACAAAATATTGAACAACTTGATTTGGACTTCGTCTTGAAAAAGATTCCACTGAGCACTTGAGAGTAAGGTGGCTGCCTCTAAGTGAGTTTCATATAAGCGATGATTTAAAAACGACTTTTTCTTATAGAGAAATTTTAGTTCATTTTCTAACCAAAGTTTGTTTGTCCTAACCTGAACATCTTGTTGATGGGGGGGAACAAAACGTTGTTTCGTGACGCTTTTTAAAAAATTAGGGGTTAAATTCTGTGTAATGCACTGTTTGATAAATGCTATATCCTTGCCTATTTTCCCAATTTTGATTTTTAAGCCCAAGTAATGATAAGCTAACGACTTTGCCTGGTTGGCTGCTTCATTTAAACCTAAAAATTTCATTTTTGTCCGTATTGAACTGAGAATGGATGATAGGAAAACTTAAAACTCTCCACCTTTTCAATAAAAAAAATGTTATAGTTTATTTATAACATGTATTTGCACTTGGAACTAGTTTCAACGCTATTTTGCGTCATCAGCCAAAATGTGGGAAATAGGCCAGCATATAGGCATTTATATTACACAAGGCGTTACATTAAACAATACACATCTTACAAGGAGATAAAAACAGGGACGAATATAGAAACAAATGCATCGTTGAGAAAGCAAAAGTTATACATATTAAAAATAAGCTTAACAACACAACTTGCAGTGCGAAAATATTTGCCTTGAATGATTCCTGAATACAAAACGCACGCGCACACACTTCTAAAGAGCCAGCAGGCAGGAAAAAGTAAGGTGAAACCTTAAGAGTTCTTCTGAGAAGAGTTCATCATTTTTTCTATGTTCCGACTAACTAATGAAGTCTCCCTTGAGTTCCTGATAAACATACACAACAGGAAATTAAATAATACACATCTTACAAGGAGATAAAAACAGGGAAAGTTATACATATTAAAAATAACCTTAACCACACATCTTGCAGTGCGAAAATATTCGTCTTGAATGATTCCTGAATACAAAACACACACGCACACATTTCTGAAGAGCCAGCAGGCAGGAAAAAGTAAAGTGAAACCTTAAGACGTTATGGGGAAGAAAAGTTTCACGATCATCCACCTCCAATTGGATGGTGTTCTGCATCAATTGACCAAGCGCCAAAATGGATTCTTTTAGATTATTGCACCATTTGGTAGCTAAAAGTGTAAACTTTACATAGGTTACTGTTCGGACTTTTATTCTCAATATGATTGGGCAGGAAATTCATTTTGACCATTTTGCAGTCACTAAATGTAGATTACTGCGTAGAAGATTCCCGCACAGGTTTTCATCCCTGCGGCATACACCCAGAACCTAAAATACTCCGATATGGAAAAATCAAAGTTGGATGAAAACTGGAAACGTTTTGTTTTGACCCTGAAAAAACACTGCCATTTTCCCGTATTCCCACAAATGTGGTTTTTAACAAGCTCCAGTTGTGGTTAAAGATTCATAGTGGAAAGATAAGAAAGGTCACTGTTATGTTTCGTTGGAAGGAAAAGCTGGACGAGCAGCTCAGGAGGTTGGTCCGGCTTGTACAAGCATCTCATGGAAAACATGCACAACGCCAAAGAAGTCATACTCTTGCGGAGGCCAGAATCGTTATATAAAGATTGTTCTACTTCTGAAAACAGTTTTGGAACAACACCCTCCCATTCAAAAGATTACACAAATATTTTTATTTCCAGGCCATAGCTTCCTCCCTAACGACTGTGACTTTGGAGATGTAGAACGAGCTTTCAAATTTCAGCAGCGCCTCTATACTACCGAAGGCTACACAAATGTAATGAAAATGTGCCGAAAGAAGAACCTGCTTGTTGTGGACAGAATGACCGGACCGTATTTTCATAGTACAGTTCATCTGGAGAAGCACATTGTAAACAGGAAGCAGGCACAAACAGTGAGAAGGTAAACCGGCTGCATGTGAGAGTTGAAGAAAGATAAAACTTTTAGCATTTTCATCAAAATGCATTTTGATGCAGAACGCACTGTTGAAGTGAACATTAAGAAATCTTCAGTTGGTCGCAGCTCTACATGGTGTGCTCACTCTGTTATGGCCTGACGGAAAACAAGTTTCAGAAGCGAAACTGAACGAGCTGCGCTCTCTTGTCGAGCTTGTTTAGTGATCCTGGAATAGATGATATAGATGGATTTGATTGTAGAAATATGGATTTTGAATTCTAAAATTCTTAAAATCCTGCATTATATTACACTTGGAGAAACTGTGTGTTTATGATGCCTTAATACTATGACCTAGCAGTGTAATATGTAATATCTATACTACTGTATATTCTAAAATTCATGTTTTTTCTAAGTCATGTTGTGTGCTGTTCTGTAGTTAAATAAGCAATAAAATTAGTTAACAAGTACCATATTTTACACTGCACTGAATTTTTAAAAGTCATATCGATCACTAAATGGCAATTTTATTCCTTGGTCAAGTGATGCAAAACAAAAACTAATGTAACCACAATAAAGCATCAAGTGACCAAGCACCGTTATCTCAGATTACAATGATATACTTCAAATATCCCTAAATTGAATACATTAAGAAGAAAATTTATGTTTTTATCTTCATTTTGGTATATAATACCTCACATTTAACAGGAAATATGAATTACTAGAAAGGATTTTGCGTTGTGTCAATATCTCAAAATCTACTTTTGGCGCTTGGTCAAGTGATGCGTAACACCATGCAATTCATAATACTGACAAATCTGATACAATGACCAATCAAAAGACACAAATAAATGGCAGAGTAGTTAACAATTAATTTTTAAAATAAATGCAATAAACTTTCATCAAGGATTCACAGAGTGAATGCAGGCATCCTCAAAAGAATCAAAATTAATACAATACGTTATTTACCTGTAACAACGAAACATTGAGCCAGAAAATGTTTGCTTCCGAAGACAACATGTAACGGATTAGCCTAACAGCGAAGTTCTACAGAAACTCAATTACGGTGAATATTGTAATCTAGAGGATACTCCGGCACACAAAATAAACTCTAACATTATCACAGAAAGTTACGTTAAAGGTGACAAACGCCGAAACATGAGAAGGAATTTAAATTAAAGTAAATACAAAAGACTTAGAAAATTAGCGCTTTCCGTGAGAGGCTGTAGGCCCCGAGGGCGCTAGTCCTCAGCACACCTGCTCGCGAGGATGGTCAGATGGTAAAGACGCCGACAACAAGCATTACACACACATACAAAGCTGGCAGAAGGCCGAAAATGGACAAATCACAATTAACCAATAGGACACCAAATTCCTCTAGATTCCCATTTTTCACCAATTGGAAAAGTCGTTATACTGACCAATCCAATTACATGACCATAAATGGTCATTTCCTAACCAGCTGATGCAAGAGGAATTGCATCACCTAATCTCTCCACGTGCAGTACCTACTGTTCCAAAAGTTATGTACCGCACGTGCTTCACCCAAGCACAATATTACTCTTTTCTTCCAATTACATAAAAAATCTACAATCTTTAAATATTTTTCTCTTGAGGCTTCTTGAAATCAATTTAACTGATACACACCACTAATACAACATAACTGAATGAAACTTAAATACAAAGGTCACTTAATCACTCTGTCAATGTCAAAAATATTCAAAAATTCATAACTGCCATTCTTGAAGTGTCCCTAAATTGCATAAAAGAAATATTACACCATATTCAAATTAAAATTTTCTTCTAGTTACATATTCCTGCAGAGTCCTGAGTCCTTATTTCTTCATTTTTCACAATAAGAAAACTATACTAATTTTTTAAAGACCAAAATGAAATTCAGCTGTCCTTTCTTGATGACACATAGGTGACAGATACAACACAGATGCTTGTGTTTGCCAGACTCAACTTATGTGTGTTGGTAGGTTAATGTTAGACAAACAGACTGACGCACTCTGCCTACAGTTCGCTGGTGAATGTAAAACAAAACCTAAAGGTTTTCGCCTATTCAGTACTATTTGTTGTAACCGTAAAATAATTTTTTTGCTAGTGGCTTTACGTCGCACCGACACCGAGAGGTCTTATGGTGATGATGGGATAGGGAAAGGCTAGAAGTGGGAAGGAAGCGAACTCCCCCAGGATAAAGGACAAATTCTTATGTGCTTATGTAATTTAGGTACTCTCATTTTCAAGCATATTTATTTCATGAGTGTATCGTGTTTCCTGCTCCCTACGGCAGTGCATGTGCTTTACAGCTGGGGATTCGCGATGGCAATCCTCCTACAAGCAAGAGAGGCTAGCGTGCACTAGTGACTCGGTTAATCGAGTTTGTTCGCGCACTTTCCGTGCATAATTTTGTTGGAGTTGTAGGTCGCATGTTTTTTCTCGCAATTCTGTGTTTTTCCCCTGTCAGTGTCATATGTTAATAATGTATGAGACATATTAATCTACTCTGTATGTGGTAGTTTCACGTATTTAAGGGCTTTTGCGTTCATTCGTACTTCGTAATTTTAATGAGTTGAATGTATTTCAGGGAGCTGTGTTGGTGACCTTGTTATGGCAATAAAACATAACAAACCTTATCACCAAGTGTTCAGAGATACCTACAAAATTAAATTTCCATTCATTTTGCAGTCTAATAAAGAAAACTATTACGTGTTTCGTTGATGAGTCTGTGTGGTATAAGTATTATTATTTGTATGTGTGTGTCATAAATGAGAGTGATTAGGTACATTATCTTGTAAGCATTTTTATGTTTTCGTACTTAATGATTTTAAATTTCATGATCAAATCACTTTGTAACTGTAGGTATGCATTTAGACCGTGGTGCAATAAGTGTGATGAAATCCAAGAATTATTAAGTCTTCCTATTTTTTATTTCTGAAAGTTGGCAGCTATGCAAAATAAACTGTAAGTTTAAAGAAAGAAAATAAGAATGTATTTGAATAAGAGTGTGAAATATTTAACATCTCTCATTGAATTTGAATGTGGTTAGCTGTGCGTGACTGAAGCTTGCCTGAATAGCTGTGGGATGTCACCGACCCTCTTCACTGTCAGGGTGGACGAGAGCGACTGAGGGATAGTTGTAATGTCAGTACTGCTTAATAACCTGAAAGAAGAGCAAAACTCATCAGTTAACATTGGCACCAGTTGTTGTAGTTCAAATTATATATCAAAACTGAAACGGTGACAGCTCACGTCCTTGCTATTATATTTCACAAATCCTGCTCCTGCCTTGCCTTTTGTACCATCAGCACTAATGAAGTTAAGGAAGTCTCATATTCTATTAAATGTAGGGCATTTGTGGTTGATGATATTCTCCCCATTCTCACCCACATTTTCCATTGTCTGAGGAATGGCACGCTCTGAGCAATTTGGAAGTTACCTAACGTAATCCCACTTCCTAAGAATGTAGGTTCAAAACCCCTGTCCAGTTCTTGTTCACTCCAAAGTTGGTATCACTGCACTCTCTCTCACTTTAGAGATCCGCTGCAGTCTGGCCATAGCTCAGCAGCATGTTGGCTGTCGGCCGTATCCCCAGGATTTAAAGGGAATCAGTTGCAATATTCAGTAACTTGAACATTTTCATGATAATTTTGATCCTCTGAAAAATAAATATTACCAAGTCTTTTCCTCTGATCCTTGTGGCTGTTTGGAGAAGCTGTAAACCTTAATAAATACTGAACATACGACATGTCTTCTCTTCTCCAAAGAGATGACCTGGATGTACAAACTACGAGTGCAGTCCGAGGAAACAGAGAGCGGATCTTGAGTGATCAGTTTGAGTGCATCTGAGTAGGCAGTATACTGCAGTCCGAGCAAACAGTCCTGGCTCTTGTTGAAAACTGTGCAGAGCACCTGGTAATCTCAGCTCTGGAGAAAATTAGGCTTGTTTCTCTTCCTGCAAATACGAAAAGCATATTGCAGCATGTGGCTCAAGGGGTAATTAGGAGTCGGAAATGCCACTATCTCAAGCTGATATTGTCGAAAATGATAGAATGCATTGAGGAAAGCAGCATCATTCTATTACACTGATAGATGTGTTGAGATGAATTACGAAAACATGTAAAGAGGGCACTACCAAAACAATCAAGAACTCTTTCCACCATGCTAGAATCTTGTCAACCAAAGAAATAAATGCCTCTAAAACTGAAGATACATTCAACAACAGTGATGATTTGCCATTATCTGCATTTCTGCAGTAAACAACAGTGATATGCTCTGTCAGTGTGGCTGTGAAACGTATGCCCTAGTTACAACCGATGTGCGAAATGAAGACAGAATTATAAAGGAAGTGACGAATAACGGCCACAGTGACCATGAAGTGGAGGAAGAAAGTGCCTGTCCGTACATGAAGCTAGGGGAAGGAGCAGTGATATGAAATAATTAAGATATAATGTAATTTAGAATGTGTGTAGCATACAACAGAGCATAATGAGATTACTTCACTCCTAAGTAAAGAAATTTGGTGTGAATGGTCAACAAACTGTTTTAATACTGAATACTCTAATTTATTGTCCTCAAAATCTGCTGAAAAGTGAATACGTAAATGTAAAAATGAGCCTCACTTGACTGATAATACAGTCGATTCCCTTGGATGTCATTACAACTGATTTCTGTCCAGCTCCATGGCTAAACGGTTAGCATGCTGGCATTTGGTCACAGGGGTCCGGGGTTTGATTCCTGGCAAGGTCGGAAATTTTAACCCTCATTGGTCAATTTCCCTCGCACGGGGGCTTGGTGTATGTGTTGTCTTCATCATCATTTCATCCTCATCATGACGTGCAGGTCACCTATGGGAGTCAAATCAAAAGATCTGCACCTGGCGAGCCAAACCCGTCCTGGGATCTCCCGGCACTAAAATACATATGCCATTTCATTTTCACTGTATAGTAAGAGCATTTAAACTAAGAACCAAGTGTGTGGTGTCTGCAAGATGACCGTTAGTGGCTGTCTGCAGAGTTCATAGGTGGTGATGCAACCATTCAACAGGATTATGAATTATTTTATGAAGAGTTTTATTTACCACTATTGTAAAAGGATAAACTTTCTGGCTGATATTTTGTTTTAGTTGTTCTAGGATATGCACGTTTGTATTGAATACTATATGAGAGATCGAAACACAAGTGTGAAATCTGGTCTGGACATGAACATATGTGTTATAACACTGGGTAGCACTAAGAAGCTTGCCGGAACAGATGCACCCGCATTGCTTATGCAATGAAGTTGGCAGGTGGCCATCGAGTGAATACACAGCACGCCCTGACAGGACATTCGACTAGCCTTTGACTTGCTAGGTGAGTTTAAGGGGGGCTGCATCGTGAGACCAAGAGAGCGAGTTCCGACAGTTTCATTGGGTTCCTTGCCTATAATACAGTAGATGTGGTAGGAACATGAAGAAGGCTCGTGGACCAGCGGCAGGGAGGAGGCGAGAGGCTGGATCGCACTCTGTCCAGCAGCACCTGTGTTCACGAGCACCACATCCAGGTGGCTGTTGTTGTGATGTCCTTTACAACATCTACAATAACTACTTGAGAATTGTCAAGCACATTTGAACTTCTGCCAAGAATGGGTAGCATCGCAGTCTGTGGATTGGCAAGGAGTGATTTTGAGCAACGAAACTTGATTCTGCCAGGATACAGACAAGTCTGGAGACATCGTGGTCAGCACTGTGATCATCTCAACTTCACTGCATAGCAAAATACCACCATAATGAGATGTGTTGTTGTTTCCCGCTGATGGTGATGGAAGGAACCTCAAAGGCAGAGTGATGCACCCGGGAATCCTGGTGTAGGTTAAAATCCAAGTTCTTCTGCGGGACAATGCCAGAGTCACACGGAGTGGGTATCTCTGGCCTCCTTGACCAGCAAGGTCTCCAGACCTCTCACGCATCTGGGATGTTTCAGGTCACATGTGGCAGGTCCTTTCTCTGGAGAATATCTGATACCTCTATGCCTCCACAGCTGACCATATCGCTGCATCTCTCACCCCATACTAAGTGCATCCAACATCTCTGTGTTACCCCTGCTGTAAATGCTTGGTGCCTACTTTATACTATCATGTCCTTAACTTACTTTTGTGCCCCTGTGACGGCTTCTTCAAGGTGCGCAGTTGTTTCTCCCAAATTTAAGCAATGTGAATGGAGTATATAAACAGTAGAGGGTTGGTCATACTGATAAATAATTTGAAAAAATAGTATGATGTCCTTGCTATAATACACTGACTGACAGAGCAAATGCAACACCGAGAAGGAGTGGTCAGAACTTTTTGCCAATTGCAGGGTAGACTGACGTCACTGAGGTATGCTCATGATGTGAAATGTGCCGCTGTGCTGCGCACGTAGCGAACGATAAATGGGACACGGCGTTGGCGAATGGCCCACTTCGTACCGTGATTTCTCAGCCGACAGTCATTGTAGAACGTGTTGTCGTGTGCCCCAGGACACGTGTATAGCTAAGAATGCCAGGCCGCCGTCAACGGAGGCATTTCCAGCAGACAGACGACTTTACGAGGGGTATGGTGATCGGGCTGAGAAGGGCAGGTTGGTCGCTTCGTCAAATCGCAGCCGATACCCATAGGGATGTGTCCACGGTGCAGCGCCTGTGGCGAAGATGGTTGGCGCAGGGACATGTGGCACGTGCGAGGGGTCCAGGCGCAGCCCGAGTGACGTCAGCACGCGAGGATCGGCGCATCCGCCGCCAAGCGGTGGCAGCCCCGCACGCCACGTCAACCGCCATTCTTCAGCATGTGCAAGATACCCTGGCTGTTCCAATATCGACCAGAACAATTTCCCGTCGATTGGTTGAAGGAGGCCTGCACTCCCGGCGTCCGCTCAGAAGACTACCATTGACTCCACAGCATAGACGTGCACGCCTGGCATGGTGCCGGGCTAGAGCAACTTGGATGAGGGAATGGTGGAACGCCGTGTTCTCCGATGAGTCACGCTTCTGTTCTGTCAGTGATAGTCACCGCAGACGAGTGTGGCGTCGGCGTGGAGAAAGGTCAAATCCGGCAGTAACTGTGGAGCGCCCTACCGCTAGACAACGCGGCATCATGGTTTTGGGCGCTATTGCGTATGATTCCACGTCACCTCTAGTGCGTATTCAAGGCACGTTAAATGCCCACCGCTACGTGCAGCATGTGCTGCGGCCGGTGGCACTCCCGTACCTTCAGGGGCTGCCCAATGCTCTGTTTCAGCAGGATAATGCCCGCCCACACACTGGTCGCATCTCCCAACAGGCTCTACGAGGTGTACAGATGCTTCCGTGGCCAGCGTACTCTCCGGATCTCTCACCAATCGAACACGTGTGGGATCTCATTGGACGCCGTTTGCAAACTCTGCCCCAGCCTCGTACGGACGACCAACTGTGGCAAATGGTTGACAGAGAATGGAGAACCATCCCTCAGGACACCATCCGCACTCTTATTGACTCTGTACCTCGACGTGTTTCTGCGTGCATCGCCGCTCGCGGTGGTCCTACATCCTACTGAGTCGATGCCGTGCGCATTGTGTAACCTGCATATCGGTTTGAAATAAACAACAATTATTCGTCCGTGCCGTCTCTGTTTTTCCCCAACTTTCATCCCTTTCGAACCACTCCTTGGTGTTGCATTTGCTCTGTCAGTCAGTGTATTTTTATCAGCAGCTGACATTAACCATTCCAAATAGGTTTTGTGAGGCAGTGTTGCTAAATCTCCAGATGGCTTAAGAATGGCTTGAAAGCACCAATCAACACTGGCTAGGCTATGGATCATTGGTGGCCATTATACCGGCTAGACGGGTTATAATGTGCACTGCATGCATGCCACAAACATTCAAATAAATGACCGATCGCCAAGCAAGTGGGCATTTGGTCAAGGTCACGCATTCGAGAGATGGTGGGTTCAAACCCCACTGGTTTTCCGTAGTTTCCCATTTTCATGCCAGCCAAATGCTGGGATCATACCTTAATTAAGGTCATGGTTGTAAAGAAAATTGTAAACACACATCGTCACTTGTTCGTGTTCCGACTCCTCCCCTGGTGGAGTTTTGTTCTCTAAAGCCATGTGGTGATGTAGGAACACCACATCACAATCTGATTGGCTAACTTGAGCAGCTGCTGAAATGACCAAGGTTCAGATCATTTATCAGTTCAGTTGATGACAAGGCTGAATGCTTCACAGGATGTAATTTAAAGGGCCAAAGAGGTGGGCAAATGTCCTGTTGTGGGAGATGGAAACAGTTGGACCAAATTGTGTGAGGGCTCTTGCAGATTAATACTCGGTCACTCAGCAGTGAACCCTTTTCTGGGCTACTAAAAACAAACTCACAAAGGAAGGAAGTAGAAAAGTGATTAGCATCACTGTGAAAGCATGCGAGTGAAGTTGGTTGGCACACACCTGTGGTTATTAATAATATTTATCTTTTGCAAAAATAATATATAATTTTGATTTCATTACTAATTGAACTCTATTGTCTTACAGTGTTTGTGATGAGTTAGTTGAGACCCAACATGAACAAGGAAGATCCAACCAATGCAGGATTTGCTTGAAACATTTCGTTAAAGAATGGAAGTTGAAACGACATATTTTGATTCATCAACGAGTTGAAAGAGAATCTTATGAATGTGTGGTTTGTCTCAAGCAGTTCAACCTTGAGAAGTACTTGAAGCGCCATGTCAAGATGTTTCACACAGAACCAAACAAGAAGAGTTTTAAATGTGCCCTATGCGGCAAGGAATTTCTTGCGAAATATAACCTCCAGGTTCATTTGCAAATGCATACAGGGAGGAAGGACTTTACCTGCCACAAGTGCGAAAAGACTTTTAGATTGAAAAGTTCGCTTAAAGTTCATATGCTATCGCACGACAATAAAGGCTATGCCTGTACAATCTGTCGGAAGAGAGTGTTCACTCAACAATCGTTGGAGAAACATTTATTGTTACATAAGAACGAACCTTTCACCTGCGACATTTGCCAAGCTCAGTACACTGAAAAAAGGAAGTTGGAAAGACATATTATCGCTCACTCAAATTCTGACGGTTTTCTGTGCAGTATTTGTGGGAGGAAGTACAAGTACGAGTATCAGTTAGGGCGTCATACGAAGTTGCATACACCCGATAAGAGTTACAAGTGTTACTTCTGTAAGGAGGTTTTTACAGATGAGAATTCTCAAAAATCTCACGTAGAGCTTCATGAAGCAGACCCCGCAAGAAAAGATTCTAGCATCAAGTGCCATGTATGTGGTTTACTGCTGAAAGCTAAGCGTTACCTGATTCCTCACTTGACTGTACACTCAAAAGACTTCCCTTTTGATTGCTCTGTGTGTTGCAAGAAGTTTAAACGTTCTGCAGAGTTGCATGTCCATTCTAAAATTCATTCCAAAAGGAAATTCTTCAAATGTCCTCAATGTTTTAAAACTTTACTCCACCAACGATCAGTAAGGAGACATTTGAGAGGCGATTGCAGTTAGTTATCTACCGGCTACATGCCAAACAAAAGGTGACAAACAAATAATAAACTAACAAGCTTCAGGTATAAATTTATTCATCACCTGCGTTAGTGCAATTATGGCATTGGAAGAGGGGGTAGTGAGAAGAAGCAGAGCAGCTGGTAGTGGTAAACTCTCTCCTTACACTACAGAAACAGTCCATACCCTCTGCTAACCTACCGATTGTTATTTACAGTCCCACTAGATACACAATACACCCTGTTCCACAGCTGTCACTTGTACTTGCCGTGCACTAACGCAGCCACACAGTTCAAAGCTTGCGCACAATACGGTCTTACGTGGTGCACTGTACCTTGCTGATTCCTCGTCGACATTGCCATGCTGCAACAGACACACAACATTCCCTTCACGGCAGCTGCACACGACAAACAGCACTGCCTGCATGGCTCAACTAGTACGCTTCAGCTCATCTTCCCTCGCTTAAGTAGGGAGCCTGGCTCTTCAAGAAACGTCCCTTCAGGAAGACTCTACAGTTGTCTTGATTTGGAATGATCTGGTTCACATTCTAGGTCTTTATGGTGCCATCAGGAGACCTCCAGTAAGAGGTGAGCCGACCTTGTGTTCCTTACCGGTTGTCCATGCAGGAAGCAGTATGGGCAGTTTGCTCCTTCCCATGCTCTTACAACAAAATGACAGACACATTGTCACAATTTCTTATTATACAGAGAGAGTTCCTTTGATATAAAAGTGATGTAATAAAGTTGCGTACGTTGAAGAATTTTTATTTTACCATTTTGTGAAGAAGTTTCATTTTCTAAGGGTATAAACCACTTAAATTCCTTCTTAAAGCTCTTTTTTGCTAGTTGTTTTACGTCGCACCGACACAGATAGGTCTTACGGCGATGATGAGGCAGGAAAGGGCTAGGAGTGGGAAGGAAGTGGCCGTGGCTTTAATTAAGGTACAACCCCAGCATTTGCCTGGTGTGAAAATGGGAAACCAGGGAAAACCATTTTCAGGGCTGCCGACAGTGTGGTTCGAACCTACTATCTCCCGAATACTGGATACTGGCCGCACTTAAGTGACTGCAGCTATCGAGCTCGGTCCCAAAGCTCTATTCTACTTTGTTCCACTACTGCTTTTGAATGGAGGGACTATAATCTGTATGATTTCTAAACATAAAATATGCCAATTTCAGCAATATGCTGCTTATAAATGAACCTTGTAGTAAAATGCATCATCTCTGAGGCTTGTGGATACGTCAGCATTTCAAGACAAATGCTTACAATATGCAGCACTCTTCACTTTGACTTCAGAAGTGGTATGTGATTCCTGAGATTATGGCTGCCGGTGTGAGGACACTTTTCCCATCTCCATATGTGACTGGGAAGCTCAATAAGAGAAATAAGCATTTTTGTATCTTTCTGAAGGAGTGTGATAAGGACAACTTTCGAAAAGTCCTCTCGCTCTTTTCCTTGTAGACTACATGAATTTCTCAAAGCGAACAAATGCTGCATGATCAATAAGGCACATGTACTTGTAACGACAATATTTATTAACACAGTGACAAGTGATCATTTCAGATATAGCACGAAACTTTGTTCTTCTATGAATTACACTCTTCTTCATCTTACATATTGTGTACGTTTAGATCAGCAAGAAAAGCCAGTTTTTGATGTATTAGAACTGGTAAATACAGTGTGCAATGGACAGATTACTCAGACCTGAGAAAATCTGCAAGTTCTGCACACCTCAAGATTTGCTCCATAGGCATTGATCTTTTACAAACTTCATGTTAGTTGGGAAAAAATTATGTTGATCTTCTAATTATTGATGAATTGCAGAAGCTACACATGATGCACTAACATCCCCTTAAGGCTGATCAGAGTTATAATCTTTTCAATCCATTTACGAGCATACCATTTTCTGCTGTCCCTCTTGCAGCAAAATTGAGGTCTTATAATGTACATATCAAAACATAAAGGTCCAATGATACTTCCTTGCAGGACGCCTGTCTCATGCCTAGTGATTCATTATCACAACATTTTACTTCAAGTTACATATCGCTATGTAGGAAAATTTCTTCAGTTAAGTTGTTCTTTCTGTTGTGGTCAAGATCAACAATTCTTACAAACAAGCAGCCCATTGTGAAATGTGTCTAACATGTCACATCAGAGGTTTGTCTGAGTTTTTTCATTCTAAAAATACAAAAGGTGACTTGTAATGCATCATTGATGTTCCGTACAAATTGTGTGAAAATAGAAACATCTTGTTCACTTGCACTCGCAAATTCTAACAACATTAGCAATAACTTAAAATGTTTTTAATACTGTTGTATTTTCTGGAAGTGGCAATGTATAATCATATTGTGTACATTGATACTGGCCGGGCTGAGTGGCGCTGGCCTTCTGACACCACCTTGGCATGTTTGATCCTGGCTCAGTCCAGTGGTATTTGAAGGTATTCAAACACGTCAGCCTCATGTTGGTAGATTTACTGGCACGTAAAAGAACTCCTGCAGGACTAAATTCCGGCACTTCTGCGTCTCCGAAAACCGTAAAATGGTATTTAGTGGACGTAAAACAAATATTATTATTATTATTATTATTATTATTATTATTATTATTATTATTATTATTATTATATTGATACTGAACCCTTTAAGATCCATGAAGGGTACCTACCTTCCTTACCTATTCGCATTCTGCATGACATCTGTATCTTGGGTCTATAATGGGTTCTTCATCACTTGCTTTGGTAAGAGGTGGGTTTCAGTAATTTTAATCTATCTACGAAATGGAAATAAAAAAACCACTATAACTTGAACTTATCTTGTTCGATCAATGTAATCAACAATAATTACAATGTAGAGGAGAGATGTACTCGTTTTAGTCATTTTAACTTAAACTGCCTGATGGGCATCCTTATTAGGAACCACTGTCACAAGTTAAGCGTGAAGAAAAGAGTCTGGTAATCCTTAAATTTGGCTTCTATGTGAGACTACATGTACCATCATAATGATTCGTGATGATCCAGCCCCCGTATCGCGAATTCTGGGCTCTCTGTATAATGAAGGCAGTCCAAACGGTGTGTGCCACACACTGGTTGTACGGCATGGACCCTTAATTGAATCGATGTGACCTGCGACTATGTCATAGACTGACATGTAACTTTGAAATTTACTTTAGTCATTGTGGATGAAGACCGCAAGTAAAATGATGCTATAATGGCAGATGGCCTTAATCTAAGTTACTGAGGTTGATGGCCCCATGACCATCCAAGTTTCTAAGCTGAAAGCTAAACACAATTAAGTTACAGTAGTTGATGACCAAGGTTTCCAATTTAATAATACCATCACATTTAATGATCGATCAATCAGTCAAATAATACAACAACAATAACAACGCTCACAACCTTCTGTGGCACTAAAATCCTTTACATTCGGACATGTCCCCTTAATCGTCACGTTAATAATTGAATTTTCCCAGCAAAATAAACTAAGATTTCCGGAATACATTTTCAAGTTAATCACTTGGTTTTAAGTTATTTCTAAATACGGTTTCCACTGAATGTAATAATTTAATAAATTGAAATCAATTTTATAAATCCTAATTAACAACAAATTCTATCTCCGCGGACGAATGGCTTCTTTACCAAGTCCCCACTCAAATTTATTTACGTTTTATTATGATGTTTTATCATCACTTCGTGGAGGCTGAAAACATACATTTTTTTCAATATTATTTATTTCATGACGTCACACCACAATTATTGACACTCGCTTGGATACCCCTAATTATTAAGTACTCAAATCGGCACAAGTGAACTCAACATAAAGTAAGCCAACACTTTGTCACATCCCAACATGACATTTAAAAATAAGGCTTTGTGCATCCCTCAGAAATAAAATTAATAACTACCACCAGTACGTCCGCCTCTGTGGTGTAGTTGTTAGTTTGATTAGTTGCCACCCCCGGAGGCCCGCGTTCGATTCCCGGCTATACCACGAAATTTGAAAACTGGTTCGAGGTCTAGAACGGGGTCCACTCAGCCTCGGGAAGTCAACTGAGTAAATGTGGGTTCGATTCCCATCTCAGCCATCCTGGAAGTGGTTTTCGGTGGTTTCCCACTTCTCCCCCAGGCAAATGCCGGGATGGAACCTAACTTAAGGCCACGGCACCTTCCTTCCCTCTTCCTTGTCTATCCCTTCCAACCATCCCATCCCCCACCAAGGCCCCTGTTCACCAAAGCAGGTGGGGCTGCCTGGGAGAGCTACTTTTCATCCTCCCCAGTTGTATCCCCGACCCAATGTCTCACGCTTCAGGGCACTGCCCTTGAGGTGGTAGAGGTGGGGTCCCTCGCGGAGTCCGAGGGAAAAGTCAACCCTGGAGGGTAAGCAGAAAGAACTACCACCAATACTTTAGTTTGAACACCCTGGAAATGGTTAAAATCCGCTCATTATTGTCTCATTTCCAATACACGTTGAGATTAAGCTCGTTACTATTAACGAATGCGCTATACTCAATGATAAGAAGTTGCGTGCCAAGTTACGAACTCCTCTAAAGAATACAATTTGATTTTCCACAGCTGCAAGACGGCAATGGCGACTCCTAGTGACTTGGTTCTAGGGGCTGGCAAAGAGCAGCCACTCGGGTCAGCTCGCCCGGCTATGTTCGTTCTCACTCGGTTAGCTGCTTGTGGTAGCTAGCGGCTCCCTCCCGAAACATTCTCTCGACCGCGACAATAAAGGAAGTATTCTTGTTTTCATACCCAACTACAAGAGCATACAGTATATTATAATAAAGCAGGCACTTTATATGAAACAATAAAATATTTCTGCCAGTAGAGACTTCAGTCTTTTTACATATAAAGTATCGGTTAAAATGAAATGGCGTGTAGCTTTTAGTGCCGGGAGTGTCCGAAGACAAGTTCAGCTCGCCAGATGCAGGTCTTTCGATTTGAAGCCCGTAGGCGACCTACGTGTTGTGATGAGGATGAAATGATGTAAGAAAACACATACACTCAGTCTCCGTGCCAGCGAAATTAACCAATAATGGTTAAAATTCCCGACCCTGCCGGGAATCGAACCCAAGACTCCTGTGACCAAAGGCCAGCACGCTAACCATTTAGCCATGGAGCCGGGCAACTTATCGGTACGGTACGTAGATAAATATGTTATATTAAAGCATGCACTTTATACAGTATAAAACTTACCAAACCTAATATTTTCATCTCCAGCAGAGAGTTCAGGCTCTTTCACAGTTACATGATGAAACAGTATAACTGTTTATACACATGGTTTTCAACACTCGTGTTTTTCACAAAATGTCATATTTTTAAATAGGTCTATCGGTAAATGATACTATACAGAATTTGCACATATTCACTGGTGCTAGAGTTACGATTACTATAATGGTGAATTTTAACTTAAGCCAATCAACTGTATGTACAAATATTTTACACAAATTTCTAAGTCCTTAGCGCAACAACAAATTCGCAGATATTACTTCTTGCTCATTATCGGTTGGCCTCGACAAGGACATGGATGTCGTAACATGTGGCTTCTTAGTGCAAAACAATCTTTTTTGAAGCTCGAACTTTGTTTTTAAGTTTTTAGATGGATTAGGTATCTCAAAAATTGTAGTTTTTCGAGCCTGAATAGCTGGAATAATGGGTTTAAGATGTTCTTCAACTATTTCAGCGTCGTCTGTCGATTCTATTGCTGCAAGAATTTTTTCAAACTTTCCCCTAAGCACTGACCTGTATTGTTCAATGTTCTCGTTTGTTTTTCTTTTCAGTGGATTCCTTAATTGATTTAGGATAGTTTCTTTTTCTTCGCATGTTGGGTCTTCTTGCGTTAGAAGAACATTTTCTGTGCTATCGTTCCTGTAATTATCGGTATATCTATTTGAACTCATCCCTATTAAATGAATATGTTTGCACATATTGAATTTGATAGAGGAATCGTGGCAGGTGCAAGTGTAAGCATGAATGCAGATTTTGCATTCTGTGCACCGTAACTGCAGTCTTTTTCATCCGTTTTTCTTACATCATAGAATGCATTCCTCTTCTCTGAAGGAACTCTCCACACGTCTCCTTCATTAGTGATTCCGTCTGATGTCAGAGACAATGATTTCGCGTGTCTCTGTCTAATGAATGACAGCTTGTTTGTCAGTTTTCCTTTATTCAGGAAAATCAGGTGATCGTACAATTTGTCTCGGACGAACCGCATCAGAGTATGAATGGCTATGTCGAATCTGTTGGGTTTTTTGCCTCCCATATATATATGCTTTATGACCCCATGCATCCGCTCAAGATTCATGTTCGTGTTTAAACCAGCATGCAGGCGATAGCAATCTAGCAGTACAGTGTTTGTAATTGGCTTCAAAATACACTCCGAATTCTCGTGTGTCAGGGTCACTTTTTAGGTCATGGACTTCTTGATCCAACATTCTTGAAAAAGCAGTTTCGTCCCTTTCTTCCAACAAGACTCTTAACTGTTTATATACTTCCGCTTGTTTTTCGCGACCTTTGATTTTACAGAGGTTTTTCCTCCATGCCCGATCGACATGCCATGTGCAAAACAGCCGGAATTTAGCTGGCATCATTATTCTTAACCAGGCATTGTAAAATATGTCTGAATACCTTGGGTTGCAGTGCTACTGACAGAGCGTCCCTAATTTGGGACAAGAATACTTCCATAACTGTTGTATCAGACCTATTTGTAAACATGAACGCACATGGAAAACCTTGGTATTTATCGGCAACAGTTAGGACCATACTTATTTAGACCATGTGTACTATCGAGACAAATGTAATTAGTTCCGTATCGTTCGAGTGTTTCCTTTTGCGCTCATTCATGATAACGAGGACGAAATCTTCTTCATTCAGTTGCGGACATGTCACCGAAGCTTTATTAAAACGCACTAAACCACCACGATCTTACATTTCACGAACCCATGATTCGACGCTGGTATAGTCATTATTGTGCCGTACAGCTTCAGATTTTAAATTGTACGTGTGTTCTATATTCAGAAGATCCTTCGTCGTAAGAAGATGTAGACGCTCTATGTCTGATTCGTCGAGAGAAAATCTTATGTCATCCAAGATACAATCGAAACGAATTTTCATGGCGATTTTTCTAGCAATGTCATCTCTTTCAGATTGCGTTAGTTTCAGACGACCTAATTCTTCACGGTGACAAACATGTGACGAACAGAAGTTTACAGTAACGTCAATCTTGGCTGGGCAGTGTCCACTTATTTTGTTCGAACCAAGTACCTTTTGGTGTCGCATGTGTTCTCCTCTTGGCTTAAATTCCCCAGCCCTGTGGCATCGTCCACTTTTCGTACATATTTCGAACGCCATGTAACGAATTCACAAACCTGGTTCTTTTCTACTGTGCGCTTCCAGTTATAGAATTCCTCACCACTCGAAAATTCTAAAGTTTCATTTTTGATTGGAATTCCATGGTCATTTTCAAAATGTTTAACCATATCAGATTTTGTTGCTCGTTTCTGTAAACAAAGCGGGCACTTCACCTCCGAATACACTTCACTGGAAGGTCTTGTAGTGGGTCTGTGTTTCGCACTTTTATGACGCATTAAATTGAATTTCGTGTTAGTGCTGAAAGTGCACAAATCACATACAAATTGTGAATAAGTATTTGAATGTTTAACTTTTACATGATTATTTAAATTTTTCCTATAATTAAATGACGTGTTGCATACACTGCAGGTAAACTTATCCATTGTGGAAGTTACTAGCTGGAATATAGATATGACAGGTTAGGCCACTTTAACTGCTATCTCTTTGCAATAGAATACAATCAATAACAGTACTGAAAACATCACAGAATGAGAGATGCATAACAAATATTGCAAAAAGAATCCGACAATTGCCACGCTTTAAAACTGAGACGTCCAGCACATATCACCAAAAGAAATATCTATCACGCTTCTCACGAGGAAGATGACTGACTGTGGACAGTGTGTGTCCGGGCGAACACAAAAGAACAGGCCAAATGCTTATTAATTAATGAGCCACTTTAAGTATTATCTCTTTGCAGTAGAACTTAAACGCATATTATTCAACAACAGTACTCAAAACATACGAGAGACGCATGCCAACTATTCAAAAAGGAATCCGACAATTACCACGTTTTAAAACTGAGACATCACAAATCACCAAAGAATTAACTCTCACGCTTCTGATGAGGGAGATGCGAAGCATGTGTCCGGGCATACACGGAAGGACCCGAGCAGACCCGAGTGACTGCTCTTTGTCAGCCCCTAGAACCAAGTCTCCTAGTGAGCTGTGTATGCCGAGCTTTGACGGGAACCATATGTTCTATACTCACGTTAAAAATGATATAATCGATCTCGCTGATAAAATTACAAATACGACATTCCTGGCCCAAACAGATCATACGCAGAGATTTACTTTAAGATGTCATTCAATATTTATACACATCACGAACCTACACTTTTCCGTGGAATCCATCACAATTTCCATCTCAAAACATTTGACAAATAAATCCCTCGGGTTCACACAGAATCTTCCGGCATCAATTACCGGCTTCCAATCACCTGATTCACAAAAATCTTACCTCAACTCACATTTAACAAGACTTAATCACGACAAAAATCTTGACGACATTAAAATGGAATATAACTCTTAGGATCCACAACGCATAATGAAACATCTCCGCGTAAGGTGACCTCGTATTTCTGAACTGGAATTCACTAAATGAACTTTACTGTTATTTATTGTCAGTTATACACAGCTTAAACGGACATAGGAATAGCAATCCCTTCGTAACAGATATCTACCGATCTACATTGCTCAACACGACAGCCCGCCTACATTCGATTGAAAATCAGTAACCACGGATTTCTTACATAACTTTCGTCATCATTTCAAACAGAAAAATTTCACATCAGATTAAATATCTTAACAAAATACAGAAAGAACGCACGGAAATGACAGTCTACTTCAGACATAACAATTATATTGACTGTTTTACACCACTTCTCTCGGTACTTCGTAAAATTTCCTAATTTTATCCGAACGTTCAAAACAAATGACCTTTCGTCATATTTTCTGACATTTCACGAAATAAATGGGTGACCAAACTGCGCCATTTTGAACACTTCTGGCTCCACAGACAATTTCACATTGATTTTCCTGAAAATAAAGGCACCAAAAAGAAGAAATACCTTTCAGTCGATCTTTTCGCGGACCAAACACGACTGTTTGTACTGCCGACCGCACACGAAATACTTTTTTATAACACGATACATATATGAGCGTATTTTGCAAGTTTATTCAATACACTTAATCGTCGATATAAATTACCCTACAGTAGGAGGTTCTTCCGCGTGTCCAAATGATTCAATGCTGAGTGACTTCAATTTTTTGTTCCGGGGGGGGGGCAAATCCCGCTGCCCCCGCGTGACCATCGACTCAATCTATATGGCCTGCGACATGGTATTACCTCTAAGAAGAAAGAGATCGCAGGGAAGAGTGGGAAGTGATACAAGGAGTATCTGCAGGTTTCCGAGTTTGACGGCTACCACGGCTAGAGTTCGTGTTGTCGTATTGAAGGGTCAGGGGAAATCACATAGGCAGGAGGGAGAAAGAGCCTTACATCTTGTGATAGCACATGAAAGGATGAGGGCTGGAAAGGTTCAGTGCTTGTGTTACTTGAGAATGAGTAACCACCATGCACCAACTATGAACCGTAGTCTCAGCATTCCATCTGCCAGGGGATGAGTCCATCTGGGCACTGCCGTGACTAGCGCGGGCCTTGCCGGTTGCGGAGCCATGCGTCTAGTACCACTAGCGGCCGCTGCACAGCGCCACCTCCTTGGGGTCACACGTACCCAGTCTCCGATCCCGGAGAATGAGGCCAAGCCCGCCGGGGCGGGAGCCTCCTGGAAGAGGGTGGGTCATGACGCCGGGCCTCCTTCCTCTCTGCCCGCGCCATGGCCCGGTAAACAGGGCAACTGCGATGGGAGGCCGGGTGGCCCCCCGTGCAGTTGGCACACACGCGTTGCGCAGGCCGTGTAGTATCACGTGTGATCACCACCACAGCGGTTGCACCTCACTTGGAGCCCACAGTTAACCTGCCGCTGGCCCCACCTCCGACAGCGGAAGCACTGCAAGAGCTGTTGAGGGGGACGTTTCACTCTCACCTGACTGCCGCTATCCACTGAGGTCCACTCCTGATTTGCTCCACCGTACTATGCTGTGCTGGGTTGCAGCTGGGCGGCCCTCTCCTGGTGGGGCGGCGTCGTCTTCTTCTTCCTCGTCCAGGGGTGTCGTCTTCTTCCCGGGGGTGGGGGTCTCTTCTCGGCAGGGAAAGAGGCTTCTTCTTGGTAGCCCTCCTGCCGGCCTGGTGACCCAGGGGTTGCTGGTAGACCCGCTGTGGAGACGGCGTTTTCCTCCTTCTGGCTGGCGGCGGTGGCGCCGGTCGGTGCTGACGCCCGACTGCGTTCCCTGTCCTGTGGGGCGCACGTCGATGTCTGCATCTCGAGAGACACGCTGGGAGGCTGGGCCTGGACAGCAGGCTCAGGACGCCATAGGGCGTCCTCCTCAACTGCTATACTGGCGTCTACCGTCCGGGGCGCCTTCCTGGATTGCGCCCCGGTGATAGGCCCCTCCTGGTACGGCTTGGTCTGCGTGCACCTGGCGGAGCCGAGCTGCTCGGTCTGGGTCGCACAGTCGCGGCTGCGCGGGACGGCGCGCACCACCTTGGTGGTCTCCGGGTGGGTGGCGTGGACTAGGTCAGTGTTAACCGCCTCCCTGGTTTCCGTCTGGGCCCTCCTCGTCCCTGGCACGCCGTCCCTCCCTGGTAGACGGATGAGCTGGAACAGAGAAGAAAGCTCCCTCTCTGCGTCGCGCATCCGCTCCTGGTCGTGATGCCTGATGATGAGGCCTCCTGTTAGGAAGCTCTCGACGGAAATGGTCGTCGAGATGATCCTGCCTCCATGGCGAGGGCGCCGCCTTCTATCCAGGACTAGGCCCCGTTCAAAAGATAAAGGGCCCCCCGGCCTGGAGTACACGAGCAGCGTCTCGTACTCCGGGTCCGTGAGTCCCTCGGAGAAGAAGAAGCCGTTAAGAGGGTCGCACCCGTCCCTGCAACGCTCCGTCTCCACCTCGATCTCCGGCTCTGGCTCCGTGCTGCTCCTCTGCGCCGGTGATACACGGCTCCCTTGCACGTTCCTCGGTCGTGTTCGGTTCCATCTGGTTGCCCGCCGCAGTCCACCTGAAATAAATCTGAAAGAGAAAGAGAAAGCGAGCTCTTTCGAAGGTGTACCCACGAGTACTGGAGAGCGAGTGGGAGCAACAGTCGAGCTCGCCCCCTCTCTTAGGCCGCTTAGAAAATTTGCATATATTTACCGTCTTGTATTGAAGGCAGGTTTAGCAGTACTTGCTAAATTACTAGTGACATTCTTCATGAACATTAAAAAATATCACTAACAAATTGACTGGTTAAGTGACCTCGTTTGATGCGCACTATTTTCCCTCTGAAACTGCTTAGCAATCTCAAATATGCATTACTAAAGACCAATTGTCTCACAGATAATGACAGGACACTTATTATATTAGTTTCGCTGTTAATTCCTTTTAAACAATACATTTATCAAACCAACACTTTCGTGCTCCAGTTACACGTGCGAGTGACGTCATTTTCCTTCGGCGTGAGAAAGAGAGCCGTTCTTCGCCCCCCCCCCCGTGGCTTCTCATTGCGGGCCTCATGTGATAACATTAGGACTCTGACACTAAGGTCATGGGTTCAATACTTTATATTATTTGCAACACTAGGCACAAATTAGAAAGCAAAAAGCTAAATATGCTTCCACCTATTCACTACTGTATGAATATGAGAGCTACATTAAATAGGGACTAGTTTCGATATTCTCATGAGAGCATCTTCAGCTCATGATATAGAAATGTACGAATGTTAAAATCAACAGTCGTAGTTGCTATACAACGCCGAATTAAAATTATGTCACAGTTCTGCTAAAACGTTAGGTGAACTTTCACTTTCTTTGCTTTCATTTAATTTAGTACAGAATCACAGAAGAAATTGTTTTCTGCATAATTTATGGAGTTTGATTGTTGCTTATTTAGAGCAGAATGATACCACGTCCATTCGGGACGTTAGTTCTTTGTTGCAAAGTCCAAGGTACCATGCTTTATAACAAGGGACAAACAAACCTCACTCAATTTTGTACTTTCTTCCAGCATATCAACACGTCCCTCTAAATAAGCAACAGTCCGGTTCCATTAGCTATGTATTACAATGTAAAAAAAAAGTCATCCATGTGATTCTTTACTAAATTATTTCAAATTTCAAGCCAAAGAAAACGAAACATCACCTAATATTTTAGCAGAACTGTGACGTAATTTTTATTCGACGAACTACGGGAACTAAGACTGTCGATTATAATTTCGTTGTACAAGCTTCTATATATGACTTGTCAATTTTATATAGTTTTTGGCTGAAGATGATCTCACGGAAAGATCCAAACTAGCCCCAATTTAATGTAGCTCTCACAATAATAAAGTACTGATTAGGTGGAACCATTTTTAGCTTTTCACTTGTTAAATTCTACTTCAGTATGGATCAGTACGAAACTAGGCACGTGCTGGTTGTTTCAGAGTCGTGTTTGTTGTGCTGTAGGCTTCCTTCGTAGAGATTCTGTCCCGTGGAATGATGCAGATGATCACTGATGTTTATGTTACTGTAGAGGACCTACTTGGTAACCTGAATGTAAGTCAGCTCCAAGCTCAGCGTTAATTTTCAACCAAAAACACTTGTCTACTACATCACAACATATTTACCTGAAAATTGGACTTTAATGCGCAGTCCACTACTCATAATTCTGTTCCTCACAAGTAAAGTGGTCCTGTTGTAAACTCACCAACCAAAGTAACAGTCGAATGAAAAAGTCTATAATTTAACTCTACTGTGTACGAACCCCTAGAATACTGAGCCCTGAAGATAGTGTTACAATGTTCTTATAATGATGAACTACAAAACGACCTGATCTGTGCAATGCTAAAGGCTACCAGTATTTTTGAGTGCGGTTGAGTTGAAGGAGACAAAACTTTCACAATGAAGAAATTAGCAGCAGATTGAGGAAATTCTTGGAAGAAAGTATGAGATATCTGCTCTTTAATAATGACCAAAGTAAGACTAATTATTTTGAACATCTAAAGAATGCACCATGTCGATGATTACAACCGCCACGGGTTAGACAATTTGGTGTATGGCTACCTCATGGATTTTGAGGCTTACCGAGATCCAAGGGCCCTCAACAATGCATACAATTTGACTTAAAAATAAAAATACAGAACTTTACATTACTTAAATCTAATTGCTTGAAGTTCATGGCCAATAACAATTAATAAAAGTAGGATTCAACTGGTATTTTCTTAGTGATGCATTCGTACAGCAAAATCTATACAGCTATATCTGAATCAATGAACTCATCCAGCCTTCGTCTGTGATGTTTGAAGACTGTGTGGCAAGATTTTCAGACAAAACAGAAGCATAAAAATATAGGGCATAAATGAGTTAATCACTTGAGGATTACCTAGTCTAATTATGCAAGTTCTATTTTCAAGAACTATACCCATCTATTCTCTCATTGGTTTGACAGCTTTTGGTGACATTTCATTCCATTTACCAGCTTTCCATCCCACAATATGTCAAGGCCTTTTCTTTCTTTGTCACAATCCTGTAACTTATTTATTATCATCATCCACAAAAATCCTTACCTGTGATTCCAGTTCTCTACTCACATCCAACGTCCAGTAACACCGCCTCTAGGATCAGCTAATGCTTCCTGGTACCACTACTCCCAGTGATGTACGCTATTGTGTTCGACTTCTTTCTGGAAAGTAGGGTTCTGAGGCCGCGGAGCGGGTCACGTGACTGCGCGCGGGAAATTTGAATTCCACGTGCTCTTGCTTGTAAACAATGCCGTCTGCTTTTTTGACAGCTGTCATCTTTAAACAAGTGACAAACGCTAACCTCAGTGCTGCCATATTTAAGTCGCTAAACTTCATGGCTGATACTTTATCCACGTGGTGGCGCGAAATTTGAATTGCACGTGCTCCTGAGGGGCCTAAGCTCACTTTAACGGCTAGTTGCCCTTCCCGATGCACAAGATAGCAAGCCTAATCTCATTCAGGGGCCTAACCTTAGTTTTACGGCTTCTCGACGTGGACAGTTGTTATCTTGGAGCTGCTTAACTTTACAGGACGTAGTATTACTGCGAGATACTCTTCCCGACGCTATCTTGAGTAGTAGAACAATTATGATCCTCCTGACGTTGCTTTAAGTAATACAGCAATGGGGATTGACATAAGTGAGCACATGGAGGAGTCTAACTGCACAGGGCCTTAGTTTTCGGCAAGATGCCCTTCCCGACGCCAATTGCACAAGATGGTGGCTATAAACAGCTCCTTATGAGACGGCTTAGGTGATGCTTGCGCAAGATGGCGGATATACACAGGCTAACAAGGAGAAAGCTAGCTTAGAGGCTACTGCGCAAGATGACGACTATACATAGACTCTTATAGGGAAAGCTGACGGCCATGGGCGCTTTCGCAAAATGGCGGCTATACGCAGACTTATATGGAGAAAGCCAGCTTAGAGGCTACTGCACAAGGTGTTGGCTATACATAGGCTCTTACAGAGAAAGCTGACGGCCATGGGCGCTTGCGCAAAATGGCGGCTATACGCAGACTTATATGGAGAAAGCCAGCTTAGAGGCTACTGCACAAGGTGTTGGCTATACATAGGCTCTTATAGAGAAAGCTGACGGCCATGGGCGCTTGCGCAAGGTGGCATATATACAGAGACTAACAAGGAGAAAGCTAGCTTAGAGGCTACTGCGCAAGATGGCGGCTATACATAGGCTCTTATAGAGAACGCTGACGGCCACGGGCGCTTGCGCAAGGTGGCGGATACACAGAGACTTACATGGAGAAAGCCAGCTTAGAGGCTACTGCGCAAGATGGCGGCTACACATAGGCTATTATAGGGAAAGCTGACGGCCATGGGCGCTTGCGCACGACGGCGGATATACACAGGCTAACAAGGCGAAAGCCAGCTTAGGGGCTACTGCGCAAGATGACTGCTATACATAGGCTATTATAGAGAAAGCTGACTGCCATGGGCGCTTGCGCAAGGTGGCGGATACACAGAGACTTACATGGAGAAAGCCAGCTTAGAGGCTACTGCGCAAGATGGCGGCTACACATAGGCTA
The DNA here is from genome assembly GCF_040414725.1 of Anabrus simplex. NCBI lineage: Eukaryota > Metazoa > Arthropoda > Insecta > Orthoptera > Tettigoniidae > Anabrus > Anabrus simplex. The sequence continues at coordinate 349,440,564 of NC_090270.1, forward strand.
TTATAGGGAAAGCTGACGGCCATGGGCGCTTGCGCAAGGTGGCGGATACACAGAGACTTACATGGAGAAAGCCAGCTTAGAGGCTACTGCGCAAGATGACTGCTATACATAGGCTCTTATAGAGAAAGCTGACGGCCATGGGCGCTTGCGCAAGGTGGCGGATATACACAGGCTTCTACGGAGAAAGCCAGCTTAGAGGCTACTGCGCAAGATGACTGCTATACATAGGCTCTTATAGAGAAAGCTGACGGCCACGGGCGCTTGCGCAAGGTGGCGGATACACAGAGACTTACATGGAGAAAGCCAGCTTAGAGGCTACTGCGCAAGATGGCGGCTATACATAGGCTATTATAGGGAAAGCTGACGGCCATCACGACGGCGGATATACAGAGACTTATATGGAGAAAGCTAGCTTAGAGGCTACTGCGCAAGATGGCGGCTATACATAGGCTCTTATAGAGAAAGCTGACGGCCATGGGCGCTCGCGCAAGGTGGCGGATACACAGAGACTTATATGGAGAAAGCTAGCTTAGAGGCTACTGCGCAAGATGGCGGCTATACATAGGCTCTTATAGAGAAAGCTGACGGCCATGGGCGCTTGCGCAAGGTGGCATATATACAGAGACTAACAAGGAGAAAGCTAGCTTAGAGGCTACTGCGCAAAATGGCGGCTATACATAGGCTCTTATAGGGAAAGCTGACTGCCATGGGCGCTTGCGCAAGGTGGCGGATACACAGAGACTTACATGGAGAAAGCTAGCTTAGAGGCTACTGCGCAAGATGACTGCTACACATAGGCTCTTATAGAGAAAGCTGACGGCCACGGGCGCTTGCGCACGACGGCGGATATACACAGGCTTCTACGGAGAAAGCCAGCTTAGGGGCTACTGCGCAAGATGACTTCTACACATAGGCTCTTATAGAGAAAGCTGACGGCCATGGGCGCTTGCGCACGACGGCGGATATACAGAGACTTATATGGAGAAAGCTAGCTTAGAGGCTACTGCGCAAGATGGCGGCTACACATAGGCTATTATAGGGAAAGCTGACGGCCATGGGCGCTTGCGCAAGGTGGCGGATAAACAGAGACTTACATGGAGAAAGCTAGCTTAGAGGCTACTGCGCAAGATGGCGGCTACAAATAGGCTATTATAGGGAAAGCTGACGGCCATGGGCGCTTGCGCAAGATGGCGGATACACAGAGACTTACATGGAGAAATCTAGCTTAGAGGCTACTGAGCAAGTTAGCGGCTATACATATACTCTTATGAGACGGCCTGAGGGCGCTTGCGCAACTTACTTATGACTTGCTTCCTGTTGCTCCTCCTGGAGCATAGGGCAATTCCATTTGTTCCTATTGTTGGCTAACCTCTTCACTTCGTTCCAAGTTTTTCCCTCTGTTAGACATTCCTCTTCGATCATCCTTTTCCAGGTCTTCCTCGGACGTCTGTGCTTTCTAGCGCCTTGGGGGTTCCAGTCGAGCGCTGTCTGTTCAATGGCTCCAGCGGGCTTCCTTAAAGTATGTCCTATCCAACCCCATTTTCTCTCCCTTATCTGCATTTCAATTGGCTGCTGGTTAGTTTCCTCCCATAGATCTTCATTTGAAATAACTTCCGGCCATCTTCTCTTGATGATACGTCTTAGACAGCGATTCATGAAGACTTGCAGTTGTTTAGTCGTCTTCTGGGTAACTTTCCATGTTTCACAGCTGTAAAGCTTTTGTGTTAAAAAGTCGTAGCTTAGTTTTTCTAAAAATATTTTTTGTTTCTCCTTATAGGATACAATTCAACAAAAGCACCATTTGCTTTCCTGACACGACTCTTAAAGTCTTCTTCTTCCCCCCCCCCCCCAGTCGTAGTAACCATAAGGTATATGAAGGAGTACACTTGTTCTACCTATTTATCATCTATAGACAGTTTATCATCAATCTTGGAATTGGCCCTCAATTCCTTGGTCTTATTAATATTTATTCTTTTCCGTGGTTTCCCATGTTCACACCAGGCAAATGCTGGGGCTGTACCTTAATTAAGGCCACGGCCGCTTCCTTCCAACTCCTAGGCCATTCCTATCCCATCGTCGCCATAAGATATATCTGTGTCGGTGCGACGTAAAGCCAATAGCAAAAAATAATAATAATATTTATGTTAAGTCCTGAATCCTCTGCCTCCTCCTTCAACCGCTTAATCTTCTCTTCCATATCTCTGAACCTTTGAGCCAGTAGGCAGATGTCATCTGCAAAACAAGGTCTTCTAACCTATCTTGTAAATCCCACTGGATCCCCCTTTTCCGACCTCGATACACTTTCCTCAGCACACTATCCAACACAAGTAGGAAAAGCATCGGAGAAGGAATACAGCCCTGTCGAACTCCCGAGGTCACATCTATTGGTTCAGTAAGATCTCCCATATGCAGAACCAACATTTATAACCCTCGTACATATCTTTTGTAATATTCAGAATCTTTTGTGGCATACCATATTCTTCAAGTGTTTGCCACATAAGTCGAAGGCCTTCTCAAAATCAATGAAAATCAAGTAGAGGGTGTTCTGCCATTCTGCACTTTGTTCCAAGATGATTCTGAGAGTGTTTTTGAGATCATCACAGCTACAGTGTTTACGAAAACCAGCCTGTTCCCTTCCACAACACCCTTCACCCGCTCTAAAATGATCCTTGAAAGCATCTTGCTTGGTACTGACAACAATGTGATTCCCCTCTAGTCATCACACTTAGTAATATCCCCTTTCTTTGGTATCGTAACAATCAGGCCTTTCTTCCATTCAGTTGGTAGCTTTTCTACATTCTAGATCCTTCCCAACAAGGGATGCAATAATTTTGCCGAGGTCTCAATATCTGCTTTAAGTATTTCTGGTGCGATATTATCCATACCGCGTGCTTTTCCAGTTCATATCTGTTTCAAGGCCTTCTCTATTTCTGAACAGGTTGGAGGATGTAAATTTATTCTTGGGTCACTATCTACTGGTTCCATTTGTTGGTTACCATTCTGTTCTGTATCTCTATTGAGCAACTCTGAGAAATGTTCCTTCCATCTCTGTAGCTGTTCTTCCCCGGTGGTCAGTAGTTCACCTCTCTTGTTTTTAACGGGTGTATTGCTGATAAATCCTCTCCTTGACAGTTTCCTTGTGGTACTATACAATTCCTTAGCATCTCCTCTTCTGCCATTCGTGCTTGTTCATCTACCCACTGTATATGATCTTTTCTTACCCTTCTCTTTACACTTTTATCAGCTTCCGTATATTCCCTTTGTGCTGCGGCTTTCTGTTGTCTTGTTTTACGCATATTAATCATTGCCTTAACTAGCTTTCTAGCCTCTACGTTTTACCAAGTATCATCAGACATCCATTCTTTCCTGAGATAATTGTGAAATCCAAACACCTTCTCACTGACTTCTAAATATGTGTCCTTGACTTTTCTTCCATGATAATTCAACATCCATCATAAGTTCTTATTCAACAGCAAGAGCTTCAGAGCGGTTTCTTAATTCTATCTGAAATTCTTTCCTTTTACTTTCATCTTGCAATATTTACCGGAATCAGATTTCTTGTTTCGCCTTTCAAATTTCCTTCCACTTGCCACAATTTTCATTTTCATTCTAAACTCTGCAGCTACCAGGTGATGAAGACTTCCAATATCCGCCCCTCTTTTATTTCTAAAATCAGTCATTGATCCTCTAAACTTTCTACTTATGGCGATGTGGTCTGTCTGTAACCTGATCCGGCGACACCCATGTAATCTTATGGCGTTGTTTATGAAGGAATAAAGTGCCACCCACTACCAAATCAATGAAAAGCTCCCCATTTTCATTACAGTCACCAACTCCATGCACTCCCATAATTTGTTCCAGCCCCTCATTGTTAGAACCAACCTTTGCATTTAAATCCCCCATCACAACAATAATACCCCTTCTCTCTTAATAGTCACATTTCGCTGGCAGTAGAATTCTTCCTTTTTCAATCTCTGACATTTCTGTGGGAGCATAACACTGGATCACAGTCACATTGCGAACCCGGATCTTGAATCGAGCTGTCATCAGTCATTCTGAGATGGGTTTCCAATCAGGGAGGCTCCTCTTTGCAGTTTCATTCAATAGCAATCCTACACCTTCTCTATGTTCTGCATTCTCCCCCATTTGCCCTGAATACAGGAATGTGCACCTATTAAGAGTCTGTATTTCTCCAAAGTCTGGCCACTATACTTCACTTAATCCAAGGATATCCAGCCTGTATTCCTCCACCACTTCAGCTACTTGCTTCAATTTACCGCTCTCTGCCAGGGTTCTGACATTCGAAAAAACTATTCTCGTTTTCCGTTTCATGCCAAACGTCAACTTATTATCCATCCGGTTGTGCTTCACTTCGGTTTCTTTAATAGTTTATATTTAAGGCTGCGCGAGTTATTAGTCCACAGAAACCCGAGCTTGGTGATGGGACGGCCACCTTCTGTTTCTGTAGGGGTTGCCTCCCTTAGCCTTCGAAGACCCAGCTTCACCACAAGGCAGTGGTTCCCCTTGTTTCTTTGAACACCACGGGAAGAGGGTTGCCTTCTCTGCCAGATTTACCGTTCCAAAAGTCTCTTCTTCCGCCGCATCTGCCATTGAGGACATCACCAGAGCCGCGTTAGCCGTCACTCTTCAGGGTTCCTGTAGAGCCTTCACAGCTACCCTAGGGCACACACAGTCCCCGCTGTACATCACCAGAGCTCCGTTAGTCGTCACTCTTCAGGGTTCCTGTAGAGCCTTCACAGCTACCCTAGGGCACACACCGTCCCCGCTGTACATCACCAGAGCCGCGTTAGCCGTCACTCTTCAGGGTTCCTGTAGAGCCTTCACAGCTACCCTAGGGCACACACAGTCCCCGCTGTACATCACCAGAGCCGCGTTAGTCGTCACTCTTCAGGGTTCCTGTAGAGCCTTCACAGCTACCCTAGGGCACACACAGTCCCCGCTGTACATCACCAGAGCTCCGTTAGTCGTCACTCTTCAGGGTTCCTGTAGAGCCTTCACAGCTACCCTAGGGCACACACAGTCCCCGCTGTACATCACCAGAGCTCCGTTAGTCGTCACTCTTCAGGGTTCCTGTAGAGCCTTCACAGCTACCCTAGGGCACACACAGTCCCCGCTGTACATCACCAGAGCTCCGTTAGTCGTCACTCTTCAGGGTTCCTGTAGAGCCTTCACAGCTACCCTAGGGCACACACAGTCCCCGCTGTACATCACCGGAGCCGCGTTAGCCGTCACTCTTCAGGGTTCCTGTAGAGCCTTCACAGCTACCCTAGGGCACACACAGTCCCCGCTGTACATCACCAGAGCTCCGTTAGTCGTCACTCTTCAGGGTTCCTGTAGAGCCTTCACAGCTACCCTAGGGCACACACAGTCCCCGCTGTACATCACCAGAGCTCCGTTAGTCGTCACTCTTCAGGGTTCCTGTAGAGCCTTCACAGCTACCGTAGTGGTCCTGGGGCACACACAGTCCCCGCTGTACATCACCAGAGCCGCGTTAGTCGTCACTCTTCAGGGTTCCTGTAGAGCCTTCACAGCTACCCTGGGGCACACACAGTCCCCGCTGTACATCACCAGAGCTCCGTTAGTCGTCACTCTTCAGGGTTCCTGTAGAGCCTTCACAGCTACCCTGGGGCACACACAGTCCCCGCTGTACATCACCAGAGCTCCGTTAGTCGTCACTCTTCAGGGTTCCTGTAGAGCCTTCACAGCTACCCTAGGGCACACACCGTCCCCGCTGTACATCACCAGAGCCGCGTTAGCCGTCACTCTTCAGGGTTCCTGTAGAGCCTTCACAGCTACCCTAGGGCACACACAGTCCCCGCTGTACATCACCCCTACAAGCAGTCCCTTACTTCATGCTGTTGCCCACCTCCCATGACGTCGAGGAGGGGTTGGAATTATGGGAGGCCGCTTGCGCAAGATGGCGGCTATACACAAGCTTATATGGAGAAAGCTAGCTTAAAGGCTACTGCGCAAGATGGCGGCTATACATAGGCTCTTATGAGACCTCGTAAGGGCACTTCCGTAAGATGGTGGCCATACACGGGCACTTATAGAGAAATATGACAGCCATGGGCGCTTACGCAAGATGGCGGCTGCTTTTATTAGACTGCCTAGGGGCGCTTGCGAAAGATGGCGGCTATAGACGGCTTCTTACAGAGAAAGATGTCGGCCATGGGTGATTGTACAAGATGGCGGCTATACATGGGCTCTTATGAGAACGCCTAGTGGCATAAGAAATACATTGGTTACATTTAAGCCCCTAGCATTCGAACAAATTATCAGATAAACATGTAACTTTAAATTTTGTTTCAGGAATATACTATTTGAATCTGTTGCCATGGGTTATAAGCGTGTAGCTCATGCGGAAAGTGCAATAAACAGTTCGCATAGCGCTATTAAAATACATTGCAGATATTTATCCCCTAGCAGTCAAACAAATTATTGCAGAAATTTATGTGACATTAAATATCGTTTCGGAAAAAATGTTATTTCAGTTTGTTGTCATAGGTTATGAGCTTGTAGCTCATGCAGGAGCGAAATTAAACAGAACGCCTGTTGCTATAAGAAATACATTAGTTACATGTAAGCCCCTAGCAGTCGAACAAATTATCGGATAAACATGTAACTCGAAATTTTAATTTGGAAATATATTATTTGAATCTGTTGGCTTGGGTTATAAGCATGTAGCTCATGTGGGAAGTGCAATGTACCCGGGTGATAGGGATCGTAATTTAATAAAGATTTGATATCTTAAGGAGATTATGGTACGCATTTTGAAATGGAGAGAATCGGGCAACAATATTCTGGCCTAAGGAGTGTGGAAAGGCGACTGTTTGGAGCCGTGAGGATTAGTGTGTCACAATGGCCAGAGTTGCTTATCCCAGTAGGGGGAAAGGCGAACCAGAAACAATGGCATAGCTTACACCATTAGCGCTGCGAAGATGTATTTCTGTCAGTCAAGAGTTTCTCTGGCGTCGCTCATTCTCAGAACTGCAAAATGGAAATGGCCAGCGCTTCAGGGCGAATGTGTGTCAAGCTGTCACGGAGGAAAATTCAAATAAACCCTTGCTCTAGTCCAATCACAAAATTCATGTGCCGAGAAAAGGAATACCATCTTGAAAGAGATGCAATGAAATATCAATTATTTCGGAAAGTAATCATTAATCAAATATTGCAATTATATGAATTAAATTAAGGAATATTTTAGATGTCAAGCATAGAAGAATAAGATATAATAAGCTGCAAATTTAATAAGTTTTAAGAATGGAATTATTGGAACTGGGGCATCTCGAACCCTATTGGCCGGAAGGTGACTACGCCGTGAGAGACGCTACTGAACCCGCGATATCTGCTAATTTCTCCGAAATCTGCGACCGTTAGAATATCATATTAAGCAGATGAGTGAATTAATTTGGTATTAATTATAACTTTTGTTCGGACTGCCAGTGCCGATTTGTGAAAACCACCCCCTCTCTCCAAAGCGTGACGTCAGTTAAGCCATCAGTAAGGCCCTCCATCAATAAATACAAGTGAAAGGAACGAACCATACTAACTCTCAATTGTATTCGGAGCTCGGACGAAGTGAGTTGTTATTCTGAGTCAGGTCGTTGCATCCCAGTCGAGTGTCGAGTGAAGTTTAGATCAAGCCATATCATGTTACGGTCTGAGCCTACGAACTCAAGTAAAGATGTAACCGTAGCAGAAATTGATAAGCGATCTTCTTTAAAATAACTGTGAGAGCAGGAATATTAAACTGTGTGACGGGAAGTCGTAGTGATTAATGATAGCAGTCAGTAACTGAACCTGTACCGTAGGAAACTGAGATAAACCACTAGGACATGAACACATCAAGAGTGCGGCTTGATAATAATTCGGACGTGCCGTCTCGGAGATTGAGAAAGGCGCCGGGCGTCGTTTGTGTCCAGTCCTTTGTGCGGGAAACTAGTACCTCAGTGTTATCATGTTTCAGTGGCGGAACGCCGAGTAATCAGATGTGAATGTGAAATGAAAGCAGCCATTACGGAAGAGTAAGACGGGTGAGGGCCGACCAAAGATGAGTACTAATACGTAAATTTATTTGGGAATGTTACCGTGATCAGCGGGAAATAGCATTATTTCTGACTTGGTTACTTCATGTAACAAATGGATTGCTTCCCGAGTTCATTTTAAATTTAGGATAAACGGACGGAATTGAATTGTGGTAATGTAAATGTCGGGTCAGATAATATATTTACTTTGTTGTACATATTTTATCCCAGGTGTGGGGTAGTGATTTACATGCATGTATTATAATATTAATCTAGTCGAGCTTTTCTCGATATTGATTTTGTATTTAGTGTTCGAGCTGACCCAGAGTTTGTTTTTTATGACAAATTTTGTGATTATTTCTATGGAAATCCAGCCGCATGCGATGCCAGTGCTTTCCGTTGTGTTGATTTTTTTTTTGTAAAGTTACGTTGACAAAGTTTGTAGGGAATGTCACGAACTAATAATAATTCACAAAATATCGTATTCAAATGTGAACATTGATAAACATTAACATTTGAATGGATAATGTTGTTAAGGTAAATGGGGATCACGAATGACAGAATAGTTTTTCTAATTGGACTTAAAATGCGGTGATAATCTAATACATCGTACGATATGGTCGATGAGAAATAAGTCAGTTGAAAACTCTGTGATTCATAATTGAATGAAATTCTGTTGAGAGATGAATTCCATACGGGGACACTTACTGTATAATGAAATGTTGTGATACGAAGAAATATACGAAAATAATGATAAACACAAAGAATATGACTGTACGAATACGGGCAATGTAGACATAGTAAGTTTGAAGAGGGCAGGATTCGAACCCGTGGTAGTACGTACGAAATAGAGGGACTGGGCACGTAGTCATTTGAAATACTACGGACCCCAAAGACTAAATGATCGTATGGTGTGATGATTAAGAATGGCGAGTGATGATAATCGTAATAATAATTATTACAGATCTAAATTTGGACCGTGTTAAATGAAGGGACAGTGATAAGTATGTTGAGGAGAAATGGAACTAATGATTTAAACCCAAAAAATAATAATACTAACGCTATGACGATGATAAATCGTAGTGATTAAAAGTAATAATAATAATTATCGCAATAATAACAACAATCTTTGGATGTTGAATGTCTGCGGATATGACCAAATCATAACCCAAATAACAATGCCATAATAATAATAATAATAACAATATGATAATAAGGTCATAATAATAATAATCATAATAGTAATAACATTGAAATAGTGCGTCCAGCAATAATAACGCTAATAATCATAATATGGCAGTTTCAACAATCGTAAATAATAATAATGAGAGGAGCAAGTTAAAGTTACGCGGATGCCATTCATGCGATTACGCTAGATTGACGTAAATGGTAATATTATGGATAAATAATAATTCTAATAATAATAAATTCAGTTATTAACAACGATATCCCTCAGCTTGAGACTTTGAACAAAGATAATAATCATGTGTCGACCCGTAACAAGACGATTTGTCGTGCGTCAAGTTACTGTAAGTCCCGGCTTGTGAGGGCTGAGAGGAGAGTATCGTCCTGGCAGCAATCACATCAAGAGTGACGAGTTCAAGTTCGCATGGCATCAGCTGGGTCCGTCCGTCAAATACTCCCTCCCTAATCATAGTGACAGTACTCAACCCGATACGCCGACATCGGGAAATCTATATATATTTGTCGGAGGTACTCCATAGAAATTGGATCGGGAAGCCGACAATAAATATGATTTAATCTCGGGCTCTCGATGTAAAGAAGGGTCGTCATTGTGGACTACCTGATCGTACGAACGCTGGTTCGATCGCAACGTGATCACGTGGTGAATCATACCGCGAATTTGTGTTTTTTCAGGTTGGACATTATACGTGTATTGTCGCAACTTGCGGTAAAGCAAGAAACATTATTGTACCGGGCGGTACACCTCCACGACGCAAGTTCAAATCTTGCGCCAATTGAAACTCCTCTACAGGAGAAGCTCTGAACTAGTTCTACGGTTTATCAGAAGACGTCACTGAGTGTTTGTGATTTACTTTTGTTTTTCATGGATCAAGAAGTGTGGACATTCTCTAACAGATGTCTCTACAAAAAATTATGGTAATACACTCTGGTGTAATGGAATGAACTTTCCTGAAGAAATTTAGTATTCATAAGTTTAGTTTTTACTATATTTTGTTCTGTTATCTTTGGGTTGGCAACATTAATCCTTTCTATCCGCCTGTTTGGAATTTAGCCAATCCCAAATTTCTTTAATTTATTTCCAACCAATCATGTATGTCTTCTTCGACATAGATATGTTGCTCTAAGCTATCCAATAAAGTTGAGGGGGTGTGTCTACTCATTCCTGAAAGGTCTCGAATTTTCCACGAGGGTATAAAACTGCTGTTTTTCTTGTCTCGGGGCCATTAGTATAACATCTAACTCAGTGTGTGGATATGTAGCAGGGGGCGGGAAGCGCCTCTTTCTTCAAGTAGCAGCTCTTCAGCAAGGTAATGGCCTGTTAACATCTTCATTTCTTGCTAGCTCAGTAGTTTAACTCTCGGGGAGGGTTCGAAACCTTTAGTATGTAACCTACCTTTTAAAATGTAAATTCCTTTTCTGTCTACGTAAAATCTACAAATCTCTTTTACTGTAAAGCGGGGATAGAGAGTGCTTTACCCTCTCGAACTCCCCTTCATTTTGAAATTGAGGTGACTACGTTTTCATAACCGTTTCTTCTCTTCCTTAATATATTAAAGTTTTCTCATACGGGTCACCTCCTTAGCTTGGGATTAGCCCTTGTATTCCGGCCTCGCGCCACATAGGCTTTCAAATAAAAAACTTTAGTGTAGGAGTGCAAGTAATCGCCTCCATTCAAGTTTGTATTTTTGGCCATTTATTTAACTCGTTTGGTTTTCCTTCCTGAAAAGGACCAGTAGATTGGGTACGAGGTACCCCTGTACCATTATATGTGTGCCTTGAGGGCAGTTAAGAGTGGAGTTGGTTGTGGCCTTTGATAGGCTTGTAAAATTGAGAGCGGGTCTGCTCTTTCCTAAATTTGATCTCTGCGTGCCTCTAGGAGGCTTAACATTGTAATTAGGGGCAAAGTGCTCCTTGGCATGATGAGGTTTTCTGCCCCTTTGTTTAATTTTGTACCTTGGTAAAGTTGGGCTAGTAGCTCAAGGATTGTGATTGTGGGGCTCGAAGCCCAGATCTTGTAATTATCCCCTAACACTTATAACTTCTTTGTACCTGATTTTGGCTTGTTGTTGACTTGTTAAGTTTTCAAATTCTATGTCACCACTGTTGTTGTTGTTTGAGTCATCAGTCCATAGACTGGTTTGATGCAGCTCTCCATGCCACTCTATCCTGTGCTAACCTTTTCATTTCTACGTAACTATTGCATCCTACATCTGCTCTAATCTGCTTGTCATATTCATACCTTGGTCTACCCCTACCGTTCTTGCCACCTACACTTCCTTCAATAACCAACCGAACAAGTCCTGGGCGTCTTAAAATGTGTCCTATCATTCTATCTCTTCTTTTCGTCAAATTTAGCCAAATCGATCTCCTTTCACCAATTCGATTCAGTATCTCTTCATTCGTGATTCGATCTATCCATCTAACCTTCAGCATTCTTCTGTAACACCACATTTCAAAAGCTTCTATTCTCTTTCTTTCTGAGCTAGTTATCGTCCATGTTTCACTTCCATACAATGCCACGCTCCACACGAAAGTCTTCAAAAACATTTTTCTAATTCCGATATCAATGTTTGAAGTGAGCAAATTTCTTTTCTTAAGAAAGCTCTTCCTTGCTTGTGCTAGTCTGCATTTTATGTCGCCCTTAATTCTGCCATCGTTATTTATTTTACTACCCAAGTAACAATATTCATCTACTTTCTTTAAGACTTCATTTCCTAATCTAATATTTCCTACATCACCTGCCTTCGTTCGACTGCAGTCCATTACTTTTGTTTTGGACTTATTTATTTTCATCTTGTACTCATTACCCAAGACTTCATCCATACCATTCAGCAACTTCTCGAGATCTTCTGCAGTCTCAGATAAAATAACAATATCATCGGCAAATCTCAAGGTTTTGATTTCCTCTCCTTGAACTGTGATTCCCTTTCCAAATTTCTCTTTGATTTCCTTTACTGCCTGTTCTATGTAAACATTGAAAAGGAGAGGGGACAAACTGCAGCCTTGCCTCACTCCTTTCTGGATTGCTGCTTCTTTTTCAAAGCCCTCGATTCTAATCACTGCAGACTGACTTTTATACAGTTTGTAGATAATTCTTCGTTCTCGGTATCTGATTCCTATCATCTTCAGAATCATAAATAGCTTGGTCCAATCAACATTATCGAATGCCTTTTCTAGATCTACGAATGCCATGTACGTGGGCTCGTCCTACTTGATTCTATCCTCTAAGATCAGACGTAAGGTCAGGATTGCTTCACGTGTTCCTACATTTCTTCTGAAGCCAAGTTGATTTTCTCCCAACTCACCTTCAACTTGTTTTTCCATTCTTCTGTAAATAATACGTGTTAAAATTTTGCAGGCATGAGATACTAAACTAATGGTGCGGTAGTTTTCACACCTGTCAGCACCACCGTTCTTGGGAATAGGTATAACAACATTCTTCCGAAAATCGGATGGGACTTCTCCTGTCTCATACATCTTGCACACTAAATGAAATAACCTTGCTATGCTGTTTTCTCCTAAGGCAGTCAGTAATTCAGAGGGAATGTCATCAATTCCAGGTGCCTTGTTCCTGTTGAGGTCACTCACAGCTCTGTCAAACTCTGACCTCAAAATTCGGTCTCCCATTTCATCAGCATCAACAGTCTCTTCATGTTCCAGAACCAAATTATTTACATCTTTACCTTGATACAACTGTTGGATATGCTCCTGCCATCTTTCTGCTTTGTCTTCTTTCCCTAGAAGTGGCTTTCCATCTGAGCTCTTAATATTCACACACCTAGATTTACTTTCTCCAAAGGTTTCCTTGATTTTCCTGTATGCAGCATCTACCTTACCCAGGACCATACAGCCTTCGACATCCTTGCACTTCTCCTTCAGCCATTCTTCCTTAGCTACCTTGCACTTTCTATCCACTTGATTTTTTAATCGCCTGTATTCTTTTCTGCCCTCTTCATTTCTAGCATTCTTGTATTTTCGTCGTTCATCAATCAGGTTTAGTATCTCCTGAGTTATCCACTGATTCTTAGTTGATCTTTTCTTCCTTCCTAACATTCCTTCAGCAGCCCTACTGACTTCATTTTTGATGACTTTCCACTCTTCCTCTATAGTGTTTCCTTCAGCCTTTTCATTTAGTCCTTGTGCAACATGTTCCTTGAAACAATCCCTTACACTCTTTTCTTTCAACTTGTCTAGATCCCATCTTTTTGCATTCTTTCCTTTCGTCAATTTCTTCAACTTCAGATGGCATTTCATGACCAACAAGTTATGGTCAGAGTCCACGTCTGCTCCTGGGAAAGTTTTGCAATCCAACACCTGGTTTCTGAATCTCTGCCTAATCATAATGAAGTCTATTTGATACCTTCCAGTGTCTCCAGGTCTCGTCCACGTATACAGCCGTCGTTTGTGGTGTTTGAACCAAGTATTGGCAAGGACTAAATTATGATCAGTGCAGAATTCAACCAGCCGACTTCCTCTTTCGTTCCTTTGTCCCAATCCAAATTCTCCTACTGTATTACCTTCTCTTCCTTGGCCTACCACTGCATTCCAGTCTCCCATCACAATTAGATTCTCGTCACCTTTTACATATTGTATTAAATCTTCTATCTCCTCATATATTCTTTCGATTTCTTCATCATCCGCTGAACTAGTAGGCATATAGACCTGCACTATTGTGGTGGGCATTGGTTTGGTGTCTATCTTGACGACAATAATTCTTTCACTATGCTGGTCGTAGTAGCTTACCCGTTGCCCTATTTTCTTATTCATTATTTGATTTTGTGTTGATAATTCGGTAGTCGCCTGACCAAAAATCTTGTTCTTCCTGCCAACGTACTTCACTTATGCCAACTACATCTAACTTTAGCCTATCCATCTCCCTTTTCAGATTCTCTAACCTACCACAACGATTCAAACTTCTAACATTCCACGCTCCGACTCGCAGAATGTCAGTATCCATCTTCCTGATGATCGCCCCCTCTCGTGTAGTCCCCACCCGGAGATCCGAATGGGGGACTAGTTTACCTCCGGAATATTTTACCCGGGAGGAAGCCATCATCAGTACATCATTCATACAGAGAGAGCTGCATGTCCTCGGGAGTTAGTTACGGCTGTAGTTTCCCGTTGCTTTCAGCCGTGTAGCAGTATCAACACAGCTAAGCCATGTTGAGTATTATTACAAGGCCGTATCAGTCAATCATCTAGACTGCCGCCCGAGCAACTATCGAAAGGCTGCTACCCCCCTTTCGATGAACCATTCGTTAGTCTGGTCTCTCAACAGATACCCATCCGATATGGTTGCACCTGCGGCTCGGCTATCTGCATCATTGGGACATGCAAGCCTCCCCACCGCGGCAAGGTCACATGGTTCGCAGAGGAGGTCACCACTGTTAAGTTTTGAAAATATAACCTTTGTTGAAATTTTAATTCATCTTTCGAACTTGTAGTTAGACCCGTTCCAGCCCGCACCTTCTTTCACCTCTACTGATCCACCAAACTCCGTAACAATTATAATTTGATTTGTTGTCAAATTAATGTTTTGATAAATTGTATTTAAATTCAGGGCGCCGGATGGCGCAATAAACTGCTCCTTATTTTCAAAGGAAACCATTCTTATACTCTTTTCATCGCAGTTAGCTATGATACCGTTGAAAATTCTGAGTGTCACTTCCTAGTCTTATCATGGAGTCCTTAAATTCGTGTTTACAATTGAGCATCCCCCCTTTAATTTGGTATGCCCCGTTCATCCCTGCATTCACTGGTGCCTCTAGATTTAAGGTCAGATTTTGATGATGAGAAAAATGAACCGACACCCCTGAGATTAATGCTAGTCTGGGGCTCAGGGGGTGAGCGGGTGCAATAAGGAATACACAGGCTATGTTATATTTAAGCCCCTAGCAGTCGAAAAAAATATCGGATAAACATGTATTATAAATTTCGGTTCGGAAATATACTATTTGAATTTGTTGGCATGGGTTACAAGCATATATCTCATGCGGAAAATGAAAATATACAGAACGCCTAGTGCCATAAGAAATACATTGGTTATATTTAAGCCCCTAGCAGTCGAACAAATTATCGAATAAAAAAGTAACTTGGAATTTTGGTTCGGAAATATGCTATTTGAATCTGTTGCATAGGTTATAAGTAGGGCTCGGATGTTTAGGAAAAGTCATATTTTTTCTTTGTATCTATTTTCTTGCCTGATTCTATTTTGGTGCAAGTCAGGTGATTATCGTCACAATTAGGTGATTTTTATTTGTCATATAAATGCATACTTTGACTATTTTTGTCATAAGGTCATATTTTGAGCTATTTTCGCAGAGACGTCATATTTCGCCGGTCTGACGACAGCTGTAGCCGTGCAAAATCATCTTCAACTTATCGAATGCGAACTAGTGTTCACAAAACTGCTTCTCGGTATCACATCTGCAGTTAATGCAAGTGGAATACTGTTTGTATAGAATGAAGGCCATAGACTTCTCTGCACCTTTTACATGATTTAAATATGCACCAATAACCTTGTGAGCTTCTCTTCTTACAACAGTGTGTTAAGTGATAATCGGAGATGAAGATGAATCTTGTCATACACTTCAATTCCACCCGCGGAGAAGAATGCCGCCCTGCCATAATGTATTGAAAGACATCGACTTAATTCGTTTTGTGGTGCACAATTTAAAATCTTTAACGCATTTAATAATATTAATGAAATCTGAGCTTGAACGTTCCAAAATATTTTTAAAAAATAGATAGATTTCTAGTTTTCTCGTATTTCAAACCACCACTACGGGATGCAGACATGTTTTGACTTTTAAAATGTTGTGTGATCTGATTATCTTAGTACCGGTACTTAACAGCTATGTATTCAGAAATGTTCGATAAGTGAATCAAAGACTGTGAATAACTGCTGAACATCAGAAAATTAATATGAAAGTAAGAATAAGGCAACAAATATACATCAAAGGATTCGCCCTTTCGATTTATAATGTATTAAAAATGTTCATATTTAGATTAATCATTTTCCGGTTATATTTTGTAATTTTTACGTCGTACTCGCCCACTTTCAAGGTCATATTTCGTCACTTTTGAGGTCATATTTGCTTGCTTATTTGGGCTATTTGTAGGTCTTCAACATCCGAGCCCTAGTTATAAGCATGTATCTGATGCGGAACGTGAAATAAGAAATACATTGCTTACATTTAAGCCCCCGAGCTGTTATTCTGTTTTTAACTTTGTAGTGATGACAATATCACGGTTATGCATGTTTAGACTTGTTCGTTATCAAATTACTTACTCAAGCCTTTATAGATGGAAAGAGTAGATCTAAGGAGGCAATGGAATGCAGTACGTACCTACAATATTTTGAATGCAATAACATGTTTATTTAGAAAATTAAACAATCTTATACAGCTGTCTTAGTTTTGTTGCCGACAAGCCTGCTATGATCTTTAACAACTTTCTGCGAAAAGGTAGCATGCTTCCGAATTTGTAATGCCACCTGCAGCATTTAAATTAAACAAAACATTTAGTGTTTATGAAATACGTTATACTATATATGTTATGCTTTACAAAGAAGGTAATGCAGTATTTACCTTGTTGTTCTTCATGTGGTTTGCTCCTTTTCTGAATTATCTTGATCATGTACTGGAAACATTTTATTCATACACTGTGTAGTGTGGTGACGTGACAGGAAGGAAACTGGGAAACTGGGAGTGAAATTTCTAGATCCTAATGGGTGGGTAGGAGAAAGGGATCTGCGCTCGGATGGCCTTCATTTAAACCGCAGTGGTACGTATAAGTTAGGAAATTTGTTTGGAAGGGTAATAGGGAGGTACATTCAGGGAAACGGGATGGCCTAGGGAGCGGTGATAAGGGAACAGGGAACTGGAAATTAAGTAGGGATGACATAAAATTGTTAGTGTTGAACTGTAGAAGTATTGTAAAGAAAGGAATAGGATTAAGTAATTTAATAGATATATATTTACCAGATATTGTAATAGGAGTTGAATCATGGCTGAGAAATGATATAATGGATGCAGAAATTTTCTCACGGCACTGGAGTGTGTATCGTAGAGATAGGATAGGAAAGGTGGGAGGGGGAGTTTTCATTCTCGTGAAAGAAGAATTTGTAAGCTACGAAAAAGTTAAAGATGAGACACATGAAATTCTAGGTGTAAGGCTCATTTCTAAAGATAATAGGCAACTTGATATATTTGGAGTGTACAGATCGGGAAAGGGTAGCACTGATGCGGATTCGGAATTATTTGATAGGATAGTCAGCTATGTGGGAAACGACATGGAAAGAAATGTGATTGTAGCGGGAGATCTGAATTTGCCAGATGTCAATTGGGAAGGAAATGCGACAGACAGGATGCATGACCAACAAATGGCAAATAAGTTAATATGGGAAGGACAGCTGATTCAGAAAGTGATGGAACCAACCAGAGGGAAAAATATCCTGGATGTGGTGCTGATAAAACCAGATGAGCTCTATAGGGAAACTGAAGTAATAGATGGTATTAGTGATCATGAAGCTGTTTTTGTGGTAGTTAAAAATAAATGTGATAGAAAGGAAGGTCTTAAAAGTAGGACTGTTAGGCAGTACCATATGGCTGATAAAGCAGGTATGAGGCAGTTTCTAAAAAGTAACTATGATCGGTGGAAAACGGTAAAGAAAAATGTAAACAGACTCTGGGATGGGTTTAAAGAAATTGTTGAGGAATGCGAAAACAGGTTTGTACCTTTAAGGGTGGTAAGGAATGGCAAAGACCCACCTTATTATAATAGAGAAATAAAGAGACTAAGAAGGAGGTGCAGACTGGAAAGAAATAGAGTTAGAAATGGCTGTGGAAGTAAGGAGAAATTGAAGGAACTTACTAGAAAATTGAATCTAGCAAAGAAGGCAGCTAAGGATAACATGATGCCAAGCATAACTGGCAGTCATACAAATTTTAGTGAAAAATGGAAGGGTATGTACAGGTATTTTAAGGCAGAAACAGGTTCCAAGAGGGACATTCCAGGAATAATTAATGAACAAGGGGAGTGTATATGTGAGGATCTTCAAAAGGCAGAAGTATTCAGTCAGCAGTATGTAAAGATTGTTGGTTACAAGGATAATGTCGAGATAGAGGAGGAGACTAAGGCCAAAGAAGTAATAAAATTTACGTATGATAACAATGACATTTACACTAAGATACAAAAGTTGAAAACTAGAAAAGCGGCTGGAATTGATCAGATTTCTGGGGATATACTAAAGACAATGGGTTGGGATATAGTACCATATCTGAAGTACTTATTTGATTATTGTTTGGCCGAAGGAGCTATACCAGATGAATGGAGAGTTGCTATAGTAGCCCCTGTGTATAAAGGAAAGGGTGATAGACATAAAGCTGAAAATTACAGGCCAGTAAGTTTGACATGCATTGTATGTAAGCTTTGGGAAGGCATTCTTTCTGATTATATTAAACATGTTTGTGAAATTAATAACTGGTTCGATAGAATATAATACCAATATAAATTGTCCGTTATTGGACATTATAAATTTTCCAGCTAACTCATTCCTGGCTGCCAGCGTTTCGCCCCCGTGTGCTAGGCTGGGCTCATCAGTTGGTACCTAGCACACCTACCAAGACGCTGGATAGTGCATACCGTGGAGGCCACTGCATAGGCTAATTGTAGTCACCGGCAGTGCCAATGCACTATGAGAGACATTGTCTCATTATCAAAAAGTGATGCTTGCTTGGCAATTCGGTTTTAGGAAAGGTTATTCCACTGAAGCTCAACTTGTAGGATTCCAGCAAGATATAGCAGATAACTTGGATTCTGGAGGTCAAATGGACTGTATCGCGATTGACATGTCTAAAGCATTTGATAGGGTGGATCATGGGAGACTACTGGCAAAAATGAGTGCAATTGGACTAGACAAAAGAGTGACTGAATGGGTTGCTATATTTCTAAAAAATAGATCTCAGAGAGTCAGAGTAGGTGAAGCTTTGTCTGACCCTGTAATAGTTGAGAGGGGAGTTCCTCAGGGCAGTGTTATCGGACCTTTTGTTTTCTTATATATATATAAATAATATGAGTAAAGGAGTGGAATCGGAGGTAAGGCTTTTTGCGGATGATGTTATTCTCTTTAGAGTGATAAATAAGTTACAAGATTGTGAGCAACTGCAACGTGACCTCGAAAATATTGTGAGATGGACAGCAGACAATGGTATGTTGATAAACGGGACTAAAAGTCAGGTTGTGAGTTTCACAAATAGGAAAAGTCCTCTCAGTTTTAATTACTGCGTTGATGGGGTGAAAGTTCCTTTTGGGGATCATTGTAAGTATCTAGGTGTTAATATAAGGAAAGATCTTCACTGGGGTAATCACATAAATGGGATCGTAAATAAAGGGTACCGATCTCTGCACATGGTTATGAGGGTGTTTAGGGGTTGTAGTAAGGATGTAAAGGAGAGGGCATATAAGTCTCTGGTAAGACCCCAACTAGAGTATGGTTCCAGTGTATGGGACCCTCACCAGGATTACCTGATTCAAGAACTGGAAAAAATCCAAAGAAAAGCAGCTCGATTTGTTCTGGGTGATTTCCGACAAAAGAGTAGCGTTACAAAAATGTTGCAATGTTTGGGTTGGGAAGAATTGAGAGAAAGAAGAAGAGCTGCTCGACTAAGTGGTATGTTTCGAGCTGTCAGCGGAGAGATGGCGTGGAATGACATTAGTAGACGAATAGGTTTGAATGGCGTCTATAAAAGTAGGAAAGATCACAATATGAAGATAAAGTTGGAATTCAAGAGGACAAACTGGGGCAAATATTCATTTATAGGAAGGGGAGTTAGGGATTGGAATAACTTACCAAGGGATATGTTCAATAAATTTCCAATTTCTTTGAAATCAATTCGGAAAAGGCTAGGAAAGCAACAGATAGGGAATCTGCCACCTGGGCGACTGCCCTAAATGCAGATCAGTATTGATTGATTGAGCAGAATACGTAGGTAAAAATCCTGGTGGTAAACTTTGAATCAAATGTTTCGGCATCTGATATAAAGTTCCATGTTTACTTATTTATTTAATAGCGCACAAATGTGCATTAAAAGTACATTAATCTTTCGCATATTCTAGTAAAGGTTTTGTTCTCTTGTTGCACTTGCTGAAATGATAGCGATCGCAATGTTTGTCTACACACACGGTTCATGGAAGCCTGATCGCCGGCATAGACGATGGTGAAACCCATGTACCGCACTTCTCATGCCATTATTTGGACAGGTCCAGCTGCAGTCAATCATAGCATCAGTTGAGTAAAAGTCCAGGCTGATTTCTGCTTGTTTCCTCTTTCTCTCTTGGAGAACTTCCTCTTCTTGCTGCGTATGTGGAAGCTGCATTCTCATTTACAAATCTCCCAGTAAAAAAGTTTCTTTGGATAATACGCAAGTCGTGATGGTGACATTTTGGAGATGCCCAGTGTTCGTTTCAGAAATCTGGCCTTTACATTTGCAATAGTCCGTTAGTCTTTCCCGAATAAGTTCCATACCACATGTGAGAACTGGGAGGACCTTGGCGTAAAATAAGGCCATGGCAGTGTCTAGCGATAGTCTACTCGGGTTTGTAATGTCATATATGCTTCTGATGGCTGCTAAAGATCTTTCTCTTACGTGAAATCTAAATGAGGTGACCATAGGTTGTAAAGTGACACCCAGATATGAGAACGAGTTCACTATATCTAGGTCCACCCCTCCACATTGTATTCTGTAACTAGATGCGATTCTCTGCCCTTTCCGGAAAACCATCTGAACTGTTTTATTCTTAATTATCACAAGGCTGTTTTGATTGCGTACTCTTCAAGTTTGTCCATTGATCTTTGTAGCTCTTCCCTGCTACTCGAGCCCATAACAATATCGTCTACATATTGATAAAGTACAACTGAACTATTGTCAGTGACCTGCATGATAACTGCTAAGGTTATGTTGAAGAGGAGGGGGCTTAAATGGTCGCCCTGCAATACTCCGTTTCCCTGAGTTATGTTGTTCGATAATGATTTCCCATCTTGCACTGTGATCTGATTGAAGGCTAGGATATTGTTGACTGCTATGGTTAGTGGATTATCTTGTCCAATCATATTGGCCAGTTTTGTAATTGTAATTTTTCTGTCAAGTAGATCGAATGCCTTTTTGAAGACAACAAAGACTGCAAAGAATTTACCATTTTGATGTCTGATTGTGTCATGTATGCTATCGATAAGGTTAGTGTTCCTCTTCCTTTCATAAAGCCGAACTGCTGTTCTGTGTAAGTCTCTGCGACGAGCCTGTTCTCTAACATTCTTGAATACACTTTGTAGATGTTATTTTCAAGAGCAATTCCTCTTTATGAATCAGGATCATCTCTGTCTTCCTTTCCTTTGTATAACATTTTTAAGTTCGATTGTCTCCAACTTTCCGGAATTTTCCCTGAAGTGAAACATTTGTTGAACAGAGTGGTCCATATATCTAGTAGTACCTCGATTGTGTCTTTCAGATTTTCATTGAATATTCCGTCTGTTCCCACAGCCTTTTTATCCTTTGAGCTGAGTATTGCTGCTTTAACTTCGTCCTGTGTTATCGGCTCGGACCCGTGTTCTCACGAAGCGGTTGAGCTATTTGAACATTTTTTTGCGTTTAGAGTCTTAGAGAAATGCTGTTCCCATGATGATATTGGGAAGTCTGGGGTGATACAATCCTTTCTCTACTTTAAAGCGATCAACGGGTCCCTCTGAGCATCCCTAGCTTGCGTGAGAGCTTGGTTTTCAAAGAATATAGCTTTTTTCTTCCTGATTGTTATTTTATATTTTCTCTTCGCCGCATATTCTGTCAGTATGTAATTACTGTCCGACTGTCTTGCTTTTTGCAGAAGTTCTAAAGTCTCTTTTCTAAGGTCGTAACATTCCTTATCGAACCATATCTTTGCAGTTTTGGGAGGTCTTTTTAGTTGGGCTTCCTTAATGAGATTCAGCGTCATGTCCAGCGCTAGGTCGGTGAGGCCCTCAATAAGTTGTGGAATTTCTTCTAGGCTGCTCATCTTCCTTTCAAGGACTTCAAGATCTGTGTTCCTTGTGGTGAGCATTTGAAAATTATTCTTAAGATTTCCTCTTGCTTTCCGAAGTCGACCGATACTAAAATAATGTGCTTTCTTAATGTGGCCACTGGGTCTTGGTACATAACTTTTCGAGCAAGTATTTTATAGCATTCGCCTTTAACAAAAGCTAGGTCAATAGTACTTTTCCCATTGGGACTAATGTAGGTAACTTCTTCCGTTCTATTAATCAATGTGTATCCTTCATCATATAGAAGGGCAAGGATAAGTCTGGATTTGTGATCGAGTCTATCAACTCTACTGTTGATATCACCGCCCAGGACCACGTTTTGGTCTTGTTCTTTGCACTATATGTTCAATTACATCATCTACCTTTCTAGCTGGGCTTATGTAGATACCTGTAACAGTAATTTTGTTTGTTCTGATAAGTATCATGTTTCCTTCTGTGTGAACTTCCTTTACAACACCTATGTTGTTTTTGTGGAATATTCTGACTCCACCTTCCGGTCTTCCTCTTTCTTTTGGAGTGGCTAAGGCATGCTTGCTGTACAGATATGGTATGCTGATTTGCTCTGTAAGGAAGGTTTCAGTTGTTATGATTATATTAAACTGGCACCAAAAGCTATCTGGAATTAGCGAGATAAGTGACTTAAGTCCTTCAGTATTCCAAATTAGAATGTCCAAATGAAGTTCTTCTTCCAAAGATTTACTTGGGATTTATGTTGTTTTAAGGTCTTCAGTATCACACGATATTTCGTTGATCGATCCTCTTCATTTTGTTCGTCGTCGTCTTTTTATTGGAGGTTGACTCCACTGTATTGTTGCCTTCTCCGAAAATAAACTGTCGTATTATGACTCCTTTTGGACAGAACTATAGCTTTTCAATTTCTTCTAATATCTGAAATGGAATTCCTAACTTAAATACTTTGTTGCTACCACGGGTCTTTACTTCTTCACATTCGATTTTGCAATCGGAACACTTTTTCTATATATATGATTTGATGATGTCAGTGGTCGTGGTGTCCTTAAGTCATCCAATGTATAGCCAAGCCTGTAATCCGTTCTCCTCTGTATTTGTTCCTGTTGTTATGTTTCTTCTCTTCTTGACTGCCTCTGTCCATTTTGGTTCTACACGCCTGTCATTTCCGTGCCCTTCCATATCTTGGGTATTAGTGTTCATAGAGTTATCTAGATTGTCTGTGTATGTTGTAACTTCTTTTTCCTCTTGGCCTTGTGGTCTTGATATTAGTGGTGCATTGTGTGTTCGGGTTTGAGTCATCTCCGAGTACAATGGTTGATGCTCCTCTGTGTTTTGGATAGTTTTAACTGTTTCGTTATCTGTGCTGAGTTTCATCTGATTTGTCAGAATTTCTGATTGTTTTACTTGTACTTCAAGCATGAGAGCTAGTTTATTTAATAGAGTTTCGCTGAGTGAGTCGATAGTAGTCTTTAGTTCGGTCACCTCGTTCCTTATTTCCTTGTTTTCTAAGATAGCGAGTCTTGTTTCGTCTTCTTCGTGTGGCGCTGTTTTTACGCCGTATGTAACGAGTTGGTGCCTACATTTAGGCAGAACCAGAAAAAGTTGTTCTCTTTGGTTTTCAGCACATTACAAGCTGGCACAGAAATACCGATGCAGTCCACGTGGTATCGTGTCTTGCAGTTCCCATCGCATGTGATTATCCCTCAGTTGAGAGTTGCATTGCTCACATGTATTGTTATCGGTCTTGAGCGAATTCTCGCATGTTACCCTAGAGCACCTTAGTGTAAGCATGCACTCTTTCTGTTCCATAGCGTACGATGCTGTTGATGATAAAGGACTATTCCGTTGGAGGAGGGATTGAGCTAACTGCGAGGAGGAGGAGCGCACCTGTGAGGCGATGTCCGGTTGGATGAGGAGGAAGCTGTTATCTTAACAGATGTTACAAAAATAGTGTTGGCAGGGGATAATAATACACAATAATACGCTTACAGCATTTTTTGTCTTCTATTTCTTGAATCACTCATACATACACTGTGTATCCAACATCTTGACAAGCTCTTAGAAGTAACGAGTAAGTTAACGTCTTTACAGTATCTTACATCTGCATAGGGTAACAGAGCTAAGGTACATCCCAGTGTTTGCTTGGTAAACCGAATGTTGAAGGGTGTACCTTAAACAGCTGTAAAAATAGCAGCCTCCTCCTCCTCCATATTAGACGCAGTTTTACAGATAGATTGGCAGTTGCTATTTGCCGGTGTTGTTATTTTCCGGTTGCAGTGTAAAACTTTACATCATATCTAACTGTAAAACATCTACTACGTTTATGTGTGATCTTTGTACTGTGAGTTTTTCAAGACTTGACAGTCTTCAACGACATAAAGCTGTAAAGCATAACTTCGAAATATTTGCATGCAAACAATGTATTGCTATATTCAGTGGACGTGACAATCTCACACGACATGTAAATTCTAAACATATTTGTTTAAATAATTTATCAGTAGAACGCATAGAAACATTAAATAAATGTCGAAAGGGCGATATAAAGAAGCGTAATTGAAACGATATAAGATCGTCTCAGCTTATTCCATGTTCTGTTACTAACCTCACACCAATAAATAAAGAGGAGATGCATAAGGAAGAAAAAGGAGAACACAAGGTTTCTTTCTTGTTACGGAGATTCCCCTTTTAGGGGGTAGCAGAGATGATACGTCATAGGGGAAAAGAGTAGAAGAGACAGAGGGGTGGTTCGATAGTGAGTGTAAGGGATTGAGGAGAGTAGTTCTAAGGGCGCTGAGTGGGTATGTGGGAAACTGGGAGTGAAATTTCTAGATCCAAACGGGTGGTTAGGAGATAGGGATCTGTGTTCGGATGGCCTTCACTTAAACCGCAGTGGTACGTATAAGTTAGGAAATTTGTTTGGAAGGGTTATAAGGAGGTACATTCAGGGAAACGGGGTGGCCTAGGGAGCGGTGATAAGGGAACAGGGAACTGGAAATCAAGTAGGGCTGACATAAAATTGTTAGTGTTGAACTGTAGAAGTACTGTAAAAAAGGAATATAATTAAGTAATTTAATCAATCAATCAATCAATATCAATCAATACTGATCTGCATTTAGGGCAGTCGCCCAGGTGGCAGATTCCCTATCTGTTGCTTTCCTAGCCTTTTCCTAAATGATTTCAAAGAAATTGGAAATTTATTCAAGATCTCCCTTGGTAAGTTATTCCAATCCCTAACTCCCCTTCCTATAAATGAATATTTGCCCCAGTTTGTCCTCTTGAATTCCAACTTTATCTTCATATTGTGATCTTTCCTACTTCTATAAACGCATTCAAACTTTTTCGTCTGCTAATGTCATTCCAAGCCATCTCTCCGCTGACAGCTCGAAACATACCACTTAGTCGAGCAGCTCTTCTTCTTTCTCTCAATTCTTCCCAACCCAAACATTGCAACATTTTTGTAACGCTACTCTTTTGTCGGAAATCACCCAGAACAAATCGAGCTGCTTTTCTTTGGATTTTTTCCAGTTCTTGAATCAGGTAATCCTGGTGAGGGTCCCATACACTGGAACCATACTCTAGTTGGGGTCTTACCAGAGACTTATATGCCCTCTCCTTTACATCTTTACTACAACCCCTAAACACCCTCATAACCATGTGCAGAGATCGGTACCCTTTATTTACAATCCCATTTATGTGATTACCCCAATGAAGATCTTTACTTATATTAACACCTAGATACTTACAATGATCCCCAAATGGAACTTTCACCCCATCAATGAAGTAATTAAAACTGAGAGGACTTTTCCTATTTGTGAAACTCATAACCTGACTTTTAACCCCGTTTATCAACATACCATTGTCTGCTGTCCATCTCACAATATTTTCGAGGTCACGTTGCAGTTGCTCACAATCTTGTAACTTATTTATCACTCTAAAGAGAATAACATCATCCGCAAAAAGCCTTACCTCAGATTCCACTCCTTTACTCATATCATTTATACATATAAGAAAATATAAAGGTCCGATAATACTACCTTGAGGAATTCCCCTCTTAATTATTACAGGCTCAAATAAAGCTTCACCTACTCTAATTCTCTGAGATCTATTTTCTAGAAATATAGCAACCCATTCAGTCACTCTTTTGTCTAGTCCAATTGCACTCAATTTTGCCAGTAGTCTCCCATGATACACCCTATCAAATGCTTTAGACAGGTCAATCGCGATACAGTCCATTTGACCTCCAGAATCCAAGATATCTGCTATATCTTGCTGGAATCCTACACGTTGAGCTTCAGTGGAATAACCTTTCGTAAAACCGAACTGCCTTCTATCGAACCAGTTATTAATTTCACAAACATGTCTAATATAATCAGAAAGAATGTTTTCCCAAAGCTTACATACAATGCACGTCAAACTTACTGGCCTGTAATTTTCAGCTTTATGTCTATCACCCTTTCCTTTATATACAGGGGCTACTATAGCAACTCTCTATTCATTTGGTAAAGTTCCATCATGCAAACAATAATCAAACAAGTAGGCTACTACAGATATGGTACTATATCCCAACCCATTGTCTTTAGTATATCCCCAGATATAGATATATATTTACCAGATATTGTAATAGGAGTTGAATCATGGCTGAGAAATGATTTAATGGATGCAGAAATTTTCTCACAGCACTGGAGTGTGTATCATAGAGATAGGATAGGAATGGTTGGAGGGGGAGTATTCATTCTCGTGAAAGAAGAATTTGTAAGCTACGAAAAAGTTAAAGATGAGACACATGAAATTCTAGATGTAAGGGTCATTTCTAAAGATAATAGGCAACTTGATATATGTGCAGTGTACAGACCGGGAAAGGGTAGCACTGACACGGATTCAGAATTATTTGATTCGATAATCAACTATGTAGGAAACGACATGGAAAGAAATGTGATTGTAGCGGGAGATCTGAATTTGCCAGATGTCAATTGGGAAGGAAATGCAAATGACACGAAGCATGACCAACTAATTGCAAATAAGTTAATATGGGAAGGACAGCTGATTCAGAAAGTGATGGAACCAACCAGAGGGAAAAATATCCTGGATGTGGTACTGATAAAACCAGATGAGCTCTATAGAGAAACTGAAGTAATAGATGGTATTAGTGATCACGGAGCTGTTTTTGTGGTAGTTAAAATAAATGTGATAAAAAGGAAGGTTTAAATGTAGGACTATTAGGCAATATCATATGGCTGATAAAGCAGGCATGAGGCAGTTTCTAAAAAGTAACTATGACAGGTGTAAAACGGTAAATAAAAATGTAAACAGACTCTGGGATGGGTTTAAAGCAATTGTTGGGGAATGCGAAAACAGTTTGTACCTTTAAGGGAGGTAAGGAATGATAAAGACCCACCTTATTATAATAGAGAAATAAAGAGACTAAGAAGGAGGTGCAGACTGGAAAGAAATAGAGTTAAAAATGGCTGTGGAAGTAAGGAGAAATTGAAGGAACTTACTCGAAAAATGATTCTAGCAAAGAAGGCAGCTAAGGATAACATGATGGCAAGCATAATTGGCAGTCATACAAATTTTAGTGTAAAATGGAAGGGTATGTATAGGTATTTTAAGGCAGAAACAGGTTCCAGGAATAATTAATGAACAAGGGGAGTGTGTATGTGAGGATCTTCAAAAGGCAGAGGTATTCAGTCAGCAGTATGTAAAGATTGTATTTCAACCTTTCCACCCCACGCCATTTGCCGCATAGAACCAATTGACTGCATGATATTCCCTAAAAAGTCGGGATACCGCCATATAGCACCATACGCCAAGGCGCCTGATGGAAAGGGACCTTTTTAGTCTAGAGTCAAATGCCACCTCATCAGAAAGGAACGAAAAAGAAAATTTTTCAGAATGATGGGTGAGCAAAAGCTCTTCCGACCGTGCAAGGGTCTATTGCACCCTTCCGTTCCATAGAATCAAACCACCGACCTCCCAAGGCCATGGTGCGTTCGCGGCAGAAGATCAAAGAAAATAACACATAACTAGCTTAAAGGCATAAAATGAACGGAAGGAAACCTGAGATACAATGTTATTCGGCAAAATGACAGGCAGACAAAAGTTTAAATACCTATTTATTGAGTCTTGATAAATCAAATTAATTAAAAGTTGACCCTGAATATTTATAGTATATCAATGTTGAATATGCAATGTCCATTGGACTAAATACCAATTGTAAAATGTCAAACTTTTATTTCTCCTTTACCTCTTTCTTCTTCCCGACATGATGATAAATATTTCATTATAATTTGTATAACAAACTTTTTTTTTTAAAAATCAGAAATATCCTTATAAATGCGACGGTTATCATTAAGAACTTTCTTCACTATCAGAAGAAGCAATTATTTATACAACAACAAAAATTGAAGATAACTTGAAGTGGTCACCTAGCTAAATTAATTATATTACATAAAGTAAACAAAGAATAAGTGAATGCTATTCGATAAAATGCTAATCAAAATAAAATGACTGATGTCGGGTCCAGAAATCGAACCCACATCCCAATGAATCCACTGACAAAAATTACGAAAATAAAACTCGATTTGTCATTCACATAAAGAGTGAAACACGACTAAAAGAATGTATAAAAAAGGAAAATATGTACACATAACATGAAAAGAAACAATAAACAATATACGCATGCAATTGCCTGTATAAAAAAATATGTGACAACAAAAATCCATGGTTGCCTCAGAACTCGAACCGATGATATACAGGATGGCATCGACAAACGGGTCTATAAAAACTCCCTTTCTTTATTAATCATAGGGTCAACAAATAAATAATAATACTGGCGTTCCAGTTAGTTAAATATTATTATAAGATCTTACATGGAAGAGTAAAAGAATCCTTTAAACTATAATCGGTGTCGCGCTGCCTTCATTCTAAGTGGAATAGCTCGAACAATACAGTATACAGTAATCCTCTACAAGGGTCAAGCCTTCTTCTGACTCCCCTCATCGTAAATCTCTGGATATCAAAGCCCTAGCAAATAATGGCCTGTTGTGGCAGAAATATCTTTTCAACATCTCAAGGCGAAACCAAATCGTTTCCCTTGGAACACATATTTTTAAATAATCTCATTTCATTACGTATTCTCATATCAGATTTCCAAAGCTCCACTGGCTTATTAGTTCACTGCCTTATCACAATTCTTTAACTCAATATCAGGCCACCTTTTATCTTATCAAATTCACATCCTCAGAATTAGAATGACCAGGTTCGCTTCCATCCGATTACAGAATGCAGCCTAGGTTTTTCCTAAATTTTAAACTCAAACCAATAAAATCAAATATGGATTTTAAACATATCCATAACGTTATTCTCATATATAGAAAGGGAAAATATTCGACATTAAAGGAAAACGCTAATCTCAATAGGAGGGCGTCTGTTCGATGTCTAGGCATGTCACAAGTTACGCATATAATTAATACAGCCATCTACAAGTATTATCATGCAAATTACGTGAAAATAAGAGTGCCTTCCTATCCTGATGTTAACAGCCGATAGTCTATTTTTACAAGCATAATCACCATGCATTATCATAATAAGCTTGGATATCACGTAAATAAATTATACAAAATTACGGCTTGGCTCAGTGCCAAAACAAATATACATTCAATTACATTTACCTAATCTAAGCACTCTCAGACTAACTAATATTTTATCATCACGTCAAATACATGCATTACGTAAATTATATATACACTGACTGACAGAGCAAATGCAACACCAAGAAGCAGTGGTCAGAACTTTATGCCAATTGCAGGGTAGACTGACGTCACTGAGGTATGCTCATGATGAGAAATGCGCCGCTGTGCTGCGCACGTAGCGAACGATAAATGGGACACGGCGTTGGCGAATGGCCCACTTCGTACCGTGATTTCTCAGCCGACAGTCATTGTAGAACGTCTTGTCGTGTGCCACAGGACATGTGTATAGCTAAGAATGCCAGGCCGCCGTCAACGGAGGCATTTCCAGCAGACAGACGACTTTACGAGGGGTATGGTGATCGGGTTGAGAAGGGCAGGTTGGTCGCTTCGTCAAATCGCAGCCGATACCCATAGGGATGTGTCCACGGTGCAGCGCCTGTGGCGAAGATGGTTGGCGCAGGGACATGTGGCACGTGCGAGGGGTCCAGGCGCAGCCCGAGTGACGTCAGCACGCGAGGATCGGCGCATCCGCCGCCAAGCGGTGGCAGCCCCGCACGCCACGTCAACCGCCATTCTTCAGCATGTGCAAGACACCCTGGCTGTTCCAATATCGACCAGAACAATTACAATTTCCCGTCGATTGGTTGAGGGAGGCCTGCACTCCCGGCGCGGCGTCCGCTCAGAAGACTACCATTGACTCCACAGCATAGACGTGCACGCCTGGCATGGTGCCGGGCTAGAGCGACTTGGATGAGGGAATGGCGGAACGTCGTGTTCTCCGATGAGTCACGCTTCTGTTCTGTCAGTGATAGTCACCGCAGACGAGTGTGACGTCGGCGTGGAGAAAGGTCAAATCCGGCAGTAACTGTGGAGCGCCCTACCGCTAGACAACGCGGCATCATGGTTTGGGGCGCTATTGCGTATGATTCCACGTCACCTCTAGTGCGTATTCAAGGCACGTTAAATGCCCACCGCTACGTGCAGCATGTGCTGCGGCCGGTGGCACTCCCGTACCTTCAGGGGCTGCTCAATGCTCTGTTTCAGCAGGATAATGCCCGCCCACACACTGCTCGCATCTCCCAACAGGCTCTACGAGGTATACAGATGCTTCCGTGGCCAGCGTACTCTCCGGATCTCTCACCAATCGAACACGTGTGGGATCTCATTGGACGCCGTTTGCAAACTCTGTCCCAGCCTCGTACGGACGACCAACTGTGGCAAATGGTTGACAGAGAAATGGAGAACCATCCCTCAGGACACCATCCGCACTCTTATTGACTCTGTACCTCGACGTGTTTCTGCGTGCATCTTGGACTCACTACGTCATTTTGGTGACCAGCAAGAGTATTAATTTTATATATTATCTGGGCAAAGACTTGTTTCTTCATTTTTATGTGCAGCAAGATGTTACTTTTGTATATAGTTATTTATTGTAAAGCAAGAACACTATTGTATATCCAGCAAGTATTCAAGATAATGAACTTTATGCGGCTGATCTTTATGGAAGGAAAACACTTTGGTCAACCCTGGGTTGGTGTTTTGGGGGGGAGGTCTGAACCGTGTGTTTGGTCTCCTCCCGCCTTAAAGGACTTGGTACCTGTGCTGTGCTCCTAGCGAGCTCATTGAAAATTTACTACCATCATTGTGCGTATTTCTGAATGTCCTAGGCATTGATTGTGTAATAAATGTGTCTCTCCCTGTTCCTCACTTATGGCTCCATGGACAAGGAATTCTTTCCGTCCTGGGGCGTCCCTCCGTATTTGCATTTCTTTCGTATGTCGTATGTCGTATGTCGTATGGTACCAAGGTGCGCAGCTTACGTTATGTTAAACCTTTTATTAGAAGAGTGGAATTCCTCTTATATTTTACAAGGATGAGAGATGGAAACGGGTTAAAACCCTTCTTTAGTTATGTTATGTTATGTTGATTTTCGTGCGCTTCCGAATTGGTTTGTTTTACATTGTCTATGAATAAAGTTGTTGTCAAGCTGTTTGAATTGGGACTTGACATTATCCTCTGGGTTGGACCTTACATTTATATCCAGATCCCTGGCCCGCTCTCCTTTGGGTCATCCTGCCGGGGGTACGGCACAGTGGTGTAGTAGTAATGGTAATGAAGTAGCGAGTCTTTGCCAAGCCTATCCCTGACCTTACATTCTTGCTGTATCAAAATTTAGTTTCTTACTGTACACCACAATGAAGTAGCGAGTCTTTGACAAGTATATCCCGGGATATGGCAACATTCAGTTCAATGAAGATGTCCCCAGCAATCGCCAGGGGAAAGGTGGGCCATCAGGGCCGGCAACCATCATAGCTGGGATACAACCCAACCAAACCTTGAGCGGCATGCATGCAGGACAACGGCCACAGTAGCGGACCGTCTCGGAGCCTCCTTAGGCAACTCAGACGCTGGAAATCCCAATCCTTCTGAACTCGGTAGCCGTAAGACACGGCGGCTGGAGTCAATGATCGCCAGGAATCGCAGCCACGAGGGGCCCTTCTCATGGAGCAGTGGGCGTAGGTGGATACTCCAGTCCACTGTAAAATAAAGCAGAAGGCCAGCAAAGATGTCGAAAGATATCCATCCACCGGTACAGGGTACAGGGGGCCAATGCAGTGTAGGGGACCGGACCGGGGGGCATGGGAGCAGTACGGGTGCGATAGGACTCCGGGAGGACTCACATTGAATCATTCATAATAAATAAATAATACATCCAGATTTGTTTTTCTTAAAAAGGAAAGAACAAACTTAAACTAACTAAGGGAAGAGCATATCTCCGACAAGAATGGAAATGAGTCAAAACTCTCCGGATAACCAAGTTAAAGCTTCATACCACATGAAACCAAGGTACCCGTAGCTGAAACGCTAAGCAGGCTTTACTTGCGAAAGATGAACTCGGAAGACTCTCTCCGTCTCCGGATCCTTTACCAACAAGGTGACCGGCGTTAAGAAAGGCAAAATTACAAGCACCGAGACGAGAGAGCTCTGGGAGCTCAAATTTCGCAAGTAAATGAAAAAAAAAGGAAATCCAGATCGAACCACGCTCCAGGTTACCACCACTGTGCCGTACCCCCGGCAGGATGACCCAAAGGAGAGCGGGCCAGGGATCTGGATATAAAAGTAAGGTCCAACCCAGAGGATAATGTCAAGTCCCAATTCAAACAGCTTGACAACAACTTTATTCATAGACAATGTAAAACAAACCAATTCGGAAGCGCACGAAAACCAACATAACATAACTAAAGAAGGGTTTTAACCCGTTTCCATTTCTCATCCTTGTAAAATATAAGAGGAATTCCACTCCTCTAATAAAAGGTTTAACATAACGTAAGCTGCGCACCTTGGTATCAAATAAATGTCTTACTAATCACTACAGCGCTACAACGAGTATACAGCTCGCCAGTTACAAGGTAAGGAAAACTCTTCTATCAGTGAACTCGCAATGACACGCATACTTCCTAACTACCCGTCCAGAACATTCTGGAATCTTTCTTTCATGTTACAAGAAACGTACAACACTTTAGGTTACTTTACGTTACTTTCACAAAATATCTCGGCACCAAGCCGTTCCTGATCAATTACAACCAGATACATGGCGTTACATAACTGTACAAGTTCCTAGTTCCTCCCATCATCCTACCAACACATAGCAAGCCAGTCGATCTTACCTCCCATGCCCCTCTCACGGTGCTTGGTTCGACCCAAGAGTAGTGCTCTCCACCAAGAGCAGCAGGTAAGTGAGACGGTCCACCGCCCGGCGAGGCACACTGGCTCGCCGGGAGGGGTAGGTCCCGATACCAACGTCATCACGCCCCTCTCTCGGAGAAGCCGGGAGGGGGTAAGTACACGCGAGGGAGCATGGCAGACGATCGACATACGAAAGAAATGCAAATACGGAGGGACGCCCCAGGACGGAAAGAATTCCTTGTCCATGGAGCCATAAGTGAGGAACAGGGAGAGACACATTTATTACACAATCAATGCCTAGGACATTCAGAAATACGCACAATGATGGTAGTAAATTTTCAATGAGCTCGCTAGGAGCACAGCACAGGTACCAAGTCCTTTAAGGCGGGAGGAGACCAAACACACGGTTTCATGTGGTATGAAGCTTTAACTTGGTTATCCGGAGAGTTTTGACTCATTTCCATTCTTGTCGGAGATATGCTCTTCCCTTAGTTAGTTTAAGTTTGTTCTTTCCTTTTTAAGAAAAACAAATCTGGATGTATTATTTATTTATTATGAATGATTCAATGTGAGTCCTCCCGGAGTCCTATCGCACCCGTACTGCTCCCATGCCCCCCGGTCCGGTCCCCTACACTGCATTGGCCCCCTGTACCCTGTACCGGTGGATGGATATCTTTCGACATCTTTGCTGGCCTTCTGCTTTATTTTACAGTGGACTGGAGTATCCACCTACGCCCACTGCTCCATGAGAAGGGCCCCTCGTGGCTGCGATTCCTGGCGATCATTGACTCCAGCCGCCGTGTCTTACGGCTACCGAGTTCAGAAGGATTGGGATTTCCAGCGTCTGAGTTGCCTAAGGAGGCTCCGAGACGGTCCGCTACTGTGGCCGTTGTCCTGCATGCATGCCGCTCAAGGTTTGGTTGGGTTGTATCCCAGCTATGATGGTTGCCGGCCCTGATGGCCCACCTTTCCCCTGGCGATTGCTGGGGACATCTTCATGGAACTGAATGTTGCCATATCCCGGGATATACTTGTCAAAGACTCGCTACTTCATTGTGGTGTACAGTAAGAAACTAATTTTTTGATACAGCAAGAATGTAAGGTCAGGGATAGGCTTGGCAAAGACTCGCTACTTCATTATGGTGTATAGTGAGAAAGTAATTTCAGTGCTAATCTTGGCAAGAACTCGCTATTTCGTTTAATGTACAGCAAGAATGTAAATTCAGAGATAATCTTGGACTCACTACGTCATTTTGGTGAACAGCAAGAGTATTAATTTTATATATTATCTGGGCAAAGACTTGTTTCTTCATTTTTATGTGCAGCAAGATGTTACTTTTGTATATAGTTATTTATTGTAAAGCAAGAACACTATTGTATATCCAGCAAGCATTCAAGATAATGAACTTTATGCGGCTGATCCTTATGGAAGGAAAACACTTTGGTCGACCCTGGGTTGGTGTTTTGGGGGGGAGGTCTGAACCGTGTGTTTGGTCTCCTCCCGCCTTAAAGGACTTGGTACCTGTGCTGTGCTCCTAGCGAGCTCATTGAAAATGTACTACCATCAATGTGCGTATTTCTGAATGTCCTAGGCATTGGTTGTGTAATAAATGTGTCTCTCCCTGTTCCTCACTTATGGCTCCATGGACAAGGAATTCTTTCCGTCCTGGGGCGTCCCTCCGTATTTGCATTTCTTTCGTATGTCGATCGTCTGCCATGCTCCCTCGCGTGTACTTACCCCCTCCCGGCTTCTCCGAGAGAGGGGCGTGATGACGTTGGTATCGGGACCTACCCCTCCCGGCGAGCCAGTGTGCCTCGCCGGGCGGTGGTCCGTCTCACTTACCTGTTGCTCTTTGTGGAGAGCACTACTCTTGGGTCGAACCGAGGACCGTGAGAGGGGCATGGGAGGTAAGATCTACTGGCTTGCTATGTGTTGGTAGGATGATGGGAGGAACTAGGAACTTGTACAGATATGTAACGCCATGTATCTGGTTGTAATTGATAAGGAACGGCTTGGTGCCGAGATATTTTGTGAAAGTAACGTAAAGTAACTTAAAGTGTTGTTTCTTGTAACATGAAAGAGAGATTCCAGAATGTTCTGGAAGTGTAGTTGGGAA
This sequence comes from Anabrus simplex, assembly GCF_040414725.1. Lineage (NCBI taxonomy): Eukaryota > Metazoa > Arthropoda > Insecta > Orthoptera > Tettigoniidae > Anabrus > Anabrus simplex. The sequence goes on from NC_090270.1 coordinate 349,476,355, forward strand.
GTATGCGTGTCATTGCGAGTTCACTGATAGAAGAGTTTCCTTACCTTGTAACTGGCGAGCTGTATATACGTTGTAGCGCTGTAGAGATTAGTAAGACATGTATTTGGTACCAAGGTGCGCAGCTTACGTTATGTTAAACCTTTTATTAGAGGAGTGGAATTCCTCTTATATTTTACAAGGATGAGAAATGGAAACGGGTTAAAACCCTTCTTTAGTTATGTTATGTTGATTTTCGTGCGCTTCCGAATTGGTTTGTTTTACATTGTCTATGAATAAAGTTGTTGTCAAGCTGTTTGAATTGGGACTTGACATTATCCTCTGGGTTGGACCTTACATTTATATCCAGATCCCTGGCCCGCTCTCCTTTGGGTCATCCTGCCGGGGGTCCGGCACAGTGGTGGTACCTGTGCTGTGCTCCTAGCGAGCTCATTGAAAATTTATTACCATCATTGTGCGTATTTCTGAATGTCCTAGGCATTGATTGTGTAATAAATGTGTCTCTCCCTGTTCCTCACTTATGGCTCCATGGACAAGGAATTCTTTCCGTCCTGGGGCGTCCCTCCGTATTTGCATTTCTTTCGTATGTCGATCGTCTGCCATGCTCCCTCGCGTGTACTTACCCCCTCCCGGCTTCTCCGAGAGAGGGGCGTGATGACGTTGGTATCGGGACCTACCCCTCCCGGCGAGCCAGTGTGCCTCGCCGGGCGGTGGTCCGTCTCACTTACCTGCTGCTCTTGGTGGAGAGCACTACTCTTGGGTCGAACCGAGGACCGTGAGAGGGGCATGGGAGGTAAGATCTACTGGTTTGCTATGTGTTGGTAGGATGATGGGAGGAACTAGGAACGTCATGTATCTGGTTGTAATTGATAAGGAACGGCTTGGTGCCGAGATATTTTGTGAAAGTAACGTAAAGTAGCTTAAAGTGTTGTACGTTTCTTGTAACATGAAAGAAAGGTTCCAGAATGTTCTGGACGTGTAGTTAGGAAGGATGCGTGTCATTGTGAGTTCACTGATAGTAGAGTTTTCCTTACCTTGTAACTGGCGAGCTGTATATACGTTGTAGCGCTGTAGTGATTAGTAAGACATTTATTTGGTACCAAGGTGCGCAGCTTACGTTATGTTAAACCTTTTATTAGAAGAGTGGAATTCCTCTTATATTTTACAAGGATGAGAAATGGAAACGGGTTAAAACCCTTCTTTAGTTATGTTATGTTGGTTTTCGTGCGCTTCCGAATTGGTTTGTTTTACATTGTCTATGAATAAAGTTGTTGTCAAGCTGTTTGAATTGGGACTTGACATTATCCTCTGGGTTGGACCTTACTTTTATATCCAGATCCCTGGCCCGCTCTCCTTTGGGTCATCCTGCCGGGGGTACGGCACAGTGGTGGCAGCCAGGAGCGTGGTTCGATCTGGACTTCCTTTTTTTCATTTACTTGCGAAATTTGAGCTCCCAGAGCTCTCTCGTCTCGGTGCTTGTAATTTTGCCTTGTGTGTTGTATCATTTACACGATGTCTGCTCGCGACATTATTTATCCGGGAGCTTTGCGGAAGGAGGAATTGCTGTATGAGTTAGCAATACGTAATTTGGAATCGAAAGGGACAGTTAAGGCCGATGAACTCTTGTTGAGGAACAATTTACATCGGAATGTCTCAGCGCCCTGTTATACCGAAAGCGAGGTCACGAGTTCGGTATCCCTTATTGAGACTAACCTCTCTGATATCGCCTCAGTGATGGATTTTCTGGAGAGCGACGTCGCTTCGCCCCATCAACTTAAGAGAGTGCAGGGTCGTTTGATGCATTATGTTCATCGTGTAGGTGATTTGCTGTCATTAGAATTAAAGGAGGAGGTGTTAAATCAGGTTCAGGATTTACAGGTCAAATCTTCTACACTTTTAGAGAAAGTTGAGACTTGGCTAGCTGACCCGTCCATCAAGACTAAGCCAGTGTTACCTTCCACTGCGGCGGTGGTAGGCGAGTTAAACCAACCCACTCCTGACCTTGGGCCTGACGGGCAGCGAACTTCCCTCGAGCCGCATTTCTCATCTTTAGAGCGTTCTTCAAAACAGACTACGAGGCAACAGCCACCTTTGTCGCCGCAGGTTTCTCCATTTTCGAGTATTCCTCACCCATTGAATAACATGCTGAAGGACAGCCCGCGCTACTCAGTGAATTCGGCGAGTGATGTGGTTGCATTTCTTCGTTTTCTTGTCGAATTCTTGGATCACGCTCAAGTATTTGGGTTGACGCATGCACAAATTTTACAGGTGATCTATCCGCATACTGTTGGAGTTCTTTCTGATAAGATTGTTAATGCTATATCGGAACAATTATCGTTGCATCAGTTTCATGCCCATATACTAACTCACTTTATCCCCGCTAGGGCTCTTAATTCTTTGGTGCAACGATTCTACTTTCGTGTGCAACGTTTAAATGAGACCTTATCAGAATTTATTTCTGACATTAAATTTTATGCCAGGGTATTCGCACTTGATTATACGGAGGAGCAGGTGGTTTCGACTATCGTGGAAGGGATTACTCCGTCGTATCGTTCTTGCTTGTGTTTTGTGTCTCAGCCTCGTAACTTTGCCGAGTTGGAAGCTATGGTCGTCTCGGCGGAGGGCATTCGACATGCCGACTCGCTTCGCGATCCTGGTCTTTCTTCTGGCCGGGGTGTATCTGAGCGTGCTGTTACTCGTAAACCCGCCCCGTTAAAAATATGTTTTGGCTGCGGCGCGTCTGATCATCTCCGTAATAAGTGCCCTTCTCGATCTCTTCAGGCACAAGGGCCTAGCCGTGGTTCGAGTACCGAGGGGCCGCCTAGGGTTTCGAAGGTTGTATGTTTTCGCTGTGGGACCCCGGGTCATGTAGCGAGGGATTGCACGAAAGGGCCGAAAGGTATCTGACTAGACCGGCAAAAGGCCAGGGACAGGCTCATTAATTCGCCGTCGCCTAGTCAAAATCATCGTACGACTCCAGGTGAACGTTTGTCATCCTGTCCTGCCGAATGTTTGCAGATAACGACCGAGAATAAGGGGGTAGCTCCATTTGTCAAGGCCGAGATTAATAATGAGCCAGTGACGGCACTCTTAGATACTGGAAGTGTTGTTTCCTTTGTAAGCGAGAAGTGGTTTGGTCTGCATAAATCTGTGTGTAAATTTCCCGTCGTCCACCCGGTTTCCTTTTCCTGTGTGGCTGCTAATTCTTCTAGAGTTGAAGTCTTGGGAGTTGTGAAGTGTAAGATTCGTGTTGCTAATTTTTCGTGGAAATTTCCGTTGTATGTGGCCAAAGATTTACCGTGTCCTGTAATCTTTGGATCTGATTTTTTCGCTTACTCAGGCTTGGTTTTGGATATACAGGAAGGGTCCTGCTGGTTCAAATTTTGTCGTGATGTTCGGATTCCTGTATTGCGGTCTAACTCGAGTTCTTCTTTTGCCGTGGTGCCCTCTGAGGACGAAAAGGGCTCCGATCTTAGCCATTTGCCCGAGGATCAGGCCAAGAGCATTAGGGAGTTGTGTGATGCCTTTCCCGAGGTTCTGACGGAAAAATTGGGGATGACTAACTTGTTGGAGTACAAGATAGAGGTCTCAGATTCTATTCCTGTTAGGAGTCCGCCCTATCGTCTTTCTCCCCCAAAAATGCGAGCATTGAAGGAGATCATCGATAACATGTTGCAGGAGGGAATAATTCGGCCTTCCACGTCCGCTTACTCCTCACCCATATTTCTCGTGCCTAAGCCTCAGGGAGGTTACCGTCCAGTTTTGGATTATAGGTCATTGAATAAGAAGGTGATATTGCAATCTGTTCCGCTCCCAGACTTGCATTCCTGTTTTTCGTGGTTCAGAAAGGCTAGGTATTTTACCGTCCTGGATTTAAACCAGGCATATTATCAAATCCCTCTGGCAGAGGAGTCCCGTCATTTGACAGCCTTCGCAACCGACTGGAACCTCTACGAATTTTGTCGTTTGCCCTTTGGCATTTCCACTGGCGCTGCGGTGCTTAGTAGGCTTCTAGATCAGTTGTTTTCGGATATTAAGTTCAGTTATCTTTATCATTACCTCGACGATGTCGTCATCTATTCGGAAACCTTTGAGGAGCACCTTGACCACCTGCGCGAAGTGTTGTCTAGACTGCGTAACGCTGGCCTGACGGTTAAATTGTCGAAGGTTTCCTTTGCAAAGCCGCAGATGTCCTTTTTAGGCCATATAGTGTCATCTAATGGAGTTTCAGTCGACCAGTCTCGCACCCGGGCCATTGATGAGTTCAGACCCCCACAGGACGTTAAAGGCGTCGCCCGCTTCATCGGGATGGTAAACTTCTTCCGTAAGTTTATCCCTAACCTTGCTAAGCGTGCTGGGCCTCTTAACGCCCTCCGGCGTAAAGGGGTGAAGTTTGAATGGGGTACTTCACAACAAGCAGCCTTCGAGGATCTGAAGTTGGCTATAACTAATGCTCCCATACTTGCGATGCCCGATTTTTCCAAAACCTTCATTGTTCAGACCGATGCTTCAGCCTCGGCGGTTGCAGCTGTCTTAATGCAGGAATCCGACCTGGGCCGGCGACCTGTTGCTTACGCTTCCAGGACCTTGACTCCTCTTGAAAGTAAATATTCAGTCTATGAGTTAGAGGGTTTGGCTGTGTTGTTTGCCCTAGAGAGGTTTCGAATGTATTTAGAACATGTAAAATTCGAGCTTGAAACCGATAACCAAGCGTTGAGCTGGGTCCTGGGTAAACCTAGGAAAACGGGCCGTCTAGCTCGGTGGGCCATAAGAATATCGGCGTTTCAGTTCGATGTACGGCACATTCGAGGCTCGGAAAATGTTGTGGCCGATTCGCTTAGCCGCATGTTCACTGGTCAGCCTATTCAGGATGATGACTCTTCTGACCCTGAGGTCCTAACTTCTTTACCCCTGGCTGGAGCGATCTTGACTGATGCCCCGTTGTTATACCATGATCTTGCAAAATTCCAAGTGGAAGATCCTATCTTAGGGCCTATTGTCCAGCAGTTGAAAGAAGGCAAGATTGTTAACCCATATGTGTTAAGAAATGGTGTCCTTTGCTGTCCCTCCCGCTCTGATCACAAGATGAAAGTTGTTGTTCCATCGGTATTAGTACCTATGATATTTAAATATTTCCATGAAACTCCTTTGGCTGGTCATCTGGGAGTGTTTAAGACCAGGGAGAAAATTCGCGAAACCTTTATTTGGAAGGGGCTGGATGCTGAAGTCCGTGAGATGGTCAAAGCGTGTAAGATTTGTAGGATGAGCAAGCCTGCCCTTAATACTCGGGTCGGCCTGTTGTCTTCTACCCAGGCGACGCGACCCATGCAACGTCTATTTATAGATTATGTGGGACCCCTCCCCAAGTCAAGGACGGATGGCAATAGATTTATATTTGTTTGTGTCGACGGCTTCACTCGTTTTTCTTGGTTTTTTCCGACGAGGTTAGCCACGGCAGAGTCCACCATAAGGTGTTTAAAAACCATATTTTCTTCTTTTGGTCCGAGCCAGTACTTGGTGTCCGATAATGCGAGGGCGTTCACGTCGAATTTGTTCAGAAAGTTTTGCTTTAGCCTGTCCATTACGCATGTGACAACGTCCCCGTACCACCCCCCAACCCTCTTATGCAGAGAGAGTCAACCGCAATTTGCGGGCCGCTCTCATCGCCTTCCATCATGACGATGTTTTGAGATGGGACACTTCGTTGCCATGGCTGGCTTTCGCATTTAATTCTGCTGTACATGAAGCGCATCAGTTTTCTCCTGTGTCTCTTATGTTCTCCTTCGTTCCCAACTCTCCACTCAGTAATCTCTGGAACATTGATGAACTGTTACCAGAGAGGATTGACCCCCTTAACATCAGGGCAATTTGGAAAAAGGCTAAGGAAAACCTCAAGGTGTCCTATGAGAAGAGGAGAGAACGTTACAATGAGGGGCGCCGACCGACCGATCTCGCTGTAGGAGATAATGTTTTTGTTAAGAATTTCGTGCCTTCCGGGAAGCTCGCTCCTAGATTCCGAGGACCGTATGAAATTATTGATTTCTTAACGCCGGTCACCTTGTTGGTAAAGGATCCGGAGACGGAGAGAGTCTTCCGAGTTCATCTTTCGCAAGTAAAGCCTGCTTAGCGTTTCAGCTACGGGTACCTTGGTTTCATGTGGTATGAAGCTTTAACTTGGTTATCCGGAGAGTTTTGACTCATTTCCATTCTTGTCGGAGATATGCTCTTCCCTTAGTTAGTTTAAGTTCGTTCTTCCCTTTTTAAGAAAAACAAATCTGGATGTATTATTTATTTATTATGAATGATTCAATGTGAGTCCTCCCGGAGTCCTATCGCACCCGTACTGCTCCCATGCCCCCCGGTCCGGTCCCCTACACTGCATTGGCCCCCTGTACCCTGTACCGGTGGATGGATATCTTTCGACATCTTTGCTGGCCTTCTGCTTTATTTTACAGTGGACTGGAGTATCCACCTACGCCCACTGCTCCATGAGAAGGGCCCCTCGTGGCTGCGATTCCTGGCGATCATTGACTCCAGCCGCCGTGTCTTACGGCTACCGAGTTCAGAAGGATTGGGATTTCCAGCGTCTGAGTTGCCTAAGGAGGCTCCGAGACGGTCCGCTACTGTGGCCGTTGTCCTGCATGCATGCCGCTCAAGGTTTGGTTGGGTTGTATCCCAGCTATGATGGTTGCCGGCCCTGATGGCCCACCTTTCCCCTGGCGATTGCTGGGGACATCTTCATTGAACTGAATGTTGCCATATCCCGGGATATACTTGTCAAAGACTCGCTACTTCATTGTGGTGTACAGTAAGAAACTAAATTTTGATACAGCAAGAATGTAAAGTCAGGGATAGGCTTGGCAAAGACTCGCTACTTCATTATGGTGTATAGTAAGAAAGTAATTTCAGTGCTAATCTTGGCAAGAACTCGCTATTTCATTTAATGTACAGCAAGAATGTAAATTCAGAGATAATCTTGGACTCACTACGTCATTTTGGTGACCAGCAAGAGTATTAATTTTATATATTATCTGGGCAAAGACTTGTTTCTTCATTTTTATGTGCAGCAAGATGTTACTTTGGTATATAGTTATTTATTGTAAAGCAAGAACACTATTGTATATCCAGCAAGTATTCAAGATAATGAACTTTATGCGGCTGATCTTTATGGAAGGAAAACACTTTGGTCAACCCTGGGTTGGTGTTTTGGGGGGGAGGTCTGAACCGTGTGTTTGGTCTCCTCCCGCCTTAAAGGACTTGGTACCTGTGCTGTGCTCCTAGCGAGCTCATTGAAAATTTATTACCATCATTGTGCGTATTTCTGAATGTCCTAGGCATTGATTGTGTAATAAATGTGTCTCTCCCTGTTCCTCACTTATGGCTCCATGGACAAGGAATTCTTTCCGTCCTGGGGCGTCCCTCCGTATTTGCATTTCTTTCGTATGTCGATCGTCTGCCATGCTCCCTCGCGTGTACTTACCCCCTCCCGGCTTCTCCGAGAGAGGGGCGTGATGACGTTGGTATCGGGACCTACCCCTCCCGGCGAGCCAGTGTGCCTCGCCGGGCGGTGGTCCGTCTCACTTACCTGCTGCTCTTGGTGGAGAGCACTACTCTTGGGTCGAACCGAGGACCGTGAGAGGGGCATGGGAGGTAAGATCTACTGGTTTGCTATGTGTTGGTAGGATGATGGGAGGAACTAGGAACGTCATGTATCTGGTTGTAATTGATAAGGAACGGCTTGGTGCCGAGATATTTTGTGAAAGTAACGTAAAGTAGCTTAAAGTGTTGTACGTTTCTTGTAACATGAAAGAAAGGTTCCAGAATGTTCTGGACGTGTAGTTAGGAAGGATGCGTGTCATTGTGAGTTCACTGATAGTAGAGTTTTCCTTACCTTGTAACTGGCGAGCTGTATATACGTTGTAGCGCTGTAGTGATTAGTAAGACATTTATTTGGTACCAAGGTGCGCAGCTTACGTTATGTTAAACCTTTTATTAGAAGAGTGGAATTCCTCTTATATTTTACAAGGATGAGAAATGGAAACGGGTTAAAACCCTTCTTTAGTTATGTTATGTTGGTTTTCGTGCGCTTCCGAATTGGTTTGTTTTACATTGTCTATGAATAAAGTTGTTGTCAAGCTGTTTGAATTGGGACTTGACATTATCCTCTGGGTTGGACCTTACTTTTATATCCAGATCCCTGGCCCGCTCTCCTTTGGGTCATCCTGCCGGGGGTACGGCACAGTGGTGGCAGCCAGGAGCGTGGTTCGATCTGGATTTCCTTTTTTTTTCTCATTTACTTGCGAAATTTGAGCTCCCAGAGCTCTCTCGTCTCGGTGCTTGTAATTTTGCCTTGTGTGTTGTATCATTTACACGATGTCTGCTCGCGACATTATTTATCCGGGAGCTTTGCGGAAGGAGGAATTGCTGTATGAGTTAGCAATACGTAATTTGGAATCGAAAGGGACAGTTAAGGCCGATGAACTCTTGTTGAGGAACAATTTACATCGGAATGTCTCAGCGCCCTGTTATACCGAAAGCGAGGTCACGAGTTCGGTATCCCTTATTGAGACTAACCTCTCTGATATCGCCTCAGTGATGGATTTTCTGGAGAGCGACGTCGCTTCGCCCCATCAACTTAAGAGAGTGCAGGGTCGTTTGATGCATTATGTTCATCGTGTAGGTGATTTGCTGTCATTAGAATTAAAGGAGGAGGTGTTAAATCAGGTTCAGGATTTACAGGTCAAATCTTCGACGCTTTTAGAGAAAGTTGAGACTTGGCTAGCTGACCCGTCCATCAAGACTAAGCCAGTGTTACCTTCCACTGCGGCGGTGGTAGGCGAGTTAAACCAACCCACTCCTGACCTTGGGCCTGACGGGCAGCGAACTTCCCTCGAGCCGCATTTCTCATCTTTAGAGCGTTCTTCAAAACAGACTACGAGGCAACAGCCACCTTTGTCGCCGCAGGTTTCACCATTTTCGAGTATTCCTCACCCATTGAATAACATGCTGAAGGACAGCCCGCGCTACTCAGCGAATTCGGCGAGTGATGTGGTTGCATTTCTTCGTTTTCTTGTCGAATTCTTGGATCACGCTCAAGTATTTGGGTTGACGCATGCACAAATTTTACAGGTGATCTATCCGCATACTGTCGGAGTTCTTTCTGATAAGATTGTTAATGCTATATCGGAACAATTATCGTTGCATCAGTTTCATGCCCATATACTAACTCACTTTATCCCCGCTAGGGCTCTTAATTCTTTGGTGCAACAATTCTACTTTCGTGTGCAACGTTTAAATGAGACCTTATCAGAATTTATTTCTGACATTAAATTTTATGCCAGGGTATTCGCACTTGATTATACGGAGGAGCAGGTGGTTTCGACTATCGTGGAAGGGATTACTCCGTCGTATCGTTCTTGCTTGTGTTTTGTGTCTCAGCCTCGTAACTTTGCCGAGTTGGAAGCTATGGTCGTCTCGGCGGAGGGCATTCGACATGCCGACTCGCTTCGCGATCCTGGTCTTTCTTCTGGCCGGGGTGTTTCTGAGCGTGCTGTTACTCGTAAACCCGCCCCGTTAAAAATATGTTTTGGCTGCGGCGCGTCTGATCATCTCCGTAATAAGTGCCCTTCTCGATCTCTTCAGGCACAAGGGCCTAGCCGTGGTTCGAGTACCGAGGGGCCGCCTAGGGTTTCGAAGGTTGGATGTTTTCGCTGTGGGACCCCGGGTCATGTAGCGAGGGATTGCACGAAAGGGCCGAAAGGTATCTGACTAGACCGGCAAAAGGCCAGGGACAGGCTCATTAATTCGCCGTCGCCTAGTCAAAATCATCGTACGACTCCAGGTGAACGTTTGTCATCCTGTCCTGCCGAATGTTTGCAGATAACGACCGAGAATAAGGGGGTAGCTCCATTTGTCAAGGCCGAGATTAATAATGAGCCAGTGACGGCACTCTTAGATACTGGAAGTGTTGTTTCCTTTGTAAGCGAGAAGTGGTTTGGTCTGCATAAATCTGTGTGTAAATTTCCCGTCGTCCACCCGGTTTCCTTTTCCTGTGTGGCTGCTAATTCTTCTAGAGTTGAAGTCTTGGGAGTTGTGAAGTGTAAGATTCGTGTTGCTAATTTTTCGTGGAAATTTCCGTTGTATGTGGCCAAAGATTTACCGTGTCCTGTAATCTTTGGATCTGATTTTTTCGCTTACTCAGGCTTGGTTTTGGATGTACAGGAAGGGTCCTGCTGGTTCAAATTTTGTCGTGATGTTCGGATTCCTGTATTGCGGTCTAACTCGAGTTCTTCTTTTGCCGTGGTGCCCTCTGAGGACGAAAAGGGCTCCGATCTTAGCCATTTGCCCGAGGATCAGGCCAAGAGCATTAGGGAGTTGTGTGATGCCTTTCCCGAGGTTCTGACGGAAAAATTGGGGATGACTAACTTGTTGGAGTACAAGATAGAGGTCTCAGATTCTATTCCTGTTAGGAGTCCGCCCTATCGTCTTTCTCCCCCAAAAATGCGAGCATTGAAGGAGATCATCGATAACATGTTGCAGGAGGGAATAATTCGGCCTTCCACGTCCGCTTACTCCTCACCCATATTTCTCGTGCCTAAGCCTCAGGGAGGTTACCGTCCAGTTTTGGATTATAGGTCATTGAATAAGAAGGTGATATTGCAATCTGTTCCGCTCCCAGACTTGCATTCCTGTTTTTCGTGGTTCAGAAAGGCTAGGTATTTTACCGTCCTGGATTTAAACCAGGCATATTATCAAATCCCTTTGGCAGAGGAGTCCCGTCATTTGACAGCCTTCGCAACCGACTGGAACCTCTACGAATTTTGTCGATTGCCCTTTGGCATTTCCACTGGCGCTGCGGTGCTTAGTAGGCTTCTAGATCAGTTGTTTTCGGATATTAAATTCAGTTATCTTTATCATTACCTCGACGATGTCGTCATCTATTCGGAAACCTTTGAGGAGCACCTTGACCACCTGCGCGAAGTGTTGTCTAGACTGCGTAACGCTGGCCTGACGGTTAAATTGTCGAAGGTTTCCTTTGCAAAGCCGCAGATGTCCTTTTTAGGCCATATAGTGTCATCTAATGGAGTTTCAGTCGACCAGTCTCGCACCCGGGCCATTGATGAGTTCAGACCCCCACAGGACGTTAAAGGCGTCGCCCGCTTCATCGGGATGGTAAACTTCTTCCGTAAGTTTATCCCTAACCTTGCTAAGCGTGCTGGGCCTCTCAACGCCCTCCGGCGTAAAGGGGTGAAGTTTGAATGGGGTACTTCACAACAAGCAGCCTTCGAGGATCTGAAGTTGGCTATAACTAATGCTCCCATACTTGCGATGCCCGATTTTTCCAAAACCTTCATTGTTCAGACCGATGCTTCAGCCTCGGCGGTTGCAGCTGTCTTAATGCAGGAATCCGACCTGGGCCGGCGACCTGTTGCTTACGCTTCCAGGACCTTGACTCCTCTTGAAAGTAAATATTCAGTCTATGAGTTAGAGGGTTTGGCTGTGTTGTTTGCCCTAGAGAGGTTTCGAATGTATTTAGAACATGTAAAATTCGAGCTTGAAACCGATAACCAAGCGTTGAGCTGGGTCCTGGGTAAACCTAGGAAAACGGGCCGTCTAGCTCGGTGGGCCATAAGAATATCGGCGTTTCAGTTCGATGTACGGCACATTCGAGGCTCGGACAATGTTGTGGCCGATTCGCTTAGCCGCATGTTCACTGGTCAGCCTATTCAGGATCTGAACCGTGTGTTTGGTCTCCTCCCGCCTTAAAGGACTTGGTACCTGTGTTGTGCTCCTAGCGAGCTCATTGAAAATTTACTACCATCATTGTGCGTATTTCTGAATGTCCTAGGCATTGATTGTGTAATAAATGTGTCTCTCCCTGTTCCTCACTTATGGCTCCATGGACAAGGAATTCTTTCCGTCCTGGGGCGTCCCTCCGTATTTGCATTTCTTTCGTATGTCGATCGTCTGCCATGCTCCCTCGCGTGTACTTACCCCCTCCCGGCTTCTCCGAGAGAGGGGCGTGATGACGTTGGTATCGGGACCTACCCCTCCCGGCGAGCCAGTGTGCCTCGCCGGGCGGGGGACCGTCTCACTTACCTGCTGCTCTTGGTGGAGAGCACTACTCTTGGGTCGAACCAAGCACCGTGAGAGGGGCATGGGAGGTAAGATCGACTGGCTTGCTATGTGTTGGTAGGATGATGGGAGGAACTAGGAACTTGTACAGTTATGTAACGCCATGTATCTGGTTGTAATTGATCAGGAACGGCTTGGTGCCGAGATATTTTGTGAAAGTAACGTAAAGTAACCTAAAGTGTTGTACGTTTCTTGTAACATGAAAGAAAGATTCCAGAATGTTCTGGACGGGTAGTTAGGAAGTATGCGTGTCATTGCGAGTTCACTGATAGAAGAGTTTTCCTTACCTTGTAACTGGCGAGCTGTATACTCGTTGTAGCGCTGTAGTGATTAGTAAGACATTTATTTGATACCAAGGTGCGCAGCTTACGTTATGTTAAACCTTTTATTAGAGGAGTGGAATTCCTCTTATATTTTACAAGGATGAGAAATGGAAACGGGTTAAAACCCTTCTTTAGTTATGTTATGTTGGTTTTCGTGCGCTTCCGAATTGGTTTGTTTTACATTGTCTATGAATAAAGTTGTTGTCAAGCTGTTTGAATTGGGACTTGACAAATGGAGCTACCCCCTTATTCTCGGTCGTTATCTGCAAACATTCGGCAGGACAGGATGACAAACGTTCACCTGGAGTCGTACGATGATTTTGACTAGGCGACGGCGAATTAATGAGCCTGTCCCTGGCCTTTTGCCGGTCTAGTCAGATACCTTTCGGCCCTTTCGTGCAATCCCTCGCTACAGTCCTGCATCCTACTGAGTCGATGCCGTGCGCATTGTGTAACCTGCATATCGGTTTGAAATAAACATCAATTATTCGTCCGTGCCGTCTCTGTTTTTTCCCCAACTTTCATCCCTTTCGAACCACTCCTTCTTGGTGTTGCATTTGCTCTGTCAGTCAGTGTATATATATATATATATATATATATATATATATATATATATATTTAAGCCCATGGAGTAGACTATTAATTCCATGAAATGAACATAAATGAATATGGAGACCACTCACAAGTTCTCTCTCTAATTAAAAAAAATACATGCAATTTACATGTCTAACCTAATGTATGTGATCTGCATAATGAATAACCGCGCATTTATTTAAAAAATATTTCATTTTAGTACTTATCATCATGTCGTAACAATCCATGGTTCGGGTCCTGAGGAAGACCCTCATTTTCCCTTTTTAAGTTTCCATGGTGTTGACGTTGGTCACGGGTTCATGTCCGTTGCTACTCCCGCTGAGCGCGTTCATAATCCAATGGTTATCTTCTACACTTATAACAGCTTTTATGAGATTAACACTTGTTGCGTCACTTTAACACAAAAATACAATTATTACACTTTAATGATATTAACACTCGTTGCATCACTTTTAAAAAAAATACAATTATACCGTTCTTGTGGTCACATAACTTCAACCTTTTTTAAATACTATTGTTTGTAGACAATTATATATTCTCGAAGATGTAAACTGTATATTTGCAGTCTGAAACACTAAATAGATCAGCACACTATCAAACCGAGGTTCTGCTTTGGATCCTTCGCGTCAAATGGATACTGTTGTCATCACCGCTATTCTTTTTATAAACTTTCCCCCTCTCATGCAAGAGACAGTGGCTAATCCCCACTATTTATTTTAATTAATAGTTCCACGTGTCGTATGACATCGGTAATACACTCAAACGTGTGACTCAGATTCTTAAGTAGTCTGGTTATGTGCGGAACCTGGATTGTTCGGCCATTTATTTAAAATTAATTACCAAAATAATGCCCCTACAATGTCCTCCATGAGAGTGCTGCGTACAAAGGAAGCGTCCTGACGCTTAGGGTGTTATATAATGCAATATAATGCAACGATTGTTATGTATTGTATTGGTGGAACAATTAACTATACCTTTTGATTAAGTGTATGAACAACAATGTGGGCTTTATAATGACATTTATTTTATGTAATGATATTAGTCTCTTCATGATAAGGTTGGAATCGAACCACTGCATTACTAATATTCAGACACCTTAACCGACTCAACATACAAGAAGCTCGCTAAAGGATTGTTACTGAAGTATGGCCGTTCGACATCGATAGTTAATATCTGTGCCAGAGTTTTCAATACCGGTAATACTTTACACTCTTCTTCATTAGATAGCCTCCACGTGAGGCGGAGGAGGTGAGATCCTCGCTAAGCCCGAGGGGAAATCCAACCCTGGAGGGTAAACAAGGAAGACCATTATGGAGCACGTGACATGCATATTAATTCGACTGTACTTTCTCCATAACTTAGCAACAGCTCAACATAAGAATAGATCATGAGGAAATGACGTGATCTCGTGTGTGGGCTGGGCTCGAGAGGTTGTGGATTCGAATCCCATGCTGACCATCCAAAAAATGGTTTACTTTGGTTTCCCACTTTCACCACCAGGCAAATGCTGGGATGGTGCATTAGTAAATGACCCAGGTCGATTTCTTACCCAATGCTTCCCCCATCCATCCTTAAGGGAAATACGCCAAATCAGAGAGCATCCATTAAACCACCTCTTTTCTTTATTTCTAGCTTTCTTAATCTGCTTACCCTCCAGGGTTGGCTTTTCCCTCAGACTCTGGGAGGGATCCCAACTCTACTGTCTCAGAGTGTGAGACTTTGGGTCAGGGGACCATTATCTCACCTGCTATGCTGAACAGGGACCTTATGGGGGATGGGAAGATTGGAAGGGAAGTGGCCGTGGCCTTAAGCTAGGTAACATCCTGGCATTTGCCTGTAGGAGAAGAAAACCACTTCCAGGATGGCAGCGAAACCCCTTCTACTCAGCTAATCTTTCGAGGCTGAGTGGAACCCGTTGCAGCCGTTGTACCACTTTTCAGATTTCGTGCCAGAGCCGGGAATTGAACCCGGGCCTCCAGGAGTGGCAGCTTATCATGCTAACCCCTACATGACATAGGCGGTCATCCAGTAAAACTAACAGGAAAAAGATATTGATTAATATTGTATCCCTGCCAGACCCGTGGTGTAGGGGTAGCATGCTTGCCTCTTACCCAGAAGCCCAGACCTCAATTCCCAGTGAATTCAGGGCTGGTTCAAGGTCCGCACAGCCTTTGTGATTACAACTGAGGAGCCATCTGAAGGTGAGATGGCGACCCGGGTCTAGGAAGCCAAGAATAACAGCTGAGAGGATTCGTCGTGCTGACCACGCAACACCTCATAACCTGCAGGCCTTCAGGCTTGGTAGGTGAAGGCCCTTTGGAGTTGTTGTTTTTGGTCACAATTAAGCGACTGCAGCTATCAAGCACAGTTACTCTCAGTTTTCATTACTACACTGATGTGGTGAAAGTTCCTTATGGAAGTAATCATGAAAATGGGTCTATTAATAAACTGTGAGGGTGTTTAGGGGAGAGGATATTGGACCCTCACCAGGATTGCTTGCCTCAAGAACTGGAAGAAATCCAAAGGAAAGCAGCTTACTTTGTTCTGGGTGATATCTGACAAAAGAGTAGTGTTATAAAAATGTAGCAAAGTTAGGAGTGGGAACACTTGGGAGAAAGGAGACGAGCTGCTCGACTAAGTGGATTATTATAATTTTGTTAAATACCACGTATTCAATACAATAATAACGTAATAAAAACTTACATATTTATTAAGTTGTTGATATGGTGCATGTTTCGCTCCTTTCTCGTGAGCATCAGCAGCAAATTATCATTTACTTAAGGTTTTATAAGATCATTAATCGATTCTATTGGATTAAATTATGCTTCTAAACCTGATTGACAAACTTTATAATATTTTACAAGTCATATAAGAATAAAATTATATCTTTAAGTTAAAACATATTTGTCTAAAATGTACCTAAGTCAACATTTTATTGACGAAACTCATCTGGTGAACATCCTTTAAAATTATTTTAAAAACCTTTCGAGATCTGGCTAATTGCGTTGATTCAATGTTGCTTGGCTTGTATGATTGTCGTTGAAACTTCCTTAACTATATTAACAACTTTCTACAGTTGGTAATTGCCTATGTTATAAACATTTAACTTGTTCTTGATCAATCAATCAATACTGATCTGCATTTAGGGCAGTCGCCCAGGTGGCAGATTCCCTATCTGTTGCTTTCCTAGCCTTTTCCGAAATGATTACAAAGAAATTGGAAATTTATTGAACATCTCCCTTGGTAAGTTATTCCAATCCCTAACTCCCCTTCCTATAAATGAATATTTGCCCCAGTTTGTCCTCTTGAATTCCAACTTTATCTTCATATTGTGATCTTTCCTACTTTTATAGACGCCATTCAAACCTATTCGTCTACTAATGTCATTCCATGCCATCTCTCCGCTGACAGCTCGGAACATACCACTTACATGTAACTAATCTCATTATTAGACCCGTATTGAACTATGCTATGATATACTAACAATTTGTTGGTTATTTTGATCCACCTTTTCAATACAAATTACAGTTTGTGTTGCTAAGTTGTAATGTTACAACACTAATTTACCGGGACATGTTTCGCTTTTATTCACAAGCATCATCAGCCTATACAATTGCCTCAAGGTTTGTCATTTTTGGTTTGTTGTTACAAATTTCATTACATTGAATGTAAATCTAATTTCAGTGATAACAATATTTAAAACAAGAATAATATACACATTATGACAATATGATCTGCAATGTTAAAATGGATTACCTCTTAATTCTAAAACACATTGACGTCCAAAACACAGTTTTTAATTTGGCTAAACATTGTTTGCAATGATTCAACTATAATTTGGCATTAAAATTTGAGTCATAAATATAAATATAAATATTGGATGTTAATATATAGGAGCCATAGTTTCTGAAGTGTGTTGGTTTCTAGAATACAGTAACATTTCAGTATTGCGAATTATAGTTAAGAATTGTGCTCTCTAAATAATGTTATTTAAAAAGACTGTAGTTTTGCATTATGCGTGATTAGTCATGATGATAATCTAGAATTGAAGTCTTGAGTTCGTTGGAAAATGGCTTCTAGATTTGATGAGGCTTGCTGCTGCAGTTTGGCAATTTGATCAGAGGAAGTATTGACATATTTAATTCTTGTTTGTAGCGACCAGACTCTCCGTTGGAAGTTGATTGTTTTGATGTAAGTTATGGTTAAAAGGGGCTTCAATCCAAATTTTGAGTACTGGTATCTGATTATGTTTCTTTCGATTTATGGAAGAAGCATCCCTTTGTCTGCTGCTACAGAATCTTGTGGGCCTTATTGCGTTACTGTGACTATTGTCTGCTGTGGCTCTACCTCTAACTCTTCCACCTTAGTCTGCTGAGCGATTAATTTATTATTAGCTTCGCTTATTCTTTCGTCTAAACGGACGTTTGTCTGATCCAATTTAAAAGTGAGAGAGTCTATACGATGTGTGACATCGCTAATACTTGAGGTAAAAAGGTCCTTAAGTTCCGCGGCCTGGGCTCTGCCTGATGCTTCATACCCCTCTAATCGTGCATTAATCTGTCCCATATTACTAGTGTGCTGATCTAAAATTGCATTTATTTTGCTGGATTGTTCCTGGTTTTCCGTGTTCATCTGTTCCAGTTTATCAAAACGTTCATTAAGCCGTGTGTTTGCCTGCTCCAATTTCTCGTTCTGTTCGGCCAATAAATGGGCGAACATTGCCTTCACTGCCTTCAAATCCATGTTAAACTGTATTCTTGAGAATTAGTGCCCCCTTGAGATTGAGCTGTTTCGTGAAACCTTGGTTCATTCGACTTATTCCCTAACGAAAGAAGGTGTGTCTTTTGAAAAATACAGGATAATTTATGCCGAAACTAGCTTCACAACAGCTGCGTAACACCTCATAATAATTACTGTGCTTTCTCAGTATACTATACGTAATTCATGGATATCATCCCGATATATAACGAATACAATCTATTTTAGCCCTTCATGAAATAATAATAATAATAAGATTCGCGACTACAGGGGCTCGAGAATTTACCTGTACCTGAAACATGGTATGATCGATAAACATTGAATGCTCTCAGCTTCAAGACAGGCAAGATGCGTTTGCAGACAATTCCCCGTCTTAAACTGACAACATCGCACTGTTCATTTAGAAAACAAGAGTCGTGGGATGAGGCATCCCCTCTCATTCGCGATATATAATCAATTTACGTGGGACATATCCCCTAAACTACCAAGACTTGCTGCACATGCAGTACCTTTAGCCTAGACCCATGACCAGTGGAATTTGAAGAATTCCGTCTAATCATTTTATCCTCACTGTTGGGAAAATCATTTCACTGTTTCCATGAAGTTTCACAACTCCATAAAATTATTGGATCTGCTATAATCTGAGTGATTCCCGCGCATATTTCCACTTAACCTGGACGCGCGATATTTCATTCTTCTCCCTATAGTTATTATTTAAATTTAATTTACCTTATCACTCATTTAAATAACATGTATTCCTCTGTCCTAACAAAAATCGAATATACGGAATAAATTCAGTGTTCCATTCGTTCAGTTCTGACCGTGCCAGTTTGGCAATACTACTTTACTAGGTTCTCCTTCAATAGTAGCGGTGTTCGAACTTGTGCCTAATATTTGGCTATGTCATATTTTCTATCGTCATAAGGGCATTACAGGATTTGCCACAAACAAAAATACAACACGTGCGAGGTGTCAAACTCGATTTCGCAACTTAGGTATAAATCTGCCCATAAATAACACTGCACCACGTGTCGGGCGCCACACCTGATGTAACCTTTCGTGGTATCAGTGCATCAATAGACCATAATATTCCCGTAACATGACGTTAAAAATGGAACACCTTGGATGAGGCCTTCGACCGGGCGCGGCGCCGAAGACCCCTTCTCCCCTACTAGCGTTACAATGCACTAGCTGAGCCGGTAGAGACATACGGGTCGCAGTCTGTCCTTACTGGGCAGTGATCTAATAGTTTACAGTAGGGGAATCATAATAATGAGAGGAATACTATTTACCTATGAAATGAGAAGAATGAATTACGTTTCCTTTTAAAAAAAATTTAATGCCTGAGAAAACACGTAGATAATTTATACATGGATATGCCACCATATTAAACCTATAAATTAGACACCGTAAATTTCCTTGAGTGTGTAACTGTCCTCTCTAGTCCTTTCCCTAGAATTGCAATTCACTCTGAAGATATTCAAACCCATTATGCACTAGTACCGTTGTACACAGAAATAATTGGATGATGGTGTATCTTGTATTACTCGCCTTATTTACATTATTACACTATATATTCAAATACCAAGTCGTCGTCCTATTTGCGAGAATTAACCTTAGCTATCGAATGAACCAGGTGAGACGTATTTGATATATGAGCTTGTCTAAAATATCTGAAAGTCGTCTCACTTATTAGAAAGAAAAACACCTATCTCGCTATCTCATGAAATAAACAAATAATGCACATCGTATGTTCCAAGGGGATGTCACTTAAATATATGTATACACGAATTGGACACTTGGACAACGATGGTCCCTAAGGGAATCATATTTAGCGAAACAGAAAACAACACAGTATTCAAATACATATCACACCTGTGGATAGAAGACAACAGATACACTCGACATTCACAATATAAATCACGGACCGGGGCATCCGCCCGTAGCTGGTGGCAGCAGCATAACTGCCTCTGGTGCTGATGAGACATGAACTCATGTCCCGTGACAATTGTGAAGTGTGACTTCCACTCTGAAAATCCCTAGTCGTTTTAATTAACATAAAGAAATGGGGGAATTCTCTCATTTATTGGAATAGTAGGTCTAACCAACGGTGTTTATTTCTGACTGGTTGCATGTAATATCGATGCCGGAGAGAAGGAGAACGAGCCCTCTAACACTAAGTTCCTCTCACAGCGGCGATAGTATTTCACATCCCTCCTTACCTGGCCGGACTTTAAATCTCACCGGCCAGCTGTTTACACTGTCCTCACCCTGCGCTTTCACTTTCAACACAAGGGAACTCGGTCCCGTTATCTAGCCACCTCGGCATTTCGCTTTAAAATATCATTATTCCTTTGATGCCACACGCATCAATTAAACACATCGGCTTGCATCTAGCCTAGTTTATACCATTAGCACGGGATAAACAACCTTACGCATAATTTGCTTATATTTCATCAACACCGCATTCGATCTATTCCTTATCAGCTAGAGTAGCTCGATCGCACTTCTCGGCATAACCAATACACGCATATTATGGAAGAAAGAAAGGCCCTAGCATTCGGGACAAAGTGTGTTAACACTCGCGTTCTAAATAAATTCACACATTATCACACTTCACTTGTCATATCGAGGTTTCTTCTTCACCATACTTAATTTACACAAGGGGTGACCTAACACATTACGTGAAGCATCTACTACAGAAAACCTTGAAATTTCTAGATGACTCATAATACTCGTATCTTTTTATCAATGGTACATGGAGTGATTTTCAAGAATATTAAAGAATCCCTTTTAATTCCCATAGTGCTCCACGGTAAATCAAATCTAGGGTCTTAAATTATCATGGATGAATTCCCATATTAAATAAAGAAATACGGTCCCCGACCGTGAAGAAACAAACACTAGCCCTATCAATAACTACTACCATCCCTTTGAGAACAACGAAATCCTACCCTACATTTCTAAAGAATCTGCATGCATTAAATATTTACATTTTTACAGGAAATAGACTTTCAAATATTTTCACAATACTCATCTGCCTGGATCACCCCACAGCTCACCCAAGAAGGCACATCTAGTCGTTTAGTCGTCCATTACGACTGCATCAGCAACCTGGAGTCCGGTGTTCGGCTGCCGCTGGGTGGATGGCATGATGTCTTGACTCCCCGTACACTGTAGGCAGTCCTTGAGGTTCCACGGCGTCTTGATTAAGTACGGGCCTCCCGTCGGTTCTCTTCTTCCTCGGAGACTGACGTCACTGGCACACAACACAATGAGGGAATCCGACTTAATTACAATTGTGATAATTGGCAACACATTATAATTTCTATGATCAGAGAGACTCATAGACTCGAGTCCTCTAACCAAGCACCGGTAATGTTTGTAAACCGTTGCTTTCCCTAGTGGCTGTCTATTCTACTATCGGCAGTTTAGGCCCTAATTATCACGTTCACACTTTCACTGTTATTAGAAGTCCCAAAGCTACCCTTACGAACGTGGTTTGACCTTTGAGCACTAGTTTATATGGGAGTACAGATTAGCTACTACGTCTGGGATTCCTTTTTTTACCGATATCGCCGTGAGTTTACGCGTCGCCACTGAGCCGCACTTTCTCCTACACCTGATCATTCATCATTATATGGTTACTGGATCTCCCATGTTATTTCTTCGGCAGTTAATACACTCGTGAATTTACTTACACGATTTCACAGCCTACTAGCGTTTGATTTACGTTCTCTTTACTAATATATTCGTACACATAAGCACTCTGCATATCATATGGCCGTCATGGTTAGGGTTAAATACCGCACTCTGTTAGTATCAGTAAACCTTCACTCCACTGTTACATAATCATATCACTGATAGAACTTCAGCTACATAAACACTATTCAAATGATTATTGACTGGTCACACTTTGTAGCACTGAAGCAAAGAATATTGAAGAGTCACTCACATTAGGTACCATCTCACTATGCCACTGGCAGAATAGAACAAGATGCTTGCCTCAGTTCGCACCCCCTTTTATCATGAAACGTGTCAGACTCGAGAGAGAGGGTAAGACTCCTCCTACCTGCAGAAATCGGTCCGGTGGCACGTGGTTTCCAGGATCGATCAATGCATCAAATTAAAGCTCAATTGCGCGAGTTTCTACTGATCGATTGTCATTTTGATCGCTTCACGCATTTTGCTTTAATCTCGAAAGCGTCCTTTGATATTCCAGTGAGGGAGGGGCTTGCAATTTGGCGGTTCCGTGGCTTCGGTCTCCCTGACAGCTTTCTCCAGATGGTGAACACCTGTGGGATGTCCACAAACTGCGTAGATTATCCCATTAGAATCATGTAAAGGACTTCTTGGTGTCAAAATTTTCTATAAAATTCGCCGCCTTTAATGAACCTTGAGTCATGAAAATCTGCCTTGTAGTATGCGAGTTATGTTAACTTCTCTCCTGAAAACAATTGAAGACAGGTTTCTGGCAGCGGTGTTTCCGCGGGAAAAGGAGCGAAAAAGTGATATTTGCCAATGGTGGGCACGACCTCCGTGACCTACTTGGTGTGGGAGTGTTTCTTTCTCTGTCGCGCCTGAGTGAGAGCGCTTCTGGCCGGAGGCGAAAATATGTCTCGGTACAGTACTTACGCGCAAAGAGAGTTTGGTGCGTGGGGCTAACAGCTCGCCACTCGCACCCCGTGGAGGGTGAACGTGCGCTGACTTGGGCGCTAATTAACGTATGAGCGGCGGAATGCCACAATATAGTCTTGATGATGTGATGAACGGTCACAATATGATAGTAGGGAGAGGGTAAACCCGGTGCCGGCATATAGCCTACGCCTGTCGAATAGCACCAAGGGGTCTGCTCAAGGCTTAACGTCCCCATCCGACGGACGAATCACCATCAGCAGCGTCATATGCCCTCAGTCCATATGAGCACTCCGGAGAGGTTTTGGCACGCAATCTAGTGATTAGAAATTGTATACCACCACCTCCGCTACCCTGCCGGCCAACATTCTGATGGTGAAAATGTTTTCGACCAACGGGACTCGAACCCGCTAACGTCGGTGTCAGACTGTTTAGACTTCAGCGCCTTAACGATCATGGCCACCAGGCGGGCTAGATATCTTTTCACGCGTAAGGATTAAAATCTGTAACTGAAAAGACACTGTCTTGATTTCATACAGTGTCTAGGCTGCCAGGGAAAACAAGTACATTGACTTGTACTCTTCTCCCATATTAACATGTTCAATAGCCTTTAGTATATCCCCAGAAATCTGATCAATTCCAGCCGCTTTTCTAGTTTTCAACTTTTGTATCTTATTGTAAATGTCATTGTTATCATACGTAAATTTTATTACGTTTTTGGCCTTAGTCTCCTCCTCTATCTCGACATTATCCTTGTAACCAACAATCTTTACATACTGCTGACTGAATACTTCTGCCTTTTGAAGATCCTCACATACACACTCCCCTTGTTCATTAATTATTCCTGGAATGTCCTTCTTGGAACCTGTTTCTGCCTTAAAATACCTATACATACCCTTCCATTTTTCACTAAAATTTTTATGACTGCCAATTATACTTGCCATCATGTTATCCTTAGCTGCCTTCTTTGCTAGATTCAATTTTCTAGTAAGTTCCTTCAATTTCTCCTTACTTCCACAGCCATTTCTAACTCTATTTCTTTCCAGTCTGCACCTCCTTCTTAGTCTCTTTATTTCTCTATTATAATAAGGTGGGTCTTTACCATTCCTTACCACCCTTAAAGGTACAAACCTGTTTTCGCATTCCTCAACAATTTCTTTAAACCCATCCCAGAGTCTGTTTACATTTTTCTTTACCGTTTTCCACCGATCATAGTTACTTTTTAGAAACTGCCTCATACCTGCTTTATCAGCCATATGGTACTGCCTAACAGTCCTACTTTTAAGACCTTCCTTTCTATCACATTTATTTTTAACTACCACAAAAACAGCTTCATGATCACTAATACCATCTATTACTTCAGTTTCCCTATAGAGCTCATCTGGTTTTATCAGCACCACATCCAAAATATTTTTCCCTCTGGTTGGTTCCATCACTTTCTGAATCAGCTCTCCTTCCCATATTAACTTACTTGCCATTTGTTGGTCATGCTTCCTGTCGTTCGCATTTCCTTCCCAATTGACATCTAGCAAATTCAGATCTCCCGTTACAATCACATTTCTTTCCATGTCGTTTCCCACATAGCTGACTATCCTATCAAATAATTCCGAATCCGCATCAGTGCTACCCTTTCCCGATCTGTACACTCCAAATATATCAAGTTGCCTATTATCTTTAGAAATGAGCCTTACACCTAGAATTTCATGTGTCTCATCTTTAACTTTTTCGTAGCTTACAAATTCTTCTTTCACGAGAATGAAAACTCCCCCTCCCACCTTTCCTATCCTATCTCTACGATACACACTCCAGTGCCGTGAGAAAATTTCTGCATCCATTATATCATTTCTCAGCCATGATTCAACTCCTATTACAATATCTGGTAAATATATATCTATTAAATTACTTAATTCTATTCCTTTCTTTACAATACTTCTACAGTTCAACACTAACAATTTTATGTCATCCCTTCTTGATTTCCAGTTCCCTGTTCCCTTATCACCGCTCCCTAGGCCATCCCGTTTCCCTGAATGTACCTCCCTATTACCCTTCCAAACAAATTTCCTAACTTATACGTACCACTGCGGTTTAAATGAAGGCCATCCGAGCGCAGATCCCTATCTCCTACCCACCCATTAGGATCTAGAAATTTCACTCCCAGTTTCCCACATACCCACTCCATAGTCTCATTTAAATCCCCAATCACCCTCCAGTCAGTATCCCTCCTACACAGTATTCCACTAATAACAATCTCCGCTTTCTTAAACTTCACCCGTGCTGCATTTACCAGATCCCACACATCTCCAACTATGTTGGTACTTATATCAGCTTGCCTTACGTTGTTGGTACCAACGTGAAACACTACCACCTTCTCCTTCCCCTCCTCCCTCTCTTCTACTTTCCTCAACATCTGCCTCAACCTAATTCCTGGATAACATTCTACCCTGGTTCCCTTTCCTCCACACACTTTCCCCACATGTCTAACGATGGAATCCCCCATGACCAGAGCCTCAACCCTACCCACCTCATTTGATCCCCTCCCCTCCTGGTCAGCCCTATCTTTCCTGATAGCTGCAGAAGCTACTTCCTCCTCCCTTTTCTCCCTCCCATGACCCTGTTCCACCTGTCTTTTCCTATCCTCTACTCTACATTTCCCTTTCCTACCTTTTCCCTTCCTCCTACTTCCACGCATCTCAGCAACAGTTCCCTGTCCCTCATCTTCCCTCTGTTGTTCTACCTGGAGTGACTCGTACCAATTTCGCACAGACACCTGTCCTGAATTCTGATCCTGAATAGAGCCCTTAGCCTGCAATCTCCTTCCCTTAGAACATTAGACCACCTGTCTTCTACAACTCCTCCCTTTCCTTCCCCTCCCTCTTGTACACCTACTGTAACCTGTACATTGTTTGAGGGAGTCCTATCTTCCTTCCTGTCTTCTGTGAGAATCCTAATTATCTCCCTCAAACTTTCCAACTCCTCCCTCATACCCCTCAATGCCTCACCACATTTGTACAAAATGTATTGGCATTAGTCTTATGTTGTCAATACGAGAATATTGTTTATGAACAAACTTGTTGGTGAATGTGAGGTAGAATTTGAATGGTTCTCATATGTTCCAAATTGGGCTTGTTTGTATATCTGTAATGAAAGATAGAAAATACATGTTTATGGTTTAGATTATAATTCTGTATATCAAAAGAATTGTCACTTACTTTTCTTCCTGCTGTGTAACTGTCTAGTGTTACTGCTAGCCTCTTGAGAACTACTTGTTGTTCTGTTTGCACTCCTTGTATTATATGAGTAGGTGTGGATGAGTTTACGTGAGTGGGAAGGGCTGCAGTAGATCCTTGCATGCCCAAACTATTGACATATGGTGTCTGATGTCGACACAACCATCAACAGTCATTGTTACATTCCCCTGATCATGCAACCTCCCACACAGCTCATGTTACCAGGTGCATCATTTAGAAACTACTGTGGCCAGCTCGATCTCCTGAGCTCTCTCCCCCAAATCCTCCGAACTGGAAGACCTACAGACATACATTCAATGCACAACGGCACATCATGAAAGGGTGCACAAGTATGAAGTAGTACTTGGTGCTCATTTATAACATTATTTGTAGTACCTCCCTGGTTCGCCCAACTTTTTAATCACCCTGTATATATACATTTTTTTTCAAAAAAGGTGATGGTACTCACCTAAACATTTCATAAACTACGATCCTTTCTTCATCTCCAGATGTGTTCGCACTTTGTAAAAGTGGAGTGTTTTCCTTGCAGCTGCCAGAGATCAGCACGTGCCCTGTCCGAGACTTGTGAAAGGGGATCCAATTATTTTTATAAATACAAGTGCAAAGGTTGTTTGTATTTGAATTGTGTCAATATCAGGTTCTTCTGCAAAAACCATCTTTGTATTCACTGGAAGGTAGGAAGCAGTCTAGGTACTTACAAAAACCAAGAATAGCCTCTCGTTAGTTTACTGCAAAGGTGACATGTTTCTGCGTTTTCTGTCCGGTGATGCTAGTCTTAACACAAACAGGAGTCTTCTTTCTAAGGATTACTTAAGGCCCTGATAAAAGTTGCCTGTGTGCCTTGTTTGTTTTATTATGAACATCATGCTGTAATATGGGCCAGAATTAAAAATTCCTTTCTTCCTGCTCCTTATCTTCTTGTCAGCTTTGTATTTAATTCCTACAATTACAAACTTAATCCACTCTGTTCTCATGAAATGAAGATACAGGAATGTGTATATCAGTACAAAGACAGGTTATTATTAGACACTGGATCTTAAAGTTTTTCCCCTTAAGATCCTATGATATTTACGGAAAGTTGCCGGGAAAACTCGAAGAGACCATATTAGAAACACCACAGTAAGAGATGAGCTTCACCAGAAGCCAATAATGGACGTCATTGAGAGGAGAGGATTGGGCTGGATTGGTCACCTAGAAAGAATGGAAGATGAAAGGAAAGCGAAGCAGGTGTGGCGAGCCAGACCAGCAGGAAGAAGAACACGAGAGAGGCCACGGATTGAATGGGAGGAGTACATCTTTGAACTGATCGGGAAGCGAGGAAAGACCCTGGGCGAGGTTCAGAGAATGGCGCACGATAGAAGAAAGTTTAGTAAATGGCTGAAATGTCCCCCAACGCCTAACGGCACAAAGGGGAAGAAGAAGAAGAAGATTGTATGAGGCCTACTGTGACAATTGTCCATATTATGTAGCTACTGTCACATGACACCTGCTTGTGCCTATAAGAAAACATTTTACTTTACATTGTATTTATTTCAGTAAAATAATGATACTTGCTTTACATCCCACTAACTAGTTTTATGGTTTTTGGAGATGCTGAGGTGCCAGAATTTTGTCCCACAGGAGTTAATTTACATGCCAGTAAATCTACCGACACAACAGTGACGTATTTGAGCACCTTTAAATACCACCGGGTTGAGCCAGGATCGAACCTGCCAAGTTGGGGTCAGAAGGCCACCAGCTCAACTGTTTGAGCCATTCAGCCCGGCTAAAAGAACAGTAATATTCAGGGTAGCAAGCAGCTGAGACGGCGGGTGTGCAGTTCCTTCAGTAAAGGAAGTCAGGTACTAGAGTTGTTGTTTTTAGAGAAAAGTGGGCACAGACTGTATTGCATCAGAAGATGACTCGCAGTGCAGAGAAGAAACTACCACTCACTCTCACTGAATCAGTGTCTATGTTTAAAAAAGCAGAGTGTCAGCTTAAAAGTGCTACAGATAAAGTCTTAGAATTTGTTTTAAAGAAACTGCAAATGGTGCTTGACAAAAATCGAGGGTGTTCATCTTTACACAAAAATACTAAGTTGCTGTTATTATTATCATGGCCTATTTCCCCTTCTGATGCACTATTATTGAGCATGCCACACACATTCCTGATCACACAAAAAACTGACTTCAGTTGTCGTTAGAGGATTATGCAAGTTTTTGTTGTATGATCAAATTGCACATTGTCTCACATGTGATCTCCAAGATTAAGTGATGTATAGGATAAACTACATTTGGTCCTCAAATATAGAATCTTGAAATATGTAAAGCTTCCTTTTTCCAGTGTACTGTATACATCAACTGAATGTCACATTACCTTTCTTTGATCTTGTTCTGCATTGCTTCACGTTTGGCACTTACCTTTTTAGTTTGAGTTCATATATTTTCTTTACATCTGTGCTCCTGCCTGGTTATACCACCAATATTCACCAATATTCATCGATCGGTTTCTTCAAGCTTAAATCATTTGAATTATGTTGGATGTCCGTTACATGTGCTGTGATGTTTACTCTGCATCTTGGTAACCACTGTGCCTTTTGCTTGATCTGTGTAATCTCAGTTGTCGTTTACCCCGCCTACGCCGTGCTGTTGTCTCCTCCCACTCCACACTCTTACTTTGCAACACATTGCAGAAGGACTTACATCTAATTTGGCAGCTCGCCATGGCTGAAACTCACAGCTCCACCTTTAACCACACTCTCGCCGAATGGCAAACATCATGTGACCTTCACTCGTCTGCTGTCTTCATAATTCCTGGGCTTGCCACGATATACCAGCAGGTGACTACAATCTTCTACTTTCTCCATTGAGCAGAGATTTTATCATTTATTTTTAACTTATTGCAAGATTTGTGATTAACAAATCATGAAATTTATTTGCCAGATCGCAGCAGTGTTATGCCCTAACTCTGAAGCAGAAAACTGCAATGAACTTTGCTTAGCTAGCAGCGTTCACGTTTCTGTAACTAGCTCTGTGGCTTCTGAAACAGGCCACCCTGAACGCATAAACAAATAAAGAAACAATAAAAATGCAGAGGAAAAGCTGCTATATGCCATGGACTAGAACAGACCGTCAGAATTTTGGCCCGCTTGTCCTTGCCAACATTTACAAAAATCACTGAAATTATTCATCTACTAATGTCATTCCAGTCAAATTCTCCTGAGCAGGTCATCTCCTTACTCCCAAGTCTTCCTAGACAAAGGTTTTCAACACTTATCCAACACAAGTGATAATTCTCATGTTTGGTCCATATTGAGTTTGATGTTTATCAAGAGTATTACAAAAGTGTTTATTCAGTTCCAGTAGTTAACATTTACATAATGTTGTAAAGTCTTATTTAGTACATGTTCTGCCCTCCTTCAGGGCCATCATCAGCCTTTGCTCAAACCTTTTAATCACTGGTCAGGATGCTGAACAAACCTTATATATCAACAAAGATTTAAAATTCTTATTATTTCGTACTTGTATAATTCCTTAGAATTGACACAATAAAAACATCTGAACATGTGGTTGGTTATAACATCATCCGCACCTGTGATCCCAGATCTTTACTCGTATCGGCGTCTGCCTTGCAATGTCTTCAGAAGTAATAGAGGGTTTGTTTCTACAAGTAGAGACACTCAAAACATTTTTTACACATCTAATACACTTAGTTTTTACAAAAACTTTAGTTTATTATCCACCTGATCAATAGGGTACAGTTTAGTTTCAACTGTACATAGTAGTCATCCTCAGGTATTAATCATAAGATTAGCATTACGATATAGTGCCGTCATAAACAAAAGGGGACGACTTAAACCTCCTCAGTTAAGATAACAAATACAAAGACATAAAGTACACATTAAAAGTCCACACATTACACTAGTGTATTTTAACCAGGAGGTTTATGGCCCCGCCATTTTTCGTTTATAACGTCACTACGCCGTAATGCTAATTTTATGATTAATAGTTGAGGATGACTGGTATTGATTATGTCATATCCAACAATATGGGCCTAACCATGAAAAGTATTGCGTGTATATCAAACAAATCTTGATATGCGCACCATCAATGGTTGAAACTGTATTCCACCTTTGTTGCACTGCAAATGTAGCTGCTGTCTCTAAAAGTGAAAAGTGCATTTAACATGTGAATTTTTAATTAAGTAACTGACCCACCATACAGCAAGGCAGTTCCGTGTCTGTTGTACGCGCATGCACAGACACAGACACAGAGAGTGGAAGCGAGTACCGCACTCTGCCCATTTCAAAGTCTTGTAGCGGGCAATGTGTTAAGTGAGGAGGTGCGTACATCGTCTGCTCTGCTCAGGTGGTGATCATGTTTCCCGCATACGTATCAATCAGGAAATGGCACAGAAGCCTTCAGGAATTTGTCTGATAGCTTTCGATTTTGGGCCACAACACCAAGCGCGCTAACGTGGGAGTGCAAGAAAGATTGGGCATCTGTCACACCACTAACGATGCGCATATTCAGAAGTATTTGGTATGTAAAGGAACATTGGAGTTTCTCTACTTGCAGAACCAACCCAGCAATGATTATCTCTCCTATTTCTCAAGATGTTAATTTTTATTTGATCATAAGAAAAAATAAAGATCCAATAATTCTGTACTGTGTGACCCGCTTCTTAATCTTTGCACATCACCTACTCTAATTCCCTCAGTTCTTTCTATAAATGTAGCCACAATTTAACCACAGTCTAACAGCCCACATTTTCATCACTAATCCCCCAAGATTTAGCTTTGGAGAGATCACTAGTCATACAGCTCTTTTTATCTCCTGAAACAAAAATATTACTTGCTGGAATCCTACAAGCTGAGCCTCATTGGTATAACTAACTGTCTTCTATCAAACCTGTTGGTAATGTAATCAGAAAGAACGCCTTCCCAGTGCTTACAAACAGCATATGTCAAGCTTTATGTTAATCGTCCTTCCACTTATACACTGGGGCTGCCATTGAAACTCTCCGTTCATTTCGTATCGCTCCTTCATGTGAACAGTAATGAAATAAGTATTTTAGATACGTCGCTATATTCCAACCTCTAGCCTTTAATATATTCCCAGAAATCAGCAATCCCAGCTGCCATTTTCAAGCTTTCAAATTTTGTATCTCTCTGTAAATGTCTTTATTATCATAGGTACATTTCAGTAATTCACCCCTACCTGGTGTTTACTGAATGTGCCTGCCCTTCCTCGTATGGCTGCCAGTTATGTTTGTCCTCATGTTAGTCTCTCCTTACTTCCACGGCCATTCCAAACATTAATTTCTTTCCAATCTGCACCTACTTCTTAATCTCTTTATTTCCCTGTTATAATATAATGGGTCCCTTCCACTTTTAAAGCTACAGACCTCTTTTCACAATCCTCACTGTTCACGGA
Source organism: Anabrus simplex (assembly GCF_040414725.1). Taxonomy (NCBI): domain Eukaryota; kingdom Metazoa; phylum Arthropoda; class Insecta; order Orthoptera; family Tettigoniidae; genus Anabrus; species Anabrus simplex. Next base: position 349,507,459 of record NC_090270.1, read on the forward strand.
GGTAGGTAATCTGAGCGATGTAAGGCAAGTAGTCAGCTGTGTATTGACAAAATGTAGATTATGGGTGCATGGGTGATGAATCATTTTCAAAAAGTGATATGAGTAGACAGTGGTAGTAGTGGACAGTTGAATTACATGGTAAACTTCTCACCGGTTCATTATTTCCTTCGTGCATATTGATTTGAGTTGATAGCAAGAAAACACCAGGCTTCTTACTAACAAGTGACTTTGAACAATGAATGCTCAAGGGATAGGTACTTCTATATTATTGGCATGCTCCTTAATAATATAAACTTTGTTAGTTGCTGCTAAAATTATGTTTAGCAATAGGAAGGTTTCAAATTGCATTTACTTATTATAAACTACACACCTGCTTGATGTTGATTATTAAAGCATAACAATCACTTTTAGAACTCTTCCAAATAACAGGATTACAAATACTGATTTTTGTTCTACACCCTGCAGGCTACTGTTGTGACGTATGGAAGTGCAGCAGAAGTCCTCTCCCTGGGATCAAACCTGTCAACTTGAGCTCAGATGCCTAGGGCTCTGCCCTCCAAGTCTCTCAGCCAACCTTTAAGTTCTTCATATTAGGAGAAATATTAAAAGTTCTAAATAAAAGAAAATATAGAAATTCAAGTAAAGGTGTGGAATAAGCCAACACTCTGTCACAAAAGAAAATGACTTGTAATTTATCAGCAACATCCTGAAGCCACGTATCGAGTGCATTGTCTGAGGCCATGCTGCTGAATGAAGACTGCCGTTCATGAACTTGGCGCAGATCGAGCGGAGCAAAGGAAACTCAGTGTGCTGTGCATGATCAGCTGTTTCTTTCATTGTAAGTTTTCTAGCTCTCATACAGCATGGAACAGAAAAAGTGGTACGTTTGAAGATGAATTCAAGATGGCATTTTTACTGGAGACATGAATGAAGAAACCTGACATGACTGCTTGCTGTGCAGTTCTTCTCTATTATCACTAACTTACCAAGTCGATTAATTTGACTTTATGACCAACAAAAACGCTTCCAACAACACTCTGGATACCATGTCTGATTTAAGTGGACAGGAAAAATTGTCCATCTTTAAGACAGCTAAGAACTGCAAAACCAAACGTCTAACCTGACATACTTGTTTTGTCTATCCAACATCATAATGCATAATGAACAACATATTCAAGTAGAGAATTCAATCGATAATCTTCCCTCCCTCTGTAATTCCCTTGGTAATGTTCTTCAAGACCTGACATTACTATTTCATTGTTCTCCATACGTTTATCTATGGAATTGCAAAGTGGATGTGCAAATTTGTTGTTTGTTCATGTTTCAGTCTTTACAGTTCTACGAATGTTGATTTTCTTAAAATGCTAAAATCAGAGTATAGAATACCGGAAGCATTTTCAACCACTCGATGTGGTCATAACAATCTATTATTAAACACTTTTTACATAGAGTTTGTTGCAAGTTGTTTCAGGGTGCACTCATTTATTGCAAATGCTCTGTCTCACAAGTTATAGTAGAAACATTCACTGGGGAGGAATGTTCAATGACTTCTCTTTCAGTTTCTCACATAATTATGTATTTTGGAAGATACCAGCATCAGATATTCTGCTGTGACAGCCAACATGACTTATAAGACAACACTTTCAAAAAGCTTGCAGTTATAATATTCAGTGTCAGAGTTCATAACATTGTGCATCAATTGCACTTACAGCATGCATGAAGTACAAATTTGTATAGGTTCAGGTGCAATAATTAGCCCTTTCTCCTGAATTTGCAACTAAAAGTATTAGTCTTTCACTATGTCAAAAGGCCAAATGTAATGCTGAGGACACTATAACGTACCTGTTAAGAGGAGCATTTCCACTGCCTCTGGTGAACAAACCTCCGCTCACTCCCGTAAACATACTAGCAAGTAACCAGGACCCTGTCCAAAAGTTCGCAAAACAGGAAGCTGGTTACAGACTGCATTGTCAGAGTTACTTATGTATGGACTTCTACATTCTCATTTTGTAAGTTTGTTAATGTTTGTGACTTTGTGAATTAATAAAACATTAACAAACTTACATAACAAGTCATGAATCTCATTATAAAACCGTATTGGATTTCAGAATAAGAAGTTATTATATTAATAAAAACCACCTTTCCAAAACACAATAGTCCTTTATATTTAGGATAAAACCATTAATAGATATTACAAGTGGGGCATGTTTCGCTCAATCTTAGTGAGCATCATCAGGTAAAGATAACTTAATCCATGGTGGGTCAGGGCCCTGATCCTGGTATGTATAATGAAGAAACCTCTAATATTACATTGATAAATTACGAATTTTAACAATTTAAAAATAACCAATAAGATTATATTATGTCTATTAAAACAAATATTGATCTTTAAAATTGCTTAAAATGTGAGTGGAATGAATGACATGAAAATGTTACTATAATATGTAGTGATTGATTGTTCGTATAAAACAATGACCATAATGGCCATAATGGCATTAGAGTGCTTCTTCACACGAGGGTGAGCTCTTGTTGTTCCATAAAATAAACATGGTGAGGAATGCTAAAGTCACATATATTGGTTAAAAAGCGAATGCACTGATGGATAAAACGTCATCTGGATCGGCGTAAATAACCTTATGGGACTCCGTCGCGTTGTGTTTCAAACATTATTGGGGCTTCAAATGGAGAACTACTGATCTTGTAGGTGAAAAAGCATAAATCGGGTGTATCCTGTAAAAAAGAAGAACAGTATGTGTGTCAGTTGCTGGAATTTAAAGGCTGTACTACTGTAAGGGAATAATATATAGACTCAGATGCACACAGTGCAATTTTTCTTATATAGGACAAACTGGCCGTAGCTTTAGAATAAGGTATTTAGAACATAATAATGCCTTGAAGCACAAAATCCATTCCACCGTGAGTATTCATATGAGGGACACAGGGCATAATTTCAGTACTATCGATCAAGATATAAAAATACTCAAATACGTAAATAAAAGCAGTCTAATGACCGGGTATGAAAATGCTTACTCTTCCTTGGACCACTACTTTCGTAAAAATAGTAATTTAAATGATGTCTGGGACATTAATAGCCCCATAATTGAGTAAATCCCCAATCTAATTGCTAACTTTGGAATCAATGCTAAAAATTTCATGAAGATTTTCCATTATAAACATGCCTTCAATCTTCCTGTAGTAACAACAGCAAGAGTAGCCACCCTACAACGCCTCCTAGCACTGCATCCCCTCCATTGGCCGACAACTCGCGTAATGTCTCGCCTTCCTTCCCCGCCTCTACGATTGCATTCGTACAACACACGTAGCAGAAAGTCAGTGACCATCAAACCTCTGTAAAAAACCAAGGGACTAATCTCCCCTCAATTAACACTCGGGTAAGGGCAAGGAAGTCCCACAAGGTTATTTACGCCGATCCAGTGCAGTTCGTTTTTCAACCAATGTATGTGACTTTAGCATTCCTCACCATCTTTATTTTATGGAACAACAAGAGCTCACCCTTATGTGAATAACTGTTTTCAATCACTATGGTCATTGTTTTATATGAACAATCAATCACTACATATTAAAGTAACATTTTCATGTCATTCATTCCACTCACATTTTAAGCAATTTTAAAGATCAATATTTGTTTTAATAGACATAATATAATCTTATTGGTTATTTTTAAATTGTTAAAATTCGTATTTTATCAATGTAATATTAGAGGTTTCTTCATTATACATACTGGGATCAGGGCCCTGACCCACCATGGATTAAGTTATCTTTACCTGATGATGCTCACTAAGATTGAGCGAAACATGCCCCACTTGTAATTTCTATTAATGGTTTTATCCTAAATATAAAGAACTATTGTGTTTTGAAAAGGTGGTTTTTATTAATATAATAACTTCTTAAACTTACATAATGTAAACCAATTGGTACACAACAGATACACACATTTTAAAAGACATTTGATAGAACATGAGAATGTTCTTCAAAAATGAATCTAGTACTTTTACTTATAATTTTTAATTTATTACATACAGTAGAGTCTCGCTCAACCGACCTTCGCTTATCCGACACTCCGTGTTATTCGACACTGGTAGTCTTAATTTGAACTTTAGGTGGATGCAATTCTGGGACACGGGGTGTGGAGGGTGCGACTGTGGGACTAGCACTGGCAGTCATGCGGTAGGACTGTTCAATGTAGTATTGGTTGGGTGCGGATGTTATAGTTTTCATATCCTCTGTGAGTATGGCGAGTAAACTTAAGAAAGTGATTGTTTTTGTGGAAGACAAGTAGAGTGGGTTAAAGAGACTGGACAAAGGGGAAACTCTCCAAAAAGTGGCTTCAGATTATGCTGTTGGACGTGTTACAGTGGGAGACTGGAAACAACGAGGGAATAAATTGAAAAGTGGTGCTATATCAGAGCAACAAGTGATGCACTGAAAATTAGAAAAAACAATGAAAAATGTGAGTATGAAAAAGTAAGTGAAGCACTATTTCTTTGGTTCACTAGAAACCAGGAAAAGGGCTTGTCAATATCTGGCCTCGTTCTGCAAGAAATGGCAGTGTATATCCAGAAGGAGTTTAATAAAGGGACCCTAATTTTACTGCCAGTGCTGGGTGGCTTGATCGGTGGAAAAAACGGTACGCATTGGGCAGCTTAATATCTGTGGAGAAAAACTGTCAGATAAATCCGATGAGGTTATGAAATTTAAAAGACAATTTCAAGAAATAATTCTTGCTGAAGGATTATCCGGTGATCAGATTTTTAATTGTGATGAGACTGGGCTGAATTTCAAGATGCTGACATCAAAACTCTTGCAGCCCAAGCCAAGACGTCTGCACCTGGCTACAGACATAGTAAGAAAAGAGTACTGCATCTACTGTACAATTGAATTAATAAGTCAATAAATAGAGTCCCGTAAAACATAGTACACAATACAGTACAGCCTTCCTGTTTGTTTTAGTTCATTTTCAAAGTGATTCCGTATTATCCGACATTTTCGGTGATCCGACGTACTCCAGGTCCCGTTTAAGTCGGATAATCGAGACTCTACTGTATATGTTACTCTACTGTTACATTCCATGTTCGGACAGACTAGAAAACAGTTATGTCAAAACTCATGACTTATTCTCACTGTTTTCAGTAAAATGGAACAGAACATAGCACCGAGAATTCAGAGGTCGACAATAATCTGCTGCTGAAGGCACCAGCTAGGTCCCCAGAAGTACACAGCACTGCTGCTGAAGGTATAACACCACCTAGGTCCCCAGAAGTACACAGCATTGCTGTTGAAGATATAACACCACCTAGGTTCTCAGAAGTACACAGCACTGCTGCTGAAGATATAACACCAGCTAGGTCCCCAGAAGTACACAGCACTGCTGCTGAAGATATAACACCACCTAGGTTCTCAGAAGTACACAGCACTGCTGCTGAAGATATAACACCACCTAGGTCCCCAGAAGTACACAGCACTGCTGCTGAAGATATAACACCACCTAGGTTCTCAGAAGTACACAGCACTGCTGCTGAAGATATAACACCACCTAGGTCCCAAGAAGTACACAGCACTGCTGCTGAAGATATAACACCACCTAGGTCCCCAGAAGTACACAGCACTGCTGCTGAAGATATATCACCACCTAGGTTCTCAGAAGTACATAGCACTGCTGCTGAAGATATAACACCACCTAGGTCCCCAGAAGTACACAGCACTGCTGCTGAAGATATAACACCACCTAGGTCCCCAGAAGTACTTAGCACTGCTGCTGAAGGTATAACACCACCTAGGTCCCCAGAAGCAGTCTGTGCAAGTCCATGACAGGCAGAAGGAAATCAAGTATACTAATAGAAATGTTTGGTATCCATCATTCCCTTTCAACCATAATACAGATATAATGGCAAACATACTGCCACCAAGCGGAGCATATATGACCCCAACATGACTGCAACACACATAAGAAACCAATATGCAATTCTATGGATTTCTTACCCAAAGCTATAGGCTCCCTGATATCAATATTAACTCAATTTGCAATTTCTACACAACTGTCAGCACCTACCTGAGTCGAGAAGGATATCAGCAAACTGATGCTTTTGAACCAACAGCATAAGCTGGTAATGACATGGTTCTAAATGTGCTGCGTGTGGCGCACACTGATGGAAAGTCCTCCTACAGGTAGCACAGTTTGTGTCGAGAATGAAGCCAATGTTTGTTCTTCATGTAGTAGTGTCATGTAAAGGTCCTACCATATTCTGAACATAAATGGAGACTGTCGATCAACTGACCAATTGCCTAACAGCGTTTATAGATGACATTTTTAAGAGTTCACATACAAAAAGAAGTCTTTCGCCAGGATGTACAAGAAAATGATTCTTTATGTTTGAGCGGGTAATTGACTCTTTCCCAGCAACTGACGATGTTCTCTGTAAATTCCACCTAAATCAATCTTCATAGGAGAAGCTCAGCGAACAACCTATCGCGGAAAGTTATTGCCTTACTCCCACATGCACGACCATGTGATCTTTCAGATGAGCCGTTAATGTATAGAGTTTATAGCAGAGTTTGCAGAAGTGTTGTTTAATGTTGCAGTGTACAGCAAGATGCCTTGTTGATTGCCAATCTTCAATGATCGTCTGCAAGATGCCTTGTTAATTGCCAATCTTCAATAATCGTCTGCAAGATGCCTTGTTAATTGCCAATCTTCAATAATCGTCTGCAAGATGCCTTGTTAATTGCCAATCTTCAATAATCGTCTGCAAGATGCCTTGTTAATTGCCAATCTTCAATAATCGTCTGCAAGATGCCTTGTTGATTGCCAATCTTCAATGATCGTCTGCAAGATGCCTTGTTAATTGCCAATCTTCAATAATCGTCTGCAAGATGCCTTGTTAATTGCCAATCTTCAATAATCGTCTGCAAGATGCCTTGTTAATTGCCAATCTTCAATAATCGTCTGCAAGATGCCTTGTTAATTGCCAATCTTCAATAATCGTCTGCAAGATGCCTTGTTGATTGCCAATCTTCAATAATCGTCTGCAAGATGCCTTATTGATTGCCAATCTTCAATAATCGCCTGCAAGATGCCTTGTTGATTGCCAATCTTCAATAATCGTCTGCAAGATGCCTTGTTGATAGCCAATCTTCAATAATCGTCTGCAAGATGCCTTGTTAATTGCCAATCTTCAATAATCGTCTGCAAGATGCCTTGTTGATTGCTAATCTTCAATAATCGTCTGCAAGATGCCTTATTGATTGCCAATCTTCAATAATCGCCTGCAAGATGCCTTGTTGATTGCCAATCTTCAATAATCGTCTGCAAGATGCCTTGTTGATAGCCAATCTTCAATAATCGTCTGCAAGATGCCTTGTTAATTGCCAATCTTCAATAATCGTCTGCAAGATGCCTTGTTGATTGCTAATCTTCAATAATCGTCTGCAAGATGCCTTATTGATTGCCAATCTTCAATAATCGCCTGCAAGATGCCTTGTTGATTGCCAATCTTCAATAATCGTCTGCAGGATGCCTTGTTGATTGCCAATCTTCAATAATCGTCTGCAAGATGCCTTGTTAATTGCCAGTCTTCAATAATCGTCTGCAAGATGCCTTGTTAATTGCCAATCTTCAATGATCGTCTGCAAGATGCCTTGTTAATTGCCAATCTTCAATAATCGTCTGCAAGATGCCTTGTTGATTGCCAATCTTCAATAATCGTCTGCAAGATGCCTTGTTAATTGCCAATCTTCAATAATTGTCTGCAAGATGCCTTGTTGATTGCCAATCTTCAATAATCGTGTTTCCAAAACGGGAATATTTGTTGTGCTATTCGCAGTGCTGTTACTTCAAGGGACGATTCAAATTAGTTTTATTATATATCGTGGAAGTTCATTTAGCATGATGTTCTAAATTAAAAGTCTTTCCTAACACTGAGCAACTGTGTTTTTTCGTGTGGCGTTCCAAATACGCTTCTTTTGTGAAGGCCCTCTCACATATTTCACACCTGTATGGTTGATCACGAGAATGCCATAGTGTATGACTTTTGAAATGATTTTTATTGTTAATTGACTTGCCACAAATCTTACATTTCTGAGGTCCCGATCTCGAATGGTTTGATCCGTGTTTCTTTCCACAGATAGAGCAAATGTGTGCATCCCTCATCTTCCTAGCTTCAAGTAGTGTTTCGGAAAGAGATCTGAAATCATTTGTTATAATTTATTTGTCATTGATAAAACACATTATCAACAAAAGAACACACTATATAATTGATCACAATTATTATTTGAATACAAAAGCTAATTGGTGATTATTCTACTAATTTTATATAAAGAATGCATTCAATATCTGTGGAAAACTCACACCTCGAGCATAACATACAGAGCGCCAGCCTACTGAAGAGAGTAGTGGCCAGTAAACTCTCTTCTGCCAAAGTATCCACTCATTGTTTCGTTGCTTTTCTTCGATAATGGGAGAATGTCTAGGCAGTGTAGTTGATACATTGTTGCCTAATTAGACAGTATTATTTGAGACAGTAATGTTGGGAAATCTACTTGAGACAACATTTCGTCGCCATAAGACCTATCTGTGTTGGTGCGACGTAAAGCCCATAGCAAAAAAAAAAAAAGAGACAACATTAATTCATATAAGTCACAAGAAATGGCCACATTGTTGACTGTGGAATTAGATTTAATGTTATGCCCGTAGTTTGAGCGTACCTGTCACACAAAAACATGGATCAAATGAAAACTAATGCAGATAATTTGCTCATTCATGTCATCGAAGGTAGAGACCGATGCATTCTTCATTCCTTGAGCGACTGCTGGCTGTGGTGCAAATCTTTCATTTGAGCTAATTGAAATAACTTCAGAAAGAGCAGATTTGTGCACTCGTGTCTCCACATCCACTAAATTGATATATACAGTATATGGATTATCTTTTTTTTTCTAATTTCCACTCAATGCAGTTCTTTTCTGTCACTGGTCACATGGTGTGGCACTTTCACTCTCACTCTCTTTAATATTCTGCTCACTTTTACTAATAATATAATATAATATAATATAATATAATATAATATAATATAATATAATATAATATAATATAATATAATATAATATAATATAATATAATATAATATAATATATTTATTAACAAATGTTACATATTATATAAAAGTGTTGAATGGTGGAACATCCTTCTATTGATTCCTATTAAATAAGTCAAATGTCAACACGTAAATAAATTACGAAACCACTTGTACGGCATAATGAATACTGAACATCGGTGAAAATAAAGTGTTGTTTAAGAATCGCAGTGTCACGCAGACATCATTGCACATGCCTCTTGTTCCCTACAGTGTGTATTGTTAGAATATATATTGCAAAGGGAATCTAATATACAAAGATAAGAAAGGCACTGCGTCATTACGATCTGAGCTTGTCATTTGAAACACTGTGCACGACCACAGCTCTTCACGATTCGAACAGAAGAACTGCCTTATCAAAACGGGGAAATACTGTCCTATGAACAATACTCAGGCCTGGACTTTCACACAGTTATTTTTACTTTTAGATCTCGTTTTCCAATTTACCTTCACTATTTTGTCTTTTCAGCACATCGTTACATTAATTTGCTGTTTATACATCACATATTGTTCTGCGTTTTCATTAGTAATTTTTATGCATTTACAGCATGAACTCAGCTTATATGAATAATAATCTGGGCTTTCATTAAACAACGATACTCAAACATAAATATGCTCCATACTCGGTTTGAAAATTCTGAAATAAAATTAGCCTTCTACAAGTCTTGTCAGTACATTGCCTGTAATCTATCACGGAAGTAGGCACAAGTTCACATTTCAGGAAGTGCCTGAGTACTAACACACATAAATTAGTTTTATTATTCGTGTATGATTCACTTCACAAGTTAGAAAACCAAGGAAAAAGCCATCTAAAACAGTCCATTGAAAGAAAATTATTTCATAATTCAACAATATTACTTCTATGAATGGTCACATACCTTTCTGAGAAATACGGAAATTCAAAGGGGCAACCGATAAATGATTTGCCCTTCAACAACATTTAGGTCACAACGAACTAGTGGACTGCGCATCATCCTGATGATCATATACCGTGTACTTTACCCCTGCCCACAATTTTCGGCTAGCTCAGTCGAAAAGAATATGGTTTGTTTGAAAGGTTGATTGTGAATACTACTAACTACAAATTATAATTTACCATATGGACACGATCAACACTACATGTTTGTTAATGAGAACTCAAGATAAATAAAGGGATTAAAACAGGTTTACTGACTAGAAACATAAGATTCCAAACTAACAGTGAAATAAATCCCCAGGGAATACACACAAATTTACAACAGATGGTCATGCTGTGACCTCGGGTGATGAATGCAGTAAGCAAGAGCCTAAACATGGAATGTGAATATGAGATTTCTGATTTACAACAGAACATAGCCACATAAGCCAAGCTGAAAATGGCCTTATTAAGCCTTAATATGTATCAACCAATTACACAAAATTGAAAGTAGGTAGATTCGCACACTAGTGGGCAAGTCTACTTATTCCCAATGAATTGGGACACAGGAAGATCACTCTAATATCACTTGTCTGTGGCTCACCTTCGTTTACCACCAAAATGACACTGAAGTTACAGATAGAAACTAATCGCATCTCCAATGGACTTAAGGACCAAAACCTCAGTGGGCTAAATATACCCTTTAATAAACAACACTTCAACATCAAAAAACAACAACAAATCACATATAGACCCGACATGAAATATGTACATCTGACTGGATTAAGATAGTCGCATGGCGGTCAACAAGCCAGCCTTGGAGAGACTCTTGTGTCGACCCTAGTTCCATTCATTACCCCTGGTGTGTACAACTGTCCTCGAGTGGCCTTGCCGTCGCTGCGGATACAAATAATATTGCTCTATGGGTGGCAAGTTTGCACTTTGCAGAAAAAGATTTTGGCCGTTCAGTAATACAATCATTTTGCCAAATGGCCTGGGGTACAAAATCTCACAGTCCATGTGAAACTCATTTGGTCAGCCACACATGACCTTTAAATTATAAGCATTCCCACAATATTCATGGCACATTACAGCCTCATATTTAATAGTCCCTGGTTCGAAATTTGTAGACGGCCTGGGTCTGCCGGTATTATCTTTAGATGACCCCCCTAAATTCAACGTTGAAAGTCCCTACATGAAATTCTCCTTCATCAATACTACTCATGCACATCCTAATCTTTACGTTGGATCTACCTTCTATGTCATAACACCCAGTTTGAAATAGTGGGCCACTCCAACCTCCAACTTACATAAAGAAAGTGACAACATCAAACCCTGTTGATCAGGATGACACAAATGGACCTAGCATTAATTGAAATAAAACAGCACTAAACATGCAGGTGTCCCTTATATCCCATTACAAAAATACACACGTTAAAGCATTCATCGAGTGCCTAACAAGTGAGGCTGGCACCCAGGCTAACTTTGTTATGTTACACTGAGGCTGGCACCCAGGCTAACTTTGTTATGTTACACTGAGGCTGACACGCAGGTTAGATACCTAGAACACGTCAATGCCATTAAGTATAATAGGTTTTCAACAATAGGCCAACACATAATTTCAGTACCATAGAACAAGAACTAGACAAAGGCTCCTTGCTCGATGTCACGGAAAACTATTTTATTCATTTAGACCTATTTTTCAATCCCAATGTAAACCTCAAAGAAATATCAGAAAAACCTAACATTCTTTTCGACTTCCAAATTGAAGTCTTTATAGGCATCAAATCCACGAAGAAGAAATCGATCTTTTACGCTCTGCACAACACTCTCCTATGTCGCACACTACCACCACTCTATCCCCCTGACCCGCCTAAAACTCCGCTTTCCCATCCCTTCCACTCCCCTCCTTTCTCCCTTCCCCTTCGCCACTCTCCTTTTTCTGCCCCGCCCATCTCTCCTCTACCTCACTCATACCCCTTCACGTGCAGTCCACACCTCTTCTCACAACACTCAACAAGTACGCTGAACACATATGGCCGTGAATTTCTTTTACCCTATCTCAAGCAATCCACTTTATTAGCTTTTCTTTCTTTTTAGGCTTCACTACCTACGTTGAGCTGAGACAAATTTAATTTAAAATTCAACCACCCAACTTTAGGCATATCGGCCATGGCCTTGCCAACCAAACACAACACTAGGCCTTGATAAGAGCAGAAGAGCGGACATCCGTTTCATTTTATTATATATACCATGATTTTTACTCTCATTCATCAGACCAATTTTCTTGTATAACGCGTTACATTACTGCACCATATTTTACCCATTGTACATTTGGCTCTAAATGTAAAAGATTGTTAACCATTTGTACTTTGCATTGAATGTACCCTGCCCACTTTGTAACTTCTAGCTGCATCGAAACCGATACCACAAACAATAAATAAGATGTAAACATTTTAAACGACATACTTAGGTTGAACATTTCCTCAATTCTAATTGTGAATCCTTTGTGAACAGCGGACTATAAGAAGGCTCATGGCACTTGTGGCAGTACGGGATTTCCTGGACTAACCACTCTCCATTGTCCCCTGTCTGATCTCCATGGGGTTGACCCCACCCGAATCACTCCTGCACTATCGTTTAATATACGTTAGGCGTGAAATATATATATCACTCGGACTGTGCTGTGATACATTTCAATAGATGCTAAATCATTCTGCTTGCAAGATCTCCATATCAAAACATCTAATTGACAAGGAATAAAAAAGGAATGAGATTTTCTTGCCTTCTATAGTCTCAAAATTAGTCACTCAACGGTTAAAAGCATTGCTGAAAAAATGAGATACTGCATCTGAAGCATACTTATGGATACTAGAGAAGGGTTTTTAAATGCCCTGAGAGCATAAATTATCCTGATACTGCTGATTTAGCAAAAAAGTAGAAGGAATTTTTTGAAGCATTGAATTCAGACTACGTTACACTTCAGGAAGGAATTTAATTTAACTAAAATTTGTTGCGAGTTGGACTTTACTGACTTTGGAAATTCGACTCCTATGGACATGAAGGATCAGCTGCTAAATCATGCTCAAATCTTGATGTTTGTTTATTCAGCCTACATCAAAGTTTGGTAGTGCGAACACTAATAATGAACATTCCAATCCAGAATATGATATAACAAGCTCGTAGAACGCTCTACATCAAACTCAGCAGTTAAGGTTAAAAATAAACCATCAGAATTTTCAGACTCAATGCATAGATTTAAATGCGAAAGGAAAAATGTCCATGGCAACATGCAGGTCTTACGACAATTCCTCTTACTTGTCTGCCTTCCAAAACAATTTAAACTCAGACATGTGAGAGTTTAGCCCTTATTGGGCCATCTTGAGTTTGTATCAACAAACGACAAAGATGACCACTAGAATGGTATAAACACGATACAACAGAGGTGGTGAGTCAAATCAATTTAGCGTGATTATCTAAAAAGTCCTCTAATTATAATATTGATGTTGTTCCAGAATAGCCACCATGCTGGCCCCGCAGTGTAGGCTCCGGGTTCAATTCCCGGCCAGGTCGTGAAGTTTTACCTTGATCTGAGGGCTCGGCCTTTGTGATCACAATTGAGGAGCTATGACCACATGGCACCTCGTAATGAGCAGAAGTCGCCATGAGGATAGTCACCGAGATCCTGAACTGTATGAGCTCCAAAGTGACGGAAGAGTCAGCATGTGCTTCAAAGTCTTCCTACTGACTTCAACTACAAGTACAAGTTTGGAAGTGCATGCTTTCTCGACAATGAATCTTTTGAAGTCAAAACAGAGGAATAAGTTATTCCAGGAAGTCCAAAGTCCTAGTTATGATACAATCAATGAACTGCCTGTAGACAGGATTTCTGCATATACATTGCTTTTTCTTGTCTCACATTTAAATTAATTGACCAAACTTAGCTGCGCCTTGTAACACGTTATCGGGCGAGTTGAGTACGACAATTAAGAACAGTGATAGGACGGTATATTTGCCAGTTAATTTTGGTCACAGATAGCTGCAGCTATAGAAGAGTTGTAGGACATTATCCTTGTCATCCTGACATCACTAGTTCAGGCCGGACAGAAATAGCTGCATTTTAGAAAGCCAAGGAGTGTCCATCCGACTCTTCATCTGCTGCAATATTGGCAGTGGAAGGTTCTCTGGGGATACATTTGGTGTTCACCCTCAAAACTAATTAAAGCTCGGATAAAGAGTTCTCGTGCTGCTATCTGGTAGAGTAGAATGATATCAACTCACAGGAAATGCACACGCCCTAAGTCTCGCCAGCCTGCTTGGAAGACTGCAGTGAAGATAACATCCAGCGAATTCAACCCCACCTCTAAATGGTTAACAGAGTGGTCTTTATCCCCACCTCGGGCAATAGTGGATATTAATAACCCATCCACAAAGCTGGCAGGCTTTGATCTGCCACATTGCACCTGGAGTAGCCTAAACCGCATGAGATGTGGAGTAGGTAGAACAGCGTCTACTTTACACACCTGGGGCTGGTGTTCGACAAACAATGAAACATGTAGTCCACTCCGTGCTTTCACTGGCACCATGGAAGACCTCAACTCAGCAACACCCGAAGCAGTGAACTGGGTGGCGGGTTTGGACATTCCATGGACATCACTCGCCTCAATGTGTATATACGAACTGTCAGAGTTGATAGGTGGATGGTGATGTAAATATATTGTGTTTTCTTCTTGTACTTTCAAACTTTGTAAATTGCTTTCTTTGACTGTATAGATATGTTAATTTGTACTTACTTTGTACTCATCATCCACTTGTTGTGTAAATAGTTTATAGGTTGTCATTATTCATCATACGCCAAATAATAAATAATAAATAATAACAGGAAGACAATACAATATGCCTCAAACAGTAGCTGAGGTTGTATGACTGATAAGCCCAATTCAGCCATCTTACACTCCCTTCAACAGCATTTCAAAACACTTATGTACTTACTCTTGTGGAAATGTTTCCCCAGGTTCATCCTCTTCACTGTGAGGTTCTTCTTTCACATCCTGTAGAAGATGAAGGAAAATGACAATTCATTTCTGATTATGTTCTTGATGTTAAGCAACAGTAAAGAGGAAGGGAAAAGGTAGGAAAGGGAAATGCAGAGTAGAGGATAGGAAAAGACAGGTGGAACAGGGTCATGGGAAGGAGAAAAGAGAGGAGGAAGTAGCTTCTGCAGCTATCAGGAAAGATAGGGCTGACCAGGAGGGGAGAGGATCAAATGAGGTGGGTAGGGTTGAGGCTCTGGTCATAGAGGATTCCATTGTTAGACATGTGGGGAAAGTGTGTGGAGGAAAGGGTACCAGGGCAGAGAGTTATCCAGGAATTAGGTTGAGGCAGATGTTGAGGAAAGTCGAAGAGAGGGAGGAGGGGAAGGAGAAGGTGGTAGTGTTTCACATTGGTACCAACAACGTAAGGCAAGCTGATATAAGTACCAACATAGTTGGAGATGTGTGGGACCTGGTAAATGCAGCACGGGTGAAGTTTAAGAAAGCGGAGATTGTTATTAGTGGAATACTGTGTAGGAGGGATACTGACTGGAGGGTGATTGGGGATTTAAATGAGACTATGGAGTGGGTATATGGGAAACTGGGAGTGAAATTTCTAGATCCTAATGGGTGGGTAAGAGATAGGGATCTGCACTCAGATGGCCTTCATTTAAACCGCAGTGGTACGTGTAAGTTAGGAAATTTGTTTGGAAGGGTAATAGCGAGGTACATTCAAGGAAACGGGACGGCCTAGGGAGTGGTGATAAGGGAACAGGGAACTGGAATTCAAGTAGGGATGACATAAAATTGTTAGTGCTGAACTGTAGAAGTATTGTAAAGAAAGGAATAGAATTAAGTAATTTAATAGATATATATTTACCAGATATTGTAATAGGAGTTGAATCATGGCTGAGAAATGATATAATGGATGCAGAAATTTTCTCACGGCACTGGAGTGTGTTAAAATTATAAAATCCTTTTAATAACAACCACCTACTCAATAGAATATATTACTCATTGAATTATAAAATAATCATGAGGTGTCTTAAATAAAGGAACAGGTTTCGTTCGACATAGCGAACATCATCAGCCTTAATTTACAAAGATTAGGTCAGGGCCCTGAGCTGAATGATAATTGTTAAAAGAGTAACAATGCCATAATAAAAAGTAAAATGATAACATTAGACTTGTAATTGTAACAATATGTACAGATTAACAGCAAGTATTTGTAGAGGAATACTTTGAACGATGGTAGTCTATAAAGTTAAAACAAACATGAGGTTGTTAAAGTAAAAAGATATAGATATAGTGAATCTTAAAATATATGTCAATGCGTGAAGCGTGGCTTAATTATTGACTATGGAGTTCTTAAATTGAGCAAAACAAAAGTTGAAATAGAGTTTATTGAATATTACAAGTCAAACTGAGTCAGTTAAAAGGCGCATGGCGACGAAACTAAGGTTGAAATGACGTGAACTTCAGTAGTTAGGAATTCTGTAGGAGAGCCAACACAATGCCAGAAGGAAATACAAGTTGAACTAGTCCGTATTTACACGCTAGCAGTAAAATTAATCTTATACAACGTAAGACACCAATGTGGACTCGTTAAAAAGTAACTATAAACTTGAAAGTAGGGAGAGTTCCAGCAAACCAGAGGTGGATGGAGCAGATTATGGCACAATTGGAGTTAGAAATCTGAAATGAAAGAAAAGGGAGGAAAAATAAAGTTATGTTATAATGAAAAAAAAGAAGAAGAAGAAGGAGGCTTACCCTTGGGACTAGTGTGAGGTGTTCGCTAACGTTGGCTGTGCGAATCAAACTGGCGAGTAACCTTATTGCTGCTTCTAGTGTTGTATGTATGTATACGTAGAGGTGGGGAGTGAGTCATGTGAGGAGGAGGGGTGACCGATTCCTTAGGCGGGTCGGGTATTCGTGGAGGGGGTGTCGCATGAGAGGGCAGTAGAGTAGTAGTTGTTGTATTATTAACAGTTGTATAATTAAAGATTCTCGTAAAGTTATTATTACAGTATTTATATTGAAAAGAGAGAGTAGTTCTGGAATTTTCTCGATTATTGGACTTTTAATTTCTGAAGTATCATTTAAATTTTGATGTCCGTTAAAATGCTGGTCTAGGAATATGTAAATGTTCTCAAACTCTGTCATAAGTTTACTTTTATTGACGTATTTCAAGATTTGAAGGTCTTTTTCAATTGTAGTAAAACTGTGGCCAGTCTCTTCCATATGGGTGCTCATGGCGGAATACTTTTTATGTTTCGAAGCGTTGTAGTGTTCAAGGTATCTGGTCAAAAAGCTACGTCCAGTCTGTCCGATGTAGGAGAATCCACAATGGGTGCATTTAAGCCTATAGATACCAGAGTTCGAGAATTTATTGTGATTAATGTTAACTATATTTGAATTGAAGAATATATTACGGTTCGTATATCGGGTTCTATAAGCGATATTAATATCGTATTTCTTTAGAGGGTTAGTAACTTGAAATAGGCCTGGATTCGTGTAGGTGAAGGGAGCATATTTCGTTTTTTTAGGCTTGTCCGGAATCAGTTTCGTTGTGGTTTTTAATTTTATCTTGTTAATGATTTTATTAATCATTAAGGGGTTATAGCCGTTAATTCTGGCCAAATCCTTAATATAGTTTAGTTCTTTTTTGCGATTTTCAGTTGTCAGCGGGATTTTTAATGCTCTATAGACAAGACTTAAAAATGTAGCCTGTTTATGAGATTGCGGATGTAAGGAATCGTTTCTTATAGTGATGGGGGCAGAAGAAGGCTTTCTAAATATTTGAAAAATGAACTTATTATTCTCTCTTGAAACGTTTAAATCCAAAAAGTTTAGAGAATCATTGATCTCGTCTTCCTTAGTGAATTTGACATCATTGTCAAGCTCATTAAGGGATGTTAGCATACTATGACTATCGTTTTTCTGTGTATCTATAATGGCAAAAGTGTCATCAACATACCTTAACCATAATTGAAGACCATTAATATTATTGATTATTTTGTTATTTTCCAAATCATCCATAAAGATATTAGCTAGAATGCCCGAGATCGGGTCACCCATTGCTAGGCCCTATGATGATATATTCTATTATTGAAGGTGAAATAGTTTTTATTAAGTACAAATTCTAACAGACTGATGAAATTATCTATTTTGCATTTGCTAAGGTTACTGTGTTTTAAAAGGTTTGATTTAATAATCTTGACAGTTTTGCTTACCGGAATATTGGAATACATATTGGTAATATCATAGGATACCATTATATGATTATGCTCAAGATTGAATTTCGATAATTTTTCACAAAATTTCAACGGAATTTCTTATATAGGCTGTATTATTGAATTTAAAGTGTTTACCGAGAAAATTATGCAAAAATTTTGAAACTTTGTAAGAACTTTGTTTTGCTCAATTTAAGAACTCCATAGTCAATAATTAAGCCACGCTTCATGCATTGACATATATTTTAAGATCCACTATATCTATATCTTTTTACTTTAACAACCTCATGTTTGTTTTAACTTTATAGACTACCATCGTTCAAAGTATTCCTCTACAAATACTTGCTGTTAATCTGTACATATTGTTACAATTTCAAGTCTAATGTTATCATTTTACTTTTTATAATGGCATTGTTACTCTTTTAACAATTGTTATCATTCAGCTCAGGGCCCTGACCTAATCTTTGTAAATTAAGGCTGATGATGTTCGCTATGTCGAACGAAACATGTTCCTTTATTTAAGACACCTCATGATTATTTTATAATTCAATGAGTAATATATTGTATTGAGTAGGTGGTTGTTATTAAAAGGATTTTATAATTTTAATATATTGTCCTCAATACGGTTCTATTATGAGATTAATTACGTGTAACTTAGCTGCCTACCAGGCTACAAAAAGGAATAGATATCTTAATCTCAAAGTCAAGGTCAGCATAATATCTAGAGATATTCAATTTTTAAAAGAATGTATGAAGCATGGACTAATTCCCAAATTTCTAAAACACCTTCAAAGAAAAAACTTTTCGACTTCTGATTTACGTAAAACTCAAAAGAAAGTTAATGAATTTTGGTAAAAAAACGAAATCAAGGTGCATTACAAAAAGAAATCGTTCCTAAACCTACAGCTTTATAAGACGCATCTTGAAATATCCTCTAGTATGTCCCCATTAGAATGGAGTTCATACTCCAGGTTTGTCAATGAAAGGTACATGACATAGGGAAGAAGAAACAAACAACATTAGACAATAAACTGATACAATTGCAAAACACTAAGAATAAACAGAGTAGTGTCAACAGTAAAACTCCCTTCCGCCGACTTAAATCATTTTCCTACAACGGTGAACTATCCCTCCTTGATAAACATTCAAAAACTCCCCGTAGAAGTGCATAAAGACATTAAATATGAAATTAAAAAAAAGCTTCCTTTTCTGGCGAAAGAACTGAAAACTACCTCGAATCCGACCCTTAGCAAACAAATACATGATGTAAGAAATAAAATTAATAATAATAATATCATCGTCACTAAAGCTGATAAAGGTCCCACCATAGTATTACTACATAAAGATGATTACATTAAAAAAACCGAAGATTTCTTCGCTAATAGCAGTTTTACTATTATTAATAAAGATCCCACCCCCAAAATCCAACGAAGTTTGAAGAACCTATTGAAGAATCTGCCGTTCTTATTACAAGAACACGAATATCAGAAACTTGTAATAATGAACCCGAAACTTCCAACTGCAAAAGCTTTGCCAAAAATCCATAAAAAAGACGTACCTATACGCCCTATTATCAACTGCATGAACAGCCCTTCTTACAAAGTTTCTAAATTTTTGCATAATTTTCTCAGTAAACACTTTAAATTCAATAATACAGCCTATATAAGAAATTCCGTTAAATTTTGTGAAAAATTATCGAAATTCAATCTTGAGCATAATCATATAATGGTATCCTATGATATTACCAATATGTATTCCAATATTCCGGTAAGCAAAACTGTCAAGATTATTAAATCAAACCTTTTAAAACACAGTAACCTTAGCAAATGCGAAATAGATAATTTCATCAGTCTGTTAGAATTTGTACTTAATAACAACTATTTCACCTTCAATAATAGAATATATCATCAAAAGGGCCTAGCAATGGGTGACCCGATCTCGGGCATTCTAGCTAATATCTTTATGGATGATTTGGAAAATAACAAAATAATCAGTAATACTAATGGTCTTCAATTATGGTTAAGGTATGTTGATGACACTTTTGCCATTATAGATACACAGAAAAACGATAGTCATAGTGTGCTAACACCCCTTAATGAGCTTGACAATGATGTCAAATTCACTAAGGAAGACGAGATCAATGGTTCTCTAAACTTTTTGGATTTAAACGTTTCAAGAGAGAATAATAAGTTCATTTTTCAAATATTTAGAAAGCCTTCTTGTGCTCCCATCACTATAAGAAACGATTCCTTACATCCGCAATCTCATAAACAGGCTGCATTTTTTAGTCTTGTCTATAGAGCATTAAAAATCCCGCTGACAACTGAAAATCGCAAAAAAGAACTAAACTATATTAAGGATTTGGCCAGAATTAACGGCTATAATGATTAATAAAATCATTAACAAGATAAAATTAAAAACCGCAACGAAACTGATTCCGGACAAGCCTAAAAAAACGAAATATGCTCCCTTCACCTACACGAATCCAGGCCTATTTCAAGTTACTAACCCTCTAAAGAAATACGATATTAATATCGTTTATAGAACCCGATATACGAACCGTAATATATTCTTCAATTCAAATATAGTTAACATTAATCACAATAAATTCTCGAACTCTGGTATCTATAGGCTTAAATGCACCCATTGTGGATTCTCCTACATCGGACAGACTGGACGTAGCTTTTTGACCAGATACCTTGAACACTACAACGCTTCGAAACATAAAAAGTATTCCGCCATGAGCACCCATATGGAAGAGACTGGCCACAGTTTTACTACAATTGAAAAAGACCTTCAAATCTTGAAATACGTCAATAAAAGTAAACTTATGACAGAGTATGAGAACATTTACATATTCCTAGACCAGCATTTTAACGGGCATCAAAATTTAAATGATACTTCAGAAATTAAAAGTCCAATAAGCGAGAAAATTCCAGAACTACTCTCTCTTTTCAATATAAATAATAATAACTTTACGAGAATCTTTAATTATACAACTGTTAATAATACAACAACTACTACTCTACTGCCCTCTCATGCGACACCCCCTCCACGAATACCCGACCCGCCTAAGGAATCGGTCACCCCTCCTCCTCACATGACTCACTCCCCACCTCTACGTATACATACTACATACAACACTAGAAGCAGCAATAAGGTTACTCGCCAGTTTGATTCGCGCAGCCAACGTTAGCGAACACCTCACACTAGTCCCAAGGGTAAGCCTCCTTCTTCTTCTTCTTCTTTTTTTTTCATTATAACATAACTTTATTTTTCCTCCCTTTTCTTTCATTCCAGATTTCTAACTCCAATTGTGCCATAATCTGCTCCATCCACCTCTGGTTTGCTGGAACTCTCCCTACTTTCAAGTTTATAGTTACTTTTTAACGAGTCCACATTGGTGTCCTACGTTGTATAAGATTAGTTTTACTGCTAGCGTGTAAATACGGACTAGTTCAACTTGTATTTCCTTCTGGCATTGTGTTGGCTCTCCTACAGAATTCCTAACTACTGAAGTTCACGTCATTTCAACCTTAGTTTCGTCGCCATGCGCCTTTTAACTGACTCAGTTTGACTTGTAATATTCAATAAACTCTATTTCAACTTTTGTTTTGCTCAATTTAAGAACTCCATAGTCAATAATTAAGCCACGCTTCACGCATTGACATATATTTTAAGATCCACTATATCTATATCTTTTTACTTTAACAACCTCATGTTTGTTTTAACTTTATAGACTACCATCGTTCCAAGTATTCCTCTACAAATACTTGCTGTTAATCTGTACATATTGTTACAATTTCAAGTCTAATGTTATCATTTTACTTTTTATTATGGCATTGTTACTCTTTTAACAATTGTTATCATTCAGCTCAGGGCACTGACATAATCTTTGTAAATTAAGGCTGATGATGTTCGCTATGTCGAACGAAACCTGTTCCTTTATTTAAGACACCTCATGATTATTTTATAATTCAATGAGTAATATATTGTATAGAATAGGTGGTTGTTATTAAAAGGATTTTATAATTTTAATATATTGTCCTCAATACGGTTCTATTATGAGATTAATTACATGTAACTGGAGTGTGTATCGTAGAGATAGGATAGGAAAGGTGGGAGGGGGAGTTTTCATTCTGGTGAAAGAAGAATTTGTAAGCTATGAAAAAGTTAAAGATGAGACACATGAAATTCTAGGTGTAAGGCTCATTTCTAGAGATAATAGGCAACTTGATATATTTGGAGTGTACAGATCGGGAAAGGGTAGCACTGATGCGGATTCGGAATTATTTGATAGGATAGTCAGGTATGTAGGAAACGACATGGAAAGAAATGTGATTGTAGCGGGAGATCTGAATTTGCCAGATGTAAATTGGGAAGGAAATGCGAACGACAGGATGCATGACCAACAAATGGCAAATAAGTTAATATGGGAAGGACAGCTGATTCAGAAAGTGATGGAACCAACCAGAGGGAAAAATATCCTGGATGTGGTGCTGATAAAACCAGATGAGCTCTATAGGGAAACTGAAGTAATAGATGGTATTAGTGATCATGAAGCTGTTTTTGTGGTAGTTAAAAATAAATGCGATAGTAAGGAAGGTCTTAAAAGTAGGACTGTTAGGCAGTACCATATGGCTGATAAAGCAGGTATGAGGCAGTTTCTAAAAAGTAACTATGATCGGTGGAAAACGGCAAATAATAATGTAAACAGACTCTGGGATGGGTTTAAAGAAATTGTTGAGGAATGCGAAAACAGGTTTGTACCTTTAAGGGTGGTAAGGAATGGTAAAGACCCACCTTATTATAATAGAGAAATAAAGAGACTAAGAAGGAGGTGCAGACTGGAAAGAAATAGTGTTAGAAATGGCTGTGGAAGTAAGGAGAAATTGAAGGAACTTACTAGAAAATTGAATCTAGCAAAGAAGGCAGCTAAAGATAACATGATGGCAAGCATAGTTGGTAGTCATACAAATTTTAGTGAAAAATGGAAGGGTATGTATAGGTATTTTATGGCAGAAACAGGTTCCAAGAAGGACATTCCAGGAATAATTAATGAACAAGGGGAGTGTGTATGTGAGGATCTTCAAAAGGCAGAAGTATTCAGTCAGCAGTATGTAAAGATTGTTAGTTACAAGGATAATGTCGAGATAGAGGAAGAGACTAAGGCCAAAGAAGTAATAAAATTTACATATGATAACAATGACATTTACAATAAGATACAAAATTTGAAAACTAGAAAAGCGGCTGGAATTGATCAGATTTCTGGGGATATACTAAAGACAATGGGTTGGAATGTAGTACCATATCTGAAGTACTTATTTGATTATTGTTTGGTCGAAGGAGCTATACCAGATGAATGGAGAGTTGCTATAGTAGCCCCTGTGTATAAAGGAAAGGGTGATAGACATGAAGCTGAAAATTACAGGCCAGTAAGTTTGACATGCATTGTATGTAAGCTTTGGGAAGGCATTCTTTCTGATTATATTAGACATGTTTGTGAAATTAATAACTGGTTTGATAGAAGGCAATTCGGTTTTAGGAAAGGTTATTCCACTGAAGCTCAACTTGTAGGATTCCAGCAAGATATAGCAGATATCTTGGATTCTGGAGGTCAAATGGACTGTATCGCGATTGACATGTCTAAAGCATTTGATAGGGTGGATCATGGGAGACTACTGGCAAAAATGAGTGCAATTGGACTAGACAAAAGAGTGACTGAATGGGTTGCTATATTTCTAGAAAATAGATCTCAGAGAGTTAGAGGAGGTGAAGCTTTGTCTGACCCTGTAATAGTTGAGAGAGGAGTTCCTCAGGGCAGTGTTATCGGACCTTTATGTTTTCTTATATATAAATGATATGAGTAAAGGAGTGGAATCGGAGGTAAGGCTTTTTGCGGATGATGTTATTCTCTATAGAGTGATAAATAAGTTACAAGATTGTGAGCAACTGCAACGTGACCTCAAAAATATTGTGAGATGGACAGCAGGCAATGGTATGTTGATAAACGGGGTTAAAAGTCAGGTTGTGAGTTTCACAAATAGGAAAAGTCCTGTCAGTTTTAATTACTGCGTTGATGGGGTGAAAGTTCCTTTTGGGGATCATTGTAAGTATCTAAGTGTTAATATAAGGAAAGATCTTCACTGGGGTAATCACATAAATGGGATTGTAAATAAAGGGTACCGATCTCTACACATGGTTATGAGGTTGTTTAGGGGTTGTAGTAAGGATGTAAAGGAGAGTGCATATAAGTCTCTGGTAAGAGCCCAACTAGAGTATGGTTCCAGTGTATGGGACCCTCACCAGGATTACCTGATTCAAGAACTGGAAAAAATCCAAAGAAAAGCAGCTCGATTTGTTCTGGGTGATTTCCGACAAAAGAGTAGCGTTACAAAAATGTTGCAATGTTTGGGTTGGGAAGAACTGAGAGAAAGAAGAAGAGCTGCTCGACTAAGTGGTATGTTCCGAGCTGTCAGCGGAGAGATGGCGTGGAATGACATTAGTAAAAGAATAGGTTTGAATGGCGTTTATAAAAGTAGGAAAGATCACGATATGAAGATAAAGTTGGAATTCAAGAGGACAAACTGGGGCAAATATTCATTTATAGGAAGGGGAGTTAGGGATTGGAATAACTTACCAAGGGAGATGTTCAATAAATTTCCAATTTCTTTGAAATCATTTAGGAAAAGGCTAGGAAAGCAACAGATAGGGAATCTGCCACCTGGGCGACTGCCCTAAATGCAGATCAGTATTTATTGACTGATTAATTGATTGCCCTACTTAATTATTGAGAAGATACAATTCCTTGGGATGTGTGTTTTCTTAGATCTCTAGTGAGTCATAATGACTGATCAATTACCTGTACACGTAATGGAACTGGAGCTTGAATAAAGAATTAAGTCAGGATGAAGAACAACAAAAGTCAGAAGTAAGAAGGACAATGTGAAGCTTGAGAAGAGGCAAGCAAATAAACATACCAGCAAAGTAACGACCAAGCCATCCCAGACTCACACATCACAAGGAACTTCCTTTATTTCACATACACTTCCTCACAAATAAACGTTAAGCACCCAGAAGGAGAGGTTCAATGTTATCCCATTTCGATATACTGTACACGCATACCATTGATGTGTGAGGATCTGTAATGTGTAGAATGCCCACCAGAGTGCCTTCAAGATAACGCTGTCCTGTTGCTCTTAAATGTTACCAGTCAACTGCTGTGTGTCAGACAGTTAAGCAAGACGTACACGATGCCTCGCAGACACATTAAGCAGCCCAGCCACCAACTGACAGCAACTGTACGACTACATGAGGCTGGTTGGTCGTATCATGCAATTGCCAGGAAGGTGGGCCATTCAGATGTTTGACTCAATGGGTACATATGGGCACCGAATCATGTTATGCAGGTTCGGGTCGACCAAGAAACACCACCCCGAGAAGGACTGTCCTCTGGTGCGCGAAGCATTGTGAGATCCCGTAACTTCAGCACCCGCCATCTGCAAACATATACTGGACACTCTACAACATCCTGAGTTCCTGCACAGTCACTAGACTTGCATTCGCCAGATTGGGGTCCTACGGCCCCATGCGTCAGTTGCCATTGACACCAGAACACCAACAACTGTGTTTAGAGTGGTGCCTTGCCAGAGGACGACTGGCATCACATTATATTTGTTACAGGTGAACAATGTAGTGGAAGTGGAAATGTTTATTGAAGACTTTATTTGTAAAGTGTGGTAATATGTTTTATTTGTAATGACCTAACCTTTACTGTGTAATATTCTTCTTCTTGCTAGGGGCTTTACGTCGCACCGACACAGATAGGTCTTATGGCGATACCTGTGTAATATTTGTAACATACGGTATGTGTAAATAGTAGATTTCAGTTCTGTACTTAATGGAAGTATCCAGAAAGCTACATGAATTTTTGAACAGGGTGTGTTGCCTTTTGTTGGTTATGTGTTCTAGAAGGCATTCTGGAAATGGAAGATTTGTGAACGTGCGTATTCGAGAAGTTTAGTTAAAGTTCGCGACTCAAAGTAGGAATTGTGATTGGTGAAACTAGGTGGGGATGGGTGGACTCATGCATTCTGATTGGCTACTCCAAAGCCAGCGTTTACCTATATATAGAGAGCGAAGCCTCGTTCGATATAATTCGGTCTGGTTTGTCTGTCTTGGTCTGTCTGAAGTTTTACGCCGTGTGCGACACCTCGCTTCCGGGATGGGCCATCTTCGGGTAAGCAATCTTGAAAAATCCCGTTCCTGCTAAAATTTCCGTAATGTTCGTTTTGCTTTTTCATACACGAGTTTGCCCTAACCTCACCTAGATTCGCCAAATTAATTACTTATGAAGCCTTAGCTTTTCAGCTGGGCTTACCTGTTTGTTTTCGAGGCATTCCCCTTTCCTTGTTTTACTTAAATATTGTAATTGGGGTTTGCCTCTGGTAGTTCAGTGTCACTTGATGTATGCTAGAGTTTAGGAGAGTACGTTCACTTCACTGTAAATTGTACTTGCTTTTAACCTACTAAATTGCATTCTACAACTGGATTTATAACTAGATGTATAGTTGGTTTGAAACTTGTAGTGAAGCCATTATCAAAGATCCTCTAAGATATGTGTATCACGGAGCACATAGTTTGTAAGTTGCAAGTTGGTGGTTTGTTTGGAATGTATTTTTAAATAATATTTTTCAAATTTAAGGATAAAGGCGTTATTTCGGAATCTGCAATCTAAGCCATGTCCATGCCCTCGGTAGGTCCTGCCTGTTTTCATTTTCCTGGTTTATTGTCCACTAGTTGGCCCTACTGATATTTACGTATGTTTTGGTCGGCGGAGATCCGCGTAATTTCAGCTAATGTTTCTCTGAGTGTGTAGTTGCTCTTACTTCCCCCCCTTATTGTGTTTTGTGTAACCACTGTAGTAAAGGTTACAATATTCAGTGATGAGTCCTGCTTCTCTATAAGCTCCGATGATCATCGTGTGAGAGTTTGGCGGCGTCGAGGGCAGACATATTGTGGAAAGACACATAGGTGAAATATCTGGCATCCCTGTGTGGAGGCATAGGATATGCATTCAGGTCACCTCTGATACTGATGGCACAGCGATATGTCACAGACATTCTGTGTCTGCACGTCCTATGCCTTACCGCACAGCACCCTGCGACAGTGTTCCAACAAGATAATGCATATCTACAAACAGCGCGTGTGTCTATGGACTGCCTAGTACATGCTGAGGTCCTCCAGTGGCCAGCAAGATCCCCAGACCTCTCCACCAGTGAACAAGTCCGTCCCAGTACCAACCTGTGGGATCTTGAGGGACAGCTGCAACAAGTATGGATGAGAAGGCTGTTTGACACCATTCCGATAGGCATTGTGATGTGGCGCCAACATTCCATATTGTAATCAGTTCAATCAGTTCCATTCACATTCAAGCACTCCTTCCTTTCTTGTCCGTCAGTGTATATATCAACATATAGACCACTTTTAAGACAGCACATAACACCATATATAAAGAGATAATCTCTATTTGCAGTTAGTTTCACTCAAATCAATTTAAACAATACAATAACAAAATATGATGGATCACTTTCCCTGTAATGTTAATAGATGTTTGAGAAAAGATCATAGAACTGTAAAAACCTCTCCCTCAAATGAAATAACTCACTCAATATACCTGAAGTAATGATTCTTCACCATACACATCTCAATACCAGCTTTTAAAAAAAAAAATTCTATACATCTCCACAAAAGACACATGTAACTAAAATTCATAACAGAAAGCTCCACAAAATTGTGACATGAAGATTAGAAATACTGAAGTAATTACATTTTTATCTTTACTCAGATATGTGTCTACGTTAGCTGTTCTACAAAATAATAAAGTCATTACTTACATTCAGAAAAGTATCTGAAGATAATGGTTCATCCTCTACATTCGGAAGAGGGGTGGCTGTAACTTCTTCCTTAATATTTGTTATTTCCCCATCACCAGCCAAGAACCCTTGTTGAACTGTTTCCTAAGAAAGAAGAACACTTTGATAAACATGACAAATACATACATCATCATTATAGACTGTTATGCCTTTCAGCATTCAGTCTGCAAGCCTCTGTGAATTTACTAACTGCCACCACAATCCTCTGTTCTGTGGCCTCATTTAATTCTACACCTCTTATCTTAAAATTGTTAGAAACTGAGTCAAAACATAGTTTTCTTGTTCTTCCTCTACTTCTCTTACCCTCGCTTTCACATCACACGACCCCACCACCATTATCCCCTCATTCCGAGTGCCATCCTCTTTAAATGCTTTTCAATGCTTCTAATAATCTACCCTCCCCATTATGGCGAACATATTTTCCTCTGGTACTATGTCATATGCCTTCTCTAGACCTACGAAACATAAGCACTACCCTCTTAGCATCTTTCAATCGCCTGGTGCATGCTGAAAATCTGATCCTGACAGGCCGTATGTGGTCCGAAATAACACTGACTTTCATCCAACGTACCCTCAACAATTCCAAAATGCCACCAAACATGTTGCCTGCTATAGGGATCAATGAAGTACCAGGATAGTTGCTGCGGTCTTTCCTGTTCCCTTGCTAGGTGCATTACTGCTTTCATCCAATCAATAGGAAAATTACCAACACTGCATGCTAATCTTATTAAACCATGAAGCCATTTAACCCTGCCTCCCCACTACATTTCATCTATTCCTGCTGTTTATGACAAGGCATAACACTTCTTCAAAACGTAATATCAGCCAAATCATCCTCCTCCTTTCGATGAGCTTGGTTGTTGACGTCACCAAGAAGACACTAGATCCAGCTCCTATCTAAGAAGCATTTATTATTCACACTACGACAAACCATTTACAAATGACCCATCTTAAAGTTGTTCTATGACCGCATAGGATCACTTTCGTCAGTCCATCGTTCAGGTCTCTTTGAAGGGATCGTTCAGGGTTTGCGGTCCTCCCAGTAGTCCTTCACACACTCCGCTCTTCGTGCCCTTTCCTCAGTTTAAAATGTGCATGTTGTGGGTTTGTTTTGCGTAAGAGTAAAGCGGAGGTTTGTATTCTTGAGTTTTGTATTCAATTTTATCTCATTTGTGGTGTATTCTGTAGTAAGGCCCTTTTCCTTCAGATCCTTCTTATTTCTCTGATCCGTTTGCATCCTGTTGCGGTATTTTTTGAGACGAGATTGTGTTGTCCTAGTTGTTTCAGAAGTCTCGAATCCTGCATCCTCATGATATGTCCAAATAATCGCAGTCTCCTCTTAAGCATAGTATCTGTAATGGGTTCTAGCTCTTTGTACACAACTTTGTTAGGTATTTTCTGCCACTGTCCATCTTTCTGGTATTTTTGCTGATGCAGGTTCTTCCAATCCTCCTTTCAATTTTCTGTAGTCTGTTACTCCCTCATTGTTTATTGAGGTGAGAAAGTGTTTCTGCTGCGTATGTAGCGTGTTGTAGCATTTTATTTTTGCATTTATTGATCAACATTTCTTTTTGTAGATGTCCCATGTTCATTTATGTGCTTTAGGTAATATGTTTGTTCTTGTTTGGATTGAGAATTTTTCATTTAGGTTATGTCTTATTACTTCTCCATGATATTTAAATTCAGTTACTATTTTGATTTTATTACCATTTATGGCAACTTCTTTTAGCTGTGTTGTTTTTGGGGCGTAATGTCGGTTTTATAAACTGTTATTTTATTTGCAATGTTATGAAATTCTGGATTTTTGCTTCTTTCAGGTCAACTGCTACTAATGCAACAGCAAATCCCAGGCAGTTTGTTTTTATTTTTTGGGCAGTTTTTATTTTTGGGGGACATTTCCTAAACCATTCCCTCATTACCGTTGTTAGAGCACAATTAAATAACAGTGGTGAGAGCCCATCTCCCTCCCGTAGTCCAGTTTTAAATTCAAATGACTGATATTACACCACTAAACTTCACTTTTGATTTGGTGTTAGTGAGAGTCGTTTTGTCATATTTATTAATTTGGGGTGTAGTCCAAGGTATCTTAAAATTTTAAACAGGTATTTTCTATGGACGCATTCATAAGCTTTCTTTAAATCTACACATGTTATCATCATATCTCTGTTTCCTCTCGTGTTATAGTCCATTATCAACTTAAGACTCATGATCTGATCAGTACAGCTTCTCCAGGGTCTGAAACCTACTTAATATTCTACTAGTTGTAAACTTATCCTATTGAGAATGATTACTAAAAGGATTTTGTATGTTGTGTAGAGGAGCGAGATTCCCCTGTAGTTATTAGGGTCAGTTTTGTCTCATTTTTTGGGCAGTGGGTGAATGAGGGCTGTTGTCCAGTGTTCTGGTAGTTCCTCTTTAATCCAGATGGAGACAAGTTGTTCGTAGAGGGCAACTTTTGCTGATCTCCCTGCATATTTTTAGATTTCTGCAGAGGTGTGATCTTCTCCTCGCACTTATTCAGTGCTTGTAGATTGGTGTTCCATTCTAAAGCAATTTAAAATATAAGAATAACACAAGTGAAGGGAACTACAGACATTCATCACGCAAAATTTAGCATTCATTTCAAAAACAGTACGTCGTCACAGAACAAGTAATGTACATGTTAATGTCAGTGAGGTTCAGGAGATTGAACCCTGTTATCTATTAATGTATTTTTCAGAGATATTAAGTACTGGTTAGGTGGGGGGTCTCAATCTATAATTGTGACAGCGAAAGAGGGGTCGAATTATACTAAGTTTCTGACGTGCTTTATGTGCCTTTTACAGCATAACAAGTTCAAGAGAAGCAGTCGCCACAGCTTCACAATTCTTGCACTCCGTGTTTCAAACCCAATTGTTGTTGTTTTTTTTATCAAAAAGATGTCTCCCCACTGAGATAGCTAAATAACATTCAGGAAACTCAATTGTCAAAAATGACCAATGTTTCTCCCCAGTGCAGCACGGGCTAATCAGTTGGATGGCTAGCGAGACCACTGCAAGCTGTACATGAGATAGTGCCGACGCACTAGGGAAGAGTAGCAAGTGGAAATATCATTCTCCCCAGTCCAGCACGGGCTCATCAGTTGGATGGCTAGCGAGACCACTGCAAGCTGTACATGAGATAGTGCCGACGCACTAGGGAAGAGTAGCAAGTGGAGATACAATTCTCCCCAGTCCAGCACGGGCTCATCAGTTGGATGGCTAGCGACACCACTGCAAGCTGTACAGGAGATAGTGCCGACGCACTAGGGAAGAGTAGAAAGTGGAGATACAATTCTCCCCAGTGCAGCACGGGCTCATCAGTTGGATGGCTAGCGACACCACTGCAAGCTCTACATGAGATAATGCCGACGCACTAGGGAAGAGTAGCAAGTGGAGATACAATTCTCCCCAGTGCACCACGGGCTCATCAGTTGGATGGCTGGCGACACCACTGCAAGCTGTACAGGAGATAGTGCCGACGTACCAGGGAAGAGTAGCAGGTGGAGATACAATTCTCTCCAGTACAACACGGGCTCATCAGTTGGATGGCCAGCGACACCACTGCAAGCTGTACAGGAGATAGTGCCGACGCACCAGGGAAGAGTAGCAAGTGGAGATACAATTCTCCCCAGTCCAGCACGGGCTCATCAGTTGGATGGCTAGCGACACCACTGCAAGCTGTACAGGAGATAGTGCCGACGCACCAGGGAAGAGCAGCAAGTGGAGATACAATTCTCCCCAGTCCAGCACGGGCTCATCAGTTGGATGGCTAGCGACACCACTGCAAGCTGTACATGAGATAGTGCCGACGCACTAGGGAAGAGTAGCAAGTGGAGATACAATTCTCCCCAGTCCAGCACGGGCTCATCAGTTGGATGGCTAGCGACACCACTGCAAGCTGTACAGGAGATAGTGCAGACGCACTAGGGAAGAGTAGCAAGTGGAGATACAATTCTCCCCAGTCCAGCACGGGGTCATCAGTTGGATGGCTAGCGACACCACTGCAAGCTGTACAGGAGATAGTGCCGACGTACCAGGGAAGAGTAGCAAGTGGAGATACAATTCTCCCCAGTCCAGCACGGGCTCATCAGTTGGATGGCTAGCGACACCACTGCAAGCTGTACAGGAGATAGTGCCGACGCACCAGGGAAGAGTAGCAGGTGGAGATACAATTCTCCCCAGTGCAGCACGGGGTCATCAGTTGGATGGCTAGCGACACCACTGCAAGCTGTACAGGAGATACTGCCGACGTACCAGGGAAGAGTAGCAGGTGGAGATACAATTCTCCCCAGTCCAGCACGGGCTCATCAGTTGGATGGCTAGCGACACCACTGCAAGCTGTACATGAGATACTGCCGACGTACCAGGGAAGAGTAGCAAGTGGAGATACAATTCTCCCCAGTGCAGCACGGGCTCATCAGTTGGATGGCTAGCGACACCACTGCAAGCTGTACAGGAGATAGTGCCGACGTACCAGGGAAGAGTAGCAAGTGGAGATACAATTCTCCCCAGTCCAGCACGGGCTCATCAGTTGGATGGCTAGCGACACCACTGCAAGCTGTACAGGAGATAGTGCCGACGTACCAGGGAAGAGTAGCAAGTGGAGATACAATTCTCCCCAGTGCAGCACGGGCTCATCAGTTGGATGGCTAGCGACACCACTGCAAGCTGTACAGGAGATAGTGCTGACGCACTAGGGAAGAGTAGCAAGTGGAGATACAATTCTCCCCAGTGCAGCACGGGGTCATCAGTTGGATGGCTAGCGACACCACTGCAAGCTCTACATGAGATACTGCCGACGCACTAGGGAAGAGTAGCAAGTGGAGATACAATTCTCCCCAGTGCAGCACGGGCTCATCAGTTGGATGGCTAGCGACACCACTGCAAGCTGTACATGAGATAGTGCCGACGCACCAGGGAAGAGTAGCAAGTGGAGATACAATTCTCCCCAGTCCAGCACGGGCTCATCAGTTGGATGGCTAGCGACACCACTGCAAGCTGTACAGGAGATAGTGCCGACGTACCAGGGAAGAGTAGCAAGTGGAGATACAATTCTCCCCAGTCCAGCACGGGCTCATCAGTTGGATGGCTAGCGACACCACTGCAAGCTGTACAGGAGATAGTGCCGACGCACTAGGGAAGAGTAGCAAGTGGAGATACAATTCTCCCCAGTGCAGCACGGGCTAATCAGTTGGATGGCTAGCGACACCACTGCAAGCTGTACAGGAGATAGTGCCGACGTACCAGGGAAGAGTAGCAAGTGGAGATACAATTCTCCCCAGTCCAGCACGGGCTCATCAGTTGGATGGCTAGCGACACCACTGCAAGCTGTACAGGAGATAGTGCCGACGTACCAGGGAAGAGTAGCAAGTGGAGATACAATTCTCCCCAGTCCAGCACGGGCTCATCAGTTGGATGGCTAGCGACACCACTGCAAGCTGTACATGAGATACTGCCGACGCACCAGGGAAGAGTAGCAAGTGGAGATACAATTCTCCCCAGTCCAACACGGGCTCATCAGTTGGATGGCTAGCGACACCACTGCAAGCTGTACATGAGATAGTGCCGACGTA
This sequence comes from Anabrus simplex, assembly GCF_040414725.1. Taxonomy (NCBI): domain Eukaryota; kingdom Metazoa; phylum Arthropoda; class Insecta; order Orthoptera; family Tettigoniidae; genus Anabrus; species Anabrus simplex. The sequence continues at coordinate 349,541,294 of NC_090270.1, forward strand.
CCAGGGAAGAGCAGCAAGTGGAGATACAATTCTCCCCAGTCCAGCACGGGCTCATCAGTTGGATGGCTAGCGACACCACTGCAAGCTGTACAGGAGATAGTGCCGACGCACCAGGGAAGAGTAGCAAGTGGAGATACAATTCTCCCCAGTCCAGCACGGGCTCATCAGTTGGATGGCTAGCGACACCACTGCAAGCTGTACAGGAGATAGTGCCGACGCACCAGGGAAGAGTAGCAAGTGGAGATACAATTCTCCCCAGTCCAGCACGGGCTCATCAGTTGGATGGCTAGCGACACCACTGCAAGCTGTACAGGAGATAGTGCCGACGCACCAGGGAAGAGTAGCAAGTGGAGATACAATTCTCCCCAGTCCAGCACGGGCTCATCAGTTGGATGGCTAGCGACACCACTGCAAGCTGTACAGGAGATAGTGCCGACGTACCAGGGAAGAGTAGCAAGTGGAGATACAATTCTCCCCAGTGCAGCACGGGCTCATCAGTTGGATGGCTAGCGACACCACTGCAAGCTGTACAGGAGATACTGCCGACGCACCAGGGAAGAGTAGCAAGTGGAGATACAATTCTCCCCAGTCCAGCACGGGCCCATCAGTTGGATGGCTAGCGACACCACTGCAAGCTGTACAGGAGATAGTGCCGACGCACCAGGGAAGAGTAGCAAGTGGAGATACAATTCTCCCCAGTCCAGCACGGGCTCATCAGTTGGATGGCTAGCGACACCACTGCAAGCTGTACAGGAGATAGTGCCGACGCACCAGGGAAGAGTAGCAAGTGGAGATACAATTCTCCCCAGTCCAGCACGGGCTCATCAGTTGGATGGCTAGCGACACCACTGCAAGCTGTACAGGAGATAGTGCCGACGTACCAGGGAAGAGTGGCAAGTGGAGATACAATTCTCCCCAGTCCAGCACGGGACATCAGTTGGATGGCTAGCGACACCACTGCATGCTGTACAGGAGATAGTGCCGACGCACCAGGGAAGAGTAGCAAGTGGAGATACAATTCTCCCCAGTCCAGCACGGGCTCATCAGTTGGATGGCTAGCGACACCACTGCAAGCTGTACAGGAGATAGTGCCGACGCACCAGGGAAGAGTAGCAAGTGGAGATACAATTCTCCCCAGTCCAGCACGGGCTCATCAGTTGGATGGCTAGCGACACCACTGCAAGCTGTACAGGAGATAGTGCCGACGCACCAGGGAAGAGTAGCAAGTGGAGATACAATTCTCCCCAGTCCAGCACGGGCTCATCAGTTGGATGGCTAGCGACACCACTGCAAGCTGTACATGAGATAGTGCCGACGTACCAGGGAAGAGTAGCAAGTGGAGATACAATTCTCCCCAGTGCAGCACGGGCTCATCAGTTGGATGGCTAGCGACACCACTGCAAGCTGTACAGGAGATAGTGCCGACGTACCAGGGAAGAGTAGCAGGTGGAGATACAATTCTCCCCAGTCCAGCACGGGCTCATCAGTTGGATGGCTAGCGACACCACTGCAAGCTGTACAGGAGATACTGCCGACGCACCAGGGAAGAGTAGCAAGTGGAGATACAATTCTCCCCAGTGCAGCACGGGCTCATCAGTTGGATGGCTAGCGACACCACTCCAAGCTGCACATGAGATAGTGCCGACGCACCAGGGAAGAGTAGCAAGTGGAGATGCAATTCTCCCCAGTCCAGCACGGGCTCATCAGTTGGATGGCTAACGACACCACTGCAAGCTGTACATGAGATAGTGCCGACGCACTAGGGAAGAGTAGCAAGTGGAGATACAATTCTCCCCAGTCCAGCACGGGCTCATCAGTTGGATGGCTAGCGACACCACTGCAAGCTGTACATGAGATACTGCCGACGTACCAGGGAAGAGTAGCAAGTGGAGATACAATTCTCCCCAGTCCAGCACGGGCTCATCTGTTGGATGGCTAGCGACACCACTGCAAGCTGTACATGAGATACTGCCGACGTACCAGGGAAGAGTAGCAAGTGGAGATACAATTCTCCCCAGTGCAGCACGGGCTCATCAGTTGGATGGCTAGCGACACCACTGCAAGCTGTACAGGAGATAGTGCCGACGTACCAGGGAAGAGTAGCAAGTGGAGATACAATTCTCCCCAGTCCAGCACGGGCTCATCAGTTGGATGGCTAGCGACAACACTGCAAGCTGTACAGGAGATAGTGCCGACGTACCAGGGAAGAGTAGCAAGTGGAGATACAATTCTCCCCAGTGCAGCACGGGCTCATCAGTTGGATGGCTAGCGACACCACTGCAAGCTGTACAGGAGATAGTGCCGACGTACCAGGGAAGAGTAGCAAGTGGAGATACAATTCTCCCCAGTGCAGCACGGGCTCATCAGTTGGATGGCTAGCGACACCACTGCAAGCTGTACAGGAGATAGTGCCGACGCACCAGGGAAGAGTAGCAAGTGGAGATACAATTCTCCCCAGTCCAGCACGGGCTCATCAGTTGGATGGCTAGCGACACCACTGCAAGCTGTACAGGAGATAGTGCCGACGCACCAGGGAAGAGTAGCAGGTGGAGATACAATTCTCCCCAGTCCAGAACGGGCTCATCAGTTGGATGGCTAGCGACACCACTGCAAGCTGTACAGGAGATAGTGCCGACGCACTAGGGAAGAGTAGCAAGTGGAGATACAATTCTCCCCAGTGCAGCACGGGCTCATCAGTTGGATGGCTAGCGACACCACTGCAAGCTGTACATGAGATAGTGCCGACGTACCAGGGAAGAGTAGCAAGTGGAGATACAATTCTCCCCAGTCCAGCACGGGCTCATCAGTTGGATGGCTAGCGACACCACTGCAAGCTGTACAGGAGATAGTGCCGACGCACCAGGGAAGAGTAGCAGGTGGAGATACAATTCTCCCCAGTCCAGCACGGGCTCATCAGTTGGATGGCTAGCGACACCACTGCAAGCTGTACAGGAGATAGTGCCGACGTACCAGGGAAGAGTAGCAAGTGGAGATACAATTCTCCCCAGTCCAGCACGGGCTCATCAGTTGGATGGCTAGCGACACCACTGCAAGCTGTACAGGAGATCGTGCCGACGCACTAGGGAAGAGTAGCAAGTGGAGATACAATTCTCCCCAGTGCAGCACGGGCTAATCAGTTGGATGGCTAGCGACACCACTGCAAGCTGTACAGGAGATAGTGCCGACGTACCAGGGAAGAGTAGCAAGTGGAGATACAATTCTCCCCAGTCCAGCACGGGCTCATCAGTTGGATGGCTAGCGACACCACTGCAAGCTGTACAGGAGATAGTGCCGACGTACCAGGGAAGAGTAGCAAGTGGAGATACAATTCTCCCCAGTCCAGCACGGGCTGATCAGTTGGATGGCTAGCGACACCACTGCAAACTGTACATGAGATACTGCCGACGCACCAGGGAAGAGTAGCAAGTGGAGATACAATTCTCCCCAGTCCAGCACGGGCTCATCAGTTGGATGGCTAGCGACACCACTGCAAGCTGTACATGAGATAGTGCCGACGTACCAGGGAAGAGTAGCAAGTGGAGATACAATTCTCCCCAGTCCAGCACGGGCTCATCAGTTGGATGGCTAGCGACACCACTGCAAGCTGTACAGGAGGTAGTGCCGACGCACCAGGGAAGAGTAGCAAGTGGAGATACAATTCTCCCCAGTCCAGCACGGGCTCATCAGTTGGATGGCTAGCGACACCACTGCAAGCTGTACAGGAGATAGTGCCGACGCACCAGGGAAGAGTAGCAAGTGGAGATACAATTCTCCCCAGTCCAGCACGGGCTCATCAGTTGGATGGCTAGCGACACCACTGCACGCTGTACAGGAGATAGTGCCGACGCACCAGGGAAGAGTAGCAAGTGGAGATACAATTCTCCCCAGTCCAGCACGGGCTCATCAGTTGGATGGCTAGCGACACCACTGCAAGCTGTACAGGAGATAGTGCCGACGTACCAGGGAAGAGTAGCAAGTGGAGATACAATTCTCCCCAGTCCAGCACGGGCCCATCAGTTGGATGGCTAGCGACACCACTGCAAGCTGTACAGGAGATAGTGCCGACGCACCAGGGAAGAGTAGCAAGTGGAGATACAATTCTCCCCAGTCCAGCACGGGCTCATCAGTTGGATGGCTAGCGACACCACTGCAAGCTGTACAGGAGATAGTGCCGACGCACCAGGGAAGAGTAGCAAGTGGAGATACAATTCTCCCCAGTCCAGCACGGGCTCATCAGTTGGATGGCTAGCGACACCACTGCAAGCTGTACAGGAGATAGTGCCGACGTACCAGGGAAGAGTGGCAAGTGGAGATACAATTCTCCCCAGTCCAGCACGGGACATCAGTTGGATGGCTAGCGACACCACTGCAAGCTGTACAGGAGATAGTGCCGACGCACCAGGGAAGAGTAGCAAGTGGAGATACAATTCTCCCCAGTCCAGCACGGGCTCATCAGTTGGATGGCTAGCGACACCACTGCAAGCTGTACAGGAGATAGTGCCGACGCACCAGGGAAGAGTAGCAAGTGGAGATACAATTCTCCCCAGTACAGCACGGGCTCATCAGTTGGATGGCTAGCGACACCACTGCAAGCTGTACAGGAGATAGTGCCGACGCACCAGGGAAGAGTAGCAAGTGGAGATACAATTCTCCCCAGTCCAGCACGGGCTCATCAGTTGGATGGCTAGCGACACCACTGCAAGCTGTACAGGAGATACTGCCGACGCACTAGGGAAGAGTAGCAAGTGGAGATACAATTCTCTCCAGTGCAGCACGGGCTAATCAGTTGGATGGCTAGCGACACCACTGCAAGCTGTACATGAGATAGTGCCGACGTACCAGGGAAGAGTAGCAAGTGGAGATACAATTCTCCCCAGTGCAGCACGGGCTCATCAGTTGGATGGCTAGCGACACCACTGCAAGCTGTACATGAGATACTGCCGACGTACCAGGGAAGAGTAGCAAGTGGAGATACAATTCTCCCCAGTCCAGCACGGGCTCATCAGTTGGATGGCTAGCGACACCACTGCAAGCTGCACATGAGATAGTGCCGACGCACCAGGGAAGAGTAGCAAGTGGAGATGCAATTCTCCCCAGTGCAGCACGGGCTCATCAGTTGGATGGCTAGCGACACCACTGCAAGCTGTACAGGAGATAGTGCCGACGTACCAGGGAAGAGTAGCAAGTGGAGATACAATTCTCCCAAGTCCAGCACGGGCTCATCAGTTGGATGGCTAGCGACACCACTGCAAGCTGCACATGAGATAGTGCCGACGCACCAGGGAAGAGTAGCAAGTGGAGATGCAATTCTCCCCAGTCCAGCACGGGCTCATCAGTTGGATGGCTAGCGACACCACTGCAAGCTGTACATGAGATAGTGCCGACGCACTAGGGAAGAGTAGCAAGTGGAGATACAATTCTCCCCAGTCCAGCACGGGCTCATCAGTTGGATGGCTAGCGAGACCACTGCAAGCTGTACATGAGATAGTGCCGACGTACCAGGGAAGAGTAGCAAGTGGAGATACAATTCTCCCCAGTGCAGCACGGGCTCATCTGTTGGATGGCTAGCGACACCACTGCAAGCTGTACAGGAGATACTGCCGACGCACCAGGGAAGAGTAGCAAGTGGAGATACAATTCTCCCCAGTCCAGCACGGGCTCATCAGTTGGATGGCTAGCGACACCACTGCAAGCTGTACATGAGATACTGCCGACGTACCAGGGAAGAGTAGCAAGTGGAGATACAATTCTCCCCAGTCCAGCACGGGCTCATCTGTTGGAAGGCTAGCGACACCATTGCAAGCTGTACATGAGATACTGCCGACGTACCAGGGAAGAGTAGCAAGTGGAGATACAATTCTCCCCAGTGCAGCACGGGCTCATCAGTTGGATGGCTAGCGACACCACTGCAAGCTGTACAGGAGATAGTGCCGACGTACCAGGGAAGAGTAGCAAGTGGAGATACAATTCTCCCCAGTCCAGCACGGGCTCATCAGTTGGATGGCTAGCGACACCACTGCAAGCTGTACAGGAGATAGTGCCGACGTACCAGGGAAGAGTAGCAAGTGGAGATACAATTCTCCCCAGTGCAGCACGGGCTCATCAGTTGGATGGCTAGCGACACCACTGCAAGCTGTACAGGAGATAGTGCCGACGTACCAGGGAAGAGTAGCAAGTGGAGATACAATTCTCCCCAGTGCAGCACGGGCTCATCAGTTGGATGGCTAGCGACACCACTGCAAGCTGTACAGGAGATAGTGCCGACGCACCAGGGAAGAGTAGCAAGTGGAGATACAATTCTTCCCAGTCCAGCACGGGCTCATCAGTTGGATGGCTAGCGACACCACTGCAAGCTGTACAGGAGATAGTGCCGACGCACCAGGGAAGAGTAGCAGGTGGAGATACAATTCTCCCCAGTCCAGCACGGGCTCATCAGTTGGATGGCTAGCGACACCACTGCAAGCTGTACAGGAGATAGTGCCGACGCACTAGGGAAGAGTAGCAAGTGGAGATACAATTCTCCCCAGTGCAGCACGGGCTCATCAGTTGGATGGCTAGCGACACCACTGCAAGCTGTACAGGAGATAGTGCCGACGTACCAGGGAAGAGTAGCAGGTGGAGATACAATTCTCCCCAGTCCAGCACGGGCTCATCAGTTGGATGGCTAGCGACACCACTGCAAGCTGTACAGGAGATACTGCCGACGCACCAGGGAAGAGTAGCAAGTGGAGATACAATTCTCCCCAGTGCAGCACGGGCTCATCAGTTGGATGGCTAGCGACACCACTGCAAGCTGTACAGGAGATACTGCCGACGCACTAGGGAAGAGTAGCAAGTGGAGATACAATTCTCCCCAGTGCAGCACGGGCTAATCAGTTGGATGGCTAGCGACACCACTGCAAGCTGTACATGAGATAGTGCCGACGTACCAGGGAAGAGTAGCAAGTGGAGATACAATTCTCCCCAGTGCAGCACGGGCTCATCAGTTGGATGGCTAGCGACACCACTGCAAGCTGTACATGAGATACTGCCGACGTACCAGGGAAGAGTAGCAAGTGGAGATACAATTCTCCCCAGTCCAGCACGGGCTCATCAGTTGGATGGCTAGCGACACCACTGCAAGCTGCACATGAGATAGTGCCGACGCACCAGGGAAGAGTAGCAAGTGGAGATGCAATTCTCCCCAGTGCAGCACGGGCTCATCAGTTGGATGGCTAGCGACACCACTGCAAGCTGTACAGGAGATAGTGCCGACGTACCAGGGAAGAGTAGCAAGTGGAGATACAATTCTCCCAAGTCCAGCACGGGCTCATCAGTTGGATGGCTAGCGACACCACTGCAAGCTGCACATGAGATAGTGCCGACGCACCAGGGAAGAGTAGCAAGTGGAGATGCAATTCTCCCCAGTCCAGCACGGGATCATCAGTTGGATGGCTAGCGACACCACTGCAAGCTGTACATGAGATAGTGCCGACGCACTAGGGAAGAGTAGCAAGTGGAGATACAATTCTCCCCAGTCCAGCACGGGCTCATCAGTTGGATGGCTAGCGACACCACTGCAAGCTGTACATGAGATACTGCCGACGTACCAGGGAAGAGTAGCAAGTGGAGATACAATTCTCCCCAGTCCAGCACGGGCTCATCTGTTGGATGGCTAGCGACACCACTGCAAGCTGTACATGAGATACTGCCGACGTACCAGGGAAGAGTAGCAAGTGGAGATACAATTCTCCCCAGTGCAGCACGGGCTCATCAGTTGGATGGCTAGCGACACCACTGCAAGCTGTACAGGAGATAGTGCCGACGTACCAGGGAAGAGTAGCAAGTGGAGATACAATTCTCCCCAGTCCAGCACGGGCTCATCAGTTGGATGGCTAGCGACACCACTGCAAGCTGTACAGGAGATAGTGCCGACGTACCAGGGAAGAGTAGCAAGTGGAGATACAATTCTCCCCAGTGCAGCACGGGCTCATCAGTTGGATGGCTCGCGACACCACTGCAAGCTGTACAGGAGATAGTGCCGACGTACCAGGGAAGAGTAGCAAGTGGAGATACAATTCTCCCCAGTGCAGCACGGGCTCATCAGTTGGATGGCTAGCGACACCACTGCACGCTGTACAGGAGATAGTGCCGACGCACCAGGGAAGAGTAGCAAGTGGAGATACAATTCTCCCCAGTCCAGCACGGGCTCATCAGTTGGATGGCTAGCGACACCACTGCAAGCTGTACAGGAGATAGTGCCGACGCACCAGGGAAGAGTAGCAGGTGGAGATACAATTCTCCCCAGTCTAGCACGGGCTCATCAGTTGGATGGCTAGCGACACCACTGCAAGCTGTACAGGAGATAGTGCCGACGCACTAGGGAAGTGTAGCAAGTGGAGGTACAATTCTCCCCAGTGCAGCACGGGCTCATCAGTTGGATGGCTAGCGACACCACTGCAAGCTGTACATGAGATAGTGCCGACGTACCAGGGAAGAGTAGCAGGTGGAGATACAATTCTCCCCAGTCCAGCACGGGCTCATCAGTTGGATGGCTAGCGACACCACTGCAAGCTGTAAAGGAGATAGTGCCGACGCACCAGGGAAGAGTAGCAGGTGGAGATACAATTCTCCCCAGTCCAGCACGGGCTCATCAGTTGGATGGCTAGCGACACCACTGCAAGCTGTACAGGAGATAGTGCCGACGTACCAGGGAAGAGTAGCAAGTGGAGATACAATTCTCCCCAGTCCAGCACGGGCTCATCAGTTGGATGGCTAGCGACACCACTGCAAGCTGTACAGGAGATAGTGCCGACGCACTAGGGAAGAGTAGCAAGTGGAGATACAATTCTCCCCAGTGCAGCACGGGCTAATCAGTTGGATGGCTAGCGACACCACTGCAAGCTGTACAGAAGATAGTGCCGACGTACCAGGGAAGAGTAGCAAGTGGAGATACAATTCTCCCCAGTCCAGCACGGGCTCATCAGTTGGATGGCTAGCGACACCACTGCAAGCTGTACATGAGATACTGCCGACGCACCAGGGAAGAGTAGCAAGTGGAGATACAATTCTCCCCAGTCCAGCACGGGCTCATCAGTTGGATGGCTAGCGACACCACTGCAAGCTGTACATGAGATAGTGCCGACGTACCAGGGAAGAGTAGCAAGTGGAGATACAATTCTCCCCAGTCCAGCACGGGCTCATCAGTTGGATGGCTAGCGACACCACTGCAAGCTGTACAGGAGATAGTGCCGACGCACCAGGGAAGAGTAGCAAGTGGAGATACAATTCTCCCCAGTCCAGCACGGGCTCATCAGTTGGATGGCTAGCGACACCACTGCAAGCTGTACAGGAGATAGTGCCGACGCACCAGGGAAGAGTAGCAAGTGGAGATACAATTCTCCCCAGTCCAGCACGGGCTCATCAGTTGGATGGCTAGCGACACCACTGCAAGCTGTACAGGAGATAGTGCCGACGCACCAGGGAAGAGTAGCAAGTGGAGATACAATTCTCCCCAGTCCAGCACGGGCTCATCAGTTGGATGGCTAGCGACACCACTGCAAGCTGTACAGGAGATAGTGCCGACGTACCAGGGAAGAGTAGCAAGTGGAGATACAATTCTCCCCAGTCCAGCACGGGCCCATCAGTTGGATGGCTAGCGACACCACTGCAAGCTGTACAGGAGATAGTGCCGACGCACCAGGGAAGAGTAGCAAGTGGAGATACAATTCTCCCCAGTCCAGCACGGGCTCATCAGTTGGATGGCTAGCGACACCACTGCAAGCTGTACAGGAGATAGTGCCGACGCACCAGGGAAGAGTAGCAAGTGGAGATACAATTCTCCCCAGTCCAGCACGGGCTCATCAGTTGGATGGCTAGCGACACCACTGCAAGCTGTACAGGAGATAGTGCCGACGTACCAGGGAAGAGTGGCAAGTGGAGATACAATTCTCCCCAGTCCAGCACGGGACATCAGTTGGATGGCTAGCGACACCACTGCAAGCTGTACAGGAGATAGTGCCGACGCACCAGGGAAGAGTAGCAAGTGGAGATACAATTCTCCCCAGTCCAGCACGGGCTCATCAGTTGGATGGCTAGCGACACCACTGCAAGCTGTACAGGAGATAGTGCCGACGCACCAGGGAAGAGTAGCAAGTGGAGATACAATTCTCCCCAGTCCAGCACGGGCACATCAGTTGGATGGCTAGCGACACCACTGCAAGCTGTACAGGAGATAGTGCCGACGCACCAGGGAAGAGTAGCAAGTGGAGATACAATTCTCCCCAGTCCAGCACGGGCTCATCAGTTGGATGGCTAGCGACACCACGGCAAGCTGTACATGAGATAGTGCCGACGTACCAGGGAAGAGTAGCAAGTGGAGATACAATTCTCCCCAGTGCAGCACGGGCTCATCAGTTGGATGGCTAGCGACACCACTGCAAGCTGTACAGGAGATAGTGCCGACGTACCAGGGAAGAGTAGCAGGTGGAGATACAATTCTCCCCAGTCCAGCACGGGCTCATCAGTTGGATGGCTAGCGACACCACTGCAAGCTGTACAGGAGATACTGCCGACGCACCAGGGAAGAGTAGCAAGTGGAGATACAATTCTCCCCAGTGCAGCACGGGCTCATCAGTTGGATGGCTAGCGACACCACTGCAAGCTGTACAGGAGATACTGCCGACGCACTAGGGAAGAGTAGCAAGTGGAGATACAATTCTCCCCAGTGCAGCACGGGCTAATCAGTTGGATGGCTAGCGACACCACTGCAAGCTGTACATGAGATAGTGCCGACGTACCAGGGAAGAGTAGCAAGTGGAGATACAATTCTCCCCAGTGCAGCACGGGCTCATCAGTTGGATGCTTAGCGACACCACTGCAAGCTGTACATGAGATACTGCCGACGTACCAGGGAAGAGTAGCAAGTGGAGATACAATTCTCCCCAGTCCAGCACGGGCTCATCAGTTGGATGGCTAGCGACACCACTGCAAGCTGCACATGAGATAGTGCCGACGCACCAGGGAAGAGTAGCAAGTGGAGATGCAATTCTCCCCAGTGCAGCACGGGCTCATCAGTTGGATGGCTAGCGACACCACTGCAAGCTGTACAGGAGATAGTGCCGACGCACTAGGGAAGAGTAGCAAGTGGAGATACAATTCTCCCCAGTGCAGCACGGGCTCATCAGTTGGATGGCTAGCGACACCACTGCAAGCTGTACAGGAGATAGTGCCGACGCACTAGGGAAGAGTAGCAAGTGGAGATACAATTCTCCCCAGTGCAGCACGGGCTCATCAGTTGGATGGCTAGCGACACCACTGCAAGCTGTACAGGAGATAGTGCCGACGTACCAGGGAAGAGTAGCAGGTGGAGATACAATTCTCCCCAGTCCAGCACGGGCTCATCAGTTGGATGGCTAGCGACACCACTGCAAGCTGTACAGGAGATACTGCCGACGCACCAGGGAAGAGTAGCAAGTGGAGATACAATTCTCCCCAGTGCAGCACGGGCTCATCAGTTGGATGGCTAGCGACACCACTGCAAGCTGTACAGGAGATACTGCCGACGCACTAGGGAAGAGTAGCAAGTGGAGATACAATTCTCCCCAGTGCAGCACGGGCTAATCAGTTGGATGGCTAGCGACACCACTGCAAGCTGTACATGAGATAGTGCCGACGTACCAGGGAAGAGTAGCAAGTGGAGATACAATTCTCCCCACTGCAGCACGGGCTCATCAGTTGGATGGCTAGCGACACCACTGCAAGCTGTACATGAGATACTGCCGACGTACCAGGGAAGAGTAGCAAGTGGAGATACAATTCTCCCCAGTCCAGCACGGGCTCATCAGTTGGATGGCTAGCGACACCACTGCAAGCTGTACAGGAGATAGTGCCGACGTACCAGGGAAGAGTAGCAAGTGGAGATGCAATTCTCCCCAGTCCAGCACGGGCTCATCAGTTGGATGGCTAGCGACACCACTGCAAGCTGTACAGGAGATAGTGCCGACGCACTAGGGAAGAGTAGCAAGTGGAGATACAATTCTCCCCAGTGCAGCACGGGCTAATCAGTTGGATGGCTAGCGACACCACTGCAAGCTGTACAGGAGATAGTGCCGACGTACCAGGGAAGAGTAGCAAGTGGAGATACAATTCTCCCCAGTCCAGCACGGGCTCATCAGTTGGATGGCTAGCGACACCACTGCAAGCTGTACAGGAGATAGTGCCGACGTACCAGGGAAGAGTAGCAAGTGGAGATACAATTCTCCCCAGTCCAGCACGGGCTCATCAGTTGGATGGCTAGCGACACCACTGCAAGCTGTACATGAGATACTGCCGACGCACCAGGGAAGAGTAGCAAGTGGAGATACAATTCTCCCCAGTCCAGCACGGGCTCATCAGTTGGATGGCTAGCGACACCACTGCAAGCTGTACATGAGATAGTGCCGACGTACCAGGGAAGAGTAGCAAGTGGAGATACAATTCTCCCCAGTCCAGCACGGGCTCATCAGTTGGATGGCTAGCGACACCACTGCAAGCTGTACAGGAGATAGTGCCGACGCACCAGGGAAGAGTAGCAAGTGGAGATACAATTCTCCCCAGTCCAGCACGGGCTCATCAGTTGGATGGCTAGCGACACCACTGCAAGCTGTACAGGAGATAGTGCCGACGCACCAGGGAAGAGTAGCAAGTGGAGATACAATTCTCCCCAGTCCAGCACGGGCTCATCAGTTGGGTGGCTAGCGACACCACTGCAAGCTGTACAGGAGATAGTGCCGACGCACCAGGGAAGAGTAGCAAGTGGAGATACAATTCTCCCCAGTCCAGCACGGGCTCATCAGTTGGATGGCTAGCGACACCACTGCAAGCTGTACAGGAGATAGTGCCGACGTACCAGGGAAGAGTAGCAAGTGGAGATACAATTCTCCCCAGTCCAGCACGGGCCCATCAGTTGGATGGCTAGCGACAGCACTGCAAGCTGTACAGGAGATAGTGCCGACGCACCAGGGAAGAGTAGCAAGTGGAGATACAATTCTCTTCAGTCCAGCACGGGCTCATCAGCTGGATGGCTAGCGACACCACTGCAAGCTGTACAGGAGATAGTGCCGACGCACCAGGGAAGAGTAGCAAGTGGAGATACAATTCTCCCCAGTCCAGCACGGGCTCATCAGTTGGATGGCTAGCGACACCACTGCAAGCTGTACAGGAGATAGTGCCGACGTACCAGGGAAGAGTGGCAAGTGGAGATACAATTCTCCCCAGTCCAGCACGGGACATCAGTTGGATGGCTAGCGACACCACTGCAAGCTGTTCAGGAGATAGTGCCGACGCACCAGGGAAGAGTAGCAAGTGGAGATACAATTCTCCCCAGTCCAGCACGGGCTCATCAGTTGGATGGCTAGCGACACCACTGCAAGCTGTACAGGAGATAGTGCCGACGCACCAGGGAAGAGTAGCAAGTGGAGATACAATTCTCCCCAGTCCAGCACGGGCTCATCAGTTGGATGGCTAGCGACACCACTGCAAGCTGTACAGGAGATAGTGCCGACGCACCAGGGAAGAGTAGCAAGTGGAGATACAATTCTCCCCAGTCCAGCACGGGCTCATCAGTTGGATGGCTAGCGACACCACTGCAAGCTGTACATGAGATAGTGCCGACGTACCAGGGAAGAGTAGCAAGTGGAGATACAATTCTCCCCAGTGCAGCACGGGCTCATCAGTTGGATGGCTAGCGACACCACTGCAAGCTGTACAGGAGATAGTGCCGACGTACCAGGGAAGAGTAGCAGGTGGAGATACAATTCTCCCCAGTCCAGCACGGGCTCATCAGTTGGATGGCTAGCGACACCACTGCAAGCTGTACAGGAGATACTGCCGACGCACCAGGGAAGAGTAGCAAGTGGAGATACAATTCTCCCCAGTGCAGCACGGGCTCATCAGTTGGATGGCTAGCGACACCACTGCAAGCTGTACAGGAGATACTGCCGACGCACTAGGGAAGAGTAGCAAGTGGAGATACAATTCTCCCCAGTGCAGCACGGGCTAATCAGTTGGATGGCTAGCGACACCACTGCAAGCTGTACATGAGATAGTGCCGACGTACCAGGGAAGAGTAGCAAGTGGAGATACAATTCTCCCCAGTGCAGCACGGGCTCATCAGTTGGATGGCTAGCGACACCACTGCAAGCTGTACATGAGATACTGCCGACGTACCAGGGAAGAGTAGCAAGTGGAGATACAATTCTCCCCAGTCCAGCACGGGCTCATCAGTTGGATGGCTAGCGACACCACTGCAAGCTGCACATGAGATAGTGCCGACGTACCAGGGAAGAGTAGCAAGTGGAGATACAATTCTCCCCAGTGCAGCACGGGCTCATCAGTTGGATGGCTAGCGACACCACTGCAAGCTGTACAGGAGATAGTGCCGACGTACCAGGGAAGAGTAGCAAGTGGAGATACAATTCTCCCCAGTCCAGCACGGGCTCATCAGTTGGATGGCTAGCGACACCACTGCAAGCTGTACAGGAGATAGTGCCGACGTACCAGGGAAGAGTAGCAAGTGGAGATACAATTCTCCCCAGTGCAGCACGGGCTCATCAGTTGGATGGCTAGCGACACCACTGCAAGCTGTACAGGAGATAGTGCTGACGCACTAGGGAAGAGTAGCAAGTGGAGATACAATTCTCCCCAGTGCAGCACGGGGTCATCAGTTGGATGGCTAGCGACACCACTGCAAGCTCTACATGAGATACTGCCGACGCACTAGGGAAGAGTAGCAAGTGGAGATACAATTCTCCCCAGTGCAGCACGGGCTCAAAAGTTGGATGGCTAGCGACACCACTGCAAGCTGTACATGAGATAGTGCCGACGCACCAGGGAAGAGTAGCAAGTGGAGATACAATTCTCCCCAGTCCAGCACGGGCTCATCAGTTGGATGGCTAGCGACACCACTGCAAGCTGTACAGGAGATAGTGCCGACGTACCAGGGAAGAGTAGCAAGTGGAGATACAATTCTCCCCAGTCCAGCACGGGACATCAGTTGGATGGCTAACGACACCACTGCAAGCTGTACAGGAGATAGTGCCGACGCACCAGGGAAGATTAGCAAGTGGAGATACAATTCTCCCCAGTCCAGCACGGGCTCATCAGTTGGATGGCTAGCGACACCACTGCAAGCTGTACAGGAGATAGTGCCGACGCACTAGGGAAGAGTAGCAAGTGGAGATACAATTCTCCCCAGTCCAGCACGGAGTCATCAGTTGGATGGCTAGCGACACCACTGCAAGCTGTACAGGAGATAGTGCCGACGTACCAGGGAAGAGTAGCAAGTGGAGATACAATTCTCCCCAGTCCAGCACGGGCTCATCAGTTGGATGGCTAGCGACACCACTGCAAGCTGTACAGGAGATAGTGCCGACGCACTAGGGAAGAGTAGCAAGTGGAGATACAATTCTCCCCAGTGCAGCACGGGCTAATCAGTTGGATGGCTAGCGACACCACTGCAAGCTGTACAGGAGATAGTGCCGACGTACCAGGGAAGAGTAGCAAGTGGAGATACAATTCTCCCCAGTCCAGCACGGGCTCATCAGTTGGATGGCTAGCGACACCACTGCAAGCTGTACAGGAGATAGTGCCGACGTACCAGGGAAGAGTAGCAAGTGGAGATACAATTCTCCCCAGTCCAGCACGGGCTCATCAGTTGGATGGCTAGCGACACCACTGCAAGCTGTACATGAGATACTGCCGACGCACCAGGGAAGAGTAGCAAGTGGAGATACAATTCTCCCCAGTCCAACACGGGCTCATCAGTTGGATGGCTAGCGACACCACTGCAAGCTGTACATGAGATAGTGCCGACGCACTAGGGAAGAGTAGCAAGTGGAGATGCAATTCTCCCCAGTGCAGCACGGGCTCATCAGTTGGATGGCTAGCGACACCACTGCAAGCTGTACAGGAGATAGTGCCGACGTACCAGGGAAGAGTAGCAAGTGGAGATACAATTCTCCCCAGTGCAGCACGGGCTCAACTGTTGGAAGGCTAGCGACACCACTGCAAGCTGTACATGAGATACTGCCGACGTACCAGGGAAGAGCAGCAAGTGGAGATACAATTCTCCCCAGTCCAGCACGGGCTCATCAGTTGGATGGCTAGCGACACCACTGCAAGCTGTACAGGAGATAGTGCCGACGCACCAGGGAAGAGTAGCAAGTGGAGATACAATTCTCCCCAGTCCAGCACGGGCTCATCAGTTGGATGGCTAGCGACACCACTGCAAGCTGTACAGGAGATAGTGCCGACGCACTAGGGAAGAGTAGCAAGTGGAGATACAATTCTCCCCAGTGCAGCACGGGCTCATCAGTTGGATGGCTAGCGACACCACTGCAAGCTGTACAGGAGATAGTGCCGACGTACCAGGGAAGAGTAGCAAGTGGAGATACAATTCTCCCCAGTCCAGCACGGGCTCATCAGTTGGATGGCTAGCGACACCACTGCAAGCTGTACAGGAGATAGTGCCGACGCACCAGGGAAGAGTAGCAAGTGGAGATACAATTCTCCCCAGTCCAGCACGGGCTCATCAGTTGGATGGCTAGCGACACCACTGCAAGCTGTACAGGAGATAGTGCCGACGTACCAGGGAAGAGTAGCAAGTGGAGATACAATTCTCCCCAGTGCAGCACGGGCTCATCAGTTGGATGGCTAGCGACACCACTGCAAGCTGTACAGGAGATACTGCCGACGCACCAGGGAAGAGTAGCAAGTGGAGATACAATTCTCCCCAGTCCAGCACGGGCCCATCAGTTGGATGGCTAGCGACACCACTGCAAGCTGTACAGGAGATAGTGCCGACGCACCAGGGAAGAGTAGCAAGTGGAGATACAATTCTCCCCAGTCCAGCACGGGCTCATCAGTTGGATGGCTAGCGACACCACTGCAAGCTGTACAGGAGATAGTGCCGACGCACCAGGGAAGAGTAGCAAGTGGAGATACAATTCTCCCCAGTCCAGCACGGGCTCATCAGTTGGATGGCTAGCGACACCACTGCAAGCTGTACAGGAGATAGTGCCGACGTACCAGGGAAGAGTGGCAAGTGGAGATACAATTCTCCCCAGTCCAGCACGGGACATCAGTTGGATGGCTAGCGACACCACTGCATGCTGTACAGGAGATAGTGCCGACGCACCAGGGAAGAGTAGCAAGTGGAGATACAATTCTCCCCAGTCCAGCACGGGCTCATCAGTTGGATGGCTAGCGACACCACTGCAAGCTGTACAGGAGATAGTGCCGACGCACCAGGGAAGAGTAGCAAGTGGAGATACAATTCTCCCCAGTCCAGCACGGGCTCATCAGTTGGATGGCTAGCGACACCACTGCAAGCTGTACAGGAGATAGTGCCGACGCACCAGGGAAGAGTAGCAAGTGGAGATACAATTCTCCCCAGTCCAGCACGGGCTCATCAGTTGGATGGCTAGCGACACCACTGCAAGCTGTACATGAGATAGTGCCGACGTACCAGGGAAGAGTAGCAAGTGGAGATACAATTCTCCCCAGTGCAGCACGGGCTCATCAGTTGGATGGCTAGCGACACCACTGCAAGCTGTACAGGAGATAGTGCCGACGTACCAGGGAAGAGTAGCAGGTGGAGATACAATTCTCCCCAGTCCAGCACGGGCTCATCAGTTGGATGGCTAGCGACACCACTGCAAGCTGTACAGGAGATACTGCCGACGCACCAGGGAAGAGTAGCAAGTGGAGATACAATTCTCCCCAGTGCAGCACCCGCTCATCAGTTGGATGGCTAGCGACACCACTCCAAGCTGCACATGAGATAGTGCCGACGCACCAGGGAAGAGTAGCAAGTGGAGATGCAATTCTCCCCAGTCCAGCACGGGCTCATCAGTTGGATGGCTAACGACACCACTGCAAGCTGTACATGAGATAGTGCCGACGCACTAGGGAAGAGTAGCAAGTGGAGATACAATTCTCCCCAGTCCAGCACGGGCTCATCAGTTGGATGGCTAGCGACACCACTGCAAGCTGTACATGAGATACTGCCGACGTACCAGGGAAGAGTAGCAAGTGGAGATACAATTCTCCCCAGTCCAGCACGGGCTCATCTGTTGGATGGCTAGCGACACCACTGCAAGCTGTACATGAGATACTGCCGACGTACCAGGGAAGAGTAGCAAGTGGAGATACAATTCTCCCCAGTGCAGCACGGGCTCATCAGTTGGATGGCTAGCGACACCACTGCAAGCTGTACAGGAGATAGTGCCGACGTACCAGGGAAGAGTAGCAAGTGGAGATACAATTCTCCCCAGTCCAGCACGGGCTCATCAGTTGGATGGCTAGCGACACCACTGCAAGCTGTACAGGAGATAGTGCCGACGTACCAGGGAAGAGTAGCAAGTGGAGATACAATTCTCCCCAGTGCAGCACGGGCTCATCAGTTGGATGGCTAGCGACACCACTGCAAGCTGTACAGGAGATAGTGCCGACGTACCAGGGAAGAGTAGCAAGTGGAGATACAATTCTCCCCAGTGCAGCACGGGCTCATCAGTTGGATGGCTAGCGACACCACTGCAAGCTGTACAGGAGATAGTGCCGACGCACCAGGGAAGAGTAGCAAGTGGAGATACAATTCTCCCCAGTCCAGCACGGGCTCATCAGTTGGATGGCTAGCGACACCACTGCAAGCTGTACAGGAGATAGTGCCGACGCACCAGGGAAGAGTAGCAGGTGGAGATACAATTCTCCCCAGTCCAGAACGGGCTCATCAGTTGGATGGCTAGCGACACCACTGCAAGCTGTACAGGAGATAGTGCCGACGCACTAGGGAAGAGTAGCAAGTGGAGATACAATTCTCCCCAGTGCAGCACGGGCTCATCAGTTGGATGGCTAGCGACACCACTGCAAGCTGTACATGAGATAGTGCCGACGTACCAGGGAAGAGTAGCAAGTGGAGATACAATTCTCCCCAGTCCAGCACGGGCTCATCAGTTGGATGGCTAGCGACACCACTGCAAGCTGTACAGGAGATAGTGCCGACGCACCAGGGAAGAGTAGCAGGTGGAGATACAATTCTCCCCAGTCCAGCACGGGCTCATCAGTTGGATGGCTAGCGACACCACTGCAAGCTGTACAGGAGATAGTGCCGACGTACCAGGGAAGAGTAGCAAGTGGAGATACAATTCTCCCCAGTCCAGCACGGGCTCATCAGTTGGATGGCTAGCGACACCACTGCAAGCTGTACAGGAGATCGTGCCGACGCACTAGGGAAGAGTAGCAAGTGGAGATACAATTCTCCCCAGTGCAGCACGGGCTAATCAGTTGGATGGCTAGCGACACCACTGCAAGCTGTACAGGAGATAGTGCCGACGTACCAGGGAAGAGTAGCAAGTGGAGATACAATTCTCCCCAGTCCAGCACGGGCTCATCAGTTGGATGGCTAGCGACACCACTGCAAGCTGTACAGGAGATAGTGCCGACGTACCAGGGAAGAGTAGCAAGTGGAGATACAATTCTCCCCAGTCCAGCACGGGCTGATCAGTTGGATGGCTAGCGACACCACTGCAAACTGTACATGAGATACTGCCGACGCACCAGGGAAGAGTAGCAAGTGGAGATACAATTCTCCCCAGTCCAGCACGGGCTCATCAGTTGGATGGCTAGCGACACCACTGCAAGCTGTACATGAGATAGTGCCGACGTACCAGGGAAGAGTAGCAAGTGGAGATACAATTCTCCCCAGTCCAGCACGGGCTCATCAGTTGGATGGCTAGCGACACCACTGCAAGCTGTACAGGAGGTAGTGCCGACGCACCAGGGAAGAGTAGCAAGTGGAGATACAATTCTCCCCAGTCCAGCACGGGCTCATCAGTTGGATGGCTAGCGACACCACTGCAAGCTGTACAGGAGATAGTGCCGACGCACCAGGGAAGAGTAGCAAGTGGAGATACAATTCTCCCCAGTCCAGCACGGGCTCATCAGTTGGATGGCTAGCGACACCACTGCACGCTGTACAGGAGATAGTGCCGACGCACCAGGGAAGAGTAGCAAGTGGAGATACAATTCTCCCCAGTCCAGCACGGGCTCATCAGTTGGATGGCTAGCGACACCACTGCAAGCTGTACAGGAGATAGTGCCGACGTACCAGGGAAGAGTAGCAAGTGGAGATACAATTCTCCCCAGTCCAGCACGGGCCCATCAGTTGGATGGCTAGCGACACCACTGCAAGCTGTACAGGAGATAGTGCCGACGCACCAGGGAAGAGTAGCAAGTGGAGATACAATTCTCCCCAGTCCAGCACGGGCTCATCAGTTGGATGGCTAGCGACACCACTGCAAGCTGTACAGGAGATAGTGCCGACGCACCAGGGAAGAGTAGCAAGTGGAGATACAATTCTCCCCAGTCCAGCACGGGCTCATCAGTTGGATGGCTAGCGACACCACTGCAAGCTGTACAGGAGATAGTGCCGACGTACCAGGGAAGAGTGGCAAGTGGAGATACAATTCTCCCCAGTCCAGCACGGGACATCAGTTGGATGGCTAGCGACACCACTGCAAGCTGTACAGGAGATAGTGCCGACGCACCAGGGAAGAGTAGCAAGTGGAGATACAATTCTCCCCAGTCCAGCACGGGCTCATCAGTTGGATGGCTAGCGACACCACTGCAAGCTGTACAGGAGATAGTGCCGACGCACCAGGGAAGAGTAGCAAGTGGAGATACAATTCTCCCCAGTACAGCACGGGCTCATCAGTTGGATGGCTAGCGACACCACTGCAAGCTGTACAGGAGATAGTGCCGACGCACCAGGGAAGAGTAGCAAGTGGAGATACAATTCTCCCCAGTCCAGCACGGGCTCATCAGTTGGATGGCTAGCGACACCACTGCAAGCTGTACAGGAGATACTGCCGACGCACTAGGGAAGAGTAGCAAGTGGAGATACAATTCTCTCCAGTGCAGCACGGGCTAATCAGTTGGATGGCTAGCGACACCACTGCAAGCTGCACATGAGATAGTGCCGACGCACCAGGGAAGAGTAGCAAGTGGAGATGCAATTCTCCCCAGTCCAGCACGGGCTCATCAGTTGGATGGCTAGCGACACCACTGCAAGCTGTACATGAGATAGTGCCGACGCACTAGGGAAGAGTAGCAAGTGGAGATACAATTCTCCCCAGTCCAGCACGGGCTCATCAGTTGGATGGCTAGCGAGACCACTGCAAGCTGTACATGAGATAGTGCCGACGTACCAGGGAAGAGTAGCAAGTGGAGATACAATTCTCCCCAGTGCAGCACGGGCTCATCTGTTGGATGGCTAGCGACACCACTGCAAGCTGTACAGGAGATACTGCCGACGCACCAGGGAAGAGTAGCAAGTGGAGATACAATTCTCCCCAGTCCAGCACGGGCTCATCAGTTGGATGGCTAGCGACACCACTGCAAGCTGTATATGAGATACTGCCGACGTACCAGGGAAGAGTAGCAAGTGGAGATACAATTCTCCCCAGTCCAGCACGGGCTCATCTGTTGGAAGGCTAGCGACACCACTGCAAGCTGTACATGAGATACTGCCGACGTACCAGGGAAGAGTAGCAAGTGGAGATACAATTCTCCCCAGTGCAGCACGGGCTCATCAGTTGGATGGCTAGCGACACCACTGCAAGCTGTACAGGAGATAGTGCCGACGTACCAGGGAAGAGTAGCAAGTGGAGATACAATTCTCCCCAGTCCAGCACGGGCTCATCAGTTGGATGGCTAGCGACACCACTGCAAGCTGTACAGGAGATAGTGCCGACGTACCAGGGAAGAGTAGCAAGTGGAGATACAATTCTCCCCAGTGCAGCACGGGCTCATCAGTTGGATGGCTAGCGACACCACTGCAAGCTGTACAGGAGATAGTGCCGACGTACCAGGGAAGAGTAGCAAGTGGAGATACAATTCTCCCCAGTGCAGCACGGGCTCATCAGTTGGATGGCTAGCGACACCACTGCAAGCTGTACAGGAGATAGTGCCGACGCACCAGGGAAGAGTAGCAAGTGGAGATACAATTCTCCCCAGTCCAGCACGGGCTCATCAGTTGGATGGCTAGCGACACCACTGCAAGCTGTACAGGAGATAGTGCCGACGCACCAGGGAAGAGTAGCAGGTGGAGATACAATTCTCCCCAGTCCAGCACGGGCTCATCAGTTGGATGGCTAGCGACACCACTGCAAGCTGTACAGGAGATAGTGCCGACGTACCAGGGAAGAGTAGCAGGTGGAGATACAATTCTCCCCAGTCCAGCACGGGCTCATCAGTTGGATGGCTAGCGACACCACTGCAAGCTGTACAGGAGATACTGCCGACGCACCAGGGAAGAGTAGCAAGTGGAGATACAATTCTCCCCAGTGCAGCACGGGCTCATCAGTTGGATGGCTAGCGACACCACTGCAAGCTGTACAGGAGATACTGCCGACGCACTAGGGAAGAGTAGCAAGTGGAGATACAATTCTCCCCAGTGCAGCACGGGCTAATCAGTTGGATGGCTAGCGACACCACTGCAAGCTGTACATGAGATAGTGCCGACGTACCAGGGAAGAGTAGCAAGTGGAGATACAATTCTCCCCAGTGCAGCACGGGCTCATCAGTTGGATGGCTAGCGACACCACTGCAAGCTGTACATGAGATACTGCCGACGTACCAGGGAAGAGTAGCAAGTGGAGATACAATTCTCCCCAGTCCAGCACGGGCTCATCAGTTGGATGGCTAGCGACACCACTGCAAGCTGCACATGAGATAGTGCCGACGCACCAGGGAAGAGTAGCAAGTGGAGATGCAATTCTCCCCAGTGCAGCACGGGCTCATCAGTTGGATGGCTAGCGACACCACTGCAAGCTGTACAGGAGATAGTGCCGACGTACCAGGGAAGAGTAGCAAGTGGAGATACAATTCTCCCAAGTCCAGCACGGGCTCATCAGTTGGATGGCTAGCGACACCACTGCAAGCTGCACATGAGATAGTGCCGACGCACCAGGGAAGAGTAGCAAGTGGAGATGCAATTCTCCCCAGTCCAGCACGGGATCATCAGTTGGATGGCTAGCGACACCACTGCAAGCTGTACATGAGATAGTGCCGACGCACTAGGGAAGAGTAGCAAGTGGAGATACAATTCTCCCCAGTCCAGCACGGGCTCATCAGTTGGATGGCTAGCGACACCACTGCAAGCTGTACATGAGATACTGCCGACGTACCAGGGAAGAGTAGCAAGTGGAGATACAATTCTCCCCAGTCCAGCACGGGCTCATCTGTTGGATGGCTAGCGACACCACTGCAAGCTGTACATGAGATACTGCCGACGTACCAGGGAAGAGTAGCAAGTGGAGATACAATTCTCCCCAGTGCAGCACGGGCTCATCAGTTGGATGGCTAGCGACACCACTGCAAGCTGTACAGGAGATAGTGCCGACGTACCAGGGAAGAGTAGCAAGTGGAGATACAATTCTCCCCAGTCCAGCACGGGCTCATCAGTTGGATGGCTAGCGACACCACTGCAAGCTGTACAGGAGATAGTGCCGACGTACCAGGGAAGAGTAGCAAGTGGAGATACAATTCTCCCCAGTGCAGCACGGGCTCATCAGTTGGATGGCTCGCGACACCACTGCAAGCTGTACAGGAGATAGTGCCGACGTACCAGGGAAGAGTAGCAAGTGGAGATACAATTCTCCCCAGTGCAGCACGGGCTCATCAGTTGGATGGCTAGCGACACCACTGCAAGCTGTACAGGAGATAGTGCCGACGCACCAGGGAAGAGTAGCAAGTGGAGATACAATTCTCCCCAGTCCAGCACGGGCTCATCAGTTGGATGGCTAGCGACACCACTGCAAGCTGTACAGGAGATAGTGCCGACGCACCAGGGAAGAGTAGCAGGTGGAGATACAATTCTCCCCAGTCTAGCACGGGCTCATCAGTTGGATGGCTAGCGACACCACTGCAAGCTGTACAGGAGATAGTGCCGACGCACTAGGGAAGTGTAGCAAGTGGAGGTACAATTCTCCCCAGTGCAGCACGGGCTCATCAGTTGGATGGCTAGCGACACCACTGCAAGCTGTACATGAGATAGTGCCGACGTACCAGGGAAGAGTAGCAAGTGGAGATACAATTCTCCCCAGTCCAGCACGGGCTCATCAGTTGGATGGCTAGCGACACCACTGCAAGCTGTAAAGGAGATAGTGCCGACGCACCAGGGAAGAGTAGCAGGTGGAGATACAATTCTCCCCAGTCCAGCACGGGCTCATCAGTTGGATGGCTAGCGACACCACTGCAAGCTGTACAGGAGATAGTGCCGACGTACCAGGGAAGAGTAGCAAGTGGAGATACAATTCTCCCCAGTCCAGCACGGGCTCATCAGTTGGATGGCTAGCGACACCACTGCAAGCTGTACAGGAGATAGTGCCGACGCACTAGGGAAGAGTAGCAAGTGGAGATACAATTCTCCCCAGTGCAGCACGGGCTAATCAGTTGGATGGCTAGCGACACCACTGCAAGCTGTACAGGAGATAGTGCCGACGTACCAGGGAAGAGTAGCAAGTGGAGATACAATTCTCCCCAGTCCAGCACGGGCTCATCAGTTGGATGGCTAGCGACACCACTGCAAGCTGTACAGGAGATAGTGCCGACGTACCAGGGAAGAGTAGCAAGTGGAGATACAATTCTCCCCAGTCCAGCACGGGCTCATCAGTTGGATGGCTAGCGACACCACTGCAAGCTGTACATGAGATACTGCCGACGCACCAGGGAAGAGTAGCAAGTGGAGATACAATTCTCCCCAGTCCAGCACGGGCTCATCAGTTGGATGGCTAGCGACACCACTGCAAGCTGTACATGAGATAGTGCCGACGTACCAGGGAAGAGTAGCAAGTGGAGATACAATTCTCCCCAGTCCAGCACGGGCTCATCAGTTGGATGGCTAGCGACACCACTGCAAGCTGTACAGGAGATAGTGCCGACGCACCAGGGAAGAGTAGCAAGTGGAGATACAATTCTCCCCAGTCCAGCACGGGCTCATCAGTTGGATGGCTAGCGACACCACTGCAAGCTGTACAGGAGATAGTGCCGACGCACCAGGGAAGAGTAGCAAGTGGAGATACAATTCTCCCCAGTCCAGCACGGGCTCATCAGTTGGATGGCTAGCGACACCACTGCAAGCTGTACAGGAGATAGTGCCGACGCACCAGGGAAGAGTAGCAAGTGGAGATACAATTCTCCCCAGTCCAGCACGGGCTCATCAGTTGGATGGCTAGCGACACCACTGCAAGCTGTACAGGAGATAGTGCCGACGTACCAGGGAAGAGTAGCAAGTGGAGATACAATTCTCCCCAGTCCAGCACGGGCCCATCAGTTGGATGGCTAGCGACACCACTGCAAGCTGTACAGGAGATAGTGCCGACGCACCAGGGAAGAGTAGCAAGTGGAGATACAATTCTCCCCAGTCCAGCACGGGCTCATCAGTTGGATGGCTAGCGACACCACTGCAAGCTGTACAGGAGATAGTGCCGACGCACCAGGGAAGAGTAGCAAGTGGAGATACAATTCTCCCCAGTCCAGCACGGGCTCATCAGTTGGATGGCTAGCGACACCACTGCAAGCTGTACAGGAGATAGTGCCGACGTACCAGGGAAGAGTGGCAAGTGGAGATACAATTCTCCCCAGTCCAGCACGGTACATCAGTTGGATGGCTAGCGACACCACTGCAAGCTGTACAGGAGATAGTGCCGACGCACCAGGGAAGAGTAGCAAGTGGAGATACAATTCTCCCCAGTCCAGCACGGGCTCATCAGTTGGATGGCTAGCGACACCACTGCAAGCTGTACAGGAGATAGTGCCGACGCACCAGGGAAGAGTAGCAAGTGGAGATACAATTCTCCCCAGTCCAGCACGGGCTCATCAGTTGGATGGCTAGCGACACCACTGCAAGCTGTACAGGAGATAGTGCCGACGCACCAGGGAAGAGTAGCAAGTGGAGATACAATTCTCCCCAGTCCAGCACGGGCTCATCAGTTGGATGGCTAGCGACACCACGGCAAGCTGTACATGAGATAGTGCCGACGTACCAGGGAAGAGTAGCAAGTGGAGATACAATTCTCCCCAGTGCAGCACGGGCTCATCAGTTGGATGGCTAGCGACACCACTGCAAGCTGTACAGGAGATAGTGCCGACGTACCAGGGAAGAGTAGCAGGTGGAGATACAATTCTCCCCAGTCCAGCACGGGCTCATCAGTTGGATGGCTAGCGACACCACTGCAAGCTGTACAGGAGATACTGCCGACGCACCAGGGAAGAGTAGCAAGTGGAGATACAATTCTCCCCAGTGCAGCACGGGCTCATCAGTTGGATGGCTAGCGACACCACTGCAAGCTGTACAGGAGATACTGCCGACGCACTAGGGAAGAGTAGCAAGTGGAGATACAATTCTCCCCAGTGCAGCACGGGCTAATCAGTTGGATGGCTAGCGACACCACTGCAAGCTGTACATGAGATAGTGCCGACGTACCAGGGAAGAGTAGCAAGTGGAGATACAATTCTCCCCAGTGCAGCACGGGCTCATCAGTTGGATGCTTAGCGACACCACTGCAAGCTGTACATGAGATACTGCCGACGTACCAGGGAAGAGTAGCAAGTGGAGATACAATTCTCCCCAGTCCAGCACGGGCTCATCAGTTGGATGGCTAGCGACACCACTGCAAGCTGCACATGAGATAGTGCCGACGCACCAGGGAAGAGTAGCAAGTGGAGATGCAATTCTCCCCAGTGCAGCACGGGCTCATCAGTTGGATGGCTAGCGACACCACTGCAAGCTGTACAGGAGATAGTGCCGACGCACTAGGGAAGAGTAGCAAGTGGAGATACAATTCTCCCCAGTGCAGCACGGGCTCATCAGTTGGATGGCTAGCGACACCACTGCAAGCTGTACAGGAGATAGTGCCGACGTACCAGGGAAGAGTAGCAGGTGGAGATACAATTCTCCCCAGTCCAGCACGGGCTCATCAGTTGGATGGCTAGCGACACCACTGCAAGCTGTACAGGAGATAGTGCCGACGCACTAGGGAAGAGTAGCAAGTGGAGATACAATTCTCCCCAGTGCAGCACGGGCTCATCAGTTGGATGGCTAGCGACACCACTGCAAGCTGTACAGGAGATAGTGCCGACGTACCAGGGAAGAGTAGCAGGTGGAGATACAATTCTCCCCAGTCCAGCACGGGCTCATCAGTTGGATGGCTAGCGACACCACTGCAAGCTGTACAGGAGATACTGCCGACGCACCAGGGAAGAGTAGCAAGTGGAGATACAATTCTCCCCAGTGCAGCACGGGCTCATCAGTTGGATGGCTAGCGACACCACTGCAAGCTGTACAGGAGATACTGCCGACGCACTAGGGAAGAGTAGCAAGTGGAGATACAATTCTCCCCAGTGAAGCACGGGCTAATCAGTTGGATGGCTAGCGACACCACTGCAAGCTGTACATGAGATAGTGCCGACGTACCAGGGAAGAGTAGCAAGTGGAGATACAATTCTCCCCACTGCAGCACGGGCTCATCAGTTGGATGGCTAGCGACACCACTGCAAGCTGTACATGAGATACTGCCGACGTACCAGGGAAGAGTAGCAAGTGGAGATACAATTCTCCCCAGTCCAGCACGGGCTCATCAGTTGGATGGCTAGCGACACCACTGCAAGCTGTACAGGAGATAGTGCCGACGTACCAGGGAAGAGTAGCAAGTGGAGATGCAATTCTCCCCAGTCCAGCACGGGCTCATCAGTTGGATGGCTAGCGACACCACTGCAAGCTGTACAGGAGATAGTGCCGACGCACTAGGGAAGAGTAGCAAGTGGAGATACAATTCTCCCCAGTGCAGCACGGGCTAATCAGTTGGATGGCTAGCGACACCACTGCAAGCTGTACAGGAGATAGTGCCGACGTACCAGGGAAGAGTAGCAAGTGGAGATACAATTCTCCCCAGTCCAGCACGGGCTCATCAGTTGGATGGCTAGCGACACCACTGCAAGCTGTACAGGAGATAGTGCCGACGTACCAGGGAAGAGTAGCAAGTGGAGATACAATTCTCCCCAGTCCAGCACGGGCTCATCAGTTGGATGGCTAGCGACACCACTGCAAGCTGTACATGAGATACTGCCGACGCACCAGGGAAGAGTAGCAAGTGGAGATACAATTCTCCCCAGTCCAGCACGAGCTCATCAGTTGGATGGCTAGCGACACCACTGCAAGCTGTACATGAGATAGTGCCGACGTACCAGGGAAGAGTAGCAAGTGGAGATACAATTCTCCCCAGTCCAGCACGGGCTCATCAGTTGGATGGCTAGCGACACCACTGCAAGCTGTACAGGAGATAGTGCCGACGCACCAGGGAAGAGTAGCAAGTGGAGATACAATTCTCCCCAGTCCAGCACGGGCTCATCAGTTGGATGGCTAGCGACACCACTGCAAGCTGTACAGGAGATAGTGCCGACGCACCAGGGAAGAGTAGCAAGTGGAGATACAATTCTCCCCAGTGCAGCACGGGCTCATCAGTTGGATGCTTAGCGACACCACTGCAAGCTGTACATGAGATACTGCCGACGTACCAGGGAAGAGTAGCAAGTGGAGATACAATTCTCCCCAGTCCAGCACGGGCTCATCAGTTGGATGGCTAGCGACACCACTGCAAGCTGCACATGAGATAGTGCCGACGCACCAGGGAAGAGTAGCAAGTGGAGATGCAATTCTCCCCAGTGCAGCACGGGCTCATCAGTTGGATGGCTAGCGACACCACTGCAAGCTGTACAGGAGATAGTGCCGACGCACTAGGGAAGAGTAGCAAGTGGAGATACAATTCTCCCCAGTGCAGCACGGGCTCATCAGTTGGATGGCTAGCGACACCACTGCAAGCTGTACAGGAGATAGTGCCGACGTACCAGGGAAGAGTAGCAGGTGGAGATACAATTCTCCCCAGTCCAGCACGGGCTCATCAGTTGGATGGCTAGCGACACCACTGCAAGCTGTACAGGAGATAGTGCCGACGCACTAGGGAAGAGTAGCAAGTGGAGATACAATTCTCCCCAGTGCAGCACGGGCTCATCAGTTGGATGGCTAGCGACACCACTGCAAGCTGTACAGGAGATAGTGCCGACGTACCAGGGAAGAGTAGCAGGTGGAGATACAATTCTCCCCAGTCCAGCACGGGCTCATCAGTTGGATGGCTAGCGACACCACTGCAAGCTGTACAGGAGATACTGCCGACGCACCAGGGAAGAGTAGCAAGTGGAGATACAATTCTCCCCAGTGCAGCACGGGCTCATCAGTTGGATGGCTAGCGACACCACTGCAAGCTGTACAGGAGATACTGCCGACGCACTAGGGAAGAGTAGCAAGTGGAGATACAATTCTCCCCAGTCCAGCACGGGCTCATCAGTTGGATGGCTAGCGACACCACTGCAAGCTGTACAGGAGATAGTGCCGACGTACCAGGGAAGAGTAGCAAGTGGAGATACAATTCTCCCCAGTCCAGCACGGGCTCATCAGTTGGATGGCTAGCGACACCACTGCAAGCTGTACAGGAGATAGTGCCGACGTACCAGGGAAGAGTAGCAAGTGGAGATACAATTCTCCCCAGTGCAGCACGGGCTCATCAGTTGGATGGCTAGCGACACCACTGCAAGCTGTACAGGAGATAGTGCTGACGCACTAGGGAAGAGTAGCAAGTGGAGATACAATTCTCCCCAGTGCAGCACGGGGTCATCAGTTGGATGGCTAGCGACACCACTGCAAGCTCTACATGAGATACTGCCGACGCACTAGGGAAGAGTAGCAAGTGGAGATACAATTCTCCCCAGTGCAGCACGGGCTCATCAGTTGGATGGCTAGCGACACCACTGCAAGCTGTACATGAGATAGTGCCGACGCACCAGGGAAGAGTAGCAAGTGGAGATACAATTCTCCCCAGTCCAGCACGGGCTCATCAGTTGGATGGCTAGCGACACCACTGCAAGCTGTACAGGAGATAGTGCCGACGTACCAGGGAAGAGTAGCAAGTGGAGATACAATTCTCCCCAGTCCAGCACGGGACATCAGTTGGATGGCTAGCGACACCACTGCAAGCTGTACAGGAGATAGTGCCGACGCACCAGGGAAGATTAGCAAGTGGAGATACAATTCTCCCCAGTCCAGCACGGGCTCATCAGTTGGATGGCTAGCGACACCACTGCAAGCTGTACAGGAGATAGTGCCGACGCACTAGGGAAGAGTAGCAAGTGGAGATACAATTCTCCCCAGTCCAGCACGGAGTCATCAGTTGGATGGCTAGCGACACCACTGCAAGCTGTACAGGAGATAGTGCCGACGTACCAGGGAAGAGTAGCAAGTGGAGATACAATTCTCCCCAGTCCAGCACGGGCTCATCAGTTGGATGGCTAGCGACACCACTGCAAGCTGTACAGGAGATAGTGCCGACGCACTAGGGAAGAGTAGCAAGTGGAGATACAATTCTCCCCAGTGCAGCACGGGCTAATCAGTTGGATGGCTAGCGACACCACTGCAAGCTGTACAGGAGATAGTGCCGACGTACCAGGGAAGAGTAGCAAGTGGAGATACAATTCTCCCCAGTCCAGCACGGGCTCATCAGTTGGATGGCTAGCGACACCACTGCAAGCTGTACAGGAGATAGTGCCGACGCACCAGGGAAGAGTAGCAAGTGGAGATACAATTCTCCCCAGTCCAGCACGGGCTCATCAGTTGGATGGCTAGCGACACCACTGCAAGCTGTACAGGAGATAGTGCCGACGCACCAGGGAAGAGTAGCAAGTGGAGATACAATTCTCCCCAGTCCAGCACGGGCTCATCAGTTGGATGGCTAGCGACACCACTGCAAGCTGTACAGGAGATAGTGCCGACGCACCAGGGAAGAGTAGCAAGTGGAGATACAATTCTCCCCAGTCCAGCACGGGCTCATCAGTTGGATGGCTAGCGACACCACTGCAAGCTGTACAGGAGATAGTGCCGACGTACCAGGGAAGAGTAGCAAGTGGAGATACAATTCTCCCCAGTGCAGCACGGGCTCATCAGTTGGATGGCTAGCGACACCACTGCAAGCTGTACAGGAGATACTGCCGACGCACCAGGGAAGAGTAGCAAGTGGAGATACAATTCTCCCCAGTCCAGCACGGGCCCATCAGTTGGATGGCTAGCGACACCACTGCAAGCTGTACAGGAGATAGTGCCGACGCACCAGGGAAGAGTAGCAAGTGGAGATACAATTCTCCCCAGTCCAGCACGGGCTCATCAGTTGGATGGCTAGCGACACCACTGCAAGCTGTACAGGAGATAGTGCCGACGCACCAGGGAAGAGTAGCAAGTGGAGATACAATTCTCCCCAGTCCAGCACGGGCTCATCAGTTGGATGGCTAGCGACACCACTGCAAGCTGTACAGGAGATAGTGCCGACGTACCAGGGAAGAGTGGCAAGTGGAGATACAATTCTCCCCAGTCCAGCACGGGACATCAGTTGGATGGCTAGCGACACCACTGCATGCTGTACAGGAGATAGTGCCGACGCACCAGGGAAGAGTAGCAAGTGGAGATACAATTCTCCCCAGTCCAGCACGGGCTCATCAGTTGGATGGCTAGCGACACCACTGCAAGCTGTACAGGAGATAGTGCCGACGCACCAGGGAAGAGTAGCTAGTGGAGATACAATTCTCCCCAGTCCAGCACGGGCTCATCAGTTGGATGGCTAGCGACACCACTGCAAGCTGTACAGGAGATAGTGCCGACGCACCAGGGAAGAGTAGCAAGTGGAGATACAATTCTCCCCAGTCCAGCACGGGCTCATCAGTTGGATGGCTAGCGACACCACTGCAAGCTGTACATGAGATAGTGCCGACGTACCAGGGAAGAGTAGCAAGTGGAGATACAATTCTCCCCAGTGCAGCACGGGCTCATCAGTTGGATGGCTAGCGACACCACTGCAAGCTGTACAGGAGATAGTGCCGACGTACCAGGGAAGAGTAGCAGGTGGAGATACAATTCTCCCCAGTCCAGCACGGGCTCATCAGTTGGATGGCTAGCGACACCACTGCAAGCTGTACAGGAGATACTGCCGACGCACCAGGGAAGAGTAGCAAGTGGAGATACAATTCTCCCCAGTGCAGCACGGGCTCATCAGTTGGATGGCTAGCGACACCACTCCAAGCTGCACATGAGATAGTGCCGACGCACCAGGGAAGAGTAGCAAGTGGAGATGCAATTCTCCCCAGTCCAGCACGGGCTCATCAGTTGGATGGCTAACGACACCACTGCAAGCTGTACATGAGATAGTGCCGACGCACTAGGGAAGAGTAGCAAGTGGAGATACAATTCTCCCCAGTCCAGCACGGGCTCATCAGTTGGATGGCTAGCGACACCACTGCAAGCTGTACATGAGATACTGCCGACGTACCAGGGAAGAGTAGCAAGTGGAGATACAATTCTCCCCAGTCCAGCACGGGCTCATCTGTTGGATGGCTAGCGACACCACTGCAAGCTGTACATGAGATACTGCCGACGTACCAGGGAAGAGTAGCAAGTGGAGATACAATTCTCCCCAGTGCAGCACGGGCTCATCAGTTGGATGGCTAGCGACACCACTGCAAGCTGTACAGGAGATAGTGCCGACGTACCAGGGAAGAGTAGCAAGTGGAGATACAATTCTCCCCAGTCCAGCACGGGCTCATCAGTTGGATGGCTAGCGACACCACTGCAAGCTGTACAGGAGATAGTGCCGACGTACCAGGGAAGAGTAGCAAGTGGAGATACAATTCTCCCCAGTGCAGCACGGGCTCATCAGTTGGATGGCTAGCGACACCACTGCAAGCTGTACAGGAGATAGTGCCGACGTACCAGGGAAGAGTAGCAAGTGGAGATACAATTCTCCCCAGTGCAGCACGGGCTCATCAGTTGGATGGCTAGCGACACCACTGCAAGCTGTACAGGAGATAGTGCCGACGCACCAGGGAAGAGTAGCAAGTGGAGATACAATTCTCCCCAGTCCAGCACGGGCTCATCAGTTGGATGGCTAGCGACACCACTGCAAGCTGTACAGGAGATAGTGCCGACGCACCAGGGAAGAGTAGCAGGTGGAGATACAATTCTCCCCAGTCCAGAACGGGCTCATCAGTTGGATGGCTAGCGACACCACTGCAAGCTGTACAGGAGATAGTGCCGACGCACTAGGGAAGAGTAGCAAGTGGAGATACAATTCTCCCCAGTGCAGCACGGGCTCATCAGTTGGATGGCTAGCGACACCACTGCAAGCTGTACATGAGATAGTGCCGACGTACCAGGGAAGAGTAGCAAGTGGAGATACAATTCTCCCCAGTCCAGCACGGGCTCATCAGTTGGATGGCTAGCGACACCACTGCAAGCTGTACAGGAGATAGTGCCGACGCACCAGGGAAGAGTAGCAGGTGGAGATACAATTCTCCCCAGTCCAGCACGGGCTCATCAGTTGGATGGCTAGCGACACCACTGCAAGCTGTACAGGAGATAGTGCCGACGTACCAGGGAAGAGTAGCAAGTGGAGATACAATTCTCCCCAGTCCAGCACGGGCTCATCAGTTGGATGGCTAGCGACACCACTGCAAGCTGTACAGGAGATCGTGCCGACGCACTAGGGAAGAGTAGCAAGTGGAGATACAATTCTCCCCAGTGCAGCACGGGCTAATCAGTTGGATGGCTAGCGACACCACTGCAAGCTGTACAGGAGATAGTGCCGACGTACCAGGGAAGAGTAGCAAGTGGAGATACAATTCTCCCCAGTCCAGCACGGGCTCATCAGTTGGATGGCTAGCGACACCACTGCAAGCTGTACAGGAGATAGTGCCGACGTACCAGGGAAGAGTAGCAAGTGGAGATACAATTCTCCCCAGTCCAGCACGGGCTGATCAGTTGGATGGCTAGCGACACCACTGCAAACTGTACATGAGATACTGCCGACGCACCAGGGAAGAGTAGCAAGTGGAGATACAATTCTCCCCAGTCCAGCACGGGCTCATCAGTTGGATGGCTAGCGACACCACTGCAAGCTGTACATGAGATAGTGCCGACGTACCAGGGAAGAGTAGCAAGTGGAGATACAATTCTCCCCAGTCCAGCACGGGCTCATCAGTTGGATGGCTAGCGACACCACTGCAAGCTGTACAGGAGGTAGTGCCGACGCACCAGGGAAGAGTAGCAAGTGGAGATACAATTCTCCCCAGTCCAGCACGGGCTCATCAGTTGGATGGCTAGCGACACCACTGCAAGCTGTACAGGAGATAGTGCCGACGCACCAGGGAAGAGTAGCAAGTGGAGATACAATTCTCCCCAGTCCAGCACGGGCTCATCAGTTGGATGGCTAGCGACACCACTGCACGCTGTACAGGAGATAGTGCCGACGCACCAGGGAAGAGTAGCAAGTGGAGATACAATTCTCCCCAGTCCAGCACGGGCTCATCAGTTGGATGGCTAGCGACACCACTGCAAGCTGTACAGGAGATAGTGCCGACGTACCAGGGCAGAGTAGCAAGTGGAGATACAATTCTCCCCAGTCCAGCACGGGCCCATCAGTTGGATGGCTAGCGACAGCACTGCAAGCTGTACAGGAGATAGTGCCGACGCACCAGGGAAGAGTAGCAAGTGGAGATACAATTCTCTTCAGTCCAGCACGGGCTCATCAGCTGGATGGCTAGCGACACCACTGCAAGCTGTACAGGAGATAGTGCCGACGCACCAGGGAAGAGTAGCAAGTGGAGATACAATTCTCCCCAGTCCAGCACGGGCTCATCAGTTGGATGGCTAGCGACACCACTGCAAGCTGTACAGGAGATAGTGCCGACGTACCAGGGAAGAGTGGCAAGTGGAGATACAATTCTCCCCAGTCCAGCACGGGACATCAGTTGGATGGCTAGCGACACCACTGCAAGCTGTACAGGAGATAGTGCCGACGCACCAGGGAAGAGTAGCAAGTGGAGATACAATTCTCCCCAGTCCAGCACGGGCTCATCAGTTGGATGGCTAGCGACACCACTGCAAGCTGTACAGGAGATAGTGCCGACGCACCAGGGAAGAGTAGCAAGTGGAGATACAATTCTCCCCAGTCCAGCACGGGCTCATCAGTTGGATGGCTAGCGACACCACTGCAAGCTGCACATGAGATAGTGCCGACGCACCAGGGAAGAGTAGCAAGTGGAGATGCAATTCTCCCCAGTGCAGCACGGGCTCATCAGTTGGATGGCTAGCGACACCACTGCAAGCTGTACAGGAGATAGTGCCGACGTACCAGGGAAGAGTAGCAAGTGGAGATACAATTCTCCCAAGTCCAGCACGGGCTCATCAGTTGGATGGCTAGCGACACCACTGCAAGCTGCACATGAGATAGTGCCGACGCACCAGGGAAGAGTAGCAAGTGGAGATGCAATTCTCCCCAGTCCAGCACGGGATCATCAGTTGGATGGCTAGCGACACCACTGCAAGCTGTACATGAGATAGTGCCGACGCACTAGGGAAGAGTAGCAAGTGGAGATACAATTCTCCCCAGTCCAGCACGGGATCATCAGTTGGATGGCTAGCGACACCACTGCAAGCTGTACATGAGATACTGCCGACGTACCAGGGAAGAGTAGCAAGTGGAGATACAATTCTCCCCAGTCCAGCACGGGCTCATCTGTTGGATGGCTAGCGACACCACTGCAAGCTGTACATGAGATACTGCCGACGTACCAGGGAAGAGTAGCAAGTGGAGATACAATTCTCCCCAGTGCAGCACGGGCTCATCAGTTGGATGGCTAGCGACACCACTGCAAGCTGTACAGGAGATAGTGCCGACGTACCAGGGAAGAGTAGCAAGTGGAGATACAATTCTCCCCAGTCCAGCACGGGCTCATCAGTTGGATGGCTAGCGACACCACTGCAAGCTGTACAGGAGATAGTGCCGACGTACCAGGGAAGAGTAGCAAGTGGAGATACAATTCTCCCCAGTGCAGCACGGGCTCATCAGTTGGATGGCTCGCGACACCACTGCAAGCTGTACAGGAGATAGTGCCGACGTACCAGGGAAGAGTAGCAAGTGGAGATACAATTCTCCCCAGTGCAGCACGGGCTCATCAGTTGGATGGCTAGCGACACCACTGCAAGCTGTACAGGAGATAGTGCCGACGCACCAGGGAAGAGTAGCAAGTGGAGATACAATTCTCCCCAGTCCAGCACGGGCTCATCAGTTGGATGGCTAGCGACACCACTGCAAGCTGTACAGGAGATAGTGCCGACGCACCAGGGAAGAGTAGCAGGTGGAGATACAATTCTCCCCAGTCTAGCACGGGCTCATCAGTTGGATGGCTAGCGACACCACTGCAAGCTGTACAGGAGATAGTGCCGACGCACTAGGGAAGTGTAGCAAGTGGAGGTACAATTCTCCCCAGTGCAGCACGGGCTCATCAGTTGGATGGCTAGCGACACCACTGCAAGCTGTACATGAGATAGTGCCGACGTACCAGGGAAGAGTAGCAAGTGGAGATACAATTCTCCCCAGTCCAGCACGGGCTCATCAGTTGGATGGCTAGCGACCCCACTGCAAGCTGTAAAGGAGATAGTGCCGACGCACCAGGGAAGAGTAGCAGGTGGAGATACAATTCTCCCCAGTCCAGCACGGGCTCATCAGTTGGATGGCTAGCGACACCACTGCAAGCTGTACAGGAGATAGTGCCGCCGTACCAGGGAAGAGTAGCAAGTGGAGATACAATTCTCCCCAGTCCAGCACGGGCTCATCAGTTGGATGGCTAGCGACACCACTGCAAGCTGTACAGGAGATAGTGCCGACGCACTAGGGAAGAGTAGCAAGTGGAGATACAATTCTCCCCAGTGCAGCACGGGCTAATCAGTTGGATGGCTAGCGACACCACTGCAAGCTGTACAGGAGATAGTGCCGACGTACCAGGGAAGAGTAGCAAGTGGAGATACAATTCTCCCCAGTCCAGCACGGGCTCATCAGTTGGATGGCTAGCGACACCACTGCAAGCTGTACAGGAGATAGTGCCGACGTACCAGGGAAGAGTAGCAAGTGGAGATACAATTCTCCCCAGTCCAGCACGGGCTCATCAGTTGGATGGCTAGCGACACCACTGCAAGCTGTACATGAGATACTGCCGACGCACCAGGGAAGAGTAGCAAGTGGAGATACAATTCTCCCCAGTCCAGCACGGGCTCATCAGTTGGATGGCTAGCGACACCACTGCAAGCTGTACATGAGATAGTGCCGACGTACCAGGGAAGAGTAGCAAGTGGAGATACAATTCTCCCCAGTCCAGCACGGGCTCATCAGTTGGATGGCTAGCGACACCACTGCAAGCTGTACAGGAGATAGTGCCGACGCACCACGGAAGAGTAGCAAGTGGAGATACAATTCTCCCCAGTCCAGCACGGGCTCATCAGTTGGATGGCTAGCGACACCACTGCAAGCTGTACAGGAGATAGTGCCGACGCACCAGGGAAGAGTAGCAAGTGGAGATACAATTCTCCCCAGTCCAGCACGGGCTCATCAGTTGGATGGCTAGCGACACCACTGCAAGCTGTACAGGAGATAGTGCCGACGCACCAGGGAAGAGTAGCAAGTGGAGATACAATTCTCCCCAGTCCAGCACGGGCTCATCAGTTGGATGGCTAGCGACACCACTGCAAGCTGTACAGGAGATAGTGCCGACGTACCAGGGAAGAGTAGCAAGTGGAGATACAATTCTCCCCAGTCCAGCACGGGCCCATCAGTTGGATGGCTAGCGACACCACTGCAAGCTGTACAGGAGATAGTGCCGACGCACCAGGGAAGAGTAGCAAGTGGAGATACAATTCTCCCCAGTCCAGCACGGGCTCATCAGTTGGATGGCTAGCGACACCACTGCAAGCTGTACACGAGATAGTGCCGACGCACCAGGGAAGAGTAGCAAGTGGAGATACAATTCTCCCCAGTCCAGCACGGGCTCATCAGTTGGATGGCTAGCGACACCACTGCAAGCTGTACAGGAGATAGTGCCGACGTACCAGGGAAGAGTGGCAAGTGGAGATACAATTCTCCCCAGTCCAGCACGGGACATCAGTTGGATGGCTAGCGACACCACTGCAAGCTGTACAGGAGATAGTGCCGACGCACCAGGGAAGAGTAGCAAGTGGAGATACAATTCTCCCCAGTCCAGCACGGGCTCATCAGTTGGATGGCTAGCGACACCACTGCAAGCTGTACAGGAGATAGTGCCGACGCACCAGGGAAGAGTAGCAAGTGGAGATACAATTCTCCCCAGTCCAGCACGGGCTCATCAGTTGGATGGCTAGCGACACCACTGCAAGCTGTACAGGAGATAGTGCCGACGCACCAGGGAAGAGTAGCAAGTGGAGATACAATTCTCCCCAGTCCAGCACGGGCTCATCAGTTGGATGGCTAGCGACACCACGGCAAGCTGTACATGAGATAGTGCCGACGTACCAGGGAAGAGTAGCAAGTGGAGATACAATTCTCCCCAGTGCAGCACGGGCTCATCAGTTGGATGGCTAGCGACACCACTGCAAGCTGTACAGGAGATAGTGCCGACGTACCAGGGAAGAGTAGCAGGTGGAGATACAATTCTCCCCAGTCCAGCACGGGCTCATCAGTTGGATGGCTAGCGACACCACTGCAAGCTGTACAGGAGATACTGCCGACGCACCAGGGAAGAGTAGCAAGTGGAGATACAATTCTCCCCAGTGCAGCACGGGCTCATCAGTTGGATGGCTAGCGACACCACTGCAAGCTGTACAGGAGATACTGCCGAC
The DNA here is from genome assembly GCF_040414725.1 of Anabrus simplex. NCBI lineage: Eukaryota > Metazoa > Arthropoda > Insecta > Orthoptera > Tettigoniidae > Anabrus > Anabrus simplex. The sequence continues at coordinate 349,580,109 of NC_090270.1, forward strand.
GCACTAGGGAAGAGTAGCAAGTGGAGATACAATTCTCCCCAGTGCAGCACGGGCTAATCAGTTGGATGGCTAGCGACACCACTGCAAGCTGTACATGAGATAGTGCCGACGTACCAGGGAAGAGTAGCAAGTGGAGATACAATTCTCCCCAGTGCAGCACGGGCTCATCAGTTGGATGCTTAGCGACACCACTGCAAGCTGTACATGAGATACTGCCGACGTACCAGGGAAGAGTAGCAAGTGGAGATACAATTCTCCCCAGTCCAGCACGGGCTCATCAGTTGGATGGCTAGCGACACCACTGCAAGCTGCACGTGAGATAGTGCCGACGCACCAGGGAAGAGTAGCAAGTGGAGATGCAATTCTCCCCAGTGCAGCACGGGCTCATCAGTTGGATGGCTAGCGACACCACTGCAAGCTGTACAGGAGATAGTGCCGACGCACTAGGGAAGAGTAGCAAGTGGAGATACAATTCTCCCCAGTGCAGCACGGGCTCATCAGTTGGATGGCTAGCGACACCACTGCAAGCTGTACAGGAGATAGTGCCGACGTACCAGGGAAGAGTAGCAGGTGGAGATACAATTCTCCCCAGTCCAGCACGGGCTCATCAGTTGGATGGCTAGCGACACCACTGCAAGCTGTACAGGAGATAGTGCCGACGCACTAGGGAAGAGTAGCAAGTGGAGATACAATTCTCCCCAGTGCAGCACGGGCTCATCAGTTGGATGGCTAGCGACACCACTGCAAGCTGTACAGGAGATAGTGCCGACGTACCAGGGAAGAGTAGCAGGTGGAGATACAATTCTCCCCAGTCCAGCACGGGCTCATCAGTTGGATGGCTAGCGACACCACTGCAAGCTGTACAGGAGATACTGCCGACGCACCAGGGAAGAGTAGCAAGTGGAGATACAATTCTCCCCAGTGCAGCACGGGCTCATCAGTTGGATGGCTAGCGACACCACTGCAAGCTGTACAGGAGATACTGCCGACGCACTAGGGAAGAGTAGCAAGTGGAGATACAATTCTCCCCAGTGCAGCACGGGCTAATCAGTTGGATGGCTAGCGACACCACTGCAAGCTGTACATGAGAGAGTGCCGACGTACCAGGGAAGAGTAGCAAGTGGAGATACAATTCTCCCCACTGCAGCACGGGCTCATCAGTTGGATGGCTAGCGACACCACTGCAAGCTGTACAGGAGATACTGCCGACGCACCAGGGAAGAGTAGCAAGTGGAGATACAATTCTCCCCAGTGCAGCACGGGCTCATCAGTTGGATGGCTAGCGACACCACTGCAAGCTGTACATGAGATAGTGCCGACGCACCAGGGAAGAGTAGCAAGTGGAGATGCAATTCTCCCCAGTCCAGCACGGGCTCATCAGTTGGATGGCTAGCGACACCACTGCAAGCTGTACAGGAGATAGTGCCGACGCACTAGGGAAGAGTAGCAAGTGGAGATACAATTCTCCCCAGTGCAGCACGGGCTAATCAGTTGGATGGCTAGCGACACCACTGCAAGCTGTACAGGAGATAGTGCCGACGTACCAGGGAAGAGTAGCAAGTGGAGATACAATTCTCCCCAGTCCAGCACGGGCTCATCAGTTGGATGGCTAGCGACACCACTGCAAGCTGTACAGGAGATAGTGCCGACGTACCAGGGAAGAGTAGCAAGTGGAGATACAATTCTCCCCAGTCCAGCACGGGCTCATCAGTTGGATGGCTAGCGACACCACTGCAAGCTGTACATGAGATACTGCCGACGCACCAGGGAAGAGTAGCAAGTGGAGATACAATTCTCCCCAGTCCAGCACGGGCTCATCAGTTGGATGGCTAGCGACACCACTGCAAGCTGTACATGAGATAGTGCCGACGTACCAGGGAAGAGTAGCAAGTGGAGATACAATTCTCCCCAGTCCAGCACGGGCTCATCAGTTGGATGGCTAGCGACACCACTGCAAGCTGTACAGGAGATAGTGCCGACGCACCAGGGAAGAGTAGCAAGTGGAGATACAATTCTCCCCAGTCCAGCACGGGCTCATCAGTTGGATGGCTAGCGACACCACTGCAAGCTGTACAGGAGATAGTGCCGACGCACCAGGGAAGAGTAGCAAGTGGAGATACAATTCTCCCCAGTCCAGCACGGGCTCATCAGTTGGATGGCTAGCGACACCACTGCAAGCTGTACAGGAGATAGTGCCGACGCACCAGGGAAGAGTAGCAAGTGGAGATACAATTCTCCCCAGTCCAGCACGGGCTCATCAGTTGGATGGCTAGCGACACCACTGCAAGCTGTACAGGAGATAGTGCCGACGTACCAGGGAAGAGTAGCAAGTGGAGATACAATTCTCCCCAGTCCAGCACGAGCCCATCAGTTGGATGGCTAGCGACAGCACTGCAAGCTGTACAGGAGATAGTGCCGACGCACCAGGGAAGAGTAGCAAGTGGAGATACAATTCTCTTCAGTCCAGCACGGGCTCATCAGCTGGATGGCTAGCGACACCACTGCAAGCTGTACAGGAGATAGTGCCGACGCACCAGGGAAGAGTAGCAAGTGGAGATACAATTCTCCCCAGTCCAGCACGGGCTCATCAGTTGGATGGCTAGCGACACCACTGCAAGCTGTACAGGAGATAGTGCCGACGTACCAGGGAAGAGTGGCAAGTGGAGATACAATTCTCCCCAGTCCAGCACGGGACATCAGTTGGATGGCTAGCGACACCACTGCAAGCTGTACAGGAGATAGTGCCGACGCACCAGGGAAGAGTAGCAAGTGGAGATACAATTCTCCCCAGTCCAGCACGGGCTCATCAGTTGGATGGCTAGCGACACCACTGCAAGCTGTACAGGAGATAGTGCCGACGCACCAGGGAGGAGTAGCAAGTGGAGATACAATTCTCCCCAGTCCAGCACGGGCTCATCAGTTGGATGGCTAGCGACACCACTGCAAGCTGTACAGGAGATAGTGCCGACGCACCAGGGAAGAGTAGCAAGTGGAGATACAATTCTCCCCAGTCCAGCACGGGCTCATCAGTTGGATGGCTAGCGACACCACTGCAAGCTGTACATGAGATAGTGCCGACGTACCAGGGAAGAGTAGCAAGTGGAGATACAATTCTCCCCAGTGCAGCACGGGCTCATCAGTTGGATGGCTAGCGACACCACTGCAAGCTGTACAGGAGATAGTGCCGACGTACCAGGGAAGAGTAGCAGGTGGAGATACAATTCTCCCCAGTCCAGCACGGGCTCATCAGTTGGATGGCTAGCGACACCACTGCAAGCTGTACAGGAGATACTGCCGACGCACCAGGGAAGAGTAGCAAGTGGAGATACAATTCTCCCCAGTGCAGCACGGGCTCATCAGTTGGATGGCTAGCGACACCACTGCAAGCTGTACAGGAGATACTGCCGACGCACTAGGGAAGAGTAGCAAGTGGAGATACAATTCTCCCCAGTGCAGCACGGGCTAATCAGTTGGATGGCTAGCGACACCACTGCAAGCTGTACATGAGATAGTGCCGACGTACCAGGGAAGAGTAGCAAGTGGAGATACAATTCTCCCCAGTGCAGCACGGGCTCATCAGTTGGATGGCTAGCGACACCACTGCAAGCTGTACATGAGATACTGCCGACGTACCAGGGAAGAGTAGCAAGTGGAGATACAATTCTCCCCAGTCCAGCACGGGCTCATCAGTTGGATGGCTAGCGACACCACTGCAAGCTGCACATGAGATAGTGCCGACGCACCAGGGAAGAGTAGCAAGTGGAGATGCAATTCTCCCCAGTGCAGCACGGGCTCATCAGTTGGATGGCTAGCGACACCACTGCAAGCTGTACAGGAGATAGTGCCGACGTACCAGGGAAGAGTAGCAAGTGGAGGTACAATTCTCCCAAGTCCAGCACGGGCTCATCAGTTGGATGGCTAGCGACACCACTGCAAGCTGCACATGAGATAGTGCCGACGCACCAGGGAAGAGTAGCAAGTGGAGATACAATTCTCCCCAGTGCAGCACGGGCTCATCAGTTGGATGGCTAGCGACACCACTGCAAGCTGTACAGGAGATAGTGCCGACGTACCAGGGAAGAGTAGCAAGTGGAGATACAATTCTCCCCAGTGCAGCACGGGCTCATCAGTTGGATGGCTAGCGACACCACTGCAAGCTGTACAGGAGATAGTGCCGACGCACCAGGGAAGAGTAGCAAGTGGAGATACAATTCTCCCCAGTCCAGCACGGGCTCATCAGTTGGATGGCTAGCGACACCACTGCAAGCTGTACAGGAGATAGTGCCGACGCACCAGGGAAGAGTAGCAGGTGGAGATACAATTCTCCCCAGTCCAGCACGGGCTCATCAGTTGGATGGCTAGCGACACCACTGCAAGCTGTACATGAGATAGTGCCGACGTACCAGGGAAGAGTAGCAAGTGGAGATACAATTCTCCCCAGTCCAGCACGGGCTCATCAGTTGGATGGCTAGCGACACCACTGCAAGCTGTACATGAGATAGTGCCGACGTACCAGGGAAGAGTAGCAAGTGGAGATACAATTCTCCCCAGTGCAGCACGGGCTCATCAGTTGGATGGCTAGCGACACCACTGCAAGCTGTACAGGAGATAGTGCCGACGTACCAGGGAAGAGTAGCAGGTGGAGATACAATTCTCCCCAGTCCAGCACGGGCTCATCAGTTGGATGGCTAGCGACACCACTGCAAGCTGTACAGGAGATAGTGCCGACGCACTAGGGAAGAGTAGCAAGTGGAGATACAATTCTTCCCAGTCCAGCACAGGCTCATCAGTTGGATGGCTAGCGACACCACTGCAAGCTGTACATGAGATAGTGCCGACGTACCAGGGAAGAGTAGCAAGTGGAGATACAATTCTCCCCAGTGCAGCACGGGCTCATCAGTTGGATGGCTAGCGACACCACTGCAAGCTGTACAGGAGATAGTGCCGACGTACCAGGGAAGAGTAGCAGGTGGAGATACAATTCTCCCCAGTCCAGCACGGGCTCATCAGTTGGATGGCTAGCGACACCACTGCAAACTGTACAGGAGATAGTGCCGACGCACTAGGGAAGAGTAGCAAGTGGAGATACAATTCTCCCCAGTCCAGCACGGGCTCATCATTTGGATGGCTAGCGACACCACTGCAAGCTGTACAGGAGATAGTGCCGACGCACCTGGGAAGAGTAGCACGTGGAGATACAATTCTCCCCAGTCCAGCACGGGCTCATCAGTTGGATGGCTAGCGACACCACTGCAAGCTGTACAGGAGATAGTGCCGACGTACCAGGGAAGAGTAGCAAGTGGAGATACAATTCTCCCCAGTCCAGCACGGGCTCATCAGTTGGATGGCTAGCGACACCACTGCAAGCTGTACATGAGATAGTGCCGACGTACCAGGGAAGAGTAGCAGGTGGAGATACAATTCTCCCCAGTCCAGCACGGGCTCATCAGTTGGATGGCTAGCGACACCACTGCAAGCTGTACATGAGATAGTGCCGACGTACCAGGGAAGAGTAGCAAGTGGAGATACAATTCTCCCCAGTCCAGCACGGGCTCATGAGTTGGATGGCTAGCGACACCACTGCAAGCTGTACATGAGATAGTGCCGACGTACCAGGGAAGAGTAGCAAGTGGAGATACAATTCTCCCCAGTGCAGCACGGGCTCATCAGTTGGATGGCTAGCGACACCACTGCAAGCTGTACAGGAGATAGTGCCGACGTACCAGGGAAGAGTAGCAGGTGGAGATACAATTCTCCCCAGTGCAGCACGGGCTCATCAGTTGGATGGCTAGCGACACCACTGCAAGCTGTACAGGAGATAGTGCCGACGTACCAGGGAAGAGTAGCAAGTGGAGATACAATTCTCCCCAGTCCAGCACGGGCTCATCAGTTGGATGGCTAGCGACACCACTGCAAGCTGTACAGGAGATAGTGCCGACGCACCAGGGAAGAGTAGCAGGTGGAGATACAATTCTCCCCAGTCCAGCACGGGCTCATCAGTTGGATGGCTAGCGACACCACTGCAAGCTGTGCATGAGATAGTGCCGACGTACCAGGGAAGAGTAGCAAGTGGAGATACAATTCTCCCCAGTCCAGCACGGGCTCATCAGTTGGATGGCTAGCGACACCACTGCAAGCTGTACATGAGATAGTGCCGACGTACCAGGGAAGAGTAGCAAGTGGAGATACAATTCTCCCCAGTGCAGCACGGGCTCATCAGTTGGATGGCTAGCGACACTACTGCAAGCTGTACAGGAGATAGTGCCGACGTACCAGGGAAGAGTAGCAGGTGGAGATACAATTCTCCCCAGTCCAGCACGGGCTCATCAGTTGGATGGCTAGCGACACCACTGCAAGCTGTACAGGAGATAGTGCCGACGCACTAGGGAAGAGTAGCAAGTGGAGATACAATTCTCCCCAGTCCAGCACGGGCTCATCAGTTGGATGGCTAGCGACACCACTGCAAGCTGTACATGAGATAGTGCCGACGTACCAGGGAAGAGTAGCAAGTGGAGATACAATTCTCCCCAGTGCAGCACGGGCTCATCAGTTGGATGGCTAGCGACACCACTGCAAGCTGTACAGGAGATAGTGCCGACGTACCAGGGAAGAGTAGCAGGTGGAGATACAATTCTCCCCAGTCCAGCACGGGCTCATCAGTTGGATGGCTAGCGACACCACTGCAAGCTGTACAGGAGATAGTGCCGACGCACTAGGGAAGAGTAGCAAGTGGAGATACAATTCTCCCCAGTCCAGCACGGGCTCATCAGTTGGATGGCTAGCGACACCACTGCAAGCTGTACAGGAGATAGTGCCGACGCACCAGGGAAGAGTAGCAAGTGGAGATACAATTCTCCCCAGTCCAGCACGGGCTCATCAGTTGGATGGCTAGCGACACCACTGCAAGCTGTACAGGAGATAGTGCCGACGTACCAGGGAAGAGTAGCAAGTGGAGATACAATTCTCCCCAGTCCAGCACGGGCTCATCAGTTGGATGGCTAGCGACACCACTGCAAGCTGTACATGAGATAGTGCCGACGTACCAGGGAAGAGTAGCAGGTGGAGATACAATTCTCCCCAGTCCAGCACGGGCTCATCAGTTGGATGGCTAGCGACACCACTGCAAGCTGTACATGAGATAGTGCCGACGTACCAGGGAAGAGTAGCAAGTGGAGATACAATTCTCCCCAGTCCAGCACGGGCTCATCAGTTGGATGGCTAGCGACACCACTGCAAGCTGTACATGAGATAGTGCCGACGTACCAGGGAAGAGTAGCAAGTGGAGATACAATTCTCCCCAGTCCAGCACGGGCTCATCAGTTGGATGGCTAGCGACACCACTGCAAGCTGTACATGAGATAGTGCCGACGTACCAGGGAAGAGTAGCAAGTGGAGATACAATTCTCCCCTGTCCAGCACGGGCTCATCAGTTGGATGGCTAGCGACACCACTGCAAGCTGTACAGGAGATAGTGCCGACGTACCAGGGAAGAGTAGCAAGTGGAGATACAATTCTCCCCAGTGCAGCACGGGCTCATCAGTTGGATGGCTAGTGACACCACTGCAAGCTGTACATGAGATAGTGCCGATGTACTGGAGCAAATCATTGGTAATTGTTGATGACCGACTTTTCTGAATATTATTTAATTAGTTTTTTTTGGTTTCTTTTATCTACTTATATTCATTGCCGATTACTACACGAAGGTTTGTCAACAAGTTAGTGAATACAAGGGTGTTATGATGACATTTACAACTAGGTTTCCCAATAAGTGTTAATATACAGTATTTTTCAGGGATTACAATGTCTTGATACAGTGCATTCCCTAGGATGATACCAATCATAGAAATATCTGAAACAGAAAAATTGGACGTTATGAGCATAACGCGAAGACAGATTTGCCACTATTGTATTTCGGATACGCAATTTCACTCCAGAAGGAAACGTAGTTAATATGACTAAATGATTTTACGTGTGCTGGGCTGAGTGGCTCGGGCGGTTGAGGTGCTGGCCTACTCTCCCCAGCTTGGCAGGTTCGATCCTGGCTCAGTCCGGTGGTATTGGAAGGAGATCAAATATGTCAGCCTCATATCGCTACATTTACTAGCACGTAGAAGAACTCCTGCTGGACAAAATTCCAGCACATTGGCATCTCCGAAAAACTGTCAAGTAGTTAGTGGGATGAATATAAAATAACATTATCAATATTGTCATTATTAAGGCTTTACGTGTTGGCAATAAGTATGCAACAAAGCATGGATAAAGGTTCATTTTTCCAAAAACTGGCACATGTAACTGATTATGAATCAAGGCGTAGATTGTTACTGCATCACATTTAAGTCATGATAAAAGTTCATTTACAAGCCAGAACAGTAACAGAGAAACATAGTTCAAAATGCATAGTAATCATCAATGGGAAAAACAAAATCGTTCGGGTTTGAAAAAGGGTCACAAAAGTATGAAGTCACGGCAAAAGCCACTGGCTCCGTTAAACTTGCTACACGTAAAGTAAGTGGAACGGTCTTACCATTGTTTTCCTGGATATGGTCGAGTGACTATGGATAAGCCGAAAGATGTAATCACGTACTGCAACGCCTCTTTCGCTGAGCGATTTTTTCAGAAAATCAGGCTGACACAAATGACAGGGTCCTCTCGCGATATGCAGACGTTGTGACATTACGACTGAAGTGGAATGTAAGCGGGCTGTTACACACGGCAGGTTCCTCTCGCGAGATGCAGACATTGTGACATTACGACTGAAGTGGAATGTAAGCGGGCTGTTACACACGGCAGGTTCCTCTCGCGAGATGCAGACGTGTGACATTACGACTGAAGTGGAATGTAAGCGGGCTGTTACACACGGCAGGTTCCCCTCACGAGATGCAGACGTTGTGACATTACGACTGAAGTGGAATGTAAGCGGGCTGTTACACACGGCAGGTTCCCTCGCGAGATGCAGACGTTGTGACTACATGCCTTACGACTGAAGTGGAATGTAAGCGGGCTGTTACACACGGCAGGTTCCCTCGCGAGATGCAGACGCTGTGACTACATGCCTTACGACTGAAGTGGAATGTAAGCGGGCTGTTACACCCGGCAGGTTCCTCTCGCGAGATGCAGACGTGTGACATTACGACTGAAGTGGAATGTAAGCGGGCTGTTACACACGGCAGGTTCCCCTCGCGAGATGCAGACGTTGTGACTACATGCCTTACGACTGAAGTGGAATGTAAGCGGGCTGTTACACACGGCAGGTTCCTCTCGCGAGATGCAGACGCTGTGACTACATGCCTTACGACTGAAGTGGAATGTAAGCGGGCTGTTACACACGGCAGGTTCCCTCGCGAGATGCAGACGCTGTGACTACATGCCTTACGACTGAAGTGGAATGTAAGCGGGCTGTTACACACGGCAGGTTCCCTCGCGAGATGCAGACGCTGTGACTACATGCCTTACGACTGAAGTGGAATGTAAGCGGGCTGTTACACACGGCAGGTTCCTCTCGCGAGATGCAGACGTTGTGACATTACGACTGAAGTGGAATGTAAGCGGGCTGTTACACACGGCAGGTTCCTCTCGCGAGATGCAGACGCTGTGACATTACGACCGAAGTGGAATGTAAGCGGGCTGTTACACACGGCAGGTTCCCCTCACGAGATGCAGAAGCTGTGACTACATGCTTTACGACTGAAGTGGAATGTAAGCGGGCTGTTACACACGGCAGGTTCCCCTCACGAGATGCAGAAGCTGTGACTACATGCTTTACGACTGAAGTGGAATGTAAGCGGGCTGTTACACACGGCAGGTTCCCTCGCGAGATGCAGACGCTGTGACTACATGCCTTACGACTGAAGTGGAATGTAAGCGGGCTGTTACACACGGCAGGTTCCTCTCGCGATATGCAGACGTTGTGACATTACTAGTGAAGTGGAATGTAAGCGGGCTGTTACACACGGCAGGTTCCCTCGCGAGATGCAGACGCTGTGACTACATGCCTTACGACTGAAGTGGAATGTAAGCGGGCTGTTACACACGGCAGGTTCCTCTCGCGATATGCAGACGTTGTGACATTACTAGTGAAGTGGAATGTAAGCGGGCTGTTACACACGGCAGGTTCCTCTCGCGAGATGCAGACGCTGTGACATTACGACCGAAGTGGAATGTAAGCGGGCTGTTACACACGGCAGGTTCCTCTCGCGAGATGCAGACGCTGTGACATTACGACCGAAGTGGAATGTAAGCGGGCTGTTACACACGGCAGGTTCCTCTCGCGAGATGCAGACGTTGTGACATTACGACCGAAGTGGAATGTAAGCGGGCTGTTACACACGGCAGGTTCCCCTCACGAGATGCAGACGTGTGACATTACGACTGAAGTGGAATGTAAGCGGGCTGTTACACACGGCAGGTTCCCCTCACGAGATGCAGAAGCTGTGACTACATGCCTTACGACTGAAGTGGAATGTAAGCGGGCTGTTACACACGGCAGGTTCCCCTCGCGAGATGCAGACGTTGTGACATTACGACCGAAGTGGAATGTAAGCGGGCTGTTACACACGGCAGGTTCCTCTCGCGAGATGCAGACGTTGTGTCATTACGACTGAAGTGGAATGTAAGCGGGCTGTTACACACGGCAGGTTCCTCTCGCGAGATGCAGACGTTGTGACATTACGACCGAAGTGGAATGTAAGCGGGCTGTTACACACGGCAGGTTCCTCTCGCGAGATGCAGACGTTGTGACATTACGACTGAAGTGGAATGTGAGCGGGCTTCAGTGGTGGAAGCGCATGGAGGAAGTGGTAACCTAGCTGACTAATGGTAAGAGATGTAGAGGCATTGATGAAGGTTAGTACAGTTTATTCATTAACACTATATTAGAAGAGAAATCTGTTCTTCTTCTTAGCTTCCATCAAGTCAATTAACTAATTTAAAAACCCAATGTAATATATGATGTGAAACTGATTGCTTTTCCTGTCATGTTAACAGCATTAATGTTCCCCTCAATTCAGGGAAGTCACTTGAAGTAATGGTTCTTCACATACATGTGATCCTCTCAGTCCAGTGGATTATGATGCTCGGTGGTTTCTGGGCTGCAGGAGGTGTTCTGAGTGCGGTGTTTAAACTTTCTCAGATTCCTGCAAAGCTTTGTTCAAAGCAACAAAACTCCGGTACCATTTTATGGATTTCGGTAATGATTCCACATGTACCTGTCCAAGGCTTCAGTACATAAACAAGTTACCGTGGTTCATGAATATGGTATTAGAATGGAGCACCTGCGATGAGCTTCCACTACTAGAATGATTCACTAGCTGAGTTCGGGTCTGATGGGGAGGTCTCTATAGTGGGGGAATATTACTTATGAGAGGAACACTAGTTCATTACTAATGAGAAGAGAAACAAAATGTTGTATAACAATTTTACTATGCTCGTGAAACACATGGATATGCCATACAACGCACTTTACAAATATTATTTAGATTGATTTTGACATCCTGAATATTCGTTAGTCTCATTCAACCTCAAATTATTTCAAATTCAATAAAGCCTTTCCTCTCGAATTATTTACACTTATCACTTTGCGCGTACATTTAATTAGTATGGGCATACCCTGATATAATTCTGTTTATCTGTTGAGAATTAATATATTCAAATTATATCGAGTTACGATATCGTATATTCTATATTCAATACAATACATATAGTATTGAATAGGTGGAAACCTTTACTGTGTTATTATTCATATCTTATTCTCAGTTCAATACTGCACCCGCTCACTTCCTGAGTCCCAGACTAGCATTTATCTCAGGGGTGATCAGTTCGGAAACGATAAAAAAAATGAAACGATAAAAAAAATTTTAACATAAAGAAAATCAAATTATATATCAGCGCATCAATGAACGGGATGAACGGGGCATGCAAATTAAGGTTACGGGGGACGACTCATTCATGGATACAAATTTTTGACTCCACAATAGGACTGGGAAGTGACAACTTAAATTCCATGGGCATACTGAACTAACTACAATAAAAAGATATGGAAACTCTTTCCTATTGAAATTGCAATGAGGAGCAATTTATTCACATTTTTTTGCAAACTACACATGATGACAATTATTACATTGGGACACTTCCATCCTGAAAAATAAATGACATACTACTTGGATTTACCTCACTACTCTGGTAGTGTAAAACATCTGGTGAATTCGCCCCAATTAGTTACTGGAGATCGAATTCACATCCGTATGATTGGACGTTTCACCGCTGGAGATCTTCTTTCGGAGACGAAGGCACGACAGTAACTTTTTACTGTCGTCTCCTCGTTCCGTTTGGACATGAGACACTTCCGGTATGTACATTCTGGTGACCCGGACACCCACCGTGGAAATGTTATCGTCTCGAAAAAAACGGGAATTTATAGTACGGACAAACTCTAGCCTATTCTTTCCAGATTCACAAACACGCCAGGTAGAGCTCATTAACTCAAAGCCTATTTCAATATTTACACTTGTCAATACGACAAGACGTACGGAAAGGTTCATTACTCTGCTCTGACAATGAAGACATGTGCCGTCCGTGGGTTATTTACGTATCTACCGCTAACAATCTCCCCGTGAAAACCCAACATCTGGTTCTGAGCAGTTCGACACAGGATGACTGTCCCTATCATATCCTCCTATGATTATTAGATAATATCATTACCATTCTTTATCTGATCATTATCATATTCTGTGACTACCATCAATTAATTTATTATTATCATTAATTTCAATTATAATCCTATATTTGATTATTATCATTTGTCATCCGGGATGATTATATGCCAACCCTTGCCGACGTTTCAAACGAAGGGTCGTTCTTCCTCGTAATTTATCCGCACAATTTAATGATCAGCTTCCTAATAATAATAATAATAATAATAATAATAATAATAATAATAATAATAATAATAATAATAATAATAATAATAATAATAATAATAATAATAATAATAATAATAATAATAGTGCCAAAGTAGACTGAAATTGTAAAGGTTTATGCATTTAACCATAAATATCGCTAACGGTAGTGTAAACGTGAAATAATAATAATAATAATAATAATAATAATAATAATAATAATAATTAAATGCATAAACCTTTACAATTTCAGTCTACTTTGCACTAAGCAATTGATTTAAGACAAGATTCACTTGGAGTATGATTATTATTATTATTAAAATGGAAAGATGATATTTTAATTTCCACTCTTTAGAATTTTGTCACATATGTTAAATCCCATTATGGACCACTAAGATCTGCTTTATATCGGTCGGGACAACACGGTATTCGGAACCGTACCTTCAGTTTCGTACTGCCGTTAATTTAATATGGGGACACACGTCCTCCCAAGACACATCTCACAACCTATGGCACATCGCGGCTGGGCAAATACCTCCAATGCCGGCGATTGCTAAACTATTCCTTCCAATTTGAAGTCCATTTCCTTTTATCGGAACTCTTCAAACATTTAATTCATAAATTAATCCTCGGTGCGTGGATTCTGCCACTAATAACACCGGAATATGCATTTTATATCATCTTAGGCCTTGAGATTCATCTATTTCATCATTACAAACAATACGGCTCAATTTATTTCACGCCGGATATTCGTCCCTCATGACTCCCAACTCTAAATATGGGCTCAAACCACTCTGGGCTTTTAACATATCGTGACCCTTCTAATTCACGTGCCTCTATCGCTTTTAAACAAATTTTAATGGTTAAAACAAAGTCCAAACATGAAATCAACAATTTACGTAAAATCAAACTGACTACGCGAATTCATGTCTTTAACGCTACATGTCATCTCCACATTGATTATTATATTTGCACTGGCTAACTCACGAAGCACTGTCATTATTATTATTATAGTTTAACTTGCAAACGCACAAAATATTATTTTTATTATTAATTTACTTTCCTTTGCCAACTCACAAACATTATTATTATTTCTTTCTCGCAAACACACCGAGCATTATTATTATTATTATTATATAGAACTTACGAACGCCCATAGCAGATGGAACATTATTATTATTATTATTATTATTAGTAGAAATCGTGATTATCGTAACCCGTAATCATCCTTGCTATAATACTTCAACTTCTCGCTCTTATCATTTTCATCAAAAAAATAAAAATAAAAAAGTAGCTTCCTTTTCATTCTTCTCCTTCTTCAAATATTCTCATTATTATTATTATTAGTTAAAAATCTTAAATTTTTCATTTCAACTCCTAACATCATTATTATGTCCAAAATATATAAAAAAGTAAATTCTTCTTCTTCTTCTTCTTCTTCTTCTTCTTCTTCTTCAAATATTTTTTTAAAATTTTTATTATTATTTTAATGACCTTCCGTACGTAACACAAATTTTACATCTTCTGGCACTTTCATAATCTGGCTGTTTGGTAGAAAATATTCCTAACTAACATACAAATAATCACCGCAGTGATTGAAATCAAATAAATGGGTTAGCACAAAAAGGAATTTAACACTTGAAATGAACTTAAGTCAAAGTTTTACAAACAGCATGCATTAATTGAAAGAAATATATCCCATATTTACATTATATACAACAAACAAATACTCAAATTAATTAATCTAACCCATTATTACGTTAATATAAATTAGTTCGTCCGTCTAACGAAAAATAAAATCATGGACTCGGGAGACGGACCATGTTAAGTAACCATAATTTATCTACATTGAACCCCGTTTAGTCGCGATAACATCCCCAAATATTAAAATTGTGTACTCATTCCTATGTAGAATTCCATTGTCTCGTAGCGGATGAGATATAGGCCTCATGGCCCCATGGTGATTTACTTGTCCATCATGTCGCACAATATAAATTTAACACAGCAAAACACTTCTGTGCGATTACCCATGATTAACACCTTATTACACTATTTTATACAAGAATACTAATAAAAGAACACTTATAGGTGCGCCTAGACCCCTGACACTCGCACAATATATTCTTCATATAAGCCCGAAACACACGTCGTGACACATTACGACGAAGTGTTGTTCATTTGAACCGGCGCGTATCGCGTCTTCAACCGGCACTTCCTGGTTTATTTCTAAGCTGTCTTGATAATCGCCTAGCTCCTATAGTTCCCTGCTCGGATAGTTATTCACCGTCTATCTTGAGCTATTTACTTCAGGCTCCGCACACTGCCTTCCAAAGGTACTATCGGCATTCAGTTAGTTATTTATTATTTAATCACATGACATTTATTAAATTCAACATACAGTTGTACTGATTATTTACACTCGGTACTATGGATAATCTCACTGTTCGTCTTCATTCTCCTAATAACTCACGCACTTTCAGCTCTAACTGACTTCGAATGTGTCCCGAGGTACTGACTTACAGAGTCTCAACTACTTCATACGACTGACACGACTGGTGACTGATAACAACTGGTGACTGGTAAGAACTGGTTGATGTGAGGTCCCACTACTGGTTATTTATGGACGACATGGTTTCCCGCCGGGGTCATCCGCGGTCATCTCCTAGGGAGGGGGGTTGGTTATCCTAAATTGGCATATGCAGGTGGATTTTGATCCCTTGCTTTATCCTACTTAATAAACTGGCGATACACATTCATGTGTCGTATTCTGAACTCATATCGTTCGGTGATCATGGAAATATCACTTAATTCCTGTCCTCCACCTTTCGCGCGCTAACTCGGTGTCCCTGATGGCGTGCTCATCTTGACCAATGGCGAGATAGCGTGGGTCATTTCCACGAATTTATTACGATTACAATTAACATGGGAATGATATCCCAAAATTCCCCTCTATTCAATTATGTGGTTGGAATAATTTAATTATTGTTATCGGAGAAGCTAACTGGAGTTCACTCAGAGTTTTTCTTATGTTGGTTTATCTGCGGGCCTATGATAAATTTTTCCATTGCTCAACACCGCATCGGTTAGTTTAAAATCTCTTCCTTGCAACCTGACAACACAAAATGCCTTGAGGCAGTGGAAAATAATGGTATGTCATATTCTCGGTATTGGTGCTGCACCTGCTCGCCATTATTCCGAAATACCTACTCTTTCACTTGCTTGTAGTCATTACTTCTGTTGTTGTGAGATCTAGATTTAATCCTCTTAGCTTCTGACCAAGAAACATTCTCCCCATAATGACAAGCTTAACTGTGGCGATGGACAGTCGCGATATGTCTAGCTATGTTGAAATCCTTCCGTCCACACAAAACTGACACTATATTCAATTTAATATTCCTATATATCTGTATTTATCGTATAAAAATCAAATCATGAAACTAGGGCCTATCTCATCCGGGTACAATACGGACCAAAAACATGAAATTCAAACCCCTTGATTATGATATCCTATGAACTGAAGTGAACGTATGTTTCTATGAATACATTTTTGAACCTTTGAAAGTCGTATCACAACACTTCCCTAAATTGATCATAGCTGAATATGCAATGTAATACACACGCTCGTTTCATTAGGATTTTTATCAATACACATAACACGACATTATTTACACAATGTTGCTACCTGTGGACAAAAATAAAGCAACTCAAATACCCTAACATCATAGACAGAGTATCATACCACTTCCTGTAAGAGATGGGCAAGAACAAATACATTTCAAACACACACGATGAGTCATAGATGGCACAAATCATCTGTTGCTGGTAGCAGTGAGTAGAAGCTTTCACTGTCTCCTGGAATGAACTCATATCTTCTGAGATGGGGTATATTTAACCTGGAATTCTCTACACGCTGTAAATAATTAAGGAAGGAACTTGGAGGGACCCTTCCTTTAATGCACATTGGAGTCTATGCGACGTTGGTAATATTTAAATTGATGCACGTAATCGCTGTGCCGAGAGGAATGAACCAGCTACTTGTATTTTGTTCCCTTTCAATGGAGCAAACACTTTACTTCGTCCCTTTTGATGGGTTCGTAAATCACCCAGCTGTGAGTCGCCCACGACCCACTTCCGAATGGAAGATAGGAAACTTCCGAATAGCGGGCCACTGGGTCCTCTCATACAATTGCTTCACGGCAAATAATCTCACTTCTTTCTTTTCTGGCCACAATGGCAGCACTTTAAACATTGGCTCTAAATCCGGCCGTAATCGTCATCTTCGTAGCACGGTATCCACAGATTCATGGGGAAACTTTACATTTCTACTGCACAATATACATTAGGGCTACAGCCTGCCTAGTTACCTCGTCCCTCTTGTTGGTACCTAAATACAATGCTATTTTATGATGAACACCTGCCACACTGGTCCAAATTACATCACACACTCACGGGCTAAATAATTCGATGATATATACCCCAATCAAGGGTTATGAATTTCATGTTGTTGGTCCGTATTGAACTGAGAATAACATATGAATAATAACACAGTAAAGGTTTTCACCTATTCAATACTAATATGTATTTACAATATTTTAAATTACATGGAACTAGTTTCGACCCACCTACGGGTCATCATCAGCCATAAACAACTCTTGTCGAATCCTAAAACATGTTATTTTAACGGTAAGAATCTTATGGATTTATAATTTATAAAGTGAAGTGTGGTAATGAAATGTTAGTATGGTACAGGTGAGTAATTATTCCAATTACACGAGGAACATACATACTAAGAAGTTTGGAACAAAGTATAAATGGGGTGCTTAGTGTTGTAAAAATTATACACTCATGGATATCAGTAGTCCTCGTACTAAAGAATACAATGTAAAATCACACATATAAGAATATAAAAATATAGTATTGAATAGGTGGAAACCTTTACTGCGTTATTATTCATATGATATACCCCGATGTCATGTCTCCATCCGTTGTTTCAGCAGCCTTACTTACTAGTTAGGAGGACTCGCTGTAAAGTGCAAACAAAAAAAATCAATTACTGAGAGATCTTTGCTATAGAGAAGATGATAACTGAAGTAATGTTTACAGAATATTTAAGCCCTCTTTACTCGGCAGCGCTTCACAATTAATCTAAGGTCCTTAGAATTACATCACGCATTACCAAAAACCCTTATAAAAACGGAAGTAAAATCTGGTTATTCCAAACCATGATGAAGGTATTCCATTAAAAAACAAAATAAAATGAACTTATTTTTATCCCTCTGAAATAGCATATAGGCGATCTACTTTACAACTACATGCAAATTTACTCTATATTTACAATAGGGAATGACATTCAAAGCTACAAATACTTGGAAATGTACTCATCCCTCGGGAAAACCACGAACACAGCATTACAGGAGGCACACCCACGTATTTACTCTGCCCTCATGATGCCATCAACAATGTGAAATCCTTTGATGACCAACTGGCAAGTCACGAACATGACAGCTTGATCTTGTGCAAAGTTCCAGACGATCTCTGTTACACGAGGCAAAATTCCGGCAGGCAGCTAGATGTCTCGTTCTCTCTGCTACACGAGGCAAAATTCTGGCAGGCAGTTAGATGTCTCGTTCTCTCTGCTACACGAGGCAAAATTCCGGCAGGCAGCTAGACGTTTCGTTCTCTCTGCTACACGAGGCAAAATTCTGGCAGGCAGCTAGACGTTTCGTTCTCTCTGCTACACGAGGCAAAATTCCGGCAGGCAGTTAGATGTCTCGTTCTCTCTGCTACACGAGGCAAAATTCCGGCAGGCAGGTAGATGTCTCGTTCTCTCTGCTACACGAGGCAAAATTCCGGCAGGCAGCTAGATGTCTCGTTCTCTCTGCTACACGAGGCAAAATTCCGGCAGGCAGCTAGATGTCTCGTTCTCTCTGCTACATGAGGCAAAATTCCAGCAGACAGTTAGATGTCTCGTTCACTCCGATGTTCTTATAGAATCCTTATGTAAATGAGGAAAGTTATCTCATGTGAATGCGTTAGTTTATATTACACGTCAGAGATTAAACATATGGTTGGGTCTGCCCAATGACACAAGCACCCCAAACTAATATACGTTGTGTCCCTGAAGCCCAACATTATTCCCTTCTCATCTACCTATCCTTTTTATTGACAGCTACTCTAAGTCCTGAACCTCCACTGGTTCACTTAGAACGTCACTGGTCAGGCCACTAATGTGTTAGCACTCTTGTATTACACAACAATAATTCAGGCATACTATATTGCACTTGTCATACGTAAGTCAAGCTCTCTACTGCGCTAGGGATCGATCTAACGTGACACTGCCCTTAATCATGCCGACAATGAGCCATTTATTCCCTTTCCTTATATTTCACATTCATATTGTACCGGTAACGGCGGTACAAAACTAAGTCCCCGTAATAGAAATTTTAAAAACTTACGCGTTACGCTCCGGGCCAGCTGCGAAAGACTGACTGGACGGCGAGCAACAGCTGTGTGCGTGTGACGCAGAGAGCGGGTGACGTCACAGCATGCCTCACCACAACACAGAGCCTAGACTGATGTGGAATGTTCTTCGAACTTCTATGGGTAATAACTTTCCCCACAATAATAATTAAACAAATTTAACAATATCATCGTGTAACCCGATCCCTTATCTACGTTCTTGCCGAGATTCACGTAAATCTGACATGAGGCGATGAAGTTATGGAACAAGATGTGAAGACCCAGATAAGATATAAATATAGTACTGCTTCGCTCAGCAGGGCAGCGTGTGGCCAGAGTGTGTATGTGCATGCTAGGAAGTGGAGTTCATACAGTCGGTTCGCGAGGACCGTGATCTAGCGTGAAGCGGCTATCAATCTTCGAGTCCGTGGACTTTAACCTAATCGCGTCGAATATGGACTTGTACAGATTTCTTTATATTGTGAGTGATAAACTTTTACTCCGACGGGACGTGATATAAATTGTGCTTCGTCTGAACAGTATCAACTGACTGTTTATCCTACATGAGTGTCTAAGACTTGCAAATTTTTTCGAGTGCTCGTAATTTGAAGTTTAATGTTATGAACAGGACTTACGACAGTTTGCTCCTTACAGAGTACTAAATACTTCAAGCTTATGAGACTGTGTTTTAATCCAGATTTACTCGATTGCAAGCATGACTACGTCACTAATTTACCATTTCATGAACTTTAGGTCATGAACTGTAAACTGTGCATTTCAATTATACTAAACAGCACGTTTCAATTCTACGAACATTCAGTTGTGCGTTTCGATTTTACGAACAGTCGAACCGAGGACTGTCAATACATGATTAATTTCATCTTGTAATTTCATGTTATTATCAATACGTGAATGAGTTTGAATTCACGAGTGAAACATCTTTATTTTCTAATCCAATTAAATTACGTTGAACAGTGCTTCAAACAAAGAAATAAGTCTTGCGGCATTACTTTACATTGTACCAAGTACCACAAACTTTAAGTGACTCTTAAAATTCGACGATAAGTTTCGAGTGGACTTTTATTTTTATGAGTATTAAACTTACATGCTCATTCGAGTCTAGTGGCCTTCTTTCATTTAACATGGGACAAAATTTAGTGACATTTCACCGTGTGATAAACTCTCAAGGATACATTTTTTTCGTGCTTGAACCTTGTTAAAACCATTGATAAACTTTCCTCTCATCTGTGCAGAAGCAGTCTTTGCATTAACTCGCCCCTAAGCTTAACGATGTTCATTCACGTTCATCATTTACGAGGACTACCTCAACGCCCTTCATCAGCACCGTATGGATCTTCAAGACGTCGGATGGATCTTCTAGAACTTCCATCGGGGGAGGAATGGTGGTTCACTGGTATGGGAAAAGGAGGAGCTGCCGGAATCCAAGGACATTGCCAGCCCTAGGACGAGGAACATTTTCTACTGTATCTGCTGTACAGAGGTGACATGACTTTGAATTTATTAATAAACTCAGAGGAAAATTTTACTGTTACAATATCGAGTACACTCGCTCCACGCACTTAGATAAATACGTGCCTATTTATGTTAATTGAGCCTTATTAGTTTAGGCATATATGAGGCTCGATGCACGACCTCTTCGCCACACGGACAGCGATCATCACGGCTTCGTACCGTTCCTACTGTATTTGTTAGCGGCACACCGTACGCACAAACAGCTTACTCAGATTGTGGTCATTTCCACATATATTCTCAGACTTTAATAAATCACTGCATTACACTGCTCACATTACAGAATGATTTCTTCATAAAAGACTCACACACAAATCACGACGAACTGGTAACGAACTGGTGGTGTTCGTTCCTCAGCCCCTTACTATATGGGCGAGATGCCCTGGTGCTAGCAGTGCGGGTAAAACACAACCCCTTCTCAAAATGTGCTCCGGTAATACGCAACGTAGAGTGACGAACAGGATATGAAATTGTAGCTCCTGTATTCCCATTTTCACTGAGTGAATATTATTAAAATAGCTTCGTAGATTCTCAAGCAATCTTAAAAGCGTCCTTTTGTCTCTGTTGGTGAATGATGACGAGCGCTGGCTGCCGCGGTTGGGACCCAACATCTGGTAACCATTTAGACGGGCCCTTGTTACGGCGTAGCTACCGTTCTTTCAATTGTGTAGAGCACTTCTCGGTCTCGTAATTATGTGTAAAATTCCCTGATTCAAATGAATGTTTGCACGTGACTATCCGTTGAGTATTTCGAGATTTATAATAATAATCATGGAAAAAACACTTGAACTCGATGAGTTGGCAGTGGTGAATGAATGAGGGGAATGGGGTATAATGTTAGTTCTCACGTTGGATATACTCCCTGAGCTCTGCTAGTGACCTAGATTCTCTGTCACGTGATAACGCGTCTCTTTCTGTCTTGCTCGTGGTTGGAGTGAGAAAACTTCGAGTACCAGTGCTCCTGTCATGCCTCGCTGCTAATTACCGACAACAAGAGTTGGGTCGCGCGAGGCGGCATACTGCAAATCGCATCCCGGAGCGGGTGGATAAATCCTAACTTGGACAGTTTTTACCGCAGAATGGCATATTTCATCTCCTGGGTATCATGACGTGAACGGTCACAACGTCCATGTTCAGAAAACTCCATTCTTGTGGAATAGCTGACCCGCTTCACAATCCAGACACGAAAACACTGTCTCCCTCAGTAGGTGAGATGGGGAATATCCGGGCACCTTTCTTTCAAATCACAAGCAGTGTCTGGATGTACCACTTGGCCACGCCCTAGCTGACTGACTCCAAACGATGACGCATTCTTCTCTTTACGATGGAATCATTGTGGCGTTTTTCTTATTACGCAACTTTAAGACGGAAACCTGGTTGGAATGCCGAGCTCCTTCTTTAGTTTCGCGTTCATCACATCTTTCGGGGCATTTTTTCAGTTGAGTCAGTTTTCAATGATTTAAACTTACGATCCAAAGGAGATGAATTATAAAAATTATCCATCCACAACATGTTCTTTGTTCAGAAGTGGCTCCACAAATAATATAATAACAGCACAATCCTGATGATGTATGTGCTGTTTGCCAACTGACCATAAGGTAGCCACACATAATTTGTACTACTTTAGAGGTATATGATGCCTAAAACTTTTCACACGCATCCTCTTGATTTGGGAAACTCGAGAAGTACCTGACGACTTGAAGAATGCTACCATCATGTTCAAGAAAGGCAATCGTAGTGTATGTGGGAACTACCATGGTATATCACTTTTGTCAACTGCAGGTAAATTTCTCGCAAGAATTCCATTGAACCAGCTCCAAGTTACCTCAGAGAGGATTTTGCTTGAGTTACAATGTGGTTTCCGAACCTTCAGAGGCACAACAGACACGATCTTCTGTGATAGACAACAGCAGAGCAGCAGCCTCTGTGTTTAGTTTTCTATGATCTGGAAAAAGCCTTTGATTCTGCACCAAGATCTGCTATGTGGAAAGTATTGAGACATTTTGGATGTCCTGAACGTTGTGTGGAACTGGTTCAAGCTCTTCATGTCCGGACAGGTTCTTCATGCTAACTCGGTATCAGATTCGTTCCCAATCACTCAGGCTGTGTGCTTGCTCCTACACTCCTTGCACTGTACATGGCTGCCATGCTGCATGAATCATCTGCAAACAACTTAGGCATCGAGATTAAATTTAATTTTGATGGAGGCCTTTTCAATCTGGCTAGACTTCACAAAAAAAAGACGTACTCTGGTGGGAGAACGGCAGAACTACAACAGTCAGTCAACTGCACGTGATCGCTTTGGTCTTGCCATTAATGTAAAAAAACCAAGGTACTTGCACAACCTGATCCCAGAAATAACACTTCCTGAGTTCAGTATCTCCATCTTAGACACAACACTGGAGAAGGTTGATCACTTTTCATATCTTGCAACCGTGTACCTGTGAACAAGATGTTGATAAAAGAACTGGAGCTGTTCATGCAGCATTTGGATGGTTCATTCACAGAGCATTCGACCTTGAACTGCATACCAAACTCATGGTGTACAAAGCTGCTGTACGGACGTTCTATCGCTGCGATTCAAAAAACTTGAACGCTTCCACCAACAAAAAATTAAATACATTTCGAACATGAAGTGGGAGGACTACATGACTAACACGGCAGTTCTCGACAAAGCGCGGATAAATAGCATCGAGGCAACAATCATCGCTCATCAACTGATGCCATGTTCACCACATGAGTGATACCAGGCTTCCCTGCCAAATTCTTTATGGTGAACTTTGCTCTGGCAGTACACCTCATGGAGCCCCTCTTAACCGTTGTAAGGACCAGTGAAACACCTCACGAAGACAACTGGTATAGATATAGAGACATGGGAAGAATGTGCTGTGGACCGTTCACTGTAGCGGAACACTACATCAATGGCTGTCAACTTGTTGGAAAGCGAACGCCGCAGATGTGAAGAGGACAAGCGACAAGCAAGAAAACTCAATCAATTAGAAACCTGTCCTACATCCATTCAGTGTGATATGTGTCTTATGCCAGGATTGGTCTGTTTTGTCATCGCAAACACATTATGCAGGAAGTCGCTCAGATCGAGTTACAGCCGACAACGATATTGCCCAAAAGACAAATTACCCTGCCACAGCATTAGTGCAATGCTCTGTTCTGTTAAGTACAAAGCAAGATACCCATACTCTGCTACGGTATTATACTGAAATTTATAATTGAATGCTTAACATTTCATATATAATCCGCCAAAATTTCGCGATCTGATGGAAAGTTCCTCACATTCTTCATTCTTTCTTTCCAGTAATCGACTTCGTACTTCATGGGCTAGCTCGAGTAATTCCGCCCGGTCAGTTGCGTCCCTAAATATTTGCCACCTTCTCCTATAAGAATTTTTAATATGGACAAATCCTTGAGAAGATCCGGCGTGGTGTCATCTAGGGAGCCATGGCAGTACTAAAGCCGCGGCTGGACTGCATTCGTAGTCATTACCCGGTCAGGACCCATTCCCAGCGCGGTCCACACATTTTGACGACGGCCCTGAAAATTATTATTATTATTATTATTATTATTATTATTATTATTATTATTATTATTATTATAATTAGGGTGGGAGATATTTGTTGTATTTATTATTATTATTATTATTGTAATGGGAGCTACACTTCAACCCGGCACATTTCAAAGAAGCACCTTGAGGAACGCTATCTATCAGATGAATCTTGAAACAGCTAATGCATAAAGTTGGGACATTGTTCAGAAGGTGTCACTACTGAATAACTGAGTAATATGTTATTTTAAAGTTTCCTAAACTGACTGGATTTATTTATTTCGTTTTGGTGTACATCAAGAAGTTTGAACTTTTCTCCATAGATGTCTCTACAAAAAACTGAGGTCGTGCACTCTGGTGCAAGGTGGAAGAATGAGAGATTTAAAGAAGTTTTGTGTTTACAGGTTTTCTCAACTAAATTGACTTTCATTTATTTTGGTACTTCAAGGTTTGCAACTCTTCCTTATCATCCTGCCAGCTTTTCAATCAGGTCAGTAACAAATTTTCTGTATCTTTTTCAGCCAATCATAGGCTTCTTGTAGGTTTTTGGTTTTACCAATAAAATGACAGGGTGTGTCTAGATTTAGTTCAGAGTCTTCTTGAACCCTCCTCTCGGGTATATAAGCTGTGGCTTTTTCAACCTACCTTGTCTTATTGATCGTCAAATTTCTGAGTGAGTGTGTGTGTGTGTTAAGACAGAGGCAGGGTGCCTCATTTTTCGGCAGGCAAAAATCTGCCCAGGTATTGGTCACCAGTTTCCTATCTCTGTAGCTATCTCTCCAAACTTACACAATGGAAAAGTTCTAACTATGTAACCATCCATTTCCTAAAAACATAAACTACCTCTTGCTAATGTAAACTTTCATAAAGTCTTAAACTGTACATTCGGGGATAGAGAGTGTGTTACCCTCTCGAGTTCCCCTACAATTTATCTGGAGGTGACTGTAACTCTTTTTCTCATGTAAATTGTCACCTCAGCAGTTTGGGATTAGCCTCTGCATCATCGGGTCACAAGCCTAAGTAGAGTTTTAAAACTTAGTTTTCAAGGAACTCAAGTGCACGCCTCTATACTTTTTGAGTTTGGGCCAGCAATTTAACCTGTTCTTGAAGGCCCTGTAGGATGGGTACTATTGTAACTTGCACGTTGTGTAGGGTTTAGGCTGTAAGACACTGGAGCTCAGCCTCCTTGGTAAAATTTGGACAACATGTAAGCTCTTTTCTGGGATTTGTGTAATACTGATTGGGACCTTTGGGAGGATGTATTTGGAGCAAAGTGCTCTTGTTTTGGGAGATTTCTCTCCTGATCTAACCAAAAGCAACATTTGCCAACTTGTAAACTTGTACATTGGAGCTGGAAGCTCAAAACTTGTAATTTCCAACCCTTGTGTTTCTGTTCTAGTTTGCTATTTTTTACCTGACATTTTGTTCCTTGACATAGTGAAGAATTTTGTTATGTTTGAGATCTGAAAAGAAATATAACTTTTAATTGAAAGTTTTAAATTAATCTTTGATATCGTAGATAGACCCATTCAAGCCCACGCCTTCACCTCTCTGCATTCCACGCACATACCCGGAATAAGTGGCAGCAGAGTGTGGTTTAGATTAAGCCCTTTTTGACGGCTGATCATATGATCCATTTCAAACTCAAAGAATTTTCTCGGTTGCTGGTAATTTTCCAAATTATTAAATTTTTCTCTCAACATGTCTGGTCCTCGCGAAGTCCTCGCTCCCGGGTACTTGCGCAAGGAGGAACTGATTTATGAGCTCCTCATTAGAAAGGTCCAATCTGGAGGCACGGTTGTGTCAGATATTGCCAAACTTAAGGAGTCCTTGGAACTGCCTATATGTATACCAGTTTTGGGGGAAAAAGAAATTGATGATACTCTATCCACTATCACAGACAACACCACCGAGCTAGCATCCATAGTTAGCTTTTTTTAAGTGAGCGATCCATCTGCAAACCAACTTAAGAGAGTACAGGCTAGACTGTTTCATTTCTATAACAGGGCTAGGGACCTATTGTGTCTAAAGTTGAAAGAGGATCATGCTAAGGAGGCTAGCAATTTGGTTGAACATCTCTCCGAGATGTCTAATAAAGTTAGTCACTTGTTGTCTGGGGCCGCTGCTCCCAAAACCGACCAGGTCCCATTGATAAACTTACTTATTGAGGAAGATCCTAGTTAATCTATTGAAAGTAGGAAATCTGTGGCAACTTAACAAACATCTGCTCCATTGGAA
Source organism: Anabrus simplex (assembly GCF_040414725.1). Classification (NCBI taxonomy): domain Eukaryota; kingdom Metazoa; phylum Arthropoda; class Insecta; order Orthoptera; family Tettigoniidae; genus Anabrus; species Anabrus simplex. The sequence continues at coordinate 349,606,788 of NC_090270.1, forward strand.
ACTGAATCTGCTCATCCTAGACAAATTCCACCTTTCTTTTGAATAATGCTGTGTTTGAAACTTCTCAACCTCCCATGCCATCACTTATCATGTCACCTGGTTGCAGTAGTTTGCCTCATCCATTAGCTGGCCATACACAGAAAGATTTTTTCGCAGGCCTCGTCTTTGGGGCCAGATCCGACAGACCGCCTGCCAGGCGTGAACTTCAGAGACCCGGCCTGCTGCTCGCCATCAACTGCGACACCAAGCCTGTCGTGTTGTGCAACATAATCCGTCAATATTCCAGACCCTCCCCTTAATTGGAATGATCCCTTTGTTCTGAGCAGGCCAAGCCTCATCCGCTGGCCTTTCAAACTAGTTTGAAATCCTTGCCGGCCGTACTTACAACTGTGCGATGGACATCGAAGCAAACGGTGTCCAGAGGGAAGAAAATGCTGTTGGAATGTGCAATTCGCTATATGTTAAATCATGCAAACAGAAGAATCGATCAAAGTGGATGAAATCATGGATAGGAGAGCGAGACAGCTTTAGTCACATGAGTCTGATACAACACCTGAGAGAAAATGAACCGGACGGTTACAAGAATTATTTGCGAATGGACCACAGCGATTATGATATGCTGTTAGGTAAGAATTCACCAGGTGAGTTGGCCGTGCGGTCAGCGGCACGTGACTGTGAGCTTGCATCCGGGATATAGTGGGTTCGAATCCCGCTGTCGGCAGCCCTGAAGATGGTTTTCCGTTGTTTCCCATTTTCTCACCAGGAAAATGCTGGGGGTGGAGCTGTACCCTAATTAGGGCCACGGCCGCTTCCTTCTAACTCCTAACCCTTCCCTATCCCATCATCGCTATAAGACCTATCTGTGTCGGTGCGACACAGAGCCACTAGTAAAAAATGACTTGTTTTGCGTAGCTATTACTGGAGAACAGTCTAGTTGAAAGTGTATTTACTGTGGATATTGTAGCTTCTAAGCTGAAGGAGGAGGAAAGGAGGGTACTGAAGAACGATTGATTGCGACACCTCATGTTTTAATTGTCAGAGACACGGCTGCTCTTTGTACATTTCAATAAATTTCCCTAGCAGTGCCTTTGTCCACTCCATGCTCTCCTTACAAGAGGCTCGATCTGTGAGGCGAGGTCTTTCCATTGAGGCGCTGACAACAGGTCTCGCCTGTAGCATCACAAAAGGCCTCATCTGTCACAATTCCTTTCCGTGTATGGCCAGCTATTGGCTATGATGCTTAAGGGCATTTCTAAATTTTCAGTAAACTCAACTAATGAAGTCATTTCCTTCCTAAGGTTCTTAGTAGAATTCCAAGATCATGCGCTATTTCTCGAATACTTCAAATTATGTATCCTTATTCTGTAGGGATCCTATCGGACAAAATAGTCAAAGCCATAGTTGATTGATCATCTATAGAAGACATCCACGCCCACCTCCTGGCAAATTTCATTCCGGCCAGAGCAATGTCATCATTAATACAGAAGTTCTACTTTAGAGTACAGCAATTGGATGAAAATCTGGCAGATGTTATCCAAGATTTTAAGTTTTACACCCGGGATTTCACGCTTCGTTTCTCTGAAGACCAAATAGTGCAAACATTTGTTGAAGGCATCTCTCCGCCCTATAGGTCGTATCTATGTTTTGCATCTCGTCCCCAAACATTTTCTGAATTAGAGGCTATGGCTGTGTCAGCCGAAGGAGTACGGTATGCCGACAACACCTTACGAGTTGCGAAGGAGTCCCCTCCGTCTTCTAACAGTTCTCGGCCTCCACCTTGCCGAACTTTCACCACCCGCAAATGTTATGCTTGTGGGTCAACTGAACATCTTCGCAATAAATGCCCATTGATAAAATCAAGTGGGATGAAGAAAGGAGCAGGTCCATCTCAAGGGTATTGAGATATTTTGAGATATTTGAGATATTTTATTTTCCACCATCAAGTACAGAAAATGTACACTAGGTATTGTCAGTATAAATAAAAATAATCTATATACAATATCTTAGTAATTATGCCTGAGTCATTAGAAAAATTATTTTAGCTACCTATATTAGGTCAGTTTTTGAAATACAACATTCTAGATACTCTTCTACACTATAAAATGCCTTTTTCCTTAAGAATTGTGACAGTACCTTGTTAAATGCACTATTGTCTAATGTTCGAATAGGTAGTGGAAGCTTATTGTACATCCTGAGCTGTTGATAACAGTGGCTGTTTGTGCTTTTACTAAGCCTAGAGTAAGGAGTATCCAGATCATTCTTGTATCTTGTGTCGTGCATGTGAACTGTAGATCTTTCTTTAAATTTGTAAAGATTCTCTTTCACATGCATAATATTTGTAAGAATATATAAACAGGGAACTGTCATAATTTTTAGGCTCACAAAGGAAGTTTTACAGGAGTCTCTAAATTCTAATCCAGCAATTAGACGGACTGCCTTTTTCTGCCATATAAATACATTATTTGATGTGGGACAATTTCCCCATAACATACATTGCTAGGAACTGCACACCATCTTGTTCAACTTCTGGTGCTACATGGAAGACTACTGGCAAAAATGAGTGACTGAATGGGTGGCTATATTTCTAGAAAATAGAACTCACAGCATTAGAGTAGACGAAACTTTATCTGACCCTGTAATAATTAAGAGGGGAATTCCTCAAGGCAATGATATTTGTAAAGAAGTGGAATCAGAGATAAGGCTGCTTGCAGATGATGTTATTTTGTACAGAGTAATAAATAAGTTACAAGATTGTGAGCAACTGTAACGTAACATCGATAATGTTGTGAGATGGTCAGCAGGCAATGGTATGTTGATAGACGGGGTTAAAAGTCAGGTTGTGAGTTTCATAAATAGGAAAAGTCCTCTCAGTTTTAATTACTGCATTGATGGGGTGAAAGTTCCTTTTGGGGATCATTGTAAGTATCTAGGTGTTAATATAAGGAAAGATCTTCATTGGGGTAATCAAATAAATATGATTGTTAATAAAGGGTACAGATCTCTGCACATGGTTATGAGCGTATTTAGGGTTTGTAGTAAGGATGAAAAGGAGAGGGCATATAAGTCTCTGGTAAGACCCCAACTAGAGTATGGTTCCAGTGTATGGGACCCTCGCCAGGTTTACTTGATTCAAGAACTGGAAAGAAACCAAAGAAAAGCAGCTCAATTTGTTCTGGGTGATTTCCAAGAAAAGAGAAGCGTTACAAAAATGTTGCAAAATTTGCATTGGGAAAACTTGGGAGAAAGGAGACAAGCTGCTCGACTAAGTGGTATGTAAATACAAAGTATGTCACTCCTGTTTAACTCCCATTAATTGGATTTTCCAAAAACAAAAAAATATGTGTTTCTTTGTTTTTAAAGGAGATTCTAAAAACCATTTTATACGTCTGTAAAGTTTTTAAGTATAGATATAGTCATTTTAAAAATTCACCCCCCTTTTCACCCCCTTAGCAATGGAATATTAAAAAATTATCCCTTATTGAGCACTTAGATTGTAACATAAATGTGTCCTCAAGATTTAATTTCGTTATGTCCAGCAGTTTTGGCTCAGCGATGTAGATAGTGCAATGTTCCGTACAAAGTCTGCAACTTATTTCTCAGGAGGACATAATTGAATAAATTTTGAAAAGTTTGGAAGGTCCCCGATACTGGCTCATTTTTGTTGAAATGCATAAAATTACTAAGTGATTTAAAACTATCCATTGAAATAACAGAGCCAAACATCAGCGTAGACAGAACAGAGCTTCATACCGTAGGCTTTTGTGTTATATCTCTCAGCATACAAAGAGCAATCACAATGTATATCTCGTCCTGGGGGTGACTAGTTTCCGAACCCGCATTCTGGAATCAAGTGATAATAACTCCCTAAATCGGATTCCATGTTCAGCATGTAAATTTGTTTCGCTAACTTGTCCCCAAGGAACATCTTAAAAACCATCACACCATCACATTTGCTGGTTCATCCTGAGGTCGTGGGTTTCCTATAAACTGTTCTATTTGACCCACATAATTAGATATTTTCCGATCATGCACATTGCCATTCTGAGCACAGTCACTCAACATAACCACCCAACTGTTGTACAACATCCTCTATTTCAACGCTCGATAACCCGCACTTGCCATCTCCACTCGTGACTGACAAAACGCAAGACAGCGAATGATAAGGAAACAGGACGGGAAAAACAGCTTCAAGCGAGCCCCGAGATTCTGTTGACAGTCAGGTTCTTCCCCAAGAGGACAGGAAGGCATAATGGAAGAAGTGTGGATAGCAGACAAAAACAGTGCTTACTCCTGGTGGCGGAGATAAACATTCCTTGAAATATCACACAATTCATTGACAAAACAGTATTGAACTAGGGGTAAAAACTCAAACCATCCGCTTCAAAGAGAAAGGTGTCAAAACACAAAGAGCTTCGATCATCAGTAAAGTACAGACGTATACCAGACGAGCAGGGCTCGTCATCCCACTGCTTGGCACTCCACTTTCTATACATCCCCACAAAAGACATATAGATAAAATATGAGATGAGGTTCTAAACTAAAGTAATTACAAATGCAGATCATTAATCACATTAGAAATCTTTCTGTAATGCCACACATTTCTAGGTATTACCAGATATCAAGTAATTACTTACTCTTGAAGATAGTCGTTCGTCCTGTACGTTTGGAAGAGGGATGGCTGTAACTTCTTCCTTAATATTTGTTTGCTCTTCATCACCAACCAAGAATGCTTGCTGAACTGTTTCCTAAGAAGGAAGGTAATTCATTTAGAAGCACCCTTTTATAAAACTGAAAAATTTACAAAATAAAAATTTAGAAATCCAGCACAAGACTAACAAAACTCATTACTTCCCTTTGATTTAATCAAAAGAAGTTGTTGTATTTCTTGGTAATGCACCCTTGAAAATTGGTTATTGGTTTGTGTGGAAAGAATATTTTATTACTGATGTGGAACAATGCATAAAATTATCATCCAGGGAGGTGATTTCAACTCTGCACTGTCTGCTAGCCAGCAGGGAAACAGGTTTTTCCCGTGCTGTGTGTGCGAGTCTGGGTTTTTTTTGTGCCTTGTTGAAGACATCAGAGGGGTGGCACGTGGACAGGAACCCGACCAGATTAAAAGCGATCAATACTTTGAGATTTTGACGTCATGATATTTAACCAATTGGACCGCAAGGTTAGCCCGATCGCAAAATCTCAGCCAATAAAAATTAAATAACAAACACACCTACGTCTTGAAGAAATAAATACCCATGTACTTGGAGAAATCTTTCTCATTCTCATTCTGCTTATTCTGTTAATTCGCTCAGTTGCTCAGTTGTCTACGGGAATAATTGTTCGAGCACATGTGTTATTGGAAACGGCGTATCCGACTTGGAACATTACCAGCATTCATTTGAGGAAAGACGATAAATTTTCTGCTTCTGAGGAAATTTTGGGACACAGAAATATCGGAAACGCCGCAGTTCAGATTTCCTTAACTGTATAAATCTGAAGAAAATTTTCTAAAGTAGGTAAAAACTGTGCCATCTTGAAGAATCGAGTGTGTGTTATGAACTATTTCTAAGACAGATCTTTTAGTTTCAGCTTTCACCAGAAGACGCAAGATCCTCAGCAATCCTGAAATAGTTCGGAAGAATGGAACTTCAGCATTACGACGGAGCTTGTAATTGTCCTAAGTCCTCGCCTGCTGCCGCCATGTATCATTAAAATGTGAGGCATAATTCAGCCCGGGAGAGAATAACATCGGAGATGGAGTTTGGTTAAATATTCACTAATCATCAACCGAGTCCAGAAGCCAAGTCTACTACAGTTAAGATTTTAAATTATATTTTTCTCTATTTTCTGTTGTAATAATTATGTAGACGTAGTCCTTGCTTGAATATTTGAAATCATTTCTAATAATCTTTGTAGTTAGGATTTTCACTCTTCTTTCACTGGTGTTGGTAGATTTGATGTGTGTGAGAGTGTATTTGGGACCTATATTTGTTCTATTTGTGTGAGTGCTTCGTGACATGTTCTCACTGTCCCATGATAAGTCTAGGAAAGTGTTAAAAATATTTGACCCACGCGATAATAGTTATTAATTTATAAATTAATGATGGAGTAATTTTGAATTATTTGGGACAGAATATCGACGTGTTCTGTGAATTTAGGATTTTTCCTTGATGTTTTGTGGTTTACCATAGATTCGAGATAGAATAGAGTCATCTATGATTTCATTAAACCATAGCCTGCGATGACGCAACCGCGCGCGTATAATAATAATAATAATAATAATAATAATAATAATAATAATAATTGACATTATTACGGTCTAATGGAATGTTTAAAGGTCATGAGTGTAATTATTACTGTGCTTATAAGTGATTAATGTGTGCTATATTGAAGTAGATGTTGGCCTGGAATATTGGTCGTGGCTTGAATGTCCACAAATTTTGCATTTACTGTTATTGGTATTTTTGAGACTTGTAAATGGATCTTAAGATAGGATTTTATTTGTGTGTCCATTACATGAGTCAGTTAAGGAAGAGAGTGTGTCTTTGAACATAATTTCTTCTTATGCAGCACATGTTGATCAATAATTTGAGATAATAAGAGATTAAAAATAACGTAGTCGTGACTCATAGACCGTATGCGCGAATGTTTATTTATCTATGACTGTAGGCAGTTCTATGGAATTTTTAGTGATGATTTCTACTGTAAAATTATCCTGGAACATCGTTGTGGAATCTATTTCATTGGAAAAGTGATAATCCTGTCACAATCACACGTCAGACGATCGTAATGGTAGTCCTTGTCTGATATTGTCATCGGGAGAAACTCTCATATTTCAAATAAAATTTAAAAATAAAAATCAAGAGATAGGATTCGTTAAATCTATTGATAATATTACCGTGGACCAAAGCTTGAATGTGAGATGGATGAATGACTGATTTTGTTTATAATTGTGATTTCCATGGCTATATTTCGTCATGATATGTGTACGCTGAGCGCGTAAAGTTTCGATTTTTTTGTTGTTTTGTGGCGAGCATATTTGGCTCAATTATGAATCTTTAAGTAATTTTATGATGGAATAAGATAGATTAGGATCTTTGCTTCGAGGGAAAATACTTAAGCAAGGATCGCGTCAATGAACTAAGCTCACAAAATGTAAAATGTTTAACGCTACAATGCGAGAATTTTGAGTCTTTATTGTGAGTTGTGCACAACACTAGGTCAATTGACATAAAATAAGAATCAAATGAGTTGGATATTGGATTTCGAAATAATTTTATTATATGATTTGAAGCTTAAATAATTAATTATAATAATATTTAATTAATAGAAATGATTTATTTGATTTTTCGTCTGATGTAAAAAAAAATTTGACTCACGGGTAAATGAAGCGCAGAGTATTGTTAATTTAAATAATAATTTAAAAAAGGGAAAATAATTCAGAATTTTGAGATTTTGAGACAGGATTTTCTCAAATAATAATTCATTTAATTTCCTAAGACGATTTATTAAGACTTAGTTCTGTATCTTTGCAGAATGAAATTTAATGGAGAACTGCGGGTGCATTCCAGCAGGGAAGAGATAAATAATTTATTTCAAGATTTTGAAAATATTTATAGAATCTGGAAAGTGCTGATATTTTATTTAATAAATGTTAAAACCCATTTCTTTTTAGCGTTTTCATTTGTCGTCAGTCCTTAGATTGTCCCTGACCCCTATAATTTAGCGTTGCCTGTAAGCGAACGTTCCGCCTCTGGGAACTTTTGCTTACCGGCTGAGCTGCCCGGCAAAACGGGGGCAGTAAATCGATAGTAAAGTGGAAACATTACGGCAGGATCACGTAACGAGCAAGATGCAGTTGAAACAATGATTTTTGAACTAAGTATGTTTCTATTGCATGGAAACAAAATATTTATTTCTTGACTTGTATGGGTGCAACCAGTGGAGTTTGAGACGCACTATTCATAATATTTCAACATACTGTATGCACCACAGGGGACAGCCACACGATAATACACGACCAACATTGGGGTTTGTAGCACACAAGGATCCTAGAGGACCTGGATAAATGGCTGATGTGAATATTGTCTTCGACCGCAGAAATAAACCAATGAACGGAGAGGATTGTCCCCAGGTGCACACCATTCACTTTACCATTGAAAATGAACACAAACTTGCTTCAGTGATGGAGTAATGTGAAGCAAATGGAGATAATGGTCTCAGGCATGGAGGGTAAGACAGGTAAAGGCTATCACACTTGATTCCTAAACACATCATTCAGTGGTTTCACTGTCAGTCATATTCTGTATTAAATGTTTTATTTTCCAAGCATCATCTGTTATTAATTAAATGTATTCACAAATCTTATGAGGTGTGGTGGTAAATGAGGCCACAGACGTAAATGTGCAGATATATAGTTAACTCACAGAGGTTTACAGACTACAAAAGATACAACTGTCTATAAAGATGATATTTCTATATACAAAATTGTATTTCATTACCAAAGATTTGGCGTTCTGCAAAACCATCCTGCACTGCATTCCAATGCCACTCTTCTGATCCTATTGGGCCATGAAGCAATCAGCTTAACTCAAAGCTGTTTATGCTTCTCTGCTTCCTTTAGCCAATAACTTTCGGGGACCTTATAATAGTTCTTCATGCACTTGCACGTAACTGGCTGGGGAGACGTTATTGACTGCGCTGCCTCTCAACTGGGTACAACACTTCTGCTGCAGTAGAACAACATGTTATACCTCCTGCTTGCGACCCACCAACTTGTGACCTTTGGCTCAGTAACAAGCATAAAAGAGCTGTAAACAACACAGCATGAACTCGGTCATTTGCTCTTCCTCATGCAGCGATGCCAACTTTCAAGAAAGGCAATTCGTAATGCAGCCGTTAGGGCATGTGGGGGGAGAGTGGCAGCTGCAGTAGAATTTCTTTTTCCGAGATCTTACTAACTTACATATCATTGAAAAATCAATGAATAACAGACAATTCAAGCAGATGTAACATATTCAAAGATTGGCATATAAAGTGTATGATTCTTACCTGCTAAAGTAACAGGTGATCTGCAGTACATATCTGAGTGGAAGTTGAAGGATCATATCTTTTATTGAGTACTACTGGTGGGGAGCAGGTGGATAGTCTACTGGTGGGGAGGAGAGAGATGTCAGTAGAGGGGAGACACAGTGCCTACATGGCAGGAATAAGCAGAATAGCTGTAAAAAGATGCATTTTTAATAAAGAAAAGACAAATTTAAATAACGCCCCGATTTGACCGAGCCTTGCACTTGTGAAACTCTACTCTATGTGCAGCTCGGGCTAAAGCTTAGTATCAAGCTGCTGTTGGCTTTATTGCAGCATGGGCTCGACGGGCTTCAATGGGCAGTGCTGTACAATGCTGGAGCAATATGGCGGGAAGGTTGTTTATTCCTCCATGTCTTCAGTAACTTCCAGCTCAAGTGAACAATATCTATGAAATATTAGAAGTTTACTTGTTAACATTTTGTGAATCCTGATCTTCAATTTAAAAGTTGTTTAAATTTGACGAACTCTAACAAGACTCAAAGTTTGAAAATCTCTTGAGTTTTGTGGAGTGTTGTTTTAGAATAAAATAATGTAGTTTCCTTTTACCTTTTGCCAAATACCTTCCAAACATCGCTACATCTAAATATGCCTCAAATATTCAACATGACTCTCTACCTCTGGATTCCTTGTCTTTGCTGACTGGGTGCAAGGAATTTTAGGGTCAAAATGTATAAATTGAAGAAAGTTTAAGCCCATATCATGCACAAAATATGAAATTTTTTAATTTATTAATTAAGTCACATGCTATCCACTTCAATTCTGCCGTAAAGCAATCCGAGTTTGAAAAGTAGTTAGGATCATAGCACAGAAGCTGTATGTTTAAACTATACGGTATCTGTGTTATGTAAACCTATTTCATCTTTCAATCGTAAACATCTCCCCTGCACTTATGAAGCAGTATTTCACATAATTTCAAGTTAAACTAAAAAGTATTAATTCATTTGGTCCACGAGAGTACACCCCTTTTTTTTCTGTTATAAGTTGTAAGAACTTAGTATTGGGAAATTTTAGTACATTTTACATAACCATAAGTATTAGGACTGCTGGGCTGAGTGGCTCAGACGGTTGAGGTGCTTGCCTTCTGACCCCAACATGGCAGGTTCGATCCTGGCTCAGTCCGGTGGTATTTGAAGGTGCTCAAATACGTCAGCCTCGTGTCGGTAGATTTACTGGCACGTGAAAGAACTCCTGCGGGACTAAATTCCAGCACCTCAGCGTCTCCGAAAACCGTCAAAGAGTAGTTAGTGGTGCGTAAAACAAATAACATTATTAGGACTTGAAACGACTGTATCCCAGCCAGGATCCTGAATAGTTTTAGATACTGCATGCCGTTTTGCTACGGTCTCTTTAATGAACTTTAAAACTCTTGTGGCCTGAGAATCATGTTGACTGAACTAAACGGAACTCAAACGCAGAATTTCAATGTGAATATTACGCTACATCATGGAATGTGACTTGATAGAAACTTTTCTTTTTGGAAGTTGCTTTACGTCGCACCAACACAGATAGTTCTTATGGCGACCATGGAACAGGAAAGGGCTAGGAGTGGAAAGCAAGCGGTCATGGCCGTAACTAAGTACAGCCCAGGCATCTGCCTGGTGTGGAAAATGGGAAACCACAGTAAACCATCATCAGGGCTGCCGACAGTGGGGTCTGAACCCACTATCTCCCGAATACTGCCCGCACTGCAGCTATCGAGCTCGGTATGATGTCATTCATTAGTTAATAGTGTTCCACGTTTAATAATGTATCGTGTTTGATGGACTGCAAAGCATAGGTAGGGATACTTTACACTTTAAATGCACATTTTTCCTCAAAGCTATTTTAATTTTTTCCCCTACAACTATGAGATGAACAACGCACTTTGGGATGGTGGTGGTTGTTGTATGTCCGGCGCTCCCTTCTCGCTCCGCCAGCCAGCTGCACGCGCGCCTGTGTATCATTCTGCTAGCTTCGACGCGCAGCCCTCAGTGCGCGTGCCTGACCATCGAGTGTACTATAAATAGGAGCTCCCTGCCTGCTCACTTGCCCACTTGCCCCGGTGTCCAGCTCCAGAATACACCCTACGTCGAGCACGGAGGCTACTCCTCTTGAAAATGTGCTTCGACCAGGTGGACTGAATTTCTGGCAGTACGAGGTCTCACCTCTGGTCACCGCTCCCTTACCTGTTTCCACTGCCTATGTTCCGTAATTCTTTTACAAGCCATTTTCATTCCCTAAGTTATGCAAGCTCCCTTAGTTTCGCTAGGTGGAATTTCTTCAATCAATTGAACTTGCTTTTTAGGAATTCAGGCACTTCAACAAACAAGGACTCTCAAAGACATTCATGTTAGTGTGCCAGATAGTTCTCGACTATCAACGTGTCAATTCACAAAGACTATCTTTTCAAGATAGAAGTGTATATAAAGACTGTAAACCTGTACATATTGTATAAAGACAGACTTTTCTCAAGATTCAATATTCCTTTTGCTTCAAAATAAATTTCAGTTATTTGTGTAAATATCATAAAGTGAAGCAATAAAAGTTGTGTTTTGTAAATTTCAACCTTGGTTACAACACAACTCTATGGCGACGAGGTAAAAAAGCAACTCTACAATTCTTCGGCCCCAATCGCCAACTCTATAGCGACGAGGTACAAAAGTAACACCCTACACGTCATAGGCCCCAATCGCCCACTCTATAGCAACGAGGTAAACACGACACTACAATTCAATAGGCCCAGTTGTCAACTCTACGGCGACGTGCTAAACAACAACGACACTCCAACCAGTTCTGACACACAGCTTACCTTACTCTTTCTTGCACGCATCTCGCAATGGCTACTGCGGAACAACTCGCTACGGTCTTCCAAGCCTTACAGCAGCAACAACAACAGTTTATGCAACAACAACAGGCAGCATTAATTCAGGCTATTCAAGCTATTTCTGTCTCTACACAGCCATCAGCTATTCCTCCGTTCTCTGCTTTTGATCCGGCTAAGGAAGAATGGTCAGTTTATTTAGCCCGTTTACAACAGCATTTCATCTGCCATTCTGTCACAGATGATCAACGCCGCCGCGCACTATTTCTTAGTTCGGTTGGCAATGCTACGTGTGAATTACTACGTAAATTAAGTCCGGAAGAACACTTATCTGAGGTACCCTTCACGCGGCTCTTGGCCCGTCTCACGGAACACTATGCCAAAGCTCCTCACATAGTGGCTGCTCGCTATAAATTTTTTCAGTGCAGAAAGCAACCCCATCAGACACATACTGAATGGATAACTGAATTGCGTGGTCTAGCTAAACCCTGCCAGTTCATCTGCTCCAAGGACGGTTGTGGTTCATCCTACACTGATTCTCTCATTCGGGACATGATAATTTTACATACTCCTGAAGACAAAATACGTTTTGACGCTGTCAAGCAGAGTAACCCTTCTTTAGAAGACGTCCAGCGTATTGCTACGGTTTATGAGCTTACTACCAAGACTGCCGCCGCCATAGCTTCTCCACACGAAGTTGCACAAGTCTCGCCTCAGGCCCGCAAGTCCTCTGCTACAGTGAACCGTACGGATAAGGCGCTCTCCACCAAGCATTCTCGCCAGGTTCCCTCTCGTAATGCTACACGGAAGCCCAATTCTAAAAGCACCTCGAAACTCCTGCCTTCCTGCCGAGGTTGTTTCAAGCATCATGAACGTCGTGACTGTCGTTTTTTCAAAGCTACTTGTGAACGATGTAATAAACTTGGACACATTAAGACTGTCTGTCAAAGTTCGCTCCGCCCTGCTACGACTACTGCAGCACGCCGGAAGCATATACAGCCCCGCCAAGACATGGAAGTTGATCAGATCAATCTTATTCTTCCCACAAAGGATTCTCACAAAATCATCATTCCTCTCTCATTCTCTGATCGATCTGTCGATTTTCAATTAGACACTGGATCACCTGTCTCTATTATTAACCTGACTACCTACCACGACTTAGGTTCACCTTCATGCTCTCCAGCTGACATCCAGCTCGTGACATTTAACAAGAAGAAAATTGACATTAAAGGTCAAATCAAGCTTCAGGCTAGTTATAAAGGAATTCAGAAGGCCATTCCTCTTCTCGTAGTTAACAACTACACTGCATCAAACATTATGGGCATGGATCTATTTAACTTATTTGGTTTCCAGATACATGACAACATTAACGTCGTATCTACATTGCATCCTACTTCTGACGTTACCGCTCTCCTAGCGCAGTTTCCTGAAGTCTTCGACTCTCAGCTCGGAACAGCCAAAGACTATACAGCTCACATACAGCTGAAATCCGGAGCTAAGCCTCGCTTCCTCAAGGCACGTCCAGTACCCCTAGCACTTCAAGACCAGGTCACGAAAGAATTAGAAAGATGGATACAAACTGGCATTGTTGTACCAGTTCCTTCTAGTCAATGGGCTACTCCACTCGTGGTAATCAAGAAACCTGATGGTAATGTTCGACTTTGTGGCGATTTTCGATCTACAGTCAACGCACAACTCGACACAGATATCTTTCCTATTCCACGTCCAGAAGACTTATTCCGTCATCTCGCTGGTGGACAATTCTTCTCTCGAGTTGATCTTAAAGAAGCATATCTCCAGCTACTTTTAGACGAAGAATCTAAGAAATTTCTCACACTCAACACTCCTCTCGGACTGCTCCAGCTCCAGCGGCTCCCATTCGGTGTTTCATCCTCAGCGGCTATTTTTCAGCGCTATTTGGCACAACTCACCGCCTCCATTCCCGGTTGTGCTAACTACCTGGATGATATTATTGTTACTGGAAAAGATCATCAGGAACATCTAACCAATCTACGCCTCCTTCTCCAGAAATTGAAAGACAATGGCTTACGAGCGAATCTCGCTAAATGTACCTTCTTTCAGCCTCAAGTTCACTACCTAGGACATATACTTGATAAGAATGGAATTCGTCCTAGTACACAGAATGTCTCAGCGATAGTCAACATGCCAGCACCTCAGAACCTCAAGCAGCTTCAGTCCTTCATAGGCAAAGCGAACTATTATAATAAGTTCATTCCACGCTTCGCTACAGTGGCAGCTCCATTAAACGCTCTACGTAAAAAAGGTGTTAAGTTTCAGTGGACTCCGCAATGCCAACAGGCATGGAAAACAATCAACAACGCCTTAATTCAAGCTATACAACTCACTCATTTTCAGCCCGACAAGATCATCACGCTAGCTACTGACGCTTCAGACTACGGTGTCGGTGCCGTTCTCTCCCAGAAGGATCGTCATGGACAAGAACGCCCCATCGCCTTCGCTTCGAAAACACTTAATGACCATCAACGTCGATACTCACAGATAGAGAAAGAAGCTTTAGCCATCATCTTTGGTATTCGCCGTTTCAATGAATATCTCTATGGCAACCATTTCCTGATCATTACCGATCATAAGCCTCTCGTACACTTATTCCATCCTGGTAATAAGATCCCAGAGAATTCCCTCAGAAAGCTTCAAAGATGGTCCATGTTCCTTTCTGATTATTCCTATCAGATTGTATATCGAACCACATCCCAGCATTGTAATGCTGATGCCCTCTCCCGCTTACCCGTTGGTCCTGATACTGCCTTCGATTCTCAAGAATCTGAATGTCTTCAGTTGGACATAGAACTTGAAGATACTGTATCCAGTTTTCCTATTGATGCTACCTGCATAGCTAAAGCTACGGATAAAGACAGTACACTTGCTACTGTACGTACTTACATCCGCAACGGTTGGCCTCTTCAGAGCACACTTCCTGCCCACCTGGCACCTTATCATCGTATGCAGCATCGTCTCACGACTCGTGCCGGAGTTGTATTACTAGAAGCAGGCACCATCTTCCGAGTGGTTATCCCACTTAGCCTACAGAAACAAGTTCTCGAATTATTACACCAAAGCCATTGGGGTATCTCCAGAACAAAGCAACTCGCCTGTCAACACTGCTACTGGCCCGGTATTGATGCCGCCATCGAAAAGCTAATACGTCATTGTGAGCAATGTCAAACGAATCAGAACGCCCCGTCTTCTGATCTTGCTTCATGGCCTCCTGCTACTACTCCATGGGAACGAGTTCACATCGATTTCGCAGGTCCTTTCCTCAATTCCATGTGGTTAATAGTCATCGATTCACTGTCAAACTTTCCATATGTCGTGGATATGCATTCGACTACTACAACCGAAGCTACCATTCGTGCTCTACAGAAAATCTTTACTACAGAAGGTTTACCGCAAGTACTCATTTCGGACAACGGACCTCAATTTACGGCTACTGCTTTTCAGAACTTTTGTACACATAATGGCATTCGTCATATCCTAGCACCACCTTTTCACCCTCAATCTAATGGTGAAGCTGAACGCTTCGTACAAACATTTAAAAGAAGTATGAAGAAAGCTGTCTCTTCAGGCTTAACTAAAGACCAAGCCTTGCTCCAACTCTTAAACAACTACAGAACTCTACCCGGCGCTGATAATATCACTCCTGCACAGAAGCTCCATGGACGACCTCACAGAACTTTACTTTCTCTGTTACAGCCTCTTCCGGCCCAGCATAAGACTTCACCAACGAAGTTCTCCCTCAACGACAAGGTCTACACCAGGACATTCAAATCCAACCCACTCTGGATACCTGGAGTCATCTGCAGATCTTTGGGTCATCGTCTATACGAGATCCAGACTACGGAGAAATGTATCTGCCGCCATCAAGATCAGATACGTCTGCGCTACCGCCCCTGTCCAGCTATTGATGCTATTGCTAAACCTGATAAATCTATTGCTGAACGCGCTTTAGATCATTTAATAACAATGGGTTCCTTTCAGGACGAGACAGCGCCACTCCGCCCAGTTCCAGCTCCGGACAATACAACAGAGATATCAGCAGCTCCGCCCCAGCATCGCAGTCGCCGCCAGCGCCGCCGCCGTTTCACGCCGTACCGGCGTATTTAGGAGGGGAGGGTGTTGTATGTCCGGCGCTCCCTTCTCGCTCCGCCAGCCAGCTGCACGCGCGCCTGTGTATCATTCTGCTAGCTTCGACGCGCAGCCCTCAGTGCGCGTGCCTGACCATCGAGTGTACTATAAATAGGAGCTCCCTGCCTGCTCACTTGCCCACTTGCCCCGGTGTCCAGCTCCAGAATACACCCTACGTCGAGCACGGAGGCTACTCCTCTTGAAAATGTGCTTCGACCAGGTGGACTGAATTTCTGGCAGTACGAGGTCTCACCTCTGGTCACCGCTCCCTTACCTGTTTCCACTGCCTATGTTCCGTAATTCTTTTACAAGCCATTTTCATTCCCTAAGTTATGCAAGCTCCCTTAGTTTCGCTAGGTGGAATTTCTTCAATCAATTGAACTTGCTTTTTAGGAATTCAGGCACTTCAACAAACAAGGACTCTCAAAGACATTCATGTTAGTGTGCCAGATAGTTCTCGACTATCAACGTGTCAATTCACAAAGACTATCTTTTCAAGATAGAAGTGTATATAAAGACTGTAAACCTGTACATATTGTATAAAGACAGACTTTTCTCAAGATTCAATATTCCTTTTGCTTCAAAATAAATTTCAGTTATTTGTGTAAATATCATAAAGTGAAGCAATAAAAGTTGTGTTTTGTAAATTTCAACCTTGGTTACAACAGTGGTACTTCCATTTCTATTCATACTTTCACCTTCAAAACCTAAGACGTGCTCCTTTCATATCCTTTATTTCTCAACATGTGTCTACAGAATTTATATTCAAGTTAGGTTGACTCATAATGAACTGCTATAAAATATGTTTAAATAACAATAAAGATATTTACCTGAACATCACTATCAGATATTTGATACGTTTCGTTTTGCCTCTCTGTAGAAACTCTTCTCTCTTGTAATCCTTGTACAAGTGGATTTGGTATGTTGAATAATGTTGGAACAGCATCTGGTTTCAACCGGTTTCTCAAGAAATTTAAAAACATCATCTTCTCGAAATGAACGCTGCATATTGTGCAGTTCTTGTTTAAGTACGTGGCATTCTTTTTCAATAAGTCCTCTCGTCTAGAGTGTAGAGCCCATTCCCTTGCACTGAAAAAACAAGGAATAATCAGACAGAAAGGATTTTTATTGTGAATATCCAATTGTTTATTTATTTATTTAATTATTAGATACAGCCTATGGAGGGCCATTTAATAATAATAATAATAATAATAATAATAATAATAATAATAATAATAATAATAATAATAATAATAATAATAATAATAATAATAATAATAATAGTACCGGGCAGCACACCTCTACGACGCAAGTTCAAATCTTGCACCAATTGATACTTCTCTACTGGAGAAATCCGGAACTTTACCACCGAAATAACTCTACTGGTTATCAGAAGATGTCACTGTGTGTTTTTGATTTGCTTTTGTTTCTCATTGATCAAGAAGTGTGGACTTTCTCTAACAGATGTCTCTAGCAAAACCTATGGTAATACACTCTGGTGCAATGGAATGAACTCTCTTGAAGAAGTTTTGTCTCTACTAAATTTTGTTCTGTGGTTTGTGGGTTGGTAATATTAACCCTTTCTTTCCACCTGTTTTGAATTTAACCAATCAGTAATTTCTGTAATTAATTTTCCTCCAATCATAGCTTTCTTCTTCAAATTTCCATGTGTAATTCATAGTCTACCAATAAAAATTGAGGGGGTGTGTCTACTCATTCTTGAAAGGTCTCGAATTTTCCACGAGGGTATAAAAACTGCTGATTTTCTTGTTTCCAGGCCACTTCAGTAACATCTAGCTTAGTGTGTGAATATGTAGCAGGGGGCGGGAAGCACCTCGTTCTTCAGACAGCAGTTCTTCAACAAGGTAATGGCCTTTTAACATCTGTATTTCTTGCTAGCTCAGCAGTTTAACTCTCGGGGAGGGTTCGAAACCTTTGATATGTAAACTATTAAACATGTAAACCCTTTTCCTGGTAAACTTCAGTTTTCTTTAACTTTAATTCGGGGATAGAGAGTGCTTTACGCTCTCGAGCTCCCCTTCATTTGAAATTGAGTGACTACGTTTTCGTAACCGTTTCTTCTCTTCCTTCTTCTCATACGAGTCACCATAGCCCCCGTGTATCGGCCTAGAGCCTTATCTTTCAGCCAAAACAAAACGGATGGAGGTACGGTTATCTGGCCCTGTAGGTTGGTATTAAATACCCCTGTTTCTTTGTATGCCTTGAGGGCAGATAGAAGAGAAGTTTGTTGTGGCCTTTGATAGGCTTGTCAAATTGAGAGCAGGTTGCGTGGGGAGTAGTGCATTGTTGAAATTGCATTGTTGTCTTTTTGGTATTATTAAGCGGGAGCAAGAGCTCCAGGTAATTAAGAGTTTTCTGCCCTTTGATATTTTGTCATTGTGAGCTGAGAGCTGAAGAATTGATGAATTTGGGCCCGTAGCCCAGAATTTGTAAAGACCACTTAACTGGTGCTTTTCTTGTGAAGCGGCGTTGTACCTGATTTTCTTTGTTATTTCCCCTAGTGGAAACTGGTTAAATTTTCTCTAATTGAGTACCTGAATTAACTTGTTGTTATCTGTTGTATGCTCAAAATTCTATGTTACCATTGTTAAGTTTTGAAAATATAACCTTTATTGAAATTTTAATTCATCTTTCGGACTTGTAGTTAGACCCATTCCAGTCCGCATCTTCTTTCACCTCTGACTTTCACGGATAACTCCATAATAATAATAATCATAATAATAATAATAATAATAATAATAATAATAATAATAATAATAATAATAATAATAATAATAATAATAATAATAATAATAACAATAATAATTTTAAATAAGTATAAAAGATAAGGAAGATATAAACAACAATACTAAGTAACAACAATAAATTAACAATTATTAACAATAACAATTTAACAACAATGACAACGATAACTGGCAAGTGTCGGTTACAGAAATCAGGAAGAAGATAAGTAAAGGGTTGGAGGGACAGAAGAAAATAGAAAGCTGGAGACTACTTCAAAGGAATCTTTTAACTTTTTGTATGAAGGACGCAAAAGGTATTAATATCAACAAATATGTAGGTGGATGATCCGCCTAGTCAATACTAAATATTAATTATTTATATTTATTTACATAAGTCTAGTACATGTTTCGAAAATCTATATACATTCCCTTCATCAGCTGGTCAAATTAAAATTAAAATTCCTGTACACAAAAAGACCTAATAAAATTCATTTATTTATTTTTTTTTTGCTAGGGTTTTACGTCGCACTGACACAGATAGGTCTTATGGCGACGATGGGATAGGAAAGGCCTGGGAGTTGGAAGGAAGCGGCCGTGGCCTTAATTAAGGTACAGCCCCAGCATTTGCCTGGTGTAAAAATGGGAAACCACGGAAAACCATCTTCAGGGCTGCCGATACTGGGATTCGAACCTACTATCTCCCGGATGCAAGCTCACAGCCGCGCGCCTCTACGCGCACGGCCAACTCGCCCGGTGACCTAATAAAAAGGGGGGCCCCCATTAAGAAATCCAAAACTATTGCCAATACAATTTAACATTTTTAAAATCAAAGTGTGGATGCATGGAATTAAATTCCATCTGGTCGAATAGAATAGAGTCTGTATGCCTTAAGATATTGAGCACTATGTTCTTGTTGTGGCGTTAGATCGCTGTGTACTTGATGATCCCGATGATTTCTTGTAAAATTCAATTGGAGTTAAGAAGAAAAGAACCATCCGATATGCAGCCAGGTGATGTGATCTGTACGAGGGAGAAGTAAAATAGAAACTGTAATCGGAAGACTATAACAAACAAAACAAGAATACAACGCATGACCTTATTAAAACTTACCAACATGATGATACAAGAAGTACGTGAGGCTGTCATGTAACTATTAAGGATATATAAAAGCGGCTGAGGTTGTTCAGACTCTATTCTATTCGACTAGATGGAATTTAATTCCATGCATCCATACTTTGATTTTAAAAATGTTAAATTGTATTGGCAATAGTTTTGGATTTCTTAATGCCCCCCCCCCCCTTTTATTAAGTCTTTTTGTGTACAGGCATTTTAATTTTAATTTGACTAGCTGAAGAAGGGAATGTATATAGATTCCCAAAACATGTACTAAACTTATGTAAAGAAATATAAATAATTAATATTTAGTATTGACTAACATATTTGTTGTGATCAAGTCAATACGGATCAAAACCTGCCACTATGGTCAAGATTATTAATAGATATGAATATGTCGACATCAGGTAGTGAGTTACCAAGAGTAAGGTGACGGTGGAAGGCAGAGCGTTGTTGTAAGGTTAGGCACGGACAGGACACATGATGAGTGCGCCAGTTGCGTGTAGGGCGGGGAAGAATGTGTACAAGGTAGACATTTGGTGTAGCCAATGATTATTTTATGCAGAAAACATAGATCGGAGAACTGTAAAAGGCTACTCAGGTCAAGTATTCCCAGATAGTTCAAAATGTCAGATTTAGTTTTGTTCTTAAAAAGAGGATTGTGAGTCTTAACAATGACAGTGGAAAGTTAAAAATACTATTTAGTTGAGATATGTTAGTGATAGCAGATGAGGAACAAATGAGACAAAGTATAATTTTAAGGCTTTAGTATGAGTGAAGCTGTAAAGAATGCCCAGGGTACACATAGCACGGGACTGAACATGAGCAGAGACGAGGTCTCTTACCTGAGATGTTATAGGCAGTGTTCATTCCTTGCTTTAGCAACGAAGAGGAGATTGCATTGCATTTATTAACATTGAGAGAAAGACTTCATTTCTTAAAGCAGTCACCACACAAATTGAGAGCAGATCGGCGGCGTACAAGAGGACGGAACACTGACGGAGAATATAGAGAACAAAGAGTACTGCACACCTGATGAGGGAGCACAACTCTTTGTTTCCTGTCAGAGAGTATCATAGGACATGATAAAACCTTCAATAATCATATTTTGAAGTTTTATGATGTGTCGAAAGTATTATGACAGTATATTAATGTTTCGTAACCCTGGACGTATAACGTCCCTATGCCTATCCTACTTAACTTAGCAACAGACGTACGGATACACGGACTTCCAATATGGGGTCAAGATTCATCACTTCTCTGGTGATGACCCATTCCTTGTAGATTGTTTAAGAAGAGTGATTGTTTTTTGATGGAGAGGAATAAAAAATTAGGACAGTGGTGTATTAAAAAAGAGAGATTGACGAGACTAGTGACGATCAAGTTGTTTAAAAATAAATAAACAATCACATACAGAGAACAATAAATCGGTGAGCGTGACAAGACTTTCGAAAAGATCGATCAAATGACCGTGCTGATTTTATGGAAAGTGCTGGCATTCCAAAGTTTACCACGGCTGGAAACAAGGTAGAGTTACAAGAGAGGCTGCACTAGGATTTGATAGAAAACGAGGAGGATCCAGGCAGTTTCGACTTCGAAGTCATCTCGGAGAAGGAAACCAATGACCGGGTAGGCAGTATGCTTGCACAACTAACTATTTGATCGAGACCTAATTTGAAAAACTTGAATGGAAAAGTGAAGCCCGGTCTCAAGAAATAAAAGGCCGAATCAATTCCTGGGTCAAAGATCTAAAAGAAGATATTTCAAAAATTAATGACAAAAGGAACAGCATAGAATTAGACGTAAATAAAGTAGTAAGTGATATGCACCCCTTGGAAAACAAAGTCAAGGAGAAGAAAGGTGAAGAGGCTAACAATGCAAAAGATCAAGATTCTAATGCAGAAGGTCAACGAAAGAAACCTGTCCTGGCCTAACACAGTGTGACGTACAAAATGCACCTCTATTCATCTAAACACATAAGTGCCATGACACCATTACATAAGCAGACTTTGTTTCGAATGCTTGTGAGTCAACATCAAAAGCAACACATTCTAGAGGAAACTGAAGTGTTCCTGCATACACTGTCTGACAGAATGAAGTAAGCTCAATTACAAGAAGCAACAGGCATAACTTCTGATTATTGTTGTATCCATCTTGCCAGGTGTGTACACAAAGACTCAATACACAACATCATCTGTGTTCCTTGGATCACATAAAATTGAAAGCTCTGTGACGATGAAGAGAGCAGTGGAAAGGCGCTCAACTTTGTCAACTTGATTTAGTTGATGGTGAGGAAGGAGAAAGCCGGGGGAGAAGAAAACCAAATCCAAATCTAAAACATAGGTGTTGTGTCATGGTACGATGAAGAAGAGAGATCACACTTACAGCATTACTGTGAGGCTGAGAGACTTCATCAGAAAAAGTTGCTAAGAGAAAGGCTGAAAAAGAAACACGGGCCAAAAAGGCGTCTGAAAAGAAGGATCAATCAGACAGTAAAAAAAGAAAAAAATGAGAAGGATGGTGAGGAAAGGTCAGAAGATAAAGCAGGTGAATCTCCCACGAAAAAGGGAAAACAAGACTGAAATGGCAGTGACTTTTCTCAAGGAGAAGGTATTATCCCGACCATTACAGGAGGGCAGGGGGACCGGAGAGTGGGCACCCTCTGGGGCGCCCGGAGAAGTGTGGACTCCGGAGAAGATCAACATGCACCGATGCCTGCCTTGGAGGACATAGAACAGAAGGGAAGGTCTAAGATGGTTTTAGGGGGGATAATTGTTGTAGGGCAGATGTTCAATTATGATAAATCCTTTAATAATCATATTTTGAAGTTGTAACGGTTCAAATCCCATTACAAGATGATATCTGTACTTTTATTATTTTAAATTACTTTATCTATGTTATTATTATTATTATTATTATTATTATTATTATTATTATTATTATTATTATTTCTGTATTATTATTATCTGTGAGATTACTATTATTGTAATATAATTATTATTCAATTCGATCCTGCAATGCTTGTCGCTTGCATGATTGTAGTTAAATGTATGCATATATACGTGTGTGTAGAATAACACTCAAGACATGTACAGTAAAGAGTTGCTGGATATCAGATGTGGATATGACATTGCTACATTGTGCAATACTGCTGGAGTAAATGCAGAGTCATGGCTGTGTCATCGTGAGCATTTAGGGATGAGCTCAGTTTCTTTGAGTATCCCTGGCCGCTCCGGCCTATTAACACTTGAGGCAAGGTGGGAGTAGATCATAGCTATTTCTGGAGATTACGTAGGTGTGTCAACCCAACATCTATAAAAGGTGGCTGCATCATTATTCTACTGGAAGGAGAAGGCCATTAAGTGAACGAGATGGAGTGGCCTCGGTCAGTCAATGGGAGTCATCAGTTAAACGGAAGGTGAAGAGAGAAGAAGTGGATGGTGAACAGTGATGGAGTCATAGAAGGATACACTTGCAATGATGTCAGACCATACAGACTTACAAAGAAGTCATATGATATGGAGAAGAAGCAGTCACTAGGCGTGACACATCTACAGTAAAGACCAGATCTAAGGAATACGTCGTAATTACACTCAAAGTGTTGAAGGTACAGTCAAGTGAACCTGTGAGGGATACATTTCGTATAAATTGTTAAATGTCTGGTCAAGAAGAATTCAAATTCATGCCTAGTTTCTTTCAGATGCAATGTTGCAATAATCCCTCCATTCATTTATTATCCCTCTGTTCATTTATTTTTTGCAAATAAGTTATTTTATTTTTAATTTCATTTTTTTCCCCGTAAAGAATGGCTAAGGAGCGTGAGTGTACTTACTGTGGGTGTGGTGAGGCATTGAGGGGTATGAGGGAGGAGTTGGAAAGTTTGAGGGAGATAATTAGGATTCTCACAGAAGACAGAGGCGAAGGTAGGACTCCCTCAAACAATGTACAGGTTACAGTAGGTGTACAAGAGGGAGGAGGAGGAAAGGGGGAGTTGTAGAAGACAGGTGGTCTAATGTTCTAAGGGGAAGGAGATTGCAGGCTAAGGGCTCTAATCAGGATCAGAATTCAGGACAGGTGTCTGTGCGAAATCGGTACGAGTCACTCCAGTTAGAACAACAGAGGGAAGATGAGGGACAGGGAACTGTTGCTGAGATGTGTGGAAGTAGGAGGAAGGGAAAAGGTAGGAAAGGGAAATGTAGAGTAGAGGATAGGAAAAGACAGGTGGAACGGGGTCATGGGAAGGAGAAAAGGGAGGAGGAAGTAGCTTCTGCAGCAGTGAGAGAAGATAGGGCTGACCAGGAGGGGAGGGGATCAGATGAGGTGGGGAGGGTTGAGGCTCTGGTCATGGGGGATTCCATCGTTAGACATGTGGGGAAAGTGTGTGGAGGAAAGGGAACCAGGGCAGAGTGTTATCCAGGAATTAGGTTGAGGCAGATGTTGAGGAAAGTAGAAGAGAAGGAGAAGGTGGTAGTGTTTCACGTTGGTACCAACAACGTAAGGCAAGCTGATATAAGTACCAACATAGTTGGAGATGTGTGGGATCTGGTAAATGCAGCACGGGTGAAGTTTAAGAAAGCGGAGATTGTTATTAGTGGAATACTGTGTAGGAGGGATACTGACTGGAGGGTGATTGGGGATTTAAATGAGACTATGGAGTGGGTATGTCGGAAACTGGGAGTGAAATTTCTAGATCCTAATGGGTGGGTAGGAGATAGGAATCTGCGCTCAGATGGCCTTCATTTAAACCGCAGTGGTAAGTATAAGTCAGGAAATTTGTTTGGAAGGGTAATAGGGAGGTACATTCAGGGAAACGGGATGGCCTACGCAGCAGTAATAAGGGAACAGGGAACTGGAAATCAAGTAGGGATGACATAAAATTGTTAGTGTTGAACTGTAGATGTATTGTAAGGAAAGGAATAGAATTAATTTAATAGATACATATCTACCAGATATTGTAATAGGAGTTGAATCATGGCTAAGAAATGATATAATGGATGAAGAAATTTTCTCACGGCACTGGAGTGTGTATCGTAGAGATAGGATAGGAAGGGTGAGAGGGGCAGTGTTCATTCTGGTGAAAGAAGAATTTGTAAGCTACGAAAAAGTTAAAGATGAGACACATGAAATTATAGGTGTAAGGCTCATTTCTAAAGATAATAGGCAACTTGATATATTTGGAGTGTACAGATCGGGAAAGGGTAGCACTGACGTGGATTCGGAATTATTTGATAGGATAGTCAGCTATGTGGGAAACGACATGGAAAGAAATGTGATTGTAGCGGGAGATCTGAATTTGCCAGATGTCAATAGGGAAGGAAATGCGAACGACAGGAAGCATGACCAACAAATGGCAAATAAGTTAATATGGGAAGGACAGCTGATTCAGAAAGTAATGGAACCAACCAGAGGGAAAAATATCCTGGATATCATGCTGATAAAACCAGATGATCTCTATAGGGAAACTGAAGTAATAGATGGTATTAGTGATCATGAAGCTGTTTTTGTGGCAGTTAAAAATAAATGTGATAGAAAGGAAGGTCTTAAATGTAGGACTGTTAGGCAGTATCATATGGCTGATAAAGCAGACATGAGGAAGTTTCTAAAAAGTAAATATGATCGGTGGAAAACAGTAAATAAAAATGTAAACAGGCTCTGGGATGGGTTTAAAGAAATTGTTGAGGAATGCGAAAACAGGTTTGTACCTTTAAGAGTGGTAAGGAATGGTAAAGACCCACCTTATTATAATAGAGAAATAGAGAGACTAAAAAGGAGGTGCAGACTGGAAAGAAATAGAGTTAGAAATGGCTGCGGAAGTAAGGAGAAATTGAAGGAACTTACTAGAAAATTGAATCTAGCAAAGAAGGCAGCTAAGGATAACATGATGGCAAGCATAATTGGCAGTCATACGAATTTTAGTGAAAAATAGAAGGGTATGTATAGGTATTTTAAGGCAGAAACAGGTTCCAAGAAGGACATTCCAGGAATAATTAATGAACAAGGGGAGTGTGTATGTGAGGATCTTCAAAAGGCAGAAGTATTCAGTCAGCAGTATGTAAAGATTGTTGGTTACAAGGATAATATCAAGATAGAGGAGGAGACTAAGGCCAAAGAAGTAATAAAATTTACATATGATAACAATGACATTTAAAATAAGATACAAAAGTTGAAAACTAGAAAAGCGACTGGAATTGATCAGATTTCTGGGGATATACTAAAGACAATGGGTTGCGATATAGTACCATATTCGAAATACTTATTTGATTATTGTTTGGTCGGAGGAGCTATACTAGATGAATGGAGAGTTGCTATTGTAGCCCCTGTGTACAAAAGGAAAGGGTGATAGACATAAAGCTGAAAATTACAGGCCAGTAAGTTTGACATGCATTGTATGTAAGCTTTGGGAAGCCATTCTTTCTGATTATATTAGACATGTTTGTGAAATTAATAACTGGTTCGATAGAAGGCAATTCGGTTTTAGGAAAGATTATTCCACTGAAGCTCAACTTGTACGATTCCAGCAAGATATAGCAGATATCTTGGATTCTGGAGGTCAAATGGACTGTATCGCGATTGACCTGACTAAAGCATTTGATAGGGTGGATCATGGGAGACTACTGGCAAAAATGAGTGCAATTAGACTAGACAAAAGAGTGACTGAATGGGTTGCTATATTTCTAGAAAATAGATCTCAGAGAATTAGAGTAGGTGAAGCTTTATCTGACCCTGTAATAATTAAGAGGGGAATTCCTCAAGGCAGTATTATCGGACCTTTATGTTTTGTTATATATATAAATGATATGAGTAAAGGAGTGGAATCAGAGATAAGGCTTTTTGTGGATGATGTTATTCTCTATAGAGTGATAAATAAGTTACAAGATTGTGAGCAACTGCAACGTGACCTCGATAATGTTGTGAGATGGACAGCAGGCAATGGTATGTTGATAAATGGGGTTAAAAGTCAGGTTGTGAGTTTCACAAATGGGAAAAGTCCTCTCAGTTTTAATTACTGCACTGATGGGGTGAAAGTTCCTTTTGGGGATCATTGTAAGTATCTAGGTGTTAATATAAGGAAAGATCTTCACTGGGATAATCACATAAATGGGATTGTAAATAAAGGGTACAGATCTCTACAGATGGTTATGAGGGTTTTTAGGGGTTGTACTAAGGATGTAAAGGAGAGGGCATATAAGTCTCTTGTCGTGACAGACAGGATTTGAGCTTATAGGTGAGCTCTTAGGAAAAGTCAGGTTGGCTGGAAGGTTGTTTGGATCGTTCCCGAGCGGTTGGAACGTATAGGTTGGGAAGTTTCAACTAAGGTGCAGATCAGGAGGAAGTCGACGAAATGGATTCCCACGAAGTTAATATATTCTGATACTGAAAGTTGACTACAATATGTACACTATGTACAATTAAAATAAAGACTTAATGTTGGCAAGTCTTGAGCAAGAAGTCTGTCTACTAGCCGTCCGTTGAAGTATATAATACTTATTATTATTGTACCGGGCGGTACACCTCCACACCGCTAATTTAAAAAGTTGCGCCTGTTGAAACTCCTCTGCTGGAGGAAGTCTGAACTTTATTGACGGTATTAATTTTCTACTTTCTCAGAAGATGTCTCTACCTGGAAATTTTGGAGTTTTTGAACTGTGTCATTTTCGACGTATTTTTGTTTTGCTTGTAGTAAGAAGTGTGAACTTTCTCTTCTAGAGGACACTACTGAAGATCAACAATAGTGCACCCTAGTGCGGAGTGAGAGAACTGTTTTTTTTGGAGAAATTTTTATTTCAAAAGTTTGTTTTTTGTTAAATTTCTTTCTGTTATTGTTTAAGTTGGCTGTATACCCCTCTCTTTCCCCTTGTTTTGTATGTATCCAATCCCGAATTTCTTCAATTTATTTCTGACCAATCCGAGGTATCTTCCCCCAACTTGAATATGTTGCTGTATCCTACCCAATAAAGTGATTGTGGGCGGGTGTTCTCATTCCCCTAACGCCTAGAACCTTCCGCGAGAGTATATAAACTGCTGATTTTTGGGTCTCTGGGCCACTTCTGTTCCATCTTTCAGTGTGTAAAGTACATAGCAGGGGGCGGGAAGCGCCTCTTTCTTCTCCAGCTGTTCAACACCAGGTAATGGCCTCTTAATAACTTCTTTTCTTGCTAGGTTGGCAGTTTAACTCTCGGAGCGGGTTCGAAGCGTTTCCACCATGTAACCTTTTCCTAAAATGTAACCAATCTTTTCATCTATTCTCTTTTAAAGCTGCATATTGGGATAGAGAGTGCTAACCCTCTCGAGCTCCCACTCACATTGTTTTGAGGTGAACTTATTTTCTCAACCTATTCTTCGTTAACGTAAAACAAATTGCTCTTTTCTAAAGTCACCTCTGTAGTATGGGATTAGCCCTTGCATTAGTGGCCTAGAGCCAGATTAGGTTTTAAAAACAAGTGTATTAGGAGTGCAGATTGCCTCCTCTCAAATTGTTATTTTAGAGGTCATGTAATTGCCCCTTTTCATTTAATAGACCTCAGTAGGTTGGGTATTTTACCCCTGTGTCTATGTCCAGTGAGGACAACTCGAAGATGGAGTTTGGTGTGGCCTTTGAGAGGCTTAAAGTTGAGAGCGTGTGGCTCTTTTGAAAATTGAGTGTTGTATGCCTCGTGGAGGCTTTTCAGTGTAATTTGGAGCAAGGACTCCTAGGCATGAATGGGGTTTTCTGCCCCTCTGTTGAAACTTGTGTTTGGGGTAAAATTGAGCTGATTGCCCAAGCATTGTGAAGTCAGGGCGCGAAGCCCAAATCCTGTAAGTATTGTAACTACCCTTTGGACTTGCTACTTTGTACCTGCCATGCTTGTTATTTCTTTGTGTTTGAAAAGAAAATATAACCTTGTTAAATTTTACATTAACTTTGATTCCATAGTTTGAGACCCGTTCACGCCCGCACCTTCTTTCACCTCTACCTACCACTAAAATACGGTAACAATTATTATTACTGATTGCGTAACCGTCCTACCGACCGGCAGGGATTCTACTGGCAACTGGTCCGCGAAGTGAATGGTAGAAGCCCTGAATAATGACTTCCTTGCCCTTATATAGCCTCCGGGGCCACACCCCATGTTCTCGAAGCTTGTGGTAACCGGCGTACGTGACCGCCTAACTTTCCGTAATTTTGGCCAATCAGAGGCCTGTATCCAAGAGACCTTCTAGTACTTTCTTACTGCGTCTATAGAGTTGAA
Organism: Anabrus simplex; assembly: GCF_040414725.1. Classification (NCBI taxonomy): domain Eukaryota; kingdom Metazoa; phylum Arthropoda; class Insecta; order Orthoptera; family Tettigoniidae; genus Anabrus; species Anabrus simplex. Next base: position 349,635,926 of record NC_090270.1, read on the forward strand.
CCATGCCCTGGTCAACATGACTCACGTCCTATGACAAACTTCTCTGTTACTCAAGATTTCCTCACATGCAAGAAACATGATTTCCACTCTTAACTGACTATTCAATTCCATGAATATAATTATTTTACATCTTTTAATTATTATCAGGTACGCCTATTAGGTATGCCTATACCTGACTCCTAGCCTCTATTACAGGCTGATCCCAATACGTCAGGTACAGCTATTCCTCCTACATTCCCTGGGTTCGATCCTCGGAGGGAATAGCAGTCCTGGGTTCAAGTCCCTGGGAGGACACGACACCTCCCTCCCCTAGGGAGAAATCAATGCAAACATCTCTTGCATTCATTTCGCTACTCTCAAACTGTAATCTTTACAGATTATGATACTTATGAATTACAATCTTTTGGAGCTTACACTCCTACTAGTGGGACTACACTTTGCCAATGTCTCTTCTGGTAACACCCTTGACTCCGGTGTTTCTATTAATTCTAACTCTGATTGCAAAACAGGCTCACTGGGGGCCCTTCCAGTAGCCCTGTGTTGCTTAAATTGGACGGTAATGTCTTCATTCGATACCCTTGCCTTACTGTTGGCAGTAATCACATTTTGATAGATACAGAGATTGGGGCAACGTTCCTTGTAGTCCTCAATGCACTTGGGTTTATACTTACAGCTTTTACAACAGCCACAACAACAACACAATATTATTATCATTAGGGTTAAAATACTCCAAGTTACAATTTGGTACACACTTACATATCTTAATGCTATATTATGCTTGAGTTCAGTTTCTTGCTGTTGCACTAAGCGTTCGACTTCACTAACTTCCTGGCTTGTCCATTTCAGGTCGTTTACATGATTCAACAAGTTACCTACAGTCGGTTTGTTTAATTCAGGAATTTCACTGAGTTTTATATTACTATAACTTGATTCACAACAATCGTATTCAAGTGCAATTTCAGGTATAATGTCCTTTTTAATGGTGGAGTTTATACTCCCTGAACTTTGTATCTTACTATCTACAGAATATACAGTACACAATTCTATGAAACTTATTATACCTAGGCCATGTAATTTTACATCACTAGTTGATTCCTTACAAATGCATGTCACTTGGGTTTCATTAGGGGATATGTAAATGTATTTATTATCATTCACAGGGATCCAAGTGAGCTCGAAAATTGGCAATACCCTCTTTTCACAGTCTTCTGGGAGGTGATTCACACCTGTTAACAAACTGATTATACAAGGTCTCTTGGTAATTACATTTCTTAGAGGAAAATTATATTTACACAACCTTTGATTGTCCTCTATTAATTTGCACTCTTGCACTTGTTCCTTACCTAGTTGTGCGTATGTTTGCTTCTCTTTGTCTAAGATTACATACTCTTTTTCTTCCTGTAAGTATACAAAATGGTTGGGGTTGTTCTTTATATTTGCAGGGAAGGGAACACATTTATACAGGGAATATTTAATTCCGTTTGTCAATGGAAGCTTTAAAATATATACCAAGGAGTCTTTTGTTAGGTACACGCTCACTGTTGAAATTTGATATGTGAGATACCCATAACTTTCTCTTATCTCTATTGGCAGGTCATAACCTTTGGGAAATTCCCCTTGTACCTTCTTGTAAGCCTTTAAGATATCATCAGGACTAAGAATGCGTACTTGTACTAGTCCTAACCAAGCATTTATAATACTATCTAAAATTATCTGATAGTGTTCATGCAGCTGAAGTAACACATCTTGCAATTCAATCAGGTGTTTATTTAACATTATCTGTAATTCTGAATGTCGGAAGGCTTCTGAAATTTGTAACGTTTCATTCTGCACATATGTCCTTAGCTGTTCAAAAGTTTTGCTTAATTTTAATTCGTTAGCTGTGACATCATATAGCGTGCTGTTAACCGACTGAAGAGTAGATCTCACTACGACTAATTGTTCCTTGGTTGATTTTATAAGGGATAATTGTTCCTGTTCTAGCTCATTAATTTTACCTTGGTAAAACCTCGCGTCCTCGTCATCAAGGGTTCCAATGTTTTAGCTATGGTTCCTACTACGTTAATTAATCCCCTTTTACTTTGTTTACTGTCTAACGTCCTTCCCCTTGAAATTTTCCTTATTATATCCTTTAATCCCTGTATGCGTGCTAACTGGAGTTCTACTAGCCTTATGTCGTGCTGACATGATAAGTGCATTTCTCTTCCAATATCAATACAAAGAGTCTGGGTCCTTTGTAAATTCTTATGGGCTAAATTGTACATCTCGGACAACTTATTTAACTAAACGTACGTAACTAGTGTCCATTCGGTGTTGTACAGCCTTACTTCTCCCTTATCTTCAAAGTACACTCCGGGTGTGTTGTCGTAGGGAGTTATCTGTAGATCTAACGGCTCGCTGGCGGCTACCAGCGTTACCAGCACCAGCAAGGTCGCTGTCCTGGGCATTGTGCCTGCAAATGAATATGGTCTTTCTTATCCTCTGACAAAGTAACTTCGCGTTGTTTTACGCCTAATCTCGTCTTACATTTAAGTTAGATAATCAAAACACTAAAGTGTTGACACAACAGGTTATTAATATTCATTCCCGAATGACATTCGAGTAACTCTACGGGGATTATTGTTTATACTGACCGCACGCTGGCTAGCGGAGCCATGGGTCTCGGGTTTGGTTCTATCCTATGAGTATGGTATTCAACTCATTTTTCCTTATTAATCTCACGGCAATCTTCGGTATCATGAGTCCTGAGTCGTAAGAACCTTTTCCAATGTGCTATTGGATGCAGATTATAGTTCTTCTTACCTGGCTTATCCATAAGCACTCAGGTAACTACCCGCCTTACGGGGTCTTCTCAAGGGGTGACTCCTGGCCAAAGGGTGGCTCACCTTCTGCCTTCAACATCCGCTGATAGGAGACATAGCGTTGCCGGCCTAAGGTAACGGCTATGTAATTTGAAGGTCAGAATTTTACCTTGAGGGTAACGTCTTATGGGACATACATTCCCCAGTTATTCGCTGTGCGCAGAGTGGCACAGAGTAACCATGCATGGAGCTTGATCTAAGGGTGTAGATTTCGTACCCAGAAATGATTAGATACTTCCAATGTTATGCTGAGTGGCACATGATGCCTTGGTCTGGATTCATTACAATTCATGTCCATAGTATGACTTTCCTTCCTAACAACAACAAAACCTGGTTGTGGTTCACAACCTCTCTCTTTAGGTGGATTCTGTGTAGTGCAGACATCGCACCTCCTTGGGTAGTCACCGGCTCAGTGGTGACATACCCCAGGTGGAATTCGTCCCAAGGGATTCACACCTCCCATAGGGCGCCCGCACTTGTGCTAAAGACTGCATGCAAGGCCGCTCCCTATGAGGATCCATTTGTCGCCTCCTACGACAAGCTGGATCGGCTGTGGTGCTATTCTGGTATACAGAACTACTTATGTTGATCCCCGACACCACACAGGGTTTTTCCGTGTGCCTTACTACAGGACTCATTCTATTCTTTCCTTCGTGAGAGAATCACTGTGTATGTGACCATATTGTTTAATTCTTAACACCGATTTGTGACTCTGTGACTGTACCTATTCACAATTTCCTACCTTACATATTAGTGATTTTTGTGCAGCCTTTTCTCTATCATGCCCGTTCAATAAAATACTATGTTGCATATTAGCAATGTTCCTATTAACTCTGAACTAATTTGTAAGCCTTCTGCTTTCACTACATGAGTGAGTCTTGTGCTCAGCTCGAGACCTCATGGGTCAAGTTTGGCGAGGGTTGACATCTAGACTCACAGCCTCGCCACTGTGGTCCTTCTGACGGGTACTGACGATCATGCACTGTTTGACGTCCCGTACCAATAATCCTTGGCTCTGAAATTTCTAGGTTAAATTTCTAACATCGGTATCCCTAATTTGGCACGTGACTTGACAGGGTATTTCATACTAACCTTATCAGCAGTCATCAAAAGTTCACAATGCCGTTGAGGTAAAGGGAGTGTGTTTACCGCGGCCGAAATCAGAACCAAATACAACTATTTATGCCCGTTTCTAATCAATATACAGCTTCAATCTGTTTTTGTGGACAGTGGTCCGTTTTCCTCGCTTATTCAGTTCAAGTGTGCAGTTCACACCATTTACCCTTATGACCTTATAGGGGCCTTGATATGGTGGCGATAATTTTGACTTGCTACGCCCTCGTCTTAGAGCATCATTACGGAGCAATACTAGGTCTCCTTCCCTAAAGGAAACTTCGTTCTGTGATTCATCGTACCTACACTTCTCTTGCTCTTTACTCTTAATTAGAGTTTTCCTGGCTATTTCGTGACTCTCCTGGAGTCGTTGTGTTAATTCTTCTACCACATTCTGATATTCATTGTAAGTTGGCTCAGGTTTTCTCTGTAGTACGCCTGGAATATTGGCCTTTCTTCCGAATATCAATTCAAATGGTGTATAACCAGTGCTAGTATGTTTGGTAGTATTATACACAAACATAGCCATTGGGAGATACTTATCCCAGTCATTCTGAGAGCTACACACATAATGTCTCAGAAATTCCCCTAGCACTCTATGTGACCTTTCTAGGCTTCCGTTTGATTGTGGGTGAAAAGCGGCTGTGTGAACCTTCTTAATTCGTAAGGTTCGACACAGTTTCTTAAACATGTCCGCCATGTCTTAACATGATCTGTTAAGATCGTTCCTGATTACACTATTTATTAGTGTTCTGGCTACTGTTTCTGTGGTCTGATCTGGCATTGCACTCACGACCCGGTACTTCGATAACTGGTCCTGACAGGTGAGTATAAATCGATTTCCAGCCTCTGTTAGGTCTAGAGGGCCTACGATATCTAATGAGACCTTATCAAACACTGTCGCTGGAGTGTCCGTTATTACCATTGGGGCTTTCACTTCTGGCCCGGTAATCTTATTCTTTTGGCAAGAAGGACATGAACGAATATAGTTTTCTATGTCCTTGTGCATCCCATCCCACTGGATGTGGTCTTTCACCCTAGCATACGTTCTGGCAATGCCTTGGTGACCTCCGACCAGCGAAGCATGCGCTTCTTCAATTATGTTCCGTTTTTCCTGCTCTGTTAGCTCAGCCTTCGATTTGCTTGTAGCAGGCGTTCCTACCTCATTCTCAGGCTCTGTCACCTCTACCGAAGCGTCCTCGGATTCAGAGCTGAGTCTGTCTGTCTGCTCACCTTCCCCGTTCGACCTAGTGTTAGGAGTCGACGTCCTTTCATTACTTCATTCCCCATTGCCTGCCATGTCTGGCTCTTGGCCTTCAGAGCTAACTATTCTCACTTCCTGTTCAGAGGTAGCAGGAATTCTACTCAGAGCATCCGCGTTGCAATTACGCTTGCCCTCTTTGTACACGATATCAAAATCGTATTCGGCTAACTTAAGCCTAAATTTCAGTAGCCTAGAAGATGGGTCTCGTACACTGAAAACCCACTTTAATGGTTTATGGTCGGTCACAACGGTGAAATGACGTCCAAACAAATAAGGACGAAAATATTTCACACCGAATACAATGGCCAACGCTTCTCTTTCTGTGGTACTGTAGTTTCTTTCTGCTTTATTCATTGTCCTACTGGCATAAGCCACCGGTAAATCCTTGCCTAGCGGACCCTGAGACAGTATAGCACTTAGTGCTTCCCCACTTGCGTCTGTGGTTAAAATGAATGGCTTTTCAAAGTCAGGGTACTGTAAAACTGGTTTTTCAATGAGTTTCTGCTTCAGTACCTGGAACGCATGTTCCTGCTGTTCTGTCCACACATACGGTACGTCCTTTTTTAGGAGTTCGTACAGTGGCTTCGCTATCTTATAATTAGGTATGAACCTACGGTAATAACCTGACAACCCTAAGAACCCCTTCAATTGTTTCGTGGTAGTGGGTTGTGGAAAATCCCTCATTGCTTGGGTTTTCCTCTCATCGGGTTGGACTCCGTCCTTCGTAATGACGTGACCTAGGAAGGTGACTTCGGTTTGTAAGAACTCGCACTTGTCCGGTTATAATTTTAAGTTGGCTTCTCTTAGCAATACATCTCGTAGCTTCTGGTTATGGTCATCTATTGAGCGCCCATAGACGATGACGTCATCTAAATAACACAGGCATTTTATGCCTTTTAGGCCTGTTAATACGGTTTTCATTAACCGCGTGAACGTCGCGGGACTGTCCTTGAGCCCCATGGGCATTCTTACGTACTCGTAATGCCTCCCTAGTGCAGAGAATGCGGTCTTTTCTCTGCCTTCTAGCTTCAACATGACCTGGTGATAGCCATGCGCTAGATCCATGGTGGAAAAGTATCGGGCTTTTCCTAGGGCATCTAATATTTCCGTAATTAACGGAAGCGGGTACGCTGTACCGATTGTAATCTGGTTGAGCTCACGAAAATCAACTACAAGACAATATTTTTGCTTCCCAGAGGCGTCCATTTTCTTTGGGATCAAAAGAATGGGCGAGGACCATGGAGAAGTAGAAGGAGCTATAATTTGATCATTTAGCATTTTGTCGTTTTGTCTACCTATCTCCTCTTTCTGGGCTTCGGGCAATCTATATTGCCGTAAATATATGGGAGGTTGATCCGCGGGTGTCGGAATGGCATGTTGCAGCACATCTGTGTGCGTCAACTTATCACCTTCCAAGTAAAACACATCTTGGTAGGCGGTACAGATCGCACATATTTCTTCGCAATCTTTAGGCGCTAAGTGGTCTAAACGCAACTGCTCTCGCAATCTTTGAGCCCTGGACTTGGTGACGGGAGACCTGATCTCCACTTGTTCACCACTGACATTATTATTATTATTACTACTGCCATTCCTTGAGTGCTCTTGCGTTCCGCTGCTTGTTCTAGATAAGGCGGCTCGCTCGACCTTATTTACTACAGTGGGTGATTCAGCTGTCTCTTTCCCTACAGCATGAAGTTCTACCACTGGACTTAATAATCTCCAAGTCTTATCAGTAGTGTTCAACATACTGACAATAGCCGTGTAATCTTCCGACTTGGTCAAGCACTCTGCTAAGTAAACGCCCGGAGGCCTTCAGCATTATTCTTATCTACTTCGATAGCCACTATCTTTTCGGTTCGGGGTTCCAAAGTGACCCATACGGCTTCTCGTGCACCAAAGGGATATTTCTTTCCTGCTATTAGCGCATACCCATCCTGGTAATTTAATATGCTATTATGCAGGATATCCTTCCCAATCATCCCATCTTGCTTCAGATTGAATCATTGCCTATCAGGTGGAATTCTAGGATTTTTTCTCCTATCGGGATTTGAACTTCCCCATTCGTGAATACTACGTCTCCACTGATGCCTTTCAGTTGGAGGATCTCCTTTCGATTCACGAAAACGTCCTTAGGTGCGCACTTTTCCTTAATGAGAGATACATCACTACCTGTATCTATTAAAAATCTAGTAGGAATCTTCTGACCGGCTAAATCTATTAAGATTGAGCCTTCTGTCTTAGATAATTCTGTTGCGGCGGGACTTGATACTTTCGGGGTTTTCACAGCAGTCCCTTGCTCGTGACCCCTTGTTAGTTTAACATGTCCCGGGTATTGAACCAACAGTCTTTGATATCGTGAGACCATCGCTTACATATTTTACACCGTGTTTTATTAGGACTGTTCAGCTTGTCTTGGCTGTTTTGTGTCACACCAGCCTGGACTAACTTCCGACCCTTTCCTTGAGGACTGACTTGTGCCTCTTGGCTTTGCTTGCCCCTTCCTTGAGGGCTGACTTGAGCCTTTCGGCTTTGCTTGGTGGTACATTGCCACCGTATATGGCCTTGCCTCCCACAGGCATAACACCGCTTACGTGTGCGTCTACGGTCCTTATTTTGTCGTGGGCACTTGGGCCTCTTATGGCCCACTTCATTGCATTCGTAGCATCATATGACGGGCTCAGATGGCCCCTTACGATTTTCTGCTCCCTGCGCATGCTGGGATTGTACCTTGATTGGTACTTTCGTGGACCTGACTATCCTTACTACCCCGGTAGTAGGTTTCTCTTAGTCTCTTAATTTCCTTCTACATTCTCGCTCCTTATGGCCTAACTTTTTGCAGTATGTGCACTGAGGAGCCGGTGTGTCAGACTTGGTTCTTGGCCGTTCGCACTCTTTTGCGATATGGCCTTCTTGCTTACAGTTTAAGCAAGTCACCAGTACATTTCGGAATTTGCCTTGCCTATTTCCCGTTGTCTGACGTCGCCCTAAATTGCCCTTAGAGCTGCCCTTTGTAGGCACTACCTGCCAACTTTCCTTACGAGGGGTTCTAACCAGTTGTGGCTTGTACAGGGCTTCACGCTCTTCCTGAGAGAGCAGTAATGCCTCTTCCTGCCTGGCTGTACTTACAGCCTCTTCGAATGTTCTAGGATCTCGGTCCTGCACCTTGTGCTGAATCCTCCTATTTCGGAGCCCTTGAGTGAACCCGGCAATGGCTATTTTAACTATAATTCGGCGCTGATATTCGCGGCCTTCTACCGGTTCTTCCTCTAAAATCGCATTCCTGAACATAACTACTATTTCTTCAACCTCGTGAGCCCATTCCGCCACGGAATCCCTAGTCCCTTGCTTGGACTGCAATAGTTTGCATAAACAAATAGACAAAAGCTGCAACAATAGTGAAGACATACTAACTTACTTAAACAGCCTTGATAATTGCATCAAGTTTACTAAAGAAGATGAGGACAATAATTTCATCAATTTTTTAGACATTACAATCACCAGGACCTTAAACAATTTTGATTTCCAGATTCACAGAAAATCTTCATTCACTCCCACAACCATAAAACAAAATTCTCTTCACCCACAATTGCACAAACAAGCCTCATTTTACAGTTTAGTGTACAGAGCGTTAAAAATTCCCATGTCAACCGTCAATTTAAAAAAAGAAATAAGTACCATAAAAGAAATAGCTGTTTTCAATGGATACAATCCCTCAATCATACAGAAAATAATCAATAAAGTGAAATTGAAATTGGCCACAAACCTCTCCCCAATAAAAATTAATAAGCCTAAATATGCATCATTCACCTACATTAACCCCATTATACATCAAATCGCTACCTCTTTAAAAAAACATGATATTAGGGTAGCCTATAAGACCCATAATTCTAATCAAAAGCTTTTTTTCAACCACAATAAGATAAACTCGGACAACAATAAATTTTCGGGCTCTGCCATTTATAGACTGAAATGTGCTGAATGTAACAGTTCATATATCGGTCAAACTGGTAGAAGCTTTGCAATTAGATATGCAGAACATTTCAATGCCCAAAAGCACAATAAACACTCAGCCATGAGCATCCATATGAAAGACACTGGACATAGCTTTACCACAATCGAACAGGATCTCCAAATTTTAAAAAGACTAGATAAAGGCAGGCTCATGACCGAGTTCGAAAATTTATACATTTTTTTGGACCAAAAATATAATAAGAATAAAAATTTAAATGATCCAATAGACAACCGAAGCCCTCTTTACGAACAATTAATATTTTCGCTCAATAGTTTAAATCTGAAAGACAAAAGACTTGTTAACGTCCTCAAAATAAGCTCTCCAAGCACCCCCACTAAGTCGCTCAACTCATCACGCCCCTATTCTCCCTCCAATACACACAACTCCTCCCCAAGCGCCAATCACATACCCACAGCCCCGCCTTCTCAAATCCACTCCCCTCCTCTAAGACGTCACACGTACAACACGAGGAGTAGGACATTAGCGACAGCCAGTGCTCCACAAACCTCCTAACAATTAGGTAACAGCTCAACAGCTTTCAAGGTAAATTTTTAACTTTCACATTTTTCATTTCTCAATGATTCCCCCTTTTCTTCTCTTTTTCCGTCATTTCACTTAACTAATTAAGACAAATCCTCCATTTTCAGATTTCCCTCACATGTAGGACAGCTCAAACACCGATTGCACTGCACAACATTTTCGACCATTGCCCATTCAACCAACAACTGACTTTCCCACACTTCAACAACAAAATATATGCAAACCTTTAGTCAACTAGGAAGAACCTAATCATGGAAATTCTAAGTTCCCATGGAGGGAATTAGATTCTTTTCCACCAATAGAGCATATCAAAAATCAGATCAAAAATTAGATGGATGGCTTTTCCGGCGTTTGCTCTATTAACCAGCGTTTCGTCTTAAGTCTGACACTAGACTCTTCAGAGTGGGATGTGTCAGACCCTACCCACTGACGCTGGGGTGTATGCAGGTGAACTTATCAGAAGCTTATTTATGAAGCACAGTCTGATAACTGCATACGGGAGATAAAACTCCACAATGGAATTAATGCCCGCCTAGCAATTCCAAATGGAAATTCTAAGTTCCCATGGAGGGAATTAGATTCTTTTCCACCAATAGAGCATATCAAAAATCAGATCAAAAATTAGATGGATGGCTTTTCCGGCGTTTGCTCTATTAACCAGCGTTTCGTCTTAAGTCTGACACTAGACTCTTCAGAGTGGGATGTGTCAGACCCTACCCACTGACGCTGGGGTGTATGCAGGTGAACTTATCAGAAGCTTATTTATGAAGCACAGTCTGATAACTGCATACGGGAGATAAAACTCCACAATGGAATTAATGCCCGCCTAGCAATTCCAAATGGAAATTCTAAGTTCCCATGGAGGGAATTAGATTCTTTTCCACCAATAGAGCATATCAAAAATCAGATCAAAAATTAGATGGATGGCTTTTCCGGCGTTTGCTCTATTAACCAGCGTTTCGTCTTAAGTCTGACACTAGACTCTTCAGAGTGGGATGTGTCAGACCCTACCCACTGACGCTGGGGTGTATGCAGGTGAACTTATCAGAAGCTTATTTATGAAGCACAGTCTGATAACTGCATACGGGAGATAAAACTCCACAATGGAATTAATGCCCGCCTAGCAATTCCAAATGGGAATTCTAAGTTCCCATGGAGGGAATTAGATTCTTTTCCACCAATAGAGCATATCAAAAATCAGATCAAAAATTAGATGGATGGCTTTTCCGGCGTTTGCTCTATTAACCAGCGTTTCGTCTTAAGTCTGACACTAGACTCTTCAGAGTGGGATGTGTCAGACCCTACCCACTGACGCTGGGGTGTATGCAGGTGAACTTATCAGAAGCTTATTTATGAAGCACAGTCTGATAACTGCATACGGGAGATAAAACTCCACAATGGAATTAATGCCCGCCTAGCAATTCCAAATGGAAATTCTAAGTTCCCATGGAGGGAATTAGATTCTTTTCCACCAATAGAGCATATCAAAAATCAGATCAAAAATTAGATGGATGGCTTTTCCGGCGTTTGCTCTATTAACCAGCGTTTCGTCTTAAGTCTGACACTAGACTCTTCAGAGTGGGATGTGTCAGACCCTACCCACTGACGCTGGGGTGTATGCAGGTGAACTTATCAGAAGCTTATTTATGAAGCACAGTCTGATAACTGCATACGGGAGATAAAACTCCACAATGGAATTAATGCCCGCCTAGCAATTCCAAATGGAAATTCTAAGTTCCCATGGAGGGAATTAGATTCTTTTCCACCAATAGAGCATATCAAAAATCAGATCAAAAATTAGATGGATGGCTTTTCCGGCGTTTGCTCTATTAACCAGCGTTTCGTCTTAAGTCTGACACTAGACTCTTCAGAGTGGGATGTGTCAGACCCTACCCACTGTCACTGCGTCTACAAAAATGCACCGACCAAAACTGTGATTATGTTCAAGCGGTAAACCACGGTAGAAATAAACAGGTCTATATGCTCGTATTTGTGACGGTCAGCACTGTGGTAGTTCTGTGATCGGTGCGGGAGGGGTAAAAGTGGAGTGAAAGTACTCATTGAATTCTTAAGACCTTAATTCAGTTTGGACATCATCACTATCTAGTTTAAAATTCTGTGGTATCCGAGGTGACTTTCTATGTGATGAAATGAGGGTCCAAAATTTTTTGGCTGTTCTTAAGGTTTCCAGTTATAGAAGTGATGAGCCAGTTGTAGTAATCCTTTAAGTGCTGAGTTACCAGTTGAGTGCTTGGTACCTCAGCGCTGAGATTTTTCATTCGTATGTAAAAATATTGTAGAAGCCTCAATTTTTAACTTATCAGTGGGGTGATTAGCTTACAGTGTTTATAAATGTTGGTTGTTCATAAACTAAATGCAAATGGAAAATCCCACACTTATGTTCAATATTATTTTGAGAGAAAACAAAATTACACTACGTGCCCACACGTGCATTATCTTTATACAAAGTAAAGAGCCCAAATAATACATGTAACTTTTTAGAAGTATATAAGTTGATATTTTAAAATACTTCCCCAACCTGGAATGTGGTGATAGTTAAATGTTTTCTAGTGGTGGTTTGTGATGCCGATTTGTTCAACTCTCTGCACCAACTCCACTGCCACAAAAGTTCCTAAAAAATCAATGATTTTTGGGTTGTGATCAAACACTACTTGGCCCTCAGGGCCTGCCACAGTTACCTGAAACTCTGGTGAAGAAAAGTAATCCATCTTCCGCAAAATTAGCGATAAAATAGCTTTTGTACTCACCGTGTTTTACTTCTTTCATTTAGAAGGAGGCTCTGTTTCTCTCTCACATACAATATTTTCGGCACTCTCCCTATCTCTCTCACTTTCAAAATCGCTTAACAATTCCTTAAAATGATTATCTCCATCATCACTTTCCGCTGTGGTTAATAACTGAAAGATTCTGTGATCCGAAATAAAATCACTGCAAGAGCAACTAAACTGTTGTTCCGCCATATTTGTTTACATCACAGATGAACTCCATAGACGTGAACAAAAAGCTCTGTAAGTTATTACCCGAAGCTAAAATCTCTGATCAGTTAGTTCTACATAATGCCCAACAGATGGCAGAACATGTCAGAGATCAAATTCGCACTCAAAAGTGAACCGGGAAACTAAAAAAAATTAAAATTCTCATGCATCGTCTATAGACGGGCGTAGCACTGGTGGACCGGCCGCGTCAGCCCGTCTATAGGCGGGCATAGCACTCATCGGGTTAAGATGTGATTTTCAAATTTTACTGAGGTGTTCAAAAGTGTGAAGTGGGGATACAATTCCAGAGTGACCACAGACGGGTTTTGTTCTTTATTAGCAATTTAGTTTCGGCACTCAGCCAGGGGGGATATTAGTGTGTTCTGGGTTTGGAGAGAGGTACATGCTGTTTAATAGTGGTAAATATTAAATCCTCCAACAGGGAAACTGCACTGTTGACGTCACGCTCAGCTGATAACCAGCACGAAGGGAGGGACGACAAGTCCTGATTCACAACTAACCAATGCTTGCCTCACAGTGGGTAAGGAGCAGTCATGGTCAGCACTAAGAATGTTTCTGCCCACAGGTACACTAACCCTAGGTGCTGCTACATTTCTGGTGGGTTTTAAGCAGAACTGATGTAGATGAAGACCGTTTATGAAATTTGACAAAATAAATTGGTCCACAGGGTCAGTTACTATTCCAGTGGTTCTAGATTGTCAGCATATGTGTGAACTGAAATCACCTATTAGCACAATATTGTTGGATTTGTTCAGATCCAAAACTGTTGAATTAAAGCAATCTTCTAACACTGTGATATCACAGGATGGTTTTCACTTCTGAAGATAGTAATTTCGACCTAGGTTTTCTCACATCCATTTTCTAGGTCGGGTCTGTGACGGGCTTTAAGTTTATTACCTCTGTTTGTACGGAACACTGAAAAGTTAGACGAATATGGAAGTTCACTGTCTGTGACAAAATCAGGTAACCAAGTTTCAGTGTAGCATAAGATATCAAACTCGCTAAATTCACATTCACTGAGTACACAGTCAGTTAATTTGTTTTTCAGACTCTGGGTATTCTGATAATAAAAGTTAAGCGGTCCTGGATTTAAATGAGCGTTGCCAGAAAGAAGAAGTAAGAAAAAGGACACAGCACATGAGGAAGCATGGCAACCTTTCATCCTTTCACTGAAAGAGACTGGCGCAGACGACACTTCACTTGCTTCACGGATGGCTGTAGGTACGACACACTAAGAAGAGAAAGGTACAAAAACACAACTGTTGTTTTACTTACCGTTGCTCGTCTTTTGGAAAGCTGAAGAAACTTATGTCTTTATTTGTGTTGGAATTATTTCTGCAATTAGGTGCTGAACACCATCGACCACCCTTTCTCTTACAAATGCTCATCGTGAAGCGCTTGATGGTGTAACGTGCAGTGGACCAGGAGCGAGTCCTTCGACAAGCAACGAACTCAGGCCACCTAGCAGTGCAGATGGTTAGCTGATCTGATCTGGAACCCTACAAAATAAACTAGGAATTAACATTTCATAGTCTTTTATAAAAGGCTGTAAAAAGGCAGAGAAAGCTGTACAATGGCATTTCCCAAACTTGAAGTGGCCCAATCAGAATATAAAAGCAAGATATTAAAAATACATCCTAAAGATCTTGGAAATTGGAGAGAGATATCTTTTAGCCATTGAATAACTTTTCTTGAATCTTACAAAACTAGTTGTTAAACTACCCACCACAGACACAGTGTTGAAGCACAACAAAAACCAAGAGAGGCTATGAAGATTATCTAGTGAAAAAGCCTCAATTTTGAGCTATGAGTCAACTATATGAGATACACTATTCCCGGATTTCATGATAAAATATGTTTATCTATGGGTCACCATATCGGCATGTGACATCTGTGGAGAGACTTGTTCCTACTACCACTGATGCAAAAACAGATCACAGCATTCACGGGGCCTGTCCGATGCAACGCCCATGGTTTACTTTATTTAGCACCCTCCAAACACAAACTTTAACTGTATCTCAAAGCGTTTCACCATAGAAGTAATGATTACATTTACCACAACTGTAATTCACTTCTTAATTTTAGCTGCACTCCTTCCTCTGTTATTTCACTGCGTGCTTTTGAAGTACATTGTGCACTGTGATAGCTCAGTCGAGTGCCAGGCAAGGTGGATGAGGTGAATACGTTGACATTTCAAACGACTGCATTGTGGAACATTCTCACATCTATACAAAGCATCTGCCATTCTCGGCCGTGCAACAGGTGGAGCTACACTATGTTCAGTCGATTTGAAACATTGTATCATAAGTTAATTGTGCATTTGAGAAGCTTCACGACAATAATTGATAAAGATTTTTGATCGTGACTGTATCGGGAGTTATACCCCAACGCCGCGCATTTAAATCTAGCGCCTAAAAGAACTCCTCTACTGGAAAAACCGTGACGTTGAAACTAGACTAACTTATAAATTTACTCAGAAGATGTCACCACTAAAATATGATGTAATTTTGTTATTGTGAAGTTTCCTGAACTGACTGTATTTCTACTTGTTTTGTTTTCCATTCATCAAGAAGTTTGGACATTCTTCCACAGATGTCACTACAAAAAAACTATGATCATGCACCCTGGTGCGAAGTGAAAGAACTTTTGATGTAAAGAAGTTTTGTATTCATAAGTTATTTTCACTAATTGATGTTCATTTATTTTTGGGTTGGCAATATTTATCTTTTCTCTCTACCAGTTTTGAATCTAGCCAATCCCTAATTTCTGTAATTAATTTTCTGCCGATCACAGTCTTCTTCTTCAATCCTGAGTGTTACTTTAGAAATCTACCAATAAATTTCTGTGGATGTGTTTTGATTATTCATGAATGATCTCAAACTTTCCCCGATGGTTTATAAACTGCGGATTTTCATGTTTCTTGGCCAACTGATCGTCATCTTACTGAGTGTGTATGTCAAGCAGGAGGCCTCTTCATCAGCAGCTAGAACTTCTGCAAGGTAATGTCCACATAACATCTTTATTTCTTGCTAACTCCGCAGTTTAACCCGAGGGAAAGGTCTGAATGATTAATTATGTAACCTTCTTTTCTAAAAAAGTAACTTTCTGCCGGCTTATGTAATTAATTCATAAAATCTTTAACTGTAAATCAGGGATAGAGTGTGATAGATCCTCTCGAGCTCCCCTTCATCTTGGTCTGAGGTGCCACGGTTTTGTTTCTGCAATGTGTTAAAGTTATTTTCATGCGTGCGACCTCAGCAGTTTGGGAATAGCCCCTGTTTCAAATTTGTAAGTTGTGCCTTGAATAGGCTAAAAGAAACTGAGAGCCTGTTAGCTCTTTTTGAAAGTAAGATTTCTGAATGCCTCTGGGAGGCTTGATACGGTAATTGACAGAGCAAGGGCTCCATGTATTACGGGAGTTCTGCCCTTGCATACAATTTGTGCTCTATTGTAAATTTGAGCTAGGAGCTCAGGAAAAGTTAAGTGAGGGCTTGAAGTCCACGATCTGTTTATACCACCAATTTTGTCATTCCTAGAATTGTTTAATTTTGGCTAATTATGCCTGTTATATTGTTATTTGTTAAATTTTGAAATTCTAAAGAGATATAACCTTTTGTTAAAGTTTTAAATTAACTTTGATATTGTAGTTAGACCCATTCACTCCAGCACCTTCTTTCCCCTCTTTCTGCTCCCGGGTACCCCCGTAACAGTGACAATCACAACAATCCACCAACATGAATATTCTGCACAGTTTCAAATTCAGTCCATTTGTCCAAATGTATTCAACACATGGTCAATCAATCAATCAATCAATCAATCAATCAATCAATCAATCAATCAATCAATCAATCAATCAATCAATCAATCAATCAATCAGTCAGTCAGTCAGTCAGTCAGTCAGTCAGTCAGTCAATCAATCAATCAATCAATCACTACTGATCTGCATTTAGGGCAGTCGCCCAGGTGGCAGATTCCTTATCTGTTGTTTCCCTAGCCTTTTATTAAATGTTCACAAAGAAATTGAAAAAATTTATTGAACATCTCCCTCGGTAAGTTATTCCAATCCCTAACTCCCCTTCCTATAAACACATATTTGCCCTAATTTGTCCTCTTGAATTCCAGCTTTATCTTCATATTGTGATCTTTCCTACTTTCAAAGGCACCACTCAAACATATTCGACTACGGTTCTGATTACATAAAATCAGCTTCATGGTCCGTATCACACTTCAATAGATTCACAATTAATTTATTTATTTTCCACCTAGTCGATACAATGATTGCTTAAGGCAATTTTTAATGGTCAAAAGTGGTACACGTTTCATATATTATCAACATCTTCAGCCACATAACACTGTTTAGATGAAAAATATATAAATTGACAAGGTAATGCTTTAGAGGAAGTGTCCTTAAAATTAATATAAGATTGACAACATTAAAACAAACAAGTAACTCAATAGAAAATATATAAATTATTTCTACAATTGAAAGCAGTCGTGAAGGAAACACTTGTACAATATTCCATAGAGAATATGTCCTAATGAATATTCTTTTCTTAATAATTCATGAAAAAAGGTCAATTTATAAATTAAAAAATATACAATTTATAAGTAATTATCAAAATGAAGAAATCCAGATATCACAGTGTGGCTCTTTGCAGATGAAAATGTAACTAATTCCTAGCTTTCCTTTGGAACAGTAACTCCTGTCATTCTTTCACAGTTTTACGTCGGATGTAATATTAATGATGCGTTCTTCCTTGCTCTTGCACCTGAGGAGGCGGAGGAGCGGGGGATATAGGTGTGTCAAGAACTTCCTTGCTGTCACCTATAGCTTCAACTGAGGAGGAATAAGTTGTAGGAGAAATTCCAATTCTTTTTTCGTGATCTTTCTCAAGCATTTTCAAATATACTAGAATTTGATAATATAATGGATTCTTATATTCTACAGCCTCATTAAGGTTATCATTTTTCTTTACAAGTTGGTCTAGATGAATGTATAGATCTTCATGTGTTCATTAAGCTGCCCTTTTTTAACTTTTTTATGATTGATAAAGACCCGACATCATGTATTCAGAGGGATCTTAAAAAACTATTAAAAAGCACGTCTTTCTTGTTTAATGTACATGATGTGCAAACATTAATAAATATGAACCCTAGAGTCCTGACTGCGAGAGCACTACTAAGGTTAAGTTATGAGTTGGTTCCCACCTTCCAATACTTATCAATTTCTCTATAATAGGTTTATTAATTACATAACATAAACCATATAATCTCTAGTACATGTTTCGTTCCGATTATGGAACATCTTCAGCTAAAATTTGACAAAATGGCAAGACAATTAAAATACATTGATGTTATGATGATACAAAAGCTAAAAGATATGATAAAATGGCATGAAGATTAAAACATATAATTATGATGATGAAATAAAGTTCATTCCTGTTGGTTAAAAAAATTCAAGTCAGTGTTCAAATGACGAATTAAAAACGGCGATAAAGTTCTTCCTCATTATATGTTTTAATCTTCGTGCCATTTCAACATATCTTTTAGCTTTTGTATCATCATAACATCAATGTATTTTAATTGTCTTGCCATTTTGTCAAATTTTAGCAGAAGATGTTCCATAATCGGAACGAAACATGTACTAGAGATTATATGGTTTATGTTATGTAATTAATAAACTTATTATGTAGAAATTGATAAGTATTGGAAGGTGGGAACCTACTCATAACTTAACCTTAGTTGTGCTGAGCCAATACGGAATAAATATGAGATTTATAAGCTGCGAGAGCACTGCCAAAATTACATAAACAGGGAGAACCGATTAGACCTATCATAAATTTCAAAAGTAGCCCCATTTATAAAACTTCTAGATTTATACATAATTTCTTATCAAGTAAATACGTGTTTCATTGTAAAACACCTACCAAAACTCAGTGGATTTTTGCAATCTAGTTAAAGATTTTAAACTTGGATCATCTCACACGACATGTTCGTTTGACATAACCAACATGTATACAAGCATTCCAATAGAAGACACTATCAGAATCGTTAAGAAGAATTTAATGAAGAACAAATTAGTAAGCATACCAGAAATTGAAGACTTTAAAAATGTTTTAAAATTCGTGTTAAATCAAAATGATTTTACGTTTAATAATAAAATTTACCGACAAAAAGGACTCTCAATGGGATGCCCAGCATCAGGAATATTGGCTAATATATACTTAGACTATTTGGAACACACGAAAATTATTAATCAAATAGAGGGTTTGGATTTTTGGACACGATACGTGGACGATGTTTACGCTTTAACAGATAACAGACTCGCTGATAGCAATAAAGTTTTAAATATATTGAATAATTCGGATTCCAATATAAAATTCACTTTAGAAGAAGAAGTCGAAAGATCACTGAATTTTCTGGACATAGTCACAACAAGAGAAGAAAAAAGGATTTTCTTTCAAAATACACAGAAAATTCACTTTCACACTGACCACTATCAAGAACAACTTGTTACACCCTGAGGCACAGAAAAGATCAGCATGTTATAGTTACGTTAACAGAGCATTTAGTATTCCTTTATCTAAATCTGAAAGGAATAAAGAACTGTTGTTTATCTGACAACAAGCCCTCTTGAATGGTTTCAACAATAACATGATTGATAAAATTATTAATAAATTTTCGGAGAAGCAACAATCTAAATTAACAGTCGAACCTAGTAAAACTGAAAAATACATCAAGTTCACAATCCAAACATACACGTAATAACAAATTTATTTAAGAGAAAAAATTTCAAAATTGCATATTCCACCAATAACAACATGAAACATAGTATTTTCAACCATGATACAATAAATCTCTCGGAAAAAGATAAATTTTTTGATTCGGGAATATATAAACTCTCATGCTTTGAATGCAAGAATACATACATAGGACAATCTGGCCGCAATTTTAAAGTTAGATATTTGGAACATGTGAATGCTGAAAAACATAGAAGATTCTCAGCAATGGGATCACACATGACTGCCACAGGTCATAAATTTACCAACATAGAACAAGACCTGACCATCATAAAAAAGTTAAAAAAGGGCAGCTTAATGAACACATATGAAGATCTATACATTCATCTAGACCAACTTGTAAAGAAAAATGATAACCTTAATGAGGCTGTAGAATATAAAAATCCATTATATTATCAAATTCTAGTATATTTGAAAATGCTTGAGAAAGATCACGAAAAAAGATTTGGAATTTCTCCTACAACTTATTCCTCCTCAGTTGAAGCTATAGGTGACAGCAAGGAAGTTCTTGACACACCTATATCCCCCGTTCCTCCGCCTCCTCAGGTGCAAGAGCAAGGAAGAACGCATCATCAATATTACATCCGACGTAAAACTGTGAAAGAATGACAGGAGTTACTGTTCCAAAGGAAAGCTAGGAATTAGTTACATTTTCATCTGCAAAGAGCCGCACTGTGATATCTGGATTTCTTCATTTTGATAATTACTTATAAATTGTATATTTTTTAATTTATAAATTGACCTTTCTTCATGAATTATTAAGAAAAGAATATTCATTAGGACATATTCTCTATGGAATATTGTACAAGTGTTTCCTTCACGACTGCTTTCAATTGTAGAAATAATGTATATATTTTCTACTGAGTTATTTGTTTGTTTTAATGTTGTCAATCTTATGTTAATTTTAAGGACACTTCCTCTAAAGCATTACTTTGTCAATTTATATATTTTTCATCTAAACAGTGTTATGTGGCTGAAGATGTTGATAATATACGAAACATGTACCACTTTTGACCATTAAAAATTGCCTTAAGCAATCATTGTATCGACTAGGTGGAAAATAAATAAATAACTTAATTGTGAATCTACGGTTCTGATATCATTCCACGCCATCTCTCCGCTGACAGCTCAGAAGATACCACTTATTACACATGATAAAATCAAATTTTGGGTCCACATCAAAAGTAATATAACACTAGTATGTTTTTACTGTTCACCCACCTGTTCAATACAATACAATCTTAAAAATTAGGACTTTGTCCTTATCAAAATTGTTAACATAAAATTAATACAACGGATGGTACATGTTTCGCCTATCTATAGTAGGCATCATCAGCCGTATTTTTACCTTAGGAATAGATCTATACCTGATTGGAAATGAGTTTAAAATCTAATTATGTATTGTAAAATAGATTAGAGATCGTACTGTTACTTAATAATATTTACGTTAATATTTGAGTCTATGACACAGGTGGTTGCTGTAGTGGTTTAGTCCTTAAGAAATGTTATGTCTTTTGAGATTTTACCAAACTAAGGTTCAAATATAGTAAGCAAACCTTTCCTTGAGCCTTGAGCTTCATAGTGCTGAATGGGAATTAGGGCTCAAGAAAAGGCTCGCGTACTATACTTATTCATTTTAACGTTCGCCTGATTGGATTTGTTATTACACGTGATAAAATCAGTTGTTTAACGATCTCTAATCCATTTTATAAGATGCGGACCGCATCAGGGATTCAGTTAGGTACCTCAGTGCTAGATCAATGTTGCCGCTGTCTATTGTGTTCAGTATTTCTTCCACGTTTATGTTCTGTACTAGAAGATTGGGAACTATTTTTCTTGGCATCCATTGCCGCTCATTTTGTGTGGTTCTCTCCATCGATGTTATCTTAAATTCTGCTCTTACTGGGAGATGTTTCCTAATAGGTGTGCCTGCTTACTCTGTGGTGGTATTTATGGTTTTGAGCTTTAGGTCGTTTCCACGGTAGAATACAAGGTCTATAGTGCTCGAGACGTTGTGGGAGATGTGCTTTGTTGCTGAGGATGCAGCTTTCCTCTTCCACTAGTTCGAATACTGCCTCTGATCTCTTGTTCGGTCTGTCTATTCGGCAGTGTAGATCTCGTGCCAGCAGGTCAGTTTGGTTACAAATCCGCTGAGCACTGGGGTCTTATATAGATTACGGTGTCTCTATGTGATTTGCTTGCCCTAATGCTGGATTGTAGTAGCACAAGTCTCCACCTTATTGTCTTCCTTTTGGCCCGGCTTTGGCCACGGCATGTGCGACGTGGAAACCGTGTATGTTCCAAGGTTCTTGTAAAAGAAAATGTCACTGCTGGATATTATATCATCTGGTAAAATATTTAGAAGAGATTTTAGTTCCATAATGTGATTTTGACATCACTCTTCTTCTTTGATTGTAGTCAATTGCGAAATTGATACGACTGGAAGATTACTACCTCAGGCCATAATTCCTCGCTCTCAACTTCGTGTTTGATGCATTCATCAACTGCAGGTTTGAAGCATTTGTTTCTTCCTCTGGTATTTAATTCCAGACATTCTTTTACTTCCAGGATACCTTTTCATTTTAGGTGTTCCATGATGTCTTTGGGTGTGGTCTTGTCATCCAGGCGACCCAGAAAAAGCCAGTACTGATTCACTGCAGGCTTTGGTCCACTTGTCTTTTCTCCTCTTCCTATTTTACAGAGGGGGGTGGGTGTTCTGTTGGCAACTTGTAAGTTTTTGGGTTGTCGGTCTCTTTGTCTTCTCATATCTTGTCGGTTTTCTGCTTTCGTGTGGTTTCTAGTTATGGGGTTGTTGCCAGTTCTATTTGTCTCCGCGTTTCCTTCTAGAGACTGTCGTTCTCTGCGCCTTCTCCCCTGTTTTATGATAAAGCCCTCGTTGTCCTGGTCTCCACCAATGCTGCTCACTTCGGGTTGCATGGTAACTTCTAACTCTATTGTCGTGGGCCGTTGGAGTGGTTCTGTATCCTGCTGCACTGCATTTTTAATTTCACCTTTGATCAGCTTTCTGATTTTGTTTGAGAGGTTTTTCTATCATAATTTGTAGCTGGTGATTTACTTTTTCCGTGATTTTTTTTTCCAATTTTGTGTTTGGTCTGTCTTAGATATTCAGATGTCATGTGCCTCTAGGCTCTGTCTGTCAATAGGGTCTTTTGACTGTTATGGTTCATCCAGTTGGCCGGCAGATGTCACTGGTCGCTGGTTATTGCCAATATTTACACATATTTCAGGTAGTCGGTCTGTAGGTGTCGTCCTGCTCTGGTTTCTGTCCGCATCTTTGTGTTTTGAATCAACAGACAGCGCTACCAGTCCAATGTGCTGGCCGTCTTCTTGGTATGTATATTCTATTTGTCTTATTCCTGCTGCTTGGACAACAGATGTCAATAATCGCATGTGCTTCAGCTGGTAGATGTCACTAGGCACAGTCTACTGCCCGCCTCCTCATGCATCAGGTGGCGCTAGTGGATGGTTGCTGTCGTCATCTTCATGTGCTTCGACCAGTTGGTCAACAGATGTCACTCTGCGCACGCTGCTTCCCGTCTCATTATCCCTTGTGCCAGCAGATGGCGCCACTTGTACCATGAGGCAGCTGTCTCTTCCTTGGAGCGCATGATCTGTTTTCCTTTCCCTAACCTCATTTTGTGCTCATCACCATTTCTGATCTTATCATGTGAAGACCTTTTCATTTCTTTAAAACAGTTTCTGATACCCTTCTCAGGTAACCTCCTGTTTCTGCCAGTGTTCTTAGAGCACATTCTAACGTGTCCGCCATATTGAGACAACCTGACTTTTAACCGCGTTTATCATCATACCACTGCCTACTGTCCATCTCACACATTATTAGGGTCATTTTGCAGTTGCTCACAATCTTGTAACTTATTTATTACTGTGTAGAGAATAACATCATCTGCAAACAGGCTTATATCTGATTCCACTTCTTTACACATATCACTGATATATATAAAAAAAACATAAAGGTCCAATGATACTGCCTTGAGGAATTCTTCTCTTAATTATTACAGGTTCAGATAAAGCTTCACCTTCTCTAATTCTCTGAGTTCTATTTGCTGAGCCACCCATTCAGTCACTCTTTTCTCTAGAACAGTTGCACTCCCATGATCTACTCTGTCAAATGCCTTAGATAAGTCAATTGCAATGCAGTCCATTTGACCTCCTGAATCCAGGATATCTGCTATATCTTGCTGGAATCCTACAAGTTGGGCTTCAGTGGAATAACCTTCCCTAAACCCAAACTGCCTTCTGTCAAACCAGTTATTAATTTTGCAAACATGTCTAATATAATCAGAAAGAATGCCTTCCCAAAGCTTACATACAATGCTTGTCAAACTTACTGGCCTGTAATTTTCAGCTTTATGCCTATCACCCTTTCCTTTATACACAGGGGCTACTATAGCAACTCTCTAGCTCCTCCGACCAAACAATAATCAAATAAGTACTTCAGATATGGTACTATATCACAACTAAGGGTCATTAACTAAATGTCATTATTATCATAGGTAAATTTTAATACTTCTTTAGTATTAATCACCTCCTCTCTCTGGACATTATCCTTGTAAACTACAATCTTTATATACTGTTCACTTCCCTGAATACTTCTGCCTTTTAAGATCCTTGCATACACACTCTCCTTGTTCATTAATGATTCCTGGAATGTCCTTCTTGGAACCTGTTTCTGCCTTAACATACTGTACCGGGAACACCGCTACGAGAGAAGTTCGAAGTATGTTTGTTGAACTTCGCGCGAGATGGAAGGTAGGCAGCCCGCCGAACGCAGTGACGTACCCAGCGAGTGACGTGGCCGCCGTAAGCCAGCTATCCGCTACCATATATGGTAATGATCCAGCTCGTCCTCAAAAGTACATTTTGAGCTAATTTATCGCTATTTTGACATTGCCAACTTAAAAGCCTTTACAATGGACATCATCTCTTCAGATTTCAAGAAAATCCACCGAGTATTATAGAAGATATAAGGGTAGATAGTACCCGAGTTCTAGACACTTCCATGCGAACGTGTATAAAAGGAGGCCCACCCGACCTACGAAGGCAGTGTCTGTCACTCCGCCGTCTCTGTGACACGGGTGACAAGAGAAGTGTTGTGCGTGTCGAACTTCTAGTCGACAGTCTGCGAAATCCAAGTTCGGTATTTTCTCTAAGTGTTGTATCAAGACTTTGTCACATTCTTGAAGTGCCTGAATGGGACTTTACTTCTGAGAGCATCGTATTGGAACTTTGTCATATTGCCACATTGGGACTTTGTTTTTTTTTCATGTGTCGTGATTAGACTTTGATATTTTCTTAAAGTGCCATATAAGAACTTTGTTTTTTTTCCTGAAGCGTCTCATTGGAACTTAGTTATTTTCGCCAAGTGTCGCGATAAGACTTTATTATTTTCTTAAGGTGACGTACTGGAACATTGTCATCGGAACTTTATTTTCTTCGAGTGTCGTATTGGGACTTTAACATTTCGACACGTTGGAACTTTATTTTCTTCGAGTGTCGTGTTGGGACTTTAACATTTTGGCACATTGGAACTTTGTTATTTCTATACATTGGAACTTTGTTTTTTTTTGAAGTGCCACATAAGGACTTACTTATTCGACGACGATTGAATTTTCACGTGTGTTGTGTATCGCATTGAACTTACGTTTCAAACTTATTCGAACTTATATTTTTGAATCAATTTCTGGAACATTGAACTTGGGGGACATTCAACATTACGTTTAATTGCGAAATATGCAATGCTTTCCAAGTGCTGCACAGGGACTTATGTTTTGATTCTTAAAGACTGTGACAATTCGGAATACGCATATCGCATTTCCCGAAAGCCTAGAACTTTCCAGTATTTTGAGTGATCCATAATTTATGAAGTCAGACTTTTTCTTTCGAATATCATTTTCTTTAATGGCTATTCACTTCGCTTATTAATGCGACAGGACAGTTTCTGAGTGCTACTTATTCAGTTCGTTGCCAACATGTTTTAATCTTCAGAACTATGCATTTAGGACTGCAGTGACAGTAATCCTCTAGAACATTCTGACTTACAGTGGGCTTGCATTATAAACTTGCATTTCTACCAGTACTTGTTCTCCGAGTGATTATTCCAGAACGTTTTGATTTAATATCTAGAGTGCAGTAACCATAATTAAAGGGTCATATCTGTTCAGACAGTGCCCTGAATGTGTGGAGTGCCGTGCAGGAAATTCAGGTGTGAATTACGTCTCGAATCGAACCCAGGAACGTGTGCCAATCTTCGAGACATTCCAGAACGTCGAAACTTCCAGAACGTCGAGACATTTCCAGAACCTCCAGACATTCCAGAACTCCTCATCCGAGCAGGTGTGGTCCCTGCCCAGTCGATGTCCAGCACCATCCCAGGACTTGGAGGTACCAACCAGCCACGACACTTCCACGCTGCTGTACGAAGGTGATATGAACTTGCTTTTGATGATCAATAAACTCAATTTATCAAAATAATCTCTCAAATTGATAACTATACCTCTCTCTGTACCAGCTCCAATGATAAAGCCACTCCCTTGATTAAGAATCATGCTCGTTCATTTAATATCAAGCGCCTTAAAGATATGAACACATTTTTACGGGTACAATACCTATACATACCCTTCCATTTTTCACTAAAATTTGTATGACCACCAATTATGCTTGCCTTCATGTTATCGTTAGCTGACCTCTTTGCTAGATTCAATTTCCTAGTAAATTCCTTCAATTTCTCCTTATTTCCAGAGCCCTTTCCAACTCTATTTCTACATTTCCATTACTTCAGTGTATTACCACTTTCAATCGCAGTTACAGCTGTGATTCGATGAAGCATGCTTAGGATCCAGTCTCGAATGTTCTCTTGTGGTATGAGCTCCCATTCTGCCTGGAGCGCAGACCAAACCTGAGGCAGTATGTCAGGCAAGCAACTCCTAGCATGTCTCCTAGGGTTTAGGTCGGGACTACGACTTCATGCAGGCACTCACATACACAAACGGCAATGTGTGGGCGAGCATTCTCGTGCAGCAGGAAAAAGTTCTCGCCGGTGACAGGTGTAAAGGTCATCCTCGATGTTTTCGTGGACTGTCAGACTTCCATTCTCTACAAACACACGCTCGATGCACGTAATGTCAGCCAAGACCATCACAGATCCTCCATACTCTCTCCCTGACCTCCTCTGCTCCACTGTCAATGGGGAAACCGGGAGGCGCAGTTCTGTGGCGGGTCACTTGCGCTTTAAATCCTCTTCACACAACATCCTTTAGCTGACGTTCGTGCCCCGCACTTCCTGCAAACTATTTTGTCCTCCACAGCTGTCGTGTGTCAATTGCGAAGAATTTGCATTGCGAGAAGAGGATCACAGCACTCAGCAGTGTTTTTCCTACGACCAGAATCAGGCCTCCTGGTGTAGATATTGTCATCTCTGTACCCTTTGACAGTGTGTACACGTAAGAACAAGATGTGCCTACACCATCTGTTGTACAACATATATTATGCCCACCCTTCACTAACGCTGCATTATCAGGTGAAAGAGCCATTATGACCTGACTTAGAAGCAAGACTAATGCCCGGATCCACCAACCTTCGTCAAGTGAGATGACGATCGTCAAATATTTTATGATCCATCAAATCCACTTTTTACGTTTCTTCAACATCCATTTTCACTGATAATCATCAAATCATTCCTCAACTTTGAAGATTGGTTTTTCATTTGTCAACTCCCTTGATGATCCTCATGGCTACCATGCTGAAAAACATACTGCTTTCCCACTCTTAAGGGAAAATATAGTGGAGATCAGTTAACGCTTGTAGTACAAAACAGGAGACAATTGGACCTGAACAAGTAATTATGGAATGAACTGACCATTTCCACACGATGGATGATTCAAAATTGATTATGAGGTACAGACTTCCTAAACAAGGAAGAAAAGTGACACCAAAATTGCAGAAATTAATAAAACAAAAGGCTGAAAAGACTGGAAAAGGTCGCCCTTTGAAGCCAGCTATAAAACTTTTTCAGACCTTCGCAAACAGTTTCTAAAACGGGATTACCTGGACTACAAGTGATTCTCGTCTCTGATAAACAGCAGGAAAAATACAAAGCATGTGCCAGACACAGTGACTTGGGGTGATAATTTAGCCAGTGGTAGTAATAGACCGGAAAATTTCAACGATTACTTTGCGTCTAATTTTGTTGCACCTGTTCAGTTCCCAGATTTTCCGTCTATTGATTCTGTTCCTTCTCATAGTCTCTGTAATCTTTCCACCTCTGAGTCAGAAGTCTATTCTTTACTTTCCTCCCTGCCAGAAAATAAACCTACTCGTCCCGAAGGTCTCAGTCCTGTCTTTCTTAAGAATACTGCTACGAATCTTGTCCATCCTATTGCTGTTATATTAAACCGTTGCTTCTTAGCCGGCTACATTCCTCATGATTGAACAATTGTTAACATCACTTTGTTTTTAAAAGTGACAAGAGGTCTGATCTCAGAAATTATCACCTGATTTCTATATTACCAACCCTATCTTCTTTCTTTCACCTTTCCTTATATATCTCCCAGCAGCATGGCTTTCTTCCTGGTAGCTTCTTTCTCCCTAACAAATCTGGCTGTTCTTCTCCATCGTGTAACATCTGCTCTTAATGCCGGTCCTCAGCTGGACGTGTGCTTCATTGATATCGTAAACCACGCACTTCTTTCCTATAAACTCTCAGAATGTTTTAATGTCCATGGTCACTTCCTAACTCTCCTGTAGAGCATCCTCAAAACCAGAACTCAGTATGTGGTTCTTGATGGGTTCAGTTCGACTCTTGTTAACGTACATTCTGCATCCCACAGGGCAGTGTACTAGGTCCCCTTCTCTTTGTCCTATTTATTGAGGATCTCATTTATACCATATCCTCCGTTTCTTGTGAAATTCGATTTGCAGATGACTGTAAAATATTCAAATTGATTCATTATCAGACGTAAACTCCTTCCAGAGCGGGCTTAACTCTCTCTCTCTCTGAACGGTGCTCCACATGGCATCTTAAGCCTAATCCTACCAAGTGTTCCTCTATTTCGATCACACTTCATAAATCCCCTATTCTCAGTAAATACTCCCTCCTCGGTAACCCATTCCCAACTCTAACAGAACAAAATGACTTAGGAGTGTTTGTTTGACAGTAAATTGTTATTTGTCCCCCATGTACAAAAGATAACCTCATGAGCAATGTCACTTCTTGGTTTGTTGTATAGTTTTCCTGATATCGCCGACATCCACGCCCTCGGAGCGTACTATGTATCTCGCATCCTACAGATTATTGAATTCGCGTCTCCTATTTGGTTTACCTTTTCACCGACTAATCTGAATCAATCAATCAACCAATCAGTACTGATCAGCATTTAGAGCAGTCACCCAGGTGGCAGATTCCGTGTTTGTTGTTTTCCTAGCCTTTTCCTAAATGACTTCAAAGAAATTGGAAATTTATTGAACATCTCCCTTGGCAAGTTATTCCAATCCCTAACTCCCCTTCCTATAAACAAATATTTGCCCCAATATGTCCTCTTGAATTGCAACTTTATCTTCATATTGAGATCTTTCCTACTTTTAAAGAAACCACTCAAACTTATTCGTCTACTGATGTCCTCCCATCCCTGACATACCACTTAGTCGAGCAGCTCATCTCCTTTCTCCCAAGTCTTCTCAGCCCAAACTTTGCAACATTTTTGTAACGCTACTCTTTGTCAGAAATCGCCCAGAACAAATCGAGTAGCTTTTCTTTGGATTTTTTTTTACTCCCTGAATCAAGTATTCCTGGTAAGGGTCCCATACACTGGAACCATACTCTAGTTGGGGTCTCACCAGACAAATATGCTCTCTCCTTTACATCCTTACTACAACCTAGTTAGTGGGACGTAAAGCAAATAACATTATTATTATTATTATCATTATTATTATTATTATTATTATTATTATTATTATTAACTTACTACAACCCCTAAATACCCCCATAACCATGTGCAGAGATCTGTACCCTTTATTTACAATCAAATTTATGTGATTACCCCAATGAAGATCTTCCCTGATATTAATACCTAGATACTTACAATGATCTCCAAACGGGACTTTCACCTCATCAACGCAGTAATTATAACTGAGAGGACTTTTCCTATTTGTGAAACTCACAACCTGACTTTCATCACTGTTTATCATCATACCATTGCCCACCGTCCATCTCACAACACTGTTGAGGTCACCCTGCAGCCGCTCACAATCTTGTAACTTATTCATTACTCTGTAAAGAATAACATCATCCGCAAAAAGCCTTATCTCTGATTCCACTTCTTTACACATAACATAAAGGTCCGTTAATACTGCCTTGAGGAATTCTCCTCTTAATTATTACAGGGTCAGATAAAGCTTCACCTACTCTAATTCTCTGAGTTCTATTTTCTAGAAACAGAGCCACCCATTCAGTCACTCTTTTTTTCTAGTCTAATAGCACTCGTTTTTGCCAGTAGTCTCCCATGATCCACCCTATCAAATGCCTTAGACAGGTCAATCACGATACAGTTCAATTGTTCTCCTGAATCCAGGATATCTGCTATATCTTGCTGGAATCCTACAAGTTGAGCTTCTGTGGAATAACCTATCCTAAACACAAACTGCCTTCTATCAGACCAGTTATTCATTTTGCAAACATGTCTAATATAACCAGAAAGAATGCTTTCCCAAAGCTTACATACAATGCATGTCTAACTGACTGGCCTGTAATTTTCAGCTTTATGTCTATCACCCTTTCCTTTATACACAGGGGCTACTATAGTAACTCTCCATTCATTTGGTAAAGTTCCTTCATGTAAACTATAATCAAATAAGTACTTCTGAAGTACTAAAGTTTGTAAGACCACCAATTATGGTTGCCATCATGTAACCCTTAGCTGACTTCTTTGCTAGATTCAATTTCCTTTTAAGTTCCTTCAATTTCTCCTTACTTCCACAGCCATTTCTAACTCTATTTTTTTTTGCAACCTGCACCTTCTCCTTAGTCTCTTTACTTCTCTGTTGTAACTTAAGACATCACTATGTTTGTTTTCCTAGCAGAGATCAAGCACCAGCTGTTACCCACGGCTTTGCTCGCATGGATTTCCTAATTTGATAAAAATTACTTGTTCCTCGGTTCTGCACTCAGACATTATCTGTAAATCCATAAAGTATAAAACCTCACCAGAAAATTTAATTTCATTTACCCCAGAACCTCTTTGTAAAGCACGTTTTTTGGGGCTAAGATAACCAGGATACTGGCAACACGGAACATGGAACTCTATGTGTGAGAAACAGTCCTCTTTCATGTCAAAGGAGATTTTCACGTCTGTAACATGTTACGTTTATGAGATGTACTGTAGATATACTCATTATAAAACCTGCCCCACTCCTTGGCTGAGTGGTCAGCGATGAGGTTTTCGGTTCACAGGGTTCCAACTTTGAATACGGGCTAGGTCGAGCTTTTTAATCTTCTGGCTCAGGGACAGGTTGTTTGTGTTTATCCCAACATTCTCCTCCTCATATTCACTCAACACACCACACTACCAACCACAACAGGAACACGCAATTGTAATTACATTCCTACACATATGGTTGCCATCAGCAAGGGCATCCAGCCGTAAAACAGGATCAAATCCACATGTGCGACACAGTTCATACCCGCAACCCCACAGGTGTGGGTAAAGCGGTAGAAGATTCTCATTTTAAAAATTCATCTGCTTTTTTCTTTTTTTTATCCCCTTAAGTGGATTTTCGAAAAAAAGTGTGTTCATTTTTAAAGGAGATTCCAAGTACCAGTTATAACGTCTGTATCTGAGATATGGATATCCTCATATAAATAATTCAACTCCTTCCTCACATCTCCCCCCCCCCCCCCACCAACCAAAGTCAATTTTCTGAAAAACGAACATTTGTATTCTTATTTTTAAAGGGGATTCCAAATAGCAGCTTTCATGTCTGTAACATGTAAGGTTTGTGTGATATATTGTAGATAATTTCGCTGCTGTAGAATCCTGGAGCTGACGTTGCCATGGTTACGGCAGTTCATTACTGTATCCGATTCTTAGAGCAGGGGTGGTGTGGTGCCATTATCTCCATAATGGTTGGTTTTAGGGCCTTAAAACACGGTTTTCAGGGCCATAGCGCTTACCGAGTTTTGTTCTTTGTGTCAAGGGGATTAAATTGAGCTTTGTCTCATTTTTATACGACAAATTCATGCGCCCCCCCCACCTCAAATTGTTTTGAAAATAAAATACAACCCATGTTACTCACTGTCAATGTAGCTTTCTATAGGTGAAGTAATTTTTAAAATCGGTTCAGTAGTTTTTCAGTCTAATCGTTACAAACAAATATACAAATATTTCATCTTTATAATATATATTTTACAGGTTGTCCAACTGTAGCAATACAGACTCCTGGTGTTTCCATTAATGTTCAGATGCGAGTCAAATGTAGTAGCATGATAGCTTCATCTTTGATAGGTCAGAAATCAGAATGATGTTTGAAACAGGGCACTTATTGGGTAATAATGGTTACCAACTGTTGAGAAAGTTGCCATAACGGAAGCAGTCGAAAATACGAAATTTGTGGTGTATAGGAGGATCATTTTGCAGTGTAATAGTTTTATGAGGCTCTACATGCAGATTTTCTGCTCCAATGAGCGAATATATGTGAAGCCTGAATCATGTATTATTTCATTTCACTTACAGCTGATTTGATCTGCTGTCAATGGTGGCGGACTCCATATCAGCCGTTTACCTGGGCTTTGATCATCATCATCTTCATTCCAAGTACTGGGCCATGTGTCCCCTTACAGTCTTGCATTTTTCTTTTTGCAAGACTTGAAAGCAATCAAATGTCCTTACGACGGATTGCTAGCCTGAAGGAGGTAAGACCATTGGTTGGGCTGCCACCTCTCAGCTAATGGGCTAGCTGAAATGACAGCATTTCCTCCGTAATTGATGTAACGGTTATACTGCCGTGACTTAATCGACAGAGTCTCGTCTATGGGAACAGATTTGTTCGTCCCAGTAAGGTGAGGTTGGCATTTGGACAGGAGAGGTTATGCCATCATCATCATCATCATCATCATCATCATCAACATCATCGTCACCAACCTTCCAAGTAATGGGCCATGTGGCCCATTACAGTCTTGCATTTTAATTCCATCGCTTCATTGGACGTCCTCTTGGTTGATAACGTAGGATCTCCTTTGATAGTCTTCCACATTCCATCCTTAGAACGTGACGTTTGCAGTTTTCTTGGTAGTCATAGATGTAATTGATTACTGGTTTTACATTCAGTCCCTTAACCCGCGAGTGGTCGCTAGCCGAAATGTAACGTGAGTGGTCGCGCGAAATATGACTTAATTCACAATTTTGTGGGGCGTAAGGCTGAAATTTACAACTGAAATGAAACGCAAGTTCTACCTTATATATTTTAGATAAACATGAAATGATTAGCTGTGTGTGTGAGAGAGAGAGGGCATATGGCTTTTAGCACCGGGAGTGTTCGAGGACAAGTTTGACATGCCAGATACAGATCTTTTGATTTGAAGCCCGTAGGTGACCTGTGTGTCACGGTGAGGATGAAATGATGATGAAGACGACACATACACCCAGCCTCCGTGTCAGCGAAATTAACCAATTAAGGTTAAAATTCCCGACCCCACCGGGAATCTAATCCGGGACTTCTGTGACCAAAGTCCAGTACGCTAACCATTTAGCCATGGAGCCGGACATGATTAACAGTTTATTAAAGACACAAATTACTACTTAAAATAACATATGCAATGTACATCAAAATAACTTCCGTCCTGAAGATGTAAAATATAAAATCTCACACGTCCATTATATCTCGTAACATTTACGTACAAAGCAAGGTTTCTGAACACAATAACATTTTCAGAAACAAGAAGTGCTCATAATTAACGCGTACAACAGGAGTAAGTTTCCCGCTCCACTTCAACATAACACCAACGTCATTGGTCGCGCGATGAGAGAAACTCTCACGCAGCGCGCACGGACACACAGGAACCTTTGTTCTGACTAGGGGAGGGGGTGCTTACCCTTAAAATTTGAATCGCTCTACTCACAAAAGTTATAAACTCAGCTAGACGAGGGAACAGCCACCTCCCTTTCATCACTGTGAAGTAATATCACAATAAAAAATAATGTGAGAGAAAATCTCATATAGCGACCACTCGCGGGTTAAGCACATCTTCACTTCTTGTATAGCCTGCTGTTCTGTGCATGACCATAAATTATTCTAATTCCTATTCACATAAATAAATATTAGCGATGACTTGTCCTCCCCAATTCCAAATTTAACTTCACATTATGATCCTTCCTACTTTTGAAAACTGCATTCAAGCTTATTTGTCTACCATCGTTCCATGTCACTCTACAATGACAGCTCAGAAATTATGAAGTCACTGGTAAAACGCAAGAAATTGCATGACCTTAAGCTTGAGCTTTGACGTGCTATTACGATAGCATCTTCCTGAGACAGGAAAATATATTTCAGGAAAACTATGGTACTATCCAACTTCAAGACGCTGATGAAAGTTCTCCTGTACTGGGACAGGTCCTCCGAACTTTATCTTGACAGTGCGACAATCTTGAAGGTGCATGCATGCAAACCAAGAATAAATCTGCATGCAGTAATAAAAACCATACGTGCACTTAATAAACTTAAGGACAAGAGTCAAGAAGTGATCGCATGAAGAGGGAAGGTGAAGCAGGCAAGCAAGCTTGTCATTTGTTGGTATTGTGATCACAGAACACGATGGCAAATACTTCTGAACACACAAGCTCTGATCTGCATTCTGCTCGTTGCAGCCATGCTGTTGAGATGGCATTATTAACCATTTATAGAAGTCCTAGAATCTATAATGAATATTGATTCTAATAGGGATGGTTATAGCCGTACTGACAAAGATAAATTATTGGAAAAAGCTTTTTCGATGCCGTGGCAGGAGTTAACTCATAAAACTAATATTGATGACATGGTCACCTCTTTCAATAACATGATACTACATATTTTGACAAACATGCACGTGTCTGTAAAAGACTCTCCCCATGGCTAAATGATGATATTAGAGCAATGATGGCTAAACGGGATGCAGCTCATAGGAAACATGACTATGTAATAAAACGACTCAAACAATAAGAAATGCTCGACTACTGTACGCCCATGACCTTATAAAACCTAACCTAAGATCTGCTACTTTATGGAAGTCGATCCGCCAATTTGGACTAAATAAACCGGACAAGGTAGACAATTTGGAGATTTCTCTTGATGAATTGAATGATCACTTTAGATCCCCCCATGTACAGTTAAACAAAGAAGCAAAAGAAAAGCAAAAGCAAATCTTTTGAGTGCAAATTACAACACAACACCCGTAGGCAGAGACAGATCCACAGGGGTATTATAATGCTAAAGTACTGACATTCATATACAACTTCTCCCTTCAATACAGTGTATTTCCAACTGTATGGAAAATGGCCCTGGTACATTCCTTAGCAAAGACTAAATCTCCTGGACTATACAGTGACTAGCAATAGTAGCCAACGGACTCGAACACATTCACTTACTTCTGTTTCAACTAAATTGATCCACTAATCAAAATGACTTAACACTGGTCCTCGCTTGCTGTCAGTGACGTTACGGGGCGAGCTGCGGGTTATGTAATGACCTCGTATATGGACAAGAAAGAAATTTCACCTATCAATACTATTTATTGTAAAGTAGACTTACATCAGTACTGGTTTCGACTGTATACAGTCATCATCAGCTGACAGATCACAATATTACATCCATTAGGCATTGGTACATGTTACAAAGATATCGTCATCCATTAGCGCATCCAGATGTCTAATGGGGTTGTGAGTTAGATGTTATGGTCATTTCATTTGTGATTACGTCACGTTAAAATTGTTTCCGAGATTAAAATATGGTAGTAAAAAACTTAACTAAACTTAAATTGTACGTGCACATTAAACACATTAAGAGCACAGAAAACATGTATATAAAAAACACTTGGTGGATTTAAAAGTTCATGTCTTCCATGCTCTTTCATCAGGCTTCCTCAATGGGGCCTTGTTGTGTCGATTGATTTTGAGCTCGTAAACAGTTCCTGAAGATGTTCTATTTGACTAAGAAATGTATTCAAATATGCTTGTAACAAAAACACAAGTCACTGAGTGGTCAAATATTGTGGGTAGAGATTATATGTAGCTCAGCTGTGATCGTGTTTTAAAAAATTTGAAGCGGATGATAAAGTCTTGATTTGTAGATTTGGTTGAATATAGGTTTTTGGTGGTGACCTCTTCCTTGTCTATACCTGTTTACCAGAGCTATAGTTATCTGTGAAAGATAAACTGGTATGAGTAAAGTGTAAGTTTGAAGGAATGCCTGAAGTTGTGTGCGAAAGTAAATTGGTACTTACTGCTATTGTTGTTGTGGTTGTGTGACGTTCTGTTTGGGAGCTCGTTGCGCACTGCTGTGTGTACGCCTAGGACTTATGTTCACTGTAGTGCGGGTTATAGATGGAGGGGTAGGGGTGGAGGCGGGCTTGTAATTCGTCGGTCTTCTGGGGCGTGCTCTATTCTGTTTATTTACTATTTTGAGGTAATCAATTCTTAGGGCGGGAATAGCTTTACTGAAGATGATATTGGTTTTCCCCTTGATGTCATTAATATTGTAATTAGGATTAGCGTATTGGTCTAGGGAAATGTAGAAATCTTCAGTTATGGGTTTTTAATGTGTTTAATGTGCATGTACAATTTATTTTAAGTTTAGTTAAATT
Source organism: Anabrus simplex (assembly GCF_040414725.1). NCBI lineage: Eukaryota > Metazoa > Arthropoda > Insecta > Orthoptera > Tettigoniidae > Anabrus > Anabrus simplex. The sequence goes on from NC_090270.1 coordinate 349,672,397, forward strand.
TTTTACTACTGTATTTTAAACTCAGAAACAATTTTAATATGACATAATCACAAATGAAATGACGATAACATCTAACTCACAACCCCATTAGATACCTGGCTGCGCTAATGGATGACGACATCTTTGTAACATGTACCAGTGCCTAATGGATGTAATATTGTGATCTGTCAGCTGATGATGACTGTATACAGTCGAAACCAGTACTGATGTAGGTCTAGTTTACAATAAATAGTATTGATAGGTGGAATTTCTTTCCTGTGCATAAACGCATAATGAATCAATATGGAAATAAAACATATAAATAACGATATGTAATAACCTTGGAAGCCATTTTAACTAAGTAAAATAAAATTCTTCAGTCATCTGAGTTGTCATCTTTTTTGTAAAATTGTCTCTAAAGTTGGTTCCTTGGTTGTTTATTTTAAAGGAATTGGACAGTTAAAATGGCTAGCATTGTGACGGGATTAAGAGGAGGAAATTCCGATTTATGTGAGAGGTCTCAGAAATACAGCAGACTTAAGGAAAGGAGATATTTTCAATAAGAGTGCAGAAAATATTTCAAGTTTAACATAGTGACTAACTTAATAAGAGTTATTTATTTATTTTACAAATTGAAAATTATTCTATCTTAAGTGTTTTACTAAATAACAAAGAAAAGGTAAATTTAGACACAAAGAAACATTTTATTTCTTTTTTAGACATCCTGCAAGTTCCATGAGCAGAGCAGATTGAAAATTTTAGCATATAGTGACTAATTTAATAGATTTTATTCTTTTATGATTTTAAAATTTCTATTTTAAAGTCTGTAATAAATGACATACTAAGTAAGTAAAGTTGAAACACAAAGAAATATTTTAACAATTTCAAGATTTATATATATTTGTTGTGTTGATATTTGTACCAAGTCTAAAGATGTTTTCTCACCGCTGAAGAAGACAGCTCTTGAAACAGGAACAGTAAAGTATTGACAAGGTGGGATAAGTCAATATGCACCAGATTAACCAACATGGTGAAAATAATCAATCCATCAACAATGTGCCATCAAACAAGGTACATTTCCTTCGTGGCAATATGTGAAAACATGTGTGCCACAAGGATCACCCCAACCTCCCTTGCTATTTTCTGTCTATATCAATGACCTAGTTAAACAGCAGACACACTGTAAACGTCACATTTATGCTGATGACATACAACTGTACGTTCAAGCAAAACCAATAGACGTTTCGACAGCAATCGAGCAAATTAACATGGATCTATTTTTTTTTTTTTTTTTTTTTTGTTAGTTGCTTTACGTCGCGCCGACACAGATAGGTCTTATGGCGACGATGGGACAGGGAAGGGCTATGAGTGGGAAGGAAGCGGCCGTGGCCTTAATTAAGGTACAGCCCCAGCATTTGCCTGGTGTGAAAATGGGAAACCACGGAAAACCATTTTCAGGGCTGCCGACAGTGGGATTCGAACCTACTATCTCCCGAATACTGGATACTGGCCGCACTTAAGCGACTGCAGCTATCGAGCTCGGTAAACATGGATCTAGAGGCCATAAGCAAATAAATGATCTTCCCAGCATGAACTTATTTTGAACCCTAAAAAATCCCAAACCATAACAATTTTCAAATAATATTAGGGTCGTGATCATGAAGAATACATGGTTGATTTGTGAAGGTTAATATAAATCTTAATGAGCATTTAAACTGTGATATTTTTTCAACATTACTTAATTTTATTTCTGCTAATGTGTTCTTATTTATCTCACATGTGGGTCATCTTATTATGTGTTTTGTTAACCTGTTATGGTCGATTCATATTTCATTTCTGCATTGTCTTTTATTTTATTCCTGGGCTTGTTTCTTCATTAGTACTCTCATACCCTATTTTCTCTTTTCTCTGGATTGGTCTACCATTATTATATGTATATTTCTGGACATCCTTTTGGTTCACTGCTGTATAACCTTCCATATCACAAATCTTCTAGGACATGACTCAGACATTTCAAGTGTCAAAAATAGGCATTACCTTGAAAATTGAAATCTATAAATTAATTTCTTTGGTTTGTCTTTGACTTTTCTTATATTTAGTTAATTGTTTGCTTAATTTTTGTTTTTTCTTCTGCCCTGAATTTGAGAGTGGCTTGTTTTTAGAGTGCCTTGCTATTTGACTGATTGCTGCTCTGCAATTAATTATATTTTCCTGACTGAAAGAGGTGTTAATGTGGAATTATTCGTGAGTTAAGTTCATATTAATGATGAATGTGTTAAGGATTGGTTTTTAATCTGATAATTATTTTATCATGATACTTTACGTGAAAGTTATGTTTCAACTTAGTCATTCAATGTCACATTGTAAAAGTATTTCATCTTATTCAATTTAACTGTTTATCACTTATTTGGGTCACCTAGTAATTTAATAATTTCAGTAATTAATAATTTAAATTTTGTCACTGTAAGACCTATCTGTGTCAGTGCAACGTAAAGCAATGTAAAAAACAAAAATATATATTTCTCCATCATTAAATTGACATTTTGAATGTTAATAAGTCCATTTCTATTTCATGAATGGTTTTATTTATTTGATAGTGTGTTTCAACTTTCAGTAACGTGACTATAGTATACCCACCCCTCTTCGTTTATTTACTAATGAGCACTAGCACTTCCATATTTGTTTCTTGTGGATTGCTCATCAAAGTAAGTTTCTTCCCTTTAAGTGGCATTAATTAAATTCTGAGGAGTACTTTCTTCCTGTTTTCTTTTTAACTGTTATTGTACTGGTTACCCCTTTTAATTTTGAGTACTCTTAACTTTACTGATCCAATGAGACAGCCAAGGACCCACCTGCCATCCCCCAGAACTATTTTCTTCTATAATCTAATTTAATTTGGCACATACCTGCCAAATCCACACCGATGGTTTTGTCAGTAGCCAGACCTAAGCAATTGACACCAAAGGTTTTGTGATTAACCAGACCTAACCAATCGAGTCTAATGGTTTTTTCATTAGCCAGACATAACCAATCCAGACCAATGGTTTTGTCACTAGCCAGACCTAAACAAAGCGAAGTAGGCGAAGCTTTATCAGAACCTGTAGTAATTCAGATGGAAATTCCTCAAGGCAGTATTATTGGGCCTTAAATAATATGAGTAAAGAACTGAAATCAGAGATAAGGCTCTTTGCGGATGATGTTATTCTGTACAGAGTAACAAATAAGTTACAAGATTGTGAGTAACTGCAAAATGACTTCGATAATGTTATGAGATGGACAGTACACAACAGTATCATGACAAACTGGGTTAAAAGTTAGGTTTTGAGTTTCACAAACAGGAAAAGTCTTCACAGTTTTTATTACTGAATTGATGGAGTGAAAGTTCCTTATGGGAATCATTGTAAGTACCTAGGGGTTAACATAAGGAAAGGTCTTCATTGGGGTAACCACATAAATGGGATTGTAAAAAAGCGTACAGATCTCTGACTATGAAGGTGATTAGGGGTTGTAGTAAGGATGTAAAGGAGAGGGCATATAAGTCTCTGGTAAGACCCCAACTAGAGTGTGATTCCAGTGTTTGGGACCCTCACCATGATTACTTGTTTCAAGAACTGGAACAAAATCCAATGTAGAGCAGCTCAACTTGTTCGGAGTAATTTCCAACAAGAGTAGCATTACAAAAATGTTACAAAGTTTGGCCTAAGAAGACTTGGGAGAAAGGAGACGAGCTACTCGACTAAATCTATTACAGAACTATTTAAAATAATTTTACCTGAGTCTGCCTTGTCAATACACCTTGTAATGAAAGAAAACTATTTATTTTACCATACACGTTTCGGGAAGTCATGCATTCTCTTCATCAGTGACATCAGTTCAAAGAATAAAATATTATAATATTTGTTTTGTTTTTACAATTTAAAGAAGACTTGTGTCCTAATTCACCGTATCAGTGAATAAAGAAAACGAATGAAATGTTATGAAAATGATCAATACATAAAATTTTGTTGAAGTGAGTGAGAATACTTATAAAAATTTAAGATCTTCAAGTTTTTCTTCTTTCTGTTCCTTAAATGATCATACGCTAGTCTATACAGTGGGTTATCTTCTGTAATTCTCTCATTTAAACTTGATTCAAAATTATTCTTTTGTGCAAGATAAATTTCTAAACTTTCCAAAACAGTTATTAATTTTCCCTTTTTGACCGAATGTATTAATTCCTTGTCATTAGAAATGTCTAAATTTATGATTCATTACAACCATAATATGTTCTCCCATTGCCAAATATCTTTTATGTTTGACTGCATTAACAAGTTCTTCGTTCCATGTAGCCCAACTTCTTCCAGACTGTCCACATGTCTGGCATGTCAATTTGTAAATTCCTGATTTATTACATATATATTTATTCTTTATCTTATCTGAATTGAAAATTATCTTATTAGTAATATTATCCGTTTTGTATGCGACATTGATGTCCTTTTAGCCAGTTGATAAGAGTGCATATTTCAAAACGTTAAAACTGCAGATTCCTCTCGCTCTTTAATTAAAGTTGCTTTTGGTTCATTTTTCATTTTATTTATCAATTTTCTGGAATATCCACTGCTACGAGAAATTTGGCGAATTATATTCATCTCTCTATTATAATTCTTCTTAGACATAGGCATTTTCAGAGCTCTATTAATTAAACTGTAAAATGTTGGCTTTTTATGTAGACTTGGATGATTGGAGTGGTTTCTGATAACAGTATCTGTTCGAGTAGCCATTCTGAAAATTGTAATATCCGAATTCTTTGCAATTATTTAAGAAAAGTCTAGGTAAGCAACATCTGCGACTGCCCTAAATGTGGAATGATTGATTGGCCATCATTTTAATGGATTTAAATCATTATTATGATTTTTCTTATTTTCAATGAGCTTCTATTATTTGATTAGCTTATGACGTTTACAGCAGAATCAGCCAACCTTCGACAAAATACAGTGAGAGGTGTGTGTCAACAGAAACACATTACAATGTGTTCAATATTACCTAAGTTCTGCAGCTCTTATAGTGGTGTGTGGCAACTGAAGCGCGTTACACTGTGTTCAATATTACCTAAGTTCTGCATCTCTTATAGCGGTGTGTGGCAACTGAAGCACGTTACACTGTGTTCAATATTACCTAAGTTCTGCAGCTCTTATAGTGGTGTGTGGCAACTGAAGCACGTTACACTGTATTCAATATTACCTATGTTCTGCAGCTCTTATAGTGGTGTGTGGCAACTTCGGCATGTCATACTGTGTTCATTATTACCTAAGTTCTGCAGCTCTCATAGCGATGTGTGGCAAATGAAGCACGTTACACTGTGTTCAATATTACCTAAGTTCTGCAGCTCTTATAGTGGTGTGTGGCAACTTAGGCATGTTATACTGTGTTCAATATTACCTAAGTTCGGCAGCTCTTATAGTGGTGTGTGGCAACTGAAGCACGCTACACTGTGTTTAATAGTAGCTAAGTTCTGCAGCTCTTATAGTGGTGTGTGGCAACTTAGGCACGTTATACTGTGTTCAATATTAGCAAAGCTCTGCAGCTCTTAAAGTGGTGTGTGGCAACTGAAGCACGTTACACTGTGTTCAATATTACCTAAGTTCTGCAGCTCTTATAGTGGTGTGTGGCAACTGAAGCATGTTACACTGTGTTCAATATTAGCAAAGCTCTGCAGCTCTTAAAGTGGTGTGTGGCAACTTACGCACGTTACACTGCGTTCAATATTCCCTATGTTCTGCAGCTCTTATAGTGATGTGTGGCAACTGAAGCACGTTACACTGTGTTGAATATTACCTAAGTTCTGCAGCTCTTATAGTGGTGTGTGGCAACTGAAGCATGTTACACTGTGTTCAATATTACCTAAGTTCAGCAGCTCTTATAGTGGTGTGTGGCAACTTAGGCATGTTACACTGTGTTCAATATTACCTAAGTTCTGCAGCTCTTATAGTGGTGTGTGGCAACTGAAGCACGTTACACTGTGTTCAATAGTAGCTAAGTTCTGCATCTCTTATAGTGGTGTGTGGCAACTCAGGCATGTTACATTGTGTTCATTATTACCTAAGTTCTGCAGCTCTTAAAGTGGTGTGTGGCAACTGAAGCACGTTACACGTGTTCAATATTACCTAAGTTCTGCAGCTCATATAGTGGTGTGTGGCAACTGAAGCACGCTACACTGTGTTTAATAGTAGCTAAGTTCTGCAGCTCTTATAGTGGTGTGTGGCAACTGAAGCACATTACACTGTATTCAATATTACCTAAGTTCTGCAGCTCTTATAGTGGTGTGTGGCAACTGAAGCATGTTACACTGTGTTCAATATTACCTAAGTTCTGCAGCTCTTATAGTGGTGTGTGGCAACTTAGGCATGTTACACTGTGTTCAATATTACCTATGTTCTGCAGCTCTTATAGTGGTGTGTGGCAACTGAAGCACGTTACACTGTGTTCAATATTACCTATGTTCTGCAGCTCTTAAAGTGGTGTGTGGCAACTGAAGCACGTTACACGTGTTCAATATTACCTAAGTTCTGCAGCTCTTATAGTGGTGTGTGGCAACTGAAGCACGTTACACTGTATTCAATATTACCTAAGTTCAGCAGCTCTTATAGTGGTGTGTGGCTACTGAAGCACGTTACACTGTGTTCAATATTAGCTAAGTTCTGCAGCTCTTAAAGTGGTGTGTGGCAACTTAGGCATGTTACACTGTGTTCAATAGTAGCTAAGTTCTGCAACTCTTATAGTGGTGTGTGGCAACTCAGGCATGTTATACTGTGTTCAATATTAGCTAAGCTCTGCAGCTCTTATAGTGGTGTGTGGCAACTTAGGCATGTTATACTGTGTTCAATATTAGCTAAGAACTGCAGCTCTTATAGTGGTGTGTGGCAACTCAGGCATGTTACACTGTGTTCAATATTACCTAAGTTCGGCAGCTCTTATAGTGGTGTGTGGCAACTGAAGCACATTACACTGTATTCAATATTACCTATGTTCTGCAGCTCTTATAGTGGTGTGTGGCAACTTAGGCATGTCATACTGTGTTCATTATTACCTAAGTTCTGCAGCTCTCAGAGTGATGTGTGGCAACTGAAGCACGTTACACTTTGTTCAATATTACCTAACTTCTGCAGCTCTTATAGTGGTGTGTGGCAACTTAAGGCATGTTACACTGTGTTCAATATTACCTAAGTTCTGCAGCTCTTATAGTGGTGTGTGGCAACTGAAGCACGTTACACTGTATTCAATATTACCTATGTTCTGCAGCTCTTATAGTGGTGTGTGGCAACTTAGGCATGTCATACTGTGTTCATTATTACCTAAGTTCTGCAGCTCTCATAGTGTAGTGTGGCAACTGAAGCACGTTACACTTTGTTCAATATTACCTAAGTTCTGCAGCTCTTATAGTGGTGTGTGGCAACTGAAGCACGTTACACTGTGTTCAATATTACCTAAGTTCTGCAGCTCTTATAGTGGTGTGTGGCAACTTAGGCATGTTATACAGTGTTCAATATTAGCTAAGTTCTGCAGCTCTTATAGGGGTGTGTGGCAACTGAAGCATGTTACACTGTGTTCAATATTACCTAAGTTCTGCAGCTCTTATAGTGGTGTGTGTGGCAACTTAGGCATGTTACACTGTGTTCAATATTACCTAAGTTCTGCAGCTCTTATAGTGGTGTGTGGCAACTTAGGCATGTTATACAGTGTTCAATATTCGCTAAGTTCTGCAGCTCTTATAGTGGTGTGAGGCAACTGAAGCATGTTACACTGTGTTCAATATTAGCTAAGTTCTGCAGCTCTTATAGTGGTGTGTGGCAACTTAGGCATGTTATACTGTGTTCAATATTAGCTAAGTTCTGCAGCTCTTATAGTGGTGTGTGGCAACTGAAGCACGTTACACTGTGTTCAATATTAGCTAAGTTCTGCAGCTCTTATAGTGGTGTGTGGCAACTGAAGCACGTTATACCGTGTTCAATATTAGCTAAGTTCTGCAGCTCTTATAGTGGTGTGTGTGGCAACTGAAGCATGTTACAGTGTGTTCAATATTACGTAAGTTCTGCAGCTCTTATAGTGGTGTGTGGCAACTGAAGCACGTTACAGTGTGTTCAATATTAGCTAAGTTCTGCAGCTCTTATAGTGGTGTGTGGCAACTTAGGCATGTTACATTGTGTTCAATATTACCTAATTTCTGCAGCTCTTATAGTGGTGTGTGGCAAGTGAAGCACATTACACTGTATTCAATATTACCTATGTTCTGCAGCTCATATAGTGGTGTGTGGCAACTTAGGCATGTTACACTGTGTTCAATAGTAGCTAAGTTCTGCAGCTCTTATAGGGGTGTGTGGCAACTCAGGCATGTTATACTGTGTTCAATATTAGCTAAGCTCTGCAGCTCTTAAAGTGGTGTGTGGCAACTTAGGCATGTTACACTGTGTTCAATATTAGCTAAGTTCTGCATCTCTTATAGTGGTGTGTGGCAACTTAGGCATGTTACATTGTGTTCATTATTACCTAAGTTCTGCAGCTCTTAAAGTGGTGTGTGGCAACTGAAGCACGTTACACGTGTTCAATATTACCTAAGTTCTGCAGCTCATATAGTGGTGTGTGGCAACTGAAGCACGCTACACTGTGTTCAATAGTAGCTAAGTTCTGCAGCTCTTATAGTGGTGTGTGGCAACTGAAGCACGTTACACTGCGTTCAACATTCCCTATGTTCTGCAGCTCTTATAGTGATGTGTGGCAACTGAAGCACGTTACACTGTGTTCAATATTACCTAAGTTCTGCAGCTCTTATAGTGGTGTGTGGCAACTTAGGCATGTTATACTGTGTTCAATATTACCTAAGTTCTGCAGCTCTTATAGTGGTGTGTGGCAACTTAGGCATGTTACACTGTGTTCAATAGTAGCTAAGTTCTGCAGCTCTTATAGTGGTGTGTGGCAACTCAGGCATGTTACACTGTGTTCAATAGTAGCTAACCTCTGCAGCTCTTATAGTGGTGTGTGGCAAGTGAAGCACGTTACACTGTATTCAATATTACATAAGTTCTGCAGCTCATATAGTGGTGTGTGGCAACTTAGGCATGTTATACTGTGGTCAATATTACCTAAGTTTTGCAGCTCTTATAGTGGTGTGTGGCAACTTAGGCATGTTACACTGTGTTCATTATTACCTAAGTTCTGCAGCTCTTATAGTGGTGTGTGGCAACTGAAGCACGTTACACTGTGTTCAATATTACGTAAGTTCTGCAGCTCTTATAGTGGTGTGTGGCAACTTAGGCATGTTATACTGTGTTCATTATTACCTAAGTTCTGCAGCTCTTATCGTGGTGTGTGGCAACTGAAGCACGTTACACTGTGTTCAATATTAGCTAAGTTCTGCAGCTCTTATAGTGGTGTGTGGCAAGTGAAGCACATTACACTGTATTCAATATTACCGATGTTCTGCAGCTCATATAGTGGTGTGTGGCAACTCAGGCATGTTACACTGTGTTCAATAGTAGCTAAGTTCTGCAGCTCTTATAGTGGTGTGTGGCAACTCAGGCATGTTATACTGTGTTCAATATTAGGTAAGTTCTGCAGCTCTTATAGTGGTGTGTGGCAACTTAGGCATGTTATACTGTGTTCAATAGTAGCTAAGTTCTGCAGCTCTTATAGTGGTGTGTGGCAAGTGAAGCTCATTACACTGTATTCAATATTACCTATGTTCTGCAGCTCATATAGTGGTGTGTGGCAACTCAGGCATGTTACACTGTGTTCAATAGTAGCTAAGTTCGGCAGCTCTTATAGTGGTGTGTGGCAACTCAGGCATGTTATACTGTGTTCAATATTAGGTAAGTTCTGCAGCTCTTATAGTGGTGTGTGGCAACTTAGGCATGTTATACTGTGTTCAATATTACCTATGTTCTGCAGCTCTTATAGTGGTGTGTGGCAACTCAGGCATGTTATACTGTGTTCAATATTAGGTAAGTTCTGCAGCTCTTATAGTGGTGTGTGGCAACTCAGGCATGTTATACTGTGTTCAATATTAGGTAAGTTCTGCAGCTCTTATAGTGGTGTGTGGCAACTCAGGCATGTTATACTGTGTTCAATATTAGGTAAGTTCTGCAGCTGTTATAGTGGTGTGGGGGAACTTAGGCATTTTATACTGTGTTCAATATAACGTAAGTTCTGCAGCTCTTATAGTGGTGTGTGGCAACTGAAGCACGTTACACTGTGTTCAATATTACCTACGTTCTGCAGCTCTTATTGTGTCGTGTGGCAACTGTAGCATGTTACACTGTGTTCAATATTCGCTAAGTTCTGCAGCTCTTATAGTGGTGTGTGGCAACTTAGGCATGTTATACTGTATTCAATATTACCTAAGTTCTGCAGCTCTTATAGTGGTGTGTGGCAACTGAAGCACGTTACACTGTGTTCAATATTAGCTAAGTTCTGCAGCTCTTATAGTGGTGTGTGGCAACTTAGGCATGTTACACTGTGTTCATTATTACCTAAGTTCTGCAGCTCTTATAGTGGTGTGTGGCGACTGAAGCACGTTACAGTGTGTTCAATATTACCTAAGTTCTGCAGCTCTTATAGTGGTGTGTGGCAACTTAGGCATGTTATACTGTATTCAATATTACCTAAGTTCTGCAGCTCTTATAGCGGTGTGAGGCAACTGAAGCACGTTACAGTGTGTTCAATATTACCTTCTGCAGCTCTTATAGTGGTGTGTGGCAACTTAGGCATGTTACACTGTGTTCAATATTAGCTAAGTTCTGCAGCTCTTATAGTGGTGTGTGGCAACTGAAGCACGTTACACTGTGTTCAATATTAGCTAAGTTCTGCAGCTCTTATTGTGGTGTGTGGCAACTTAGGCATGTTACACTGTGTTCAATATTACCTAAGTTCTGCAGCTCTTATAGTGGTGTGTGGCGATTGAAGCACGTTACACTGTGTTCAATATTACCTACGTTCTGCAGCTCTTCAGTACGAAAGTAGAACACTGAATTTACTAACATTTCGATAGTGCACCGTTTCTGTAGACCAAAGAAACTAATTAATTCCATGACGGCTAGTTCGAAACAGAAATAGTTTTTATATGTCGTGTAGTAGCGTTGCTTACCTCATATCCTCTTTGGTTGCTTACATTATTATACAAGGCTGAGCAATGAGAAGTGGGGTCACCAAATATAGTTTCCCGTTCTCCGGCTAGGATGGCATTTCTAACACACAAGTTTTTGTTGTTGTTGTTGTTGTTGTTGTTGTCGGAGAGGTTATGGGCTCTATTATTTCACCGAGCCACTACACTTATTATCGTGATATTACACTTATAATGCGAAATCACACGCAATTATTCACACTACGAAGGTCTCAAGAACAGTTGAGCATCGGGTCTATGTACACACCTTAAGTAACGCGAAACATAACAAAGGAAGTGCGTAGAAGCAAAAAACAGTGGAAGCAGGAGTATGTAACGGTGCGAACAATAAACAGACAGTAATTTACACATGAAGATGAGAGTCATCCAAATATTGATTGATAGCATGTATTAGAGCAGGTGACATTGGTGGGGAGAGCTTTCTGAAGACTGAGAAGACGAGAAATAAAAGCCGGACGAAAAGAATCATACACAGGGCATTGGAATAATAAATGATTTACATCAGCACTCAGAGTACCACATATACAGGAGGAGTGGGGGGAGAGGTTAAAACGATGTTTATACAGAGGAGTACGAGCATGGTTAAAGCGAAGACGAAAAATGTTGGTAATGTGACGGCGAGAATAGTTACCCTTCAAATACCAAGGATAGGGAGGAATACAAGGCTGAATATTGTAATAATAGCGACCTTTATAAGAAGCTGATCTAGTCCAATCTTCTTGCCACTGACCATAAGCATAATGTTTAAGAACTGGATAAAAATCGGGTAGAGGAACTGCAAGGTTAAGTAGGGATTTGCCATCACGAACAGCTCGCTTCGCGAATAAATCCGCCTGTTCATTCCCATAGATACCTATATGACTAGGGACCCAGACAAAAGTGAGAACCACCCCAGATTGATGCAAAGTATAAATGAGACTTTTAACATGATACAAATACCAGTTAAAAGAAAGATGAGATGACTTGAGCGACTGAACGGCACTGAGGGAATCCGTATAAATAGCTGCGTTAGGTATAGAATGATGCTTAATGTACATAAGAGCTTGACGAATAGCAAAAATTTCTGCAGTGTAGATAGAAAAGTCACTGGGTAAACGATAGAGTTCAGCAACATTGGTATTGACAATATAGAACGCTGCTCCAACGCCAGAAGAGTTTTTTGAGCCGTCTGTACGGTATATATCTGGACGCCAGAATCACTTAGAGCAAAACGTAGCTTCTTAAAAGGTGGGCCAGTCAACGAAGAACCAGGAATAGAAGAAGAAAAAGAAGATGTAGGGGAGATAATGATAGAAGGGACAAAAAATAAACAATCAAAATTTACTGAATAAACGGGGGAAGAAGCAGTGCGTAAGATAGTGTTTTTATAGGAAAGAAGAAATTGATATGCATACAACAAAGCAGGCATCTTACGACGGCGGGCCTGTGAAAGAAGAGAATATTCATCTAATAACTGCAATTTAGGAAGCAATGGGTTTTGAGCCAGAGCAAATCTTTTAAGTAAATATTTAGATGTTATCATTTTACGGCGAATGGGAAGAGGGAACTCACCGGTCTTGACAAGGAGAGCATTAGTAAGGGTAGACAACAATGCTCCAACACAAGTTCTCAGAGCTTTAAATTGTAAAGTATTTAAGTGGTTAAGAACAGAATCCGACGCAGTATCTATAACATGCGCACAGTAGTCGAGTCTAGAGCGAATAGTAGCGGAATATAACAACTGAGCTGTGCCAGGGTCAGCACCCCATGATCGTCTAGTTACCACTTGGAGAATTTTAATATACATATCAGAAGAATTACGTAACTGAGTAATATGATGTTTCCAAGATAACGAGCGATCTAGCATAACACCAAGGTATTTATGGGAGGAACAAAAAGGAATGACATGAGAATCGAAAACAAGTGGCTCAGAGTTAAACCTACGCTTAGAGGTAAAAAACATTGCACAGCATTTGGAGGTAGAAAGATGAAGGCCATGGAAAGTAAGCCATGTAATGACTTGTTCCATTAGCTGATATATATGGTGACGACACACATCGACATTACTATGAGAGTAATAAAGAACTATATCATCAGCATAAAAAAGAATGCGAGCTTTTTGGGTAACCAATTCTTCAAGATTACTCATATACAGGGCGAAAAGCAGACCACTTAAAATGTCTCCCTGAGGAACACCGACAGATGACAGACGACAAGGAAGAGAAGAATAAGCGGATTTAAATGAAAGTTTCCGATACGTAAACAAATTACGCAAGATGTGGAGAAAATGAGCAGGAAAACCTTTCTGTGCAAGATTAGTCTAGAGAAGATGCAGTGGTATGGAGTCAAAAGCTCCTCGTATGTCCAAAAAAATAGCAATAAGACAATCCTTACGAATTTGCGCTAATAAAATATCGATAAGTAAAATGTTAATAGCATCTTGAGCACAACGACCTTTAAAGTAGGCGAATTGATATTTGGGAACCAAATTATAATATTCAAGAGACCACAGGAGTCGTTGAAGGAGAATTTTTAAAAAAGTCTTGCGGATACACGAACCAAGGACAATCCCTCGAAAGCCATTAGCGTCAGTTTGAAGTTGACCAGGTTTGGGGATAGGTACTAAAAAAAAATCATTCCAAGAGGTAGGAACAGAAGTAGTGAGAAGTATATTATTATAGAGAGCTAATAAAGCTTGTTTAGCACGGAGAGGGAGAATCCGGAGCATATCGTATGATATATAATCAGGGCCCGGAGACGAACTCTTTGCATTACACAAGGTGGCCTCAAGTTCAGAAAGGTGTATAGGTTGGAGTAATACAGAAAAGCGGGAAGAGCATGGAGACAGGCACGACATAATCAGGAGTGAGGGAGTTGAGAAAGATAGATAAAATCTGTGGAGGCGTGACAGAGGGTGGAATGTATTGAGAAGCTCGGGTAAGGGAACGAATTGCACTCCATAAGTGAGAAGACGAAGTATGAGCGTTTAGGGAGGAAATAAAGGATCGCCATGCAGCACGGCGTTTAGAAAGAAAAAATCGTCTAGTATAAGCAATATGTTGTTTAAGACGGAAATAATGGTGAGGGGCTAATGTTTTCCGATATATCCGGAATAAACGGCGTCGTTTAAGAACCAGATTATGGCACTCTGAGTCCCACCATCGTAAAAAGGAAGAGGGGCGAGCAGAGTGGGAAGAAATAGGTTTATAGGGATGATAAATATCGAGATAATCTTGTATAAATTGAAAGAGAGTAGAAAAGGGCAAAATATTATCCGAAATAAGCTCAATACGATGGGTAACATAAGTAATAAAAGATACTCTATCAAAGTGACGGAGGGAGCGAACATTACTGGTATATGTAGGGGCGGAAGAAGAACTAGAAAACCTACCAAGACCATACGTAAGAATAATAGGGAAATGGTCGCTAGAATGTGTATCAGTAAGACGGTGCCAAGTTACAATCGAAGCCATTGCAGGACGACATAATGATAAATCCACAGCACTGGGAGGAGAGCCGGGGGAGTGAGGCGCGTGGGAGAACCATCGTTTAAAATGACAAAGTCATGCGATTGGGAAGCAGTGAGGAAATAAGAACCCAGGGAAGTATCACTACTGCTTCCCCACATAGAATGATGAAGATTAAAGTCCCCTAAGAGGAGAAGCTCGTTATGAGAAGAAAATTGCTGCAAGAATCGACACCATTGAATGTGAGAAATAGAAAGATCTGGAGGGCAATAAAGGTTAATAATGGAAAGGCGATTATATGAGATACCAAGAACAAATGTATGGGGTAGACAATACGAGATATCAAGACGTTGATAGGATAAACTATGGTGAATAAATAAAGCAACACCACCGTAACCAACACCATCACAGCGTTCAACATTAAAGCCATTTAAATAAAACTCAGAGGATGGGGAAAACCAAGTCTCCTGTAATGCTATAATGAATGGGGAAATTTCATTTATCAAAAATTGTAACTCATACCGTTTAGAAGTAATACTCCTAGCATTCCACTGCAGGATACGTAGCATCTAAAGAGAACATAGTGTGCACACAGTCACGAAGCTTATAAAGTGTATGTGCAACATGTGGCTGGTCCCCTAATAATTGAATAAGTTGCAGAAATAGTTGATGAATACCACTTTGGAGATACGCCTTTTGGCGTAGCACAGGGGAACTAGATGATTGAGAAGAAGCTGAAGGTAAACACTGAGAATTACGGGACGTAGACGGAATTGGGGACGGGGAGGATGACGATGAAGTGGATGGAAAGACCGAGGTATGTAAAGACACTGGAGGGGGTCGGATGAGATTAAGATACCCAGACTTATCGAAACCAGGTTTTGGAATGGGACGGGGCTCGTTCATAACCACCTGAATAAATTTACGTTTCCTCGGGGTTTCCACAGGTGAAGTGGAACTAGTAGAAGGAAGAGGTGGAAAAAGATGGGTATTATTGGACGTGTCAAATTGGGTCGAGGGTATTCTAGCAGACCCCTCGGAAAAGGATAGATTTTCTGTACACATAAGCTTTTTAAGGGCAGTTTGCTGTTGATGAGTAGGGCAGTTTGATGAGCCAGTATAATGTGCCTGATGACAGTGAACACAGCGGCGAATATTTTCCTGACACTCTGATGTAAGGTGATGTAACGCACAATGCCCACATCGGGGTGACTTAGCTTGACAGTTTTTAATCGTGTGTCCATATCGCTGACATTTTGAACAGATAATCGGGGAAAATATGAAAGGGGAAACCTCTAAATGCACTTGAAACAAAGAGACATATTGAGGAAGAGTTTGAGAGCGAAAAACAATCTTAACTGTTCCAGTTGGAACGTAGGTCACTCCACTGGGCTCCACAACCTTACGGTTAAGCCGCTTGACCGATTTGACCCGAACATCAGATTTAAGGTATTTAAGAATGTCAGAATCAGACACATTCTTTTCCACACCGCGTATAAGTCCAACACGAAAGATATTGGAACTGGGAATATATGCTTTCAATGAGTGAGTTGCAAGTATTGAATGACGTACTTGTCACCGCAGGCAAACACCAGACTGCAACCAAAGAACGATCCGCACCGTACGAGACACACGAACGGACTGCGAAACATCTCACTGACTAAAGCAAGGTCTAAGTTTTCAATATGTTCATAATGGACCTTGTGTCAATGCCCAAATGATACTACGGTGAAGCCATTGCTCATGTTGTCCGTCAATATGATGTAAGTGTCTTGTTGGAAACTTGTTTATATCAGTATTTTGAGGTTATGAACCGTCACTCCTGTGTACGCTGAGCCAACATAAGGACCACGATAGCACCTCGTAATGACCGTTGTTATCTTGTTAAAATTGTAATACGAGATAATGATTGCATTTCGGTAGGAAAGTTGTATCACGAGCGTTTGTCGTGTATATTACTTGAAAAGTACTTGGCAATTACCATATTTGTATGTTGGCAATCCTTTTATTACGCTAGCCTTTATCGTCGTTTCACCGTTCGCATTTTAATGCAAATTTGCATCTATTAAACAATAAATGCAACATTGATTATTTAAAATGTTAGTGGAATTCATATAAAACCCCAAAACCACCACACTTACCTAAATCACGACATAACATAACCTCATTCTTTAGCTCGTTCGTTGAACCCTTCTCACTACGTTTATGTATGGGAATGGAAAACAAGAGAAGGAAAGGAAGTAAAACACAGCATAATGCACACAGTTTATATTTTGAGTTTATTTATTCCAAACAACAGGTAAGAAGCACAAACACACACACAAGTTTACTCACAACAGCTAGGTAGTTCAACGTGAGGTTAGTTCATGATCATAATACTATTTCTTCACACTAAAAACGCGTACCCGGTATAATTCTAATTCACTCCATACTGTCAAAAAACAAGTAAAACTTGAAAAAACTAAACCTGGAATGAAATAAATTCATCTTGCACAAGCAGGATACTCACATCGCATAAAATCACAAAAATAAGTCAAAATATATATAACAGCACCAACTGCAAATGTTTGCACTCTACGAACAAACTACAAGGCGCAACAAACGGGATCAATGAAATGATACTTCAAAACTGAAAATATACACTACCTAACCTGTATCAATAAGCACACTCCAGGTGACACAAGACACAAGGTGATTAGAAGACTAATCGACATATTCATACATCAATCATACGATTACAATAGTAATCCTCGAGGTATTATTTTTCTTCTCTTCAAGGTTTTAAAAGCTTTATAACATAGTGCTAATTATAATTTTACATTCTGCAGCCCAGCACTCATTATGTTCAGCAGCGCACGGAACAACTGTCGTTTGTGTACATGCCCTAGGCCCCTAGTTCTGTGTGGAAACATAGTTTGCTAGGAGTTCACAATTTCCCTTATTACTTGTTTCCAAAGACCTGTCTGTACTTTTGAAACAGAGACTAGGTGCCTGGTAATTGGACAATTCTTGTCTGAATGTTCTGTATAAGTTCCGTGTATTGTTTTTCTTGAAATCTTCTTCGATATCTGCCAGTCTGTTTTGATCATATTTCCGTTTTTCAGATCTGATGATTTTTGAGGTTTGTTTCTGTGTTTTGAATAATTCATCACGATTTTGATCAGTTTTATAGGAACTCCAGTTTAGCCAGGACCTAATTCTGACTTCTATGGCCTTGTCACAGGTGTCATTCCACCATCTGTGTTTGCGTTTCCTTGGGGGGTTGCTGATGTTTTGTGAAGCTTTCAAGAGTGTGTCCTTGAATTCTAGCCAGTTTGAAGGAGCATCGTTGGAGATATCGCAAGGAAATTGTCTGAGTTCTGTCTCAGAAATTCAGGGTCGATTCTTGGGTTTTTGATTGTTTTGATTTTCTTCCTGTTGGGTTGAAACTTTACTTTAACAAGAGATAGGTGGTGGTCGGAGTCAATAATTTCCTTTTTGACTTTAATGTTCATAATTTCTTTTTGTTTTTTCTTGAAAACAGCCACATGGTCTAGTTGAAATTGTCCTAAATGCATGTTCGGGGATCTCCATGTCATTTTCTTTTGAGGAAGTGCCAGGAAATGGGTTGACATCAATTTTAGATCGAAATTCTCGCAGAAGCCAATAGGGATGTATCACGCAAAACTTGTCCGCTAGGTAGCGCAATGGTAGTACCCGGTATGCGCTTTCCGCTGCTCGATTGTTTTACATGAGACTTATATGGAGTATTCCTACATTTGCGATCATCGAAACGAAACTTTTGCTTTAAATGCATTAAAATGGAGTTACCATATTCTGCTAATGTTTTCAACGAGACGGGAAATGGTATAGGTGCAATGACGATTGCGGATTTGGAAGCAGAATTGAAGAAAAGGGGCATAAAAATATCCGAAAAAATGTAAGAGTTGATTGAAAGGCACCAGTAAGGAATAAATGCAGCAACTCCTTCTTTTAGCGTTTTTGTTAAGATTGAATTCTTAAAGTACAAATAGCATTTTGAAAACATTCCTAATGCGGTATTTTTCCTTTTCTTTGCAGGTTATAGGCGTACATAAGGCACGACATTGGTGTGACAGCAGTGCCTGGGGCTACATCCAGTACGACTGAACTTCATTTCCGTGTAGCGCACGAGTTTCAGGATCTTGTTTCGGACCATAAGACAAATACCGGTATACAAATTTCAAATTTGGAAGTGATGTTCAGGAAGTCTGAAATTGATGGCTCTAGTGTCAAATTATAGGTCACTGTGTGATTCAGGGTACCGTACCGCACACGGTGTTATGGCTATTTTTATACTTCTATATCTTCTTGCTCTCTGAGTTATTTCCAAGGTACCGGTACCATACCATGACAATATCGAAGGTACAGCGTTCTCGTTAAGTCTTCATCTTTCGCCTAAAATTATTGAAATAGGTCATATTAACTTTTCAGAATGTGCTACCTTATTATAAAATTATTTCTTAATTAGTACTAATTTGCTTACTTACCAGTTTCAGTAACTGTAAAATGTCTCGAGCAGACTTTGATATTAGGAGTCATATTTTTATTTCATAGGTCCTGCCTACGAATCGCATGCAACCACTTTTTACGGAAAGCATATTGCTTAGGAAATTGATGGTATGAACATGGTCGACCTTGATTTTGGGACATTGGGACACAGCAATAGTCAGGCATCACAATTTTCTTGTCATCTTTGTTGTCGTAACGATATATTAAATCTTTTACTTCAGCATTTAACTAGGCAACTTCTATTAAAAACACATACAAACAAATGACGATCGACAAGCGCATACCGCGTACTACACGTGAGACATCTATCGGTAGTGTTTCAGTACATCCCTATTAAACGTTCCCCATCAGTTCCCTCTTAGCAGTGCTCGTGTGCAGTTGAGTTGACAGTTGCTGTGAGGAGGTAGCGTGGACGGTATAGAGTAGTGCTTTTGCGAGTGTAATACGTAAGTTATGGGGGAGCAAAGTGGTGGTGAGGAGTCTCCTGATCCTTCAACCCTCAAAGTTGCTCGGGAAGAGACAGTTCAAATGGAACAGGATGAGGATGATAGTCTAAGTGAGAATAGTAGTACAGTGAGTACACCTAATACACCCAATGAGGTAGTGAATAAAGAGACTGCTACTTCGAATTCGAAGACTGAGTCGCAGGAACTTTATCCTAGTACTCATTATGGACCTTTCATTATTTTTGTGGAGTCCACAGCATCAGGCAATGTCGGTAACATGCATCCTATGACCCTAGGTAGGACTTTCTATGAGAACAATATTCCAGGCATAAAATCAGTGGCCCGCAAGGGACGCAATAGGGTACAAATAGAATTTGTCTATGCTGTACAGGCAAATTCATTTTTGAAACACCCTATATTAGTTGAGCTGCAGTTACGGGCATACATACCTAGCTCTAATGTATTGCGGGTAGGAGTCATCAGGGGAGTAGAGAAGACCTTGACTGAGGATGCCATATTAAAGCACTTGAAGTCTCCTGCTACAATAAAATCTGTAAAACGTTTGAACCGTCGAGTTGTTAACGAAGAAGGCACACAGTATGTACCTACTGGATCTATCAAAGTGGTTTTTCGTGCACAGAAACTTCCACAGTACGTGTCTTTATATCAAGTGCATTTAGAGGTGGAGCCATATGTTTTTGCTCCCATCATCTGCAAAAAATGCCAGCGGTACGGGCACGTTGATAAGCGTTGCAGAGCAACAAGTCCCAGGTGTGGGAAATGTGCATTGCACCATACTACGGCGAACTGTACTGAAACTTTCTTTCAATGTGTGCATTGTCGCGGTTCCCATTCAACTGGCAATGTGGATTGTCCAACGCACCAACAGCAGGTCCACATTAAAAAGATAATGAGCCACCAGAATTTATCTTTCAAGGACGCTGTTCAAAAAGTCCAACCTAGGGAATATAATCTAGTGGACACTTCTCAAAATTTTCCCCCTTTAAATGGGGAGGGGCAGACTCCTACACAGTCGAATCCCCGTAAGAGGAAATTCACTCAAGTAATTTTAAAATCCCCGAGACCAGCACCAGCCCCAGGATATGATAAGGAAGGTTACCAAAATTTGGTTCGCGAGCTTCCCCGCATGGAGATGGCGGCTTCAAGACTTACACCTGTTTACGGTGGCGCAAACCGTCGGATGGAGGCACCTTTTGACGAACCTGTTGCCACGAGTAGCGCATCCATGGCGCAGCCACTTTCGTCATTTCATAGGCAAAGAGAACATCTTCAAAGTGGTCTTTATCAATCTATTCAGCAATTAGTACAATTATTGGGTGATCACCCCGCGTTAGCGCATAATGTATTCCAGTTAAGGGACAGGATTTGTAATTTTATTCAATTCTATGATCAGAATCACTCAATGGAATGCTAGAAGTCTCATGAACAAGCGTCATGAGCTATATAAATTAATACAGGAAACAGTACCTCACTTCGTAGCTATACAAGAAACTTGGTTTCATCTAGAGACTCGCATCAAGTATCCAAATTACACAGTTTTACGTAATGATGGACCCGGTTACGGGGGGGTTGCCTTTTTGGTCCACTCATCCGTGACATATAGCATCCATTTGAACATTCAGGCCATACCCCATACATATGTTATAGGATTATATTATATGCATTTTTTACTTGTGAATATCTACTGTCCTCCTGAATTTTCCATTACTGAGAGACAATGGAACCAATTCTTTCAACAATTTACTACCGAACCATATGTTTTTATCTTTGGGGACTTTAATCTTCATCACACCCTGTGGGGAGGACATTTGGATACCCTTCAAGGTACACAGTTCCTTAATGAAGTAAATAACCATGCTTTCGCTATTTTGAATGATGGCTCTCCTACGCGTTTGACTGCGCCTTCTGCCCCTCCTAGCGCAGTAGATTTAACATTGTGTAAGCGAAATATGGTGTCTATCGCTACATGGCATACTTTGAGTGATACTTATTCCAGTGATCATTTCCCTATTGTTATTACTTATGGAGTAGGCAGACCTTTTTCTCCACCCCCCCACACTGTTTCACATAACATGATTCGATCTTTAAGGAGTTTTAAACCACAAATATATACCGCCTACATTGAGGACGCGTTACAAAAAATACCGGTAAATACTTTTTCATATCAAACTTTAATGCAGATTTTAACAGCTTATATTAACCTTCATCACCCCATCAGCGCTTCACCTCCTTTATCTTCTAGAAAACCTGTGCATGTTAAGTGGTGGGATGAAGAATGCCATTTGATGATTCAAACTCGTAAAGTACTGTTTCGACAATATAGGCAGCACGCAACACCTGAGCATTACTTCCGGCTCAAACGACACATGGCACAAACCCGCCGACTTTTCCATCAAAAACGGCGTGACGCTTGGAGGGAGTTTATATCGTCCTTCACGCGACAGGTTCCGATTGCAGACTTGTGGAATGCCATCAGGGCAATCACAAGAGTGACGCAGCACTCCCCTGCCAAGACCATCCCAGGTCAAGTATTATCAGATTTTCTTGTTAGAGAAGCGCCAGATTTTGTAGTGCCACAGTATGTTCCTTACCAAGATCCACTAGACACACGTTTTTCCGTATTGCTACAACCCTGCGACTATCAGGAATTAGAAGCAGTACTCCGCTCCTGCTCAAATTCTTCCCCAGGTCCAGATAATGTTTCCTATCAAATGCTCCAATTACTACCTATTCGCGCAAAGAAGGTATTACTAAATAGGTATAATGATATTTTTCGCAATCACAGTACACCTGTTAGTTGGAATGAATTTTTCCTAATCCCCATTCTTAAAAACAAGCAGTTACCCACAGAGGTCAGTAATTATCGCGGTATAGTCCTCGGTTCGTGCATCCGTAAAGTGTTTCTAAAGATCTTACTTCGAAGAATCCTATGGGTATTAGAATACTATAACTTGACGCCTCGATATCAATATGCCTTTTTTAAGGGACGCAGTACATCTGATGCATTTAATAGTTTTGTTATCGATTTACTTTTAGCTCGTCATAGAAAACATAGTACCATAGCGGTTTTTCTTGATATTCAACGGGCTTATGATTCCGTACCTTTGCACATCTTATGGGAAAAACTTGCAACTCTTAAGATTCCTGAGGGATTTATTAGCATTCTCCGACAACTTCTGACTTATCGAACACTACGATTTAAATCGACGCCTTGTACACTCCAGCCCCGGCAGGTAAGTAATGGGTTGCCTCAGGGCGATATTCTGAGTGGTATTCTTTTCGCTCTTTTTATGAAAGATTTTGAAACGGTCATTTTACGTCATGCTCGCATACAGGCGTATGCTGATGATTTTTTGATTTATTGTACACACGAAGATTTACAGCTCTGTAGACAACATATTAGTCTCGCGCTTTATGAAGCTAGAACATGGTTAGAGGCCCATGGGTTAAATCTTTCCATAGCGAAATGTCGAGCAATGATATTTACACATCGCAGAACCTATGACCGATCGCCACTTGCCTTTGATCAGTATGAAATACCAGTGGTTAGCCACCATAAATATCTTGGGTTATTTATCGATCAAAAACTTACATGGAAACATCATTTTTTATATTTGCGTTCGAAGAGTGAACGGTATATTCAGGTTATACAGGCCGTAACCCGTAGGCAATGGGGGGCAGATCCCGTTGTGGTGCTATCTCTGTACAAAACCACTATTCGGACGATATTGGATTACGGATCACATATTTTCGACGTAGCATCTTCTACTAACTTACATATTCTTAACACTTGTCAATATCAAGCAATACGATCCTGTATTGGAGCTTTAAAATCCACACCTACCAATGCCCTCCTCGTTGAAGCCTGCGAAGCTCCCTTACAAGTACGTAGGAAAATACTTGCAACGAAATATTTACTTAAAAAGTTTTCATTCACAAGTCATCCTCTAATTCCGAAGTTACAGTTACTCTCGGAGTATTATTCAGTTAGGCGCCAGGGTTTAAGCAGATTGCCTGCATTGTTTCATGCATTTAATACATTAAAGTCGAAGCAGTGTACCTTAATACACAGTGCTACTTTACTACCCTATACTTTACCCTATCCGGTTTCTCATTTTAAGCCTCAAATCATTTGGCCTATGCGTAATGGCTCTACTACATTTCCTTGTCTGCAGGGGATCGAGATATGTCCAGTTAAACGAGTGAAATTTTCTCATATTCCACGAAGCATAAACATTTTTACAGATGGGGCAAAGAACATTAATGGAGTCGGTTCCGCTTATTATATACCTTCTCTAAATTTTAGTGAACAATATGGTTTGCCTAGTGACTGTTCGATTTTTACGGCGGAGCTATTTGCCATACAGCAAGCCTTACTTTTTGTTCAGAGAAGGGGATATACGCGAGCTACAATCTATACGGATTCGCTGAGTGCATTACAATCTTTGGTTTCTGATGAGTTATCCTATAATTGGTATATTTACAATGTCAAGAGTATCCTTTATATGCTTGACAATGTCGGTATTTCCATAACTTTAGTATGGGTACCAGGTCACGTGGGTATCGCCGGTAATGAAAAAGCAGACTGTTTTGCAAAACAAGCTTCTCGTCTTCCTGTTCTGAATACTAACAATATGGTTCCAGCTTCTGATTATGTAGTTATTTTTCGACAGGAGGGACGTTCAGACTGGCAGAATTTCTTCCGACAAACTGCACAAGTCAAAGGTAAATTTTATTATCATTTACAACCAAGCCTTTTAGTTAAACCTTGGTTTATACGAGGATCTTATACTAGACGACATATTATTAACATCATTCGGTTACGGTTTAATCATGCCCTCACACCACAATATCGATCACGGTTCCATTTAACGCAAGATACCAACTGTTTGTGTGGTACAGATATCCGTAATGGCGATTCTAATCACATCCTCTTTGAATGTTCTTTGTATGCTAACCAACGTAAAAAACTTATGGCTAACCTCCAGCGACTTAAGCAGGTTTTTCCTACCAGTGTTTCTTGTTTGCTCTGTAATCCTACAGAAGAGATTATTAGAGTGCTAAATTTGTTTCTAGATGAAGCCAAGATCGTGTTATAATTTTGTCTATAATATCCAGTGAGAATTACTAATGCTTTCTCAGGTTCCATTTGAGTGATTCCTCATATCATTAGTGTATTACTTGTGAGTGCTATTTTGGATTCTTCGTGTGGGTGACGTTTTAAACGCAGTGTGATTGCAAGATTGGAAGTTTCCCGTATGACAACAGTCTATACTAGCAAAATGGGGTAGTTATGTGATATAGTGAAGTTTCGTGTTTTGTGTTTTTCTACTTGCAAGTTCAGGCATCAATTATTGAATTGAAGTGTTTTCATTTAGACTAGTGTGTTTACATGCGTAAGCGAGTATTGACTGGGTGAAATGTCGTAGACACAGCCCAATAAGCATCAGCAAGCAAGCAAGCAAGCAAGCAACGTTCCCCATTTTTAATGGTTGTTTAGGGTAAAGTCCCACAGTGGTCCAAAATTTCTTCTCTTTGCCAATTTGTGCATTGAAGTCCCCCAGCGGAATTTTGACATGTTGTTTTGGAATTTTGCCTGTAGTTTCTTCTAGTAATTCCCAGAAATCATCTACCTTTTGTGGGTCTTTTTGATTGTAATTGTTTGTAGGTGCATGTGCATTGATTAGTGTATAAGCTTTGTTTCCTGATTTGATTGTCATTAGCGAACTTCTTTCAGAAGATATAAAGTACCTATAGTACCGAATTTGTGATATTTTTTCCAATGCAAAACCACTGTCAAATTGTAATATTTTGTTAGACAGGAGGGTAGCTAGCTTACCTTTTTAAATTCTATAGTTTCCTGATTCAAAATTATTTTCGTCACTGTTCCTAGTTTCTTGGAGTGCCAGAATTTGGATGTTGAGTTGGTCTAATGTGTCTGTTAAGTGCTTCAACTTTCCAATTTAGCGAAGCGTGTTGATGTTTAAAGTGCCAATAAAATGTTTTTCCCTTGTGCGAAGAATCCGATGATCGAGAAAACCTAGTATGAATACTAGGGCCTGGGGTAGTAGTATCATTAACTAGCGTTGCCATCATGCTATTAAGTTGAAGATAATTGGGAGATTGATCTTTGTCAATCTCATAGTTACAACTAAGGTATTGAGTCTCAGAGGTTGCCTCAAGATGTTTTCTGGCCGTGCCTGTTTATGGTCCGCGAGAGGTATTTTTATTACTGTTATTATTATTATTATTATTGATGTGTATTTTCCTTCCTAATTTTCTTCGTTGTTTGAATTTGCCTTCTAACTGTGTTGCTATTGCGTTTGCTGGCTGACGATTTGTATGCGATCGTTATTTGCATTGTTCGGGACTTTAATTAAATGACACCTCATGAATGCATCTTAGCGTTATCCAAAGCTCCCTCCATTCTGAATTATTTAAGCTGTTGGCGAACTGTTTATCAAAAGCAAATGGGTCAGATGACCTTCGATGTTAGGCCCCTTAAAACAACAAGCATCATCATCAACTAAAGCAAATGTAATTTCGTACTATTACCCATGGGAGTAATTATAATTATTATGATTTTTAATAACCTTAACAATCGCCAAAGAGGGTCAGTTTCATTATGTTGGTTCAATATTCGTGGATAAAAGTAGCTGCGAAAAAGAAATCAAACGTCGCATCATACTTGGACGCAGAGCTATGGCAAAATTAAAGATCTGGCAAAATAAAGCAATATCTATGAATACGAGGAAAATATTAATCCATTCGCTTGTGTTCTTGATCTTCCTGTATGGATGCAAAACTTGGAACATATAAGCTAAAGACAAGAACCGAATAAACGGCCTTGAAATGTGGTGTTGGAGAAGGATGTTGCGCACACCGTGGACAGCCAGGCGAACAAATGATTCTGTCATCCGGGAAATTGGAATACAAGAAAGTTTATACCAAGCAGTGGACCAGAGAATCCTGCAATTCTTTGGTCACATTATGAGAAGAGAGGATGAAAACCTGGAAAAAATAATGGTCCAAGGAAAAGTTTCTGGAACAAGCACGGGCTGATCAAGTAAGAGAGACCATGGAGAGTTACTGTCCGGAAAACGCAAGTACGTACAGAATGGTATCAGCTTATAAAAAAAAACAACTCCTCAGTCATGAGTGGAATGACTCGACAGAGAGAGAATAACGTCGAGTCTGGGGAAAATTGAAATTTGCTGCTCGACATTTAACTTAATATTTGCCATTCTCTTAACTCTTTGTTGTCACATATTACCCATTGTTTGGAGTCCTTGCATTTTTTTATTATTACGCAATGTGTCACCTCGTCTTATCTAATCTGATGGACAAGTTTTAATTTTGGTGGCTTTAGATGATTTTGATTGGTTGAAGGCTTGGCGTCGGTAACGACTTGCTCCTGTTGTGCGCTTCCGTGTTCTTTTGTTAAGTGTGGAACGTTTATATTATTTTACCCTGAATATACTTGATTTAATTGGAATAACTTTCTGCCATATTTTTATTGTAATTTAATCTTGTTTCCTTTATTTGTGTAATATTAATATTAATTCGGGGTTGGAGCCACAATCTTCCTAGTGTGTGTGACTTGTAATTATTTGTGTAGGTAGTGTAGCAGTGTTAGTAGTTGCGGGCCCGTATACGAATTATCTAGTGTGTATCTTTCAAGTACTTATATTGGTTGTAACATATTTCTGTTTAATATTTTAATCTTTCTATAACTTAAGTAAAATTTATTTACAAGATTATCTAATGATATGAGTTTTAACCTTCCATGTTGATATCGGCTTCATTTATGCCACCTTAAAATTCATTATGAAATGTTGTTCCACTATTTAATTTTCTTTGCATTTTAGTTTTTTAAAAGGAAAAAAATATATTTAAGCGTACATATATGATAAGAATTTTAATATTTAATTAATTAAGTAAAATTCTTTAGTTTTATTTCACCCTTTCTTCTTATTTAGTAAGTAGTAATATTGACCTGGCAACCATTCAAGCGCTAATTTTAAGATCCAGTCCTTTATCCTTGATGCTTCAGCCCTTCACGCATAGTATTTTGTGCTACTGTCCTCATGGTAAGTAATTGTTTTGTTTTCATTGTAAATTTATGTATTTGCATTGTTATGTCTGTGTTCATCTTAATGAGGTTGCAATAATATTCAGTGCCAGAGTTCACAAGTGCCTAAAACATAATATTTTGCATCCATAGGTTTTATAGGATCATGTGCAATAATTAACACTTTGTCCTGAATTTTGCACATGGTAACAATATTATCACAAGACTTGTTAGTCTTTCAGTATGTCTAAACGCCATATGTAACACTTAGGACATTCAAACGCATCTGTTAAGGGGAGTACTCCCATTGTCTCTGCTAAACAGAGTTTACCTTCCATCGACCCCTCAGTCTCATGTACACATAAGCAAACGACACTCCAAAAGGTGGGGCTATAGTACAGAATACATTCCCAGAGTTACTTATGTACGGAAAAGGAACTTCTACAATTATAATTTGTCTAATTTCCTTTATGTCAGCAATGCACAATCACTGGCAAGTTTTACTAATGCAAACATTTCTATATTCATGATTTGTCTCACTTGATTAATAATTGCACAGTCACAAAAATTAACAATCTTACATAATATAAACCGGTTAGTACAGAACAGATACACATGATGTTGTTCCTGTGTATTGTATCATGTCAATTTACTTATAATTCTTCCTTTGTTACATGTGTTATAGTCTACGAAGTGTTACATGCCATGTTTGAGCAGACCAGAAAACAGTTATGAAGACACTGAAAAAAAATATCTTATTCTTTACAAAAATCAGGAATATGGAAGAGCACGTATCATCGAGAGCTGAGAGATGGAAAACTCTACTGAAGATACTCCTCAGTGTAAAGGAGCTCACACACATCCATGACAGGCTGCTTTGGAGCTACAACAATGTTTGGTATTGTCAATGGCACTTCAACTACACTGATAGAACGTTATTTGGCGTATGGCAAACATTATGCCACCAAGCCGATAATACAGCACACTGATTATGTCCTTTAAGAAGCCTGTTGGAATGACGAATTGAATGCTGTAGCACACATGTTGTATTACTAAACAGCGATGATTACTCTGGTAGTGGACTGTAGTTTGGTTAAGCAGTGATAAGACCATAGGGCCAAGTCATTCACCAATATTACACATAATGAAACTTTTATTACAATTGTACATGATTAACAAAATGCATAGAAACTATTTACACGTTAAACAATAAACTGAAATGCCTGGATGGCTATTGATTAAGTTGCAGGCCATGTGACCGTGAATGCATGTCTCGCCGACATGTTGTCGTTTTTTAAAATGTCTTCTCTCGTTGCCGGAAACCAGGTG
This sequence comes from Anabrus simplex, assembly GCF_040414725.1. Lineage (NCBI taxonomy): Eukaryota > Metazoa > Arthropoda > Insecta > Orthoptera > Tettigoniidae > Anabrus > Anabrus simplex. The sequence goes on from NC_090270.1 coordinate 349,701,371, forward strand.
CATTCTGGTCACTCAATAGAGACACGGCCAAGAGCGCGCTCTGTATAAATTTTCTAAGAGGATGAAACATTCTCCCCTCTGTTGATTGTATTCAATCAAGACAAAATACATTTCAATGAAAATAACATAAAACAAAAATGTCATCAGAATACAAATACATAGTAATAAATGTTGCAATTAAATGAACTTCAATCACTAATTAACATATATAAAATGAAACAGAGCTGTACACTGGTGTGCAGGTTGATGGATTGTTTTGTTCACAGCTGCACAATGAAAGTTTTTGAATTGTTCATCTTCTTAAATGACTGTACAACATAAATACAAATACAATTTTATACAATCAATTCACTGACACTAAGGAATCATATTGTTATTTTAAAAAAATTACTCGATGGGGAGGGGGGACAACTTCACTATTGGTCTCTTGAATTTTCCATAAACAGTTTTTATGGTGACTGCTCGCACAAGTCCATCGAGACCTGGGTGAAGTTCCTCAACCACACCTAGTCTCCACTGAAGTGGGGGTAAATTGTCCTCTTTGATAACCACCACTGCTCCAAGTTGTATACTGGGTTGCTGGGAGGCCCACTTTGGCCTGTTTTGAAGTTGAGTTAAGTATTCCTTATGCCATCTGGTCCAAAAGTGTTGCACCATTTGCTGCAACCGTTTCCATGCTGAAAGTTTATTACTGGGTACAAGTGTCAGATTGGATTCAGGAATAGAATTCAAACTGTTTCCGGTAAGAAAATGACCTGGAGTTAAGGGTTGAGGGTCAGTCGGATCTGAGGATAGGACTGTAAGTGGACGAGAATTTAAACATGCTTCAATTTGTGTAAGCACAGTACTAAGCTCTTCAAATGTTAACGATGAGTTTCCAACAACTCGATGCAAATGATATTTAACTGACTTGATGCCAGCTTCCCATAATCCTCCAAAATGAGGTGAACGAGGTGGAATGTAATGCCAGTTGATACCTTTGTTTGCCAGATTGCTTACTACTTCCTCTTGATGCTGCTGTGATGCCATGAATTGGTGAAGATCTTTTAATTCTCTATCGGCTCCAATAAATGTAGTAGCGTTGTCACTGTAGATATCTCCGGGCTTTCCTCTTCTGGCTATGAAACGGCGAAGTGCGGCTTAGAAGGCATCTGCGGTAAGACTGCTGACTACTTCCAAATGTACAGCCTTTTTCGTGAAGTAAACAAATAGTGCGATATATGCCTTAATACGTACATTGCTCCTCTTGTTAATTGGGCGAAGTAGAATAGGACCTCCATAATCAATGCCACAAACACTGAATGGACGTGCTGGTTGAACTCTATGCGCAGGATAGTCAGCCATGAGTTGATGACTAGTTACGCCTTTCAATTTGTAACATGTTACGCATTTGTGCACTTGCTATCTGGCTACATTTCTGCCATTCATAATCCAATAACGTTGACGGAGGGTTGCTAACAACAATTCTGGTCCTGCATGAGCTTGTTGTAAGTGTTCATGTTTGACAATTAGAGTCGTCAGGTGATGTTTTGGTGGTAATAAAATTTGGTGTTTTGTTGAGAATGGGAGTGACGCGTTCTTCAATCTACCACCAACTCTAAGTATATTATCATGTAGAAATGGACAGAGATTTTTCAGCTGACCTTTCTTTGATACATTGCCTTCCTTTTGCAATTCCTTGATTTCTTCACTGAATGACTCCGCCTGCGCTATGTGAATGCATGACATTAATGATGACTGAAGTTCTTGAACTGATAACGGTCCCAATCGTTTCTTGTTTGGCTGTTTGGAGTTGTGAATGAATCTGCTGCAATATGCCAGAACTCTTTGTAGTTTTGTCAGCGAAGAAAATCTTTCGATGATGTCATTGCCATTAGTGACAAGTAATGTTGCCACTGTTCGCTGTTCCAATGTGGTGTGACAACTTTCATCGATGACGAGGGGCTGCGGCAGGTTGAGCTGAGGTGCTGACAACCACGATGGACCTGACCACCACAATGTGGACTGTTTTAACTCTTGAGGTTCATCTCCTCGAGAAATTAAATCTGCAGGGTTTTGATGAGATGAAACATGATGCCAATCTTTGACATTAGTTAACTGCTGAATTTCTGCCACCCTGTTGGCTAAAAATGTTTTCCAACGCGATGAAGGAGAAGCCAACAATGATAAAACAATGGTAGAATCTGTCCACAAATGAGTTTCGTTAACTTCAAGATTTAAAATTGGAATGGATTTTTGAAGTAATTGAGCCAGCAATGCGGCTGCAAGCAATTCAAGACGAGGGAGTGTAACTCGTCTGACTGGAGCCACTCTGGATTTTGAGCACAACAACTTGACACTTATTTCCCCCTGCTGATTTACAGATCGAAGGTAGATGCAAGCTCTGTATGCTGTTTGAGAGGCGTCTGAAAAACCATGCACTTGAATGTTACAGCACACACCTGCTCCTAAGACATGTCTATCTACCTGAATTTTTTCAATGTGCATCAAATGGTTCTGAAGCACCTTCCATTCTGCGGCTAAGCCTTCAGGTAATGGTTGATCCCAATCAAGTTTGTGTAACCACAATTTCTGGAGAAACATTTTGTAGGTTATTACTAATGGGCTGATGAGTCCTAATGGACCAAAAATTGAAGCTACTGTTGACGTAGTGGTGCGTTTAGTAATGTTACTGTTCCCTGGAATGTGTTTGATTCTGTTTGCTACTAAGAATTTGTCTGATGTAGGATGCCATGATAATCCTAAAGCTTGTATGGTGTCATCATTAGCAAACTGGAAAGGTAAGTTAATTTCTCAGTCTTCAGGTGGAACAGCGGCAAGTATAGCTTCATGATTTGAGCACCATTTCCTGATGGGAAAACCACCTTTATTGAGTAAGGCAATGAGTTCACTTTGCAACTGTAATGCTTCAGCGATGTTGGACGCACCACACAGGGCATCGTCAACATAACAATCCCTTTGTAAAACCGTTGATGCCAGTGGAAATGAAGTTGCTTCATCTTCTGCCAATTGTTTGAGGCACTGTGTTGCCAAATATGGAGCTGAAGCTATGCCATACGTGACAGTCCATAATTCGTAAGCCTTGATAGCTGTTCGTGGCGATTCCCTCCAAATAATTCTTTGCAACCGCGTGTCATTTTCATGAACCCGAACTTGTCTGTACATTTTCGTGATGTCTCCCGTAAATGCAATGTTGTGTGTCCTGAATTCAATACAATGGAATAAAGGTCTTGTTGTATAGTAGGCCCTACTAACAATGTATCATTAAGCGACACTCCAGTAGTGGTTTTGGCTGATGCGTCAAAAACTACTCTGACTGATGTAGTTGTGCTTTGTTTAAATACTTCATGGTGTGGCAAGTAATAATGTTCAGAATCATTTGTTACATGTAGGCCTACCTCCCTCATGTGAGATAACTGCTCATACTCGGACATGAAGTTCGCATACTGTCATGCAATACTGGATTTTTCTTGAATTTTGCTTCCAGTTGTTGAAATCGTTGTGTTGCCATATCACGAGAATTGCCGAAGGGTGATAGAGTTTCTTTACGAGGTAACGTGACAATGAATCTTCCTTCAGGAGTGCGTGTACTGTTCTCCTTGAAGTGCTGTAAACACTGTTGTTCATCCTGAGTTTTAGGTTTGGTGTGCAATTCTTCTACTTCCCAAAATTTACGAAGTTGCGTGTCGAGTTGATCTTCCTTTTTGACAAAGAGAGAAGTGACAGTGTTGAATGCAGGATGGCTGTTTGACTGAGGACATTTACCAGAAATTATCCAACCCAGATGAGTGTCCTGCAATACCGGGTAATCACCTGGACGTTTTTTCCCATCTGTCTTTAAAATGTTAAAAAACATCTCTGCACCAATGATTAAATCTACCTTGCCTGGACTGTAGAATTTAGGATCTGCTAGTGTGATGTCATTAGGTAGGTTCCACGATTTGTAATCTAACTCCATGGAAGGCATTTCTCCTGTGATGGCAGGAAGCACTAAACAATTTATGTTAGTGTTAAAATCTGATGCTGTGGACTGGAGGTGAATATCCACACTGTGTTTCAGAGTTGATGAAGAATTGTTAATGCCTACAATAGAAGTGGTGTCTTCTTTACATTTTAAATTTAGTCTGCTGACAGTGTCTTTAGTGATGAGATGAGTTTGACTGCCGCTGTCCAAGAGTCCTCGAACCTTATGAAATTTACCACTATGATCCTTGATTTTGACAATAACTGTGGATAACAACACATATGGTTTGTTTCGAGTACATGAATGTTCATTCTTGGTGGTTGTGTGAACGCTGGCAAATACCGCCTTGTTGTTAGAAGTAGTTTCGTTAGTTGTACTAGACTTGTGATTTTCAAGATGTAGTAATGTGTTGTGGGCCTTGTTGCATTTGCGACAGTAACTGGATGTACACTCTGACGTTTTATGTGAACCTTTAAGACAATTTAAACAGAGTTTGTTGTCACAAGCATATTGAATGCGATTTGACACTGTTAACTTGAGAATTGCTTCACATGCAAAAAGTCCAGGTGCATGACCTTGTTTACAATAAGAGCATTGATTGTTAATGCATGCGACATGTGTATAGGACGATGGTTTTTTCTTGTGTGAGCTTTCTTTATTACCGCGCACCTTGACTTGGCTGACAGATGTTTGCATGTTTTCAAGGACTTGGCAGCGATGTTCAATGTAAGATGTTAATTGTTTGAGGGAGGAATTTTTGTTGGTGTTTGCTTCTAGTTCCCAGCCCCTCCTGGTTTCAAAATCAAGATAATCAACAATATGTTGTGACAGTATTACTTCTTCGAGAGGAGTATCTAATTTCAATGCCTTAAGTGCTTGTAAGTTGCTTGAGAATGTGCCGATGAACTGCCTGAGGTCTTCAGCGGCTTCATTCTCCACTGTTGCAATGTTTAAGATTTCTCTAACATGCTTTGCTGCTAATAGTCTCTTGTTTTGAAACCGATCACATAATAGGTTCCAAGCTACCGCATAGTTCGTTTCAGTAGTTGAAGGTTCTGAATTAATGCTTTAGCTGAACCCTGAACTGCTCCTAAAAAGTAGTGAAATTTCTGAATGGTTGCTAGACTGGAATTTTCATGCACCAATAGTTTGAAATTATCTTCAAACGACATCCAATCTTCACAGTTACCACTAAACATGGGTAGTTTAATCGCGGGTAATTTGATGTTGATATTTTCGTGCGACGAATTAGAAGTGTTACTTGTGATACTACCGGCATTTTCGTGTTGGTCTGGCGACAATAATACCTGCATTTTTGCCTTCAAACTGTACACAATGTCATCTACTTCATCTCTATCTACACCATGATCTCGTTTACAATCCTCCACCTCAAGCTGCGATTGAACTAGATCGTATTTGCTTTCTAAATCAATAATGGCATCATATCTAACCCTAATGTCTGCTAGGTTTTGAGTAGTGTCGTACTTTTCGACGAAAGTTTTGATTTTTGTGATTCTACCTTTCAGATAACCCCGTTGCTTGATCAGCTTTGCGATTTCGTTCTCATCCATCGTAAAGCACTGGCTCACACAAATGTAAATAATCCAAGGAAAAGGTAATTAAAAGGAATCTGACCTTGTAAACTGAAGAGTCCCACGTTGCATTGTATGATGTTTCCAATCCTGCGGATATTTCACATGCGTTTCACTTTTACCGTGTAATATCGGGCCCGGAAATTGACCAAAAAATGTTGGAATGACGAACTGAATGCTGTAGCACACATGTTGTATTACTGAACAGCGATGATTACTCTGGTAGTGGACTGTAGTTTGGTTAAGCACGTGATAAGACCATAGGGCCAAGTCATTCACCAATATTACACGTAATGAAACTTTTATTACAATTGTACATGATTAACAAAATGCATAGAAACTATTTACACGTTAAACAATAAACTGAAATGCCTGGATGGCTATTGATTAAGTTGGAGGCCATGTGGCCGTGAATGCATGTCTCGCCGACATGTTGTCGTTTTTTTTTTTGTCTTCTCTCGTTGCCGGAAACCAGATGCATTCTGGTCACTCAATAGAGACACGGCCAAGAGCGCGCTCTGTATAAATTTTCTAAGAGGATGAAACAACGCCAATGTATTCTTATGGGTTTATCACACGAGGGTGTTGGCTCTCTAATCTCAACGTTGACTCGATCTGCAATTTTAACACAATTGTCATCATCTAGCGCCCAATGAAGTGGACAAAGAAACAGCAAAAATATGCTCTTGAACCATTAGGAAATATAAAAAAGTCGTTTCGAAGAGAAACATGGACACTGTAAAATACGACTGAAGAACAAGGGACATGAGCCTAAACGTGTGTTAATAAATGTTGTTCAAGCTGCGCACGCCGATAGAAAGCCGTCCCACAGGTAGCACAGGTGAAAGATTTCACTCCAGAATGAAGCAACTGGTGCTCCTTTAAATAGTAGGGTCGTGTAAACGTCTTCCCGCATTCTACACAGGAATACGGACGCTCCTTAGAGTGCGTAAGTAGATGAAACATCAGGGAGCCTTTCTGCTTGAATTTCCTTGGACACTCCGAACAGGAATATGGACTTTGTCCTGAATGAACAAGCAAATGGTTCCGTAAATTTGATCGGTGAATAAACGCCTTCCCACACTCGGTACAGGAGTGACGACGTTCTCTGTAATGTCCACGTAAATGTACCTTCAATGGATAAGGTTTAGCGAATGACCTGTCGCAAAGTGTACATCGATAATCCCTTCCACCCAAATGTAATGCCATATGATCTTTCAAATGAGCCGCCAATTTATAGGACTTATCACAGAGTTTACACGAGTATGGTCTTATGTTGGAGTGCACAGCATGATGCCTTGTCAACTGCCATTCTTCAATAAAGGTCTTTCCACAATATGAGCATTCATGGCGTTGTTTACAGTCGTGTTTCTTCAGGTGGCGATTCAAGTTCCGCTTATATTTGAAGGTCTTACTACAAGTAGTGCAGGTGTGTGCATGTTCATTAGAATGACATTTCATATGATGATCTAAACTAGATATATACCTAAAAGTCTTATCACACAATGAGCAATTCACTTCAGGAACATTGCTATGACTATTTTCGTGACGTTTCCAATTAGCTATATTTGTGAAGGCCCTCTCACATATATTACACTTATGGCATTGAAAAGGAGAATGCCATAGTGTATGACTTTTGAGATGATTTTTATTGTTATATGTCTTAGCACAAAAGTTACATTTCTCAGGTCCTGATCCTGAATGTTGTGATCGATGATTCTGCAATTTAATAAGAGTACTAAATTCCTTCCCACTTATAGAACAAATGTGTGCATCATACTTCTGGCTGTCGGGTAAACCGTCATCCAGGTTGGTAAAACTACAGAAGGGCTGGAATCTGCAAACAATTTTTGTATCTTATGATTGATAATACACATTATGAACAAAAGACCACACTATATACAAGAACACAATTATTTGAATTCAAATGCTACTTGTCGGTGATGTTACTACCAACGGTATGTAAATAATGCTTTTGTGGGCAATTAACACCTCAAGCAGAAGATATACCATAACAAATGCAAACTATTCTGTTTCTAGCCTTCAGCCTACTGAAGAACGTTATGGCCCTGCCAAATATTGACCAGTCTCCTAAGACAGTGGCTTAGTGTTATTGCCATCAGCAAGCAGTTACTATTCTCCAAAGTTTTAATAATTATCACTTCTTATATAGTTGCTATTCTTCAATAATGTGAAAATTCTTATGCAGTGTATTTGTTAACTTGTTGCCAAATTACACAATATCTAGTGTATGATATATAGTGTTAAAACAGCAGATACTGTAACATGCCCATATTTTTATATATTTGATATTACTGATATACTTCAGACAACATTATGAAAGACGTGCATTTTCAAAATGGGGAAATACTGTCCTATAAATGCTAGAAAATTTATTTTATGCACCGTATTCAGGCTCTGGATTTTCATGGCATGTGTTCTTAACCTGGTGAGTTTTAGAAATTGATACCATTAATCCTGATCATCTTTACTATTAGATCTTGTATTCATATTTTCCCTCACTATTTTGTCATTTTCAGCAAATCACTATATTACTTCTTGTTTATAAATCTTACGTTGTTCTGTGTTTTATTCAGTAATTTTGATGCATTTACATCGGGAAGTCAGCATATCTGAGCTTTCTTCAAACGAGAATACTAAAACAAAAATATTCCATATTCAGTTTAAAAAATGTAAAATAAAATTAGTCTTCTGCAACTCTTGTCAGTACATTGCCTGTATTCTATCACTGAAGTAGGCACAAGTTCACATTTCAAGAAATGCCTGAGTACTAACACATAAATGTGCTTATTAGTTTTATTTTTCGTGTATAATTCAATTCTCATGTTCTGAAGCCAATGAGAAATACATCTAAACCAGTCCGTTGAAGCACTGATCTACGGAAGGTCAGATACCTTTCTGAGAAATATGCAACTTCAAAGGGGCAGCAAATTAACGATGTACCATTCAACAACATTTAGGTCACGACAAACTAGCGGTATCCTGAACATGAGTGGAGTGCATATTATCCTATTGACCATACATAGAAGTTTGTAAGAAGTGCATTTCAAAAGACTACTTAAATATCCTCTCAGCTATTTCTATACTTATTATTATTATTCGATGACACACATATTTTCTCCATTTCAAGTTAAAAGTATTGTGAACTATGCAATTGTTTATTAGTTTTGGTAAATATATTTTCGGATCATTTGTTAATCATCTGAAGTAATTTTTGAGGATATTTTTGCATACATAATTCTATGTTCGCTGGTGTACATGTTGGGAGTAAGACTGTATTAAATTGCATAGCTCTTAACATTACCACAGGAAAATGATGGGAAGTCACCATAATTATGCCTTTTCTGATGTGAAGCTGTTAGGGAACTTTCAGAGTAATTGCAGTCCCATGTGCCCACTGCCAGTCACAAATGACTTGGGCAGTTTTCATAATAATGGCAGACACTCACTCTCCACTTGCCTTTGTCTTTATGGATCCCAGAATGAAGTCGACATAGGTCATTACAATGATTTCAGTAGGACATTGGAGATTAAAAGCAATGCTATCCTCTGCTCATTTTCTCACATTTGATGAACAGTACTCTACTGCCCCTCTAACAGTGGAATGACCACGCAGCAGACAGCCGTCAACACTCCTCTGCCATTATTCCGAGTGCACACACTTTAATTAGTCCCTCATACGAACAGCTGAAGTACTATGATGAACCAGTGTTATGTACCAGTTGTATCAGAAAATGTATGAACCACAGGAATGGCATAGTGAAGAAGAGAGTTGTTTCACTTCCCAGCTACTTCCCGCCAATATTCAGGGAGGCTGTTATACTCAGTACGCAGCAGTAATCTCATTTATCGGAGATGAGTGGCAGCAGAAGACACAAAGCAAATCGCAACAAACAATGGTCAATGCAATGTTACTGTTCATAATTTTATGAGCATTGTATATTTTAGGCCTCCACATTTACTTTTCTTCTGACTCTGTGATGTTAGGGCATCTCCTCTCGTCTTATTATTCAAGCATCTTCACCATTTTCCTTGTTGACATGGACCGATGACTATGTGTTTCCACATGACAAAATCCATCGCCTGTTAACACGATTGAAAAATATTTCCATGTCAGCAATGCTTGGCAATACAAGCCTAAATTCCCTTATGATAGTCAACCTTCTGTGAGTGGGGGCAGTAGAATAACACTCACGGTATACCCTGCCTGATGTAAGAGGGGCTCTGAACTTGGCAGGGTGGGTTGGTTACTATGGGACCATTAGCTGAGTCTTGGCATTGCTTCCACTTATTTGGGTCAGGCTCCTCTCCTCTTCAAACAAAAATCACCATAACCAATATTATTACATATATAATCAGATATTGTATTCTCTATAACTTTTATGTAGTACTATTTAATAGGAAAAATAACTTATGTATTTAAAAATTACCTTTTAGGCATCTTCCCCTAAACTACCACTTCAACAGGCATGATTGTAGCACCTTACTCCCAGACTTAACATACCGCGATTCTGTTCACCCAATCTCTCGTGGTTTGGCGTAGATATGGACTTAGCAACAAAACTGAAGTTCACAAATTTAATTCTATATATCTTTAACACTCCAAGTGCCAACCTCTCGCCACAAGATGATTCGCATGCGAGCTCAAGTGTTCCAGTCTCGCAGAGAGACGATTTGTCAAATCGATATAACAACTCATACAATCAGTATAAAAATCGATTTGACGGATATTCTCGCTGCGAAATTGTTACAAGTGAAATATGTAATGTGAGTGGAATGTATTTTTTTTTGAAGTCTTTGTTTGTAAAATACGATAGGATGTTTTATTTTTATTGACCGAACCTGTACTGTATAATGTTGTAACATAGACATTTGTAAATAGTAGAATTCTGTCTATAGTTCCTGGAAAGATCTAGAAAGTTACATAACATTTGTACAGGGTGTGTTACTTTGTTGATATGTGTTCTAGAAAGTGTGTTCTGTCTATTCTGGAAAAATATGACCTTCGCGATCATGCGTATTCTAGAATGTTAGTCAAAGTTCTCGATCGAAAGTAAGGTTGTGATTGGTGAGTCTAGGTGGCGATAGGGAACAAGTGCACGCTGATTGGTTGCCTCCAAGGCCAGTAATTCCTATATATAGTGAGCGAGGCAGTGTTCGAATCAATTCTGTATCCTGAATTCTATCGGCTTTGTTCCATCTGTCTGCGAGCAGCCTATCTGGATGACGTCCCTCCGGTTTTCGGGATGGCACACTGCTCGGGTAAGCACTCTTGAATTCCGTTCCTGCTAAAAATTCCGTAATGTTCCGATTTGGTTTTCATACAGGAGTCTGCCCTAACCTCGCCTAGATTCACCAAATTAGTTACTTATGACGCCTTAGTGTTTCTGCTGGACACACCTGTTCGTTTCCGAGGCATTCCGGTTTGTTTCACTAAAATATGTTTATTGTAGTTTAATAGTATTTCCCTTGGGGTTTGCCTCTGATAGTTTTGTATCATTTTAGGTACGGTACGCTAGATTTTGGATAACCTGTAAATTGCGTTGTACTACTGCACTGGTAACTAGATGTACAGCTGATTTGTAATTTGAATTTACACTGCTACGAACAACCTATGTATATCACTGAACTTATAGCTCATAACTTGGAATGTATTTGTAGAATTACCTTGTAAATAATATTTTTTTAAACTAGGATCACGGTGATTCATTTCGGAATCCGCTATCTAAGCCATGTCCATGCCTTTGGTAGGTTCCCAGCCCTTCCATCTTCCCGTTTTGTCGTTCACTAGTTGGCCCTACTGATAGTTACGTACTTGTTTTGTTGGAGATCCGCCTAATGCTAGCTACTGTTTTTCCGAGTATGTAGTGTTTTCTTGTATTGTGTATTGTACTCTTACCTTCCCCTTTTAACTGTGTTTGTGCCTTGTTTGGTGTTACCACTGTTGTAGAGGTAACAGAAATGAAATTCTCTATCTGGTAGGCAGTGCAAGTTGGTCTTTGGTTGGGACAGGACAGCAGTAAATGGCGATCTTGTCAGCTGTGAACTGGTCTTTGTTTACATCTATTCAAACTGTGCGTCGAGCGTTTGAAGATTATAGTTTGTGATAATTGTGTGCCTGACTACTCTATTGTATTTGGTTCATTTTAGTTTAGTGGTTATTATAATATAAACATGAGTGGTTCAACTGCAATTACAGAAGCACAGGAGGGGTTTGGGAGTGATGAAAGTGAAGATGACATTGGTAAAGTAGAAGATTTTCCTGGTGATTTATCATTAGACTACTTATCTTCTGGAAGTGGGGATGAATATGACCCTAATTTAGATACCCATCACTATAGTGGTGCGTCAAGTTGTGATGTAGACCCTTCCCGGCACATCTATAACTAGTGACGCACTACAACAAACTCTCTCCGAGTCTTTTTACCTGTGACTTTCTAATTATTCATTGAAGTTTCTATTATTATATAGCATTGCGCTCGAAATTAAATTTAGCTCATTTTGTATATCTTGGAATATAATTTCAGATAATGTAGTGTTTGTTATCAACCTCAAAAATTGGAATATCTTTTGATTAGTTTTTTGAATATGAGTAATTATCCATTACACTTTTACTGGATACTTGTAAATAAAATATCCCACAATTATCTTATTCTCTAATTCTTCCTGAATAAATTGATATATAATATGCCATACGTAGTTACAAATTTGTATTTATTATAATTTTTTAAATGTATCTGCATGCTGCCTTGAGAATGCTCAGCACTTAAGAGTGAGCCGATCAGCACTCAGAAGGTTAATTACGTAATATTTATCGATAGGAATATTAACAACACGAATGCTTCCACTAAACTACCATCTCACTCGGCATGAATAAAATGACTTATAGCCTAGTGGTAATGCATCATTCCCTGACATTTGTCCCAGTTGGAATGTGTTTTTAGCCTCTTTCCACTACATTTTAGGTCCAGCTATCTTGCCTTTGAAATCTGTGTCCATCAGGAATTTAATTCCAACTTGCTTCTAATATTATTTCCTGTGCGGCATATGTCGCTAAGTTTAATTGCATCCTGTCCATCTGCGGAGTTATATTCCATCGTTTATATACAATTTATTTCACTACTGTCTCCTGTTATTTTCCGGTCTAGGCCCACCCGCTCTCCAACTAACTTCTGCTTCACATTGCTTTGCTGGCGTGCTCGTAGTCTATTGGCAGCTGCCATGGAGTCCGTAGGGGTCGAGGATAGCTTGTAATGCCCTCAAGCTTTTTATTTCTTCTCTATTATTTACCTGGAGTGGACGTCCACAGATTATTTTATAGTTTGTAAGTAAATGAGATCACTCCTGACGCCATCTGGAGCTGGAAACCTTCAACTGTCGTCTAGATATCAATTTTGACTGATCTTCGTTTTTTAAATTTAAAATTCTACAACATGAAAATGTTATCGCCTTACTGACTGAACTGTACAGGAGGAATAAATCTATCAAAAACTGTCTATGTTTTTATCTTTTCTGCGAGAGATTCTTCGTACTAAATGTTATTTCTGTTTGGGATCAAGAAAAAGTTAAGTACCGGTATTGTGAAAATTATTTTAATGACGTGTTTTTGATCAGTGATGACATAAATGTGAAGTCATCCATTAAAAAGACCGACACGGCGAGATTTCTTTCTCCCGTAGCGCTTATTCTTGTTGTCGTCTCCATGGGAATGTTTGTTGGCATTAATGATACTTTAATTAAATTGTGCCAGGCTGAGTGGCTCAGACGGTTGAGGCGCTGGCCTGCTGACTCCAACTTGGCAGGTTCGACCCTGGCTCAATCCAGTGATATTTGAAGGTGCTCAAATACGTCAGCCTCGTGTCGGTAGATTTACTGGCACGTAAAAGAACTCCTGCGGGACTAAATTCTGGCACCTCGGCATCTCAGAAAACCGTAAAAGAGTAGTTAGTGGGACGTAAAACAAATAACATTATTATTATTATCAATTAAATTGTGGTGCGCGTGCCCTTAAGTTTGGAGCCGTTTAAATCTTACTTCTTCATGTTTATTAATTGATTTGAACTGAGAGTGGTCCTTGTGATTTGACCTGTTTGCTCTTCTTCTTGATGTTTAATAATTAATTTCTGTGGGCTTGCCCCCCAATCCTTTGAGCTGCCTTGTTCTTTCTTCGTTGAAGCGTGTGGAATTTTTGGGGTCGTTTGGCGACCTATTTTATGTCTACCTATCATTGTGAGCTATTTCTGCCTTTGCACATGCGTTCTGTTTGTGTTAATTTATTTTCTTGATGTGCCTATTGAAATCCGGTTCTTGGAAGGATCTCGTAGTTTCACTTTACTAAGTTCTACGATACATGAAAGCAAAATAATTCCTGTGGTAAGTGGATTTAACTATTAGTTCACAAGTATCTGAAAGAATAAGGTACTTGTCTTTTCTTGAGGAACCAGTAATTTGGTTTTGTTTCTAATCTATCAACTGATTAATTTCTATCTGTTATTGTTTTAATTTAGAGGATTTTCCTCACTTCTAGGTAAACTATTTCTGATCTCAATTCAGTCTTAATCTAATTAATTCATTTATTATTTTTCGTAGTTAACTTGATTTTACCTTAAAAGGGTGCACCATAGATTTTAAGGGGTATTGTCTCAATCAAATGTAACTTTCCTTCAAGATAGTCATTAAATTATTTTGATTTTACTAGGAAATTACATGGGTTTTTTCAAGATTTCTGTTTATTTCCTACCGTGCAAAAAACTTTTCGTTCAGTCCGAGTTGCCTCTGGTTTATGTCTAGTCGCTTCACAAGTTTAGTGAGTATTTGCTATTAATTTTTAAATGATTTTCTAAGGGTATTTGCTATCTTTGTTTATGTGTTACTTATACCAGAAATCGTCGGTACGGTTGGTAAACTTTACACACTGATTTTTATTAAATTCTCTTCAGCCGTTTCCTCGCGATGCCCGTTTATACCGGTACATAGACAGAAATTATGGAAAATTAAAAAGTGCATTTCTTTGTTACTGTGGACATGACCAATACAGAAATACCATTTTTTTTAAATTCTGTGCAATGTACAGGCCTCCACGGTATGCACTAGCCAAGAATCTTGGGAGGTGTGCAGCGGTTTTGCCTCTTACATTAGTTACCACTGTGCAATATATATGTACAATGGTTAACCGTACCCCGTTTTCGTACTCCTGTGTACCGCTGTCTACTTCACGGGGGCGGGAGGGAGGTACAGACTCTTCCTTCATAAAACTACATGTTTGATATCAAAGGCATGCATTTAATGAGAGAAAGGAACTACCTCCCCTAGAGCTTCCTTTTATGCAGTGGTGCCTCAGCACGTAGGAAAGGTGTGGCAATCCAACTGACGAGCCCACGGCCACAACGAGGTGAAATTATTGAGAAAGTCAAAAGAGAATTAATAATTTAAAGGACGTCAGGGAAGGGGAAGGCCGGTGTCATGGCTAGCACATACGAGAACGCTACAGGAAGGAGAAGCGTTACCCAAGCTACAGGCTGCAAGGTCGGACATCGGTGGACATCGGTCTAGCGGAGTCACGTGCAGGATCCACCTATCGCTGATTTGTCTGGCTGGTTGCATTCATGTTCCTTGATACGGCTACTGATGTTCACCTTACCGCAAGTACAGGGGATTTTGTATACCCCAGCATGTAAAAGTGGGGACAATTTGACTTTGGTTTTACCCAGACCATAAGCAATTTTAGTGGCGGTGCCAAACACGGTTTTTATACTGTGCTTGCGGAGGACCTGTGGTGTTGTGAAAGTAAGGCAAGTAGGCAGTTCCCTTCACTTCTTCCTTTCTCACAGAAGGAGCACACTCTATCGTCGGGTCGTGATGTCATGTTCCAAGATGCTCGAGCTCTTACCCACACTAGACACTACAGGTCCAGGATTATACGGGAAGCTGTGGAAATATGTAGAAATACTAACAATTTCAACCATTATGTATTTAAGTAGGCAGTTCCCTTCACTTCTTCCTTTCTCACAGAAGGAGCACACTCTATCGTCGGGTCGTGATGTCATGTTCCAAGATGCTCGAGCTCTTACCCACACTAGACACTACAGGTCCAGGATTATACGGGAAGCTGTGGAAATATGTAGAAATACTAACAATTTCAACCATTATGTATTTAAGTAGGCAGTTCCCTTCACTTCTTCCTTTCTCACAGAAGGAGCACACTCTATCGTCGGGTCGTGATGTCATGTTCCAAGATGCTCGAGCTCTTACCCACACTAGACACTACAGGTCCAGGATTATACGGGAAGCTGTGGAAATATGTAGAAATACTAACAATTTCAACCATTATGTATTTAAGTAGGTAGTTCCCTTCCCTGTCCCTTCACTACTGTTATTTCATCTTGGTGTTTTCAAAATTCGTACATTCCTCATCGGCAGATGTTTCATTCCAGGCTTGTGTCAATGTCATATGTTATGTACACATGTTATGTGACCCTCTTAGACTGATTGTGATGGTTCCGTCAGCTTTCGCTTTGAACGCTAGCACTGTACCATATCCGGCGAGTCATCTGGTGACAAATGAACATACCGTTTCCACTTCTATTATAACACCTAAATTCAAAAGCTCATTGTTTAAGAAGCGTTTCTTGTGGACAGTCGACATTTTCTTCGGATGACGCAGAGCACAGTTCTCTGCGAAATGTAAATAATTTCACCTTATTTCCTTGACGCAGCGTAAGCCCAAAAGCCTATATCATGTCTATATTTAACAAGATATTGGAAAGAGCGGGAGGGGGGAGTTATTTGCCGTATATATAAGAAACAGATGAAAGATCAAATCCAGGTAACTATAGAGGGATAACGCTACTTAAAATTTGTACAGGGACATAGGCAAGAAGACTAATGAATTCGGCAGAGTCATCCTCAGTCCTGCCGGATTTGGGAAGGGTACGAGTACTGAGTCGCTAGTTGACTGTTGAAGGGAGCAGGCGATGAGTATTTCCGTATCAGCCTGGCAGAGTGCGTGCTTGACACTCATTACAACATTACTTGTTATAGGAGGCTTGGAGTTAAACCCGGGCCCTGTTCAATCAGCTTCAAAATAGGTGTATGGGGTGTGAAGTGCGATGGGTGTGGAATGTGGTTTGCTACAGGCACTGGATAGCGATAAGGAAACGGGAATGTGACAAAGTGAGAATTGATAAACTACAACAGGAATTAAATGAAGCACATCTCATGAGTGCAGAGCTACAAAAGAAGTTACAGGAGAAATGTAGGCACCCATTCATCTGTGGAGAATATGAAACCTGTAAATTGTGTGGTGATAGGCGATTCTATCGTGCGACATGTAGGACACGAAAGTGATGTGCATGCCGGGAATACAAGCAGAACAGGAAAACAGAGGAGAAATGCGGCGAGAATGAGGAAGTAGTAATTCTCCACATAGGAACTAATGGCTTAAAAAGGCAACAAACTGAATTATAATGGGGGACATTTATGATCTAGTGAACTCGACTAAGAAAACGTTCCCAAAGGCAAATGTTGTAATTAGTGGTATACTAACGAGACCAGATGCATCATGGAAGAAGATCGGCTGATTGAAGGAAAGAGCTTCAGTAGGTTGCCAAAAGTTCCCGATCACTACCTGTAGATGGCAACAGTTGGATCGACGACAGGGACATCAGCAGAGATGGACTTCATCTGAACCAGCGGTGAGTGGCGAGACTTGGTAAACTGTTTTTGAAGGTTACCTGAGTCCTTTTCCACACAAATAGATAACAGCGCAGAACGGCCAGCCGAATGACGATCCACGACGGGAGCTGCGACGACATCAGGGTCACCAACAGGACATTGTAAGAGGCAGTGATACCAGATTGTTGCAGGTAAACGGTGGAAGCATTGGTAATAAAAATCACAAAATTAAAAAAGTTGATCCGAGTGACCCTGATATAATTGCAGGAACGGAAAGTTGGTTATTGGATAATATATATAACTCAGAAATATTCCGGTCAAAATTCCTAATGTAGAGACGGGATAGAGGGTGTAAAGAAGGGGGAATTTTCATTTGTGTTGTGATAGTACATATATCACACCCTCGCACTGTATGTAGAAGTTAGAGATATTATTGTCAGTATTTGATTTTTTATTATTATTATTATTAGTAGTAGTAGTAGTAGTAGTGGTGGTAGTATTAGAATCTCATTTGTATATTTTGTCATTTATATTTGTAAGCTGGGAGATATAAGTATGAGTAATTTGTTTCGCACGAGTGGGAAAACATTGCTATATTGGACTCTGGTAATTTGGATGACTCATGTGGGCATCCCAGTGTCTGATGAGATGTGTTTGTTGATGTTATTGTACTAGGAAAGTTCTATGAGTCATGTGATATACCCCAGCGTTTGTTTATTTCTTGGCACCAAGTATGGGTTCAGGGCATGGTCTTGACGAGAGCATGACTCACGATTGGCTGGCAAGGACCAATCCAGACGTATTATCTGAGAGGAAGGGGAAGGCTGATGTCTATAAAGGTTGATCAAACGGCGGGAACCAGACAATCGGTACGGACAAGAAGGAGTACTGACACACTGTACGAGCAGGAAGTAGTGCTGATATACGGTAGTGACACGGTTACAATGTACTGGACTGGACTTCAAATGTTCGTGGAACGTAGTCTTGTTATGTTCGTGGAAAGTGGTTGATCAACAAATTGTGGAAGGCGTACGCATTAAGTGTTGTAGTACTTGTGGCGGCCTGGCATTATATGTTGGTGAAAGCTATCTCAGACTTTCCATAATTTATGTTCGGGATCAATAAGCGTGTGTTGCACAAATGTATATATCTTTACAACAAGTGTTAAAGTCTGTGAACACAGTATTACGAGGTACAGTATCTGTGTGATGTTAGAAGTGCTGATTATGAGAATTGGCAAGTAGTATTGATACAGAGACAGTGAAGGGTATTTATCTACATATATGTACTTTGTTCATCGGACTATCTACAAATGGTAGCTTAGTTCTCGCTTTCGTTTTCCCATGGTATTCATTATTGTTGTTGTTGTAAATATGGAGTCTTCCAGCAATGTTTTGTGTGTGTATTATATGTATAATTTTGTGTGTTGATGAGATGCTCATGCATGGATTTTGTTAAGAATATAGTTAGCTATTTTAAAATCAGTGGAGTTATTGATGAACCTAGGTGCAGTTCCTACCTATTTAGTCGTTTTCAGGAGGTTAGGTAAGGCCTGCAGCAGATGTACCAGTACGCAGCATTATGTACACGCCCTGGGATTAAAGTTTATCATGCTCTGTCAAAATTCGAGGGATCCATTCTGGTGAACTCTGGCGCCCATATACTGACACTTCAATTAACTATTTTATTAATTTAATTATTTCAAGTATTTTATGAAGTTTTTGAGCAATGTTATTTATTTGCAAAAAATTATTACAAATTATTTATTTACATATTTTTATTTATATATTATTCATGATTTTATTTATCAGTATTCATCAAAAAGTTACAATTGGTTTCCCAACGTGTGGCTGAATGATTGGTACATCTGTTAGGCTTATAAGCGTAGGTGCACTTGTCAGGTGTGGATGGAATTCTACAAACTATGTCAGTGAAGTGTTTTATACGTTTCATGTGTATTTTGGAGTATGAAGAAATGTTGTAGTGAGTCCAGTATTATAAAATAGAGGAGTAGAGAAGTTTTTAAAGTTGTTGGTACTATGAATCAGGATAAGAGAAGTCAAAAGAATTCCACCACATTGAGTTTATCTAATTTAAGTGAGAATAGCGAAATGGCTGATAATAGAAAAGATCAACTGGCAATGATAGGTGAGGAACCGAGTAACCCGTCTCAAACTCAGAATGTAGGGGATCAAGGGGCGACCTTAGCTCTTAGTATGCTTCAATCACTATTTAATCAGTTCAGTAAGGAGTTGAAGGGTGAATTTAACAGTAAGAGTGATGTATTGTCTAGTAAAATCGATAATATGTTTGATGGATTGTCCAGTAAGATTGATGAGAGGGGTAAAGTGTTAAGGGAGGCATTTGATAAAGTAGGGAGTGAAATAATTTATCAGAGAGATTTTGAGAATAGGGGGCGTGATGAAAGTAAGAAAGATGTGTTGGATGTCTTACTTTGTGCTAGTGGTGATGGTAATAGCGGTGTTGCGATCGATAATCCTGTGGAAGTTTCTGAAGTTGACGAAGGTTGTTTTGTGAGTGAAGAGTGTTTACGGAGTATACATCATGATGATGTTTTTGTTAATTTAAGTGTACGTGAGGAGAGTAAAGTTAGGTCCATTATGTGTGAAAATGGTGACTTTGAGATTAATGAAACTTCTGGTAAGAGAGTCGAGAGTAGCAGTGTTGTTGGCATGAAAGTGGTGCAAGTAGGAGCTGATATGGAAGGTGGTGAAGATGGATTAATTGTTGGGTCATTAAATAGTAATGACAGCAATTTCAAAGTGTATTATGGTAAGAATTTCAGTAATAGAGTGAGCGTGTGTGAGAATGGAAGTGTGCCTGAGATGAAAGAAAGTATATCCAAGCGACTGTGTAATGTTTTATTGAATTCTGAGAGATGTGTGAATGATGTGAACAACGTGCTGAGTGATATCGATGTGGAAAGTGTGAAAAAGTATGTGATCTGTTCTCTTGCATTAATTATGGTTTTGTGGAAGAGACAACGTTGTGAGATTCCCGCGAATTTCAGAAATAGGGATTTCTTTGTTCTGAATGAAAGCTTGTATGATTCTTGTGTGACTGGATGGTATGAATGTTTGTGCATGAGATAGATTGTATTCTAGACGTAGTTCGTTTGTATTACGGTACGCATTCCTCGTCTATCGATGCTGATATTAAGTTTATGTATAGTTTTTTATTGTATCAGGGTCCGTATATTGTGGACAGTAGAATAGGCAAGTGTGCTTACAGGCTCCTAACCGCTGACGACAAGGTCCTTGGGACATTTAATATTTATAGCCTTCGCAGATATAAGAGATAGGATCTGCACCTTGGATGTATATATTATCAATTTTATTTTGTGTGCTCATTAGTAAGAAGGTATTGTATTCATGGGTATATGAAACAATTGGAGTTGTGTGTATATAGCCATATTATTATTAGTATTATTATTGTTTGGACAAATTGTATTTCGCGTGTGCAAATACAATGCAGTAGATGCAATGTATATCTCTTTATCACTGTTAGTCTATGTGTTCAGTTATGTCATTCTAAGGTTATTTATGAAGTTCTGTTTTGTGGTGAATCATAATATGTGATATCATCGAATCACCAAGGGGGCGTTATGTGATAGTACATATATCATACCCTCGCACTGTATGTACAAGTTAGAGATATTATTGTCAGTATTTGATTTTTTATTATTATTATTAGTAGTAGTAGTGGTAGTAGTATTAGTATTTCATTTGTATATTTTGTCATTTATATCTGTAAGCTGGGAGATATAAGTATGAGTAATTTGTTTTGCACAAGTGGGAAAACATTGCTATATTGGACTCTGGTAATTTGGATGACTCATGTGGGCATCCCAGTGCCTGATGAGATGTGTTTGTTGATGTTATTGTACTAGGAAAGTTCTATGAGTCATGTGATATACCCCAGCGTTTGTTTATTTATTTTTTTTTTTTGCTATTTGCTTTACGTCGCACCGACACAGGTATGTCTTATGGCGACGATCGTTTGTTTATTTCTTGGCACCAAGTATGGGTTCAGGGCATGGTCTTGACGAGAGCATCACTCACGATTGGCTGGCAAGGACCAATCCAGACGTATTATCTGAGGGGAAGGGGAAGGCTGATATCTATAAAGGTTGATCAAACGGCGGGAACCAGACAATCGGTACGGACAAGAAGGAGTACTGACACACTGTACGAGCAGGAAGTAGTGCTGATATACAGTAGTGACACGGTTACAATGTACTGGACTGGACTTCAAACGTTCGTGGAACGTAGTCTTGTTATGTTCGTGGAAAGTGGTTGATCAACAAATTGTGGAAGGCGTACGCATTAAGTGTTGTAGTACTTGTGGCGGCCTGGCATTATATGTTGGTGAAAGCTATCTCAGACTTTCCATAATTTATGTTCAGGATCGATAAGCTTGTGTTACTTAAATGTATATATCTTTACAACAAGTGTTAAAGTCTGTGAACACAGTATTACGAGGTACAGTATCTGTGTGATGTTAGAAGTGCTGATTATGAGAATTGGCAAGTAGTATTGATACAGAGACAGTGAAGGGTATTTATCTACATATATGTACTTTGTTCATCGGACTATCTACAAATGGTAGCTTAGTTCTCGCTTTCGTTTTCCCACGGTAATCATTTTGTTGTTGTTGTAAATATGGAGTCTTCCAGCAATGTTTTGTGTGTGTATTATATGTATAATTTTGTGCGTTGATGAGGTGCTCATGCACGGATTTTGTTAAGAATATAGTTAGCTATTTTAGAATCAGTGGAGTTATTGATGAACCTAGGTGCAGTTCCTACCTATTTAGTCATTTTCAGGAGGTTAGGTAAGGCCTGCAGCAGATGTACCAGTACGCAGCATTATGTACACGCCGTGGGACATAAAGTTTATCATGCTCTATCAAAATTCGAGGGATCCATTCTGGTGAACTCTGGCGCCCATACTACGGACACTTCGATTAACTATTTTATTAATTTAATTATGTCAAGTATTTTATGAAGTTCTTGAGTAATGTTATTTATTTACATATTTTGATTTATATATTATTCATGATTCTATTTATCAGTATTCCTCAAAAATGTTAGGTCAGAGCTAAGCAGTACGTTAAAATGTGTTCTCGGTGACTGGAGGTAAATAATGCAACCAATACACAAAATATAGTCATTATTGGAGCTTATCGCCCGCCGAAATCAGGCATGAATACTATCACTCATCTTTCAGAATTAACATGTGCAAATATAAGCTACGGAAAAAGAGCTATAATTGCAGGGGATCTAAACTGGGCTGGGTCAACTACTGGGGGCAGTCGTCACAAAGAACTCTCAGATGTCAGAGCGCACGACACAGTGACCACAGGTAAGTGCTGTGGCATGTGGCGCTATCTGAGGTTGTGCTATACTAATTGGTTAAAGGAAGGCAAGGGAATGGACGACATTTGGGAGAACTTCAAAACTGTTTTAAATACAGATCCGCTGTATTACACCGCAACTAGTAGGAAGCTTTTGCTGACAGAAAAGAAAATGGCTGAAGAGAAATATCTTGACAATATCCTACATGAAAATCGGAATTCCTGGATCCCTTTAAAAAAATACATAGAAGGGAGAGAACAAGTCAGTTCATTCTCTTCCTATAGGAGGGGACAACAGATATGGATAAAGCGGAAGTATTAAATAAGCACTACGGAAAGGATTTTAATCTGGCTGCACAGTTATTCAGGGACAATTTTCCAAAAACTAATAAAGATTTCCAAATTAAAGCTTCATTATTGCGTAAAGGTGTTTCTAAACTCAGAAGAAGTAAATCTTGTGGGCCAGATTCCATTTCTGGAGAGGCACTTGAACTCGGGGGTGAAGCGATCCTACAATATTTAATAAAAATCTTGAATATATCACTGTTTCTACACACACGGTCATAAACTTTCTCAAAGTCCACGAAGTCCATCACAAGATCCTTAACCCATTCATAATGATGCTCCTGTAGCTGTCTTACTGCGAATGTACGGTCTACCGTGGACCTTCCTGATCGGAAACCATACTGCTCTTCTCTTAAATTTTCTTCCACTCTCTTTCTGATTCTATTCTCCAGAAACTTCTCAAACACCTCCGCACAGTGGCATATCAATGTGACTCCTCTATAGTTCTTAAACTCTTTTCTATTACCCTTCTTGAAAATGGGTGTGATTACCCCCTTCTTCCAATCTTCAGGGGTCTTCCTTTCCTTCCATACTACTTTCAAGATACGATAAAGCCACTGTTTCCCTTCCTCTCCTGCTGCTCAAAACTGACTTCATCTAACCCCGGGGCTTTCCCTCCTTTCATCTCGTCACTTCTGCCCATGTTAAGTCTTTTTTCTTCTTCCATATTTCTTACTTCCTCTCTGCTTCCACTTTCTTCCTCAGTGCATTCTTCTGGGTTTAGTAAATCTTCAAAATACTCCTTCCACATTCCTTTGAGTTTCTCCATTTCCTGCACTTCATTTACATTTTTGTCTATCGTTATAACATCTTCTCTCTTGCCTTTCCTCTTACTCTTGACCATTCCACACAGTACTTTTTTATTTCTGTTACAGAGTTATCCGTGGTAGTTACAGGTGAAAGAAGGTGCTGGGATGAATAGGTCTCAATCTACGAAATTAAAGTTAATTTAAAATTTAACAAGATTATATTTTCTTTTCAAGATCAAGAAATAACAAATATAACAGGTACTTAGTAGCCTAGCAACAAATCGAGAATGTACAATTACAATGTTACAGGATTTGGACTCCGAGAGCCAGACACACAATTCTTGAGCTATAAGCCCAACTTGACCCATATACAAGATTCAACAAAGGGGCAGAAGACCCCAATCATGCCCAGGAGCTCTTGCTCCCAATTACACAGTAAAGCCTCCTCGAGGTACGCAGAAACAAATTTTTTGGGAAGAGCAACCCGCTCTCAAAGTTCCAGCCTATCAAAGGCCACACCAAACTCCACATTCAAGCTGTCCTCCAAGTACAATAACACAGGGGTAAAAATACCCAACCTACTGAGGCCTATTCAGTGAAGAAACCGGACAATGACATGGCCCCAAAATACCAATTTGAGTGGAGGCGTACTTGCACTCCTAATACACTTTATTAAAAACTATTTGGCTCTAGGCCGCTTATGCAAGGGCTAATCCCATTCTACGGTGGTGACACGATAGAAAACTTTATGACAGTACGAGTAGAAGGGAAACTGTTATGAAAACGTAGTCACCTCAAAACAAAATGAATGGGATCTCGAGAGGGTTAGGCACTCTCTATCCCAATTTGTAGTTTAAAGAGACAGAATTTATACCAAGAGTCTTTTACATTTTAGAGGAAAGTTACATGGTAAAAGGTATCGAACCTGCCCCGAGAGTTAAACTGCTGAGCTAGCAAGAAAATAAGTTATTAAAAGGCCACTACCTTATTGAAGAACTGCTGCCCAACGAAAGAGGCGCTTCCCGCCCCCTGCTACATAATTTGCACTATGATAGATGTTACTGAAGTGGCGAGGAGACCAGAAAATCAGCAGTTTATATACCCTCGCAGAAGATTCGAGACGTTTCAGGAATGATTAAAACCCGCCCACAAATTTTTTTTCGGCTAACAACGAAAACCACTACACCAGATGAGGAAGAAACACATTATTGGTGGAAAATTAATTACAGAAATTCGGGATTGGTTAAATTCAAAGCAAGCAGAAAGAGAAGGGTTATACTGCCAACCCAAACAAATGACTGAAAGAAATTTAACAAAGAACAAACTTATGAACACAAAATTTCTCCAAAAAAACAGTTCTTTCACTTCGCACTAGGGTGCACAATTGTAGTCCTTCAGTAGTGCCATCTAGAAGAGAATGTTCATACTTCTTACTACAGGGAAAACAAAAATAAATCGAAAAAGACACAGTTCAGAACTCTTCAAAATTTATAGTAATGACATCTTCTGAGAAATCTTAGCATTAATGTGGAAGTTAAAGTTCAAGCTTCCTCCAGTAGAGGAGTTTCAACTGGCGCAATGTTTGAATTAGCGGCGTGGAGGTGTACCGCCCGGTACAATTTCCTTTGCTATACTCTTCCATCATGTTTGTCCACTTTTCCATCCATTGTTTCTTCTCTGTTACAACTTTTTTAGCTTCTTCTTTTTCGTCTTATATTCTTGTCTTGTGTCCATTGTCCTCTGTTGAAACCACACTCTGAAAGCTTTATTCTTCTCCCAAAGTGCCACTTTGACTCTGTCGTTGCAGCATGGGGTCTCCTTGCATCTTTTCCTGGCACTAGTTCTCCCACAAACTTCCTCTGCAGTTTTACTAGTGTCCTCTTGAACCTCTTCC
Organism: Anabrus simplex; assembly: GCF_040414725.1. Taxonomy (NCBI): domain Eukaryota; kingdom Metazoa; phylum Arthropoda; class Insecta; order Orthoptera; family Tettigoniidae; genus Anabrus; species Anabrus simplex. The sequence goes on from NC_090270.1 coordinate 349,726,985, forward strand.
ATTCCACCTCTCCTGTTTTTGTATCATCTGTTGGTACATTCAATCTTATTTTTTCCTCGTATTCTTCCTTGGTTTCCTTTTCCTTCAGTTTCCATATTTTGATGCATCTTTCTTGCTTCTCTGTTCTCTTCTTTTCCATTATTGTTCTCAGTTTCATTACCAGTAGTCTATGGTCACTATCTAGGGCCTCTGATGGTATTACCCTTACATCTATAACATTCCCCTTCATTTCCCAGTTGTAGATCATGTAATCTACAATGGATTTCCTAGACCAGTCACTGTTATACCACGTTATCGTATGGCTTTCTCTCTTTTTGAAACATGAGTTCCCGACCATCATCCGGTTTCTTATGCACAAATCCAATAGTCTTTCTCCTTTCTTATTCCTATTTCCCCATCCTTCCGCTCCAAGCACGTTCTTATAACCCTTCCTTTCCATGCCTAAATGGGCATTCAAGTCCCCCATTACCACGTTATTTTGTCCATTCAATTATCTCTCCAATTCTTTCTCAAATCCATCTTTATCTTTTTGAGTGCTTGTGGAGCATGCACATGTAAAATTTCCCAAGTTTTCCTTTGACTGTTATTTTGACTTTTATCACCTTTCACTTATCCCTTTTACTTCCTCTTTCAATCCATTCCGCTTTCTCTCATCATTTGCTATCCAGTACAACCACAAACCATTCCGCACCTCTCTCCTACCCTCACCCCTCAACTTAGTCTCTGCCAGCCCTAGTATTTCCAATTTTCTTCTTTCCATCATGTTTACAAGCTTTTCTACTTTTCCGATGAATGTTTGTATATTTGTAATCCTGTTCCTCGCCAGGGTCATGGTGTGTTACATCTGTTTGGCTTATCATTCCTTGTTTCCTTGAAGGAGGGTTAATATCCACCACCGGCTTGCTAAGCCTGTCGTGACTTCACCAGAGCCCCGTTTGCCTCCATCTTTTTCAAGATTCCTGTAGGGCCTTCACAGCTACCATAGCGGTCTCGGGGCCCACACAGTCCCCAGCACATTGCCCATCTCCCACGACGTGGACTAGTGGGAGATTAAAACAACGAAGTGCTCTGTCACCTTTGCTCTTTATAGTAACAATGGACGATACAATGACAAAAGTGGCAAGGAAAATTGGAGAAGGAAAAAATGAAAGTGATTATGTTGGCAGATGACCTGTTAGTCGAGGGAGAAAAGGAAGAGGATATCCAGGAACAGTTAGATACTTGGGTAGATGAGGTGGAACAATATGGAATGAAAGAGCGAGATAGTGATCACAACTAGAAAGATAATAATAATAATAATGCTATTTGTTTTACGTCCCACTAACTACTCTTTTACGGTTTTCGGAGACGCCGAGGTGCCGGAATTTAGTCCCGCAGGAGTTCTTTTACGTGCCAGTAAATCTACCGACACGAGGCTGACGTATTTGAGCACCTTCAAATACCACCGGTCTGAGCCAGGATCGAACCTGCCAAGTTGGGATCAGAAGGCCAGCGCCTTAACCGTCTGAGCCACTCAGCCCGGCGCCACACAACTAGAAAGAAGGAGAGACCGATGAGAGGGATAATGCTTGGAGGGGAACAGCTTAGGAAGGTAGAGAGTTTCAAGTACTTAGGAAGTATCACAGAGGAAAGTGGAATAAATGATAAGGAAATAATTGAGCGTGGATGACAAGCAGGAGCAGAAGCCTGGTTTGGAGCAAGGGTGATATACAGGATGTACTATACACGTATTCTGACGTATGCAACTGGGACTTGGGAAATGAGGATAAAGGCAAGTGAAATGAAATTTCTGAGGAGCAGAGTAGGAGTGACAAGATAAGATGAGGAAAATCTCCGCATTTCATGCAATAAGCACATGCTCGCATACTAAAAGACTTTAAAGAAACAAGAAAGGTGAGAGGGATATACATATAGATGTAAAGGACATGAGTAAAATTGATATGGACATTACTTTTACACCATTTGTAAAGTAATAGACATAGAATGGAAGATGCAGGTAAAACAGAAAAACTTAATAACATCATAAGAGGAATGTGGGAAGAGAAATTAAACGAGGACGAAATAAGAGGAAATGAGGAAGGAGGAGATACATAATTGTGCGCATATGTAAAGATATTAAATGTAGCAATAGATACATTGCTGTATCGTAGGGTTGCTATTCATTTTTTCTCACGTTAACTATAGGCACTCAGGCATTTGGCAGGTCTTAGACTATGTAACAAGCTTTACGTTTAAGACAAAATAAATAAATAATCTGAAAAGATAAAAAACAAAATACAATCTAAAAATAGATGAAACAGCAAATAACTGTAAAAGTTTAATGTTGTATCTCCATACACCAAAATAAGTGATTACTCATTCCCCAGACTCCGAGACTGGGCGAGAGGTGTATTCTATTCATATTGAGCCTGGTTTACTTTGAAATAGGTGGATCTACAGAGCAGTGCTAGGACGTTGCCCACACAATCCCAATATCGCCAGTTAATAACCGACAGAGCTGCGTTTTAGATGGCCAGGGGAGAATCCAGTAATTAAAGCTTGGATAAAGAGATTGGGTGCTGCTATTAGGTGGGGTAAAATGATATCAACTCACAGGAAGCCAAAACAAAATGCCTCAAACAGTAGGTGAGGTTTCTACCGACTATCAGCAGTGGAAGTTAAACATAGACAAGAAATATAAGGAGCAACACCTACCAAAACACATTAAACCACAAAACACTTATCGTTACTTTAATTAAGACCATTAGTTACCCAGAGACCATGGACCAAGATAACCCCTGGTATGGCAATAAGTATTTTTAACACTAAAAAAAACATTCATTGAGAAAAAAGAGACATAATTAGTAGAAAAGTAAAAGAAATAAATGCCCTTGAGATTAAACTGAAAACCAATAAGATAGTTGTATTAAAGTGTTCGCCCGAACAAAAAGGGAGAAAAAAGAGTTATTCTCTTCCATAGTTTCACCCAATTTAATTTTCCTTCATTATTATTATATTTGAACAGTATCAACAACTATCACAGAGATTCCACCAGAACTCAGTTCACTTGCGCAGTAATAAATCATACAACCTATCAGAGGGGAACCACAACAAAATACAAGTTAATACGTCATCTAGATGCAGGGACCACCCAACACATATTATTAAAATCCAACGCAAAGACCGTGAACCACCCCATAAGAATAATAATCATCACCAACACAACCGGTCGCTATGGTAACGTAAACACACCAAGTATCCACAGCAACCACCAGTACCAAAACAAGAACAACAATGGTACATACGCGGCAAGAAAAGAACCCCAAAAAAGTATATATAGAAATACGAACACTACAAGATTAAATAAATTGAGGGGAAGAGAAAATTAGTACCTAATGCGACAGAAAAACATTTACACTGTAACTCAGGTGAAAGCTCTTGTGGTCTACAATTTAGTTACCTTTCAATTACGCATACGACAATCATTAGATAAATACAAACCAATTTGCCTTTTCGAAATAAGGAGAAAAGTAAAATAACAATAACTCATTATACTTAATGTACTACCCTCACTTTTCAAGAAAGAGTTAGACAATATTATCAAGGTACAAGGAAGAAACCTGATTTAATGAATACCCTAGCCAATATTAAAAGAATGTGAAGATGGATGTTTTTAGAAGTTCACACACACAAAATTTTCAGATCCAAAGTTTTGTACATGATCTTTGGTGAAATCAGGAGGCCAAAAGAAACAGAATTGTGAAGAGACTTAAGATGTTGGTTCAAGCTGTAGAAACACGTTACTATAGTCTGCTCATGTAGAAGCACTAGTACTTACATACCCAGGAAAAATAAATAAGAGGACGTTCGTGTTCAATAAAGAAATAAGATTTCCGAGGGCTAAGCCCTCACACCAATTTCAACTATCCAGGCTCCATATCGTGGATGGGAACCTTATCCCAGTGCGGAGCAAACACACGTCCTTTCTTCATCTTACTCAAGCAGCAACTTATAGTGTCGTTTGATTACAACCCACATGGCCCTCCAACAAGGAAGGAGAGAGTGAGAGACTCGCTCTCAAGGTAACGCCACAACTTACGGCAGAAAATCGTACCAGACCAAGTTCAAGAATAATAGAAGAAAACATTCAAGCAATATAAGCACATAGGCTCCATGACGAAGATGGTATCAAATAAACAAGATGAGCAACGTCATGCAGAAGATAATAGGAGAATACAAGGCGGAAATAATTTACGAATGATACCAATTTCTATAGCACGATTGCCATTTCGAAATATGGTTGGGGAGAGCTAAAAACACGTCACCAACATGACAGGTTGTACGACTGATACACCTGATTCAGCCATCTTTCACCCCCTTCAAGAGCACTTCAAAACACTTATGTAACTTACTCTTTTGAAACTGTTCCCCCAGGCTCATTCTCTTCACCGTGAGGTTCCTCTTTCACATCCTGTAAAAGATGAAGAAAAATAACAGTTAATTTCTGATTATGTTCTTGTTATTAAGCAACAGTAAAGACTTTTATCTCCCTTCTTTGAGAAGTTACAATTCCTTTGGAAGAGTGCTTTCTTATCTCTCTTATGGCAAAGGACCTGTGTTTTTCATCTTATTTTTTGGTGGAAATTAGGTTATTATTGAAGAATTTGCACTTTTTATATAATTTTATCATATTTTGGAATTTTAATGGTAACATATATTTTTCATTCAATTGTCACTGAAGAAGACATAATATGAAAGAAATATGCATAGTATTGTTTTTTCTAACTGTCAGAGGAGAACATTGGCACGTTCCTGCTGCAACGCTAGCACATGGACTGGAGTGCTCAGCACACTTTACTGCTGCAACGCTAGCACATGGACTGGAGTGCTCTGCCACTAAACTCAGCACACTTTACTGCTGCAACGCTAGCACATGGACTGGAGTGCTCTGCCACCAAACTCAGCACACTTTCCTGCTGCAACGCTAGCACATGGACGAGTGCTCTGCCACTAAACTGGGCACACATTACTGCTAGCACATGGACTGGAGTGCTCTGCACACGTTACTGCTGCAACGCCAGAACATGGACTGGAGTGCTCTGCCACTAAACTGGGCACACATTACTGCTAGCACATGGACTGGAGTGCTCTGCCACTAAACTCAGCACACTTTACTGCTGCAACGCTAGCACATGGACTGGAGTGCTCTGCACAACTTACTGCTGCAACGCTAGCACATGGACTGGAGTGCTCAGCACACTTTACTGCTGCAACGCTAGCACATGGACTGGAGTGCTCTGCCACTAAACTCAGCACACTTTACTGCTGCAACGCTAGCACATGGACTGGAGTGCTCTGCACAACTTACTTCTCCATCACACAACATAACTTTATTGGTTTGCTCTTGAAGATTCTCTGTATCCTTTTGTGATCACTGAATCTCATTTTGAAAGAATAGAACAGGCTTCACTCTTCTCACTAGTGCTGAACTGACGTTCCTGATATCTTCAGACATCAGTAAATGCCACTGCTGCAGTGTTTTCTACAGCTGATCTAAACATCTGCACTTCTTCAACTTCTCTTCTATTTTAATATAAAAATTCCCTTCTATTGCTACTTTGAAATTTTACAATATTTTTCTGAGTTTTCCGTAAAGTGTACGACTTGTTGCAAAGGAGGATCCTTCTGTTTCAGTGATGTATTCCACTAAATCATTGGCATGTTCCTTTGATGAATGTTGCCTCTGCTGAAATTATACTTACTTCATCATTCGTCTGCGATTTCATGAAGTTGACACCAGCATTACTTACAGCGGAGAAGAAAGGCTTTGGTACGGTGTTGGTGGCGAAAGAGACAGCCCAGTGCTTGGGTTAATTGAGTAAAAGGTAACTGTTTCCAAGCTGGAAGAAGATATCAGCCATAGCATCTGTACTTGGAGAGGCAGGTACCGCAGCGTCTATTCCCTATGTTAAGGGCAGCTGATGAATGGCCTAAAATGACAATGAGGAAGGCAATGGGAAACCACCAGGTTCACCGCAATGAAGATGTGCAATTGGAATGTAAGAAGTATGGATGAAGGAGGTAAGATCCATAATGCCATCTGAGGAATGGAAAGGCTCCAAATAAACAGGATCAAGTAGTTGCAGGATCAAAGATCATTTTGTCTATTACTCAGTAAACAATGAACCATATAGTTTAAATTTAGGTGGCATCATTCTGGATAAGCAAGAAAATAATGTAGTCAAAACCCTTATCGGACACAGTTTTATTGATCAAGTTTAACTCAAAACCTTTTGATATAAATATCATACAAGAATATGCTACCACGTATGATGGGGCAGATGCTGATACTGTATAGGCTTTTGGGCTTATGCCGTATCAAGAAAATAAGGTGAAATTCTTTATGTTTCACAGATAACTGGGCTCTGTGTCATCAGAAGAAATCTCGACTGTCCACGAGAAAGGCTTCTTAAACAATGACTCTTTAAATTTAGACGTTATAATAGAAGTGGAAACGGTGCGTTCGTTCACCGCCAGATGGTTCCCACGAACGCTAGCGTTCAAAGCGGAAGCTGACCGAACCATCGGAATCAGTCTAAGAGGTTCACATAACATGTGTACTATCTGCGCACTTTTTAGTGATAGATTTACACCCTAGTGCTGAAGTGGTCGACTTCGGTTATCTTCGAGATTCGTATTGGCAACCTTTGAAACACAAACTAAGAATCGCTTATCATCGCTGTGCGACATCTGGCATACACTTTAAGTACTCGTACTGTTGTTGTTTACACAGCAAAGCCAAACTATAGAATTCATGCTAGGAACACGTTTCGCAACGGGAAATGTTATATAGTATTATATATTGTGTGTGTGACACAGTTGTTTGCTTAAAATAATAAAGGTTTATAAAATTCGTATCGATCGATCATATTATCGATTCAGTTCAGATTTCATTTCCATTCAGTTGGCGGTATTAATGGAACCCTTCTTACTTCTCCAACGAGTACAAAAACCTATCACTAAAAAGTGCGCATACTATACATAACACATGACATTGACACAAGTTCGGAATGAAACATCTGGTGATGAGGAATGTATGAATTTGGAAAACACCGAAATGAAATAACAATAGTGAAGGGACAGGAAAGGGAACTACCTTTGTAAATCCTTAGTGGCTGACAACCAGGTATTACTTAATTGATAGCCGGTATCCCTGTTGAAATAGTTACGATTTCTATGTATTTCCACAGCTTCCCATATAATCCTGGACCTATAGTGGCTAGTGTGGGTAAGAGCTCAAGCATCTTGGAAAATGACAACATAACCCGACGATAGAGCGTGCTCAGATTGCCGATTTGTCTTGACCTGGCATAAGCCCAAAAGCCTATCAGTATCATGTCTATAAGTTAAGGCCATGAAAGCATCAATGGCAACATTAAAAACCTTTTATGGAGACCTTGATAAAGCCCTACAAATAACTAAAAATTCTGAAATAACCATACTAATGGGAGATTTAATGCAAAAAATGGGTAAAGGTTTGTGTGAGGACATAATTGGCAATTATGGCTTGAGTGAGAGAAATTATGGCAGGGACAGGTTGTTCAATTTTGTCAACAGGAGAGCTTTGTTGTGGCAGTTACCAGCTGAAACTGAGCCAAGGATTGTGAGGAATCAGACTGATTATATTTTGATTAAGAAGATATTCAGAAACTGCATTAAGTCAGTGAGGACGAATCCTGGTCCTAATGTTTAATCAGATCATAATCCATTTTAAAAAACTTGATACTGCTAAACTCCAAGTTGCAAACATTAAGAGAACAGCTATACAACCAGACTTTTAAATTATCTGGAGTTGATTCAAAACAATTGTACTGGATACAGGAAATCATCATCTAATGCAAGACAAATGCGTTAGAAATAGCAAATGGATGACTGATGAAATCTTTGATTTGCTGGACCAATGCAGGATGGTAAAGAACAAGACCTGAGATGATCAGAAAAGCAAACCTGAATGGCTGGGTATTCAGTGTACGGACATAGATGATGACACTTTTAAGATGCACAAAAAGGTTAAAAAACGCTGCAAGGAGGACATGGGAAGGTCATCATCAAACATGAAGAAAAACTGATCTGACCCATCTTTCCAATGATAACAGGGGACCATGTCCTTCTGTTTCTCATATGGATGAAGGATCATTAATAACTCGCCACAAAGTAGAATATGAACTCAAGAACTGCAAAAACAGAAACGTTTCCGTGGTTTCCCATTTTCACACCAGGCAAATGCTGGGGCTGTAACCTTAATTAAGGCCACGGCCGCTTCCTTCCAACTCCTAGGCCTTTCCTATCCCATCGTCATCATACGACCTATCTGTGTCGGTGCAACGTAAAGCCCCTAGCAAAAAACAAAGCAAAACAGAAAAGACCTGGACTGGATGGTATAAGTGTAGAAGTATTAAAAATTCTTCAAGAAGGCCAATAACTAGATCTCCTGATAGAGCTATTCAGTCTGGTATACACCTATGGATCAATCTCTTCTCACTGGTTGACATGAACTTTCACCTCTATTTCAAAGAAAAAATGGCTAAATCTCATGGAGATTACAGAATCATAAGCCTAATGAGCCATGATCTCAAAATCTTCCTAAAAGTAATACATGAAAGAATATACAACAAATGTGAATCCTACATAGGTAGCACCCAGTTCAGTTTCCATAATGGATTTGGCACCAGAGAGGATCTGCTGGGGATGCACAGATATGTCTGTGAATGTATGTGCTAGTTTTATTGATTACGAAAATGCTTTCGACCACGTGCTGCATATCCTGCGTAATATTGGTATGGATAGTAGAGATATCCGCATTATTGCCAACCTGTATTGGAATCAGGCTGCATCAGTCAATGTTGACAGCACAAACACCTGTGCTGTTGAAATAAAGTAAGGAGTGAGGCAAGGCTGTGTTCTATCTCCTCTCCTGTGCAATATTTACTCCCAAAGGTTATTTTCTGAAGCATTAGAAGGCAAATACAAAAGGTATCGTTGTTAATGGGAGCACAATAATTAATCTGCGATATGCAGATGATACTTCTGCTTGTAACAAGTGCTCAAGATCTGCAGACACATGTGGTTGAACACAGTGCTGCAGCAGATCTAAGTTTAAACACGAAATAGACCAAAGTAATGGTCATAAGCAAACATGTCATTCAAACTGTTAACTTGACAGTAGCCACATAACTGGAGCAAGTATCTCGGGAGCGTACTTGATCACAGCTGGAACAATGCTGTTGAGCAAACTTCTCTGTAACAGGGACTTAAACATGAATCTATGCCTCCGTTCACTTCGGTGCTATGTATTTTGGACCCAAACGGAGAACAGCAGATGTATGCTACGGGTTGATAGAATACGAACTCCAACGCGTGAACAAAGAGCTAGAGATCATATCTTACAGCCGACATCCAATGAGGATATGGCACAATGATGCTCCTTAATGTACAAAACAGCCCAATATTCCATCTTCCTAGCACTGCTACTGGAAACAGTTTAGGATTCTCAGACAGATATTTTTCTTTGAGAAATCAAACAATTAGGTGTTGAGAAACAGACCTCTGCTACCACTGCTTTAAGTTTCGTCACTTCTTTTGAGAATATGGATTATTCCACTGAAGCTCAACTTGTAGGATTCCAGCAAGATATAACAGATATCTTGGATTCTGGAGGTCAAATGGACTATATTGCGATTGACCTGCCTAAAGCATTTGATGGGGTGGATCATGGGAGACTACTGGCTAAAATGAGTGCAATTGGACTAGACAAAAGAATGACTGAAAGGGTGGCTATATTTCTAGAAAATAGATCTCAGAGGATTAGAGTAGGTGGAGCCTTATCTGACCCTGTAATAATTAAGAGGGGAATTCCTCAAGGCGGTATTATTGGACCTTTATGTTTTCTTATATATATAAATGATATGAGTAAAGGAGTGGAAACAGAGGTAAGGCTTTTTGTGGATGATGTCATTCTGTACAGAGTAATAAATAAGTTACAAGGTTGTGAGCAACTGCAACATGACCTCGAAAATGTTGTGAGATGGACGGTGGGCAATGGTATGATGATAAACGGGGTTAAAAGTCAGGTTGTGAGTTTCACAAATAGGAAAAGTCCTCTCAGTTTTAATTACTGCGTTGATGGGGTGAAAGTTCCTTTCAGGGATCATTGTAAGTACTTAGGTGTTAATATAAGGAAAGATCTTCATTGGGGTAATTACATAAATGGAATTGTAAATAAAGCCTACAGATCTCTGCAGATGGTTATGAGGGCGTTTAGGGGTTCTAGTAAAGACGTAAAGGAGAGGGCATATAAGTCTCTGCTAAGATACCAACTATAGTATAGTTCCAGTGTATAGGACCCTCACCAGGATTACTTGATTCAGGAACTGAAAAAATCCAAAGAAAAGCAGCTCAATTTGTTCTGGGTGATTTCCGACAAAAGAGTAGTGTTAAAAAAAGGTTGCAAAATTTGGGCTGGGAAGAACTGAGAGAAAGAAGACGAGCTGCTCGATTAAGTGGTGTGTTACAAGTGATGATATTCTTTTCGTCCGTATTGAAAGTGTCATAAAATGTACACTGACTGACAGAGCAAATGCAACATCAAGAAGGAGTGGTTCGAAAGGGATGAAAGTTGGGGAAAAAACAGAGACGGCACGGACGAATAATTGATGTTTATTTCAAACCGATATGCAGGTTACACAATGCGCACGGCATCGACTCAGTAGGATGTAGGACCACCGCGAGCGGCGATGCACGCAGAAACACGTCGAGGTACAGAGTCAATAAGAGTGCGGATGGTGTCCTGAGGGATGGTTCTCCATTCTCTGTCAACCATTTGCCACAGTTGGTCGTCCGTACGAGGCTGGGGCAGAGTTTGCAAACGGCGTCCAATGAGATCCCACACGTGTTCGATTGGTGAGAGATCCGGAGAGTACGCTGGCCACGGAAGCATCTGTACACCTCGTAGAGCCTGTTGGGAGATGCGAGCAGTGTGTTGGCGGGCATTATCCTGCTGAAACAGAGCATCGGGCAGCCCCTGAAGGTACGAGAGTGCCACCGGCCGCAGCACATGCTGCACGTAGCGGTGGGCATTTAACGTGCCTTGAATACGCACTAGAAGTGACGTGGAATCATACGCAATAGCGCCCCAAACCATGATGCCGCGTTGTCTAGCGGTAGGGCGCTCCACAGTTACTGCCGGATTTGACCTTTCTCCACGCCGACGCCACACTCGTCTGCGGTGACTATCACTGACAGAACAGAAGCGTGACTCATCGGAGAACACGACGTTCCGCCATTCCCTCATCCAAGTCGCTCTAGCCCGGCACCATGCCAGGCGTGCACGTCTATGCTGTGGAGTCAATGGTAGTCTTCTGAGCGGGCGCCGGGAGTGCAGGCCTCCTTCAACCAATCGACGGGAAATTGTTCTGGTCGATATTGGAACAGCCAGGGTGTCTTGCACATGCTGAAGAATGGCGGTTGACGTGGCGTGCGGGGCTGCCACCGCTTGGCGGCGGATGCGCCGATCCTCGCGTGCTGACGTCACTCGGGCTGCGCCTGGACCCCTCGCACGTGCCACATGTCCCTGCGCCAACCATCTTCGCCACAGGCGCTGCACCGTGGACACATCCCTATGGGTATCGGCTGCGATTTGACGAAGCGACCAACCTGCCCTTCTCAGCCCGATCACCATACCCCTCGTAAAGTCGTCTGTCTGCTGGAAATGCCTCCGTTGACGGCGGCCTGGCATTCTTAGCTATACACGTGTCCTGTGGCACACGACAACACGTTCTACAATGACTGTCGGCTGAGAAATCACGGTACGAAGTGGGCCATTCGCCAACGCCGTGTCCCATTTATCGTTCGCTACGTGCGCAGCACAGCGGCGCATTTCACATCATGAGCATACCTCAGTGACGTCAGTCTACCCTGCAATTGGCATAAAGTTCTGACCACTCCTTCTTGGTGTTGCATTTGCTCTGTCAGTCAGTGTATATAGGAAAATATTTAATATTTATTTCTACCTATTCAATACGATACAAGATGTTGGCATTTAAGTTAAAACATTAAAAAAAAAGAGACATGTTTCACCTCTTACTGTGAGGCATCTTCAGTCACTATCAAAACCTTTTTATTTTTGTCAGGCAACAAGTTGAAATTATCCTAAAATGAGCGCAATTGGACTAGACAAAAGAATGACTGAAAGGGTGGCTATATTTCAGATCACAGAGGATTAGAGTAGGCAGAGGGGAATTCCTGAGGGCAGTATTATTGGATTATCAAACACATTTTAGGATAATATCAACTTGTTGCCTGACAAAAATAATAAGGTTTTGATAGTGACTGAAGATGCCTCACAGTAAGAGGTGAAACATGTCTCACATTTATTAAAAAAAAAAAGGTTTTATATTAAATGCCAACATCTTGTATTGTATTAAATAAGTGGAAATAAATATTAAATATTTTCTTATATACATATTAAGTGGTATGTTCCGAGCTGTCGGCAGAGAGATGACATGGAATGACATTAGTACACGAGTAAGTTTGAATGGCGTCTTTAAAAGTAGGAAATATCACGGAGTGACAAACTGGGGCAAATATTCATTTATAGGAAGGGGAGTTAGGTATTGGAATAACTTACCAAGGGAGATGTTCAATAAATTTCCAATTTCTTTGAAATCATTTAGGAAAAGGCTAGGAAAACAACAAACACGGAATCTGTCACCTGGGCGACTGCCCTAAATGCTGATCAGTACTGATTGATTGATTGATTGATTGATTGATTGATTGATTGATTGATTGATTGATTGATTGATTGATTGATTGATTGATTGACTGCACCAAATTCAGCCGGTGTGTGAACTGCATCCTCTCCGACAGCACTTTGGTATGTATCTAGCACTTATGAGTCCCAAGGTATTGTCACAGTTAACAGAATTAGGTATTGCCCTGCTCTGCTTCCAGAATATGTACTGTTCATAAAAAAAACATACAACTCCTGCTCTATTTTGGGTTCAAGAGGATAAATTAACAAGACAAACACAAATCAACAAAACCGATCTGTTGTTTCGTCACATAAAAACATAACCCTCTGGTCACAGACTGCTTCTTTCACTTGTTGATCTCTCAGCAGTGGAACATACTTCTCTCTAAGTTACAGCACCTGTTTTATAAAGTTCAGTTTCTGAAGTGACAAATAATAATAATATAATTTTGGCAATAATCTACTGAACATAACTTCAGTGAATTCTTTAAAGCAGGGTGCTCCAATTTCTCTAACAGTATATTTGCTTGGCAGAACTATCCCTTGCAATGATTCTTTTGTTTGCACTCTGTTGCCTCTTACGACAAGAGGACGTACGGGTGTTCTTTATTTAAAGATAGAAATTTCAAATGTAACAATTGCAGCTCCTCGTACATTGGAGAGACTGGACGCAACTTATCAACACCATTAAATATAACAGATTCTCTGCAATAGGACAACATATACATGACTCTAAACATAATTTCACCAATATTGAAAAAGACATTAAAATACTTAAAATTATTAACAAAGGCCCCTTTTTAAACACTACTGCAAATTGTTTTATTAACCTCGACCAATATTTCAATCCTAATTTCAATTTAATGACATTTCTGAAAAACCCAATATTCTATTTAACTTCCTAATTCTTCTTCTCAAAAATGATAAATTTCTAAACCCAAATTGAATTTTCCAAGCCTTACACAGTTCCTACCCACATTTTCTACCTCCAATAACCCATCCAACTAATCCACCCTAAACTATTCCTCCTTTATTTCCCTATCTTTTTTCAACTTCCAACTTCTTTGCTCTCGAAATAAATCCGAATTGAAATGTATACTATAATACCAGCTACAGGTCAGATCATTTCAACATTCAAATTTAAATTTTTACATTATGTTACCTCAAATACAACCTGAATTCTTGTCTTCAAGAAATAACATGCTATGCATTTTTCATTTGTTTCCAATGTTGCACTTTTTAACACTTTTCCCCTGACAATTGTTTCTTTATGTCAACTGTTCTGAATCTCTAAAGAATCCATCATACAAAATCCTATGAACATTAATATATACATCAATTATATCAAATTTTATTATATATTTACACACCTAGAAGCATTTGCAGACTTGACCATTGAACTATTCACCAAGTTTCATTAGCATTTAGAAGCACAGTGCCCGACATTATGCATGTTCAAGAACTTCTATCTTACTTCATTTAAGTTGTATTATAACTTCAGGTCTAGCGCAGGCTTGTTCACTGAACTATTCACCAATTCTCATAAACATTTTGCAGCACATTAAATAAGTTTTGCTGCTCTTCAAGAACTTGCACCGTGCTTCATTTACATGACTGATCTCCAACTTCCTCTGGATGTTCGGATCTTACACCACGCAGTGCTAATCCCTATAGCTCTTTTTCCTATGCACTGTTTTATATTCTTATTTAATCGGCTGATGATGACCCAGAATAGTGGTCGAAACCGGTACCGCTTTTGATCAAATACGAATGTAACATTACAATTCTCATTTTCCTTGTATTGAATACATTCAACCACTTTATTTCTTGTCTTCACATGTGCTTGGTAGAGGAGATATTGTACAGTCACAGTATTCTGGTTTATGAATCCGATGGCCTTTCCTTGCACTTGGGTGCTGTACTAGTACAGACCAGCTCCTCAAGCAGAGTGGTGATGGTCCATTCTGGCGGTGGAGAAACATTTACAGAAGGAAAAAACCAACAATGATTATGCATACAAAATTGATAAAGTTGACATATTCACGTTATTCTCCCATTTTGTTTTATTTCATGAAATAAATCTGTCTAATTTTCAATTTGTTAACAACCTTATAACTGTTTTCCAAGCACTTAAGGGATATTTTCAAAAAGTCGGTGTTATCACAAATGCGAAAAACGCACGAGTCATAACGATCGATCAATTGTGTCTTTATACTACATTACCTTGGGCAACCTGCACGCATAATGGTGCAGGGGATCCTTATTCTATAACGAATTTGAATAAAGAAGAGAAAGAATTAAGGAGTTAGGATGAAGACCAACAAAAGTCAGAAGTAAGGAGGTTAAAGTGAACTAAAGGAAGATGGAGAACAGGCAAGCAAAGTAACGAGCAAGCTGTCTCAGACTCAGCAATCTCCAACACAGCACAAGTAAGGAGGTTAAAGTGAACTAAAGGTAGATGGAGAACAGGCAACGAGCAAGCTGTCTCAGACTCAGCAATCTCCAACACAGGAGAAGGAACTTCCTGCATATACACATCAACATAGATAGTACTTTTAAGAAAGCACATAACACCATATCAAAAGAAAAATCCTCATTTGCTAATAACTAATTTAAACAACACGATGGCAAATCAATTGCTTTTCTTGTAAAGTTAACCCATTGCCGTGCAAATATTTTCCTTGAGAAATGCACCTTGGAATGCGATTATTTTCTCTTCATTTTATGTTATGGTTTCAAAAGCATCAAACATTTGTTGCACCTCCTTGATGTGGCTGTAGCGGTCCCAGTGCATTCGTTGAGATGAAGAGTCCCTCCCCGGGAACTGACTCACATTATCACCCAGACGCTTCCTCACTACAGTATTTAGCTCCCGAACAATTGCACACGCATTGCCCTTTGGAAAATTATTGGCAAACTCCAATTTTTAATTGTTGGATGCGGTGAGGTTATGTACGAAGTTATCTTCATCCTCACTATCACTTTCACAGTGGAGTCACAGTATCACTGCTACAACTACTATCACATAATTCTGAGATATCTTCTCAGCACTATCAAGCGGGTATCTCCTCCTTCTCCTCCTCGCAATGTTTACATGACATCTTGCTCCATGGTAGAATTCATTTCATAATAATAATAATGTTATTTGCTTTTCGTACCACTAACTACTTGTTGCGGTTTTCAGAGACACCAAGGTGCCAGAATTTAGTCCCGCAGGAGTTCTTTTGTTAAATCTACCGACACGAGGCTGACGTATTTGAGCACCTTCAAACACCACCGGACTGAGCCAGGATCGAACCTGCCAAGTTGGGGCCAGAAGGCCAGCGCCTCAACGTCTGCGCCACTCTGGCAGCATTCATTTCATGAACAAGATAACCAACTTTAGAAGCAAAATAAACATTGACAAAATAGCCTTCGGATAATAACACACTAGAACTATCGTACAGTAATTCTAAAGTACAACATCACATCGAAAGAAATCGAATATTTCTGATTTGAGTACACGGGGACAGTTGTACCCGTCAATGATTGTTAATGAAGGTGGAACTCTTGACGGCTATACCCGTCATTGCAGTGGAATGGGTTAAGGTAAGATCATAGAACTGTAAGAAACTATCCCTCAAATGAAATAAGTCACTCAAGATACTTGAAGTAATGATCCTTCACACATCTCACTACTATTCTTCTATACATCTCCACAGAAGACATATTTAACTAAAAATAAATAACAGGAACTGTGACATGAAGATCAGAAATACCGAAGTAATTACAAATGTGGACTACAAGTTATGTAAAACAAGCACGTTACTTACAGACAATGGTTCATCCTCTACATTCGGAAGAGGGAAGGCTGTAACTTCTTCCTTAATATTCGTGATTTCTTCATCACCAACCAAGAATGCTCGTTGAACCTTTCCCTAAGAAGGAACATACTTCATTTAGAAGAACACTTTGATACATACACCATCATTAGAGGCTGTTCAGTCTGCAAGCCTCTGTACCACAATTAGTCCTGCAGCCTCATTTAGTTCTACACCTGTTAAAACTGAGTCAAAACATAGTTTTATTGGTCTCCCTCTACTTCTTTTACCCTCCCTAACAGAGACCGTTATTCTTCTACGTAACCTATCCTCCTCCATTCACCACACATGATTCCACAACCGAAGCCTGTTATTGCGTAGAGCTTCATCATCGAGTTAATTCATAACTTAGCCATTATCTCCTCATTCTGAGTAGCCTCCTGTCATTGTTCCCACCACCGAGCTTGATAGCTGCAGTCGCTTAAGTGTGGCCAGTATCCAGTATTTGGGAGATAGTGGGTTCGAACCCCACTGTCGGCAGCCCTGAAGATGGTTTTCCGTGGTTTCCCATTTTCACACCAGGCAAATGCTGGGGCTGTACCTTAATTAAGGCCACGGCCACTTCCATCCCACTCCTAGCCCTTTCCTGTCCCATTGTTGCCATAAGACCTATCTGTGTCAGTGTGACGTAAAAGAACTTGTAAAACAATTGTTCCCACATGTTTGTAGCAGCAATTATCCTCGCTACTTTCATGTCTGAGTACACCCAGCTTTCAATCCCATAAAGCAAAGTAACGATAGTTTATTTGGTGAGCTGACTACTTGGCGACTGCGAGCTCACTGCATTAGTTTTACTACACTCACTATATTACCGTCCCAGGAGAACACACTGACATCATCTACCTGGTCCAGCTTTCTATTCCCAATGTGACAATCAATTCTCATGGATTTCTTACCCACTGACATCAATTCAGTCTTAGTATTTTTAATACCATACTCATTGCACCCATTTTCCAGATTCAAGATTCTAAATTGCAGATTTTCGGCACAATCTGCGAGTAAGACCAAGTCGTCAGCATAGGCCAGACATTTCCATCAAACTGAATCCCTCCCTGCCTTTCAGCAGATGAGCCATGTAAACTATGAACAAAAGTGAAAAAGACTACAACCTTGTCTAACCCCTGTAAGTACCCTGAACCAAGAACTCACTCTACCATCAATTCTCACTGCAGAAGAATCATCGACGTAAATGCCTTTGATTGCTTTTAATAATTTACCCTTACCGCACAATCCCCCATTCGGTACTCCGTCGTATGCTTTCTCTAGATCTACGAAACATTGTAGCACCTTTCACTTACCTGGAGCCTGTATGTGGTCTGAACTGCACCTTAGTAGTCTTATTCCTCTACCAAGTCATTTCATCCTCGCCTACCATCATACTTCACCATTTCATCTGTTCCTGTTGCTTTATGACAATGGAGTTTATTTACCATCCTTTACACTTCCTCAAGCATAATTTCACCAACATAATTTTCCTCCTTTCCGTGAGCTCGGTTGTTCACGACATCACCGGGAAGATTTCCTTTTGTGTTGAGAAGATTTTCAAAATATTCCCTCCAGTGATTCCCTGGGATCTATTATGAGTTCACCTGAATTACCCATAATACTGTTCATTTCCTTTTTCCCTCCCTTCCTAAGATTCTTTCTTACTGTCCAGAAAGGTTTCCCTGCTGTTTGACCTAGCCGTTCCAGGTTATTACCAAAATCATCCCGTGACTTATTTTTAGATTCAACAACGATTTGTTTCACTCTGGTTCTTTCAGCTACGTACAATTAAGTCCCTGTCTGCATCACCCTTCACTTGGAGCCATTTCTGATAAGCCTTCTTTTTACTTTTACAAGCTGATCTCACTTTATCAATCCATCAAGATGTTAGCCTATTCCCATCTTAATAAGCCGTTGTTTCTAAACATTCCTTTGCTATTTCTACCACAGCATCCCTGTATGCCACCCATTCTTCTTCTATATCTTGAACCTGCTTACTGTCCATTGTTTGGAACTTCTCACTAATCATATCCGTGTACTTCTAATTTCCACGTCCTGGAGATTTTCTACTGAAAAGAAAGATTTCACTTCCTCTATCTTAGGCCTAGAGATACTTAGTTAACTACATATCAGATAGCAGTGTATATCATAAAAAAATCCCAGGAAAACCTCCATGTTATTAACATATTTCCTGAATTCAATATGAGACAAGATATAATCTATTATGGATCTGGCGCCCCTAGCCTCCCATGTGTAGTGGTGAATAGCCTTATGCTTGAAGAATGTATTTGTAACTGCTAAACCCATACTAGCACAGAAGTCCAGCAAACGCTCCCCATTCCCATTAGCTTCCATATCTTCCCCACATTTACCAATCACCCTTTCATATCCTTCAGTTCTATTTCAAACTCTCGCACTGAAATCGCCCATTAGCACTATTCTATCCTTGCTGTTGACCCTGACCACGATGTCACTCAATGCTTCATAAAACTTGTCAACTTCATCCTCATCTGCACCCTCACATGGTGAATACACGGATACAATTCTTGTCCTAATTCCTCCCACTGACAAATCTACCCACATCATTTGCTCATTTACGTGCCTAACAGAAACTATGTTGCGTGCAATGGTATTCCTGATAAAGAGCCCTATCGCATACTCTGCCCTTCCCTTTCTAACACCCGTCAAGTACGCTTAATAATATCCTATCTCTTCCTCGTTATCTCCCCTTACCCGAATATCACTTACTCCTAGCACATCCAGATGCATCCTCTTTGCTGACTCAGCCAGTTCTGCTTTCTTTCTTCCATAAGCCCCATTAATATTGATAGCTCCCCAACAATTCTATTTCGTTCGTCAAGTTGTTTCTATGGAGTCCCTTGCCTGTGAAATGGGAGTGGGACTCCATTACTCCCATAGGCCCGAGGCTTGCTTAAAAGGTTCTGAGCTCGGTCAATTCATGAAGCCGGATGCTACCCTACTTGCACATAGTCCAAGTGAGGATTTCTCCTCTAACTGGGTAGGGACCAGCAGTGGGTTATAGTCCTAGCCGCCTGAGCACAGGGAGGGCCATGACTCAGAATATGTCCGAGATGCCCACTCCCATTCCGTAGCAACTCGTATCCCGACTCTCAGGACCACTTACTGGGTCACTCAGTCATTGCCCATGGTTCAAAAACAAGGACGTGACTACAGTAACCCACGCCACGAATTACAAAATAAAAATGTAGAAATGCTTGTTCCAGTGGAAGCCTAATGAAATTCATTACTTCTCTTTGATTCATTTTTATAAACACTGTATTTCTTGGTAAATTGATATGTAAGGTGGAAAATTGATGGCTTTTCTCTTAACAAATGAGGAACTATATTCAGCTGAAACAATGATTTTTGAAATAACTAAGTTTTTAAAGAAGAATGGTGGGAGCTGACTGTCCATTCAGAGGAGCAATGTTCATAACATTGTGTGCACCATTCGGGACTCAGCACATCATACCAGATGAAGACGTGCAGTGTTGTGGTTTGTAGCACACAGGATACAACACCACAAAAATACTGGGGGCCCGGTTAAAGGCTAGCGGGAATATTGGCCTTAATGCATCACCACAGGCAAAACCAGGAAAAACCTAACAAATGGAATAGCCTCAAGCAAAGATTGACATCGCTGCATGAACTCTCAGAAACAGACATTGTGACTATTCACTTTACTACTGAACTGGTTTCAGTGATGGAGTAACGTGAAGCGAATGGAGGGTAAGAGAGGTTATTACAGTTGATTCTTTTAAGAACCAATGACATTATTCTGCTGTTACTTCAACAGCTCCACTGTGAGACATATTATGTTGTCTTTTCCAAGCCTCTTCTGTCATTTGTTTTCATGGACTGGCGGTGCTAAATGAGGCTATGGACATAGTTGTGAATTTATTTACAGAGGTGTGCAGACTGAATGCTGAAAGAAACAACTGTCCATAATGTATGATGCTAGAAGAAAGTTCTCTTGTTTCTACAATCCTGAAGGACAATGAATATTATGTGAGGAGGAGTAACATATATGGAGGTAAGTAAAGGTGGATAGATATTCAGTTCAATGCGGTCCATACATTTGACTCTGAATATGACAGCAAAGAAAGATTTAAGTCAGGTGGAAGAAAATACTTAAATAAAATATGTTATATGGGAATTACTTCATGTTGTAATAAACTGAAGAGAGAACTGGGGGTTGGTGAGGTTCAAAGGAAATCTTGAGAAGAAGGTGAAGTGAAAAAGAGAAGAAACGAAAGGAAACGAAATGGAAGGAGAGAAAAGGGGGAGAGGGGGGAAAAGGTTATTAATGAAGGGCTAAGGGATGTGGGAATATGGAAGATTTTTAAGAAAAGTACTGTAAATAAAATGAAAAATTGGACCTTTAATATTTGATTTTAATTGTCCTAAAAGCTGAATGAGCAGATCACAAAGAATGTTCAGTTTTTTCAGATTATGTCATTAACATTGAAGTTTGGATTGAAATATTGGTCTAGATTATAAAGCAGTTCTCTGATATGTTAAGGAGGGGTCCTTTATTCACAATTTTGAGAATTTATATATCATGTTTAATGTCTGTAAATTTATGATTATATCGTTCATGTGTTGACCAACTGCTGAAAATTTATTGTATTTCAGGGCATGGACATGTTCCAAATATCGTGTTTTAAAGCTTCTTCCTGTTTGCCCAACATAAGAAAAATAGCAGCTGTTGCATTTTACCCTGTGTACACTGGATTTTGAAAAGCAATCAGTTCTATTAGCAGATGAAGAGTTGTGTAAGACTGTAGCGTTATTATTGTTGGTTCTGAAGAAAATTTTAACATCATGTTTTTTTAGAAATGTTAGTGACCTTGTAAATATCTTTATGGAACATAAAGGTAGAAAATAAAGAAACTTTTGGTTTTTCTTTTTTCAGAGTGGTTATAGGACAATGTTTGTATTTATTGATAATACCTTCAATGAAAAAACTATCGTATCCATTGAATTTAGCAATCATACTGGTATTGTTCAATTCTTTTTCAAGATCACTTTCGGTCATTGGGGCAGTAAAGGCTTGATGAACCATACAATTATAAGCTGCTCTTTTACGGATTTGCGGATGAGAGGAATCTTCACGAATAGTGGAAGCTGTTTGGGTAGGCTTTCTGAAAATATTGAATTTTAGGGAATTAGGTTGCCCAATGATGGTCCAGCCTAAAAAATTTATTCTTTGTTCATATTAAGATTCAAGTGTAAATTTTATGTGCAGGTCAATATTGTTAAGGTTGACAAGGGTGGAAGCAGCATCCGTTGTGCTCTCATCTAGGATTACTAAAGTATCATCCACATATCTAGCCCAAAAAAGAATATTATTGAAGTTATTATTATCAATTTTAGTATGTTCTAAAAAATCCAAATAGATTTCAGCTAAGATATTTGAAGCCTGCGATCCCATGGCCAAACCCTCCTGCTGATAGATAATACAGTCGAAAGTAAAATAGTTATTATTTAAAACTAATTTCAGGATAGACATAAAATCTTGTATTTCCAAAGCACTTAGGTGGCTGTATTTACTTAAATTGTTTTCAATGATAGGGTATAATTTAGAGGTTTGAATACTACGATACATATTAACAACGTCAAACGAGTGAAGGGAATGATTAGGTTGGATATGAAACTTATTTAGATTCTCAATCAACTCTAGAGTATTTTTTATAGATTTTTAGATAAAAAGTGATAATATCTTTTTAGAAACTTTTGAATGAATTGAGAAGTTTCATATTGAGGACTTGGTCTATAATTGATGATCAGGCAGATGGGGACGCTGGTTTTTTGTATCTTAGGGAGGGCTTTAGCGGTCAGAAGGCTTGGATTCATGCTAATAAATTTAGTTTTTTCTTGTTCAGTTAAAAGGAATAAAGTATTTTTAAGGAGATTAGTATACGCTGGCTCCTGTAAGATGGTGTTATCCAACTGAAGAACAACTGAGCCGAAGTCACATCATTCAATTGGATAACACCTTCTTACAGGAGCCAGCGTATACTAATCTCTTTATCCAGCAACTCAAGGATTCCTATCTTTAACGTCTTTTTAATGTGCACTGGACTTTTTATGAATCTCTGTCATGGAGTTTTTTAACATAGTGCTGCACGTCTCTATAATTCTTTTCTCAATATCTCACATGGAATGTACATTTATGAGACCTTATGTGTCTTTACATTGTTCAATTTCTTTGGTATTTATGTTTTTATTTTGCTTTAGGCTGATGATGACCTACTATTAGGTCGAAACTAGTCCCCAATCATTTATGTAATTTAAACCCTGTACATTTTTCATTAAAAAGGTGGACCTTAATAATATATTAGTTTAATTCTGCTGTAATCACAGCTCAATACAGATCTATCATAATGTATACAGAGCACACCTGCTACAATGTGACCATACAAATGCGTTAATACGAGACGATCAATTTTGGTCGCACCCACTCTTGCACTTCCTGGTCCGAATGAACCCGATGTCCAAGACTGTCTTTCTTACAGTCTCCAAAAATTTGAAAATCACAAGGTGAAAAACGGAGGTTGTACGGAGGATGCTGAAGTAGATTGGAAGTACGGGAGTAAGCGGTATTGTGCAACAGGATGCTGAAGCAGATTGGAAGTACGCGGTATTGTGCAACAGGATGCTGAAGCAGATTGGAAGTACGCGGGTAAGCGGTATTGTGCAACAGGGCGCTGAAGCAGATTGGAAGTACGCGGGTAAGCGGTATTGTGCAACAGGATGCTGAAGCAGATTGGAAGTACGCGGGTAAGTGGTATTGTGCAACAGGATGCTGAAGCAGATTGGAAGTACGCGGTATTGTGCAACAGGATGAGCCTGTCCGACAGCATTGACCGTATGGCGCAAAGTGTGCACTGATTGTGGTTCTGTGCTTGACGAAGTCGATATACAAAGGGCCCCTGCAGTCAAAGGAGGAGGTCATCATGACTTTACCAAAACTTGTGTGAACAGTTTTGTATTTCTTTGGTGGGGGGAGAATAGCGATGTTTCCATTGCTGGCTTTGCCGTTTGCTCTCGGGCTCAAAATGGTGGCACCACATTTCGTCCCCCGTTGACAATACAGGACAGAAACGCATACTCTTCCTCGTGGTACTGCTGCAGATAACTCAGACATGACACCATTCTGTCAATCTTTTATCCCTCCGTTAGTTGATGCAGAATCCACTGTGCACAAATTTTGCGGAAATGCAAGGGATATTTGATAATGGCATGCATGGAGCCATGGCTAATGCCGACCTGAACACAAATTTCTTCCTCCGCGATTCAGTGGTTTGCCTTGATAAGGCCATCAATCTGTCCTACCACATCAGGAGTAACGTCTGGATGGTCCTGTCTGTGCCGCACACTGCCTCGCAATGTTCTCAATGAAGATGAGGTAAATATAACCAAAATGTGATCTAATTTAATGAAAATGATTACAGGCACTCAACGGCCACATTTCAAAAGCAAATGACAAAATGTCAGACTTGTAATACATAAGTTTCATGTCCGTTTTGATGGTTTATATACAAAACTATACAGACATGTTTTAGAAATCACATACCAATAAAGTACTGATTCTCTTTCTTTATAATTAATTGTGTATAAAATTTCAGACGTCAATTCCACCTTAACAGAACAAAGGTACTCAGGTTTACAAAGCAGAAGAGTGCCTACAATCGAACGTCACAGCAGATATCGGACATCAGATCAAAACTGGGGCAGGTTGAGTAGATCCACAGTAGGGTAAGCCAGCTGGAAGGGGACATCTTGTACCTCAAGGAGGAGGCAGAAATGCAGGTTTCTGACATCAAACAACAGGCTGAGGGGAGAATTTGCACTGTTGAGGGAAATTTTGGAAGCCATATTTCTCCCACTGAAGGAACATTAGAAGACCGCACTTTGACCATCAAGGGAGATGTGCAGAATGTGAGAGAGAGCATCAAACAGGACTTATCATCACACCTTCAACCCCCTCAGTACAGGTCACCTAGACCAGAAAGTGATTACAGAGAGTCTTCCAGAATTCCATGGGTGATTGGAAAAGGACACGACTAGCTTTATCAAGGGTTCCGTCAGTCTACTAGGTAGGACTAATCTACCAGCGGACATCTTCGCCCTTGCCACACAGCAGTGCCGCTACTTGATGTAATAAATTGATGGGGTTAAACTTAAACTGGTTTAATTCTGAAGAGCTCTGTGAAAAGGAAGTGACTGTACCAGTTCTTCAAGTGGCTACATCCTGAAGGAAGCGACTGTACCAGTTCTTCAAGTGGCTACATCCTGAAGGAAGCGACTGTACCAGTTCTTCAAGTGGCTACATCCTGAAGGAAGCGACTGTACCAGTTCTTCAAGTGGCTACATCCTGAAGGAAGCGACTGTACCAGTTCTTCAAGTGGCTACATCCTGAAGGAAGTGACTGTACCAGTTCTTCAAGTGGCTACATCCTGAAGGAAGCGACTGTACCAGTTCTTCAAGTGGCTACATCCTGAAGGAAGTGAGAACGAGATCTCACCAGACACGACGTTAAGATCAGACCCCTAGCGAAGGTATCACAACCGAGATCTTTTGATGCATACATACATACATACATTATCATCATAGACTGTTATGCCTTTCAGCGTTCAGTCTGCAAGCCTCTGTGAATTTACTAAACGTCGCCACAATCCTCTATTTGCAACTAGTGTTGTGGCCTCATTTAGTTCTATACCTCTTATCTTTAAATCGTTAGAAACCGAGTCTAACCATCGTCGTCTTGGTCTCCCTCTACTTCTCTTACCCTCCATAGCAGAGTCAATTATTCTCCTAGGTAACCTATCCTCCTCCATTCGCCTCACATGACCCCACCACCGAAGCCGGTTTATGCGTACAGCTTCATCCATCGAGTTCATTCCTAAATTAGCCTTTATTTCCTCATTCCGAGTACCCTCCTGCCATTGTTCCCACCTGTTTGTACCAGCAATCATTCTCGCTACTTTCATGTCTGTTACTTCTAACTTATGAATAAGATATCCTGAGTCCACCCAGCTTTCGCTCCTGTAAAGCAAAGTTGGTTTGAAAACAGACCGATGTAAAGATAGTTTCGTCTGGGAGCTGACTTCCGTCTTACAGAATACTGGTGATCGCAACTGCGAGCTCACTGCATTAGCTTTACTACACCTTGATTCAATCTCACTTACTATATTACCATCCTGGGAGAACACACAACCTAAATACTTGAAATTATCGACCTGTTCTACCTATGTATCACCAATCTGACATTCAATTCTGTTGAATTTCTTATCTACTGACATCAATTTCGTCTTCGAGAGGCTAATTTTCATATCATACTCATTGCACCTATTTTCAAGTTCCACGATATTAGACTGCGGGCTTTCGGCACAATCTGCCATTAAGACCAAGTCGTCAGCATAGGCCAGACTGCTTACTACATTTCCACCTAACTGAATCCCTCCCTGCCATTTTATACCTTTCAGCAGATGATCCATGTAAACTACAAACAGCAAAGGTGAAAGATTACAGCCTTGTCTAACCCCTGTAAGTACCCTGAACCAAGAACTCATTCTGCCATCAATTTTCACTGAAGCCCAATTGTCAACATAAATGCCTTTGATTGCTTTTAATAATCTGCCTTTAATTCCATAGTCCCCCAGTATGGCGAACATCTTTTCCCTCGGTACCCTGTCATATGCTTTCTCTAGATCTACAAAACATAAACACAACTGCCTATTCCTCTCGTAGCATTTTTCAATTACCTGGCGCATACTGAAAATCTGATCCTGACAGCCTCTCTGTGGTCTGAAACTACACTGGGTTTCATCCAACTTCCTTTCAACGACTGATCGCACCCTCCCTTCCAAGATGCCAGTGAATACTTTGCCTGGTATACTAATCAGTGAGATACCTCGATAGTTGTTGCAATCCTTCCTGTTCCCTTGCTTATAGATAGGGGCAATTACTGCTTTTGCCCAATCTGAAGGTACTTTACCAACACTCCACGCTAATTTTACTACTCTATGAAGGCATTTCATCCCTGCCTTCCCACTATACTTCACCATTTCAGGTCTAATTTCATCTATTCCTGCTGCCTTATGACAATGGAGTTTATTTACCATCCTTTCCACTTCCTCAAGCATAATTTCACCAACATCATTTTCCTCCTCCCCATGAGCTTCGCTGTTCACAACACCACCAGGATGATTTCCTTTTACATTGAGATGATGTTCAAAATATTCCCTCCGCCTCTCCAGTGATTACCTGGAATCTATTATGAGTTCACCTGAATTACTCAAAACACTGTTCATTTCCTTTTTCCCTCCCTTCCTAAGATTCTTTATTACTGTCCAGAAAGGTTTCCCTGCTGCTTGACCTAGCCTTTCCAGGTTATTACCAAAATCTTCCCATGACTTCTTTTTGGATTCAACAATTATTTGTTTCGCTCTGTTTCTTTCATCTACATACAACTCCCTATCTGCCTCGGCCCTTGTTTGTAGCCATTTCTTATAAGCCTTCTTTTTACGTTTGCAAGCTGCTCTCACTTCATCATTCCACCAAGATGTTCGCCTTTTCCCATCTTTACACACAGTTGTTCCTAGGCATTCCCTTGCTGTTTCTACTACAGCATTCCTATATGCCGCCCATTCACTTTCTATATCCTGAACCTGCTTAATGTCTACTGTTCGAAACTTCTCACTAATCATACCCATGTACTTCCGTCTAATTTCCTCGTCCTGGAGATTTTCTACCCTTATTCGTTTGCAGACATTTCACTTTCTCTACCTTAGGCCTAGAGATACTTAGTTCACTACAGATCAGATAGTGGTCTGTATCATCGAAAAATCCGCAGAAAACTCGTACATTCCTAACAGATTTCCTGAATTCGAAGTCTGTTAAGATATAGTCTATTATGGATCTGGTACCCCTAGCCTCCCATGTGTAGCGGTGAATAGCCTTATGCTTGAAGAATGTATTCGTAACAGCTAAACCCATACTAGCAGAGAAGTCTAGCAAGCGCTTCCCATTCCCATCAGCTTCCATATCTTCCCCACATTTACCAATCACCCTTTCGTATCCTTCAGTTCTATTCCCAACTCTCGCATTGAAATCACCCATTAGAACTATTCTATCCTTGCTGTTGACCCTGACCACGATGTCACTCAATGCTTCATAAAACTTGTCAACTTCATCCTCGTCTGCACCCTCACATGGTGAATACACGGACACAATTCTTGTCCTAATTCCTCCAACTGACAAATCTACCCACATCATTTGCTCATTTACGTGTCTAACAGAAACTATGTTCCGTGCAATGGTATTCCTGATAAAGAGCCCTACCCCAGACTCTGCCCTTCCCTTTCTAACACCCGTCAAGTACACTTTATAATCTCCTATCTCTTCCTCGTTATCTCCCCTTACCCGAATATCACTTACTCCTAGCACATCCAGATGCATCCTCTTTGCTGACTCAGCCAGTTCTACTTTCTTTCTTCCATAAGCCCCATTAATATTGATAGCTTCCCATCGAATTCCATTTCGTTTGCCAAGTTGTTTCCAAGGAGTCCCTCGCCTGTCAAATGGGAGTGGGACTCCGTTACTCCCATAGGTCCGAGGCTTGCTTAAAATGTTCTGAGTTCGGTCGATTCATGAAGCAGGATGCTGCCCTACTTGCACATAGTCCAAGTGAGGATCTCTCCTCTAACGGGTTATGGACCACCGGTGGATTGTATAGTCCTAGCCGCCTGAGCACAAGGAGGGCCATGACTCAGAATATGTCCGAGATGCCCACTCCCATTCCATCGCAACTGGTATCCCGACTCTCAGGACCACTTACTAGGCCATTCAGCCGTTGCCTATGGTTAACGAACTAGGACGTGACTACAGTAACCCACAAACATGATCTGCGTAAAATCATCGCCGAGTTAGAATAACACAAGAGTAAAGCTATGGAAGAGACCAAAATGGTTACAAAATGCTACCAGTGTGGAAGAACAGGACACCTGAAAATAAATGGCCAACTTTGGCATCAGAAAACTAGATCCGGCCCATTCTGGATTGAGGGGGCATGAGACCAGAAACAGACCCAACACACAAGCAGCTCTGGTCAAGTAGGAGAGGGATTATGAGCAGAACAGGCCAACATAAACCAGCTATCATCTTGAGGATTGGCAACGATAATTCGATAATTGTTCAGCTGTACTCAACAGCCAAGAAAGCCACTCCTTTGTTAATGGGACTGTTGTCAGATTACTACCGCCTATGCAGTCTCACATCTCAGAAGGGTAGTGGAAGTAGCGAACGGGGTAACCTATTCCATCCATGGGCAGACTAACCAAACCACTAAATGCATGGATTTGCCTATTGTAATTGACGTTGCAGTGATTCACCACCTAATACCTGACATTTTATTAGGTCAGGACTTTCTGGTAAAACACAAGATGATCCTAGACTATGCAGCTCATTACGTCCTTTTCGGAAAAGACAGATGTCTGAGGGTCATCTGGCACGATGGAAATCTCTGGACTCGCAATGACGTGGAAGTTGACGTAGACCTGAGAGATATCCAGTTAATGCACCTGACTTTCCAGAAGTCATCACCAATAAACTAGGACGAACTACCATAGTAATGCAGCACTTCCTCACATATCCTGTCAACTGTGATGAGCACAGAAGGGTAAGGTCTCATCGAAACCTCTACATCCTATCATCCTGCCGAAGAAGAAGAACTGTGCATGGACTTCTGCAAGTTGAATGTGAAGACCGTAAGTGACGGCTACCCCATGCCTGACCTGAAGGACTCACTGAAACATATAAGTGGATCTAGGACTTTCAGCACACTGGATCTCAAATCCGGATACTGGCAAGTGGAGGTCGAGGAAAGTTCTAGGCCACAGAACGCTGAGAGGATTGTACCAGTTTACAGTAATGCTTTTCGGACTGAAGAAGGCTGATGCAACTGATGGATAAGGTATTGTCAGGATGAATTAGAGATTTCTGCCGAGTGTAACTCGACGACATCTTAATCCACAGCAAGAATTTTCAAGAACACCTTGTGCATCTGTAGAAAGTGCTGGAATGCCTGAAGATTCATGGACTTTGCCCAGTCCCACGTAGAATATCCTGGCCATGTCCTAACATCTAAAGGCTTAGAAAGGCAAACCAGAGAAGAATAGAGCTACTGACGAATATGAACGGCCGCAGACCAAGTGACATGTATGTCATTTCCTTGGCTTGTGTGGACGGTACAGCGGCTTCATGCTATACTTTGAAGAGGAGGCAATACCACTCACCAATCTACTCCATAACAACTGCCCGTACCGATGGACCAGCAAGGAAGAGGCAGCATTCCAGGGCATTAAGAATGCGATATGCAACACTCCCGGTCTAACCCATCCCGATCCTCAACAGAAGATGTGACTGCAGACAGACGCCAGCGACTCCATCTTAGGAGAAGTGACGGCGGAAGGGACATCATCGAGTACGCCAGCAGAAGGCTATCTCCCAACAAACAACGCTACTGCACTGCCAAGAAGGAAGCCTTAGCCGTGGTGTGGACCATGGGCAAATACAGAGGCTACCTGCAGGGAAGGACGTTCCAGCTCTAGACCGATAACGTCACTCTCAAATGGTCGAACTCAGTCTCGGGCTCAAAATGTAAACTGATGTGATGGGCTCTGTTAATAGCAGAATTTGATTTCAATGTGTGCGTCACATCCCAGGACTGATGAACATAGGAGCAGACAGTTTATCTAGGTACCCAGCGATAGAACCTGAAATTAGGAGCACCATTGCCAAGAGGGAGTTTCCACAAAAAACACCAGAGTGAACCCAATGGACCTGTTATTATGACCATCTACAAGGAACTTGATCTGGGAGTAAACAAGCAACGGCAAGAACAAGACAAGCCCCGTAGGACCATGATGCAGTGTATTAGGAGACAGCACACCGATAGTCGACTCATCCCCAGGAAATTCAACATTTGCTACAAGAACTTCTGGGTTGATGGAGGTCTCATAATGTACAGATTGCACCTATCTGACGTGCCTGCAGTAGTGGTGATCCTTAGCCAGCACACGACGGACACCCTCGAGAAGCTCCACGACAGCACTGTGGCCGGGCGTCCAGGAGGCGAAGAGACATATCAGTCTATCCTACGAAGATTCTTCTGGGTCAACATGCGGAAAAACATCCTGGACTATGTGAAGGGGTGCTACATCAGTGCCTGCACCAAGGTGAGAAACAGGAAGGCAGATTCCAGTCAACGAGGAAGACGGCCACAATGCCTTGATGAGTCCTTACCCTAGAACACCACTGGATACAAGAGGTCTCCAGGTAATCACAAGATGGATTGAAGCCTTTCCGATATCAGAAGCCACGATGGGATACTGAGCCTTTATTGAAATGTTCAATTAATTAATGTCATTTATTTGAATGTACAGAGAATATTTCATTTTTATTAAGTCTTGGTAACTGGCAGGAAACGTCTACATTCATCAGTACATGTTGCAATTTCTACAAGAAGCTTGGAGCCCAGGTCTACTTGCTCACCAGCTATGTTTGGCCTGGACCAATGGAAAACATTTTGGCGAGAGAAGCTTGCATCAGGTATGCGATGTGTTGAACCAATGATATGATAGCATCACACTCATTTTGGGTAGGCATAGTTCTATGTAAGTGATGGCCCCAATCGAGCATACAGCAGCACCTGAGAGGACGAACTGATAAAAGAGACTGGCCCATAGGCTAGCTACCCCTTTATCTGGCAAGATTCTGCGCAGGTAACATTATTTACACGAGTGCGGGTCAGGACTCACGTGTGGGAACTTGTAACTTTGCTAACGACGCTTAGACTTCATTTAAATGATTCAAGATTTTAAAGTACGGGAGAATGGCATTCATCTTTTGAGCGCGAGTGCTTTGATTTGTGACAAGCGTGGTCCTGTTTCTTTTCATGCGAGTGAATGTTAGATGATGTCATCTATACTTGTATCAGATTTTGGCAGCTTTAGGACATGTGATTATGAGTAAGAAGACGCGTTCCTCATTTGAAAGGCCTGCATTTTCATGATTGTGTGTCTCGCCTCGGGTAGACTTGGGAGCAGCGTGTTGAGCCCTTATTGAAGTGCTCATTTAATTAATCAGTCATCTACTCGAACGTATAAAGGAGATTTTATTTTATTAACTACTAGTAACTGGCAGGGAATTCTAAATTCAGCAGCCCATGTCTTAATTTCTGCAAGGAGCTTGGAGCTCGGGTTTATTTGCTAAGTTCAGAAGGAGGAATTTCGACCTGACGTACACAAAGCAGAACAAGGAAACAATAGAACTCCAACAGCCAGATCAACAGACAACATTTCGGAGGCCCGGCGAGAGGCTACAGGAGCTGGAAATATATGTTTGAAGTAAGCATCGTGTGCTGGACCAATGATATGATAGCGCGACAGTCAATTTGGCTAGGCATTGGTCTATGTAAGTGATGGTCCCGACTGAGCATACAGCAGCGTCTTAGAGGATGAACTGATAAAAGCAATGAGCTACCCTATTATTCAGTGAGATTGTGTGCATGTAACATCGAGAGAATTATTATTTATGCAAGTGCGGGTTAGAACTTATGTTTCTTGATCATGTGGAGAAATGAAGTTTATTTTAAGATGCTCAGTCTGCATTTCAAAATGACAAACTTTTGTGAATGGCTTTTATTTTTTGATTTCCAGAGGGAGAGAACAGTTTCATTTAATCATTTCTAATGCATAGTAGCCTGCCTGCGTAACCTTTACAACTTCCAGTCTTGCATATACATGGGAAACATCTGACCTAGTTACGGTGAGTTGGTCCGCTAGGCTGTGCATAGTACTGTGCTAACAGGCAGGATAACCTTCTACAGCGTCAATGAGGGGATGTTTTAGACGACATCCAGAAGCAGACGCAGCGACGGAAAATAAGACATCACTTTTCTACGCCAGAATGAAGACCAAAGAGAATTTCTGAAGGCATCATTGTCGATATGGCTGGCTAAAACACGATGGGGGAAGGCAGGCGGCTAAATGAGTTGCCAAAATAGATGAGTATAAAATTTTCAATGTAAATTCTGTGTAAGTGCACATGGTTTAATGTAAAAAGGGGATAGGTTAGTTTTGATATTTAATTTCAGTAAATTTTGCTTTTCTTTGGAAGGACAATGTCCTATTTAAAGTAAATGTTAGGAATTGTTAATGTAAATATAATTGTAACGTAAATGTGGACCGTTTGCATCAGGTGACAGCTTGCTTTCTTTCCATTTTCTGCAGATTTTTAGCTGAGGGGTTAGCATCATATCTTTTACGAGTCATTTTCTTATTTTAGCCTCATTTAATTTGATTTGCTCTGCTTTGAAGTTTGAGATGCAGTGTACATCCCGGATTAAATGTAAATAAGCATTTAAATTAAAGTCAGGAAGGAGTAGATTGTTAATGGGAGGTCAAAGTATACGGAAAAATCCCGTCACATTTTCTGGGATTTCTTGCATGAGTATGTGTGAGATGGTGGAATTTGGATCCACAAATTCTGATAGCGTCATCTTCATGACTATTTGAATATCAAGATGAGTGTAAATTAGTGTTTGACTTATGAGTTCCTCGAACCCAGTTTCATATTACAAGTTCCGAATAATTCGAATCAATTTTCTGTAAATTAATTTTTATCGTCATTAATGCGAGTTTCTCAAGTTGTAAGAAGGAGATATTTCAGTGACTTTCCGTTCTTCGGACATGATCGATTGTCTACGTGGCAATTTCCTACTTTCAGATTACAGAGTTCGCCACTGCATTATTCATGTTTAACTTTACGAGCGTGAGTACTTTGATTTGATACGTGACCAGCACGGTCTTGTTTCTTTTCATGTGAGCAAATGTTATTCAGCTTTGGCAACTTTGGACAAGTGATATGGTTTAGTGTGGGAGGACGGATTCCCATTTGAAAGGCCTGCATCTTCGTGTTTTTATGACTTGCTTCGGGTAGACGGCTGAGCAGCATTATTGCTGCATTAACTGAATCTCCGCTTTGAGTCATTCCGACATGTGCTGGCGAGGGTGATATGTGCGCGGCCTATACTTCGTCATGATCGTATTGGTTTTTGTCCATGTCACTACATCGTATATCGCAAGGTTTAGTTTGGATTTTCTTTATGCTATAACCGCGCTGATGAACATTATTTTGTATCCTGATTTATTTCAGGAACCTACGTTCAATAGGAAGTGTTGCTTAAAGTGTAAATTTATCTCCTTATATTTTCCATTGAGTATTTGAGTGAGTGATAGTTGTGTAATTGCTATTCTTGGTGGGCCGTCGAAAATATGACATCATGTTTTTGTTTCTTTGATTGTGCATATTTGCCATTTTGTGTGTGTTTTGTTGTGCTCATGAGGTGCGTAGGATGTTTTACCACTCAGCGTGTTATATATTGTACAGTTGTCTCCCCTTTGGGCATTAAATCACATCTTTCCTTAATGTTAGGTACCCCACTGCAATGTTGAGTACAGGAAAGGAGAACAGCCTCATCTACAGTTGAAAGTGTTAACAAAAACAAAGCCAGGAGCGTGGTGCGCGCACATTAGCCAAAGTGTAAAATTAATAAAGTTCAAGAATTTGCTTAGTAATGCTAAGTATGAGTGTCGGCATACACTTGAAATTTTGTATGATATTAGATTCTCATGATGGACTTTATCAAACTGAGAGAATTTCTGAGTCTTGTAAATTTTTGGATCACTTTCATGCTTTAGTTGACCTTACCGTGTCCATACAAGTTATATGTTCCCCATCAAAATCCAGGGTGTATTTATCATAGTTCAAAGTGAACACGCCTGGGAGCGGCTGACTAGTCTGGGGCAAATTACCTTGATGGTAGAAACGGGGACAATGCATCAACAGTCTTCTTCAGGATGAGGTATTCTGCCGCTACCGTTATCCACGGTGCATTCTGTCAGACAACAGGAGACAGTTCACGTCAAGGAACTGGGAGCAAATGATGACTGAATGGGGTGTGGAACACTGGACCACCCCTTTCTACAATCCAACAGAATGATGGAACCAGGAGGTAAAAGGGATGCTACGAGTCCACCTGGTAGAAAGAAAACACCAACTCAGATACCGCAGTCACTCTTTGCCCTCTGATGACACCGGCTATTCTCCAGCGGAGCTGTTCCTTGGTTGACAGCTATACGGCACCTGGGATTGGGAAATTCATCCACCACTCACTTCTGGTGTAGATGATGAGAGTGGCAGCAGCAGCAAGAGCAAGCTTCGGCCGAGAAGGCTGAGGCTCAAAATGTCGAAGAGACCCAGATCTTCCTACAAGGCCAACAAGCACTGCAAATGTAACCACCCAGTCTATATAGGGGGTCCGCTGTCTGTAATTTCGTTTGTTTTGGCAATTTTTCAGATATTTATCCGTTTTGGGTCAACTAAAGACAGAATCGGTGGTTTTTACTTTTCTTGTCTGTTTGTTTGTCTGTCTGTCTGTTTGTCTGTTCCACCATCACATCGAAATGGCTGGGTAGATCTCAACCAAACTTCATATTTAGAGTATACGCATCCCGCGGAAGGTTTCGATATGCATATCATTTTAAAATCTTTCAATAGACGGGGGGTTTATGGGAAAACCAGAACGGTTTTTCTCCATTTTCTCTTATACTATTGATTTTCTGTAAACTCCGTGGACCATTCGTGAAACGTCTCTTCATTGTAAACAACTTTCGTTATGTTCATAATTTACCTTACTCTTCACAGGACGGAGAAATTTACTATTTTATGCGGGTATCATGCTCTGCATTGAGTGACCGACAGACCGAGATGAACCTACAGGTTACCATGGCAATGTCTCTGACTGCTTGCCAGCAGGGAAGTGACGTATTGCCATTTTCCTCATCATGCTTTTAAATTCGTGGTTGTTTCTTGGGTAGAAGGCAAGAGAGGCGTCAATCAGCCTATCTGCGAGATTTTGGGGGAATATTGTTTGAGGTTATAACCGCCCTCGAATAGCTTAAGTAATAACACCATAAGTCATCTTCTTATCTGTTTATTAAGAATCACTGCGCCTAAATTTCTCCTCTGTTACCACTTTATTATATCCATAACTCACGCCAGCATAATTTATTGAGGGGCATTTGATTTTCCAATACATTCACTTGGGATTTACATATTTGTCATTATACAGTTCCTCAGTTATAATCCATTTTCTATTAATTTCAACTTTCTTAACTGTATTAGTTTTTCCTTAATTATTCCGTATGTACGCAAGTGCTAGAAGCTACTGGATATATTTCCACCAAACTTCATATTTAGAATCCACCTGTCCTTCGGTAGGTCTTAGGGCAAATATTGTTTCTAAATCCCTGAACTAACTGGGGGTTTATACGAAACCGTGATTTTGCACTCCCACAAAATATACACAACCAAACTTAATGGAAATCTACCTGCCTTAAGAGAAATTAATTTCTAAACCTTTTTTCACATGTGTATCATTTCCATACGAGGATTCATAAGGGAGATATCATTAACGGACCGTTTTTTGGTACAAGTCCCATCGGACTTAACTCAAGAGCGGGTGCGTGTAACGCGTATTTCTTACAACTTGAAAACTACTGAAGATATTCGGACCAAACTTTATATTTAGCATCCACCAGTCCAACGGTAGGTTTTAAAGGTCTACAACATTCATGTTTCCGGAATGGACTGGTGGTTTATGGGGAAC
Organism: Anabrus simplex; assembly: GCF_040414725.1. Lineage (NCBI taxonomy): Eukaryota > Metazoa > Arthropoda > Insecta > Orthoptera > Tettigoniidae > Anabrus > Anabrus simplex. Next base: position 349,763,376 of record NC_090270.1, read on the forward strand.
TGAAATGGTGATTCTTCCAAAATATATACAGTACAAGACCAACCTGACTGGAAATCGACCAAACATGATGGAATTCCATCTCTAAAACTTTTTTTTCATGTGCATTTTTTCGTCAGGAGGATTAATAATGGAGATATTATGAAAGATCAGTTTTGCAGGTTAAGGCCAGCGGACATAGCCCAAAAGGTGTTGTACGCGAAGCAGATTCCTTTTCTATCTATATAAATAAAATCGTAACGACTGTGTGCCTGTACATTGACTATTTTGGCGAAATTTTCGCACAGCTACCCGTTTAAGGGGTAATAATTGCCAATTGCATATTTTTTTGGTTTAGTTTCCTGAAAGTCCTAATTTTTACCTCCTCACCAGAAATCTAGATTACGGCATAATCTGCCAGATGAAAAAGAAAATGGAAATTTGACAAAATTATACGTTTTAGCCTGTAACGGACGGAAAACTACCAAGATCTTTAAATTTTTCCCCTTTTATCCCCGAAGAATATCGAAATATGGAGGCAATTTTAATGATGGTGCAGACCTTCGGGAATTCCTATCACATAATGGATTGCACAATCTCCATTCAATTTGGAATGATCTATAACCTTGGTCTTATGACCTTTCTGTCGTATCTGTATCCTTTTTACGTTTGATTTTCCTCTGTTAATCAATGTTAAGTAAATTTGGACTTTTCACATGCGTAATTCATATTTTCAATCACTTATAGGGAATATAGAATCATCAAACTCTTCGCAAAAATTGGCCCACCCAGTAGCCATATGTGAGCCAAATGCTATGTATGTAGCTGTCACATAATTATCCGAAAAGTAATCTTACACAAACTTTACCCTATTCCACATTTCTAACTCAATCTGACTCAAGCATAGATGAGATATCATAGGACCAGCCATTTAGGCCACTAAATCCGGCATCTTATGGTACAAGCCTTTGTCGATGTGACGTACGTTTAGCAGCAGATAATCTGTAAATGAAGATCTGCAATATTGTAAACATGCATGTTCTTTCGTATGTCGATCTATATATATTCACTGATGTCAATTTGTAGCGATCGAGACTGTAATCAGTACTCCCCACACCGACTTTGACTGGCAGTAGGAATGGGGTCCTTCTCCAACTCCTGTGTAACGGGCATTAGTAAGGAAGGCCTACCATTGTAATGAATTGTTCACTTCTCGATTTGACTTGCAGAAGGCAAGGGAGCATGCAGTTTTGTTTAAAGCTCCCCTACCCAATTGTGTTTGGCAGTAGGCAATGGTGCTCGCAATTATAAACAAATGTCCTCATCTAAAATGTGACTGGCATTAGGCATAGTGGCCTGCTATTTTGATGGAAACTCACCATCTTGGTGTGACTGGCAGTAAGCTAGCTGGCAGTAGGATAAAGGGCCTGGCATTATAATGATAACTGCACAACTCAATTTTGACTGACAGTAGGGTAGCTGCCTGCCATTATAATAAAAACTCCTCAACTGTTATCTGTGTGGAAGTAGGAAAGGGGGCTGCCATTGTAACGAAAACTCCTCAAATCGATTGTGACCGCGCAGTAGGCAATGGAGCCTGCAATGATAATGTAAACTTCCCAACTCGATCGTGAATGGCAGTAGGCATGTGAGCCTGCCGTTATCACCACAAATCCGTAACAAAGACTTTACATTGGAAACAGTGTATGGGGATCTCCCCATTTTGTTTCTTGGATAACGCTAAGAGATATGCGATTTTAAAACAATCTAATTTACTGCATGTACAGTATTCACTTCGATATTTGAATACAATTTAGAATACCGTAGCGAAGCACGGGTACATTTGCTAGTCAGTAATAAGATTGGAGGTCTCCCACCTAAGTGGGTTGGTCTCGTCCGGGTCGATAAGCAGCTGGGCCAACCCTCCTGTCAAGGTTCGCACATCAGAATTGTGGCGAGTAACCCAACCGTTGCGCATACAGAGTAAGCCACTGATGACACGGCACAATCTGGGCGTGAGGAGGAGAATGCATCAACTACCACCGAGCAGGAGGCGGCAGCGTGGCAACCCCGACTCCCGACACAGCACGATCCGGTCAAGAGGAGGAGACCACATCCAACACCGTCGAGGAAGAGAGAAGATATAATCTGTGACGAAGGCAAAGCTAACGAGTGTCGTAGACAGTTGAAATCATTTCTAGTTAGAGGGGATATAAGGATGCAAGTGTAATGAACTAGTATAACTTGAAAACAATTCTCTAAACCCATAGGTAAATGGTGAAATACCAAGGTCGATTAGTACGTGTATGACTTGTGAGGTATGGCTATGAAGTTGTTTATGTCTATTAGTAATATTATTGTTAAAATCATTATTTATGTAGTTATGTACAGACTTTATTTGGTATAAATCGTCATCATATTTGTACCGGGAGGTACACCTCAACCCTGCACATTTAAAAGAAGCACCTTAAGGAACACGATCTATCGAACAAACCTTGAAACAGATAATGCATAAAGTTGGGACATTGATCAGAAGATGTCACTACTGAATAACTGAGTAATTTGTTACGTTAAAGATTCCTAAACTGACTGGATTTATTTGTTTTGTTTTGGTGTACATCAAGAAGTTTGAACTTTTCTCTATAGATGTCTCTACAAAAAACTGAGGTCATGCACTCTGGTGCAAAGTGGAATAATTAGTGATTGGAAGAAGTTTTGTGTTTATAGGTTTTCTAAACAGATTTGACTTTCATTTATTATGATACTTCAAGGTTTGCAACTCTTTCTTCTTATCCCGCCAGCTTTGGAGTCTGGCCAATAACAAATTTTCTGTAATTATTTTTCAGCCAATCACAGGCTTATTGTAGGTTTTTGGTTTAACCAATAAAAATGAGAGGGTGTGTTCGGATTTAGTCCAGAGCCTTCTTGAAACCTCCTCTTGGGTATATAAGCTGTGGCTTTTCCAAGTTACCTTGTCTTATTGATCGTCAAATTACTGAGTGTGTGTGTTAAGACAGGAGGCTTGGATGATGATGATGATGCTTGTTGTTTTAAGGGGCCTAACAACGAAGGTCATCGGCCCCAACAGGAGGCTTAGCGCCTCATTCTTCTTCGGTAGGGAGAACATCAGCCCTGTTAATGGCCACTAGTTTTCTATCTCTGTAGCTATCTCCGCAAACTTACCCGAGGGGAAGGTTCTAATCTTTAACTATGTAATTATCTGTTTTCTAAAATGTAAACTTCTTCTTCAAATGTAAAATTTCATAAAGTCTTAAATTGTAAATCGGGGATAGAGTGTGTTACCTTCTCGAGTTCCCCTTCAATTTATCTGGAGGTGACTACAATTTTGTTTTCCTCATAAATTAACTTGTCCTTCAAGGCACCTGAGTAGTTTGGGATTAGCCTCTGCAACCCCAAGCAGGGTTTTGAAACTTAGTTTGCAAGGAGCGCAAGTGTGCGCTTCCATACATTTTTGAGTTGGGGCCAGTAATTTAACCTGTTACTCGTAGTACGGGTACTAGGTTCCCCTGTATTAACTACCCTAGATCGTAAATTGTAGGTTGTGCCTAGAGAGACCAGAGTAAAGTTTTTTGTAAAGTTGCCTTGAGTAAGCCATAAGAGTTTGGGAGCGCAGCCACCTTGGTTGAAATTGTAGAGCAAGTAAACTCTTTTTTGAGATTTGTGTAATTTTGAGTGGTGCCAAGTGCTGGTCGAAATGGTGTCTCTCCGTATCTAACATTTGTGACATGGTAAACCTCAAAACTTCTTGTATGAAAATTGTTATTGTACCTAATAACTTGTTCGTTCACCTAGTGAAGAATTTTGTTAAGTTTCAAATACAACCTTTATTTTAACACGTTCCGTGCGGTTCGGGTCACCATGTGCCCCGAAACATGTTACTCTTATCCGTCGGTGCGAACTTCCCAGAATTGCGAAGTAAGTAACTACGTCCTAGTTACGATTTTCCGTTAACTAATGGCAACATAGTGTTCCAATTGAAGCAAAGGATCGAGGCATACTGCTAGTTTTGATCGGCCCACCGGTGACCCGAAGGAAGTTTTTTTCATCTTCCATTCATATCGCTTCGGGTCACCCTGAGTCCCGATTGTTGTCTGACCTATATTTTTACGCGGGAATCGCTTAGCGCGGTTACGGTGAATGAAGCCTAGAATGTTGATGCCCGCAGATCGTAGATTGTTGTTTAAGGAGTACCACCCTTCTGATATCTGCTTTCTGCATTGCTCTTAGGAAAGCCAATAGAGGTTATTGGAGTTATAGTTATTGACATATTTACTATATTCTGTATATAATATTTACAAGCAATTTCACGTACTTTTTTAGGTGTGGAGCTTTCACATTCTGACATCCCGGTGGCACGGAAAAGAAAAAGGGTTTAGGACAGCACTGGGGTGGGCCTATATCATGTTCCGTGCGGTTCGGGTCACCATGTGCCCCGAAACATGTTACTCTTATCCGTCGGTTCGAACTTCCCAGAATTGCGAAGTAAGTAACTACGTCCTAGTTACGATTTTCCGTTAACTAATGGCAACATAGTGTTCCAATTGAAGTAAAGGATCGAGGCATACTGCTAGTTTTGATCGGCCCACCGGTGACCCAATTATTTCCGGGGTCATTTCTGTTTCACGCAATTGTTGAATCGGAACACTGTCGCTCAGGTAAATACGCTGGAATGTCTGCTCAACAATAACGCACACAACAAGTGCACTTGCATTGTTTAGGATTACATACTAGGGAGTAAACAATGTCAAATTCGTCAGGTCACCGGTGACCCGAACCGATAATAACTAAAGGCAGCATCGGGTCACCGGTGGGCCGATACGACGTAACATTAAGTCATCGAAATTCACTGCCGCTGGGAACGTGTTAAAGTTTTATATTAAAGACCTACTCACTCCAGCACATTCCTTCACCTCTGCATTCCACAGATAACAGTATTATTTGTGTGTTGTGTGATCCGTCTTATGTAACACAACATGTGAGGTTATGTCACGATACATCTGCTGTATGTATATTAATAAGAGTTTCTTTAATGTAAGAACACATAATTAATAGGATACAATTTAAATATGAGTAATGTTGCACAACAAAGGGTAATAGTGCATCTTGTCACTAGACCTGTCTATTCATTTTAAATATATTATTGGAGACTTGTTTAAGGTTATAAACCTCATAGTTGGTTCTGTATTGAGTTAAGATTACACGTAAAGTAAACACAAAACTTATTATTTCCACCTTCTCAATACATATCAATTATGCAATGTTTACAATAACATTACAATACTGTAAGGACCATCATCAGCCGAGCCAAGACATGTGTAAATTATATTGCTAAAACAGATTGATGTCGTAAGATGAAATATGAAATGATGACCTAAAAAAGGGGTGAAAATGATGTACATATAAAAAGAAAAACAGTTGTGTGTGAGAAAATTATTTAAATAGTGACAATAAAATCTTCAAAAACATAGTAATGTCAACTATTGTCTCGAAATAGAATAAAACAGCTCTAGTTGACGGAGCTGCACATTTAAAATGGTTAAGTCAGATGTAAAAAAAGTTCAGGGTTTCTGTTAGGTTCTAGAAGATGTGGATCAATATTAGCGCACAGGGAATTTTTATTCAAAAAGTGCACATAGAAGGTTAGAAGATGTCAGAGCTATAGGACGTGTCTTGCTGTGGTGCAAAGAAGCAATCCCAATTCAAAATGAACCTGAGGAAAAGAGAGTTTGAGTTAACGTGAGAAAAAGTACAATGAGGAAACGAGGCTGGCGGAAAAAGAACAAACATTGAGAACTCGCCTTGCGCAATGTGAAACGAGCTTACAGGTTCGAGTGCGACTACCAGAGTAAGAACAGCTTGAAGCAGAAGGGAAGCGACATGGGCAGAGGGGAGGGGCATGAACTGCCTTTTATTACATGGTGTGCCGGAACAGCCGTCCGAGGACGTTTACATAAAAATGCTAGAGACACTAAAAAATAAACTCTCAATTGAACTTTCAATTCTGGATGTGGATCGCTGCCACAGGCTGGGCCGCCGTAATCGAACGTCTGCTGAGGTGGTATCACATGGAAATCGACCGATCATTTTCAAGTTCCTTCGATACCATGATCGTGATCGAGTGTGGCGCGCGAAGCGAGCTTTGAAGGGCAGTGGACTCATGCTAACTGAGTCTCTCACAAGTGTGAGAAAAAACATCCTTAATAAGGCAAGAGATTTATGGGGAATGCAGAAATGCTGGACTCAAGATGGGCGCATTTGTGTTTTACGGGAAGATGGAAGTAAAATTCAGATATGCACGATGGCTCAATTTAAAAATGTTGCAGGGAGTAGGTTGAACATATGAACTTAGTGAAAGAAATTATGTGTATACTAATTAGTTTTTATTTGTGTGTGTTGTGTGTGTGTGTGTGTGTAAGTGTGCTTGTGAAAGTCAGTGGATCTACTCACCAAGCTGCTCGGGTAAGCTCATTTTACTTCTTGTTTAATTGTATGTCCTACTGCTTAGTTTCAAATGTTCGTTGACCAGTACAACGGTAATACCATTGACCTGCATTCCTCTCCTCAGCCCTCACCCACCCCTTCTCTTTTGTCCCTACCACCTTCAACAGGACTTGTGTTGCAAGAGCAGCTCAGTAGCCACCCGCGATCGTTACATTGTTGCCACCTAAATGGCCAGTCATTATCAGCTCATATGGAGGAGGTACAGGGTATTTGTGAAGTGAACAATGTACTTATTATTGGAATCAGTGAAAGCTGGATGCGTACAGACATGCCGTCATCGGCAGCTAACCTTGACAGATACTCAATATTACGCCATGACCGCACTGACAAAATAGGTGGAGGGCTTCTACTTTATTACAGAAATGACCTGAAATGTAAGATAATTTCCACTTCTGACCCAAGACTTACACTACGACCAGAATTTATGTTTGTAGAATTAGACTGCCATAAAAAGATATTAATAGGGATTGTATACAAGCCACCTAAAATAAGACAGACTGATGATTTCGAAGAGGCATTAGCAAATCTTATCTCGGCATATGATGACATTATAATCATGGGTGATTTTAACACTGACCTTTTAAAGCAGACTAGTGAAGCGAATAACCTACTAAATTTATTTCTCGCCACAAACATGACTGTTCTACCCCTCAACGCTACTAATCACGTTCATTACTCTGACCGCACAAGTCATACCTTAATTGACCTTCTTGTGACAAATCAACCTCAGAAAGTAATTAAACACGGACAGATCCCTGCTCCTGGCATCTCTTCACATGACCTATTGTACATGTGTTACTCTACGCGAATACCTAAGTACAAACCACGCTACATTACAATACGAGACTTACGACATATGGACCGGAATAAACTGCGCCACGATGCATATAACTTGCCTTGGGACAGTATACGTAATTTTCAGAACATAAACTCTAAAGTAAACAAATTTAATTCAATGGTACTGGAAATATTTGATAAGCACGCACCAAAGAAACAGGTAAGAATCACTCGCCATTCATCCGGGTGGCTAACGGCCGAGATAAGATCTGCTATGGCTAGTCGTGACAAACTGTACAGACAATACAAACTGACGCATGACACAGATGATTTTGAGCGGTACAGGATTCTGAGAAACAGAACAAAGCAACTAATTAGGAACTCTAAATATAAATACTTTCAGGAACTGATGAACACTAACAGCCCGAGACAAAAATGGAGTAAATTACGTACGTTAGGTATAGGTAAAACCGTAGAACAACATGTACCAAGCATATCACTAGAGGCTTTAAATGATTATTTCGCACGGCCAAGAATAGCCTCTACCTCCTTCCCTAAAAGTTCACTACCCTTGTTTCAACAGCATTCTGTGCATGAGCAATTCTCTTTTAGAAATATCACTTCGAATGAAGTTAAAGGTGTGATATACTCTATTACATCTAATGCCACAGGTAATGAAGACATTCCTATATCGCTGATTAAAGATATCTTGGGAGCTGTTCTGCCAATACTAACACAATACTGCCTGACAAACGGAGTGTTCCCAGATGTTTGGAAAGATGCACTAATTAGACCCATCCCGAAGAGCTCCAAGTTAGATTCTCCTTCAGATTATCGTCCAGTATCCATCCTACCACCCCTATCCAAGGTACTTGAACACCTAGTTCACACACAAGTTACTGAATACCTTACCAAGCATTCCCTCCTCAATCCCTTCCAATCCGGCTTCAGGAAAGGATATAGCACTGCGACAGCTTTACTACGAGTGACAGATGATATTAGACGTGCAATGGACCAACGGGAAGTGACTGTACTGACATTATTAGACCTCAGTAGTGCCTTTGACACTGTCAACCCTCAGTTACTACTGCACAAACTTCGAGAACTAAATTTTAATAGTGTGTCGCTTCGGTTCTTTTCCTCTTACCTTGAAAATCGCCGGCAACGTGTGATAGTGGGAAATATGACTTCAGGGTGGCAAAGTAAGACCCTCGGTGTCCCTCAGGGGTCGGTCCTGGGACCACTGTTATTTATCATCCAAATTAATGATATATCGAAAGCTCTTAAATTCTGCAAAATGCAAGTGTACGCAGATGATGTACAAATTTACTGTCATTCAAAACCGAGTGATATAGATACTGCAATTACTAAAATAAATTCCGACCTAAAACATCTTAGTGACTATGCAAATGAAAACAGTTTACTAATAAACCCGAATAAAACTCAAGTTATTATTATTGGTACCAGTAAAAACCTATATTCCCTTAAGCAACGGGACATCTCTCCAATAATTTTAAACAATGAAATCATACCCTATTCTACTTCAGTGACTAACTTAGGAATTATTATGACTGAGACCCTAAATTGGACTCAACAGGTGATAAGCACATGTAATAAAGTACACAAATGCTTATATCCTCTGAAGCGATTCTGCAATGCATTCTCGGTTCGACTTAAAGTACAACTAATTCACTCTCTTATACTACCTATACTCGACTATTGTGACACTGTGTTGACTGAAATTACCTGCGACAGTAACAAGAAACTCGACCGGAGCCTCAACAGCTGCGTAAGATATATATTTAATCTGCGATATGATGCTCACATATCACCATATTATAAGGAATTGTCGTGGCTTCGAGTGCACCAGCGCCGTGAATTTCACATGTTATCACTTCTGCACAAAATACTTTCCACTAATACTCCCAACTATCTTTCTTCGCCTTTTTCTTACCTCTCTTCATATCATGACCACAATACGAGATCTGGCTCCTCTCTTACCATACCTGTAAACCGTACTGCTGCTTACAACCGCTCCTTTATTATCTCTGCGTCCAGGGCATGGAATTTGCTACCTGCGAACATTAGGGACAATCCCTCTCATCGAAAGTTTAAAGTGGCGTGCCGCGAGTATTTGTTGAGTAGATCCTGCTGACTTGCTGGATAATTGTTGAGTGAATGAAAGAATGAATGGGATGAATGAACGGATTATTGCAGTGGATTTTACTTTGTGTATTTTAAAATTAAGGATTCTTTTGTTGTCATTTTTAATATTATTACTATTGTTTTTGCTATTAATATTATTTGTTTTATTTGTATTTGTAAGTACTGTATAAGTTATGTACATGTATACTCGTCTAGTGGTTAAGTGTAAGAGAGGGCCTTGAGCCCTAACTTCGCCACCAATAAAGGCATTATCTATCTATCTATCTATCTAGAGAGACTTGAGTGGGAAGAGGTGGGGAAATGGGAGGTGACTTAAGGCGAGGTAAGCGGGAAGGAAAATGGCCGTGTTTGTGTTGGCGGGAGACCCTTAATTGACTTGAAGAAAGAATTTTGGTCTACTGACTTGCTTTTTCTGAAATAAGTGATGAAAAGGTCAAACCAAATATTAGGTTTCTCGGTTATTTCATTGACATTGTAATTATAGTTGAAGTATTGGTCCAAATGGATGTAAAAATTCTCATTATTTGAAGAAGAGGGCCTTTATTAGCTATTTCGAGGATATCCATGTCTGATTCGATGTTCGTAAATTTATGATTATAGTCGACCATATGTTGGCCGATAGCGGAAAATTTGTTATATTTGACTGCATTGAAGTTTTCCGATATCTTATATTAAAGCTTCTACCGGTCTGTCCTATATAAGAAATATTAGAACAGGAGTTACATTTAAGCCTGTATACGCCTGATTTTGTGTACTTATTAACCTTATTAATGTGTGACGTATTATGTAGAATGTGTGTATTGTTGTTGTTGGTTTTAAAAGCTATTTTAACGCCTTTTTTCTTTAAGATATTAGTAACCTTGTGAATTCCGTTCGTGTAGGTGAAAGCAGAAAAAGACTCGTGTTTACGTAGCTCTTTTTTAAGTGTGGTTTTGGGACGGAATTTATGTTTATTGATAATACCTTCAATGAAGTGGCTGCTGAAGCCATTGAATCTTGCTATGCTGCGGATAGTATTCAGTTCAATGTGAAGGTCTTTTTTAGTCATGGGCACATTGAATGCTCTGTAAACAAGGCTGTTATATGTTGCTTTCATGTGATGGTGAGGGTGATATGAATCTTGTCAAATTGTAACAGCTGATTGGGTGGGTTTTCTATAAATTTTATAGGTTAAAGATTCTGGGTGTCTAATAATGGTAAGGTCTAGAAAATTGATCTTTTGATCTGTTTCTGACTCCAAGGTAAATTTAATATGAGAGTCAATGTTGTTTAGTGCTAGAAGAGTGGTGTGGGCTTCATCTATGTTCTCATTTATAATTACCAAGACATCATCGACATACCTGGCCCAAAAAAGGACATTATCAAAATTGTTGTTGATTTTAGTGTTTTCAAGAAAGTCCAGGTAAATTTCTGTGAGAATACCTGAGGCCGGTGAACCCATTGCCAGATTGTTCTATTGGTAGATGGTGCTATTAAACGTGAAAAAGTTATTGTTTACTACCAATTTGAGCAACTTAGTAAAATCTTGAATTTCTAATTTACTCAAACGACTATTTTTATTTAGGTTATCTTCAATGATGGGAATTAATTTGGAAATTTGAATGCTGGGGTACATATTTACAATATCAAAGGAGTGAAGTGAGTAGTCAGGTTGCATGCTGAAGTTGTTTAGTTTGTCTATTAATTCATGCGTGTTTTTTATGGACTTCTTAGATAAAAATTGGTAGTTTTTCTTAGGAACTTTTGGATGAATTGCGAAGTTTTGTACAAAGGGCTTGGTCTAAAGTTAATGATTGGTCGAATGGGAACACCGGCCTTATGTATCTTAGGAAGAACTCTGGCCGTAGGGAGCCCAGAGTTCATATTTATGAGTTGACTTTTTCATTTTCGGTAAAAGAAGTACTTTTTAAAGTTTGTCTTTGGGTGGAGAAAGAATCATCTTTAAAGAAATCTGATGTATTCATTCTTATCGATAATCACTGTCGTGTTGCCTTTATCAGCTTTTGTCACAATTAAGTCCTTGTCTTTTATTTTCTTATTTAGGGCATGCAGAAGTTTCTGATCGGCTTGTACTTTCCTGTTACTGGTGTTGGCAGCTGAATTATGAAGGAGGATGTTGTTGAGCTTCTTTTTAATCTCATATCTTAATCCATCTTGTACGTCTGATGGCATTTTTGAGAATGCTAGTTCTGATTCTGTTATCATTGTAAAAGTTGAACTAATTGCAATTGAATTGGGCCAATTGTGCTTGGGTCCCTTGGCTAGAATTACTTCTTCGTTATTACTTAGGGGTGTTTTAGCTAAATTAATTACAGATAGATGGAAATGATTACAATCGTCTTCTGGTCTACTAAAAAATCTGGTTTGAACGCCGTGTGATTTTGATCTCTTAAGTTTTTCCAACTTATTCTCCAAATTAAGTTGTTTCCTGGCTAAATCTTTACATAGCAACAAGTTGGTAGAAGAGTGTTCAATGCGCGTTAGAAAGAAGTTTTGTTGCTGCAAGGTGAGACTCGTATAGTTTGTGATTAAGGAATGATTTTTCCTGTACAAAAATTTGATTTCATCTTTCAACCAAATTTTATTAGTCCTAGTTTGAGTTTTGGTAGTTTGAGACGTAATACGGTGTTTCTTTTTATTGTTTCTTAGAAAATTTGGCGTTAAATCAAATCGAATACACTGCTTAAGGAAATTAATATCTTTACATATCTTGGCTATATTTAGTTTAATGCCTAGGTATTGAAAGGCTTCTTGTTTTGCTTGGTTAGCGTCATCATTTAAGGTTATAAACTTCATAGTTGGTTCCGTATTGAGTTAAGATTACACGTAAAGTAAATACAAAACTTTGTTTACATCCGACTTGACTATTTTAAATGTGCAACTCTGTCAACTAGAGCTGTTTTATTCTATTTCGAGACATTACTATGTTCTTAAAGATGTTATTGTCACTATTTAAATAATTTTGTCACATACAACTGTTTTTCTTTTTATATGTACATCATTTTCACCTCATTTTTAGGCCATCATTTCATATTTCATCTCACGGCATCAATCTGTTTTAGCAATGTAATTTACACTTGTCTTGGCTCGGCTGATGATGGTCCTTACAGTATTGTAATGTTATTGTAAACATTGCATGACTGATATGTATTGGAAGGTGGAAATAATAAGTTTTCTATTTACTTTACGTGTATTGGAGACTTGAGAAAATTTTAGAGAACATGTTATGTCATACTTGTCTACAAGCCTATACACGGTCGAGGCCTATTCGCTTAGTAAAACCCTCTATTCACTGTTCTACATAACTGTAACATTCGTAAGAGAAATTTCTTGAAATTCCAAGCACTCTCTAGCAAGAGCTCACTGACGTTACAGATTACTAGTTCTATGAAGCATTGAATAATTAGAATACTTACAGCTGGGAAATCTTCCTCAGTAACTGAAAAACTTTCTTCCTTTAGTTTCGGCACAGTAATGGACGTATTTTCTTCCTTAATATTTATTACTTCGACACCAACAAAGGAAGCTTGCTGAACTGTTCCCTAGAAAGCAGAGAATGTCATTATGAAGAATCAGGTATAGAAAACTAAAATGCGTTTTTAAGTCCCACTAAATAGTTATGGTGTCACAATTTGGTCTGTAGGAGTTTACATCTACCAACATGAGGATGACTTATTTGAGCATCTTAAAATATCAGCAGACTGAGTCAGAATCAAACCAGCCAGGTCAACCGTCTGATCCACTCACCCCGGCTGAAAATGCCATGGGACCCTAATTTTATTGCTTCTTCAGTAAGAGTTACCTTTTTCTTATTCAATGAATCAGTTTTTTATTACTCTTGTTTTATCTGTTCATAAGTGGAATTCTTCCGCATACATTGCTTATTATGCACAAATGCCTAAGTAAAATTTCCGTAAGATCCCAAAGTATTTAAAGCTTTGTAACTCGCTACATAAACATGTTTTATCTACGTACTAAATTTTGGTAAATCTCAGTGGGGGTCAGGTACGTAACTCAAGCATGTTCTCGTCATTTTGTTTCCTGGAAGGAAGGTTGTTTCATTGTGGCTGTTTTCAATGTTGCAAGCATTGCTAGATTTAATATATGTATCTCTGGTCTACCTATTTGTGTTCTTTTCCAAGGAAGGGTAAGTACAGGGCTGAAACAGGTTAACTGCAGTTAAGACTTGTGTATTATTCTCTGTTTGCAGTAATTAACAGCAATTTTCATCCTATTAGTGTGCTGTAGGAATTTAAAAAAATCATACAATTAAGTAGTAGTGTAATGAAGTAGTTGTTGTTGTTCGAGTCATCAGTCCATAGACTGGTTTGATGCAGCCCTCCATGCCATCCTATTATGTGCTAACCTTTTCATTTCTACGTAACTATTGCATCCTACATCTGCTCTGATCTGCTTGCGATATTCATACCTTGGTCTACCCCTACCGTTCTTACCACCTACACTTCCTTCAAAAACCAACTGAACAAGTGCTGGGTGTCTTAAGATGTGTCCTATCATTCTATCTCCTCTTCTTGACAAATTTAGCCAAATCGATCTCCTCTTACCTATTCGATTCAGTATCTCTTCATTCGTGATTCGATCTATCCATCTCACCTTCAGCATTCTTCTGTAACACCACATTTCAAAAGCTTCTACTTTCTTTCTTTCTGAGCTAGTTATCGTCCATGTTTCACTTTCATACAATGCCACGCTCCACACGAAAGTCTTCAAAAACATCTTTCTAATTCCGATATCAATGTTTGAAGTGAGCAAATTTCTTTTCTTAAGAAAGCTCTTCCTTGCTTGTGCTAGTCTGCATTTTATGTCCTCCTTACTTCTGCCATCGTTAGTTATTTTACTACCCAAGTAACAATATTCTTCTACTTCCTTTAAGACTTCATTTCCAAATCTAATATTTACTGCATCACCTGCCTTCGTTCGACTGCACTTCATTACTTTTGTTTTGGACTTATTTATTTTCATCTTGTACTCCTTACCCAAGACTTCGTCCATACCATTCAGCAGTTTTTCGAGATCTTCTGCAGTCTCAGATAAAATAACAATATCATCGGCAAATCTCAAGGTTTTGATTTCCCCTTCTTGGATTGTGATTCCTTTTCCAAATTCCTCTTTGATTTCCTTTAAGCCTGTTCTATGTAAACATTGAAAAGGAGGGGGGGACAAACTGCAGCCTTGCCTCACTCCTTTCTGGATTGCTGCTTCTTTTTCAAAGCCCTCGATTCTTATCACTGCAGACTGATTTTTATACAGATTGTAGATAATTCTTCGTTCTCGGTATCTGATCCCTATCATCTTCAGAATCGTAAATAGCTTGGTCCAATCAACATTATCGAATGCCTTTTCTAGATCCACGAATGCCATGTACGTGGGCTTGTCCTTCTTGATTCGATCCTCTAATATCAGACGTAAAGTCAGGATTGCTTCACGTGTTCCTACATTTCTTCTGTAGCCAAACTGATCTTCTCCCAACTCAACTTCAACTTGTTTTTCCATTCTTCTGTAAATAATACGTGTTAAAATTTTGCAGGCATGAGATACTAAAGTAATGGTGCGGTAGTTTTCACACCTGTCAGCACCGGCTTTCTTGGGAATGGGTATAACAACATTCTGCCGAAAATCGGATGGGACTTCTCCTGTCTCATACATCTTACTCACTAAATGAAATAACATTGCCATGCTGATTTCTCCTAATGCAGTCAGTAATTCAGGGGGAATGTCATCAATTCCAGGTGCCTTGTTCCTATTTAGGTCGTTCACAGCTCTGTCAAAATCTGACCTCAAAATTGGATCTCCCATTTCATCACCATCAACAGCCTCTTCTTGTTCCAGAACCAAATTATCTACATCTGTACCTTGATACGTTATGTTCTTGCCATCTTTCTGTGTTTTCTTCTTTCCCTAGAAGGGGCTTTCCAACTGAGCTCTTAATATTCATACACCTAGATTTCCTTTCTCCAAAGGTTTCCTTGATTTTCCTGTATGCAGCATCTATCTTTCCCAGGACCATACATTCTTCGACATCCTTGCACTTCTCCTTCAGCCATTCTTCCTTAGCTGCCTTGCACTTTCTATCCACTTGATTCTTAAATCACCTGTATTCTTTCCTGCCCTCTTCATTTCTAGCATTCTTGTATTTTCGTCATTCATCAATCAGGTCTAGTATCTCTTGAGTTATCCACTGATTCTTAGTTGATCTTTTCTTCCTTCCTAACATTTCTTCAGCAGTCCTACTGCATTTTTCATGACTCTCCACTCTTTCTCTATAGTGTTTCCTTCAGCCTTTTCATTTAGACCTTGTGCAACATGTTCCTTGAAATAATCCCTCACAATCTTTTCTTTCAATTTGTCTAGATCCCATCTTTTTGCATTCTTTCCTTTCTTCAATTTCTTCAACTTGAGATGGCATTTCATGACCAACAAGTTGTGGTCAGAGTCCACGTCTGCTCCTGGGAAAGTTTTGCAATCCAACACCTGATTTCTGAATCTCTGCCTAATCATAATGAAGTCTATTTGATACCTTCCAGTGTCTCCAGGTCTCGTCCACGTATACAGCCGTTGTTTGTGGTGTTTGAACGAAGTATTGGCAAGGACTAAATTATGATCAGTGCAGAATTCAACCAGCCAACTTCCTCTTTCGTTCCTTTGTCCCAATCCAAATTCTCCTACTGTATTACCTTCTCTTCCTTGGCCTACCACTGCATTCCAGTCTCCCATCACAATTATATTCTCATCACCTTTTACATATTGTATTTAATCTTCTATCTCTTCATATATTCTTTTGATTTCCTCTTCATCCGCTGAATTAGTACGCATATAGACCTGCACTATTGTGGTAGGCATTGGTTTGGTGTCTATCTTGACGACAATAATTGTTTCACTATGCTGGTCGTAGTAGCTTACCCGCTGCCCTATTTTCTTATTCATTATTAAACCAAGTCCTGCATTTCCCCTGTTTGATTTTATGTTGATAATTCGGTAGTCGCCTGACCAAAAATCCTGTTCTTCCTGCCAACGTAGTTCACTTATACTAACTACATTTAACTTTAGTCTATCAATCTCCCTTTTAGGATTCTCTAACCTACCACAACGATTCAAACTTCTAACATTCCACGCTCCGACGCGCAGAATGTCAGTATCCACCTTCCTGATGATCGCCCCCTCTCGTGTAGTCCCCACCCGGAGATCCGAACGGGGGACTAGTTTACCTCCAGAATATTTTACCCGAGAGGAAGCCATCATCAGTACATCATTCATACAGAGAGAGCTGCATGTCCTCGGGAGTTAGTTACGGCTGTAGTTTCCCGTTGCTTTCAGCCGTGTAGCAGTATCAACATAGCTAAGCCATGTTGAGTATTATTACAAGGCCGTATCAGTCAATCATCCAGACTGCCGCCACTTGCAACTTCCGAAAGGCTGCTACCCCCCTTTTGATGAACCATTCCTTAGTCTGGTCTCTCAACAGATACCCATCCGATATGGTCGCACCTGCGGCTCGGCTATCTGCTTCGTTGGGACATGCAAGACTCCCCACCGCAGCAAGGTCACATGGTTCACAAGGGAGGAGTGTAGTAGTAGCCTATATTAATTAACTTATTGTCATGTGATCTTTGTAAACTGACCTAGACAATATTTCTTTCCTTTCATTTTTATTTTGCACAGAATAAGTTATCTTATTTTTCCTTTGTTTTCATTATTTAGTAAAGAATGGCTAAGGAGTGTGAGCGTAGGAACTGTGGGTGTGGCCAGGCATTGAGGAGTATGAGGGAGGAGTTGGAGAGCTTGAGGGAGATAATTAGGATTCTCTCAGGGGACAGGAAGGAAAGTAGGCTTCCATCAAACAATGTACAGGATACAGTATGTGTAATACAGGGATGGGAAGGAAAGGCGGAATTGTAGAAGATAGGCGATCTAATGTTTTAAAGGGAAGGAGATTGCAGGCTAAGGGCTCCATTCAGGATCAGAATTCAGGACAGGTGTCGGTGAGAAAATGGTACGAGTCACTGCAGGTAGAACAACCGAGGGAAGATGAGGAACAGGGAACTGTTGCCAAGAAATGTGGAAGTAGGAGAAAGGGTACAGGTAGGAAAGGGATATGTGGAGTAGTGGATAGGAAAATACAGGTGGAACAGGGTCATGGGATGGAGAAAAGGGAGGAGGAAGTAGCTTCTGCAGCTGTCAGGAAAGATAGGACTGACCAGGAGGGGAGGGGATCAAATGAAGTGGGGAGGGTTGAGGCTCTGGTCATGGGGGATTCCATCGTTAGACATGTCGGGAAAGTGTGTGGAGGAGAGGGTACCAGGGTAGAGTGTTATCGAGGAATTAGGTTAAGGCAGATGATGAGGAAAGTAGAAGGGAAGGAGGAGGGAAAGGAGAAGGTGGTAGTGTTTCACGTTGGTACTGACAACGTAAGGCAAGCTGATATAAGTACCAACATACTTGGGGATGTGTGGGACCTGGTTAATGCAGCACGGATGAAGCTTAAGGAAGCAGAGATTGTTATCAGTGGAATACTGTGTGGAAGGGATACTGACTGGAAGGTGATTTATGTGATTTTTGTGTGTGGATTTAAGGTGATTGTGGATTTAAATGAGACTATGGAGTGGGTATGTAGGAAACTGGGAGTGAGATTTCTAGATCGCTTGACCGTCCAAAGTTTTGATGCCTCGCTACCAGGGTGGGCCATTTAGGGGTAAGCACTCTTGATATTGATTCCACCTTAAATTTCCTGTAATGTTCGCTTGCTTTTTCATGTAGGAGTCTGCCCTAACCTCACCCATACTCGCCACTCAATTACTTCTGATGCCTTAGCTTTTCAGCTGGGCTTGCCTGTTTGTTTTCGAGGCATTCCCATGTAAATTGTAGTTTCATATATTTGACTCTAGTAGTTCCGTGTCACTTGATGTACGCCAGAGTTTTGAAAGGTACGCTTAACTTCACTGTAAATTGTAACTGTATATTACGTTTATTCCTACCTTCTAAACTGTATTGTACAAACTGTTTGGTAACTGACAGACAGACCGCTCACAGACCACACACAGGCCACGAAAATGCTGCCTCACTCTCTTAAAAGGGGAACTCTGGCCTTGGAGTGGCCAATCAGAATGCAGGGGCCCGCGTATTGCCACCCAGATTCACCAATCACAACTCTTACTTCAGTCGCTATGTTAAAATACTTTCTCGAATACATACAGATCTGGTACCCATAGCCTCCCATGTGTAGCGGTAAATAGCCTTATGCTTGAAGAATGTATTCGTAACAGCTAAACCCATACTAGCACAGAAGTCCAGCAAAAGATTCCCATTCCCCTTAGCTTCCGTATCTTCCCCATTTACCAATCACCCTTTCATATCCTTCAGTTCTATTTCAAACTCTCGCACTGAAATCGCCCATTAGCACTATTCTATCCTTGCTGTTGACCCTGACCACGATGTCACTCAATGCTTCATAAAACTTATCAATTTCATCCTTTTCTGCACCCTCACATGTTGAATACACTGATACAGTTCTCATCCTAATTCCTCCAACTGCCAAATCTTCCCACTTCATTCGCTCATTTACGTGCCTAACAGAAACTATGTTGCGTGCAATGGTATTCCTGAGAAAGAGCCCTACCCCAGACTTTGCCCTTCCCTTTCTAACACCCGTCAAGTACACTTTATAATCTCCTATCTCTTCCTCATTATCTCCCCTTACCCGAATATCACTTACTCCTAGCACATCCAGATGCATCCTCTTTGCTGATTCACCAGTTCTACCTTCTTTCTTCCATAAGCCCCATTAATATTGATAGCTCCCCATTGAACTCCATTTCGTTTGCCAAGTTGTTCCCAAGGAGTCCCTCGCCTGTCAAATGGGAGTGGGACTCCGTTACTCCCATACGTCCGAGGTTTGCTTAAAATGTTCTGAGCTCGGTAAATTCATGAAGCAGGATGCTACCCTTCTTGCACATAATCCAAGTGAGGATCTCTCCTCTAACGGGTCAGGGACTACGTTGGATTGAACAGCCCTAGCACTAGGAAAGCCATGACTCAGAATATGTCAAAGATGCCCACTCCCATTCCGTAACAACTCGTATCCCGACTCTCAGGACCACTAACTAGGCCACTCAGTCATTGCCCGTGGTTCACGAATTAGGACGTGACTACAGTAACCCACACCATGAACTAATTAAAAATGTATTTAATGCGGTTCATATATTTAAATCTTTAATGCTCTTGTAAGTCAGAAGCTTGTCAACATGTGAAGCATCACTATATTTAATTCAAAATAATCCCAGCACCAACTCAGTTTCAATCAAAAATATATGTAGGGCTTACTGGATAAAATATTGAGTATGTGGAAATGTATAATATATTATTTTTAAGAATTGAGTTAGATATCAATATGGAACTCAATTACAGTTGCAATTACAGTAAAGCAGTATGTAAGCTCCTGTGTACACTGAATGCCGTGGAAGTGAGTCGACAAGTCCCTGGTAGTCCTCTGGACGCAGCTGACACCAAATCGTTTGCGGAGCCGCCGCCAATGCTGGTCTGTTCGTGGGTGCAGGATCCATGGCAAGGAGCCTGCGTTCCAGGACACCCCAGATATGCTCGATAGAGTTCATAACGGGGCTCCTGGGTGGCCATGGCAGTCGTTGGACCTCCGCTGCATGTTCCTGGAACCATTCCCGGGCGACATGGGAGCGATGTGGTGGCACGTTAATCATCTTGAAACACTGCAGAACCGTCTGGGTGCTGGAAGGCCAAAAATGGGTGGAGATGGTCTCCGAGCAGCTCAACATACCGTGTACCATTCAAAGTCTCTTCCAGAACGACTAGCGTCCCATTCCATACCAGAAAAATGCACCCCAGACCATAACAGAGACACCAGCGTCCTGGACCACACCTTCGAGGCAGTCAGGATCCATCGCTTCATGTGGTCTGCGCCATACACGGTACCTCCCATCGGCATGGTGCAGTTGAAATCGTGATTCGTCCGACCATATCATGTTACGCCATTGTTCCAGTGTCCATCCCTGGTTACTGGCGTCAAATGCGCGTCGTTGTGCCAGATGACGTTGGGTTAACAGTGGCATCCATGTGCGGCGCCGGCTCGCATACACCATAGAACCCATTATCCTACGAATTGTCCACTGGGAGACGTGTCTAGCATGGCCTGTGTTGAATTGAGCCGTGATTTGTTGCACAGTTGCCCGTCTGTCACTATTGACAATCCGTGTCAGATGTCGCCGGTCATGGTCATCAAGGGTGGCTGGACGGCCGGTCGTTCATCCGTTGTGGATGGTGACACCCGCATTCAACCATTCACGATACACGCTGGATACGGTTGATCATGTGAGGCCGAATTTCCGCACCACTTCCCATCCGTCGGGCACCGACCACCATACCCCGTTCGAACGGTGTCAGCTCACGGCGACATGCCATGTTACACCTGTCACATGCACAGCCACTGCTCACAAAGTCTCCTATATAACTGCCGCTGGCACAGGGGGCGTGTGGTGCGCAGACAACACACCTGCGCATCAGTGCTCCACTATCCCATGACATTTGTTCAGTCAGTGTATTTTGTAGGGCAAGAAATATCATCTTCCTACTAACTGACTATGCATTCCCGGCAAATTGCAAGGACTTTACGTCAACAGATGTTTATTTGCAAGTTATTTCAATGGAACAAGTGTACAGAGGTCCACTGCCTCGCGATAATGAACAGCTGAAGACCAACACACAATCTGTTCCATTCCTAGAGACGTGATAGCAGGAATGTTGGCAGCACAGATATCAATACACTGCACCAATACAGGGAGGTCTTATGGCGACAATGGAATGTGAAAGGGCGAAAAGCAGGACGGAAGTGGCTATGGCCTTAGCCCTACCATTTACCTGGTGTGAACGACAGAAAATAATGTTCAGGGCTGCCAGCAGTGGAGTATCTCCCGAAAATAAGCTGACGTTAACCTCACAGCCACTCGCTACATCGTATTCCATACACAAGGGGAACAGTAACAAGTTACTTCACTTGTCATTCGTTAGTGTTTGGTTCATCACACTCCAACATCATTCTGAATTTTGCTGATGGTAAGTAAAATTTTTCCAAACACAGAATTCAAAACAAGATGAAAATATTCCTTCAGAAAAATGTTGTTTTCAATTCCCATACATCGTTCAATGAACACGTAAGACAAACGACAAAGATGAGCCGTTATCGATGCCAGCTTTCCTGGGTTTGAACTGTCAACCATCCTCAAAATGGTTTTCTGTGTTTCCCATTTTCAACTTCAGGTAAATGCTGGAAGCATTCTTCAAGGTCACAGTCAACTTGTTCCCATTCCTAATCCACACAATTACACCAACAGCCAAACACAACGTTACATGTAGCTCAGCCCCATTGACTCTACCACGAAAAGTAGCTACAGAACTTGTCAGCTGAATATTTCCTTGGACACTCCTAGTACAAAAAAGTGATACATGCACAAAAAATCTGGCAGAGTTTTAAACTTATCATAGAGAGACCTAAATCTGGTAGCTCAGCAGGTAAATACAAAACAAGTTATCTAAATTCTTACAAAAGAAGGAAACAATGATCAATGATTCCTAACTTGTAACCTGTTAACACGCAAGGGGTCAAGTCATGGTCTTTTAGAGTGGGCGAATATATTTTTTATTCTTTCAAAATAGTTTCACGGTGCAAAGACACATCCCTTCCTGTACCGTTCAATACACTCGTCCACAACACATGCTTACGTCTGCTGTTCCCTACTTTCATCACCAGTCAGTCAGTAGAAAGTTTTTTCTCTAAACATGGTCGTTTCCACTGTGTGCGACTCCTGACCTTGCATTATTACAGTCTTTTACACCGTGCATGAATTCTGGCGTTGCCTTATTACACAGTCCTTTACACTGTGCATGAATTCTGGCATTGCCTTATTACACAGTCCTTTACACCGTGCACGAATTCTGGCGTTGCCTTATTACACAGTCCTTTACACTGTGCATGAATTCTGGCGTTGCCTTATTACACAGTCCTTTACACTGTGCATGAATCCTGGCATTGCCTTATTACACAGTCCTTTACACTGTGCATGAATCCTGGCATTGCCTTATTACACAGTCCTTTACACTGTGCATGAATTCTGGCGTTGCCTTATTACACAGTCCTTTACACCGTGCACGAATTCTGGCGTTGCCTTATTACACAGTCCTTTACACTGTGCATGAATCCTGGCGTTGCCTTATTAGATGGTCCCTCACGCCGTGCGTGAATCCTGACCAAATCCTGACTTTGCCTTATTACACAGTCCTTTACACGTGCACGAATTCTGGCGTTGCCTTATTACACAGTCCTTTACACCGTGCACGAATTCTGGCATTGCCTTATTACACAGTCCTTTACACCGTGCACGAATTCTGGCGTTGCCTTATTACACAGTCCTTTACACCGTGCACGAATTCTGGCATTGCCTTATTACACAGTCCTTTACACTGTGCATGAATCCTGGCGTTGCCTTATTACACAGTCCTTTACACTGTGCATGAATTCTGGCGTTGCCTTATTACACAGTCCTTTACACCGTGCACGAATTCTGGCATTGCCTTATTACACAGTCCTTTACACCGTGCACGAATTCTGGCATTGCCTTATTACATAGTCCTTTACACTGTGCATGAATTCTGGCATTGCCTTATTACACAGTCCTTTACACCGTGCACGAATTCTGGCGTTGCCTTATTACACAGTCCTTTACACCGTGCACGAATTCTGGCGTTGCCTTATTACATAGTCCTTTACACTGTGCATGAATTCTGGCATTGCCTTATTACACAGTCCTTTACACTGTGCATGAATCCTGGCGTTGCCTTATTACACAGTCCTTTACACTGTGCATGAATTCTGGCGTTGCCTTATTACACAGTCCTTTACACCGTGCACGAATTCTGGCGTTGCCTTATTACACAGTCCTTTACACTGTGCATGAATCCTGGCGTTGCCTTATTAGATGGTCCCTCACACCGTGCGTGAATCCTGACCAACTTCTGACTTTGCCTTATTACACAGTCCTTTACACTGTGCATGAATCCTGGCGTTGCCTTATTAGATGGTCCCTCACACCGTGCGTGAATCCTGACCAAATCCTGACCTTGCCTTATTACATAATCTTTTACATCGTGCGCGACTCCTCACCTTGCCTTATTACATAGACTTTGTAGTCGGTGTAGAAGTGTTGTTTTGTGACTTTCATGGATATATTTCTGTTCAATAATACAATGTTTTCGGCTACAAAAACTGGTATTTAGTTTCATGGATATGTTTTTCTTTAAGCACCTTTTAAGGTGCAAAAACCACTTTTTTTCTTTTTTTTCATGGTTTTTCATAGTTTATACCTTATTTTATAGTATACTGCTTGTTTATTTTGTACAAGTCATACGGCACTTGAATGTCACCCTGACAGCTGAGGGTATAACTGATGTATTGTTTCCGCATGTACTCTTGTTCTAGGTTGGTACAAGTGTTGTGGCTTGGCGGGTGACGCCTATCTTGTGTTTTGTGCCACGGCTGTTGTTTCGATCATGTCCTGCTCCGGAAAGCAAAGAAGTATTTTCATAGGAGAAGTAATGCCATGGAAACCTAAAGCGAATATTACGCTGTCTGAGGTTAATAGTTCTGTTGAATGTAATGGGCGTGTGAGGTTACTGGAGACACCTCTTTGTAGTGAAACAAAATTAACTCTGGAGAGGAGTCAATCAAGTAAAAGCTTTTCACTGACCCCAGTGTAAGTAAAAAATGTGACAGTGAATCCTTGAATGAAACTGACAGTGACAGCAGCAGTGAACATGTCAGTGATTTTGCACTACTTTAGACTGCTTTCAATTTTTATATGAAATGTAAAAGCTTTAATGAAGAGCATTATGTGAGGACATTTGTAGTAGAAAATGTTTAACCACTCAATTAGTTCCAAAATGCATAAGCTGTAAAAGTAAACATGAATTTCCTCCTCTAATTTGACACCACATGGGTTTGAGACCAGTGTATGGCATGCGATCAATTGGAAAAGGACTAGAAGCAGGAAAGACTTTGTGTGCAGCGATGAACTTACCCAAACCACCATCAAAGTTCCATAAATTCAATGCTATTTTGACAAAAAATATAAAAGTGTCTTCTATGCAAAAGGCAGTAAAGGAAGCCTCAACAGATTTGACAGTTCCTCGCAGAAATGTGAGCCTGCAAGTGCAAATGATACAGTTTCAGCAAGAAGCATGGACATTCACTGAAACAACTAAAGCCAGTGCTGAATGTAAAGTGTTGGATGCAGCTGGAGCAGTTATCGTTCACTGAAGCTCTACGGTGATGGGGACAGGAAAGGCTTTAAAAATGTTGTGAACAGTAAACCTTATGGTGATGTGCCAGTTGAGAAGTTGGAATGCATAGCACATGGGATGTCAGCTCCGTAGGTTAGTGAAGGAAGAAACGAGATGATGGGCTGAGGCAACCTACAGACATATTATAAGGTGAAATATAGATAGTGTGGAAACAATGAAGAAATGTTTACATAAGTGTTCAACAGATGGCAATCGACAAAATATTCTTTGTCCGAAAGGTGAATCAAGCCGGTGTAAGTACAACACATGAACCTGATCAGCATAAGCATTGCCCTCCAGATGAAGTTATAGAAGTGTTTAGAAATCTAGCAGCTATCGACCTCCTACATGGCAATACACAAAATGTAAATGAATCATTCAAGAGTGTAGTCTGGAAGTGTGTACATAGAACAGTCTTTGTTGGCTATGATACATTATGTATGGGATTGTATCATGCAGTGCTGACCTATAATAAAGGCTGTGTGGGTCAAATAACAGTTGTGGAAAATTTAGGAATTAATCCTGGCAGAAACATGCGACTAATCTGTAGTGCAGAGTGAGTGAGAAAGGCTGACCTAAAAGTTGATATGGTGATCAAGAGGAACAGGAAGAGAGCAAGAGAAGAAGACTGTGATGATCCGGAATATGGACCACGCAGTGTGTAACTTCAGTTCAATTTTTCTGGAAGTATGATTTCTGAAGATATTCAGGTATTTTTCTCAGGATTTTAAAATCACAGCAATAGAACCCGCTTTTGGGTGGTTAGGCCGTGTGCATTATGCAGAGTTTCGTCCAGACGTGCCATAATGCACATAATGCCATAATGCACACGGCCTAACCACCCAAAAGCGGGTTCTATTGCTGTGATTTTAAGATCTGCGGCTGTGAAAGCATTTTTTGACATTTTCTCAGGATGTATTTAAGCCAGTTAAATTAAATTTTTACCAGCTGTTGTATTTGGTGAATATACTGACATTAATTTATACCTCTATCTTAGATAGTTCCAAAATTACTGAATATAACACTTCACAAAAAGCAATTATATTTAGCAGCAAAGTAAAAAAAAATGTTTCCGCTATATGTGAGGTTAGTATATACAGCAAACATCATTTTTGAACCACACCAAATTTCATCATCCTAAGCTTTATAGTTTGGTAGCAAAATACTTTTAAATATGGACAATTGCCGAGATAGCGTGAACCACCTCCCCTATAAAACAATGTGATTGTGCGCCATTCCTGCATCCACACCAGGCCAAAAAGAAATACAGACTAGCTCATTTCAATGCTTCTTGAGGAGAGATAATCAGTTTGCCGGCTGAAGTCCCTTCAATGGATGTCTCCATCTCGCTGATCATTAATAAAATTCATAACCTAAGGTTGACTATAACTATCCATTTATCCTAGTATAATATAAAAATGCCAATAAGTTTGGCTACTATCATTTATTATAATTGAAAATTTCGAAAATAAGAGAAAAATGAAATATCGTTGGAAATAAGCATCTCTCTTCATTTAAAATTTGTTAATCATTGAAGTAACTCATCAAAGATCTTTGATGAAAACAAAAATAATAAATTATTTACGATTATGTATTGAAAAGTAGAAAATAATCTGAAATAATTCTTTGAATTCTCTCCCTGTAAATTAAAATTACATCTCTTGTATGATTCCTTTGTTACTAAATGAGAATACAATCCCTACATTCATTAATGATATAAAATTTTACAGATCTATGTGGAAAATCATTGAGCATCATCCGTTGCCTTCACTTAAATATCCTAATTTCATATATTTATGTCTTCACATCTCCACAGTTAATTAATAATATTGAGGATTTCAATCACTAGAGTTTTCTTATATGTGAATACGTCAAGAAAAAGATAAGCGATAAGTCATTTACTACATAAACACTCTTCAAAATTATTATCTATCATCAATACCAAGAGCACATGTGGATACCATCACATACAACACACCTCATTCATCCGTATTAATGAAAATAGGTATGGTATGTCATTTAAGAAGACAACTAATATTTTTAGCAATTATGTGTCCGTAACCTCATCAGTAGCATAATCATGATAAGTAAGTGTGGTATATTTCTATTTGTTAAGTGAACATGACTGCGGTTGAAAATCTGGGTTAATGTTGGTTAATATTCTACTTAACTTTCCTTATATGGGCTTTATCTCGATTATTTATATGTGTATACATCCTATATATGAGATATTCAACGGCGGATATGGAACACCTAAGAATTATTACTCATCATGGAGTTAAATATATATTATTAACCTCAAATTGCATCAATCCTCTCAATATAACAAATCATTCTCTTCTTTATAAATGAAATAATAACCATCACCATCATTATTCTTCTTATATTCACTCATTCTTCATATATATATATTGCAACCGTTAGGGCTTTAATCATTGCACCAAATTAAGTATGAACCAGCTCTGAACACATCGGGCGACAAAATGAAACTGGCCCCAAAAATTGGTCAACAAATGAGGCTTACTCTGGGTATAATTAGGGCAATATTATTTAATTTGGTTTCACAAACAGATGTACAGATGGAACATTTCGATGAGAACCGCCAGAAGTCACTTACCAGGCTTGAAGTCTCATCCTCCCTACTTTCATAAGATCACCGGCTGAATTCGTAGAGCAATATGGGTAATGGAATGTCCGATAAAGAAATAAAATAGGCACTATCTAAAATAATGAAAGTAGGATTCTATAATATGAGAGGAATATGCTAATATTTGTTAAATGAGAACAATCTCCGTTCAAGTATATATTTATTATACTGATATGAACCACACAAATAATGTTGTATCTCATCATATGAGTAAAAGAAACAATTAAACTGATACAATTATTTACATTATATGCCTATTTTCTTGAAAATTGTCTTGGCATAATTAATTCTTGATGTACACCAATTCATTCGATCAACATACACTGATACATGATATTTAAAAAAAAATGGATATTGAATTTATTTGTTAAACTCTCGTCACAAATGGATATTAAATATGGTTCTGGTACCGAGGATCGAACTCGAGACTCCTGGGTAAGAACCAGATATCCTTCATGTCTTAGTCATAAATGTATATTAAATAGTATCCTTTGTTTACTGGTCATGATTTGGAGAAAAGAAAAGAAATTATAACACAATATAAGCACATCTGATATACACACGAGATTGCATTGCCGAGTATCGAACATGTGATCCATTTGACCACGACAAATGTATATTTACATTGAACACTTACGATGAACATAAACTCTGAACATATATGTGCGTATCCTGGGTTTACCTAACAAGTTAATATTTAAAGAAAATCAGTCAAAGCTGGAATCAAACCCATCACCATATCAGTTTGGGAAATAATAAAACACACAGAAACATATATATAAAAAAATATCGAATATATTTACACAACACATCTTGAAGATATGGCTTAACCAAGCCATAATATCTGGTTAAATCTTCGCTCCAACATCATTCGAACCAACAGGCTTCGGCTTCCAAGGTAAAAATTTTTGGACTCCAATCAGAGGCTAAATTAATGCTTAGCACGAGAAGGGATCTATCCTTCACAAAATCCAGAAATTATCCGTGTTACTTGCAACGTATAATTAGAATGGGATTGAGATTACTTTGGTAAATGAAAAGAGCTTGACCTGTTAACATCGCTTTGCTAGAGACTGCAAAGTTTGCTCAGCCTACGGTCGACCAGCATATACCTGTTCATCACAATAACAGCTGTGACTAGTCCTGGGTTGTGGATACCATAAATCGTCCGTCACTCTCCCTTTCATTTCTCTTACATATCATCTCGGCTCATTGTCAAGTATGCACTCACTTGAAAGCCATTATTTCTTATTACTCGTTATCTGGCTATATATTCAGCCCAATTTTATATCTCACAACAGCTATAATTATTTATTCTTCCTTATCACTCCAACAACAAAATATGTTACAGCTTCGCCCTCTCATGTCTTGGCATCGTATCTCAATCCGTTCATTTAATTCACAGAGAAAACCCCATTATTTCAGGTTATTTTATTCTCACAATTTCATATATAATTATAAATTAATTACACCTCGAGTTGGATCAACTCCAATAATTATCTAATATTATCCGGGATTACAAATACCCGAATCTCAAAGTATCATTTATATCCAAACTACTCTGAAGATCTTTACCAGATGAAGAAATATAAATCTAGCTAACTTGCCGTTCTTCTCAAAGATAGTTCATATAAGCTAAGAACTTTGAAGTCTATATAATAATTCATGCAAATGAATTTTGTTAAATATCAATGATTATCTTAAAAATCACTTGATGATCCTAACTAATAATAATAAAACTTTCCCAATCATACGCGCATAATGTTCCCTATATATTGAATATTTCATTATGACATTGTAATATTTACAAATATTATTATTACTGGCATGCATCTCTCGTGTTTAGGGTATATTAAAGTATGTACTTAACACTTGGTGAGTGAGGCTTGCTGTCATCTAGGGTACATCTTAGATCTTTACATGAACATGATAAATATTCTTGTTCCTAGTAGTCCTTGGTTCTTCTTCATACGACGATCCATGACTCGAACTGCTGTTTTCTCAGTTGAATTTCGGGACGATCCTTGTAAAGCTGATTGCAGGCACTGAAGCGCCACTCTTGTAGGCTCCGAGTCTTGGGTTCGACGACCACTCACGAACATACAGAAAAATGGAGCATGAGTTATCAAATACTGTTTTATGCACTTTCAAAGGGGGCCTACTTGTAACAAGATCCACTCTTAAGTTCAAACAGATTAACATAAGTAGTGATACGTGTGTAAAAATCACTGTTCATTCCCCGACCGTCACACAGACTATCACAACGAATGTCCCTGGAGGATGCGAATATTAATTTTGTCAAGAACAGTTATTTAATTTTTGCTAAATGTCACTCGTTCTTAAATGCTCAAGAGTGGTGATAATTAGCCCCTGCATATATTAATTAACTGTCTCACCACGCTAAATAACCTGAAGCGTTTGCCATCCGTTGGTGATTGCACCATCAGTCATAATTAACTATCTTCGAAGACTGTGATGTTGAAATGCCAAATTAAGGCTTCTATTCGGCAATTATGTACATTAACTTGTACCACACGGCTTATTGCGTAAAAATATTAAATCACATTGATGTGTTTCTTCAATGGCACAACACTTGATACACTGATATCCAAGTCCGCTTCTGATATGTTGGGCTGCCACTATACAGGCGACAATTAAGTAACGTGTTACCACTGCAGCTACACGGATGAGAATGAGATACAGTGTCTCGGTCCAGGCTATATTTATAACCTCCGGAAAAATGGTCAGGGGGGAAGTGAAATATGCCCCTGTTGGAAATGATGGTCCGGTAATCGAAGTTTTTGAACGACATGATAATAATCGAATTAAAGCTCATGACCTCTACTTTCTACTGAACATCTGTGAAACCAAAGCGATCAGTAGGTTATTCATAATTTCCAAAGCGTCCTTTTGGAAAATCATGCGTCATGTTTCATCATGCAATATCTCCCACTTTTTTCCACATGTTGTCAGATTTCAGTAGTCGCCTTTGATCTGCGTACTACTGTATGATAGGCGTCATTACTGATCCATATTTAAAGTATTGTGTTTATATGCATTGACAGTCAGCATAAAATACATTTGCTCGAATGAGACCTGATTTATAAATTTAGAAAAATTATCTCATATAGAAGTATTCTTCTTCTTCCTCTTTTTCGTAAATTATGGTGAAGTGGTACTAATGAATGCGGTGTTGAATTTATAGTGGGCATTTATTTTTCAACGGTTAACACACCTTAATTTGGCCCTGTCTCAAAAAACCTCCATCTCCGTGCGTAGCGTTATCATCTCTTCTCACTCGCTCGGAAAGAGAGAGCGGTTTCAAGGTTAACAATAGTGCGGTGTCTTCTTCTCGTCACAGCGTAGGAAAAATGCTCCTTCCGGACTGGCGCATCGCGGATCATACCCCGGTTAAGCATACAGAATGCTAACTACTGCATTATATGTCACAGGATGTTGCGGAAAACGACATATATAATTAGCCAGACCTCCTAACATCTCCATGGCATAACGGTGAACAGTCACATCCTTCGCCCGCTCCGACTAAGAAAAATCACGAAATTAGGGATTCTTCTTATTCAACATGTTACAAGTACTGTATTAGAAAATTTTTATCTTGCTTCCGAAGCGTGATGTTTTCTTGCATTACCTTATGTCTTTCCAATAATATTGGTAATAAAATTTGCATTTCGAGGTCTCGTTTTCCGGCACATTTTCTGCACTCTTCATCGTCAGTAAACTCATCATCATCGTTTACGTCGCGTAGATCTTCTTCATCCCATAATAAATTGATTTCAGGAAATTGTTCATCATCTTCGATATCATCTACGATATCAATTTCTTCTTTGTGTGGTCCATCAGTAACTAACTAACATCTTTTCCTTATGGCTCCGCCTCCCGCGAAGTATTCAATTGCTTGAGGATCCAAACTACCTCCAAGACTCATACTTAATTTTATTCTTATCAAATAGTTTATCATACCATTAATCAATATAGATGGTCTTAATGTTATACTGTATATACACAATACACATTTCCATTCAGTCGTAACTTGTCATTAGCCTATAAACCTTTCCTCTTGTCACCAGATCCTACTTCTAAAGCACGAAGTCTTAAGCCAAACATCCCTTGTCGTTTGTTCTCGGGATGCGGTACGACCACTTTCTCTTTCTTCAACCGCCTCCTCTTCTTGAGTGCGTAGCTTGTCTGGAACTCTGAGCTGGGGTAAGACTTTCCTTTATTTAGGTGTCTTCCGAGTACGTTCTGACGTGTCGTTTTATTGACATATTTCCTCTCCAATTTGTTCCTGACGAACTGAATATCATCATGCAGCTGATTTGGCTTAGTGACGCATCTCTTCAATATCTTGGACAATCGCTGGTAACTTGTAAAGTTATCCATCCCTTTGGTCCATCTCAGAAATTTCGGGAGTTCTTTGATTAAGCCCTCACGAAGAGCAACTTTAAATACACTCTTCCAGACTACTGGTAAAACTTCTTCTTCTTCTTCTTCATCCGGTGTTTCACCTTATCGGTCTTCCTCCTCTCCTTTGTCATTTGTCTCAGCTTCCTGATCCATTCATCATGAAGATCCATCTTTATACTAGCCTTATAGGCCCTCCGGCTTCCTTTGTCAGTCTTCTCAACTAATTCCTGCAATTGACGATGAATTTCCCGTTGCTTTTTTCCTACATCCAAACTGGCATCGTCCTTTACACGGTTTAGCCGTCTGTCAATTAATTCATGTACTTCGTTGAATTTAGCTTCATTTTCCTCCACGGCCTTTTCCAACTGTCCCTCTAGATCCTCGGATTTTGCTGCGAGCTGCTCTACACGCCCTTGTAGCATTTCAACGTCTTTTATAATTGTCCCTGTGTTAGCTCCTAAATCCTCAAATTTAACCTCTTGGGTAGTCATGCGGCTTTCGAATTTCACCAATTAGATATTCATAGTTTCTAGTTTTTCCGTTACAGTGTTAATCTGAGTATTACATTCCATGGCATGGGCCTTTGTAAACGCCTCTTGGTCATCCATGCGTTTAGTGAGACAGTCTATCTGTTCAATTTGGTGATCAAAACGCTGACCCATTTGCATTCGATTAAAACGCTCTTTACAATCTGGGTCCTGCCTATCAAAACGTTGTATGTTCGAAACGTTCTCCCAATTCGTTAAAAAGTTCTTTACTAACTGCATTCGCTTGTTCCAAACGTTCTTTAATGTCTATGTTGGCCTGTTCAAAACGTTCTTCCTGCTTATCAAAACGTTCATCCTGCCTATCAAAATGTTCTTTTAAACGTTCGTCCCACCTTTCACTTTCGGCCTTCTGTTCCGCCATCAACTTGACTATCAACACCTTCACCGCTTGCACATCCATCACAAGACTATTCTGAGAAAATGTACCCCCAAAATCAAGCAAACCATACTACTTCCAAATCATGACTTAAGATTTCCAGTCTTAGTTAGGCGTGTTTTTGAAAAATAATCATATTACAAAAGAAGCTTCAAAACAGCCATATCACGCCTCCTAATAATTATTAGTGGTTCTATCAGTATATGTACACAACTTATCAATCATCCTGTCCCGATATATTCCTTAAATGATTTTAAATTAGCCCCTGGAAAAAAAATAAAAAGTTACCGAAATTCGCGACCTGTACTGGGCTCGATAATTTATACATACCGGAAACATGGTATATTTAATAAACATTGGATGTCATCACCTTCAAGATTGGTAAAATGCTTTGGCAGATAGTTACCCGTCTATGAGCTGTCAACAGCGCACTGTTTATTATAACAAGTCGAAGAGTAGTAGGATGAGGCATCCCCTCTTGACCGCGATCTCTCAATTTTCACAATGGGATACGCCCCTAAGCTACCAAGGCTTGCAATAATGCATCACCTTTGGCCTAGACCCGTAACTAGCAGAATTTGAAGAATTCGACTTAGTTACTTTATCCTCAAAGTTGGGAAAATAATTTCGTTGTTCCCCATGGAATTTCATATTCCATAATTTTCTCGGGTCTATTATAATTTTGAGTGACTATCGTGTACCTTTCCATTTAATCTGGAGACACAATTTTCATTCTTCTCCCTATCGTATAAAATTAATTTATTTCCGTCACTCATTTACATATCATTGCACGTGGTATCGTTGTCTCTGGTTGTGGCTTAAGCACTCCATCTGACTATTTATTCACTATGAATACTATACTCACACGCTCTGATTCCCTAAACTTTGTATTCCTCTCTCCTATCAAAATATTGTTCAGAATAAATTCGATATTTCCATCTATTTAGTTTGTACCATACCGATTCGGTATTACTACTTGGTATTAGGTATTCCCTTATTACAGTAGCGGTATTCAAACTCTTGCCTTAATATCTGGCTATATGTTTGTGAAACAAAATTAACATTATCCTCAATTCCAATATGCAAATATTATAGCGCCTTGTGTTACGAAGACATTTAAAATCTTCCGCAACACGGGTATGAAACCTACCTCTTACATGTTCGGCATTATATTAGTGGCATGGCATGGATATAAACCTAGCCTCTACACAATAAGTGCCAATTTAGTGCCGTAACATAATATAAAACTGGCCCTTAACACATTAAATGCTAGTTCAATACCTCGACATGGGTATAAACCCTGCCCTTGGCACATCGAGTGCTGGTTTAGTGCCATAACATGGGTATGAACCCTGCCCTTAACACGCTGGGTGCCAAATGCAACCGTTAGGGCTTTAATCGTTGCACCAAATTAAGTATGAACCAGCTCTGAACACATCGGGCGACAAAATGAAACTGGCCCCAAAAATTGGGCAACATATGAAGCTTACTCTGGGTATAATTAGGGCAATATTATTTAATTTGGTTTCACAAACAGATGTACAGATGGAACATTTCGATGAGAACCGCCAGAAGTCACTTACCAGGCTTGAAGTCTCATCCTCCCTACTTTCATAAGATCACCGGCTGAATTCGTAGAGCAATATGGGTAATGGAATGTCCGATAAAGAAATAAAATAGGCACTATCTAAAATAATGAAAGTAGGATTCTATAATACGAGAGGAATATGCTAATATTTGTTAAATGAGAACAATCTCCATTCAAGTATATATTCTAAACATATTTATTATACTGATATGAACCACACAAATAATGTTGTATCTCATCATATGAGTAAAAGAAACAATTAAACTGATACAATTATTTACATTATATGCCTATTTTCTTGAAAATTGTCTTGGAATAATTAATTCTTGATGTACACCAATTCATTCGATCAACATACACTGATACATGATATTTTAAAAAATGGATATTGAATTTATTTGTTAAACTCTCGTCACAAATGGACATTAAATACGGTTCCGGTACCGAGGATCGAACTCGAGACTCCTGGGTAAGAACCAGATATCCTTCATGTCTTAGTCATAAATGTATATTAAATAGTATCCTTTGTTTACCGGTCATGATTTGGAGAAAAGAAAAGAAATTATAACACAATATAAGCACATCTGATATACACACGAGATTGCATTGCCGAGTATCGAACATGTGATCCATTTGACCACGACAAATGTATATTTACATTGAACACTTACGATGAACA
Source organism: Anabrus simplex (assembly GCF_040414725.1). Taxonomy (NCBI): domain Eukaryota; kingdom Metazoa; phylum Arthropoda; class Insecta; order Orthoptera; family Tettigoniidae; genus Anabrus; species Anabrus simplex. Next base: position 349,798,458 of record NC_090270.1, read on the forward strand.
TACACTCTGAACATATATGTGCGTATCCTGGGTTTACCTAACAAGTTAATATTTAAAGAAAATCAGTCAAAGCTGGAATCAAACCCATCACCATATCAGTTTGGGAAATAATAAAACACACAGAAACATATATATAAAAAAATATCGAATATATTTACACAACACATCTTGAAGATATGGCTTAACCAAGCCATAATATCTGGTTAAATCTTCGCTCCAACATCATTCGAACCAACAGGCTTCGGCTTCCAAGGTAAAAATTTTTGGACTCCAATCAGAGGCTAAATTAATGCTTAGTACGAGAAGGGATCTATCCTTCACAAAATCCAGAAATTATCCGTGTTACTTGCAACGTATAATTAGAATGGGATTGAGATTACTTTGGTAAATGAAAAGAGCTTGGCCCGTTAACATCGCTTTGCTAGAGACTGCAAAGTTTGCTCAGCCTACGGTCGACCAGCATATACCTGTTCATCACAATAACAGCTGTGACTAGTCCTGGGTTGTGGATACCATAAATCGTCCGTCACTCTCCCTTTCATTTCTCTTACATATCATCTCAGCTCATTGTCAAGTATGCACTCACTTGAAAGCCATTATTTCTTATTACTCGTTATCTGGCTATATATTCAGCCCAATTTTATATCTCACAACAGCTATAATTATTTATTCTTCCTTATCACTCCAACAACAAAACATGTTACAGCTTCGCCCTCTCATGTCTTGACATCGTATCTCAATCCATTCATTTAATTCACAGAGAAAACCCCATTATTTCAGGTTATTTTATTCTCACAATTTCATATATAATTATAAATTAATTACACCTCGAGTTGGATCAACTCCAATAATTATCTAATATTATCCGGGATTACAAATACCCGAATCTCAAAGTATCATTTATATCCAAACTACTCTGAAGATCTTTACCAGACGAAGAAATATATATCTAGCTAACTTGCTGTTCTTCCCAAAGATAGTTCATATAAGCTAAGAACTTTGAAGTCTATATAATAATTCATGCAAATGAATTTTGTTAAATATCAATGATTATCTTAAAAATCACTTGATGATCCTAACTAATAATAATAAATCTTTCCCAATCATACGCGCATAATGTTCCCTATATATTGAATATTTAATTATGACATTATAATATTTACAAATATTATTATTACTGGCATGCATCTCTCGTGTTTAGGGTATATTAAAGTATGTACTTAACACTTGGTGAGTGAGGCTTGCTGTCATCTAGGGTACATCTTAGATCTTTACACGAACATGATAAATATTCTTGTTCCTAGTAGTCCTTGGTTCTTCTTCATACGACGATCCATGACTCGAACTGCTGTTTTCTCAGTTGAATTTCGGGACGATCCTTGTAAAGCTGATTGCAGGCACTGAAGCGCGACTCTTGTAGGCTCCGCGTCTTGGGTTCAACGACCACACACGAACATACAGAAAAATGGAGAATGAGTTATCAAATACTGTGTTATGCACTTTCAAAGGGGGCCTACTTGTAACAAGATCCACTCTTAAGTTCAAACAGATTAACATAAGTAGTGATACGTGTGTAAAAATCACTGTTCATTCCCCGACCGTCACACAGACTATCACAACGAATGTCCCTGGAGGATGCGAATATTAATTTTGTCAAGAACAGTTATTTAATTTTTGCTAAATGTCACTCGTTCTTAAATGCTCAAGAGTGGTGATAATTAGCCCCTGCATATATTAATTAACTGTCTCACCACGCTAAATAACCTGAAGCGTTTGCCCTCTGTTTGGTGATTGCACCATCAGTCATAATTAACTATCTTCGAAGATTGTGATGTTGAAATGCCAAATTAAGGCTTCTATTCGGCAATTATGTACATTAACTTGTACCACACGGCTTATTCCGTAAAAATATTAAATCACATTGATGTGTTTCTTCAATGGCACAACACTTGATACACTGATATCCAAGTCCGCTTCTGATATGTTGGGCTGCCACTATACAGACGACAATTAAGTAACGTGTTACCACTGCAGCTACATGGATGAGAATGAGATACAGTGTCTCGGTCCAGGCTATATTTATAACCTCCGGAAAAATGGTCAGGGGGGAAGTGAAATATGCCCCTGTTGGAAATGGCTTACTTGTCAATGTGACTTGAGACCGACAAGGTCATCTCCATTCGAGACGACAACTTTTAGTTACAAATGTTACACGTTTTATTCGTAGTATTGACGGTCTCACTACACTCCTCAGCATAGTGTTTTATTTAACAGTCAGCAAGATCTATTAGACGAGAGGACTTTGTACCTCAATGTGTTCTTAACTTACTAATCATGATCACTGTCACTTCACATCATAACGTTTTTTAATTTGTTTGTATATTATGTAATCATTGTTTTACTACTGAAGATGGCCTTGAGATTAGGCTGAAACATGTATAGACTTTGCTTCATCTAACAGATGACTTGAATTGTATTGATAGGAGGATTTTATAAATATTTTCTTTTGTAAAGTGAAAGCCAGTTTATGCGTACAGCTTCATCCATTGAGTTCATTCTAAATTAGCCTTTATCTCCTCATTCTGAGTACCCTCCTGCCATTGTTCCCACCTGTTTGTCCCAGCAATCATTCTTGCTACTTTCATGTCTGTTACTTCTAACTTATGAATAAGGTATCCTGAGTCCACCCAGCTTTCGCTCCCGTAAAGCAAAGTTGGTCTGAAAACAGACCGATGTAAAGATAGTACCTGTTAAGAAGAGTAAAATGACCTCAGACCCTGTTCATTATACAAGGGAAATAAGAAAATTAAAAAGAAAATGTAGAATAGTAAACAGGAAAATCAAAGAGCGTATCGAGAATAGAGAAACTAGAAAACAGCTAATGAGGGAACTGAATAGAGTGAAAAAAAAGCAAAAGAGAATTATATAAATGGCATACTTCAAGAGGGTAATGACCACAAAGGGAAATGGAAAAAGCTGTATTCATATATCAGGAATCAAAAAGGAAAAGGAATCCAAATTCCTACAATGGTGGAAGAAGGGGGTGAACTATTTAACAGATACTGAGAAAGCAAACCTCTTTAGTAGAGAATTCAGAGATTCAGTAGAAGATTGTCAGGAGTTGGAAACCATAACAGAAGATAGAGAGGGAGAGACACATAGGGAAACACGAAGCTTCTCATTCACAAATGAAAATATTTTCAGAGAAATCAAACTGCTTCAGCAAGGAAAAGCAGCAGGAAGTGATCAAATTAATGGGATGTATTAAAGACAATGGGTTGGTACATAGTGCCTTATTTAAAATTTCTCTTTGACTATGGCATAAATAATAGTATAATACCAAAGGAATGGAAGGAATCTATAATAATACCAATTTATAAAGGAAAGGGTGATAAAAGGAAACCAGAGAACTACAGACCAATCAGCCTGACCAGTATAGTTTGTAAAATACTGGAGAGTTTAATAGCAAAGTACATCAGAGGGATATGTGATGATAAAAATTGGTTCATGAGGAGCCAGTATGGATTTAGAAAGAAATTTTCTTGAGAGGCAAAAAGGATGTAGTGTAGTCATGTAAATATAAATAAAATCAGCTGAACTTGTATTCCATTCATTTGTACTTCTGAGTAGGTAGTTAGTATCTGTAATTTATATTTCGCTCACTCAATCTTTCAATATTTATGAGCGGTTAGCTAATAATAATAAAGTTCATATATCCCAGTAATTGCAGTTCAAGTCCCTGGAGTAGTAGTAGTTTTGATAGAAATATTTGAGAAATTATTGTAGACAACCTTGTATTTTTCAGTAGGCCTAATTAAGGACACTTTTATTTTCCGTCCCGTGGAGTACAGAAAATAATAGTAATCCACCAGCTGTAATAATCACATAACCACATTTCAGTAGAATTGTAGTGAAGATAAGGTATAATATATTAGATAGTATCTTGCCAGTTATATTCATGTTTTTCTTCGTGTACGGCAATCCTTTCGATACTTAAGCATTTAACCAAACGCAGTGTAGTGTAGTGTAGTGTAGTGTAGATACATTGTAGTATAGATACAGTACATGTAGATAGTGCCGTATCTCGCCTGCTATATTTGTGTGTTATCTTTCGTGTGTATCTATTAGACCGTAATACTAATAATAATTTGTCTAACCATTTAGCTTCATTGGTAATCTTTGAGTGCAGCAGTTCTTGCAAATTTCATTTCTGTTGTGCTTAGTAGTGACATACGGTACTGGTATCATAATTAGGATACGTCTGAAAGTAGTTTACAAATTACTGTAGTAAACTGTACAGTAGTATACGAGTAATTTAGAATTTAGTGTGCTTATTTTATTATTGTAAAATATTTGTGTAGTACTGGTGTAGTAGAGGTATCCGTAGAAACTCTTACTAAAATACGGTTGTTGTAATTAGGATAGGGTTAATTGCAGTTTGGAATTATGTAGTTCTTGTGCATTAATTTAGATATTCAGTAATTAACAACAGTTTTTATCCTGTTAGGGGTTGTAGAATTTAAAAAAAATAGAGCACGACTAAGTAGTATTGTAGTGTAGTCGTATATTAATTACCTTATTGTTGTGTACTATCCCAGACAATATATCCCTGCGTTCATTTATATTTTGCAAATAAGTTATTTTATTTTTAATTTAATTTTTTTCCCCGTAAAGAATGGCTAAGGAGCGCGAGTGTACTTACCGTGGGTGTGGCGAAGCATTGAGGGGTATGAGGGAGGAGTAGGAAAGTTTGAGGGAGATAAATTAGGATTCTCACAGAAGACAGGAAGGAAGATAGGACTCCCTCAAACAATGTACAGGTTACAGTAGGTGTACAAGAGGGAGGAGGAGAGGAAAGGGGGAGTTGTAGAAGACAGGTGGTCTAATGTTCTAAGGGGAAGGAGATTGCAGGCTAAGGGCTCTATTCAGGATCAGAATTCAGGACAGGTGTCTGTGCGAAATCGGTACGAGTCACTCCAGGTAGAACAACAGAGGGAAGATGAGGGACAGGGAACTGTTGCTGAGATGTGTGGAAGTAGGAGGAAGGGAAAAGGTAGGAAAGGGAAATGTAGAGTAGAGGATAGGAAAAGACAGGTGGAACAGGGTCACGGGAAGGAGAAAAGGGAGGAGGAAGCAGCTTCTGCAGCTATCAGGAAAGATAGGGCTGACCAGGAGGGGAGGGGATCAAATGAGGTGGGTAGGGTTGAGGCTCTGGTCATGGGGGATTCCATCGTTAGACACGTGGAGAAAGTGTGTGGAGGAAAGGGTACCAGGGTAGAGTGTTATACAGGAATTAGGTTGAGGAAGATGTTGAGGAAAGTAGAAGAGTGGGAGGAGGGGAAGGAGAAGGTGGTAGTGTTTCACGTTGGTACCCACAACGTAAGGCAAGCTGATGTACGTACCAACATAGTTGGAGATGTGTGGGATCTGGTAACTGCAGCACGGGTGAAGTTTAAGAAAGCAGAGATTGTTATTAGTGGAATACTGTATAGGAGGGATGCTGACTGGAGGGTGATTGGGGATTTAAATGAGACTGTGGAGTGGGTATGTGGGAAACTGGGAGTGAAATTTCTAGATCCGAATGGGTGGGTAGGAGATAGGGATCTGCGCTCGGATGGCCTTCATTTAAACCGCAGTGATACGTATAAGTTAGGAAATTTGTTTGGAAGGGTAATAGGGAGGTACATTCAGGGAAACAGGATGCCCTAGGGAGAGGTGATAAGGGAACAGGGAACTGGAAATCAAGTAGGGATGACATAAAATTGTTAGTGTTGAACTGTAGAAGTATCGTAAAGAAAGGAATAGAATTAAGTAATTTAATAGATATATATTTACCAGGTATTGTAATAGGAGTTGAATCATGGCTGAGAAATGATATAATGGATATAGCAATTTTCTCACGGCAATGGAGTGTGTATTGTAGAGATAGGATAGGAATGGTGCGAGGGGGAGTGTTCATTCTGATGAAAGAAGAATTTGTAAGCTACGAAAAGGTTAATGATGAGACACATGAAATTCTAGGTGTAAGGCTCATTTCTAAAGATAATAGGCAACTTGATATATTTGGAGTGTACAGATCGGGAAAGGGTAGCACTGACGCGGATTCGGAATTATTTGATAGGATAGTCAGCTATATGGGAAACGACATGGAAAGAAATGTGATTGTAGCGGGAGATCTGAATTTGCCAGATGTCAAGTGGGAAGAAAATGTGAACGACAGGAAGCATGACCAACAAATGGCAAATAAGTTAATATGGGAAGGACAGCTGATTCAGAAAGTGATGGAACCAACCAGAGGGAAAAATATCCTGGATGTCGTGCTGATAAAACCAGATGAGCTCTATAGGGAAACTGAAGTAATAGATGGTATTAGTGATCATGAAGCTGTTTTTGTGGTAGTTAAAAATAAATGTGATAGAAAGGAAGGTCTTAAAAGTAGGACTGTTAGGCAGTATCATATGGCTGATAAAGCAGGCATGAGGCAGTTTCTAAAAAGTAACTATGATCGGTGGAAAACGGTAAATAAAAATGTAAACAGACTCCGGGATGGCTTTAAAGAAATTGTTGAGGAATGCAAAAACAGGTTTGTACCTTTAAGGGTGGTAAGGAATGGTAAAGACCCACCTTATTATAATAGAGAAATAAAGAGACAAAGAAAGAGGTGCAGACTGGAAAGAAATAGAGTTAGATATGGCTGTGGAAGTAAGGAGAAATTGAAGGAACTTACTAGAAAATTGAATCTAGCAAAGAAGGCAGCTAAGGATAACATGATGGCAAGCATAATTGGCAGTCATACAAATTTTAGTGAAAAATGGAAGGGTATGTATAGGTATTTTAAGGCAGAAACAGGTTCCAAGAAGGACATTCCAGGAATAATTAATGAACAAGGGGAGTGTGTATGTGAAGATCTTCAAAAGGCAGAAGTATTCAGCCAGCAGTATGTAAAGATTGTTGGTTACAAGGATAATGTCCAGATAGAGAAGGTGACTAACACTAAAGAAGTATTAAAATTTACCTATGACAGCAATGACATTTACAATAAGATACAAAAGTTGAAAACTAGAAAAGCGGCTGGAATTGATCAGATTTCTGGGGATATCCTAAAGACAATGGGTTGGGATATAGTACCATATCTGAAGTACTTATTTGATTATTGTTTGGTCGGAGGAGCTATACCAGATGAATGAAGAGCTGCTATAGTAGCCCCTGTATATAAAGGAAAGGGCGATAGACATAAAGCTGAAAATTACAGGCCAGTAAGTTGACGTGCATTGTATGTAAGATTTGGGAAGGCATTCTTTCTGATTATATAAGACATGTTTGTGAAACTAATAACTGGTTCGATAGAAGGCAATTCAGTTTTAGGAAAGGTTATTCCACTGAAGCTCAACTTGTAGGATTCCAGCAAGATATAGCAGATATCTTAAATTCTGGAGGTCAAATGGACTGTATCAACTGTTACAACTTTTACAAACAGGAGCTTTAAAACTGAATTTGAATATACTTTGGATGAGGTAGTTATCCCAAAAGATGGCAAGTGCAAATACTTAGGTGTGAGATTTGAAAGTAATTTGCACTGGAAGGGTCATATTGATGATATTGTTGGGAAAGCATACAGATCATTACATGTCATAATGAGGCTACCTAAAGGATGCAACAAAGAATTAAAAGAAAAAAGTTACTTGAGTATGGTTCGTCCATTATTGGAATATGCAAACAGTGTTTGGGATCCTCACCAAGAATACCTAATAAAAGAAATAGATATTGTGCAGAGGAAAGCAGCAAGATTTGTAACAGGGGATTTCAGGAGAAAGAGTAGTGTATCAGAAATGTTAAAGGAACTTGGGTGGGAAACTTTAAGTATGAGAAGGGAGAAAACTAGACTTACAGGGTTATATAGAGCCTATACAGGAGAAGAAGCATGGGGAGATATCCGTGAGAGGCTTCAGTTGGAAAATAATTATATCGGCAGGACTGACCACAAATATAAAATTAGAAGGAATTTTAGCAGAAGCGATTGGGGTAAATTTTCATTCATTGGGAAGGGTGTGAAGGAGTGGAACAGTTTACCAGGGGTAGTGTTTGATCCTTTTCCAAAATCTGTACAGATATTCAAGAAGAGAATAAACAGCAACAGAGAAAATAAATGAAGTGTTAGAGGGCATTCAACCGGTGCAGGTTATTGTAAATAAAAAAATGTGTGTGAATAAATTAATTCCATCCCCTGGTCTAAGGAGTTTGGACAGCCAAAGTAGGGGACTGCCTGTAGGGGTGAAGTACAGTGGGGACTTCGAGGGCCCTGGGACCGCTACGGTACCTGTGAAGGCCCTTCAGGAACTCTGAAAAGTGGTGGCAAAAGGGGCTCTGGTTAAGACGCAGCAGGTCGTTATGCTACTTAGGATCCAGAACGGGTAAAAAAAAAAAAATAGTAAATAAATAAATGCAATGTAAATATTAATGTTATACCAGTTTTATAGTATCATTTGAAGCAATTCCACATACTGTATATCAGTTGACTATATTTGTAAGTAGGACAGGATATATTATAAGTAGAATTTTGTAAACAATATAAATTTATTAAGGATGAGCTGTGTGTTTAATAGAAAACATTGTTAGCGTAAATTGTATAATATTGTATTATAGGAAAAATTTTCTTCTCTTGTTAATTTAATATTTAGTGCTTCACAATAATGTATTTTAGTGTACCATTTGCCACCGAGGTAGACACCTCATTTGCAAATAAAGAGATTTTGATTTGATTTTGATATCGCGATTGACCTATCTAAAGCATTTGATAGGGTGGATCATGGGAGACTACTGGCAAAAATGAGTGCAATTGGACTAGACAAAAGAGTGACTGAATGGGTTACTATATTTCTAGAAAATAGATCTCAGAAAATTAGAGTATTGGAAACACGGAACAGGCAGCAAGAAATCTCGGAAGTCGTGATGCAGTAGTGATCATCGGCGGGACGAACAACGTAGCTCACAACGACACTATGAATGTCATTTCTGAACTTAAATGTACACTAGGTAAGCTGACTCACACTAACATCTTTGTAGTGAACGTGCCCCACAGGCATGATTTGATTTCAGGCTCGTGGGTGAACATTGAAGTGGACAAAGTTAATATAGATATGGTTAAAATTTGTAAACATTTTTGTAATACACAGGTAACTGAATGCAGCAGTTTCGAGAGACACTGTTACACAAAGCATGGCCTTCATCTAAACAATTCAGGTAAACGAAAGATAGCAAATATTGTTCTAGATTTTATTAATCTTAGGATATGTACTCTAAAAAACGCAACTCCCTTGCGTTATAATACTGACCAGGAAAACTAGTAGAATGAGCCAGCTGTACTTCAAGCTGGCTCAGTTAACTAGAAAATGAGACTCAGAAAACTAAGGAATTTCAAATTACCCAATTGCAACAGTCAAGTTTTAGGGAGGAAGCGGGTCTGAGATTGCTGTTGGTAAACTGTCAGAGTGTAGTAAATAAACAATTAAAATTTGGTACACTGATGGAATCTTATGAGACTGATGTGGTGATAGGAGTGGAATCGTGGTTGAGAGAAGGGGTGGGTAATAGAGAAGTATTTCCAGGAGGGTATACAGTCTATCGTAGAGACCGAGAAGATAAAAAGGGAGGGGGGGCTGTTTATTCTGGTGAAGGAAACTTATTGTTCGCATGAATGGTTTACCGATGAAAGGGATGAAATATTAGGGATAAAATTAATTTGTGATAATATGAAGGAGGTGGGAATTATAGGAACATACAGGCCTGGAAGAGAGGAAAGAGACACAGAAATATTTGAGAAAATAATAGATTATACTCATAAAAACAATAATAATGATATGGTAATAATTGGGGGAGATCTAAACTTGCCTGAGGTTGAATGGAATGGAGCTGCAAGTGAAGCCCATGAACAGAAACTGGCAAATAAGTTAATTTGGGAGGGAGGATTTACACAAGTAGTACAAGAACCGACTCGTCTCAATGACTTACTAGATGTATTCTAGGTTAAACCAGGGGAAATTGTTGATAAAACTGAGGTAATTGAAGGAATAGGAGACCATAAGGTTGTAATAATGGATGAAGGACTCGTACCAAAAAGGCTTAATAAGAGGGTTACACAAGACAAGAAATTGTACAGAAAAACTAAAGTTGATGAATTTGGGACTTACTTTAAATCACAATTCAGTTGTTGGATAAGTGATGGGAGTAATGTGGATACACTTTGGGCTAAATTCAAAGGAATCATTTGGGAAGGAGAGAAGAGATTTGTACCTGTTAAGAAGGGTAAAATGACCTCAGACCCTGTTTATTATACAAGGGAAATAAGAAAATTAAAAAGAAAATGTAGAATAGTAAACAGGAAAATCAAAGAAGGTAGGGAGAGTAGAGAAAGTAGAAAACAGCTAATGAGGGAACTGAATAGAGTGAAAAAGGAAGCAAGAGAGAATTATATGAATGGCATTCTTCAAGAGCATAATGACCACAGAGGGAAAAGGAAAAAGCTGTATTCATATATTAGGAATCAAAAAGGAAAAGGAAACCAAATTCCTACAATGGTGGGAGAAGGGGGTGAACACTATTTAACAGATACTGAGAAAGCAAACCTCTTTAATAGGGAATTCAGAGATTCAGTAGATGAAAGTCAGGAGTTGGAAACCAAAACAGAAGATAGAGAGGGAGAGACACAGAGGGAAACAAGAGGCTTCTCATTCACAAATGAAGATATTTTCAGAGAAATCCAACTGCTTCAGCAAGGAAAAGCAGCAGGAAGTGATCAAATTACTGGGGAGGTATTAAAGACAATGGGGTGGTATATAGTGCCTTATTTAAAATTTCTCTTTGGCTATGTCATAAATAATAGTGTGATACCAAAGGAATGGAAGGAATCTATAATAATACCAATTTATAAAGGAAGGGGCGATAAAAGGAAACCAGAGAACTACAGACCAATCAGCCTGACCAGTATAGTTTGTAAAATACTGGAGAGTTTAATATCAAAGTACATCAGAAGGATATGTGACGATACAAATTGGTTCATGAGGAACCAGTATGGATTCAGAAAGAAATTTTCTTGTGAGGCACAACTGGTGGGATTTCAGCTGGACATATCAGACCAATTGGATTCAGGAGGACATTTAGATTGCATAGCCATAGATCTTTCCAAAGCCTTTGATAGAGTGGAAAATGGAATATTATTAAAGAAATTGGAGGGAATAGGATTGGACGTATGGGTTATATGTTGGGTAAAAACATTTCTAAATTCAAGGGTTGAGAAAGTCAAAGTAGGAAATAATGTATCTCAGGAAGAGAAAGTTTGGAAGGGTATTGCACAGGGTAATATAATCGGTCCGTTATTTTTCTTAATATACGCAAATGATTTAGGGAACAATATAACATCAAAAATAAGATTGTATGCAGATGACATAATTGTTTATAGGGAAATAAATACCATTGAGGATTGTTCAGAATTACAAAGGGACCTTGAGAATATCCAACAATGGATTGAAGAGAATAACATGAAGGTTAATGGAGGCAAATCAACTATTACAACATTTACAAACAGGAGCTTTAAAATTTAATTTGAATATACTTTGGATGGGGTAGTTATCCCAAAAGATGGCAAGTGCAAATACTTAGGTGTAAGATTTGAAAGTTAATTTGCACTGGAAGGGTCATGTGGATGACATTGTTGGGAAAGCATACAGATCGTTACATGTCATAATGAGGCTACTTAAAGGATGCAACAAAGAATTAAAAGAGAAAAGTTACCTAAGTATGATTCGTCCATTATTGGAATATGCAAACAGTGTTTGGGATCCTCACCAAGAATACCTAATAAAAGAAATAGATAGTGTGCAGACGAAAGCAGCAAGATTTGTAACAGGGGATTTCAGGAGAAAGAGTAGTGTATCAGAAATTTTAAAGGAACTAAGGTGGGAAACTTTAAGTAAGAGAAGGGAGAAAACTAGACATAGGATTATATAGAGCCTATACAGGAAAAGCAGCATGGGGAGATATCCGTGAGAGGCTTCAGTTGGAAAATAATTATATCGGCAGGACTGACCACAAATATAAAATTAGAAGGAATTTTAGCAGAAGCGATTGGGATAAATTTTCATTCATTGGGAAGGGTGTGAAGGAGTGGAACAGTTTACGAGGGGTAGTGTTTGATACTTTTCCAAAATCTGTACAGATATTCAAGAAGAGAATAAACTGCAATAGAGAAAATAATTGAAATGTTAGAGGACATTTGACCAGTGCAGGTTATTGTAAATAAAGAATATGTGTGATTAAATTAATTACATCCCCTGGTCTAAGGAGTTTGGACAGCCAAAGTAGGGGACTGCCTGTAGGGGTGAAGTACAGAGGGGACTTTGAGGGCCCTGGGACCGCTACGGTAGCTGTGAAGGCCCTTCAGGAACTCTGAAAAGTGGTGTCAAAAGGGGCTCTGGTTAAGACGCAGCAGCTCGTTATGCTACTTAGGTTCCCGAATGGGTAAAAAAAAAGTAAATAAATGCAATGTAAATTTTAATCTTATACCAGTTGTATTTAGAAGTAATTTCACATACCGTACTGTATATCAGTTGACTATATTTGTGAGAAGAACAGGAGATATTATAAGGAGAATTTTGTAAACAATATAAATTTCTTAAGGATGATTTGTGTGTTTAATAGAAAAAATTGTTAGCGTAAATTGTATAATATTGTATTATAGGAAAATTTTCTTCTCTTGTTAATTTAATATTTAGTTCTTGACAATAATGTATTTTAGTATACCATTTGCCACCGAGGTAGACACCTCATTTACAAATAGAGAGATTTTGATTTGAGTTGATTTTGATTAGAGTAGGTGAAGCTTTATCTGGCCTGCAATAATTAAGAGGGGAATTCCTCAAGGCAGTATTATCGGACCTTTATGTTTTCTTATATATATAAATAATATGAGTAAAGGAGTAGAATCGGAGGTAAGGCTTTTTGCGGATGATGTTATTCTCTATAGAGTGATAAATAAGTTACAAGATTGTCAGCAACTGCAACGTGACCTCGAAAATGTTGTGAGATGGACAGCAGGCAATGGTATGTTGATAAACGGAGTTAAAAGTGAGGTTGTGAGTTTCACAAATAGGAAAAGTCCTCTCAGTTTTAATTACTGCGTTGATGGGGCGAAAGTTCCTTTACACTACTGTAGTTGCTTTATGTCGCACCGACACAGAGAGGTCCTATGGCGACGATGGGACAGGAAAGGGCTAGGAGTGGGAAGGAAGCAGCTGTGGCCTTAATTAATATAAAGTCCCAGGATTTGCCTGGAGTGAAAATGGGAAACCACAGAAGACCATCTTCAGGGCTGCCGACAGTAGGGTTCGAACCTACTATCTCCCGAATACTGGGTACTGGCCGCAATTAAGCGACTGCAGCTATCGAGCTCAGTGAAAGTTCCTTTTGGGGATCATTGTAACTATCTGAGTGTTAATATACGGAAAGATCTTCATTGGGGTAATCACATAAATGTGATTGTAAATAAAGGGTACAGATCTCTGCACATGGTTGTGAGGGTGTTTAGGTGTTATAGTAAGGATGTAAAGGAGAGTGCATATAAGTCTCTGGTAAGACCCCAACTAGAGTATGGTTCTAGAGTATGGGACCCTCACCAGGATTACCTGATTCAAGAACTGGAAAAAATTCAAAGAAAAGCAGCTCGATTTGTTCTGGGTGATTTCCGACAAAAGAGTAGCGTTACAAAAATGTTGTAATGTTTGGGTCGGGAAGAATTGAGAGAAAGAAGAAGAGCTGGTCGACTAAGTGGTATGTTCCAAGCTGTCAGCGGAGAGATGGCGTGGGAGGACATCAGTAGACGACTAAGTTTGGATGGTGTCTTTAAAAGTAGGAAAGATCACAATATGAAGATAAAGTTGGAATTCAAGAGGACAAACCGGGGCAAATATTCATTTATAGGAAGGGGAGTTAGGGATTGGAATAACTTACCAAGGGAGATGTTCAATAAATTTCCAATTTCTTTGAAATCATTTAGGAAAAGGCTAGGAAAGCAACAGATAGGGAATCTGCCACCTGGGCAACTGCCCTACATGCAGATCAGTATTGACTGATTGATTGATTGATTGATTGATTGATTGATTGATTGATTGATTGATTGATTGATTGATTGATTGATTGATTGATTGATTGATTGATTGACTGATTGATTGATTGGTGAGATTTCGGCAGGACATATCTGATTGTTGGCTTCAGGAGACCAGTTAGATTGCATAGCCATAGATCTTTCCAAAGCCTTTGATAGAGTGGAACATGGAATATTATTAAAGAAATTGGAGGGAATAGGATTGGATGAAACGGTTATACGTTGGATAAAAACATTTCTAAATTCAAGGGTACATAAAGTCAAAGTAGGAAATAATGTATCACAGGAAGAGAAAGTTGGAAGGGAATTGCACCAGGTAGTATAATCGGTCCGTTACTTTTCTTAATATACACAAATGATTTAGGGAATAATATAACATCAAAAATAAGATTGTATGCAGATGACATAATTGTTTATAGGGAAATAAATAACATTGAGGACTGTTCAGAATTACAAAGGGACATTGAGAATATCCAACAATGGGTTGAAGAAAATAATATGAAGGTTAATGGAGGCAAATCAACTGCTACAACTTTTACAAACAGGAGCTTTAAAATTGAATTTGAATATACTTTGGATGAGGTAGTTATCCCAAAAAATAGCAAGTGCAAATATTTAGGTGTGAGATTTGAAAGTAATTTGCACTGGAAGGGTCATATTGATGACATTGTTGGGAAAGCATACTGATCGTTAGATGTCATAATGAGGCTACTTAAAGGATGCAACAGAGAATAAAAAGAAAAAAGTTACTTAAGGATGGTTCGTCCATTATTGGAATATGCAAACAGTGTTTGGGATCCTCACCAAGAATACCTAATAAAAGTAATAGATAGTGTGCAGAGAAAAGCAGCAAGATTTGTAACACGGGATTTCAGGAGAAAGAGTAGTGTATCAGAAATTTTAAAGGAACTTGGGCGAGAAACTTTAAGTAAGAGAAGGGAGAAAAGTAGACTTATAGGATTATATAGAGCCTATACAGGAGAAGAAGCATGGGGAGAAATCTGTGAGAGGCTTCAGTTGGAAAATAATTATATCGGGAGAACTGACTGCAAGTATAAAATTAGAAGGAATTTTAGCAGAAGCGATTGGGGTAAGTTTTCATTCATTGGGAAGGGCGTGAAGGAGTGGAACAATTACCAGGTATAGTGTTTGATCCTTTTCCAAAATCTGTACAGATATTCAAGAAGAGAATAAACTGCAATAGAGAAAATAATTGAAATGTTAGAGGACATTTGACCAGTGCAGGTTATTGTAAATAAAGAATATGTGTGATTAAATTAATTACATCCCCTGGTCTAAGGAGTTTGGACAGCCCAAGTAGGGGACTGCCTGTAGGGGTGAAGTACAGAGGGGACTTTGAGGGCCCTGGGACCGCTACGGTACCTGTGAAGGCCCTTCAGGAACTCTGAAATGTGGTGCCAAAAGGGGCTCTGGTTAAGACGCAGCAGGTTGTTATGCTACTTAGGTTCCAGAATGGGTAAAAAAAATAATAAAAAATGCAATGTAAAGTTTAATCTTATACCAGTTGTATAGTATCATTTGAAGTAATTCCACATACTGTATATCAGTTGAATATATTTGTAAGTAGTACATGAGATATTATAAGTATAATTTTGTAAACAATATAAATTTACTAAGGATGAGCCGTGTGTTTAATAGAAAACATTGTTAGTGTAAATTGTATAATATGGTATTCTATGAAAATTTTCTTCGTCTCTTGTTAATGTAAAATTTAGTGCTTGACAATAATGTATTTTAGTGTACCATTTGCCACTGAGGTAGACACCTCATTTGCAAATAAAGAGATGAGATATGATATGATATGATATGATATGATATGATATGATATGATATGATATGATATGATATGATATGATATGATATGATATGATATGATATGATATGATATGATATGATATATTTTTCTCTCTGCTCCAGTGACGTTAGTATCAGATGTAGTCGGCCATCTGCGATTTAGGTCTGGCAGCTACATCCTCCTGGTCTCTGGGATGTTGTGCTCCCTTCTCCGTCATCTCAGCTAAGTCTTTCCTGGACATTAGCCATGATCTTCTTAGTTCATGTTGACGGGCATGGCTTGCTCCAATGTAACAAAAATGCGTACAAACATTAGTGCATATGTTCTGATTTCTATTTTATATGTTGATTCTAGTTGCAGTGACTTTAATATTCCTTGCTGGCGATCTTTAAATGTTATTTGCTGCTGCTGTTTGTGATATGTGACATAATCCTTTATGTAATTTTCTTCTTAATGTGACACTTCGATCTCTTGGCGTTTATCTTATGCGTTTCAATGCAATATTCTGCAATATCCGCCTTTTTTACTTCAAATGATGTACTAATTCTCTACAAATAATAGACATCTGCTTGTAATATTTGTGTATTTTTATCACAATGGTACGTTGCTTCTTCTCGCCAGCAGTATTTTATGACAAGTAGTAATAATAAGGTTATAACAATCTCAGGCATTTCTTTATTTTTCTCACCGCCACCTTGATATTTCTCACATCGACGACACTATATGTATTACTTTCTCAATATTGATGACTGAATTTATGTGCCGTATCTATTCTTCTCATGGCAACTGCATCCATTTTAGTTCCAGATGTCAATTTATGACAGTGAATTGGCACAGATTCACTATAAAAACCGATATTTAGTTTCACGGATATATTTTTTTTTAACACTGAGCAATCAATCACTACTGATCAGCATTTAGGGCAGTTGCCCAGGAGGCAAATTCCCTGTGTCTGTCATTCTCCTAGCGTTTTCTAAATAACTGTGAAGATTTGGAAATTGACTGAACATCTCCCTTGGTAAGTTATTCCAATCCCTAACTCCCCTTCCTATAAACGAATATTTGACCCAATCTGTCCTCTTCAATTGCTACTTTATCTTCATATTGTGATCTTCCCTACTTTTAAAGAACCACGTTCTTTAATAATATAACCTGTTTTGCTGTGTATTTTGTTTCATGGATATAAATTTTTCTTACACAATACGATGTGATGTGCAAGAAAAACTGGTATTTCATTCCCTGGACATGGTTTTCCCTAGATACACTCAGTATTGCTACAAAAACTGGCATTTCATATACCCCAATCAAATCGACAGTGCGCGACGAATCACATAACACAGGACTCCTCGCGGGTTAACAATGCAGTGGCCGCACACAATTATGTCACAGAAGGTCGCATGGTGTCTTGAGAGGTGCCATTTTGTTCCTGAGGCAATTATGCTATGTTTTGAATATAGATTTACACTAATTTCAAGACATTTTGAAAGGATGAATATAAATTACTGAATCAAATTTACCAATATAAAGGCAACCAACAACGGACACAGGCAATAGAGTATGAACCTGACATAAGCAAACGGACAATTCTACACCCATCTTATTGCTAGCCAAAACGTGCAAAACACACATATAGTATGCCAATTAGAGCCTTTATTTCACATAATGTTGGCAGACTGAGCGTCCTTTTCTGAAATGTACAATATAAATATCTAATCAAATCCTCCTACTTCATGTATATAGATGTCGTTTATATATTACCATACATATTTTGACCTCTTTTTCGTGACATCTTCAGCAGATTTAAATCTTAAAATACATGACTTACAATCTAGTAATTTTACGAATGGTACAAAGTTATTGAACATTACAGAATTATAATTTATGTATTTTAAGATTTTGATCTGCTGAAGATGACTCGAAATATGGGTCGAAACATGTATGGTAATGTAAAAATGACATTTTATACATGAAGTATATTAGAATGTATTGAATAGGACGATTCGATTAGACATTTATATTGTACAATTGGGACTGTCAGTATCATGCAAAGTCTATTTCTGTGCTGTAATTTGTTTGAACCTCTTCAATTCTCTGTCTGTGCACTCCACTGTTTTACCAGCATTCCTTACGAGTTTTAGCAATCTTCGCAACATTAGGTACATGTGTGGTGATATTCTGACATTGTGTTTAACCCTTTGGATGCCGGTACATAATAGGTCATCATATGCATAGAATACCAAGCATGTTTTAATAGATTTTGCAACACTGTATTAAAAAAATAATAAACGTCTCAGTTTAAAAGATATGGAGGTAAAATTCGGTATGTGAGCTTGATATAGTCCAAGGAATATAAACATGTGTTTTGCATTTCTAAAGAAAAAAATCATGGAATACTGTGCGAATAAATATAATTATTTTGTTATTAAAAAAGGAAAAAACGTAATTTGAAATGAATTAGCACATTGTACACTAAATCCAAAGTGACTAAGTGAAGATAATTAATCTTACCTCTTATCTGGGATCATGCATACCAATTTATATTGTTAAAGTAGGCCTACTTTCCAATTTATGAATTAATTTCTAAAAACATGGAACATGTGGGGAGAGAGACATCAACAATGTAACCTGTCAACGATTGGATGTTTTACGAATTTAGGAGAGTAACAGTGATTATTTGAGAGAACTGTGACTAGTAGCATTATTAGTTACTCCAGAACAATTCAAGAGATAAGAAAAACATACAAAATCAATTAATATCCATAATAAAATGAAGAATGTAAACAGCCTAATTTATTACAAAATCCTCCTCCATAACTTTATGATACATTTTATATGATCATATTGCACTTATGTTTTGGAGCACAATCGTACTACACACGCAAAAGTTAGACTCCCTTTTTTCAGGAAGTTTTCACACTTTAGTAGAAGTACTGGTACATTACTCACACTGCCAGGTGAAAGCACACCAGACTAGGCCAGTCTTGACATGGGGTGTCGAGCTTTCCTTGTATCGGATGTACACTATTTAACACCATCCTTGCAATAATGTTGAAAGTTACTTTCTTCCAATATTTGACAGTTTTCCTCTTATCAAGGTATGTGTACAACATCATGTCACTAGTATCAATCCCCCCCACGTATTTATTATAATTACACACCATTTCTGGTTTTGTAATTTCTTTTTGCTGACCCTGGCGATAGTTGTGAAAGATTTATCAGCAGCCCTACCTTCACTAGTCAGTAGAAGGACAGGATTCCTCTGACTCTTCTTTTCCCTATAGCCCATAGCTAACACAGGCCCTGACCTGAAGTATTTTCTATCCCCAACACCAAACTTTTCTTTCAAATACTGAGGCAATCCTTTTCTGTTTCGACGTACAGTACCTGTTATGAATGTCCCCATTTTATACAAATCCTTCACTAATGGCACTGACATGAAGAAATTGTCAACAAACACATGGTATGCTTTCTGTAAATAATTACCTATAGTGAGCAGGTGTAATACCACACAGTACACTAAACCATACTTTGCAATATTGTCTTTATCTTTTTGACATTTTGCACCTCTGTACACATAAAATCCTAAAGAGTTATTCACTACTGAATCACATATCATCCAAAGTTTTATGCCCCACCTGAGATGGTGTTTATTTGGCAGGTATTGCACGAGTGTTGTGTGATTCTTCGTCGCAACCAAACTTTCATCAACAGATAGTTGCTGATGTGGAGTGAAACTCTATTGGCAAGGTCAACAAGAGGCTGGAATTTTCCACAGGGATCATAATTTGCTTCATTAGGGGCAGCAAGGCCTCTGTTGTCTGCAACGTGAAAGAATTTCAACAGAAGCTGAAATCTATTTCTGGAAAACATGTGCCTAAACCAAGGTGAACTGTGGGAGAATGAAGCTGACCAGTAACTAGCTATTGTAGGTCCCATGTTCAGTATGCAAGCCAAGAAAGCTTTCATTTCTTCCACTGTAGCGTTGTGCAAGCTGGATGCCCTTGATGCAGGTGAAAGTTTGTTCTGAAATTTCTTTTTTGTTTGTGAAGCATATCTGTTAGTCTCTGTTACTAATAGTGTCAGGAATGAAAATGTAAAGAATAGATTGAAATATTCTATGGGTGGAGCATTAGGTTGAGGTACATGTTTTGGGCCTGGGATTTCATAAAATTGTGGGGATGGACAATATTACTTTCTGGGAATATGCATTCAGTCCAAGAATCATCTAATTCACTGTCACTATCATTTTCATTAGCACTGTCACTATCACTGTTTGATATTGCACGAGCTGTTGTAAGCCCATTACCCAATGGCATGGCTCCATCATTCTCTGGTGCACTATCTGAAGACTCAAAAACATCACAATCATCACTTTCACTAAAATTAGAGTCACTTACATCTTCAAAGCGATCCAAAAGTTCCTCAATTTCTTCTCCAGAAATAGGCCTACGTGATGACATGCCTTGTTGTTATAAATGTACTATTTACAACTTTACTACGACCTAAATAAATTGCTATGTAACTATAACTACAGTAGAAATAATTATAAACTGTATATATTACGTTAAATAACTCAAAACCATCAATTAGAACGTAAAATTGTTGAAAACAAATCACAACACGCGGACATAAACAAACAAGGAGGCTGCCATATTGGATCATGGACGTCATGCACTCACAGACTATACACTCACAATGAAAGAGTAAAGAAGTAAAAATGAACCTATGTCAGTGCTATCTAATAACATAAGAAGGAATTACAAACATTCCACCTTCTTACTATTTGATTTATGGCGCAATCTAGCGCGTTACTGCATAACTATACCACTTGTAAGAGGGTGCCGATTGAATCGGCATCCTGGCATTTTTCGTACAGAATGTAAGTGTCCATGCATCGGCATCTTGGCACTGTAAGAGTTAAACAATTACTTCTACATTACATAGAAACATCATTTTGCTCTAGGAAATAATTGCCAGGCTGAGTGGCTCAGGCGGTTGAGGCAGGTTCAATCCTGGCTCAGTCAAGTTCAAATACATCATCCTCATGTCGGCAGATTTGCTGGCAGGACTAAATCTTCGAAAACCACTGTTGTCTTCTCCTGCTTCATCACAACAGTCTGTGTCTATACTTTCACTTATGGTTTCTAGAACATCTTCCTCATCACTAGACAATTCAGCTTCTTCATTATCATAATCATCCTCAAGCAAACTCTGTACAAACCTTCTGTCCTCTACTTTCACTCATGTGTTGTGTTTGAGTCATCAGTCCATAGACTGGTTTAATGCAGCCTTCCATGCCACCCTATCCTGTGCTAACCTTTTCATTTCTACGTAACTATTGCATCCTACATCTGCTCTAATCTGCTTGTCATATTCATACCTTGGTCTACCCCTACCGTTCTTACCACCTACACTTCCTTCAAAAACCAACTGAACAAGTCCTGGGTGTCATTCTATCTCTTCTTCTCGTCAAATTTAGCCACATCGATCTCCTCTCACCAATTCGATTCAGTATCTCTTAATTTGTGATTCCATCTATCCATCTCACCTTCTGCATTCTTCTGTAACACCACATTTCAAAAGCTTCTATTCTCTTTCTTTCTGAGCTAGTTATCGTCCATGTTTCACTTCCATACAATGCCACGCTCCACACGAAAGTCTTCAAAAACATCTTTCTAATTCCTATATCAATGTTTGAAGTGAGCAAATTCCTTTTCTTAACATGTTGAGTGCCGAACCGATTTTAGCACACCATTTTGCTACTGCCAAAATAATTGTACACATTGTAGGCTGTTTATATAATCTTGGGATGTATTTATATGATGTACTAAGTAAATTTTATCTCAGCATACCAAGGTCATGTGTGATGCCATATGGTGTCACAGAATTTTTTGACATGGAATTTTCAATGTGAATTTCTAATATGGGAGATTTATTTCCTAATTCAAAGTAATGCAATATTTTAGAAAACCTAGTAAAAAGCAAAACAAATACTTATATTATATTACATACTGTTGTGAACACTTTTCTGATAACCTGAAACAATGAAAATATGAGTCTCGGCACGATTGGCAGGCAGTGACACTCGCATTGCAACTGTGCAGCTGTGTGTTTAATAGAAAACATTGTTAGCGTAAATTGTATAATATTGTATTATAGGAAAAATTTTCTTCTCTTGTTAATTTAATATTTAGTGCTTGACAATAATGTATTTTAGTGTACCATTTGCCACCGAGGTAGACACCTCATTTGCAAATAAAGAGATTTTGATTTTGATTTGATAAGCATTAGACTTTAAACAATAATTAACCTTCAGTCACTCTGTTGTGAAATGATTCGAAGCACTTCAGACAAAGGAAAGGTGTGTCAGGACAGGTTGTGCAGACAGTTGACACCCTTTTTGCGGCAGAAGCAGCAGCCTTTCTACCCATGACCTTGCATAGTTGCTGATAGCAACTTCGACACCGACCTCGAACTTTCCTACAATATTGAAAGGAAGAAATAAAAATAATTTTATAATTAGTATTGACATCCTTCGGAAGTGCACTTGATAACTCTTACCTGGTGCTTTTCTGGCTTCCCCAAGATAGTGGTTCTCTCTCTTAGGAGTACATCTAACAGGGTCGTTAGTTAGACAAAGTAGAGTGCCGACCAGGTTCCTTCGAAATTCCGCAAGAGACATTTTCCGATGCTCAGTAACCCGTGTCTTATTGTACAGAAGCAGTGCGTTTACAACAGCAGTACCAAAAAGAATGTCATCTGCAACTTTGTGGTACGAAGAAAGTGTGTCTGCAATATCTATTCCCCCTTTCATTTTATTGTACGTTATTACCATTTTCGGTATAACCACATCTTCGTGTTTCCTGTTCTTTTTGCCTGAGCAATTACATCATTAGAACATTTGGTTGACATAATCAGCACGTCCTTCTGATCTCTCCACTTCATCACTGTCAATCCATTTCCATCCTCCATTGCAATGAGTTCTCCCTTCTTAAGCTTTGCATTTAAAACATCCTTTGGTAAACCTTTTCGATTTTTCCTAAGTGTGCCAATAAAATGTGTCTTACGATCCAGTAGCACCTCAGCTAACTCAATTGATGAGTAATAATTGTCAGTGCAGAGAAAGCAACCACTGTCCAGATACGGGTCCATAAGTTGCATTACAACTTGAGTAGCCATGCTCGGTATATTCTGAGCATTCAAGGTACCTTTACCAGTGTATACTTTAGTTTTGTAGGGGTAGCTCGTGTCGTCGCACAGCTTAAATTGTTTAACACCGTACCTGTGTGCCTTACCAGCCATAAATTGCTGGAATGATAAATGACCCGTCCACGGAATCAGTGATTCATCAACTACGAGGTTTTCACCTGAAGTTTTGACACTCTTGAAGGTCATATGCATTATATCCAACAGTGGCTGAATATTGTGCAACTTTCCAGCTGAAGCACTGTTGGGACCAAAGTGCCTTAATCGAAGTAATAACTGAAAATGATTTCTTGACATTGGCTTACCAGCTACACTATTTCCATATACAGAAAACTGGCTCCAGTGATTTGATAATGAAGGCATTCTTACAAGACCCATCCACAATCTCAAACCTCTAAAAACTTTCATTTCCTCCTTTGTAGTATCTACACACTCCTTCAAACAACTAAACCGCTAATATGCATAGACACTAGTGTTTGATTTGCATTGATATTAGTTTGTAGTACCATCAAATCAAGAACTTTGTCTGTTAGGAACAGTCGGTAAAACTCATATGGTGTGGCTGTAGAAGTATCAATTTGAAGATTTAGATGCTCCCGCCCCTACACAAGAACCCCAGGCATCATCGCTCACATGATTGTCTACACCATTCACACCAGCACTGTCCCCACCTATAATATCACTATCAGTATCGCCATCGTCTTCCACATCACTCCATACATCCGTGATGCTGTCACTGTCAATGCACGCATCATCACTAGCGTTATATTCACTAGCATCTTCCTCTCCATCAGAATCCACTTCACTAATTCTCTTCTTTGCAAGTCGCTCACCATTTCTACTAAGATTATTACCAATATTTTCCATTTTTTATATTTTTGCACAACTATACAAACTGAGTGATAATACGTACGTAAATGAGGAATAAACAATGCCTGGCACGCTTTCACCTGTGACAATGACCACTGGCCAGTCAGTGACTTCAGAAAAATTATGTGGCACCACATGGTGGCACACAGTACAAATACATAGCTGGAATAGACCCTGAAGTTCGCCCTTCACGTTGTACCAATTTTACGTGCTTAGATGTCACAGCCGATTATCTACGGCGCATCGCCTGAAACTCTACTGTGCCGCCATATGGTGTCACGCCAACTCTGATTTCAAGAACGGTGTGCCGCCATATGGCGTCACGCCATCTCAAATTTGAAGACAATCGTGACGCCATATGGCGGCACGTGGCACCCAACGTGTTAAGAAAGCTCTTCCTTGCTTGTGCTAATCTGCATTTTATGTCCTCCTTACTTCTGCCATCGTTAGTTATTTTACTACCCAAGTAACAATATTCATTTACTTCCTTTAACACTTCATTTCCTAATTTAATATTTCCTGCATCACCTGCATTCGTTCCACTGCACTCCATCACTTTTGTTTTGGATTTACTTATTTTCATCTTGTACTCCTTACGCAAGACTTGGTCCATACCATTCAGCAACTTCTCGAGATCTCCTGCAGTAGTTTAAGATATTACCAAAATTTATTAGGATCAACCTATTCAATACAATTGAATTTTCAAAGTTAGGACTTACATCCTATCACACTAAAATTTGAAGGGACATGTTTCACCCTTTATAAGGGCATCATCAGCCTTTTTACACTCATACTTCAAAGATAAAAATCAGGATCCTGATTGTCATGGTAAAAAATATAGAAATGAGAATATAAGATTGGAAATGAGTCTTATACAATGTGAGAAATTGGTATGAGTTCTTAAGTAATAATTTACAATTGAAACTTCACTTAAAATATTTGCAAAGGAAAAGTTGAAGTTGGTATGATATTACTCTAGTAATTTTAAAATATTTTATAAAATAGACAAACTAGGCCTTATCCACGTAATAACAAGAAGGTCTATGGCTAAAGTTGCCGTAACAAAGTTCGAGTGAAATTTGGCTGAAAGCAACTTGATTTTATGTTGAAGAGAAGGTTAATGGACCTTAGTAGCCACTTAAGATGACTTTCTTATTGAAAACTTGTGATATTAAACTGTAGTATAGTGCTATGTAGATGATAAAGTTGGAGCCATTAATCCATTAATCTTAAGCGGCTACTAAGGTCCATTAACCTTCTCTTCAACATAAAATCAAGTTGCTTTCAGCCGAATTTCACTCGAACTTTGATACGGCAACTTTAGCCATAGACCTTCTTGTTATTACGTGGATAAGGCCTAGTTTGTCTATTTTATAAAATATTTTAAAATTACTAGCGTAATATCATACCAACTTCAACTTTTCCTTTGCAAATATTTTAAATGAAGTTTCAATTGTAAATTATTACTTAAGAACTCATACCAATTTCTCACATTGTATAATACTCATTTCCAATCTTAATTCTCATTTCTATATTTTTTACCATGACAATCAGGATCCTGATTTTTATCTTTGAAGTATGAGTGTAAAAAGGCTGATGATGCCCTTATAAAGGGTGAAACATGTCCCTTCAAATTTTAGTGTAATAGGATGTAAGTCCTGAATTTGGAAATTCAACTGTATTGAATAGGTTGATCCTAATAAATTTTGGTAATATCTTAAACTGATGTACATTTCAATACGGACCAAACAAGAAATTTGTAACATGTAATCTTCTGCAGTCTCAGATAAAATAACAATATCATCGGCAAATCTCAAGGTTTCGATTTCCTCTCCTTGGATTGTGATTCTCTTTCCGAATTCCTCTTTGATTTCCTTTACTGCCTGTTCTATGTAAACATTGAAAAGGAGAGGGGACAAACTGCAGCCTTGCCTCACTCCTTTCTGGATTGCTGCTTCTTTTTCAAAGCCCTCGATTCTTATCACTGCAGACTGACTTTTATATAGATTGTAGATAATTCTTTGTTCTCGGTATCTGATCCCTATCATCTTCAGAATCATAAATAGCTTGGTCCAATCAACATTATTGAATGCCTTTTCTAGATCTACAAATGCCATGTACGTGGGCTTGTTCTTCTTGATTCGATCCTCTAAGATCAAATGTAAAGTCCGGATTGTTTCACGTGTTCCTACATTTCTTCTGTAGCCAAATTGATCTTCTCCCAACTCAGCTTCAACTTGTTTTTCCATTCTTCTGTAAACAATACATGTTAAAATTTTGCAGGCATGAGATACTAAACTAATGGTGCGATAGTTTTTACACCTGTCAACACCAGCTTTCTTGGGAATAGGTATAACAACATTCTGCCGAAAACCGGATGGGACTTCTCCTGTCTCATACATCTTACTCACTAAATAGAATAACCTTGCCATGCTGGTTCCTCCTAACGCAGTCAGTAATTCAGGGGGAATGTCATCAATTCCAGGTGCCTTGTTCCTATTTAGGTCGCTCACAGCTCTGTCAAAATCTGACCTCAAAGTTGGGTCTCCCATTTCATCAGCATCGACAGCCTCTTCTTGTTCCAGAACCAAATTATCTACATCTTCACCTTGATACAACTGTTGGATACGTTCCAGCCATCTTTCTGCGTTTTCTTCTTTCCCTAGAAGGGGCTTTCCATCTGAGCTCTTAATATTCATACACCTAGATTTCCTTTCTCCAAAGGTTTCCTTGATTTTCCTCTATGCAGCATCTACCTTACCCAGGACCATACAGTCTTCGACATCCTTGCATTTCTCCTTTAGCCAGTCTTCCTTAGCTACCTTGCACTTTCTATCCACTTCATTCTTTAATCACCTGTATTCTTTTCTGCCCTCTTCATTTCTAGCATTCCTGTATTTTCGTCGTTCATCAATCAGGTCTAGTATCTCCTGAGTTATCCACTGATTCTTAGTTGATCTTTTCTTCCTTCCTAACATTTCTTCAGCAGAACTGCTGACTTCATTTTTCATGACTATCCATTCTTCATCTATTGCGTTTCCTTCAGCCTTTTCATTTAATCCTTTTGCAACATGTTCCTTGAAACAATCCCTCACACTCTTTTCTTTCAACTTGTCTAGATCCCATCTTTTTTGCATTCTTTCCTTTCTTCAAATTCTTCAGGTTCAGATGGCATTTCATGACCAACAAGTTGTGGTCAGAGTCCACGTCTGCTCCTAGGAAAGTTTTGCAATCCAACACCTAGTTTCTGAATTTCTGCCTAACCATAATGAAGTCTACTTGATACCTTCCAGTATCTCCCGGTCTTGTCCACGTATAAAGCCGTTGTTTGTGGTGTTTGAACGAAGTATTGGCAAGGACTAAATTATGATCAGTGCAGAATTCAACCAGCCGACTTCTTCTTTCGTTCCTTTGTCCCAATTTGAATTCTCCTACTGTATTACCTTCTCTTTCTTGGCCTACCACTGCATTCCAGTCTCCCATCACAATTAGACATATCAGGACATATCAGATCAATTGGATTCAGGAGGTCAGTTAGATTGCATAGCCATAGATCTTTCCAAAGCCTTTGATAGAGTGGAACATGGAATATTATTAAAGAAATTGGAGGGAATAGGACTGGACGTAAGGGTTACACGTTGGATAAAAACATTTCTAAATTCAAGGGTTCAGAAAGTCAAAGTAGGAAATAATGTATCTCAGGAAGAGAAAGTCTGGAAGGGAATTGCACAGGGTAGTATAATCGGTCCGTTACTTTTCTTAATATACGCAAATGATTTAGGGAACAATATAACATCAAAAATAAGATTGTATGCAGATGACATAATAGTTTATAGGGAAATAAACAACATTGAGGATTGTTCAGAATTACAAAGGAACCTTGAAAGTATCCAACAATGGGTTGAAGAAAATAATATGAAGGTTAATGGAGGCAAATCAACTGTTACAACTTTTACAAACAGGAGCTTTAAAACTGAATTTGAATATACTTTGGATGAGGTAGTTATCCCAAGAGATGGCAAGTGCAAATACTTAGGTGTGAGATTTGAAAGTAATTTGCACTGGAAGGGTCATATTGATGACATTGTTGGGAAAGCATACAGATCGTTACATGTCATAATGAGGCTACTTGAAGGATGCAACAAAGAATTAAAAGAAAAAAGTTACTTGAGTATGGTTCGTCCATTATTGGAATATGCAAACAGTGTTTGGGATCCTCACCAAGAACACCTAATAAAAGAAATAGATAGTGTGCAGAGGAAAGCAGCAAGATTTGTAACAGGGGATTTCAGGAGAAAGAGTAGTGTATCAGAAATGTTAAAGGAACTTGGGTGGGAAACTTTAAGTAAGAGAAGGGAGAAAACTAGACTTATAGGATTATATAGAGCCTATACAGGAGAAGAAGCATGGGGAGATATCCGTGAGAGGCTTCAGTTGGAAAATAATTATATCGGCAGGACTGACCACAAATACAAAATTAGAAGGAATTTTAGCAGAAGCGATTGGGGTAAATTTTCATTCATTGGGAAGGGTGTGAAGGAGTGGAACAGTTTACCAGGGGTAGTGTTTGACCCTTTTCCAAAATCTGTACAGATATTCAAGAAGAGAATAAACAGCAACAGAGAAAATAAATGAAGTGTTAGAGGGCATTCGACCAGTGCAGGTTATTGTAAATAAAAAAATGTGTGTGAATAAATTAATTCCATCCCCTGGTCTAAGGAGTTTGAGCAGCCAAAGTAGGGGACTGCCTGTAGGGGTGAAGTACAGTAGGGACTTCGAGGGCCCTGGGACCGCTACGGTACCTGTGAAGGCCCTACAGGAACTCTGAAAAGTGGTGACAAAAGGGGCTCTGGTTAAGACGCAGCAGGTTGTTATGCTACTTAGGATCCAGAACGGATAAAAAAAAATAGTAAATAAATAAATGCAATGTAAATATTAATCTTATACCAGTTGTATAGTATCATTTGAAGTAATTCCACATACTGTATATCAGTTGACTATATTTGTAAGTAGTACAGGAGATATTATAAGTAGAATTTTGTAAACAATATAAATTTATTAAGGATGAGCTGTGTGTTTAATAGAAAACATTGTTAGTGTAAATTGTATAATATGGTATTATAGGAAAATTTTCTTCTCTTGTTAATTTAATATTTAGTGCTTGACAATAATGTATTTTAGTGTACAATTTGCCACCGAGGTAGACACCTCATTTGCGAATAAAGAGATTTTGATTTGATTTGAGATTCTCGTCACCATTTACATATTGTATTAAATCTTCTATCCCTTCATATGTTCTTTCGATTTCCTCATCATCCTCTGAGCTAGTGGGTATATAGACCTGCACTATTGCGGTGGGCATTGTTTTGGTGTCTATCTTGACGACAATAATTCTTTCACTATGCTGGTCGTAGTAGCTTACCCGCTGCCCTATTTTCTTATTCATTATCAAACCACCTCCTGGATTTCCTCTGTTTGATTATATGTTGATAATTCGGTAGTCGCCTGACCAGAAATCCTGTTCTTCCTGCCAACGTACTTCACTTATACCAACTACATCTAACTTTAGCCTATCCATCTCCCTTTTCAGATTCTCTAACCTACCACAACAATTCAAACTTCTAACATTCCACGCTCCGACTCGCAGAATGTCAGTATCCATCTTCCCGATGATTGCCCCCTCTCGTGTAGTCCCCACCCGGAGATCCGAATGGGGGCTAGTTTACCTCCGGAATATTTTACCCGGGAGGAAGCCATCATCAGTACATCATTCATACAGAGGGAGCTGCATGTCCTCGGGAGTTGGTTACGGCTGTAGTTTCCCGTTGCTTTCAGCCGTGTAGTAGTATCAACACAGTATTATTACAAGGCCATATCAGTCAATCATCCAGACTGCCGCCCCTGCAACTTCCGAAAGGCTGTTACCCCCCTTTGGATGAATCATTCCTTAGTCTGGTCTCTCAACAGATACCCATCCGATTTGGTTGCACCTGCAGCTCAACTATCTGCTTCATTGTGACACGCAAGCCTCCCCACCGCGGCAAGGTCACATGGTTCGCAGAGGAGGACTTTCACACATATTGAGCCCTAAAAGAAGAGAAGTTTATGTTTTAGCTGGAAAACAATGCAATAACTGCTGCAATAATATTCAAAACAGGAGTTTCCCTTGTAGCAGTGAAGTTCACGCATGACGGACACTGACTCGCCACACTGCCACTGATTCACTGCTGAAAGGTAGACAGCATTTCCGGTCAGGGGCCCTGGTAGCTTTGTAGCAATCAGTGAGACAAGGTTAAAGCACTCAACATACAGGAGGTGACTTTTAAATTATAATCAAAATCCCGAGTGAACTAACTGATTTAGCTGTAGATGCACATATCACATCACGGTCATCATAGTTATCCTAATCGTCCAATGTCCTTGTTTAAGGCAGGACATCCGAGGTCTACAAAGGATTTCAGTTGATATTAAAGGCAAATGATATTAGAATACAGTATTTTTCTTCCTCTAGGGCTTAACTCTACTCATCAAATAGCAATTTAACTGGGTTGTACTCACATCACAAGTAGATTCCTCAAGCCCCTCTGGCTCCTCCTTGATATTCAATGTTCTCTTCATGTGTGTTGACTTACAGGCGAAGCAGTTCAAGTAGTTAAACAACGAACACAAACTTTCTGAAAGTCAAACAAGGTTCAAAATGAATCAACTTTAAATCTTCAAATTATAGTGCATAGGTTTAGAAGTTTAATGCTGGAGGCTAAGGCACAGAATGATCAACAGGGAAGTGAAATAGAGAAACATCACTGCTTTTTCCCTCCACCAAACATTCAAAAATGCATATTAACCAGCCTTGAGAAAAAGCACAGAATATTTAAAACCAACCAAAAATCTATAAGCCCAAATTTCTTACCTACATGATTACTGCGTAAAACAAGGCTGAAGACCATGAGAGATGATTCATTCATACAAACTGTCATTAAACTGTTTGTTGTTTCAAATACTGACATGCTTTTGTAGGTAAATTTTACTTGATTCACTAACTGAAACCACGTTCACATGCAGCTGCAGACACCGGCACACACTAGCTTTTTAAAATCCTGAGGGTGACTTATAACATTTTTGCACAGTGTTTCGAGCTCAATAGCTGCAGTCGCTTAAGTGCGGCCAGTATGCACTATTCGGGAGATAGTAGGTTCGAACCCCACTGTCGGCAGCCCTGAAAATGGTTTTCCGTGGTTTCCAATTTTCACACCAGGCAAATGCTGGGGCTGTACCTTAATTAAGGGCACGGCTGCTTCCTTCCCACTCCTAGCCCTTTCCCGTCCCATCATCCCCATAAGACCTATCTGTGTCGGTGTGACGTAATGCAACTAGTAAAAAAAAAAAAAAAATAGCACAGTGTTTCAAACGGTAAGATTCTGAACTGAAGGCATTCATCAAGCAACTGATCTGCCTGTTCTAGTATTCGTCTCGCGATCAACTGGTAACTTAGCTTTGTCAAAAACTATCGTTCTGCAATGCGATTTTATTTGTCGGAAGTAAATATCACTCTCTTATATAAATTACTTTATTGTCGCTGTAAGTCACAACACACAATTATACACAGTAGCAACAACACTTACTAGCGGAGTACGCTGACAAGTACAGACATCAACACACTGTCTTGAACTCACTGCCACACTGCCTGACGGCTCAATCCACCATCTAGAATTGTCGATTGTACAACACTCTAATGGAACAAACTCAAAACCAATCGACCAGCTAGTCAAATGGAGTACTCCACTAATGGATCCTGCTAGAACCTTCATTACCGTTTACCAATACATATGGAAATCTCTACATGGTGATGACATTCATTGATATTGAAAAGGCATATGACAGTGTCCCTAGGACGAAAGTTTGGGACAGTCTGGTGCAAAAAGGAATTGGACAGGGATTAATAAAAATGATCATGGCATTGTATAAGGAATGTTGTAGTTGCGTGCAAACACAAGTTGGCAGGACAAGTTGGTTCAAAATAACTGGTGGGCTGAGACAGGGAAGTGTTCTATCACCAATCCTGTTTACAATAGTCATGGATGACATCATGAGAACAGCAAAAGCAGCATATGGAGGAAGAGAAATGAACATGATGTTATTTGCAGATGATATTGTGATTTGGGGAGAAGACGACAGGAAGGTTCAAGAACAGTTGAATGCGGTGAATGGGAAGATTGAAGAATGTGGATTGAAAATAAGTGTAGAAAAGAGTAAAACTCTTGTTATGACTAGAGGGGAGAAAGAAGGGAAAGGTCAAATTAGACTTGCAGACAAGCACCTAGAAGTAGTGGAAACGTTTAAATACCTGGGGAGTGAATTAATGGAGAATGCTCGACTGGATGCTGAGATTAGTAAAAGGATTCAAGCTGGAAGTTGTTTCCATCATAGTGTAAGAAACATGTTATGGGACAAAGATGTGCCAACGGAAGCAAAGGATACTATGTACAAGATGTATTACGTACCCATAACAACTTACGGAGCAGAAACTTGGACAATGACAAAGAAGGATGAGAGTCGAATACAGGCAGCCGAAATGAAGTTCTTGAGGAGTATGATACAGAAGAGTAGAAGAGACAAAATAAGGAATGAGAAAATCCGGGAAGAAATTGGAGTGGAAAAAATGAATGATAGAATAGAGAAGAGCAGACTAAGATGGTTTGGGCACATAAAGCGAATGAGCGACAAATGAATGCCAAAAAAGGTGATGGAAATGCAAATCCAGGGAAGGAGAGGCCGTGGACGACCACGATTGAGATGGAAGGATACCATCCAACGCAGCATTATAGAAAGAAACCTGGACTGGGACACAGTGGTGAAAAGACCGAAGAAAGTGGAGAGGAACCATATTTGCCCCTACCCGGCTACAGCTGGATAAAGGGAAATGATGATGATGATGATGACAAATTTATAACACATATTTACAGGGAAACCCTATATTAGTCATATTTAACATTTAATAAAGGATAATTTAGCATTTAATAAAATATGACCGACCACAATAATTGAAGGTTTTACACCAGTTACAATGTTATATCTACGACAAAACATCCATGTCTGATATAACACAAGATGAATTAGTAAATCATTTCAGATAGTCTTGGACATGGTCACTCATATTTTTACAGTGCACTTGGAAAATTTCTCACCTCTGTCTGAATTCTGAAGAGTCAATCTGTTCAAACTTCAACCATCAAACTTTGAGTTAAATTCCAATTCCTTTGGACCTGGAGTAGCACACATTTTAAATTGCTGACCTGTGCGACTCAAATACATTGAAAAAATCAAGTAAGTAAGGATGAAGTTTCACAGATCTGCTGTGAAGCAATTACAGCTGGCCACCTTTTCTCACAGCTTTTGTGTGTAAACTCTGCAAGTACACAGTTCACTCCTATTTCTTACAAACTTGCAAACCTCTTTCAGACTTCGTTGCAGGAGTTCCAAGTCCCATACTTTGTTCTTTTCTGACAAATGTTTGTCATCTGGGTTCTCAACAATACAGTCAGTTGTTTGTTCAGTGATATTAAGACAGCTTGCCGAGTCGCTATCTTTATGTCCTAGATCAAGCGCATTTCCCCCCTCAATTCCAGAACACTTTTCAACTACAGGAGTTGGAAGAGGATCAGTTAAACTACCTAAAAGTACAGGCTCCACATCATGTGAAGATAGATATGATGGGGGAAGCTCTTTAGAAGGAATGTTTCATTCTTCAGCACTCGTTGACTTACATAATGTCCTCTCATCAAGAAAATTAATGTTTATTACTTCAGTCTTTTCCTCCTTAGGAACGTCTACTTTCTCATCAATCAGAAGAGATGGCTCAGAAACATCCCCCACGTCAAAAGGCTGAGAGGAGACTTGCTCATCTCTTTTGTACAACAGGCAAACATTATCAGTTTACATCTGTCTCTCGAGGAAGGAACTTATGGGCTCAGCATCACCAATACTTCCTTCTTCCTGCCCAAAATTCAACAACGAAAGATCACGATTATTATCAAGTTTGTGTTTTAACAATGTACATTACATCGAAAGTCTCATCAGGGATACAAGGAGAATGTTTGTGTTCTCGTTGCTCTCAGTCCGTGAATCAATCTCCCCTTTGCTAGAACTTCTGTTTGGAGGTGATGACAGACAAAGCTGGCTGAAAGCCGCATAAAGGAACAGATCTTGTGATTTAGGCATTTTAGCAAGCAGCTGAGGCAGTTCCTTGTTGTCTTGCGGATGTGTTAAATCACTCCTGCCAGCATTACAAGAACATTCCTCGTGTGTACAATTGGCTCCTTCACAAGTGATATTATTTCCTGCGCTGGTCTCATCTTCTAAATCATCTATGAGAGTTGACCCTGGTCTTTCATACACAATGGCAACTTCATCAGAGACTTGGCCACCATACTTCTCACTTGGAGTGACAGCTTCTGAGATATTTGTTTCAGTGGCAGTTTTGTAAGTATCAGCAGCACTTTCATAGTCTGCTGTGTCAGTAGCTGTATCGGACTGTTTTTTGTATACACCTTCTGGCAGTAAAAGATCTGGTAGAGATAAGTTTGAGTCTACACTCTTGAATTTGGAAGAATCTTGAGCTTGTGCGACTGTCTCCAAATCTTCTGAAGACACCGTGTCTGAGACATTCTCACTTAACTTAGGTGATGGATCGCAAGGTTTCTTCTCAGCTGGACTGGAATGAACGTTCTCTTTCAGCTGGAAGTTAGGCAGTCCACTGGTACTCCAGCATTGTAGGACCGGCCATTGCTGCCACTTCCACTCTGCCGCAGACAGACATTAGCAAAATTAGAATACTGCATGTCTGAGTTGTAGCTGTTTTTGGGAAAGTTTTCTTGCTGGGAGAGCACTGCAAGTGGAGTTCGCTTCCATTCCAGGAGATCTTCCCATCCGGTCCATTTGATTTCTTCAAAATGAAACACTGCACTTAAAATGTTAAAAAATTTGACACTCGATAACAAGTAAACGCCTTCTTACAGCTTTTGGTGAGTATTAGTAAAATCTGAATAATGTCCTTACAGTTTTCTCACATTCCTTAATACAGGGTACATCAGAAGAAGCATCTAGAAGTCAGTAAGCTATACAGTGGAGCTGGATTAAATACGGTACAATATCTCTTTAGGTATTTCCATATGCACATTTTCTTTGAAGTTGTAAATAATTTATTTACTCTGGATGAGACGGTACTTTAGAGAAAGGTCTACCATTTCAATGTTATTGATAAGTACTACATACAGTTTCCAGTCATTTGCCTGCCATGTGGCTATACCAGAGATATTCCTGAATTTAGATTTTTGTTACATACTCCATATCAATGCAGAGTTGCAAGAAAAGGGATGAACAGAATTTAAGGAAAACTGGTATGTAATGTAAGGAAATATGGCACTACAGACACCCTGGGTGACTTGGTAGTAATTCACAAATGATGATATTAGTGGTCGTACTACATAACAAGAGTTAGTGACAGTACAATATGTCTCACCTCAGTCACTACAACAGAGAT
The DNA here is from genome assembly GCF_040414725.1 of Anabrus simplex. NCBI lineage: Eukaryota > Metazoa > Arthropoda > Insecta > Orthoptera > Tettigoniidae > Anabrus > Anabrus simplex. Next base: position 349,834,044 of record NC_090270.1, read on the forward strand.
GTTCTTTTGTTGCTCAGTGACAAGGTAGAATGGAAAGTCTGGGATTAGGGCCCTACAGCCTAAGTGAAATGGTACCTTAGAGGAAGGCCTAAAATGTAATTCCCAAATATCGATGTTATTAGAGGTCCTATCGATAAATACTAGATAATGAGAGTGTATAGTACACACATTTGTCCACGTACTTAATACAAACGACATGTTTCGATCTACCTTCAGCTTACCATACAGGAGATAAGACATACACAGGAAAAACAGCAGCTACATATGAATAAAAGTAATGATAAGGAAAACACTTTCCAGTATAGAATAAAGCTCAATTTGCAATTATACCTGTCATTTGTGTGTGTTGGGTATTCAGCCCGAAGGCTGGTTTGAACCTCCAAAGCTATGCCAACAGCTGTCATGGATGGCCTAGGCATCACTGAACAGGTGTACCAGGGAAATGAGGAGTGAGGTAGTTTCAAGACCACGGTAGCTTCCTTTTGGCCCTTTCCTATCCCACCATTGGCGTAAGACGTGCGACGTAACGCAAAATTGTAAAAAAAGAATAAATTACCAATCCTGTTCCTCATTATCTGTACAGAGTACACAGATGAGTGTTGCGGCATTCAACTTGTACAGTGGTACTCTCACCGCACGTCGAGTCAGCTTCCATGAAACAGAGCTCAAATGCCAGTCTGCAGAATGTTGACATGCAGGATCAGCATGAAGATAAAAGTTCCTGCAAAACTCTGCCAACATGAAGTTGATGGCCAATGTGACTTACCACGTCAGAGGCGGGATTGAATGTCACTTTGTTCGACATGGCACAACCTAATACATAACTGTCCTGCCGAGACATTTATCCTGTGTATTATGGAAGAAAGCACACAAGATACACTTACACAGACCATACAAATCAAACATTAAATAGCAATACAGTGTCATGACACCCCAAGCAGTAAATGAATACGGAACAGAAATGAATTAGTACATGCAAGTGGCAACTTACCTCAAAAGGATAAGAAAGATCGCCGTGGACGGAAGTGACGCGTGGCCATTTTAGGCCTAATGTTAAACATATGGGAGAAACTACGTACAACTTAAAACCGGGAAAAAACTCTTTGCAGTGCCAAAATAGATTTCAGTTATTGCAGCAAGTTCCAGAAGAAGACACACCAAGTTTTCCAAATAATTTTAAATCCAGTAGAGGTAAGCTACAGAAGAAAACCAACCGAAAGTCAAGATCGCCAAAGATTCATCTCTACGCAGACAGTCAAGGGCGGGGTATGGCAGAAGGCATCAAGGATGAGCTGCAGAATCCAGAGACTGAGGTCTTAGGACTAATAAAACCAGGTGCCAAAACTGAAGACGTCCTTTCAAGTTGTGATCCTGTGTTAGAGAAGGACAATTATGTGGTGATTGTGAGTGGTACAGATGACATTGCTGCAAATGAAGGTGAGGAATTAATTACGACTCTCAGAGGTAAGATTTCTAAACTACCTGACTCAAAAGTAATTGTAGTAAATGTGCCACCCAGGTTTGACGTTTTAGAGGACTCATGTGTGAACAAAGCTGTACATGATGTAAATATAAAAATCAAGAGATTAAGTAAGAGTTTTAGAAATGTCTATGTAGTAGATACTTTAGGTCTTGGCAGGCAAATGTTCACTAGACATGGGTTACATCTAAATGGTAATGGAAAAGCAACTCTCTGTAGACAAATTGCTACAATTATCAACAGAGATTTGCAAACTAATCTGTACTTAAGAAAACCCATACCACTAAACTGGCACATACAGGGAAACTTGCCAGAAAACCCAGACCCTTAAATCAAGATCTATGTACAAGGATCTGGGTTCCAGGGAAGTTCTCAACTCATGAGTCAAACGTTACCCAATTCAACAGTCAAGTTTTAGGGAGGAAGGAGGTCTGAGATTGCTCTTGGTAAACTGTCAGAGTGTAGTAAATAAACAATTAAAATTCGGTACATTGATGGAATCTTATGAGACGGATGTGGTGATAGGAGTGGAATCGTGGTTGAGAGAAGGGGTGGGTAATACAGAAGTATTTCCAGAAGGGTACACAGTCTATTGTAGAGACCGAGGAGATAAAAAGGGAGGAGGGGTATTTATTCTGGTGAAGGAAACTTATTGTTCGCATGAATGGTTTACTGATGAAAGGGATGAAATATTAGGGATAAAATTAGTTTGTGATAATATGAAGGAGGTGGGAATTATAGGAACATATAGGCCTGGAAGAGAGGAAAGAGACATGGAAATATTTGAGAAAATAATAGATTATACTCATAAAAACAATAATGATATGGTAATAATTGGGGGAGATCTAAACTTGCCTGAAGTTGAATGGAATGGAGCTGCAAGTGAAGCCCATGAACAGAAACTGGCAAATAAGTTAATTTGGGAGGGAGGATTTACACAAGTAGTACAAGAACCAACTCGTCTCAATAACTTGCTAGATGTATTCTTGGTTAAACCATGGGAAATTGTTGATAAAACTGAGGTAATTGAAGGAATAGGGGACCATAAGGCTGTAATAATGGATGTAGGACTTGTACCAAAAATGCTTAATAAGAGGGTCACAAAAGACAAGAAATTATACAGAAAAACTAAAGTTGATGAATTTGGGACTTACCTTAAATCACAATTCAGTTGTTGGATAAGTGAAGGGAATAATGTGGATACACTTTGGGCTAAATTTAAAGGAATCACTTGGGAAGGAGAGAAGAGATTTGTACCTGTTAAGAAGGGTAAAATGACCTCAGACCCTGTTTATTATAGAAGGGAAATAAGAAAATTAACAAGAAAATGTAGAATAGTAAACAGGAAAATAAAAGAAGGTAGGGAGAGTAGAGAAAGTAGAAAACAGCTAATGAGGGAACTGAATAGAGTGAAAAAGGAAGCAAAAGAGAATTATATGAATGGCATTCTTCAAGAGGGTAATGACCACAAAGGGAAATGGAAAAAGCTGTATTCATATATTAGGAATCAAAAAGGAAAAGGAATCCAAATTCCTACAATGGTGGGAGAAAGGGGTGAACACTATTCAACAGATACTGAGAAAGCAAACCTCTTTAGTAGGGAATTCCGAGATTCAGTAAAAGATTGTCAGGACTTGGAAACCGTAACAGAAGATAGAGAGGGAGAGACACAGAGGGAAACAAGAAGCTTCTCATTCACAAATGAAGATATTTTCAGAGAAATCCAACTGCTTCAGCAAGGAAAAGCAGCAGGAAGTGATCAAATTACTGGGGAGGTATTAAAGACAATGGGGTGGTATATAGTGCCTTATTTAAAATTTCTCTTTGGCTATGTCATAAATAATAGTGTGATACCAAAGGAATGGAAGGAATCTATAATAATACCAATTTATAAAGGAAAGGGTGATAAAAGGAAACCAGAGAACTACAGACCAATCAGCCTGACCAGTATACTTTGTAAAATACTGGAGAGTTTAATAGCAAAGTACATCAGAGGGATATGTGATGATAAAAATTGGTTCATGAGGAGCCAGTATGGATTTAGAAAGAAATTTTCTTGCGAGGCACAACTGGTAGGATTTCAGCAGGACATATCAGATCAGTTAGATACAGGAGGCCAGTTAGATTGCATAGCCATAGATCTTTCCAAAGCCTTTGATAGAGTGGAACATGGAATATTATTAAAGAAATTGGAGGGAATAGGATTGGATGTAAGGGTTATACGTTGGATAAGAACATTTCTAAATTCAAGGGTTCAGAAAGTCAAAGTAGGAAATAATATATCACAGGAAGAGAAAGTCTGGAAGGGAATTGCACAGGGTAGTATAATCGGTCCGTTACTTTTCTTAATATACGCAAATGATTTAGGGAAAAATATAACATCGAAAATAAGATTGTATGCAGATGACATAATTGTTTATAGGGAAATAAATAACATTGAGGATTGTTCAGAATTACAAAGGGACCTTGACAGTATCCAAGAATGGTTTGAAGAAAATAATATGAAGATTAATGGAGGCAAATCAACTGTTACAACATTTACAAACAGGAGCTTTAAAACTGAATTTGAATATACTTTGGATGAGGTAGTTATCCCAAAAGATGGCAAGTGCAAATACTTAGGTGTGAGATTTGAAAGTAATTTGCACTGGAAGGGTCATATTGATGACACTGTTGGGAAAGCATACAGATCGTTACATGTCATAATGAGACTACTTAAAGGATGCAACAAAGAATTAAAAGAAAAAAGTTACTTGAGTATGGTTCATCCATTATTGGAATATGCAAACAGTGTTTGGGATCCTCACCAAAAATACCTAATAAAAGAACTAGATGGTGTGCAGAGGAAAGCAGCAAGGTTTGTAACAGGGGATTTCAGGAGAAAGAGTAGTGTATCAGAAATGTTAAAGGAACTTGGGTGGGAAACTTTAAGTAAGAGAAGGGAGAAAACTAGAATAGAGCCTATACAGGAGAAGAAGCATGGGGAGATATCCGTGAGAGGCTTCGGTTGGAAAATAATTATATTGGTAGAACTGACCACAAGTACAAAATTAGAAGGAATTTTAGCAGAAGCGATTGGGGTAAATTTTCTTTCATTGGGAAGGGCGTGAAGGATTGGAACAGTTTACCAGGGGTAGTGTTTGATCCTTTTCCAAAATCTGTACAGATATTCAAGAAGAGAATAAACAACAACAGAGATAATAAATTAAATGTTAGAGGGCATTCGACCAGTGCAGGATATTGTAAATAATAAATGTGTGTGATTAAATTAATTCCATCCCTTGGTCTAAGGAGTTTGGACAGCCCAAGTAGGGGACTGCCTGTAGGGGTGAAGTACAGTGGGGACTTCGAGGGCCCTGGGACCGCTACGGTAGCTGTGAAGGCCCTTCAGGAACTCTGAAAAGTGGTGGCAAAAGGGGCTCTGGTTAAGACACAGCAGGTGGTTATGCTACTTAGGTTCCAAAATGGGTAAAATATGAATATGTAAATAAATTCATTGTTAATTTTATCTTATACCAGTTGTATAGTATTATTAGAAGTAATTTCACATACCGTACTATATATGAGTTGACTATGTTTGTAAGATATTATAAGTAGAATTTTGTAAACAATATAAATTTATTAAGGATGATGTGTGTGTTTAATAGAAAAAATTATTAGCGTAAATTGTATAATATTGTATTCTAGGAAAATTTTCTTCGTCGCCTGTTAATTTAAAATTTAGTGCTTGACAATAATGTATTTTAGTGTACCATTTGCCACTGAGGTAGACACCTCATTTGCAAATAAAGAGATTTTGATTTGATTTGAAATAAGTGAAGGCCGAGCTCGTAAGTGGACCATTGCAAATATGACCATGTATTAAAAAAATATCAGAATTAATATAGTAAATATCTGAGACTGACTCAGAACCACTACCATAAAAGTATAAGAACTAATTTTGAAATAGTAAAATTTAATAACAACAGTATATGAGTATTACATATGTTCTCAAAGCAACTAACAAACTGTTTGATTGCCAAAAGAAGAAGGAGGAACAGGTAATATACCGTAACAATAAGGATATGTGGAGAAAAATGAAACCAATACCTTAGTACGGTGTTAAAATAACAACAGACTATATTAACACAAATCTAGAAGCAAATACTCTCAAACAATAATAATACACATGAATACCCACCGAACAAGGGACTCAAATAGGGATGATTCCAAAATCAAATTAAGGTAGAATAGGAGTTAAAATTAATCAAATTTAAACCAGAGGGCAAGGTGGGATGAAATTAAATAAAACAACCAATGAAATAGAAGGAATGCTCACAACCAAATGTGGAGCAAGGCAGAGCAAGGTCAACACCACACTTCAGCACAGGCTCAAGTCAAGGTGAAATAACACCTTAATTCAATAAATTCCTAATTAAAATGCAGGAGAATAAAATAACGGATGACTCCATAAATTAGAGGACAAGGTATCAACCAATATATTGTCACGGTAAAACTTCACGAAAACCTCACCAGTATACATAACATAATAATCATGACTGGCGGTGGAGCAAAAGGACTCAGCCATGGGTTGAAGATTAGTCCAATGAAATGTCACTTCCATGATTCAAGACAGCGAGATGTTATGACCAACTTAGGCGGTATAAAAAGTCCTAGAATGATGAGGCAATGTTACTGACACACTAATCATCTTTGTAGTCAGAAGGAAGAATAAGCATTTGTAATTAATAACAACCTCTCAGTGTCTTGAATTATGGGAGCGATGTTTCATTGGGTAAATCTTGTGCCAATGGCACAGTCAATTCATACCATTCCCAGCCATGATTAATAATATCAATTAGAATGAGAAAAAAAATAATATTTTTGAATGTCCCAGGGCTGGCCATACAGTAATTTTGAATCTCATCACTGTAAAGCATAGATTGTGCCTATGTCACCCCTGTAATTCATGGGACAGACAGAAATTACAGAAATAGAATTTTGTACAGGAGTACTGACATTTAAAGTGGTCCAGGGTGCGCAATTACACATTTGGTCTGGAAAAAACTAAGCATGTTAACTCTAAAACTGGTCACAGTGATGTGTAGGTTGCGCTGATATCAAGAGGCCTAAAGCCACTTCGTGGCCCTACCTCGGGGCTTACACCCCCACACCTATTTGCTTGGTCACAGTCCAATGGGTTCGTCACTAGCCGGACCTAACCAATTCTGACCAATGGTTTTGTCATTAGCCAGAGCTAACCTATTCAGTTCAATGATTATGTCACTAGTCAGGTAAAAGTGTTCTACTAACTGAACTTTAGCCAGTTAAATGATAATAATAATAATAATAATAATAATAATAATAATAATAATAATAATAATAATAATAATAATAATAATTGTTCCGAGGTATCTGTGGAGCAGCAGAGGTGAAAGAAGGTGCGGGCTGGAATAGGTCTCAACTACCAAATTAAAGTTAATTTAAAACTTTAACAAAGGTTATATTTTCTTTTCAAAATCAACAAATGACAACAAATAACAAAAGTGTAATAGGTACCAAGTAGCAAATCAACAAATTAATAAATTATAGATTACAGTCGTTACAAGTTTTGGGGCTTCGAGCCCCGTTTTACATTCCTTGAGCCCCCAGCTCACAACCAAAGGGCAGAAAACCCCTTCATACCAAGGAGCAATTGCCCCTAATTAGAATGTCAAGCCTCCTAGAGGCACGCAGAGATCAAATTTGGAAAGAGCAGTCCCGCTCTCAAGTTTACAAGCCTATCAAAGGCCACAACCAACTTCACTCCTAACTGCCCTCAAGGCAAACATACAGTGAAACAGGGGTATCTTGTACCCAACCTACAGGGCCTTCACATGAAGAAAACAAAACCTTGGGGTTAATTAAATGGCCCAAAAAACCAAATTGACTGGAGGCGTAGCTTGCACTCCTACATGAAACTTCTGAAAACCTAGGTGACACTCGGCCAGTTATACAGGGGCTAATCCCATACTAGGGAGGTGACTCGTAGAAGAATAATTTATTACATTAAGAAGAGAAGAAAATCGGTTATGAAAACGCAGTCACCTCAAAACAACATGAGTGGGAGCTCGAGAGGTTTAAGCACTCTCTATCCCAAATTGCGGTTAATTTACATGAATATAGTAAGGTTTACATTGAAAAGGATTCGAACCTTCCCCCGCGGGTTAAAACTGCTGAGCTAGCAAGAAATAAAGTTCTTAAACGGCCATTACCTTGTTGATGAACTGCTGCCCGAAGAAAGAGGCGCTTCCCGCCCCCTGCTACATAATCACACACTAAGTAAGTTGTCGATGAAGTGGCGACGAGCCATGAACCTCAGCAGTTTTATACGCTCGGGGAAAGTTCGAGACCATTCGTGAATAAAACAGTCCCGCCCACTACCTTTTATTGGTCGGCTAAAGATTACATGTCAAAACTGAAGAAGAAATCTAGGATTGGTGGAAAATTAATTTAGAAAATTTAGGATTGGCTGAATTTAAAACAGGCGGAAACAGAGATCAATATTGCCAACCCAAAAAATGAAAGAAAGAAATTTAACAAAGAACAAACTTATGGATACAAAATTTCTTCAAAAACAGTTCATTCACTTCGCACCAGGGTGCACAGTTATAGTTTTTATGTAGTGACATCTAGAAGAGAATGTCCACACTTCTTGCTACAGAGCAAACAAACACAAATCGAAATAGACACAGTTCAGAACACTTCAAAATTTACAGTAGTGACATCTTCCAAGAAACCTTTTATTTAATACAGATTTTAAAGTTCAGAGTTTCTCTTGTAGGGGATACTTTTTAGGCGCACAATTTAAATTTGCGGGGTCGGGGTGTACCAACCGGTACAATAATAATAATAATAATAATAATAATAATAATAATAATAATAATTTACCAGTTACCTCCATCGGGCGCGTCCCATTGGAATTGGGGAAGCTCGCTGGCTCTGCCGCCAGCAGAGTCAGAGGGTAGTAGGGAAATAAAATACCACCGTGAAAAAAAAATTGGTCCCTTGCCAGGGTTACGGCAAAGACTGGTAAATGACCAGAAGCCAGAAAACATCTTGAGGCAACCTCTAGGGCTAACAACCCTAGTTGTAAAAGGATGGGTACCCGTCCAAAGCAAAGTCAAGTCAAAAAGCATGATGGCAGAACATTTCAAGAAACATACCCCAGGGGGTAAATCTTCGGATAAATCCCTCGTCGTGAACGCCACGACGCACGAGTCTCATTCGGATTCTGGGGGAGACTCGACATCATGCAAGAGACGAGTCGGAGCGTCTCGGTGTACCCCGAAGAGTCAAAACCTCAGGCCAAAATCTAAAACCTTTCTAGCTTATACAAACTGGCAAGCTGAAAACCCTCACCAAAGCTCTTCACGAAAATCAGATATCCATAATGGCCCTACAGGAAACAAGACACCCAGATGAAGAGATTTTTGAATCCGAAGGCTACCGATTTTTCAAGAGCAAAGCGCAAAGAGAAATCCTCAATGGAGCTGTGATGCTTGGAACTGCGTTTGCTGTTAGAACCAAGATCCTTAAATCGGTTGCAAATTTCGAACCTGTGAATGACAGATTGTCTATACTCGCAATTAAATGCGCGAACAAAACCTACGCTCTAGTTAACGCACATGCTCCTACAAACGATAAGAACAAGTCTGATCCAAACGAAGTTGATAATTTCTGGGACCTACTGGATGAAAAATTAAACAAAATCCCCAAACACCATGTCAAGCTTCTTTTGGGTGACTTCAATGCCCAACTAGGTCGTGAACAGAAGTACAAGAAAGTTATAGGAAATTACCCTGCTCACAAAAGAACCAATCCCAATGGCAAAAGACTGGTGTCCATTTGCGAAAATCACAACCTGCAGGTCATGTCGACCCACTTTCGTCATCTACCCAGAAAGCAAATGACTTGGCGTTCTCCCGTCCAAACTCTCGGAGAGTTCCAAATTGATCATGTTGCAATCTCCAGGAGAAACAGCCCTGAGATTATGAATGTCAAGGTAAAGAAAGGCATCAATGTGGCCTCAGAGCATTATATGTCTCTTATCAAATTCAAACCAATTCCCGCAAACACAAGGAAGACAACCAAACAGATCACACGCTTCAACAACGATAAACTTCGGCAAAGGGTCGAGGAGTTCCAGGAGAAGGCTAGACCAAATGACTGTGACTTTAACAACACCAAAAGTCTCCTTGTTGAGGCCGCCAAAGACGTTGCAGAAATCAAGAGAAGCAAAAAGCGTGCCTGGTGGAATGGTACCTGCGAATCAGTCCTCCAAGAAAGACTCAATGCTTGGAAACAGTACTACTCTACGAAATCAGAAAATGATTGGGAAACCTACAAAAGCCAACGTGCCCAAGCAGCTAGGGTGTTCAGAACTGAGAAACATAAATACGAAAAATCTCTCACTGAAAAGATAGAACAAAACTTTAGGAAGAATGAAAGCAGAGAGTACTACAGAGCCTTCAAACGCAAACTCACTGGCTATAAACCACCATCTCTATGCTTTGAGCGAAAGGACGGCACACTGGCGACGTCTGATGAAGAAAATTGCAGCATTCTGGCAGACTACTTCAAGAATTTACTTAATTGCTCTAAACAGCAAAGCCCCATTGAGACCAAGGAACCCGTACTCAGGTACCCAGATTCCAGACCACCCGACAGAGATGAAATTAAGTGCCACATTGCCCGTCTCAAAAATAACAAAGCGCCGGGGGAAGACTAAGTAGTAGCAGAACTATGGAAATATGCCCCAGAGGAATCACTTGATATCTTGCAAAAGCAAATAGAAGAAATTTGGAACAAGGAGACCCTACCCGAAGATTGGAAAATAGCTTTGATCCATCCATTACACAAAAAAGGCAGCATGAAGAACATCAACAACTACAGAGGAATATCTTTGCTACCCGTGACTTACAAAATTCTATCACTTGCCATCCTGGAGCATTTGGAAGCACAAGTCGAACATCAAATAGGTGAATACCAAGGAGGGTTCAGAAAAGGTCGCTCAACAGCCGAGCAGGTCCAAAATCTCAAAACGATCATCAGATATTGTACACTAAGGTCCAAGCAGTATGTGTCTGTCTTTGTGGACTTTAAGAAAGCGTACAACTCCATTGACCGGGAAGTCCTGCTAAACATCTTAAATGAATTTGGAGTTGATTTGAAACTGCTGGCATTAATTAGAGCCACCCTGACCGATACAAAATCCAAGGTGAAGTTCCACGGATGTCTCTCGCATTCCTTTGACATCAAAACAGGAGTCCGACAAGGTGATGGGCTATCCCCAATACTCTTCAACTGTGTTCTTGAAAAGATCATCAGAACCTGGCGGATGAGATTACAGGAAACCAACTATAGTCCATTGAGAATAGGAACCAAATCCAAGGGGATCGCAACAGACTGCTAAGCATTTGCCGATGATATTGCTGTTCTCTCAAACGACATAGAAACTGCTAGAGCTCAAGTTGAAATTTTAAAGGAAATTGCCGAAAAAACTGGTTTGCAGATATCGTTTGAGAAAACAGAAGTAATGACTAACATCAAAGAGGCTCCTCCAAAACTCCATACAAAATACAGGGACATCACCTGAGTAGACAATTCAAATACCTGGGTGAGATCATCATGAAAAATGGACTGGACAAAGAAGCACTTCAGGAGCGAGTACGCAAACTGGAAATAGCCTACCAAACATCCCGCACAATCTACAACAAAAAATGCCTTTCCCAAAACACCAAGATATGTCACTATGAAACCGTTCTGAAGCCAGTAGTTCTATATGCAGCCGAAACCCTGTCTCTAAATGCCAACAAAGGACTCCTTGAAGAACTGGAGAAAAAAGAACGCAAAATTGGGAGAGGAATCTTGGGATCAAAGTACAGAAATAGAATCCATCAAAAGAGATCCAACGAGGAAGTCTAAAGTAAAATAGAGAAAATTACCAACACAATCAGGAAAAGATGGGCACGATTTTACGGTCATCTGAAAAGAATGGACAGATGAAAGTTAACTAAAGAAATCTTTCACCATTTTGATTCAAACCCCAAAACCACAAGTCCCTGGTTTAGAAATACCAAAGAAGACCTGCAAATGCTACATATCTCAGCTGAAGATGCCATTAACAGAGATCTCTTCTGCAAGAAAATATTGACGAATGGGCTAAACCGAGACGAGCAACCGAAGAGAAGACACGGTGCCCCTTGGACAGAGGAGCGTAGGCAGGCCCACTCACAAAGAATGAGGGAAATTTGGGCTCTAAAGAAGGCCAAGTTCAGTGTCAAATGCAACAAGACTTAACGTGGTCCTTGATGGCCCCAGCGAATTATATATAATAATAATAATAATAATAATAATAATAATAATAATAATAATAATAATAACAACAACAACATTTTTAAATGGCCCGGGGCTATCAGAATGTTTCATCAAGAGGAAAGGAAATGTGATTGTCAAATATGAGCACTGTGAAGTACAGATTGCGCTCATGACAGTCTCGTAACTGACACAAGGAAAATTAGGAAAAAATAACATCCTTCTTACGGGAGGAATGAAAACATTGAGCCATAAAGTAAAACTAATGGTGCAGGGTAGATGAATGCTGAAAAAATGATTTCATACATATAAAAAAAGTATCATGTACACAGGAAGAAGGAAGATTTATACCAAAATTTAGCGTACCTTATTGGAGAGCACCTAAAGAATAATTTGTTCCCTCACCAAACAATGAGTTGGTGCTATTTCTCACAATTCCTTTCCCTAGTTATGAGACCGTGGTTAATATAAAACGACAACAAATCTTCAAACTTACTCTTCAAATCATTAAAATCAGTAATTTTGACATAGCAACCTGTGCACAGAACAACATTCATGTATAACAATAATTTGTTGATTACCATAACAACAAAGAATTTATTTATGATCGAGCAACTAACCATAAATAAATTTAACAATGCAGCCAAAGTTGGTACTAGGAACCAAGGTAAGTTGGTACCAGGAACTAAGGTAAGTTGGTACCAGCACCTAATTACATCACACCAGTTGGTACCAGTCACCAAGAACTATTTACGTCTCCAGTGACAAATGAATATTAAACAGCGGTTCCTGTGGTGGTGAGAGTTTTGGGAAGATTTACCACTGTCACTTACAGTACGTATTTACATTGCCAATGATCTGGGTGTTAATGTATTTTGTACAAAAATGCATATGCCACCAGATGCTGCTATTGAGAGACAAAGATTATCTGAAGTGAAACAGATGTAGTATAACAGTTAGGGGAACCATTATCAGAATTATTGTGGTGAAAGAATTGAAATTCGTGACAGGGTTATGTTTCCAATAAATTTCTTATGGTAATAGAAAGGTCATTCAAATACACGTAGAAGATGAATTACAGACTGGAATAATTTACCAATGGTGCATATCGACACCAATTGCCAACTTCTTTGAAAACATTTAACAAAAGACGAGGTAAAGACTGCCACTTGACCGACAGCCCTGAATTTAGATTATTGGTGACTGATTGATGACTCCTTGAAATGCATCAGATATTCCCACAGGACTGGACCACACTGGTTCATTTCTAATTTTCCACATACTGCTTACCTAAATATAGGCCATTTGTAGACAGCATTGGTTCTATTACCCAAAGTGAAGTATTCTTGAATGAAAATAGTTAACTGCTTCAAGAATCAGGAATGACGTACAGAGGATGAAAAGTATTGCAAATGGAATAAAACAGTACATTTTTAATTAAATGTCATATCCACGAAATAAGGATATTATTCACCTCCCCTCCTAAAATTTTTCAACTGATACACCGAATAATCTCTTAATTGATGTTTTATGTGTAATGCATGAGCTTGAGAGAATTGTAGTGATGCAATTAGTGTTCAATGTGTATCAATGTCATTAGTGCAGAAACATGTTTCTTGCAAATAGGAATCATGTGTCGATATTTAGTTTAAAACTATTTCCTATTATGTTCTTTTAACTTCACGTTAAATATCTAAATTGCTACAGACAACTTATTCATGTTTGTTACTGTAGTCACGTCCTAGTTCGTGAACCATGGGCAATGGCTGAGTGGCCTAGTAAGTGGTCCTGAGAGTCGGGATACCAGTTGCTATGGAATGGGAGTGGGCATCTCGGACATATTCTGAGTCGTGCTCCTTGTGCTCAGGCGGCTAGGACTACACAATTCACCGGTGGTCCATAACCCGTTAGAGGAGAGATCCTCACTTGGACTATGTGCAAGTAGGGCAGCATCCTGCTTCATGAATTTACCGAGCTCAGAACACTTTAAGCAAGCCTCAGACCTATGGGAGTAATGGACTCCCACTCCCATTTGGCAGGCGAGGGACTCCTTGGAAACAACTTGGCAAACGAAATGGAATTCGATGGGGAGCTATCAATATTAATGGGGCTTATGGAAGAAAGAAGGTAGAACTTGCTGAGTCAGCAAAGAGGATGCATCTGGATGTGCTAGGAGTAAGTGATATTCGGGTAAGGGGAGATAAGGAGGAAGAGATAGGAGATTATAAAGTGTCCTTGACGGGTGTTAGAAAGGGAAGGGCAGAGTCTGGGGTAGGGCTCTTTATCAGGAATACCATTGCACGCAACATAGTTTCTGTTAGGCACATAAGTGAGCGAATGATGTGGGTAGATTTGTCAGTGGGAGGAATTAGGACAAGAATTGTGTCCGTGTATTCACCATGTGAGGGTGCAGATGAGGATGAAGTTGACAAGTTTTATGAAGCATTGAGTGACATCGTGGTCAGGGTCAACAGCAAGGATAGAATAGTGCTAATGGTCGATTTCAATGCGAGAGTTGGGAATAGAACTGAAGGATACGAAAGGGTGTTTGGTAAATGTGGGGAAGATATGGAAGCTAATGGGAATGGGAAGCGTTTGCTGGACTTCTGTGCTAGTATGGGTTTAGCTGTTACGAATACATTCTTCAAGCATAAGGCTATTCACCGCTACACATGGGAGGCTAGGGGTACCAGATCCATAATAGACTATATCTTAACAGACTTTGAATTCAGGAAATTTTTTAGGAATGTACGAGTTTTTCAGGGATTTTTCGATGACACAGACCACTATCTGATCTTTAGTGAACTAAGTATCTCTAGGCCTAGGGTAGAGAAAGTGAAATCTGTCTGCAAACGAATAAGGGTAGAAAATCTCCAGGACGAGGAAATTAGACAGAAGTACATGGATATGATTAGTGAGAAGTTTCGAACAGTAGACAGTAAGCAGGTTCAGGATATAGAAAGTGAATGGGTGGCATACAGGGATGCTGTAGTAGAAACAGCAAGGGAATGCCTAGGAACAACCGTGTGTAAAGATGGGAAAAGGCGAACATCTTGGTGGAATGATGAAGTGAGAGCAGCTTGTAAACGTAAAAAGAAGGCTTATCAGAAATGGCTCCAAACAAGGGCCGAGGCAGACAGGGATTTGTACGCAGATGAAAGAAACAGAGCGAAGCAAATAGTTGTTGAATCCAAAAAGAAGGCATGGGAAGATTTTGGTAATAACCTGGAAAGGCTGTCAAGCACCAGGGAAACCTTTCTGGACAGTAATAAAGAATCTTAGAAAGGGAGGGAAAAAGGAAATGAACAGTGTTTTGAGTAATTCAGGAGAACTCATAACAGATCCCAGGGAATCACTGGAGAGGTGGAGGGAATATTTTGAACATCTTCTCAATGTAAAAGGAAATCATCATGGTGGTATTGCAAACAATCAAGCTCATGGGGAGGAGGAAAATGATGTTGGTGAAATTATGCTTGAGGAAGTGGAAAGGATAGTAAATAAACTCCATTGTCATAAGGCAGCAGGAATAGATGAAATTAGACCTGAAATGGTGAAATATAATGGGAAGGCAGGGATGAAATGGCTTCATAGAGTAGTCAAATTAGCGTGGAGTGTTGGTAAGGTACCTTCAGATTGGACAAAAGCAGTAATTGCACCTATCTATAAGCGAGGGAACAGGAAGGATTGCAACAACTATCGAGGTATCTCATTGATTAGTATACCAGGCAAAGTATTCACAGGCATCTTGGAAGGGAGGGTGCGATCAGTCGTTGAGAGGAAGTTGGATGAAACCCAGTGTGGTTTCAGACCACAGAGAGGCTGTCAGGATCAGATTTTCAGTATGCGCCAGGTAATTGAAAAATGCTACGAGAGGAATAGGCAGTTGTGTTTATGTTTCGTAGATCTAGAGAAAGCATATGACAGGGTACCGAGGGAAAAGATGTTCGCTATACTGGGGAACTATGGAATTAAAGGTAGATTATTAAAATCAATCAAAGGCATTTATTTTGACAATTGGGCTTCAGTGAGAATTGATGGTAGAATGAGCTCTTGGTTCAGGGTACTTACAGGGGTTAGACAAGGCTGTAATCTTTCACCTTTGCTGTTTGTAGTTTACATGGATCATATGCTGAAAGGTATAAAATGGCAGGGAGGGATTCAGTTAGGTGGAAATGTAGTAAGCAGTCTGGCCTATGCTGACGACTTGGTCTTAATGGCAGACTGTGCCGAAAGCCTGCAGTCTAACATCTTGGAACTTGAAAATAGGTGCAATGAGTATGGTATGAAAATTAGCCTCTCGAAGACTAAATTGATGTCAGTAGGTAAGAAATTCAACAGAATTGAATGTCAGATTGGTGATACAAAGCTAGAACAGGTCGATAATTTCAAGTATTTAGGTTGTGTGTTTTCCCAGGATGGTAATATAGTAAGTGAGATTGAATCAAGGTGTAGTAAAGCTAATGCAGTGAGCTCGCAGTTGCGATCAGCAGTATTCTGTAAGAAGGAAGTCAGCTCCCAGACGAAACTATTTTTACATCGGTCTGTTTTCAGACCAACTTTGCTTTATGGGAGCGAAAGCTGGGTGGACTCAGGATATCTTACTCATAAGTTAGAAGTAACAGACATGAAAGTAGCAAGAATGATTGCTGGTACAAACAGGTGGGAACAATGGCAGGAGGGAACTCGGAATGAGGAGATAAAGGCTAATTTAGGAATGAACTCGATGGATGAAGCTGTACGCATAAACCGGCTTCGGTGGTGGGGTCATGTGAGGCGAATGGAGGACGATAGGTTACCTAGGAGAATAATGGACTCTGTTATGGAGGGTAAGAGAAGTAGAGGGAGACCAAGACGACGATGGTTAGACTCTGTTTCTAACGATTTAAAGATAAGAGGTATAGAACTAAATGAGGCCACAACACTAGTTGGAAATCGAGGATTGTGGCGACGTTTAGTAAATACTCAGTGGCTTGCAGACTGAACGCTGAAAGGCATAACAGTCTATAATGATAATGTATGTATGTATGTATGTAACTTAGCAATTCAAAACGATAATTAGAAGCTTAGGTTTATGTATCACAGGCTTGTTTACATTCAACCGATGTGTCGGCCATGTTGATTTTGTATTAATGTCTGATATATTATATAATACTTAACTATTATATGCAAACCTTTTCTTGAGCCCGATTTTTGTGGGGTGAGGAGTAAGGAGGGAGTGCTGCTGGTTCTGGTTATACTGCCAACTGGATGGAAATTAAATCTGAACTGAATCAATAATATGATCGATCGATATGAATTTTCTAAACACTGATTAACATTTAACGACAACATGTTAAATGTTAACTGGTGACACCATCAACATGTTAAATGTTAAATGTTGAATACTTTTTCATTTAGCATTGTGTCCAAACTTAACAAACATGTTAAACTTGACTTTCTTTGTTTATATATAGGTAGTTCATGATATCAATTTGCGGTAATGCATTTAGGTGGTGTCTAGTATTTTCAAACAAGGACAATGGACTCAGATGAAGAGGATTTGGCCTTTGATATTGCCACTGTTGCTCCTTGTTATGATTCATTTTTTTATTAGACACATTTCCTCCCCTCATCCTGCTCATTGCTTGAAAAGCATGTTCCGACTTTTCTGATTTCTTTGCAAATTTTTTTCGATGCACTCGGGGGAATAATTATAGATAATTTAGTGTTCCTGGAAACTATCGGCTCTCTTCACTTTATCTCTGTATTCCTTTGTGAGACATCCCACAAACAGGGCCTTTCTATTATGTCATTAATTAAGTCCAAAGTAGTCTTGTGCCACTCCATTTCTGACTATAAATTTTAGTATAGTGTACAGAGAATGACACACCTACCGGTACTGTATTTGTAGCTTATAACAAAGAGAATGAGTGCTGCGGAGTGTTGTAACTATAATCCTACTTCACGAGAAGCATGTCCTTTGCTATCCATTGACATGGAAACGGCAAGGAAGTTGCCGAAGCTGTGCCAACATCTCACGAACAACGAACTGACTTGACATGTTAAAACTGTTAACCTCAACATTCTGGGTTAACATGAAAAGTCAATTGGAAGACACAATCACAATATACACGTCAATTGTAACATGTTAATCAGTGGAGACCGGCCTTTACGCTGATAACTGTGTCACACATGATATAACCAGTTTAAGATGGCGTCAGCAAAGGATGTAAGTGAAGATAGCTCCCGGTTCTCTTGCGAAATAATCAGGAATAAGTGTGGTGTAAACAAGAAGCGAGTGAAGAATGGTATCCAGTATGAAAAGTGTTTAATTTGGTACCATTTTGAGTGTATATGTAGTGCTGGGTTTGCTAAAAATGAAGATACTTGGACCTGTGTGAGCTGTGGCGAATGCAATTTGAATAGCGATAACAAACCTAGGCCTACAACGGTCAACAAATCGCTGGTGTCTCATTCCTTGGATGATGGAGGTAATGATAATGTACATGTAATTCTCTCTTTATTGCAACAGGATTTACAAGCATTAAAAGCGGAGAATGAGATCTTAAAGGAGAAAGTACGTTTACTGGAATCGAAAGTACCGGTAAAATTTCTGAACACAGGTGGCTCCGTGAATTCTAGAGCGTGGTGTCAAGTTGCTCAGATTCTAGGAGGAAAAGTGAACAGTTAAATAAGGACAACTTTGTAATTGACACCAAAAATAGATTTTCAGCCCTGAGGAAAGTAAGCGATACGCAAGGACTTATGTCTCAAGTATTATTACAATATTATAAGTCCACCTATTGTATTGAACAGGTGGACTTATAATATTGTAATAATACTTGAGACATACGTCAACTTCAATACGGAACCAAAATGAGAATAGTTACTTGTAACGCAAGGACTTATCCGTATGGGAAGCAGTCAAACGTATAGCAGAAACTCTGTTACGAGATGTGGCAAAGTTAGGCCTAAAATCTCACACAGCGCACCGGCGAAAGTGTCGAACATTCTTATATCTGGTGATAGCCAGGCGAGGGGAATTGCAAAGAAAATGAACAATGAAGATATTGCAGCATCAGACGTCATCTACCCTGGGGCCCCCATCAAGAAGATATTGGAAAACATGAAGCAGGCAGCAAGAAATCTCGGAAGCCGTGATGCAGTAGTGATCATTGGCGGGACGAACAAGGTAGCTCACAACGACGCTACGAATGTAATTTCTCAACTTAAATGTACACTAGGTAAGCTGACTCACACTAACATCTTTGTAGTGAACGTGCCCCACAGGCATGATTTGATTTGAGACTCATGTGTGAACATTGAAGTGGACAAAGTTAATACAGATATGGTTAAAATTTGTAAACATTTTCGGAATACACAGGTAACTGAATGCAGCAGTTTTGAGAGACTCTGTTACACAAAGCATGGCCTTCATCTAAACAATTCAGGTAAACAAAGGATTGCATATATACTTCTAGATTTTATTAATCATGAGATATGTATTGTAAAAAATGGCAACACCCTTGAGTTATAATACTCACCAGGAAAACTGGTGGTAGAAGGAGCCAGTTGTACTTCAAGCTGGCTCAGTCAACTAGAAAATGAAACTCAGGAAAGTAAGGAATTTCAAGTTACCCAATTGCAACAGTCAAGTTTTAGGGAGGAAGCGGGTCTGAGATTGCTCTTGGTAAACTGTCAGAGTGTGGTAAATAAACAATTAAAATTCGGTACATTGATGGAATCTTATGAGACTGATGTGGTGATAGGAGTGGAATCGTGGCTGAGAGAAGGGGTGGGTAATAGAGAAGTATTTCCGGAAGGGTACACAGTCTATCGTAGAGACCAAGGAGATAAAAAGGGAGGAGGGGTGTTTATTCTGGTGCAAGAAACTTACTGTTCACATGAATGGTTTACCAATGAAAGGGATGAAATATTAGGGATAAAATTTGTTTGTCATAATATGAAGGAGGTAGGAATTATAGGAACATACAGGCCTGGAAGAGAGGAAAGAGACATGGAAATATTTGAGAAAATAATAGATTATACTCATAAAAACAATAAATATGATGTGGAAATAATTAGGGGAGATCTAAACTTGCCTGAAGTTGAATGGAATGGAGCTGCAAGTGAAGCCCATGAACAGAAACTGGCAAATAAGTTAATTTGGGAGGGAGGATTTACACGAGTAGTACAAGAAGTAAACTCTTTCAACATTAACAGTATTGTGTCCACCAATTCATGTAAGGGTTTGAAACAGTTCCCTCATATTCCTCCCAGATTGAATATGCACCAATGGGTAGTTTATCAACTAGAATGATGGAATTTTCCAAATATTTTTATCCGATAAGCAATGAATGAAATCAACAATATGTATCCTACTTACACGCTTTGATCTTAACATAACCATGCTTCCTTCTAAAGGAATATTCAAACTGTTTCAAACCCTTACATGAACGACTTTAACCAAGGTTCCGGTATTGTTAAAATTCTTACGACTCAGGCGACCACATCAGCTGAAGAAACCCCAACTCACACAGTGATAATTTCTAGTCAATACAATTTGAGAAACCCTAATTCACGCTGTGATCAATCCAATCCACAATTGGAAGTCTAGTCATAATAAAATAAAATAAGTTCATTGTTCATAAATTCTGGCAGAACAAAAATTAGTACCAAAATTTCTAAAACCCACGCAGAGGAAGGGTATAACCAATACGAATAGAATTCAGAATAAGGTCGAGATTTGTATAAGAAATCAAATTAAAGCAACGTACAAAAAGAAAGCCCTCCTAAATTTACAATTTTATAAGGTTCATTTATTTTTGGCCCAAATGTTATCTCCATTGGAATGGAAAAAGCCCTTTTAAATTTACAATTATATAACGTAACTACATGTGGACTTTAAATTGAATATTAACGATTTTAACCAAGATTCCGGTTTTGTAAAAGTTCTTACAACTCAGGCGACCATAACAGTTGAAGAAACCCCAACTCACGCAGTGATAAATTCTAGTCAATACAATTTGAGAAACCCAAATTCACACTGTGATCAATCCAATCCACAATTGGAAGTCTAGTCATAATAAAATAAGCTAATTCATTGTTCATAAATTCTGGCAAAGTTAATGCACATATTGTACACATTGTAAACTATTGTAAACTATGTAAATAGCATAAGACAATTGTATTTAGTATTAAGTTAGTTTACTATAAGTTCCAATGTTATAGTTTTAATTCCTGACCGTAAGTTTAGTATAGACTGAAGATGCCCATAACTAGGGCGAAACATGTCCCTAACTGGTGTGTTTAATTCATGTAGAATTTAACCACTAAAAATATATATTTGTATTGAATAGGAGGACACAATATTTTTAATCTTGAAAGAGTTTACGTATTGTATCTTCAATACGGAACAAAATGAGATTAGTTACTTGTTACTTGTAGTAGTACAAGAACCGACTCGTCTCAATAACTTGCTAGATGTATTCTTGGTTAAACCATGGGAAACTGTTGATAAAACTGAGGTAATTGAAGGAATAGGTGACCATAAGGCTGTAATAATGGATGTAGGACTCGTACCAAAAATACTTAATAAGAGGGTCACACAAGACAAGAAATCATACTGGAAAACTAAAGTTGATGAATTTGGGACTCACCTCAAATCAAAATTCAGTTGTTGGATAAGTGAAGGGAGTAATGAGGATACACTGTGGGCTAAATATAAAGGAATCATTTGGGAAGGAGAGAAGAGATTTGTACCTGTTAAGAAGGGTAAAATGAGCTCAGACCCAGTTTATTGAATGAATGAATGAAAACCTACAACCTGTTTTCCAGTCCTTGACCGGGTCAGGGATGTAATGAATGAATTATATATAGGCTATTAGTACCATGGGGTCGCCACTCACAAAGTGATTTATTAATGAATGATAAATGCTATGAAATGATAATGGTGAGTGTTGCTGGAATGAAAGATGACAGGGAAAACCGGAGTACCGGAGAAAAACCTGTCTCGCTTCTGCTTTGTCCAGCACAAATCTCACATGGAGTGACCAGGATTTGAACCACGGTATCCAGCGGTGAGAGGCCGATGCGCTGCCATCTGAGCCACAGAGGCTCATACCCTGTTTATTATACAAGGGAAATACGAAAATTAAAAAGAAAATGTAGAATAGTAAAGAGGAAAATCAAAGAAGGTAGGGAAAGTAGAGAAACAAGAAATCAGCTAATGAGGGAAATGAATAGAGTGAAATAGGAAGCAAAAGAGAATTATATGAATGGCATACTTCAAGAGGGTAATGACCACAAAGGGAAATGGAAAAAGAGCTGTATTCATATAGTAGGAATGAAAAAGGAAAAGGAATCTAAATTCCTACAATGGTGGGAGAAGGGGGTGAACACTATTGAACAGATACTTAAAAAGCAAACCTATTTAGTAGGGAATTCAGAGATTCAATAGAAGATTGTCAGGAGTTGGAAACAGTAACAGAAGATAGAGAGGGAGAGACACATAGGGAAACAAGAAGCTTCTCATTCACAAATGAAGATATTTTCAAAAAATCCAACTGCTTCAGCAAGGAAAAGCAGCAGGAATTGGTCAAATTACTGGGGAGATATTAAAGACAATGGGGTGGTACATAGTGACCCATTTTAAAATTTCTCTTTGACTATGTCATAAGTAATAGTGTAATACCAAAGGAATGGAAGGAATCTATAATAATACATATTTATAAAGGAAAGGGTTGAAAAAGGAAACTGGAGAACTACAGACCAATCAGCCTGACCAGTATAGTTTGTAAAATACTGGAGAGTTTAGTATCAAAGTACATCAGAGGGATATGTGATGATAAAAATTGGTTCATGAGGAGCCCGTATGGATTTAGAAAGAAATTTTCTTGTGAGGCACAACTGGTAGGATTTCAGCAGGACATACCAGATCAATTGGATTCAGGAGGTCAGTTAGATTGCATAGCCATAGATCTTTCCAAAGCCTTTGATAGAGTGGAACATGGAATATTATTAAGGAAATTGGAGGGAATAGGACAGGACGTAAGGGTTACACGTTGGATAAAACCATTTCTAAATTCAAGGGTTCAGAAAGTCAAAGTAGGAAATAATGTAACACAGAAAGAGAAAGTATGGAAGGGAATTGCACAGGGTAGTGTAATCAGCCCATTACTATTCCTAATATATGCAAATGATTTAGGGAATAATATAACATCTAAAATAAGAATGTATGCAGATGACATAATTGTTTATAGAGAAATAAATAACATTGAGAAATGTTCAGAATACAAAGGGACCTGGACAGTATCTAACAATGGGTTGAAGAAAATAATATGAAGGTTAACGGAGGCAAGTCAATGGTTAAAACACTTACAAACAGGAGCTTCAAAACTGAATTTGAAAATACTTTAGATGAGGTAGTTATCCCAAAAAATGGCAAGTGCAAATACTTAGGTGTGAGATTTGAAAGTAACTTGCACTGGAAGGGTCATGTGGATGACGTTGTTGGGAAAGCATACAGATCTGAAAGTTTCAGGTGACATGAGATGTGCTATGGACGAAAGGCAGGTGACGATACTTACTCTTCTTGATTTTAGCAGTGCTTTTGACACAGTATATATAGACGTACTGGTTGCTAAATTGAAATCACTTCACCTTGGACAGACAGCTCTAGAATTCTTTCTCTCATATCTTACGGAACGAAAACAATGTGTAATTCTTCAGAATAGGTCATCCGAATGGGTAATGAAATATTCAGGAGTACCACAAGGCTCTGCACTTGGACCACTTCTCTTTGTTATCTATATTAACGATATATCGACACGGCTAAGACACTGTCAATACCAGATGTATTTGATGATCTACAGATCTATTATCATACCAAAATTTCAGATATCAAGCAAGCAATAGGTTATATGAACTCTGACTTAATGGGGAGGAGAAAAATGATGTTGGTGAAATTATGCTTGAGGAAGTCGAAAAGATGGTAAATAAACTCCACTATCATAAGGCAGCAGAAATAGATGAAATTAGACCTGAAATGGTGAAGTATAGTGGGAAGGCAGGGATGAAATGGCTTCATAGAGTAGTAAGATTAGCATGGAGTGTTGCTAAGGCACCTTCAGATTGGACAAAAGTAGTAACTGCACCTATCTATTAGCAAGGGAACAGGAAGGATTGCAACAACTATAGAGGTATCTCTTTGATTAGTATACCAGGCAAAGTATTCACTGGCATTTTGGAAGGGAGGGTGCGATTAGTCGTTGAGAGGAAGTTGGATGAAAACCAGTGTGGTTTCAGACCACAGAGAGGCTGTCAGGACCAGATTTTCAGTATGCGCCAGGTAATTGAAAAATGGTACGAGAGGAATAGGCGGTTGTGTTTATGTTTCGTAGATCTAGAGAAAGCATATGACAGGGTACCGAGGGAAAAGATGTTCACTATACTGGGAGACTGGAATTAAAGGTAGATTATTAACATCAATCAAAGGCATTTATGTTGATAATTGGGCTTCAGTGAGAATTGATGGTAGAATGAGTTCTTGGTTCAGGGTACTTACAGGGGTTAGACAAGGCTGTAATCTTTCACCTTTGCTGTTCGTAGTTTACATGGATCATCTGCTGAAAGGTATAAAATGGCAGGGAGGGATTCAGTTAGGTGGAAATGTAGTAAGCAGTCTGGCCTATGCTGACGACTTGGTCTTAATGGCAGACTGTCCCGAAAGCCTGCAGTCTAATATCTTGGAACTTGAAAATAGGTGCAATGAGTATGGTATGAAAATTAGCCTCTCGAAGACTAAATTGATGTCGTGAGGTAAGAAATTCCCTTAAGGAATACATTACTAGAAATCTTTTTACAATGTCAGATTGGTGATACAAAGCTAGAACAGATTAATAATTTCAAGTATTTAGGTTGTGTGTTTTCCCAGGATGGTAAAATAGTGAGATTGAATCAAGGTGTAGTAAAGCTAATGCAGTGAGCTCGCAGTTGCGATCAGCAGTATTCTGAAAGAAGGAAGTCAGCTCTCAGACGAAACTATCTTTACATCGGTCTGTTTTCAGACCAACTTTGCTTTATGGGAGCGAAAGCTGGGTGGACTCAGGATATCTTATTCATAGGTTAGAAGTAACAGTCATGAAAGTAGCAGGAATGATTGCTGGTACAAGCAGGTGGGAACAATGGCAGCAGGGTACTCGGAATGAGGAGATAAAGGCTAATTTAGGAATGGACTCGATAGATGAAGCTGTACGCATAAACCGGCTTCGGTGGTGGGATCATGTGAGGCGAATGGAGGAGGACAGGTTATCTAGGAGAATAATGGACTCTGCTATGGAGGGTAAGAGAGATAGAGAGAGACCAAGACGATGATGGTTAGACTTGGTTTCTAACGATTTAAAGATAAGAGGTATAGAACTAAATGAGGCCACAACAATAGTTGCAAATCGAGGATTGTGGCGACGTTTAGTAAATTCTCAGAGGCTTGCAGACTGAACGCTGAAAGGCATAACAGTCTATAATGATAATGTATGTATGTATGTATGTATGTATGTATGTATGTATGTATGTATGTAAGTCTAAAGCTATTATTGTTGGGCAGACCAAACAAAAACAAAAACATTCTTCCACTAACTTTATCTGGTAAAATTATTCCATACGAAAACTCGATAAGAAATCTTGGTGTAATTATAAACGAGAATCTTAACTGGGGAGAGCACATTACAAATATCTGTAGAAAAGTGTATGCGTCCCTTCACCCATTAAAATATCATCAAAATATGCTGCCACTAAACATGAGTATTAGGCTCATAAATACTAATCCTCCCTATATTTTCCTACTGTGACGTAGTACTAATTGATGCCATGAGAGAACAACTCAACCGATTACAACGTGCTATAAACTCATGTATTAGATTTATCTTTTCCTTACGCTATGATGTTAATGTTACCCCTTATTATCGACAACATTCCCTTCTAAAATTTGAACAACATAGACACCTCCACGTGGCAGTATTAATCTTTCGAGTATTAAAAGGGAATATCCTGTAATACTTATCTTCACAACTCAATTTCCTATCCTCTTTCCACCAGCGTAACATACGCTCCGGCAGTACACTTGCTATCCCTCTCAGCAGGTCAGCAGCATTTAGCCGTTCCTTTGTTGCAAATGGAGCTAGAATATAGAATTCTCTTCCCCACAACATTAGAGCCATAAAATCCTTAAATTCCTTCAAGTTGTCTTGCCGTGAGCATCTCCTCGAAGTGTGCGCCAAGCTGAATGAATCTGGTAGAGTGAATGTGTGTATGAATGTACGTTTACTGTGCGTATGGTATTTTGTGTCATTCAACTTTTAATTTGTAACGATAGTTTTAAGACATGACTAAGAATATTTATAGAGTTTATGTTACTTTCTTTCATAGTTTGTAATGGTAGTTTTAAGATAAGATTATGAATATTGCTCTCAGATGTACAATGTTAATGAAGAGTGGTTAAGTGTAAGAGAGGACCATGAGTCCTAACTTCGCCACAACAAATGAAGGCTAATAATAATAATAATAATAATAATAATAATAATAATAATAATAATAATAATAATAATTGTTACATGTCATAATGAGGCTACTTAAAGGATGCAACAAAGAATTAAAAGAGAAAAGTTACTTAAGTATGGTTTGTCCATTATGTCCATTATTGGAATATGCAAACAGTGTTTGGGATCCTCACCAAGAATACCTAATGAAAGAAATAGATAGTGTGCAGAGGAAAGCAGCAAGATTTGTAACAGGGGTTTTCAGGAGAAAAAGTAGTGTATCAGAAATGTTAAAGGAAATTGGGTGGGAAACTTTTAGTGAGAGTAGGGAGAAAACTAGACTTACAGGATTATATAGAGCCTATACAGGAGAAGAAGCATGGGGAGAAATCCGTGAGAGGCTTCAGATGGAAAATAATTATATCGGCAGGGCTAACCGCAAGTATAAAAATAGAAGGAGTTGTAGCAGAAATGATTGGGGTAAATTTTCATTCATTGGGAATGGTGTGAAGGAGTGGAACAGTTTAACAGGGGTAGTGTTTGATCCTTTTCCAAAATCTGTACAGATATTCATGAAGAGAATAAACAGCAACAGAGAAAATAAATGAAATGTTAGAGGGCATTTGACCAGTGCAGGTTATTGTAAATAAAAAAAAATTGGTGTGAATAAACTAATTCCATCCCTTGGTCTAAGGAGTTTGGACAGCCAAAGTAGGGGACTGCCTGTAGGGGTGAAGTACAGTGGGGACTTCGAGGGCCCTGGGACCGCTACAGTAGCTGTGAAGGCCCTTCAGGAACTCTGAAAAGTGGTGGCATGAGGAGCTCAGGTTAAGACGCAGCAGGTCGTTATGCTACTTAGGTTCCAAAATGGGTTAAAAAAAAGTAAATAAGTGCAATGTAAATTTTAAACTTATACCAGTTGTAGTTTCACATACCGTATATGAGTGGACTATATTTGTAAGTACAGAAGATATTATAAGTAGAATTTTGTAAACAATGTAAATTTATTAAGGATGAGCTGTGTGTTTAATAGAAAAAATTGTTAGCGTACATTATATAATATTGTATTATAGGAAAATTTTCTTCTCTTGTTAATTTAAAATTTAGTGCTTGACAATAATGTATTTTAGTGTACCATTCGCCACCGAAGTACACTCATTTGCAAATAAAGAGATTTTGATTTTTAATTATGGTTTGGCGTTGCCGTGTACTAGTTTTTAAAGTGTACGCCAGATGTCGCACGGCGATGCATAAGCGTTTCAATGATTGCCAATACGGATGTCGAAGATAACCGAGGTCTGCCGATTCAGCATTAGAGAGCTCAGTGCTCAAGAAAAGGTTCGCGTGTAGTATTCAGTGTTGCTCATAGCCATATGAAGAGATCTGTAACAGTTATTTAAATACTCGATTATGTGATTTCCCCTAGCATCTTCCTTATATTAAGCATTAATTACTTACAGCGATCCCCGTAAAATACATTCACTCCATCAACTCAGAAATTACAAGCAAGAGAACGTCTGCAGTCCGCCTCACATCCTCCACCTGTTAACGCCAAAGTAGACTTCCGATAACGAAGTGATGCTCAGTTTCCTGGTTCTAAAGCTATACACCTCCATGACGCCCAGTTCGAAACAGATCTCATACGTAATAGGCCTATAGAACCTATATTATTATTATTATTATTATTATTATTATTATTATTATTATTATTATTATTATTATCATAGACTGTAAAGGCATTATTGCGAGTGTATCGAGGAGAAGACATTAATTCTACGAGGGATTATAGGATTAGAGGGAGCAAGGTCCCTAAGTTTACCCGTCATCATGATCTCCATTTGGCAGATTACCCTTCAGTTGTTTACCTAGCCTTTTCTAGTTTTTTTTCAAAGAACTTGGAAATTAATTGAACATTTTTCTTCAGAAATTATTCAAAACCTTTATTCCACGTCCTATAAATGAAGTGGCCACGATTTGTCCTCTTGAATGTCAACTTTATCTTCATATTCTGATCTTTCCTCCCCTTGAACAAGTGTTACGGAACTACATTTATTCCATGGACGGCCGTGCAATATCTTATTGGTGTATCTGTTGACATTACAAGTGACACAACACTGTTTATCTTGTTTGTGTAATCTTTGGTTGTAGTGTAGATCATGGCGTACAATGTATCTCTTGGTCAGTGCAGTGAAATGTAAACTTGTTTTATGTAAATAAACTGGAGAATTTGTGTTAAATTGTGTTAACGTTACATTATAAGCACTTTTCTCAACTTCTGGCGACCGTGGCAGGACTAGTTTCCGCGTAAATTTGGCAGAAATTACGAAATTGAAAAGTGAACGAACACAATTGCGCCGATTGTTTACACGTGCTGGCAATGACTTTGAACAAGAACAACCCACAAGAGAAGAGGTCTCCGCAGGATTCAAGATCTTCGAGGACAAAGCTGAACGATTATTCGGGCTCGATGAAAGACTTCGTGATGTTTGGTACGCCGGAGAGCACGAAGCAGGAGAAGAAGAAATCACTGCCGAATACGAAATCATGGAGGGATACCGCGAAATGTGGTTTACCTAAAAGACCAGGTATGATGACACACTCAGTGACAATGGGGCAAAGAGTATTGCTAGTACTAGTTCTAGTAAATCCAGGAGTAAAATAAATTTAAGATTGCCTAAATTAGAACTTAAACAGTTCGTTGGAGATGTTCGTAACTGGATAGCCTTCTGGGGGCAGTTCAGAAAGATACATGAGGATGACGAAATCGAGGAAGAGGATAAATTCCAATACCTTTGCCAGGCTAATGTACCCGGGACGTCAGCTAGAGAACTCGTGGGAAGTTTCCCACCCTCAGCATCGAATTATCAGAAAGCTATAGATCAATTAAAATCGAGGTTCGCAAGAGATGAACTTCTGATTGAGATTTACGTTCGTGAACTCTTGCAATTAGTACTTCAAAAGAGTAACATGCTCAATGATATAAGTCTATGGAGTCTTTTTGATAAACCGGAGATCCAGTTAAGGGCATTAGAGTCACTAGGGATTAATAGCGATAAATATGGGGCAATGTTCTATTCGCTTGTAGAATCAGCACTACCAAATGACATTTTGAAAGCATGGGAGCGATCTTTAAAATTTAAGTTTAAAGTTTAACAAGTTAAAAGAAGTAAGAACCACACAGGTAAAGAAACTCAAGACCTGGAAGCTAAAGGACAATGATAGAATAATAGAGTTCCAAGAAAACATCAAATCAGTGATACCAAAGACAGTTGAGGAGGAATGGAAGGATCTGAAAGAAAATCTAGTAA
This sequence comes from Anabrus simplex, assembly GCF_040414725.1. Classification (NCBI taxonomy): domain Eukaryota; kingdom Metazoa; phylum Arthropoda; class Insecta; order Orthoptera; family Tettigoniidae; genus Anabrus; species Anabrus simplex. The sequence goes on from NC_090270.1 coordinate 349,863,680, forward strand.
TGATAACTGAGAAGGTTTGTGGACGAACCAGTTGCACAAGAAGATGGAAGGAAACTCCATAGTGGAATGACAAAACAAGAACTGTTGTCCTGAACGAGAACAACATGTTCAGAAAATATTTCAAGAACCAGACTGATCATAATAAGGAACTATACAGGGTTGCTAAAAAACAAGCAAACAAAGTTGTTACAGAAGAATGAGAGAAGTGGTTGAACAACTGGAGTGATGAATTGAAAGAGGATGTTAATGATAATAAGAAAATGTTATATGGGATGAAGAAAAATAGAAAAAAAGATAAAGAACACTCCAAATACCTAAGAGATGATAATGAACATCTAATCACTGAAGATGAGAAGATCAAAGAGACTTGGAGGACTTACTTTGATGAATTACTAAATGTGAATTGCATGCAGCCTACACAAAAAGACAGTACCGGTACTACCTCCTGCAGGTCTGCCTCTGACAACAGGTTAGAATTAACATGGAATGATGTAGAATATTCCTGGAAATACATCAAAACTGGAAAATTAGCAGGGGCTGATGAAATTAACGGAGAAATGATCAAGGCAATGGGCATTTCTGGAAAACATTGGATCTACAGACTCTTTCGTAAGATCTGGAAAGAAGGGGACATACCAGTCGATTGGAAAACGGGCATCATAATTCCAATCTTCAAGAAAGGAGACAGAAAAAAATGTTCCAACTATAGAGGCATCATTTTAACATCTCAAGTTGGTAAACTTTATGAAAGAATTATAGAGCGTAAAATCAGACCCCTTATTGAAGAGAACCTCTTCGAAGAACAGTATGGACTCAGGATGGGGAGATCAACAACTGATTTAATCTTTACAGTCCGTCAGTTAATGGAAAAATACTATGAACACAACCGAGACTTGTGGTTAGCCTTTCTGGATATCAAGAAAGCATTTCATGCAGTGAATAGAGAGAAGGTGTGGGAAGCACTGAAGAAAATTGGAATACAGGATGGCATGATACACCGGATCAAGAATTTGTATGAAGATGCCCGAAGTAAAGTCAAAACACCTGTAGGAATGACTGAAACCTTTGATATAAAATCTGGGTTAAGGCAGGGTGGTGTTCTGTCTCCTCTTCTTTTCATCACTGTGATGAACGAGATCCAGAGAAAAGTTCACCAAACCATTGGAGGTAAGAAAATGAAAGTTATATTGCTCGCGGATGATATATGCTTGTGGGGAGACTCTAAAGAAGATCTTCAAGGACAAATAAACTCCTGGGCAGAATCGGCTAAAGAATATGGACTCATCTTCAGCCAAGAGAAAAGTGAGGTTATGGTCATGAAGAGATACGGGCAACCAATGGGACACATTGAAATGGAGGGGAAACAGCTACAGATGAACCATCAATTCAAATATCTCGGAAGTGTTATCTCTGATGTTGGTTCTATAGATAAGGAAATTTCCCACAGAATTCAGGCAGGTACCAACTTTTACAAAATAGTTGAAGACATAATATGGAACAAGAAAATACCAACAAAATGTAAGAGAGTCATATATGAAACTTATTACGTACCAAACCTCACCTATGGCTGCGAAACATGGACCATTAGAAACAAAGATGTTAGTAGAATCCAGGCAGCAGAAATGAAATTTGTCCGTAGCATGATCGGAAAAACACGGAGGGACAGATTCCGTAATGAGGAAATCCGCAAGCAGGCTCAAGTTGTAAGACTGCAGGACAAAATAACAGTGCAGCGACTAAGATGGTATAGACATATGACAGATTACCAAAAATAATGTACTATCTAAAACTTGAAGACAAAAGACCAAGAGGGCGACCAAGACTCAGGTACAAGGACATGGTGAAGATTGACATTCAACAGAGAGGACATACTTTGGAAAGCATTGAAGAAGGAGAGAAGTTCAGGGACCGCAACTGGTGGAGAAGCCTCGTTTGCCGACCCATCGCTTAAGATGGAACGACGTGGGAGCGATCTCGTATGTCGCAGGCATGTAAGAAGGGTGACCAATCTAATTATCTCGAGACACTTTTGAGATATTTGAGACAAGAGTTAGAAAGTGAAGAACTTCTCCTTCTGGCTCGTACTAATTTCTTAGGTGGCTGTGTGTGTGCATCGCAAAACAACAAAGAAAAGCTACCGACAGCAGCAGTAATTTTCTCGAGTGAAGAGAAAAGGAGTGATAGGGCATGTATTTGGTGCGATAAAGGGAACCACATGTCTCAGGACTGTTTTAAAGCTAGAGGTCTCACTACAGAGAAAAAAACAAGAAGTTTGAAAAAGAGAGGAGCATGTTTTCATTGCCTCAAGGTGGGCCATAGTGCAAAAATGTGCAAAGTTGTACTCAAATGCTTGATTTGTTGTAAGGGGCATCACACTATTATGTGCAAGGGTTTAAAGGATATAATTCTAGTCGATAGCAGCAAGAAAAGTTAAGTTGAGAAAGGAAACGAACCAGGTACAACAGAACACTTACAGCCTCATCAAAAGGGTCAGACATTGTTGCAAACTTTGGTAGTTAAAGTGTCGGTGGGCAAGGTTGTTAAGTTGGCAAGAGTGTTACTAGACTCGGGATCTCAAAGATCATACATCACGAAGGACAGTGTTCACAAGCTTGGGCTGGAGAGAATAGGGGAAGAGACGTTAATACATAATCTGTTTGGTGGAGTAGAGACAGGGCGAGAAGTGCATAGTATTTATTAGGTTACTCTTAGAAGTTTAGATGAAAAATTTGAGTGCACCATTCCTGTGTTGGACCAACAGAAAATTTGTGGTTTTGTACCCCGGCTTGAGACGCAGCGGTATTACCCAGTGCTTCAAAAGCACAACATAATCTTGTCAGATGTAGGCTGTAATGTTCCTGAGGTAAAGATATTACTTGAGGCGGACGTAATGGGGCAACTGCTAACAGCCTGCAGATTAGTTTTAGATGACACGATGGTTGCTCTCGAAACTAACCTGGGCTGGACGGTGATGGGGCAGCGTTGAATATTCAGCAACTGCAATACAGTAACTTACCTCTTTTGTATGGCAAGTTTTAATGTAGCTGATTTGTGGTGTCTGGAAACCATAGGCATTAGCGACCCGGCATATGTCAAAACCAAAGAAGTTCTAGAAGCAGAGACACTTGAATTCTTCGAGAAGACAGTGAAAGTTGACCAAGAAGGAAGATACGAGGTTTGCCTTCCCTGGAAAGAGGGGCACCCGCAGCTGAGGGACAACTACGATCTAGCGGAGAAGAGATTGTTGAGTGTAAACAAAAGACTAGAAACCATTGGCAAGTTGGAAGAGTATGATGAAATCTTTCGTGAATGGCTGCGGGAGGGCATAGTGGAAATGATACCCTCTGCCAGCAAGAATGATGGTCACTACCTCCCTCACCAGCCAGTAATAAAAGAATCTAGTATTACCACCAAAATTAGGCCGGTGTTCGATGCCTCAGCCCAAGATAAAAGAGGCAACTCACTTAACAGCTGTCTGGAAAAAGGGTCCAATTTGGTGGAATTAATACCCAAGCTGTTGATACAATTCAGAAAACATGCTATTGGAGTGACAGCTGATATCAGAAAGGCATTTTTACAAATCAAGCTAGCCCAAGGTGACAAGGATTTTTTAAGATTTCTTTGGTGGAAGGACTGTCGTAACAAAGAAGTGGCAATCCTCAGGCACTGCAGAGTTGTCTTTGGAGTGTCGTCTTGTCCATTTCTACTGGGTGCGACTATATCACATCACTTGAGACATGCGCCTGAGGAACTGAATAGTACTGCAGAGCGACTCAGAGACTCTTTCTACGTGGACAACTGTGTTACCAGTGTAGCCAATGAAGAACAGCTGCAGAAATGTGTGAGGGAAGCTACTGCACTAATGTATACAGCACAATTTGATCTTCGCGGATGGATCAGCAGCCCCGTTCATCAAGAAGACAGAGCTGTGATGCAGGATGGAATTGTTCCAGTCCTGGCTCTCTTATGGGATGTCACTTTAGATGAGATTCTCTGTGATGTCAAAACCATTGCGATGACCACTTGTCGAGTTACCAAGAGGAATCTGTTGTCTGTGGCTCAGCGTGTTTTCGACCCAATTGGCTTCACATGTCCGTCTACCTTACTACCAAAGCTGATGCTGCAAGAAACATGGAAACACAAATTTTGATGGGATGAAGAGCTTCCGGATAGCATTACAAGTAAATTCGAGAACTGGGTGGAGCAGATGCAATGGGTAGCTAGATGTCACCTTCCAAGGAGAATGGTACAAGTGGACTGGGGAGCGGAAGATATCAGTCGTCATGTATTTCGTGATGCGAGCAAACTTGCTTATGCAGCTTGTGTATTCTTGAGGGCAAGGAGAGGCGCAGAGGTATCGGTCTACTTGGTCCAGGCTAAGGCGAGGATTGCTCCTGTCAAACATATTACTATATCATGTTTGGAACTGTTGGCAGCAGTCATTGGTACCAGAATTTCTACCCAAGTAAAAGAGGCGTTGGGACTACAACGGTGCGGAACATTCTTTTGGAGCGACTCGTCAGTAGCCTTGCCTTGGATAAAGCGGGCGGACAACTAGAGTACATTCGTGGGTAAGCGTTGTCATGAAATACGACAGTACACCAATACTGATGATTGGCGCCACATACCGGGGACTCTGAACGCAGCAGATCTTCTAACAAGGGGTTGCAGTCCAAAGGCACTCTTTGAGAGCAAATGGTGGGAAAGACCACGGTGTCTGGCAAGATTAAGGCCATTAGGCCCTCTCTTTTATCTAACCAGAAAATACAGTTTCTACATGTGCAAAATTGAAATAAATACACTTGCAATTGAAACATTTTGCAACTACTAAAAATACAATATTATGATAAAAAATGAAAAATAAAAATAGGAGAATGATGATGATGAAGGTGATGATGATGAAGAGATTATTTACACAATTATGACATGATTACCTAATTTCTATTATCCTTGGTAATAACAGTGGAATTATACAAAGTCTGGCTAAATCTACAATATCTCCATAGCATTACTTAGTAGGTAGCGGTGACAAAGTTGCCTAAAACTAGCAGGCGAAGCTCCTCTGACAGAGACGGGCAGTGCATTCCATCGTCGTGCCGAAGAAATAACAAATGAGTTTGTGTATCATGTGGTGCGGTGAGGTGGAACAGATAAGAGTGTATCAGATTTTGACCAGAGTCCAAAACTGTGATTGGTTGAGAGGTGATGAAATTGACTGTACAAGTAGGGAGGTGAGCATGAGGAGAGTTTTCGACGAAGAAGGCATAAAGCATGAAGATTACGGCGCTGTTTGAGTTTTAGCCAACCGAGTTCATCGTAGGCAGGTGTAACATGGTCAAAGTAACGTAGGTCACATATATAGCGAACATAGGCGTTTTGCGCGCGTTGTAGTTTGTCGTTAAGAGTAGTAGTCAGGTCGTTGCACACGGCGTCACAGTAGTCGAAATGAGGTAATACCAGAGTGCAAATGAGGCGTTCTTTTAATACTCGAGAAAATATGTTGCGGAATCTTCCAAGTGATTTAAGTGTCGCAAATACTTTCCTGGAGATGCTGGTAACCTGCTGCTTCCAAGAAAGATGTTTGTCTATCATAACACCGAGATCTTTGACAGATTCACTGAAATCAATGAGTGAATTTTGTAGGTAAAGTTTTGGTAAAGTGAAGTTGCTTATGGTTTTTGAACAAAGCCGAGGATGTGAAATTATTATAGCTTGAGATTTTACGTTATTTAATCTAAGTACATGCGTGTCAGTCCAGTTAAAGATTTCTTGTAAGTCCTATTGAAATTTTTAATTTCATCGGTTAGTCTTTCCGGTTCACAGTGCAAATACAATTGTATATCGTCAGCGTACATGTAGTGTCTGCAGCTGTTTAGCGACGACGTAATATCATTGATATAGACAGAAAATAGAAGCGGTCCTAGGACAGACCCCTGTGGAACACCAACCTCTACGGATCGCCAGGATGAATATTCATTGTTGTTGTTTCTTACACACTGCAGACGACCACGGAGGTATGAATTCATCCACTGAAGACCGTTTGTCGAGAACTGGAGTTTAAATAGTTTGGAAAGTAGTATGTCTATGTCAACAGAGTCAAAAGCTTTAGAAAAGTCAAGAAGATGGTAACTTGTCTTTTGTCCATCGCGTTGTGAATGTCGTCTGTAACCTTGAGTAGTGCAGTACTAGTGCTGTGGTTACGTCGAAAACCAGACTGGTGTTCGTCAAGAATATCGTGTGTTTGGAAGTAGTTGGAGACTTGTTGGTGTACAATGAATTGTAGGGCTTTTGAAAGGACCGATAATATGCTCACGGGTCTTCAGGCGGTGATTTTTAGCGAGCGAGACGACAACGGCAGCTTTCCATAAGGAGGGATACGTGCCAGTCATTAGTGAATGGTTAAATATGTGAGTTATAGTAAATGAAATTATGTCAATTATTGTCTTAATAAGTTCTATGTTGTCTTTCCCTTTGGACTTCGATTTTATTCTAAATATGGCTTCTTTAACTTGCGAGGGTGTCACATGTGAAAAGTAGAATTTTTCTCTGTCAGGTGCAGGGGAGTTGTAATTGCTGTATAGTGTTCTATGTTCCCTTTCTCTGTAAATGGCATGTCCGGGAGTGGTAAAATATGTATTGAGAAAGTCCAGGGATATGTCCATACCATGATCGTCTCTTTGTTTACCTATTCCCATGTGTCTTAGTTCTTTCCAAGCCATAGCAGGTCTAGTATTTTGTTTTAGCAGGGTATGTGCATGTCTAATTCTAGCGTTGCGTACTGCCTGCGATTTTTTATTTCGTAGCCGTTTAAATGCGTCAAAATTGTCTTGTGTCGGTTGTCGCTTAAACTTTGTATGTGCGGCATCTCGTCTTGCCATTAACTCCTTTAGCTCCAGGTTTAGCCACGGAGCTGGGCTCGTGTTACCCGTACTGTTTTCGGCGGGGCGTGTCGATCAAAGAACGCTGTCAGATATTCGTTTGTCAATGTCGTCAATTGTCAGTATATGGTGCCATGGGACGTCTAGTGCGCCGTCAGTGAACAGTGAACAGATCTCTGAATGTAATAGTCTTTGGTTTTATCTTTCGGGTCTTTAAGGAGTATGATATGTATATTAGGTCATGAGGTGAATTTCCGGGAACAGATCTCTGTCCGTGTTGTAGTACTTTGTCTGTATTCTTGACAATCATTAAGTCGATTGTCATGTGTGACGTGACGGTGTGGTGTGTAGGGAGTGCTTGCAAGAAGTAGTCATGGTTATAAGCTGCCGACATTCGGCATTGTTGTTTCCAGTATCTGTGTTAAAGTCGCCCATCACAATTACATGTTCATATTGCGGGAGTGCGCGTAACAATGCGTTCTCTACGTCCTCCAAATGTTCAATCGCAGGTGGCTTGAACACCACATTTCTGATGGGCTACGATTATTTCCAAGAGAAGGAACTCGGGTCGTCTATTGTATTCGCTATCTGAACATGTAATTATCCTAGGCTTTAAACTGGTTTGGACTATTGCTGCTACACCTCCTCCCCTCTTTCCAGCTCTGTCGTTTCGAAGTAAACAGTAGGCAGGCATGTTGAAAGTCTTCGAAGGGATCAGGTTTCAGTGAGAAGGCAAACACCAAATACGTCTGGGACAAGTTCTTTAAGTTCGTGGAAATGGACAGACAATGACTGTACATTTAGATGAGCTATATGGACACCTTTAGGGAAAGAGGAAACTTTGGCTAGGAGCAGGTCTCTAGTTGAGTGAGAAGGAAGGGGGGTAATTCCAGAAGGGGTCAGTGGACAGTTATCACAAGGTCGTGTTCTGTTTGTGGAGAGTGGAGGGTTGAGTGAGGCCTTGAAAGGGACTGTGGCTGGGAAGGAATGTCCGGTACTGTCAGAGGAGAGTAACCCATTAGTTCTCGTAGATAATCTAACTACAGTGAGGTAATCTACCCGTAATTAATAACACTAAGGTGATATTTAAATAAAATGAAATATAATAAATGGAGATCAGAACAGTCAAGTTTAGTTGCAATCTCTATCCTCTGGTAAGTCACACAGCCGGTTAATGAGCACTTTAACTCCATCAGGTTTCTTAATGATGATATGACCGTCTGCAGTCCAACAGTTGGTTACATGGAAACGGTGAATGGCGGCCTTCAGTATGGAGAGTCTAGCGGACGTGAGATCTTCGCGGATGGTAACATGAGTGCCCTTTAGTCTCCTTTTGTTACAGAATACTTACGATAGAAGTAAACTTGACAATGTTAGGCCGAGTTTTCCCTACTGATTTAGGCCCAACACGGTGACTTCTATCAATATCATTGATATTTATATTCACGCCTATATCTCTGAAGACGTTTACGGCAAGTTCGTCAGTATTTTCTTGTGAGCTCTCTCGCACTCCAAAGATACTAATGTTATTTCTCCTACTATATTGTTCGAGAGAGTCGCTTCTAGCTTTGAATTCTGACCTAAGTGTCTGGATTTCCTCGTTCTGACACTCAAGTTTGTTCTTTAAATCCGTTACGAGTTCAGCATTGAACTGGAGAGATTTCTCAAGTTCCTTAACGACAAGTGTGGTCACTCGCTCCGATATTGCCTCTATAATTCTGTCCAGAAACTTACCGGAGCTGAGAGTCTCGTGACGGTCTCTACCGTTCGCTTCCTTGCTGTTGCGCTTGTTGCTCCTGGTCATCTTGTTTCACAATGGAATATTTTAATGAACTAATAAAAATATGACCACGACAGGGAGACACTTTAAACACTTTCAGACTACGTTTGCACACGTTGGATATATATTACTAGTAAATAACACCTGCTAATTCACTTTGACTGAGGAGAACGTCCGTCAGCCATGAAGCTGGCATGAAGTAGGACACATGGCTTTGAAGTATCGACGAGCTGGCAATACGCCCTCACTGAAATAAACATTAACTCATGAAAGTACAATTCATTCAAATGTATAATAATGAATTCGAGCCAAGAAAGAAATCCTTCCAACAGGAAAGGGTCGGACATCGAAGGTGGGACGCTGATAGATTTCCCCAAACCGTTCTTATCCAAGCTTGTACGAGTGACGTGTCCATACACTCTTTTCCTTGGATACGAACGTGGATCCCTCGCGGAAATTTTACTTCAGGCATTATTTTTCGTTTCAGAACTGAGAAAGATGCAAACGTTCTGCCATCAGCTGTTACAGTATATCGTTGTTTTTCGCTTGCGCACGATAAAACTCAATGTCCCCTTCTTATCGATTGTTCGACTTTGTGGCATATGGAAAATGAATGGCGTCTGCCCTAGTGATAGGTCGAACTAACTCTCTCGAGGGAGCTAGCTCATTCGCTCCTGCTCCCAGCTGGAAGTAGTTCAAAAGAGTCGAGTCTCGGGAGCGGGAATATTGGAGGGAGATGTTAGGCCGCTCTCCGCCTCTAGGTTCGTTCGTTCATCCGGCTTCATGACTTCCGGTCGCTCTTTATGACTTCTGGGAAAGAACGAGACAGCGCAATTAGTTTATGTTTCCCACAACAGATGGCAACACAATGCCCAGTTAGTCACGCTACTCTTTGAATAAAACAAAGGAACAACTAGCATATTCACTGCTGACAACATGGGCAATTAATCCAATGATAAAGCTTTTGTATAACGAAACGAAGAAATGTATCACAAATATGCAGTACTAAGTTCCATTCTTCTTAAAAGGTGTCTTTCAAGACTGAATACAGCGTACGAGACGTATGTTGGCAGTACTTACACGTTAATTACAAAATGTAATGCGATGTAAGTTACTATGGTATATAATAAGGCATGAGTTATTTATTCATTAGAGCCCAAAATAGTGTTATTTTACATTTTACAGACTACTCATGACTCCTGTTTTTATCCGAAGGAACGAGATAGCGAGAGATAGTTCACGTTAAGGCCGGTCTCCACTGATTAACATTTAACAACAACATGTTAAATGTTAAAAGTGTTAAATGTTAACTGGTGACACCATCAGCATGTTAAATGTTAAATGTCAAAAACTGTTTCATTTAACATTGTGTCCACACTTAATAAACATGTTAAACTTGACATCCTTTGTTTATATACAGGTAGTTCATCATACAATTTATGGTAATACATTTAGATGGTGTCTAGTATTTTTAAATAAGGACAATGGACTCAGATGAAGAGGAATTGGCCTTTGTTATTGCCACTATTGCTTCTTGTTTTGATTTAGAAATTCAGTTTTATTAGGCACATTTCCTCCCCTCACTCTGCTCATAGCTTTAAAAGCAAACCACTTTGAAGTACAGGGTATAAACTTCGTCCGCTCCCGACTACCGACTTTTCTGAACTTTCTGCAATTCTCGACTGTACTGGGAGCGGGGGGACGCTAGTTTTTTATTATTGTTTTCGATTTACTCGCGGGAACAATTATAGATATTTTCGAGTTCCTGGAAACTGTCAGCTTTCTTCGCTTTATATCTGTATTCCTCTGATGAGACATCCCACAAATAAGGCCTTTCTATTATATCATTAATTAGGTCCAGAGTAATCTCCTTGCTCTACCCCATTTCTGACATTTCAGTATAGTGCAGAGAGAACGACACACGTGCGTGTACTGTATTTGTAGCGTAGCGTGTAGTGTTGTAATTATAATCCTACTTCATGAGGAGCACGTCGTTTGCATCGTTTAGGTTATGTGTTGGCATGGAAACATCATGGAAGTTGCCGAAGCTGTGCCGACAACGCACGAACAACGAATTGACTTGACATGTTTTCCACTTGGAGCGGAAAACACGCCAACATGTTAAAAGTGTTAACTCAACATTCTGAGTTAACATGCAAAGTCAATTGGAAGACACAATCACAATATACATGTCAACTGTAACATGTTAAATTTAACATGTTGGTGTTAAATGTTAAACAGTGGAGACCGGCCTTTACTCACAATAGATGGCAACACAATGTTCAGTTTGGCACACTACTCTTGGAATAAAACAGATGAACAATTAACATATGCACTGCTGACAACATTGGCAAGTAATATAATGGAATCGTTTTTTCTGAAACAGCACATGTCAGTAAAAGTTTTGAGATATCCACCTAAAACGTACAGGAATGGTAAACAATATACACGTTGCAAAACACTATGTTTTATAGGTGGAGGACATTGAAATCTATGTTTTTATTGAAAAATAAAGGTATTAATATTGCAGTAGTTTAGGTTTGTCGGAAATTATATCCTCTTGACACGTGCTGTTTTAACAAAATAATGGGCGACAAAAATTAATTTGTTACAAAAATCTTTATTTTCCCTGTTTTATAAAGTGTTTGGTCAGTATTCATTCTAGTCATCACCGAACACATTATCGTTGGTAACTGGCCAATTAATAATCTCATTGTAGAAATCCAGATGCTCTTCTGCAATATACTGCATTGTTTACCTTAAGGCCGGTCTCCACTGTTTAACATTTAACACCAACATGTTAAATTTAACATGTTACAGTTGACATGTATATAGTGATTGTGTCTTCCAATTGATTTTGCATGTAAACTCTGAATGTTGAGTTAACACTTTTAACATGTTGGCGTGTTTTCCGCTCCAAGTGGAAAACATGTCAAGTCAATTCGTTGTTCGTGCGATGTCGGCACAGCTTCGGCAACTTCCATGAGGCCTCCATGCCAACACATAACCTAAACAACGCAAACGACGTGCTCCTCATATAGTAGGATTATAATTACAACACTCCGCAACACTCCTTCTCTTTGTTATAAGCTACAAATACAGTACACGCACGTGCGCCGTTCTCTCTGCACTATACTAAAATGTATAGTCAGAAATGGAGTAGAGCAAGGAGATTACTCTGGACTTAATTAATGATATAATAGAAAGGCCTTATTTGTGGGATGTCTCATCAGAGGAATACAGAGATAAAGCGAAGAAGGCCGACAGTTTCCTGGAACTCGAAAATATCTATAATTGTTCCCGCGAGTAAATCGAAGAAAAAACTAGCGTCCCTCCGCTCCCAGTATAGTCGAGAATTGCAGAAAGTTCAGAAAATTCGGTAGTCGGGAGCGGACGAAGTTTATACTTCAAAGTGGTTTGCTTTTGAAGCAATGAGCAGAGTGAGGGGAGAAAATGTGCCTAATAAAACTGCATTTCTAAATCATAACAAGAAGCAACAGTGGCAATAACAAAGGCCAATTCCTCTTCATCTGAGTCCATTGTCCTTATTTAAAAATACTAGACACCATCTAAATGTATTACCATTAACTGATATGATGAACTACGTGTATATAAACAAAGGATGTCAAGTTTAACATGTTTATTAAGTGTGGACACAATGTTAAATGAAACAGTTTTTGACATTTAACATTGAACATGCTAATGGTGTCACCAGTTAACATTTAACACTTTTAACATTTAACATGTTACAATTGACATGTATATTGTGATTGTGTCTTCCAATTGACTTTGCATGTTAACTCAGAATGTTGAGGTTAACACTTTTAACATGTTGGCGTGTTTTCCGCTTCAAGTGGAAAACATGTCAAGTCAATTCGTTCTTCGTGAGATGTTGGCACAGCTTCGGCAACTTCCTTGCCGTTTCCATGTCAACAGATAGGCAAACGACGCAAACGACGTGCTTCTCGTGAAGTAGGTAAGATTATAGTTACAAGACTCCGCAACACTCATTCTCTTTGTTATAAGCTACAAATACAGTACCAGTACCGGTACGCACATGTGTGTCGTTCTCTCTGCACTGTACTAGTCAGAAATGGAGTGGAGCAAGATTACTTTGGACTTAATTAATGATATAATAGAAAGGCCTTGTTTGTGGGATGTCTCAACAAAGGAATACAGAGATAAAGCGAAGAAAGCCGACAGTTTTGTTTTCTAGTTGCTTTACGTCGCACCGACACAGATATGTCTTATGGCGACGATGGGACAGGGAAGGGCTAGGAGTGAGAAGGAAGCGGCCGTGGCCTTAATTAAGGTACAGCCCCAGCATTTTCCTGGTGTGAAAATGGGAAACCACGGAAAACCATTTTCAGGGCTGCCGACAGTGGGGTTCGAACCTACTATCTCCCGAATACTGGATACTGGCCGCACTTAAGCGACTGCAGCTATCGAGCTCGGTGCCGACAGTTTCCAGGAACTCTAAATTATCTATAATTGTTCCCGCGAGTGCATTGAAAAAAAAAACTAGCGTCCCTCCGCTCCCATTACAGTCGAATATTGTAAAAAAAAAAAAAAATCAGAAGTCCGGTGCGGGACCGGACGAAGTTTATACTTCAAAGTGGTTTGCTTTTGAAGCAATGAGCAGGATGAGGGAAAGAAATGTGCCTAATAAAACTGCATTTCTAAGTCATAACAAGAAGCAACAGTGGCAATAACAAAGGGCCAAATCCTCTTCACCTGAGTCCATTGTCCTTATTTGAAAATACTAGACACCACCTAAATGTATTACCACAAATTAATATGATGAACTACTTAGGGCCTATATATAAACAAAGAAAGTCAAGTTTGACATGTTTATTAAGTGTGGACACAATATTAAATGAAACAGTATTCAACATTTAACATTGAACATGTTGATGGTGTCACCAGTTAACATTTAACATTTTTAACACTTAACATGTTGTTGTTAAATGTTAATCAGTGGAGACCGGCCTTTATATCCTGTATTTTCTTCTCCTGAATAGGCAGTTTTTCTCGTGGATGTGCGAACTATGTAGGGAGCGTTATGACACTCGTTGAATTCCTGATACCTAGATTGAAGGTATGTACCACTAGACCCTCATTGAAATCTCGAGCTTGAACAGTATTCGGCATTTCACTTGAGTATGTGAAGTGACTGAAGAACGATATCTGGAACGATTGTTTTTGGTCTCGTGGAAGTCTGCGATTCATTGATTCCACAGATAGGCAATATTTTTTAAAGAATGAAGGCCACCAATGTTTAAAGTCAATAATATCTTTGGATTCAAACTTTTTAACTGTAAACTTACTTTGACTTGTGGACAGTACAATCATCTCTGTATAATCGTAACGTAAATTCCGTCATTTTTCCTTACCACTCATTTTACTGCAGCAAAATGCCTGTCATTGGATAAATAAGAGTGTCCTCTTTGAGGAAAATACTGTGACCCAGTGATGTGACGCTAAATATATTAACTGTTAACTGACGGAAGTAAAATATATCCTGCACAGGGATATCTGACAGGGGCAAATTTTGCATAAAATCGAATTTAATAGTAGCAATTGAATGGTCTTCCAAGCATTTCTCTTTGACGAATTTCATGTTGGAGTAAAATGTTTTGCCCTCTTTTTGTGTATAAGTAATTCTGCTACTGCAATGTCTGCCAGCTGAATGCGTGGAACTGCCGATTGGATACAGCAAGCCAGTTCATTTTACGGATAAAGTGCACGTCAGAGACAAATGCTGTTTCTCCAACAAACTATTATTACCAGGCAGAGCTACCGGATAAAGCAATGCAGTGACGTGTGTAGTTTCTGCAGAAAACGATAGATCTATACTTAAAGACTGTATTACTTGCCTTAACTCAACTGTGGCAACATTTGACATGTGTCGTTTCAAAAAAAAAAAAAAAAAAAAAAACGATTCAACGATAAATTTTTATATACTGTACCAGGAATGCCAAAGGTCATATTTATCCCTGTGACACAGCTCATTTTAACAGGTATTGGAAATAGCACGGCTTGGAACTGCTGATCACAGCATGTAGGTTAGCGAGACAATGTCAACTCGGAGCAAGTGAGAGGGAAGTGTTGCGAGCGACGAAACAACATATCGGCCGCATATAACAGGGTTCATTTCCATAGGCGCACAAATACAATTTTGAAACAAGTCGGATGGAGGACCAGACTGCCCCAAACGAGCATCACTCAGAAGGTGATTCAAACACTGTACATTTACACATTATGTGCACCAAGATTAAGAGGCACACCAAAACACGTGTACTGCTGCCGGTCGCCATGTTCAGTGTGTGTCTGTCAGCAGCACAATGCCAACTGTAACAAAAGAAATGCGACAGGCGAGTACCAACACAAAAACCGCAACATTCTTTCCCCTGTGAGGGATCTCAACCCTCAAGATCATAGTCAAGTTTTATGCTCATCACAGACAAATGAATATTAAAGAACTTCATATACAAATATACAACTATACAACATCCTTGGGCAATGGACACAGTTTCACTATGGCACGACGCAAAAGACCAGTTTTAGTCTTCACACTGACCACACGAGTAATAATGTCACAACCAGGATGGAGCTCCTGGACTATACCGGTCTTCCAAACCAGAGGAGGACGGTTATCCTCCCTTAGAAGCACTAAATCTCCCACATTTGGAGTCCACTTTCCTACGGAAGACCATTTACGTCTTTGTTGAAGTGATTGTATGTATTCCTTTGACCACCTCTGCCAAAAATCGTGATGCAGCTGTTGCACCAAATTCCATTTAGTTAGACAGGAGCGGGAGCTGTTGGATATGTCTGGAGAGGGGATAGAGGTCAATCGTCTCCCTACTAGAAAATGTCCAGGTGTCAAATAGCATTGATCATTGGGGTCGTCAGTCATTGAACAGAGAGGTCTCGAGTTCAACACAGACTCAATTTAATACAAAAGAGTACTCAGCTCTTCGAAATCAAGAACGCATTTCCTTAGGGTCCGCTTTAAAAGTAATTTTGTGGACTTTATTCCAGCTTCCCAAAGCCCTCCCGAATGAGAACTGGATGGTGGAATAACCTTGCAATTCACATTCCAATTAGATTAATATTCTTCTATTTCAGTAGAGCTATCCTTAATAAATCTTAATAACTCATTGTTGGCTCCAATAAAATTTGTGCCATTATCACTCAAGATGAGATTTGGAAATACTCTTCGCGCCGTGAATATTCTAAATGCGTTGAGGAAGTCCTGAGTCGTTATACTCTTTCCCGTTTCAAGATGTATTGCCTTAGTGACAAGACAAACAAAGAGAGCAATGTACACTTTAAACTTTATCTTACTCCTCGGGTTATCCTCTTTTTATGATGACTTTGCCACCATAATCAAGACCAACCTTAACAAAGGGTAACGATGGTTCAACTCTATACGAGGGTAACTGACCCATTATGTGAGTGGTGAGTGGAGGTTTGCTCCTGAAGCACTTGTAACATGAATGGATCACACCACGAACAGCTGTCTTCCCACGTGGAATCCAAAATCTGTTACTCAGGGCCTGAGGGCTGGAATGCAATAGCATCTCATGTTCATGTTTAACAATCAGTTTAGTAACAAAGTGTTTCGGAGAAAGAATGATGGGGTGTTTTTCATTGTATTCCAACTGAGAATTCTTGAGTCGACCTCCGACTCTCAACAACCCGTAATCATCGGAGGAACGGAATAAAAGTTTTCAATTAGCTCGAAGAGGCAACTACATTATTAGACCTCAAGTCATGCAGTTCCTTCCCATATTCACTAGCTTGCATTAGACTTATTATTTTCATTTCACTAATCCTCAATTCTTCAGGGGTGAGTGGATCATTGATACGAGCATCCTTAGTAGAGCGAACATTGGTAATAAATCTCAGAACATAGCTATAAACTCGCTTAAGTTTGAGAAAGGAACCAAAACTTCTCTAACTCAGGTGGTTGCACATTAACTAGCAGGACTCTCAAAGAGGGTTTCGATTCTGCATTCACAGCAGATGGTGATTTACTGGCAACAAATCAGGGTACACTGGGGACAATTCGTGCAACCAGGAGGGACCATAATATCATACATCAAGATAAAACATTTGTGAGGGTAAAACACCTCGAGACAAGTGGTCAGCTGGATTGCTCTCGGTAGGTACGTGTCTCCAATCTGAGACTGAAGTGAGGGATTGAATTTCAGCAACTCTATTAGCGACAAAGGTTTTCCAACAATTGGCGGGTTTCTGTAACCAACACAGAACTATCGTGCTGTCAGTCTAGCAGTATGTGGAGAAAGGAATGCGCAATTTCAGCGATTCAGTGACCTTACTCATAAGGCGAGACAGCAATAGAGCAGCACAAAGCTCTAAACGGGCAATAGAATGTTGTTTTAATGGAGCAACTCTCGATTTAGAAGTCAACAGGATCACTGATACCTCATCATTATCAGATACTGTCCTAACATACACTCAAACACCATAGGTAGCTTCTGAAGCGTCAGAAAAGCCATGGATTTCAATAACCTTATTCTTAGCAAAGGGCATTACATTTCTTTGCACTCTGAGTTCGTTAAGCAAGGGGAGCTCACTATAGACAGCATTCCAGATTTCAATAATTTCAGATGAAGGTTCTAACGCATCATCCCAATCAATTTTCAACTACCAAAGAAACTGCAGGATAAGTTTGCACATAACCACGGCACATCCTAACAATTCAAGGGGATCAAATATGGAAGCAATGATAGTGAGAAGGCTCCTCTTAGTGACTTCCTTAGGTGCTTTCTTCAAATTTATTTGAAAGTGAAACTCATCATATTTAGGATGCAACACGATACCTAATGTTTTACTAGCTTCATCCTTAGTGAGGTTACAAGGTGACATTTCTCTATCCTCTACAGGGACATTGGCAAGAGATTCTGGACAATTTTACGTCCACTTTCTAATATAAAAAGATGCACTATCAAGCACAGAAGAGATTTCTGATTGATGCTCCTTAGCGTCTTCAACTGAACTAGTACCTGTCAGCAGGTTGTCAACATAAAAACAAGAGCGAATGATCTCTGAGTCAGTGGGGTGAGATT
This sequence comes from Anabrus simplex, assembly GCF_040414725.1. Taxonomy (NCBI): domain Eukaryota; kingdom Metazoa; phylum Arthropoda; class Insecta; order Orthoptera; family Tettigoniidae; genus Anabrus; species Anabrus simplex. The sequence goes on from NC_090270.1 coordinate 349,881,436, forward strand.
CTTTGTGTTCATCAGCAAGTTGAACTAGACATCTCGTAGCAAGAACAGGGGCGGAATTTGTACCGTATGTGACAGTAGTAAGATGGTAGTCCTTGATTTCCTCATCAGTAGATTCACGCTAAACAATTTTCTGAAGATTTCTGAGGTCAGGTTGAATTAGCACACATCTGTACATCTTAGCAATGTCAGCCGTAAGAGCAACAAAATAGGTTCTGAACCTTAAAACACTGGACAGCAAGTCAGGCTGAATAGCAGGACCAACCATTAAATGGAATTCAATGTTATTCCATTTCATATTTCACAACTTCCGTCAAAAACAACTCTCAGCTTGGTTGTAGTGCTAGAATCCTTGAGCACCCAATGACGGGGCATGTAAAAGCTTAAAGAGTTAGATGTCTCTGGAGGTGCAATTTACATGTGACCCATTTCACTGTATTCACGCATGAAATCTACATACTGCCTTTTCAAGTCTGGATTCCTAGAAAATGTATTTTCCATCTGTTTGAGCCTTCTAACAGCATTATGCTTAGACTCAGCTAAAGGTGGCACTTCTGCACGAATAGGAAGTTTGACAACAAACCGACTAGAAACATCTCTTTGAACACTATTCACAAAGTGTTTTTTACAAGCCCTTTCTTCAGGAGTTGATGAAGTTCTTCAAGCTCGCAGAACCTTTCGAGTTTAGTGTCAATAGAATCAAGTTTTACAAGATTGCCACGACGAGCCTTGGCATTCTTAATGCACGACGCAGGGAAAGTACCTGAAAGCACCCAACCAAATTTGGTATCTAGTAAAGCGGGATAACCTTTCTTGTGCTAAATATTAGAAGACACAATTTCATAGAAGACATCAGCACCTAGCAAAATATCAATAGTTGAGGGCTGATTAAATGTCCTATCACTCAAAATAATATCATGAGGAATAAGCCAATTGGAACAATCAATTCCTGCGCAGGATTGTGTTCACAACTGCACAGATCAACTTCAGTGTATAATCTAATACATTGGAGAATAAAACAAGGTTACATATGGAACTTACAGGAGACACATTCGCATTTCCTATACCAACAATAGGAAGACGACAAGCCCTTGTACGGATACCAAGCTTCTTGACAAGATCAGAAGTCACAAAGGATAATTGACTCGCAGAGTCTAACAAAGCTTTAACTAGTACAATCTCTCCTGAGCTATCTTTTACTCCTACACACGCTGTGTTCAGCAAACCATTAAGAACCTAGTCCTGAAACAACTTTCATAGCAGTGGGTGAAACAATTACAGAACTTGTTGAATTCATATTATTGTTATTATTGGGACTTGTTTGTTCCTTGTGAACCAATAAGTTGTGGGGCCCATTGCACCGGGGGCACTTGTTTTGCTTACACTGTTTAGAAACATGAGAAGCGGAGAAACAAAGATAACAAAGTTTATTTTCCCTCATAAACTTGCGACGATGATCAATGTTTGCTTGTTTGAACTTTCTACAATCAGAAATGCTATGATTATCAAGTTTGCAAAACCTACAATTCAAGGAAGTGCTATTGTTGGTAATGTGAAGGGCTTTTAGGTTGGATTTGAACTCGTTTTTGCTCAATAACAGGTTTCTTGCATTCTGTTAGCTCTAATGTTTGACATTTTCTTTCCAAGAAATCAAATTATTTAGTGTGGGATTATCAGTGGAGGCAAATTTGTTTTCCCATTCACTTCTATGGTTGGGCTTGATCTTATTTAGAATCAATTCCTGTAGCAAAATTTCATGTAGTGGAACTTGACCCTCCAAATTGTCAATAGCACTAAGATTAGATTTTACTTGGTTTATCAATTTTGCGATATTCATCGGAAGATCCACTAGTACAAATATGAAGACTGAGCCAATGTATTACGTGTTGTGAAACAATCAAGCGTTTATTAACATTTATCAATTAAATTCCAAGCAACAGCAGAGTACTCAGCGCATATGGCTAGGTTTTCCAACAAATCCCAAGGTTCGCCTTGAAGAGACGACAATAGGTAGCGTAGTCTTTGCACATGTCAATGAGGGTATTGTTAATGACTAAGCTTTGAAAGGTGTTCCTGAAACACAATTATTTTGTCAGATCTCCTTTAAAAACAGGCAATTCAATGGGAGGGAGCTTCAAGCTACAGTTGGATCGAGTAGAGTTATCAGAGAAGATGGATGTGTTACTAGGACTCCTGGGCCTTTCAAATGAACAAAGCAATTCTTGAATCCTACCAACTATTGTATCATCCTTGTTTTCAAATTCATCATGCTCTCTGAAGTGAGTTTCGCTAGATATTGGGTCTAATTCACATTCTAAATACTCCCTAACTGCACTGAATTCTTTCCAAATTTCTGGCAACCTATTCTGTTCGGAAATCAGTTCGTAGTGGTTGATGTTATCTTGTTTCAAGTAATTTTCAAGGTGAGTTAATGACCTTTTAAGTAGACCATGTTTTTGAACAGCCTTTGCTTCGGATTCAAACACCATGATGAATAGTTCGGCTAATCAATTATTGACAATATAATAATAGAGAAGGTGAAGCTTTATCTGACCCTGTAATAATTAAGAGGGGAATTCCTCAAGGCTGTATTATCGGGCCTTTATGTTTTCTTATATATATATATATATATATACATATATAAATGATATGAGTAAAGGAGTGGAATCGGAGGTAAGGCTTTTTGCGGATTGAGTAATAAGTAAGTTACAAGATTATGATCAACTGCAAAATGACGTCGATAATGTTGTGAGATGGGCAGTAAGCAATGGTATGATGATAAACGGAGTTAAAAAGTCAAGTTGTGAGTTTCACAAATAGGAAAAGTCCTCTCAGTTTTAATTACTGCGTTGATGGGGTGAAAGTTCCTTTGGGGGATCATTGTAAGTATCTAGGTGTTAATATAAGGAAAGATCTTCATTGGGGTAATCACATAAATGGGATTGTAAACAAAGGGTACAGATCTATGCACATGGTAATGAGGGTATTTAGGGGTTGTAGTAAGGATATAAAGGAGAGGGCATATAAGTCTCTGGTAAGACCCCAACTAGAGTATGGTTCCAGTGTATGGGACCCTCACCAGGATTACCTGGTTCAAGAACTGGAAAAATCCAAAGAAAAGCAGCTCGATTTGTTCTGGGTGAGTTCCGACAAAAGAGTAGTGTTACAAAAATGTTGCGAAGTTTGGGTTGGGAGGAATTCAGAGATAGAAGAAGAGCCGCTCGACTAAGTGGTATGTTCCGAGCTGTCAGCGGAGAGATGGCGTGGAATGACATTAGTAGACGAATAAGTTTGAATGGCGTTTATAAAAGTAGGAAAGATCACAATATGAAGATAAAGTTGGAATTCAAGAGGACAAATTGGGGCAAATATTCATTTATAGGAAGGGTAGTTAGGGATTGGAATAACTTACCAAGGGAAACGTTCAATAAATTTCCAATTTCTTTGAAATCATTTAGGAAAAGGCTAGGAAAACAACAGATACGGAATCTGGGCGACTGCCCTAAATGCAGATCAGTGTTGATTGATAGAAATTAATCTTACAACAGGTGAGACTATACAAACAGTAAGCTCTATATTCAATGCACGTCATTCATTTTGCACTGTTAGAATGATAGTCTTTGAATGGAACCAACAATGTAGGTAGATGCACAAAGCATGAAATATCGTATAATAAACCACGTACGTTCTAAAATGTGGAAAATACACACAGCGGCCCAAAAAAATATTAGCACGAAATCTGATAATGTCTATGAGAAATCAAGACAAATCTGTTAATTCTATACACGGAAAGTAGTAGCAGTAGGGTTAGGATGTTAAGCAGGATGTCCACCCGAGTCAAGATAGGAACAATAAAGACAAATGGAACAAACTTAGAGTACATAGCGGTGGTATATCACCACTACCACTGGAACCACTCCTTGACTGGAATCACATATGCCAAAGTGACTGGAAAGTCCAAAGGATGACGTCTGCGATGTAATGTTCGCTGGAGTCCAAATTCCAAGCAGCATTTAACATCTCGAACATCAGGGTATCAGATACAAGCTGGCGTAAACAGCTCACAAGAACAAATGCGTTAGCACGTGGTAACTTCCACAGATTGTTACCGTGCGATATCAAAACTGTTCCAAAACAATGTAGACTTCGTTGAAATCTCAATATGACGAATTCAAACATTGGTAGTAATTAGTCTTAAGCACGACATCCTGGTGCTTTTATACAATAACTGTTCATGATGCTTTTCGCGCCAAGCCCGTTGCTATGTTCAAATGGCGGTTACAGGCAACGGTTCATGACGATAAGGATTTTATAGTGACTAGCACAATGTTCAAAGTTCACAATGATTCTCATCGCGGCCCGTAAGGACCAAAATTTTATGTTGCGAGCGACAAAACAACATATCGGCCGCACATAACAAAGTTCAGTTCCATAGGCGCACAAATACAATTTTAAAACAAGTCGGATGGAGGACCAGACTGCCCCAAACGAGCATCACTCAGAAGGTGATTCAAACACTGCATATTTACACATTATGTGCATCAAGATTAAGAGGCACACCAAAACACGTGTACTGCTGCCGCTCGCCATGTTCACAATGCCAACTGTAACAAAAGAAATGCGGCAGGCGAGTACCAACACAAAAGCCGCAACAGGAAGAGTACACGTGACTCAGCTGAATCATTCTTAATATCTCGGCAACAAGTTGAGATCAAAGCGCATCACTGTGAAGCTCAGTCATTTGTAACAGTATTACGTGTATAGAACTTCCCCAGTAAACCTTTTGGACAGGTATTTTTACCATTGGAAATTCGTATCAACGGACTTTTGCAATGAACATTGTCGTATTACATTTAATGTGTAATATCTTGCCATCTTCGTTTGGATTTCATTATCTTATTTACTCAGTCTATGAGGTGCTGCGCTCTGGTGTTTGTAGCATTGGTTGGTCTGAAGATTTGTTGTGTTCGTGTGGATATTAGTGATTCTTGGTGACTAAGTTGTATGTAACAACGACCTGTGTGAGTGAAAATTGTCACGGGTGAATAAGACATAACATTTATTTTACGTGAACTAAGTGTGCAACAGTGTTTCAGATCGGAATTTTTGTTTGAGGTTATGTCCAAGAACAAACAACAGAGTGGCGATAGCGAGGAGATGGCAAGCTTGGAGCCGCAACAGCCACAGCAGCGCAGTGCAGTGGATGGGAATGTGAGGACTCCACCTAACGTAAACAGTCGCTCAGAGGCTCTGTCGGCCGCGGTGAATAAAATACTTCGTGAGTCAAAATTTTTAGATTCAATTATGGATCGATTAGTTGACAGTCTTATTGCCAGTCTGAAGGAAAGTATTGACTTCAATACTAAAGTAACTTAAAACTGGAAATCAATAAACGGGATGAAGGGATCAAGGAATTTCACAAGATGAAGGCCGATTCCCATGACGAAGTGGAGAATGTTAACCAATACGTAAGGAAATCCATGGCGTAACGGAACTTCTGAATGAAGACGTTTATAATGCCGTGACAAATATTGGTAAAGCTATTGGATTTGAGTTAAATAAGTGTGATGTAGACATTGCTCATAGAATTCCCTCGGCAAACAAGACACTACCCAGACCCATCATTGTCAAATTTGTGCACAGATGGGAAAAACAGGAATTTATGGCAGCAAAGAAGAATGTCCGGCAGATATAATCTGTAGCAGTGGGCTTCAATGCTTCAGATCATATGATTTACATCAGTGATCATCTTACACCCAGAGTCAAAGGTCTTCTTAAGAGGACCAAGGATTTAAGAATGAAAGGTTATAAGTATGTGTGGACACGGGAAGGTAAGATTTTTGTTAGGAAAGAGGACAACCCTAATGTGATAACCATACGAAATATCAAAGATGTTCTGAATCTTGAATCAGCTTGAATTATGACATGGAAATTGTAGTGGCTCAGTTAACAAACTTAAGACAAATTAAAACCAGAGATTGCTATCTGAGAATTTTTATGCTAACTCGCAAAATATCCATAATGAATGGCTAAACTTAACTAGTTTAATTGTAGATTTACAGATCCCAGAAATCATTATTATAGTAGAAACATGGTTACTTCCACAAGATGAGAAATATTATAATCTGAAAGGTTATGAAGGATATTTTTGTTCCAGAGCAAATGATAGAGGGGGTGGGATTGCTATATTCATTAAAGAACCCTATAAATCTGAAATATTAGTTTCGATTAACACTCCTGGTACTCCGTACAATTTTATATTGGTTAAGGTGAGCGGTCTGGAGAGGGATATTCTTATTTTGGGATGTTATAATTCCTATTTGAAATTTTCCAAAGAGTTTCTTAATGTACTTGAGGACATATGGAATAAATACAGTAATTATAGGTGTTTTACTGTAGGAGATTTCAATATTGACAAACTTAAGCAGAGTCTACTACCGTCTGAACTTAAAAGGTTATGTGAATGCTATGACAAAAATCCATGTAACAGCAGACTTCCCACCAGGATAACTAACAGTACAGCTAGTCTGTTAGATCATGTTTATGTCAATAAGCTGTGTAGGTGCAAACTGTATAATATAATTAATGATTATAAAAGTCAAAGTCAAAGCAAAGTCATCTCCCTACAGGCCATGAAGGCCCTTGGAGGGGTGGAAGGTAAAGGCTTCCACTATCCGTAACCTCGGCACTTGATGGGGTAGGGTGGTTAGCTCTACGCCCGGCCGCCTTTGCCCCCAGGAATTACCCTGGTACTCATTTTTGGTGTAGGCTGAGTGAACCTCAGGGCCATATGCACCTCCGGAAGTGGAAATCTCATTTCTTAAATTTTACGACTTCCTGACGGGGATTCGAACCCACGTCCTTCCGGGCGAGCCGAGTACGCCTTTACCGCCTCGGCCAGGCAGCCCCTAATTAATGATTATAGTGATCATAATTTATTAGTCTGCGATATCAATTTGTTACCGAAAGTGAGGACAGAAAATTCATACTTGAAACCAAAAAACATGTAATGTGAAGAACATGAATGCTTATATGTCTACCAATCCTCTGATCATCAGTGAAGGTGATAGTTGTGATGTGATAGTAAATAAACTTAACAATTATCTGCAGGAAGCCAATAGTAGCAGTAAGCCTATAAATCAGAATTATAAACCAAATAATAAGACAATCAAAGGTAGGCAATATTGCCCATGGATGAATGGGACACTTTCCAGCCTCATTGATCAAAAGAATAAACTTTACGGTAAAATAAAAAGACAACAGCTTAGAGTAAAAATGGGCCGTGATTATGCATCACAGCAATTGATAAATGACTATAAAATATTATGTAATCAGGTAACTAAGCTTAAAAGACAGTTGGAAAATGCATATTTCATAAATAGATCGAGTAATGCCAAAAACAATCCTTGGAAAGTCGTCAATGATATCTTAACATCAAATTTTAACAAAAACAGGAATTTCCAACTCAAAGTTCAAGATGATGTTGTGACTTGTCCAGCAGAAATATCAAAATTATTTAATGACCATTTTATTAAAATAGGAAAAGTTAGCTACAAATACTCCTACCCACAAATCACCCAATATTGGAAATGGGCCAAGTAATTCATTGTTCTTGAAACCTACTAATGAGAAATAATAAAAAATAGCAGCAGTAGTGATGTGTACGGTATTAGTAATGGACTTAAAAGTCTAGCTGTGCATTTAATTCCGTGCATTACAAAGTCAATCAACAAATTGTTAAGTGAAGGTATTGTTCCACTTGAGTTAAAAATTGCCAAGGTCATTCCTGTGTATAAAGGGTCTGATACATTCGATCTTAAACTACAGACCTATATCAGTCCTTCCCATCGTATCAAAAATCCTAGAAATAGTGGTTGAAGCTAGGCTATTAAAATACCTACAATGTAATGACTATTTTTATCCATACCAGTACGGATTTTTGCCTAACTCTAGTACCTACAATGCTGTGCAAGACATTATTATTATTAAGTTACAGGAGTCCTTAGACTCATGTATGGAAACATCAGGCCTCTTTATAGATCTTCAGAAAGCATTTGAGACAGTTGACCATAACACTAGTAGAAGGAGCCAGCTGTACTTCAAGCTGGCTCAGCCAACTAGAAAATGAAACTTAGGAAATTAAGGAATTTCAAGTTACACAATTGCAACAGTCAATTTTTAGGGAGGAAGGGGGTCTGAGATTGCTGTTGGTAAACTGTCAGAGTGTAGTAAATAAACAATTAAAATTCAGTACATTGATGGAATCTTATGAGACTGATGTGGTGATAGGAGTGGAATCGTGGATGAGAGAAGGGGTGGGTAATAGAGAAATATTTCCAGAAGGGTACACAGTCTATCGTAGAGACCGAGGAGATAAAAAGGGAGGGGGGGTGTTTATTCTGGTGAAGTAAACATATTGCTCACATGAATGGTTTACCAATGAAAGGGACGAAATATTAGGGATAAAATTAATTTGTGATAATATGAAGGAGGTGGGAATTATAGGTACATACAGGCCTGGAAGAGAGGAAAGAGACATGGAAATATTTGAGAAAATAATAGATTATACTCATAAGAACAATAATAATGATGTGGTAATAATTGGGGGAGATCTAAACTTGCCTGAGATTGAATGGAATGGAGCTAAGGTAAAGCCCATGAACAGAAACTGGCAAATAAGTTAATTTGGGAGGGAGGATTTACACAAGTAGTACAAGAACTGACTCATCTCAATAACTTACTAGATGTATTCTTGGTTGAACCATGGGAAATTGTTGATAAAACTGAGGTAATTGAAGGAATAGGTGACCATAAGGCTGAAATAATGGATGTAGGACTGGTACCAAAAAGGCTTAATAAGAGGGTCACACAAGACAAGAAATTGTACAGAAAAACTAAAGTTGATGAATTTGGGACTTACCTTAAATCACAATTCAGTTGTTGGATAAGTGAAGGGAGTAATGTGGATACACTTTGGGCTAAATTCAAAGAAATCATTTGGGAAGGAGAGAAGAGATTTGTACCTGTTAATAAGGGTAAAATGACCTCAGACCCTGTTTATTATACAAGGGAAATAAGAAAATTAAAAAGAAAATGTAGAATAGTAAACAGGAAAATCAAAGATGGTAGGGAGAGTAGAGAAACTAGAAAACAGCTAATGAGGGAACTGAATAGAGTGAAAAAGGAAGCAAAAGAGAATTATATGAATGGCGTACTTCATGAGGGTAATGACCACAAAGGGAAATGGAAAAAGCTGTATTCATATATCAGGAATTAAAAAGGAAAAGGAATCCAAATTCCTACAATGGTGGGAGAAGGGGGTGAACACTAACAGGTACTGAGAAAGCAAACCTCTTTAGTAGGGAATTTAGAGATTCAGTAGATGATTGTCAGGAGTTGGAAACCGAAACAGAAGTTACAGAGGGACAGACACAGAGGGAAACAAGAAGCTACTCATTCACAAATGAAGATATTTTCAGAGAAATCCAACTGCTTCAGCAAGGAAAAGCAGCAGGAAGTGATCAAATTACTGGGGAGGTATTAAAGACAATGGGGTGGTATATAGTGCCTTATTTAAAATTTCTCTTTGGCTATGTCATAAATAATAGTGTAATACCAAAGGAATGGAAGAAATCTATAATAATACCAATTTATAAAGGAAAGGGTGATAAAAGGAAACCAGAGAACTACAGACCAATCAGCCTGACCAGTATAGTTTGTAAAATACTGGAGAGTTTAATATCAAAGTACATCAGAGGGATATGTGATGATAAAAATTGGTTCATGAGGAGCCAGAATGGATTTAGAAAGAAATTTTCTTGTGAGGCACAACTGGTGGGATTTCAGCAGGACATATCAGATCAATTGGATTCAGGAGGCCAGTTAGATTGCATAGCCATAGATCTTTCCAAAGCCTTTGATAGAGTGGAACGTGGAATATTATTAAAGAAATTGGAGGGAATAGGATTGGACATAAGGGTTACACTTTGGGTAAAAACATTTCTTAATTCAAGGGTTCAGAAGGTCAAAGTAGGAATTAACGTATGGCAGGAAGAGAAAGTTTGGAAGGGAATTGCACAGGGTAGTATAATCTGTCTGTTACTTTTCTTAATATACGCAAATGATTTAGGGAACAATATAACATCAAAAATAAGATTGTATGCAGGTGACATAATTGTTTATAGGGAAATAAATACCATTGAGGATTGTTCAGAATTACAAAGGGACCTTGAGAGTATTCAACAATGGGTTGAAGAGAATAACATGAAGGTTAATGGAGGCAAATCAACTGTCACAACATTTACAAACAGGAGTTTTAAAACTGAATTTGAATATACTTTGGATGGGGTAGTTATCCCAAAAGATGGCAAGTGCAAATACTTAGGTGTAAGATTTGAAAGTAATTTGCACTAGAAGGGTCATGTGGATGACATTGTTGGGAAAGCATACAGATCGTTACATGTCATAATGAGGTTACTTAAAGGATGCAACAAAGAATTAAAAGAGAAAAGTTACTTAAGTATGGTTTGTCCATTATGTCCATTATTGGAATATGCAAACAGTGTTTGGGATCCTCACCAAGAATACCTAATAAAAGAAACAGATAGTGTGCAGAGGAAGGCAGCAAGATTTGTAACAGGGGATTTCAGGAGAAAGAGTAGTGTGTCAGAAATGTTAAAGAAACTAGGTTTGGGAAACTTTAAGTAAGAGAAGGGAGAAAACTAGACTTATAGGTTTATATAGAGCCTATACAGGAGAAGCAGCATGGGGAGATATCCGTGAGAGGCTTCAGTTGGAAAATAATTATATCGGCAGGACTGACCAAAAATATAAAATTAGAAGGAATTTTAGCAGAAGCGATTGGGGTAAATTTTCTTTCACTGGGAAGGGTGTGAAGGAGTGGAACAGTTTACCAGGGGTAGTGTTTGATCCTTTTCCAAAATCTGTACAGATATTCAAGAAGAGAATAAACTGCAATAGAGAAAATAATTGAAATGTTAGAGGACATTTGACCAGTGCAGGTTATTGTAAATAAAGAATATGTGTGATTAAATTAATTACATCCCCTGGTCTAAGGAGTTTGGACAGCCAAAGTAGGGGACTGCCTGTAGGGGTGAAGTACAGAGGGGACTTTGAGGGCCCTGGGACCGCTACGGTAGCTGTGAAGGCCCTTCAGGAACTCTGAAAAGTGGTGTCAAAAGGGGCTCTGGTTAAGACGCAGCAGCTCGTTATGCTACTTAGGTTCCCGAATGGGTAAAAAAAAAGTAAATAAATGCAATGTAAATTTTAATCTTATACGAGTTGTACAGTATCATTTGAAGTAATTCCACATACTGTATATCAGTTGACTATATTTGTGAGAAGAACAGGAGATATTATAAGGAGAATTTTGTAAACAATATAAATTTCTTAAGGATGATTTGTGTGTTTAATAGAAAAAATTGTTAGCGTAAATTGTATAATATTGTATTATAGGAAAATTTTATTCTCTTGTTAATTTAATATTTAGTGCTTGACAATAATGTATTTTAGTGTACCATTTGCCACCGAGGTAAACACCTCATTTGCAAATAGAGAGATTTCGATTCGATTTTTCGATTTTGCTATTGAAGTTGGAAGCATCAGGGGTTAGAGGTTTAGCACTTAACTGGTTTACAGATTATCTCAGAGACAGGGTACAGTTTGTTAGTTGTATGGGAGCAGATAGCACGTTGCAGACTATAACAACTGGTGTGCCTCAAGGTTCTGTTCTAGGTTTAATATTATTTCTTGTATTTGTTAACGATATTGGTAACTTGCCACTGTTCGGCAAATTGTCATTATTTGCTGATGACACAAATATTTTCTACACAGGGAATTGTATATATAATCTTGAAGAAAAGATGCAACATGACATATCTTTAATTCAGACCTGGCTTACTACCAACCGACTAAAAATTAATCATAATAAAACTAACTATATCATATTTCACAAACCATTATGTACATTTCCTCTGGACATCAGCTTAAGTTTCTCTGACCAAGTGATACCTCCAGTTCAATCAACCAAATTTCTAGGACTTAGCATAGATGAGTCGCTAACTTGGGAGAATCACATCACAATGCTGTGTGATAGAATAACTCCTGCTATTGGTGTACTCAGCCGATTAAAATACAAAGTTTCTCGTGGACTGTTGAAGAGTATTTATCATGCACTAATTGAAAGCCACCTGAATTACATGATTCATATCTGGACCTGTTGCAGTAAAGAACAAATTGAAAAGATCAATATCTTACAGGAAAGAGCACTGAAAATACTCTTCAACTTACCCACCTACCATACAGGTCTACCAGTATTGTAATGTGCTGGCACTAGATGGTCTTCGTAAAAAAACTTCAGCTATTATGTTGTATAAATTGAAAAAATTGGCAAACTCATTCGAACACACTTTTCAACTTGAATTCTGATATACATTCATACAGTACAAGAGGATCTACTAAAATTCACTGTAAATCATCAAAGTTTACTAAGTATGGCACTAATTATTTATGGCATTTCTCTGTAAAATTTTTCAATAGCCTTCCTGAGCATATTCGAGAAGCCGCTAAATTACCTATCTTTAAAACCAAGCTTGTTAATTTTCTAAAAGTAAAAATGCCAAGCCTATAGAGTACTGATTTAGTATACTAAATCACTGCTGTTCATATTTGATTTCTATCACTATGATACCTTATTATTTTTATTCTTCTTCTTCTTATTATTATTCATTGTACAGTATATTATATTTGTGTCCTAGAAACTGATGTTCTCAAGTCTCCTCTTTGTTGCCAAATGTAATTAATTGTACTGCACCATTATGAGCCTTGGCTCAGGTGCCTCTTTTTAAATAAATAAAAAGCAGGCCTCTACGGGCACTGGAGCCCTTTTAACCTTGTAGTTGGCCTCGATTTATTCAATATGTGTGCTACGAGCAGTTAATCTGCACCTTCTGGTCTGGTTGTGGAACGTATCCTTCTGGAGCCTGTGTGTTGGTGAGGGATCAAAAACTGTAAGTCTCATCTTTTCATTACTCATGGGAATTCTACATTGAAATGGACTCTACAGAAGAAGAACTCCAAAGGAATTATATTTGTTATGTTAATTAAAGGTGAAATACAGTTATAATAATAATAATAATAATAATAATAATAATAATAATAATAATAATAATAATTGTACCGGGCGGTATACTTCCACGCCGCTAATTCAAACATTGCGCCAGTTGAAACTCCTCTACTAGAGGAAGCCTGAACTTTAACAACCACATTAATTCTAAGATTTCTCAGAAGATGTCCTTACTGTAAATTTTGAAGTGTTCTGAACTATGTCAGTTTCGATTCGTTTTTGTTTTCTCTGTACCAAGAAGTGTGAACATTCTCTTCTAGATGGCACCACTTAAGAACTACAATTGCGCACCCTAGTGCGAAGTGAATGAACCTTTTGTTTGAAGAAATTTCGTAGTCATAAGTTTGTTCTTTGTTAAATTTCTTTCTGTCATTGTTTGAGTTGGCAATGTTAATCCGTTCGTTCCGCCAGTTTTGAAATTAGCCAATCCCGAATTTCTTAAATTCATTTTCGACCAATCGGGGCTTTCTTCCCCAACCTGCTCTGTAACTGTGTTCGGTAACCAATAAAATTTTGTGGGCGGGTTGTAATCATTCCTGAAACGTCTCGAATCTTCCACGAGGATATATAAACTGCTGATTTTCTGGTCTCGGGGCCACTTCAGTAACATCTTTCTTAGTGTGGTTATATAGCAGGGTGCGGGAAGCGCCCGTTTCTTCAGGCGGCAGTTCATCCATCAGGTAATGGCCTTTTAATAACTTCTTTGTTTGCTAGCTCAGCAGTTTAACCCTCGGGGCAGGTTCGAAACTTTTATCATGTAACCTTCCTTTAAAATGTAAAAGACACTTGGTATAAAGTTCTGTCTCTTTAACTACAAACTGGGATAGAGAGTGCCTTACCCTCTCGAGCTCCCACTCATATTGTTTTGAGGTGACTACATTTTTATAACAGTTTCCCATCTCTTCGTAATGTAATAAAGTTTTATTTCGTGTCACCTCCGTAGTATGGGATTAGCCCTTGCATAAGCGGCCTATGGCCAAATTAGGTTTTAATAAAGTGTATTAGGAGTGCTGAGTACGCCTCCATTCAAGTTGGTATTTTGGGGCCATGTCATTGTCCTGTTTCTTTACTGAATAGGCCTCAGTAGGTTGGGTATTTATACCCCTGTTTTTATGTGTCCGGAGGACAGCTTGAAGGTGGAGTTTAGTGTGGCCGTTGATGGGCTTGAACTTTGAGAGCGGGTTGCTCTTTCTTAAATTTGGTTCTGTGTGCCTCGAGGAGGCTTTACTGGGTAATTGGGAGCTAGTGCTCCTTGGTATGTTTGGGGTTTTCTGCCCCTTTGTTGAACCTTATACATAAGTTGGGCTAATTGCTCAAGAATTGTTAATATGGGGCTCGAAGCCCAAAATCCATTAATAAACTGTAATTGTACTTTCTTAACTTGTTGATATACAACTGAGTTCCTCTTATACTTGTTATTTCTTGACCTTGAAAAGAAAATATAACCTTTGTTAAATTTTAAATTAACTTTAATTTCGTAAGTTGAGACCTGTTCATCCCACCAACTTCTTTCACCTCTAACTACCACGGAAGCAAAGATTGAATTTAAACAAGTAATGGTGGACTGAGCGGTAGCCAGCTTAGTCGGGAATAACCAAGAAAATCTTGTAAAACCATCTACACATACAAGGATGAACTTGTTGGCATTCCTCTTTGACTGGGGGAAGGGTCCTACGTAATCGATGTAGAGACGTTCCATGGGGCGCGACGCTTGATGAGAAGACAAAAGGCCTACCTTGGAGGACATGGTTGGTTTACTAAGCAGACAAGATTTACAAGCTTTAACCAGTTCACGAATTTCACCGTCCATACCCTTCCAGATAAACATTTCACGGATCTTTTCCCGGGTTTTGAAGATGCCTAAATGCCCCCCTAATGGGGTCTCATGATAGTACTTGAAGATCATTGGCACAAGAACCGCTGGAACTACAAATTTCATTTTTGATCATGCCTCGACGGGCAACATAAAACACCATTCCTCAATACATAAGGGACAACATGTTCCCCAGAAGAAAGGGTTTCCATGATCGGAGCCAGCGTTGGATCTTCACGTTGATATTTCTCAATATCCCTAAAGAGCATGGGAGCATCTGTTAATATGGCATTAACCTCAGATAGCAAGGACTCGGAGGACTCGGGAGGTGATGAACTATAGCGCGATTCATGGGTCGCGACGTCCTAGGAAAACAAACGACTGAGTCCGTCTGCGACAACATTTTCAGTACCTCTGATATGCCTAACGTCAAATTGGAAGGCAGAAATTCGGATAGCCCAACGGGCTATACGACCAGTACGACGCGGCCTACCTAAGACCCAGCTTAAGGCTTGATTATCAGTCTCCAGGTCGAATTAGACATGTTCCAGATAGAGACGGAACTTTTCTAAGGCAAATAAGACTGCCAAACCTTCAAACTCATAGATGGAATACTTGGCTTCTTGAGCCGATAGAGTCCTAGATGCATAGGCGATGGGTCGCCTCCCTAGTTCAGTCTCTTTAACAAGGACTGCAGCTACCGCCGACGACGACGCGTCGGTTTGGACGATGAATTTCTTCGAGAAATCTGGCATAGCAAGGACAGGGGCATTACAGAGAGCTAATTTCAGGTCTTCAAAAGCGGCTTGTTGCGAAGGCCCCCACTCGAATTTTATGCCTTTTCTACGAAGGAGGTTCAAGGGCGCCGCTCTATTAGCGAAGTTAGGAATAAATTTCCTGAAGAAATTCACCATACCAATGAACCTGGCAATACCTTTGATGTCCTTGGGAGGCTTGAAATCACGGATGGCCTGTGTTCTAGAGTGATCGACTGCGACACCATCGGGCGAGACAATATGCCCTAGGAATGACATAGAGGGTTTAGCGAAGGCGACCACGGACAATTTCAAAGTTAACCCAGCCTTACGAAGGCGATTGATAACTTCCTTTATATGATCTAGATGTTCTTCAAAAGTCTCCGAAAATACGACGACATCATCGAGATAGTGGTACAAGTACTCAAATTTGATGTCGGAGAAGACCCTGTCTAGTAGCCTCGTAAGCACAGCTGCTCCGGTGAGGAGCCCGAAAGGCACGCGGTTGTATTCATACAAATTCCAATCCGTGGCGAACGCTGTAAGATGTTTGGATTCTTCAGCCAGAGGAATTTGATTATAGGCCTGATTTAGATCCAAGATGGTGAAGAACTTAGCTTTACGAAACCATGAAAAACAAGAATGAAGGTCAGGAAGGGGCACAGATTGTAACACCACCTTCCGATTGAGAGCCCTATAATCAATGACAGGCCTGAAGCCTCCTTGGGATTTCGGAACTAGAGAAATAGGCGAAGAATACGCCGACTTAGAGGGCCTAATAATACCATCCTTTAACATTTGATCGATGATTTCTTTCAATTCCTTCATTTTAGGTGGAGATAGCCTATAAGGTGGAAAACGGACAGGAATTGAATCCGTGACCTCAATTTTGTATTCGATCAGGTCAGTAACACCAAGAGAATCAGAGAACACATCTGGAAACGACTGACACAACTTACGAATACTGTCAGCCTGCTCCTCAGGTAGATGTCTAAGATCTAACAACATCTCATCCTGGGTAAGCGAAATAGATGAACATGGTGCAGAATTACATTTCAATAAGGGGATTTTACAATTAGAAGCAAATTTGAAAGTGCATGCCGACCTACTCTGAAGATCGAGCACAAGACCAGTACGGGACATGAAATCGGCTCCCAATATAATGGGGCAAGACAAATGCTTAGCCACAAACAATTTAACTTTCCAAGTAAATTTAGAAATACGAATTTTGACATTTAAAGAGCCTAAAATTTCTAATGGAGATGAATTAGCCGAAACATTTTGAACCGAAGACGAACAATAGTCAGGATACTTACAAACAGATTTCAATTTCGAATACCATTCAGCCGAAATAATAGAACAAACACTGCCTGAATCTAAAAGAGCAGTTACAGGCTCATTATTTAACTCAATTTTGAGAAAAGGCACAGGTGTGGGGGGATCCGCCGCAATTCTAAGACATTCCTTAGGGCCTTCAAAAGATAAATTTGAAGCGGGAGTTTTCTCTGCAATTTTGGTGTGTTTACTTAGGGCTGAGCCTCGGGAAGCTGGGTTCGCCGACTCAGCCGAAGGCACTAGTCACTTATTATTATTGGCATTGGTAGAAATTGCACCAGAAGTTGAGCAGGAGGGGGTGCTATTAGAATTTGGGCAATTCTTGGCGATATGTGAGAAAGCCCCACATTTAAAACAGCCTTGTGATGAACCTGCTCCATTATTTGTTACTAGATTTGACCAATGGACATTTATTGCGAAGATGGTCAGGCGACCCGCAAGCATAACATTTACGGACCGTGATGGTTCGGCGAGGAGTAGGCCGAAAGTTTCTTGATGGCGGAGGGGGCACCCTGGCAACACGTAATGTGTCCGCATACCTAACCTCTTCGGCTGACACAGCCAATGCTTCAAGTTCAGAGAATGTTTGCGGGCACGCCGCGAAACACAAATATGACCTATAGGATGGTGTAATACCTTCCACAATAGCATGAACGATTTGGTCTTCGGGAAAATGGAGAGCAAATACCCTAGTATAGAACTTAATATCTTGGATGCAATCTGCCAAGTTTTCATCCAAACGCTGTACACGATAATAGTACTTCTGAATCAGGGATGACCTCGCACGAGCAGGAATGAAATTTGCAAGAAGGTGTGCATGAAAGTCTTCAATAGATGACTGTTCCGCTATTGCCCTAACAATTTTTTCTGAGAGAACACCAATTGCATAGGGATAAATGATTAGCAAAATTTGACACGGAGAAAGAGAAAAAACAAGGGCATGATCTTGAAATTTAACTAAAAGCCTTAAGAATGAAATAACTTCACTGGTAGTGTTAACAGAAAACTTCGAAATACCTCTAAGCAGCATGGCTAATGGATGAGGCAAACTACTGAACCCTGGCGACATAGTAGGTAGAGGTTTAAGTGGCGAGGAAGCTAATTCAGAACGTGCGTTATTCAACGAGGTACGGCGTTCAGACTCGTTGTCCAATGGGGCAGAGATTTGTTGAGCTCCAACTGCTTTCATATTTCCTTCTCCTTTGGAAGACTCTTCCTCTTGAACTACGTTTAGCGTAGCGGGTTGATCAGTTTTGGGAGGAACTTCCCCGGTTAATAATTGGGTAACCTCACTGGACAATTCAGCAAGATTTTCAAGAACCACACTAGCTTCCTTCCTCTGAACGTCATTCAACTTCAGAGACAACAGATCGTTAACTCTATTAGAAAAATGAAATAACCTGGCTTGCACACGTTTAATTTGATTAGGAGAAGGGTCATTTTCTTCAAAAAAAGGTAATCACAGATGCCAGCTCAGTAGTATTATCAGTGATCGTGGAAAGAGAGTCGTCAATTTCTTTCTCTCCCAAGGTGGGGATGGAAATGGGCAAATCAAGGCACTCTCTAAGCTTATTTGTGTCTACCGCAACCGTGCCTCCAGATTGCACATTTCTAATTGTTAATTCATAGATTAACTCCTCCTTGCGCAAATAGTTGAGATGGAGAACATCGCGAGGGCCGGGCATGATGACAAAGCAATTTTGAAAAAAAGGAAAAATCAAAAAATTCCAGCAACTGAGAAAATTGTTAGAGTTCGAAAACAAAGCAATGTTTAGCCGTCAAAAGAGGCTAATTTGAGACCCATTCAACCACGCTCTGCTACCACTTGTTACGGAGTTATCCGTGGTAGTTAGAGGTGAAAGAAGGTGCTGGGATGAATAGGTCTCAATCTACGAAATTAAAGTTAATTTAAAATTTAACAAGGTTATATTTTCTTTTCAAGATCAAGAAATAACAAATATAACAGGTACTCAGTAGCCTAACAACAAATCGAGAATGTACAATTGCAGAGTTACAGGATTTGGGCTCCGAGAGCCAGACACACAATTCTTGGGCAGTAAGCCCAACTTTACCCTATACAAGATTCAACCAAGGGGCAGAAAGCCCCAATCATGCTCAAGAGCACTTGCTCCCAATTACATAGCAAAAGCCTCCTCGAGGAACACAGAAAAAAATTTATTTGGAAGAGCAACCCGCTCTCAAAGTTCCAGCCTATCAAAGGCCGCACCAAACTCCACCTTCAAGTTGTCCTCTAAGGACATAAACACAGGGGTAAAAATACCCAACCTACTGAGGCCGATTTAGTAAATAAACACGAAATTTACAAGGCCCCAAAATACAAACTTGAGTAGAGGCGAAACTTGCACTCCGAATATACTTTATTAAAACCTAATTTGGCCTTAGGCCGCTTATGCAAGGGCTAATCCCATACTAAAGAGGTGACTTATATAAGGAAACGATTTACATTACATTAGAAGGGAAGAAACGGTTGTGAAAATAAGTTCACCTCAAAGCAATATGAATGGGAGCTCGAGAGGTTTAAGCACTCTCTATTCCCATATGTAGTAACAGAAGCAGAATTTAGATCAAGAGTCTTTTACATTTTAGAGGAAGGTTACATAGTAAAAGGTTTCGAACCCGCCCCGAGAGTTAAGCTGCTGAGCTAGCAAGAAAGAAGTTATTAAAAGGCCATTACCTTACTGATGAACCGCTGCCGGAAGAAGAGGCGCTACCCGCCCCCTGCTACATAATTTACACACTGATACATGTTACTGAAGTGGCGCAGAGACCCGAAAATCAGCAGTTTATATACCCTCGCGGAACATTCGAGACCTTTCAGGAATGATAACACCCGCCCACAATCATTTTATTGGCTAACAACGAAAACCCCTACACCAGATGAAGAAGAAACACATTATTGGTGGAAAATTAATTAGAGAAATTCGGGATTGGTAAGTTCAAAACAAGGGGAAAGAGCAGGGTTATACAGCCAACCTAAACAATGACTGAAAGAAATTTAACAAAGAACAAACTTTTGAACACAAAATTTCTCCAAAAAAGCAGTTCTTTCACTTCGCACTAGGGTGCACCATTGTAGTCCTTCAGTAGTGCCATCTAGAAGAGAATGTTCACACTTCTTACTACAGGCAAAACAAAAATACATCGAATACGACACAGTTCAGAACACTTCAAAATTTACAAGTAGGGACATCTTCTGAGAAACTTGAGAATTAGCACTGTAGTTAAAGTTCAGGCTTCCTCCAGTAGAGGAGTTTCAACTGGCGTAATGTTTGAATTAGCGGAGCAGAGGTGTACCACCCGGTACAATAATAATGATAATAGTAATAATAATAATAATAATAATAATAATAATAATAATAATAATAATAATCATAATACCAATAAATGTACCGGGAGGTACAACTCTAAGCCGCACATTTAAATCTTGCGTCTAAAAAAACTCCTCTTCAGGAGAAACGGTGAACGTGAAACTAGACCTACCTAAACCTTTACTCAGAAGATATCGCTAGAGTAATTTGACGTAATTACCTTATTGTGAAGTTTCATGTACTGTATGAAATTCTACGTGTTTTGTTTACCATTCAGCAAGATGTTTGGACTTTCTTCAACAGAGGTCACTGCTAAAAAACTATTATTATGCACCCTGGTGCGATGTGGATGAACTTTGATTCAAAGAAGTTTTGTATTCATAATTTTTTTACTAATTGATGTTCATTTATTTTTGGGTTGGCAATATTTATCTTTTCCTCCCGCCAGTTTTGAATCCAGGCAATCCCTAATTTTTTTAATTAATTTCCAACCAATCACGTATTTTTTCTCGACTTTGAGTGTAACTTTTGAATTGACCAATAAAATCAAGAGGGTGGTGCTGGTTTATTCGTGAAAGGTCTCGAACTTTCCCCGAGGGTTTATAAACTGCAGATTTTTTCGTCCCTTGGCCAGTTGATCAACATCTAAGTGTATGTGTGTCAAGCAGGAGGCGGGAGACGCCTCTTTCATCAGGCAGCAGTTCTTCAGCAAGGTAATGGCCTATTAACATCTTTATTTCTTGCTAGCTCTGCGGTTTAACCCGAGGGGGAGGTCTGAAACTACTGTTCTGAATATGTAATTTCTGCCGGCTTATGTGAAAACTTCATAAAATCTTTAACTGTAAATCGGGGATAGAGAGTGATGTACCCTCTTGAGCTCCCCTTCATATTGGTTTGAGCTGACTACGTTTGTAACTGGTCTTTTTCCTTTCCGTAATGTCTTAATGTATTCTTATACGAGTCACCTCCATAGTTTGGGAATAGCCCCTGTTTCATCGGCCTAGTGGCCTTTAGGTTTAAAGAATTCATATCTAGGAGTGCAAAATTTCGCCTCCATTCATTTTGTGCTCGGGCCATTTATTTAACCGTTTTTCGTTTACATGAAGGCGCCGTAGATTGGGTAGTAAATACCCCTGTATAATCATTTTTCCTATTGTAAGTTGTGCCTTCAGAGCCCAGAATTTGTAATTTAATGCTGCATTGGAAAACTGAGAGCACGTTAGCTCTTTTTCAAGTGTTGTAAAAGTGCCTCTGCGAGGCCTGATATTGTAATTGCTGGAGCAAGTGCACTATGAATTTAGGGGTTTTCTGCTCTTTGTACCAATGTATGCTCGTCTCAAAATTTGAGCCAGGAACTCTAGAATGTGAAGCTAGGGGCTTGTAGCCCAAGAGTGTTAAAGTTCTGAAATCTTGGATTTTTTCTATTTTGTACCTGAAATGTCATTGTTATCTCACTAAGTGAAAAGTTGTTAAATTAGTTGTTTTTCAAAAATATAACCTTTGTTAAAATTATTAAATTGACTTTGTAGTTAGACCCATTCATTCCGGCACCTTCTTTCACCTCTGCATTCCACGGGTAATCCCGTAATAATAATAATAATAACAATAATAATAATAATCATCTTCTACTCGTAAAAAGCAGGACTGACCATGTGTTAGTTCATTGACAGAATATAACCCATGGCACTTGGTCTATAAGAAAAACTATTATCTGGTCCTCACACTTTAGGCCTATATTTCTTAGCTTATCAAGAAAGCTATTTATACTCCCAGAAGGAAACGGAAAACTGTTGAAGGGGAAAATCGGGGAGACCTCGGTCTACTACCTGTTGATTAACCTAGTAAGATGCTGGGTTTATGTGAAGCCTATCTGGACGTGTTTTCTGAGAAATTAGGTGTCACCGATGTTATCACATATCAAACTGAAGTGGCTGTGTGATGTCCAACTTATCGTCCAGTAGCTCTCCAAATGAAAGCTTTGAGAGATGATATCAATTGTTCAACCTTCCTCTACGGCAATTTCTGTTGCCAAAACCCCAAGTCGACTTTTGCCCTGTTGTTCATTATTGTCACTTAATGAAAATGTCATCTTTAATCTGTACCGTTACACGATCTCCATTCTAGTTTCTCATTGCTTCACAATGCTTAATTATTTCACTATCTTGGAACTTAATCAAACACGTTTTGCTGAGAAATCTAAGCGTCTTACTGCTCCTGCTGTGGTCTGTAACCTCCACTATTTCAACGGGGTGCCATGAAATCCACTGATGCAGCTTCACCAGACAATGTGCATATCGTGTGCCTGTGTGGTCTGTAACCTCCACTATTTCAACGGGGTGCCATGAAATCGACTGGTGCAGCTTCACCAGACAATGTGCATGTCGTGTGCCTGTGTGGTCTGTAACCTCCACTATTTCAACGGGGTGCCATGAAATCCACTGGCACAGCTTCACCAGACAATGTGCATACCGCGTGACTGTGTGGTCTGTAACCTCCACTATTTCAACGGGGTGCCATGAAATCCACTGGTGCAGCTTCACCAGACAATGTGCATACCGCGTGACTGTGTGGTCTGTAACCTCGACTATTTCAACGGGGTGCCATGAAATCCACTGGTGCAGCTTCACCAGACAATGTGCATACCGCGTGCCTGTGTGGTCTGTAACCTTCACTATTTCAACGGGGTGCCATGAAATCCAGTGGCACAGCTTCACCAGACAATTTGCATATCGTGTTGAGGAACTAATACTGCTCAACCCAAGCTGTTTCTTGTCACGTAGGAAACGGATCTCAGTCTGCGGTGCTTATTCAGTTGACATGTGTGTTCAGCTATTTCTTCTGCAACAAAACATAAAACGGAACGTGTCTCCCTCTGATGTACCTTCACAAATTTAAAGAGTTAATGCGGAATGAAAATTAGTGCTAATTATCATAACAAAGGAATGTGTGACAACACACGGAAGGACACTGGTGACAAAATGTTGGTGCTGGTTGATGTGAAAGGAAACATGACAAATTTATTAATTTCATACATAGGAAACAAGCCCCAAATTAAGGAATCTCACATAACTGGTTGTCGTACGTACGTGCTTATTACATTTTCTTACAACATTCCAATCATATTATTTATAATTGTGGATATATAATGGTAATTTATCATTAATTCAGGTACTGTTTACGAATCCTAGAGGTTTGATTTCAATGATTTTCTCTTGATGGCCAACAATAGTCTGAATACCTTGTATGAGATAAGTATTCTTCACGAGAAGTTTTAATCTAACATGAATAAGGATATGAAAGATTGTCAATCTTTATGACGGATATGATCAAAAGCTCTAATCTGTCATAGATGTTTTTTCTAAGATAATAGCGCAATTGTTTAATAAATATCATTCAGTGGCTAATTTTCCCACCATTAATAATTCCTTGTACATATGTTTTTTGCAATGTTAGGATCAAAAATATTGCCAAGGAAATGTACCATTTGTACCAAAAAGTATCAATGACTTCTCTTCTAGTTTCTTACATAATGGAGTAATTTGGAAAATATCTGCCCTGACTGCCAACATCAACAAAGAGAAAATGTTAGTCAGCATCCAATCGAACAATTGATACAATGCTGACAAAATGCTCATAGTTATAGCATTCTGTGCCGGAGTTTAAAGTGATGAAAACATAACATTTCGCATCCACAACACCTATAGCCTGAATAAAGTTCCAGTTTTTATAGATTCTTGTGAAATACTTTTTATGTTTTTCCTGAATTTGGTGTCTGTAACAGCATCAATATACTTCATATGAAGGATATTTTATCATATAAATTATAAGTGTTTCAGTCTCTCAAAACGACAAAATGTAACTCAGGACAGTACATCTAAGCAGGAGCATTTCTGCTGTCTCTGCTGAACAAGGTTACCTTTCCATTTCTCCTCACCCTCACAGACAAGCATGTTATCAAACCATAGCAGAAATCAGATAACTTAGACTCGGTCCACATGTTGGCACTACAGAAAACTGGTTAAGGGAACTTGGGACACATTTTCTTATTTTCCACAATTTTTGAGCAATCACAATGAAATTTTTATGGAATATGTAGGACTACTATGGAAAGAATATATCCTAATTTCAGCTGAATATCCTTATTAGTTTATGAGATATGGTGTACTTTGTGTTTATGACACTCGCAAAACAGGCAACTTTCAACAAGTTCCCTGCGGGATGGATTTTTACCTGAGAGTTTGAAAACTTGTCAAATGATTCTTCCTTATAACATAAAAAAACTCTAGGATGGAATTTTTGATTCACCCTATGTTGATCAATTAACTCCTGTTTCAAATTTTTAATTTTATTTCATGTAATTTTCCACTAATTTTCTGTACATTTTGCCTCATAAAATGAGTATATTGAAGAAAAATGCAAAATCCATCCTACAATTTCTTTGTTAGGTCACATAGAAGCTACACACAAACTTTGGTAAATATAGGTTTAGATTTGACCCGCATGGAACACTGCAGGTTACAAAAAATGGTGTTTTGAGTTAAATGAATTTCAGTTCTAAAACCATTAAAAATTTTCATAATGGCCTTTCCAAATCTCTTAAAATTCACAAGCACTATACCTCCTACCCTCCTGTTTCTTCTTGGCTTCCTCCCTGTGCACCTTGAGGATTTTCAGTCTTTTCCTGGCTGTTTTCTTTAGTTGGGTGACTGACCGCTGTCTGTCAAATTTTCTTCTTTCAACTCTGTGTGGCAAGTTTGGTGGATACTGGTGAAAGTTTATAATTCCTTACAGCCATTTTCCTTTCTTGTGTTGCACTGCATCACATGTTGTATTCTGAAACTGCATTAGAAACAGCTATTCCAAGTCTTTTTGAGGATACAAAGGTCTCTTTTGGGCACTTTTTCCATATACATGCATGAGTAGCCCCTCTACAACATCTAGACAGAAGTTCCATTGATGCCAACCTTTGGTATACAGGTACAATTTTCAGCAGCATTGCAGTTGTGAATTAAACTGACATTTTTTGTGGGTTTTGAGGGATTTCTCCTGTTGTGATACTCTTGTTATAGAAGCACCATGATTCAGGTCCTAAGAGGTATTTCTTATGCTTAGGATGTTCATCTGTGGAGGCGTAATGGTATAGTGAGGCATATATTGCAGATTTCATATTATCTACTGAGGGAATATTTGGACATATTGCCTGCCTATAATAATTTGTGAGCTTCACAATAGTTGCTTCTTTCAAACTTCCAGGACCCCTTCCACCAAGTGTAGTTCCTTTTACTTTCTACTCTTTCACTAAATTAATCAAACCAGTCCCCATCCTTTTTGCAACATGGTTAATGCACTCTTCTTTCTTCAATTGTACATCTGGTTGATATACTGCTTCATTTGAAAGGTGGAGAAATGTTATGGCATCCCCATCAAAAAGCACAGTTGTGTAGCGCATGCCACATTCTTCCACTGATCTTTTCCATAAAATATCAGCTGCAAATACTTTCACTGCTACAGATGATCCCTCATAATTCCTGGAGCATTTCCCCACATGCTTTATGACCTTCCAGCCATACATTATATTCTGGAGAATCATCACCCAGTTCATGAGCAGTTACAACACACATGTGACAATATTTAGATAACACATGGTAATCTATAACTAATCCACTCAGAATGTCAATCACTATGCCAATGCAACAGAGAGATGTATGGCCACGCTTGTGCCATGTTCCATCAAATGATACAGCAATGTCAAGCACTTGTTTACCTACATTGGATGGATCTACTTCCTCATGATTTGATATAATATTCACTAACAATTTCCCGCAACCTTGCTTGCAGTTCACGAAACTGACCAAAACAAACCCATTAGTAAACAAGGAAGTGTATAGGCTGATGTCAGGCTGTCCACTAACTTATTAAATATATGCATTTGGTTACAACTCTCAAACATATTAAAATACTACTTCTATAAACACATAGAATTGATATAATTATAAACATGTTCTAAAATATTAAGTTTTATGTTGACTAAATTATAGGTTGAAGTAGTTCATAACATAGCCAACAGATGGCAGTATATATTCCAGTATTCAAAAACTGTATCATCTCAATGCTACTGAAAAGAGGGAATTAATGGTAACAGAAGGGACACGGATAGCTGAGCATACAGAGAAAAGGGGGCGTGGTGGAGAATCAAATGACCGTGCAGAGCCACTTAAAAACGGCCGTAACTACGTCAAAAATAATCACAGCGGCACTAAACCACTTTTGTTATGTAGAGCAAGGTTAACATAATTTATTTATGCCAGAATTCAAATTCCGACAATTTCATCCATTTACCGAAAAAAATGTGGCCCAAGTCCCCTTAAAATAAGTACAGGATGAATTCTCAAAGTTACATATGTATCAAGAACAGTTATCTAACTTCATAATTTGTTTCAATTCTATCATTTATCACTCATTCACAATGACTGGCAAGTTGGTGCAATGTAAACATTTCTACATTTATAATTTGTCTCGCCATGGGCGCCCGTAAGGGGGGGGGGGGCAAGGGGGGACACTTGCCCCCCCCTTGGAATTCTAAAGATGTTGATGTTCAATTGTTTAATATCATGCCAGATTATTTCATAAACTGAAATTACTGACAGTCATCTAGCATATGTTATAACTGGAAGTTTCTGTAAACAATTTAATGTTGCTGACGTTATATTGGTTTTTATATTCAAGAAAATAGTTAATGTGCCCCCCCCCCTGGAAAAGATCCTGCGGGCGCCCATGTGCCTCGCACTTGATTAATCATTTCACTAAATCACAAATATTAACAAGTTTAAACAATGTAAACCAGTTAGTACATAACAGATACGGGTGATTACAAGTGATGTCATAGAATCTGAGGAGGTTCTTGTAGAACAAAACACATCATTGTTCTTTTATTACAAGTATATTGTTACACAGTGTACGTTACGTTAATTGAGTCAAACGTGACAACATAGTTTGGTTGAAAACAAAATATTTTCAGGAACATGGGACGGCTCAAACCACTGAGAGCATTGGAGCTGCAGTAAGACATCGAGCAGTGCCACATAAGGCCAACGTACTGCCAATGAACTTAGAAAATGTAATTTATGAAGCCAACTATAAGTTGCTACATGTCGCACTGACAAGACAAGAAATGGCTAGGAGTGGGAAGGAAGCAACCATGGCCTTAATTAAGGTACAACTCCAGCTTTGCCCGGTGTGAAAATGGGAAACCATGGAAAACCATCTTCACAACTGACGACAGTTGGGTACGAACCCACTATCTCCCAAATGCTGGATACTAGCGACACTTAAGCGACTGCAGCTATCGAGCTCGGTAATGAAGCCAATGTGGGCAAAAATTTTACGTATTTTTCACACAAAATTATAATATCTTGGGGATGCAAGGCAACTCTACAATCACCAACATCTACCTATTTAACTAGACAAGGAAATCCAGAATGTTGTTCGAGCCACAGCAGTTCAAGGCAAAGTTTGATATTTTTCTTCAAACACTGAATAAACACTGCCTCATAATTCAGTGAATAATTTTGGACAAAGCTTAGAAACATATAG
This sequence comes from Anabrus simplex, assembly GCF_040414725.1. Taxonomy (NCBI): domain Eukaryota; kingdom Metazoa; phylum Arthropoda; class Insecta; order Orthoptera; family Tettigoniidae; genus Anabrus; species Anabrus simplex. The sequence continues at coordinate 349,909,402 of NC_090270.1, forward strand.
ACTAATCTGAACATTTGATCTCTTGACTTACCGTAAACTGGAGTAACTTTGTGACTGCGTGGGTTAATTTGCGACAGGTGCATGCCAAGTAATTTCATATTTCGCGGGATATGCATCGATCGCCTGACAATGAACGGAATATGTTTTCACTTCTCAATAATGCTGCTACCTATTTATAAAATGATAATGACTTAAGTGTTGGATTGTTGGCGACAGAAAGCCTTTTGCTGTATTGTACTGAGCCCGGGATTTTGTGAAGCAGGAAACTTTTGTTGGCATCAGAAGAAGTTAATGAGGTACACCCATCAAAGTTCGCGGAAATCTTAATTTCATGCTTTCTGATAAAAATGCATGGTTCTCATGTCACTTTGAGATTTCATTCAGTTATTTATGTTAAAATAAAATAAAGAGCAATGTGACAACAATGGCTTTGCCACAAAGTAACTCCAGTGTTCTAGAATTGCCTTCTTTAGTAGTCTGGACTCGGAAAAAGATGTTCCACTATACCGAAGCAGGAATGTTCATCTCTTATAGATTTATTTATCATCAACAGGTTATTTTCCCAATTAAAGATGATTCAGTAAAACATAATATACAACAAATACACCTTAAGTAAATAACACTAATTTCCTAAAATGATAACCAAGTTCAAACTAAATCTAGAGACCTTTTTATATGCATATTTACAAAATCTTTAATAAATTAAATAAATAAATAAATAAATAAATAAATAAATAAATAAATAAATAAATAAATAAATAAATAATACTCAATCTCCTTAAATAATTGACATCATTAAACTACATCTAGAAACACTTATATATTTACATATCTTACATATTGTACCAGGAAGGCATAGCGTACAGTTAATTTCAATGCATGAACAGCTGTGTGAGAGAAGGTTCTCGTTCCACTGCGCTGCGTGAGGGAGAGCGCAAGTCGAGCAAGGTCAAGTGACGTCACCGCTGCCTGTCGCTTCCCTCCACTTCGGAAATATCTCGAAAATTATTTTATGGACTTTTTAACGCGTGGACCAATTAAAATGAGACCAATGCTGAATTGTAGTTAATATTCTGGAAGTGAGACCCTGCAAATTTGAGGTCAATCCGTCCAGTGGTTTTCGAAATATAATAAGGTAAAGTTTGCAAGGAATTATCACCCCTTCATCACCTGATTCCGAGCGCTGCTCGCAGACTGGTATAAATAGGTCAGTGAACCAAGGTGTGTTCTGCATTCATGAAGGACAGTACGCTCCGTCGCGATCCTCGAGGACAAAGTAGTGGCAACACTCGAACGCTGTGAAGATAGTGCGAAGACGTCGTACGTAAAGTTTCTGCCGCGCCGCGACGACGGAAATATTCTAAAAGTTTCTCAAACTAAATTGTCGTGATATAATACTTAGAATTGTGTTAACTGAGTGAAGCTATAAACGAAATAGTGAATTGAAGTGTCAAATATTTCAATCAATCAATCAATCAATCAATCAATCAATCAATCAATCAATCAATCAATCAATCAATCAATCAATCAATACTGATCTGCATTTAGGGCAGTCGCCCAGGTGGCAGATTCCCTATCTTTTGCTTACCTAGCCTTTTCCTAAATGATTTCAAAGAAATTGGACATGTATTAAACGTCTCCCTTGGTAAGTTATTCCAATCCCTAACTCAACTTCCTATAAATGAATATTTGCCCCAGTTTGTCCTCTTGAATTCCAACTTTATCTTCATATTGTGATCTTTCTTACTTTTATAAACGCCACTCAAACATATTCGTCTACTAATGTCATTCCACGCCATCTCTCCGCTGACAGCCCGGAACATACCACTTAGTCGAGCAGCTCTTCTTCTTTCTCTCAATTCTTCCCAACCCAAACATTGCAACATTTTTGTAACGCTACTCTTTTGTCGGAAATCGCCCAGAACAAATTGAGCTGCTTTTCTTTGGATTTTTTCCAGTTGTTGAATCAGGTAATCTTGGTGAGGGTCCCATACACTGAAACCATACTCTAGTTGGGGTCTTACCAGAGACTTATATGCCCTCTCCTTTACATCCTTACTACAACCCCTAAACACCCTCATAACCATGTGCAGAGATCTGTACCCTTTATTTACAATCCCATTTATGTGATTTAACCGATGAAGGTCTTTCCTTAAATTAACACCTATTACCTACAATGATCCCCAACAGGAACTTTCACTCCATCACCGCAGTAATTAAAACTGAGAGATTTTTTCTATTTGTGAAACTCACAACCTGACTTTTAACCCCGTCTATCAACATACCATTGCCTGCTGTCCATCACACAACATTATCGAGGTCACGTTGCAGTTGCTCAGAATCTTGTAAATTATTTATTACTCTATACAGAATTTTTTTTTTTTTTTGCTAGTTGCTTTACGTCGCACCGACACAGATAGGTTTTATGGCGACGATGGGACAGGGAAGGGCTAGGAGTGGGAAGGAAGCAGCCGTGGCCTTAATTAAGGTACAGCCCCAGCATTTGCCTTGTGTGAAAATGGGAAACCACGGAAAACCATCTTCAGGGCTGCCGACAGAGGGGTTCGAACCTACTGTCTCCCGAATACTGGATACTGACCGCACTTAAGCGACTGCAGCTATCGAGCTCGGTACTCTATACAGAATAACATCATCCGCAAAAAGCCTTACCTCCAATTCCACTCCTTTACTCATATCATTTATACATATAAGAAAACATAAAGGTCCGTTAATACTGCCTTGAGGAATTCCCCTCTTAATTATTACAGGGTCAGATAAAGCTTCACCTACTCTAATTCTCTGAGATCTGTTTTCTAGAAATATAGCAACCCATTCAGTCACTCTTTTGTCTAGTCCAATTGCACTCATTTTTGCCAGTAGTCTCCCATGATCCACCCTATCAAATGCTTTAGACAGGTCAATCGCGATTCAGTCCATTTGACCTCCAGAATCCAGGATATCTGCTATATCTCACTGGAATCCTACAGATTGAGCTTCGGTGGAATAACTTTTCCTAAAACCGAACTGCCTCCTATCGAACCAGTTATTAATTTCACAAACATGTCTAATATAATCAGAAAGAATGCTTTCCCAACGCTTACATACAACGCATGTCAAACTTACTGGCCTGTAATTTTCAGATTTTTGTCTATCACCCTTTCCTTTATACACAGGGGCTACTATAGCAACTCTGCATTCATCTGGTATAGCTCCTCCGACCAAACAATAATCAAATAAGTACCTCAGATATGGTACTATATCCCAAACCATTGTCTTTAGTATATCCCCAGAAATCTGATCAATTCCAGCCGCTTTTCTAGTTTTCAACTTTTGTATCTTATTGTAAGTGTCATTGTTATCATATGTAGATTTTAATACTTCATTGGCCTTAGTCTCCTCCTCTATCTCGACATTTTCGTTGTAACCAACAATCCTTACAGACTGCTGACTGAATACTTCGTCCTTTTGAAGATCCTCACATACACACTCCCCTTGTTCATTAATTATTCCCGGAATGTCCTTCTTGGAACCTGTTTCTGCCTTAAAATACCTATACATACCCTTCCATTTTTCACTAAAATTTGTATGACTGCCAATTATGCTTGCCATCATGTTATCCTTAGCTGCCTCCTTTGCTAGATTCAATTTTCTAGTAAGTTCCTTCAATTTCTCCTTACTTCCACAGCCATTTCTAACTCTATTTATTTCCAGTCTGCACCTCCTTCTTAGTCTCTTTATTTCTCTATTATAATAAGGTGGGTCTTTACCATTCCTTACCTCCATTAAAGGTACAAACCTGTTTTTGCTTTCCTCAACAATTTCTTTAAACCCATCCCAGAGTCTGTTTACATTTTTATTTACCGTTTTCCACCGATCAAATTTACTTTTTAGAAACTGCCTAATGCCTGCTTTATCAGCCATATGGTACTGCCTAATAGTTATACTTTTAAGACCTTCCTTTCTATCACATTTATTTTTAACTACCATAAAAACAGCTTCATGATCACTAATACCATCTATTACTTCAGTTTCACTATACAGCCCATCTGATTTTATCAGCACCACATCCAGGATATTTTTCTCTCTGGTTGGTTCCATCACTTTCTGAATCAGCTGTCCTTCCCATATTAACTTACTTGCCATTTGTTGGTCATGCTTCCTGTCGTTCACATTTCCTTCCCAATTGACATCTGGCAAAATCAGATCTGCCGCTACAATCACATTTTTTTCCATGTCGTTTCCCTCATAGCCGACTATCCTATCAAATAATTCCGAATTCGCGTCAGTGGTACCCTTTCCCGGTCTTTACACTCCAAATATATCAAGTTGCCTATTATCTTTAGAAATGAGCCTTACACCTAGAATTACATGTGTCTCATCTTTAACTGTTTCGCAGCTTACAAATTCATCTTTCACCGGAATGAACACTCCCCCTCCCACCATTCCTATCCTATCTCTACGATACACACTCCAGTGCCGTGAGAAAATTTCTGCATCCATTATAGCATTTCTCAGCCATAATTCAATATGATTACAATATCTGGTAACTATATATCTATTAAATTACTTAATTCTATTCCTTTTTTACAATACTTCTACAGTTCAACACTAACAATTTTATGTCACCCCCCTTATCACCGCTCCCTAGGCCACCCTGTTTCCCTGAATGTACCTCCTTATTACCCTTCCAAACAAATTTCCTAACTTATACGTACCACTGCGGTTTAAGTGAAGGCCATCTGAGTGCAGATCCCTATATCCTACCCACCCATTAGGATCTAGAAATTTCACTCCCAGTTTCCCACATACCCACCCCATAGTCTCATTTAAATCCCCAATCACCCTCCAGTCAGTATCCCTCCTACACAGTATTCCACTAATAACAATCTCCGCTTTCTTAAATTTCACCTGTGCTGCATTTACCAGATCCCACACATCTCCAACTATGTTGGTACTTATATCAGCTTGCCTTACGTTGTTGGTACCAACGTGAAACACTACCACCTTCTCCTTCCCCTCCTCCCAATCTTCTACTTTCCTCAACATCTGCCTCAACCTAATTCCTGGATAACATTCTACCCTGGTTCCCTTTCCTTCACACAGTTTCCCCACGTGTCTATCGATAGAATCCCCCATGACCAGAGCCTCAACCCTACCCACCTCATTTAATCCCCTCCCCTCCTGGTCAGCCCTATCTTTCCTGATAGCTGCAGAAGCTAATTCCTCCTCCCTTTTCTCCTTCCCATGACCCTGTTCCACCTGTCTTTTCATATCCTGTACTCTACATTTCCCTTTCCTACCTTTTGCCTTCCTCCTACTTCCGCACACCTCAACAACAGTTTCCTGTCTCTCATCTTCCCTCTGTTGTTCTACCTGGAGTGACTCGTACCGATTTCGCACAGACACCTGTCCTGAATTCTGATCCTGAATAGAGCCCTTAGCTTGCATCTCCTTCCCCTTAGAACATTAGACCACCTGTCTTCTACAACTCCCCTTTTCCTTCCCCTCTCTCTTGTACACCTACTGTAACCTGTACATTGTTTGAGGGAGTCCTACCTTCGCCTCTGTCTTCTGTGAGAATCCTAATTAACTCCCTCAAACTCTCCAACTCCTCCTTCATACCCCTCAATGCCTCGCCACACCCACAGTTCGTACACTCGCGCTCCTTAGCCATTGTTATGAAAAAAATGAAAATAAAAATAAAATTACTTATTTGCAAAAAATAAAAGAACGGAGGTATATATTGTCTGGGATAGTACTCAAAGATCACACAACAATACGGTAATTAATATACGACTACATTACAATACTACTTAGTTGTACTCTATTTTTTATCCTACAACCCTTAACAGGATAAAAACTTATGTTAATTGTACCGGGCGGTACACCTCCATGCCACTCATTCAAATATTGCGCCAATTTAAACTCCTCTACAGGAGAAGTTTGGAACCTTGAAAGCTGAACTAACTCTACTATTTCTTAAAAGATGTCACTACTGTAAATTTGGTAATCTTGTAGTGTTCTGAACTGTGTCTATTTTGATTTGTGTTTGTTTATTCCGTATCAAGAAGCGTGGACATTCTCTTCTAGATGTCTCTACAGAGAAAAAACTAGGATTACGCACTCTGTTGCAAAGGAATGAACCTTCTTGAAGAAGTCTTGTGTTCATAAGTTTTTGACCTTACTAAATTTTATTCTGTGGTTTGTGGGTTGGCAACATTAATCATTTCTACCCGCTTGTTTTGAATTTAGCCAATCCCGAATTTCTCTAATTAATTTTTGACCAATAACGTATGTCTTCTCCGATATGGATATGTTGCTTTAAGCTATCCAATAAAGTTGAGGGGGGTGTGGGTACTCATTCTTGAAAGGTCTCGAATGTTCCACGAGGGTAGAAAAACTGCTGATTTTCTGGTGTCGGGGCCATTTCATCGGCATCTTGCCTAGTGTGTGATTATATAGCAGTGGGCGGGAAGCGCCTCTTTCTTCGGGCAGCAGTTCATCTCCAAGGTAATGGCCGTTTAATAACTTTATTTCTTGCTAGCTCAGCAGTTTTACCCTCGAGGCAGGTTCGAAACTTTTCTCATGTAACCTATCTTTAAAATGTAATATACACTTGGTAAAATTTCGTCTCTTTAACTATAAATTGGGATAGAGAGTGCCTAACCCTCTCGAGTTCCCACTCATATTGTTTTGAGGTGACTACGTTTTCATAACCGTTTTTCTTCTCTTCGCAATGTAATGAAGTTTTCTTATCGTGTCACCTCCTTAGTATGGGATTAGCCCTTGCGTAAGCGGCCTAGTCACATGTAGGTTTCAAAAGTGTATTAGGAGTGCAAGTTTCGCCTTCATTCTATTTTGCATTATGGGCCAGTAACTTAACCTGATGTTTTATTTTCCTCATGTAAAGGCCCTGTAGGTTGGGTATCAAATACCCCTGTTTCTTGGTGCGCCTTAAGGGCAGATAGAAATGAAGTTTGTTGTAGCCTTTGATAGGCTTGTCAAATTGAGAGCGGGTCTGCTCTTTTTCTTAACGTTGTAATTAGGAGCAAGTGCTCCTTGTACCTAGGGTTTTTTGTCCTTTAGCTATTGTGGTGGTGAGCTGAGAGGTCAAAAATTAATCTTGGGGCTCGAAGCCCAAATCTTGTAACTATTGTAATTTCTTAAATTATTTTCCTGCTACTTGGTACCTGTTACTCTGTTGTTGTTATCTGTTGATTTTGAAAAGAAAATATAACATTTGTTAAAGTTTTAAATTAACTTTAATTTCGTAAGTTGAGACCTATTCCACCCAGCACCTTCTTTCACCTCTGCAAATCCACAAAACATCGTAACAAGTGGTAGCAGAGCGAGGTTGAATGGGTCTCAATTTAGACCCTTTTGACGGCTAAACATTGCCTTTTATTCGAACTCTAACAATTTTCTCAGTCTCTTAGAATTTTTTTATTTTTCAAAATTTTTCTGCCATCAAGTCCGGCTCTCGCGAGGTCCTCCATCCTTTCTATTTGCGTAAGGAGGAATTACTATATGAACTATCTATTAGAGACGTTCAATCTGGCGGCACGGTTGCGTTGGATGCCAATAAACTTAAAGATTCCCTTGATTTGCCTATTACCTCCCCAACGATGGGAGAGAAAGAAATTGACGACGCTCTCTCCACGATCAATGACAATACTACGGAGCTAGCATCTGTAGTTAGTTTTTTTGAAGAAGGGAATCCATCCTCTAATCAACGTAAACGTGTGCAAGCTCGACTATTTCATTTTTATAATAGGGTTAATGATCTATTGTTTCTCAAGTTGAGTGACATTCAGGGAAAGGAGGCTAGTGCCCTCATTGAAAACATTTCTAAATTGTCCAGTACTGTTGGTCACTTGTTATCGGGGGTAACGACTCCCAAGGCCGACCCGCCCATGGCGGTAAACACTGTCAGTGAGGAAACTTCTTCCAAAGGGGAAGAAAATAGAACAGCTGGGGTTACTCAAAAGACCCCTGCCAACCTAGAAACCGGCCCTGATCGTCGGCCCTCAATTCCGCCTTTCTTTTTGAATAATGCTCCCTTCGAGCCTCCGTCACCCCCTAGGCAGTTACTTACTATGTCACCTGGGTTCAGTAGTTTGCCTCAACCATTAGCCATGTTGTTTAGGGGTATTTCTAAGTTTTCGATCAACTCTACCAGGGATGTAATTTCTTTTTTGAGATTTTTGGTCGAATTCCATGATCATGCTCTAGTGTTTTCCCTCTCTGCTTCGCAAATTCTTCAAATTATATATCCATATGCCATAGGGGTCCTCTCGGACAAGATTGTTAGGGCAATAGAAGAACAGTCATCGATTGAAGACTTTCATGCACACCTCCTTGCAAATTTCATTCCTGCTCGTGCGAGGTCATCTCTGATTCAGAAATACTATTATCGAGTACAGAGACTGGATGAAAATCTTGCGGATTTCGTACAAGACATCAAATTCTATACCAGGGTGTTTGCTCTTCATTTTCCAGAAGATCAAATTGTTCATGCTATTGTGGAAGGAATATCACCATCCTCTAGGTCATATCTGTGTTTTGCGGCGCGCCCACAAATCTTTTCCGAGCTAGAAGCATTGGCTGTGTCAGCCGAAGGGGTTAGGTATGCGGACACACTACGTGTCGCGAGGGAGCCCCCTCCGTCATCAAGTAACTTTCGGCCTACACCTCGCCGAACCATCACTGCCCGTAAATGTTATGCTTGTGGGTCGCCTGACCATCTTCGGAACAAGTGTCCATCAATTAAATCTAGTGGGACATGGAATGGAGCAGGGTCATCTCAAGGCTGTTTTAAATGCGGCGCCTTTTCCCATATTGCCAAGAACTGCCCTAATGCTAACAGCACCCCCTCCTGCTCAACTTCGGGTGCAACTTCCACCAACGAGCATAAGTTACTAGTGGCTCCGGCTGAGTCGACAGATTCATCTTTCCTATGCTCAGCCCAGGTTAAATCCGGCGAAAGATCGGGGAAATGTAAGTCTTCTAATTTATCATTTGAAGGCCCTAAGGAATGTCTAAGGATTGCGGCGCATTCCCCCGCACCAGTACCTTTCGTTAAAATTGAGGTTAATAATGAGCTTGTAACGGCTCTTCTAGATTCTGGCAGTGTTTGTTCCATTATCTCGGCCGAATGGTATTCGAAATTGAAATCTGTTTGTAAACTTCCTGACTATTGCTCGTCTTCGGTTCAATATGTTTCGGCTAATTCTTCTCCATTAGAAATTTTAGGTTCCTTAAATGCCTAAATTCGTATTTTTAAATTTACTTGGAAAGTTAAACTGTTTGTGGCAAAGCACTTGTCTTGCCCCATTATGTTGGGAGCCGACTTCATGTCCCATACTGGCCTAGTGCTCGATCTTCAGAGCAAGTCGTGCACATTCAAATTTGCTTCTAATTGTAAAATCCCTTTACTTAAATGTAGTTCTGTGTCATGCTCATCTGTTTCGCCTACCCAGGATGAGATGTTGTTAGATCTTAGACATCTACCTGAGGAGCAGGCTGATAGTATTCGTAAGTTGTGTCAGTCATTTCCAGAGATGTTTTCTGATAATCTTGGTGTTACTGACCTGATTGAATACAAGATTGAGGTTACGGATTCGATTCCAGTCCGGTTTCCGCCTTATAGGCTGTCTCCTCCTAAAATGAAGGCTCTGAAGGAGATCATTGATCAGATGTTGAAGGATGGCATTATTCGGCCCTCTAAGTCGGCGTATTCTTCGCCTATTTTTCTAGTCCCGAAACCCCCAGGGTCGCTTCAGGCCTGTGATTGATTATAGGGTTCTCAATCGGAAGGTGGTGTTACAATCTGTGCCCCTTCCTGACCTTCACTCTTGCTTTTCCTGCTTTCGTAAAGCTAAGTTCTTCACCATCTTGGACCTCAACCAGGCTTATAACCAGATACCATTAGCAGAGGAATCCAAGCACCTGACAGCGTTTGCCACGGATTGGAATTTGTATGAATACAACCGCGTGCCTTTCGGGCTCCCCACCGGAGCAGCTGTGCTTACGAGGCTACTAGACAGGGTCTTCTCCGACATCAAATTTGAGTACTTGTACCACTATCTCGATGATATCGTCGTATTTTCGGAGACTTTGGAAGAACATCTAGATCATCTAAAGGAAGTTCTCAATCGCCTTCGTAAGGCTGGGTTAACTGTGAAATTGTCCGAGGTCGCCTTCGCTAAACCCTCTATGTCATTCCTAGGGCATATTGTCTCGCCCGATGGTGTCGCAGTCGATCACTCTAGAACACAGGCCATCCGTGATTTCAAGCCTCCCAAGGACATCAAAGGTATTGCCAGGTTCATTGGTATGGTGAATTTCTTCAGGAAATTTATTCCTAACTTCGCTAATAGAGCGGCGCTCTTGAACCTCCTTCGTAGAAAAGGCATAAAATTCGAGTGGGGGCCTTCGCAACAAACCGCTTTTGAAGACCTGAAATTAGCTCTCTGTAATGCCCCTGTCCTTGCTATGCCAGATTTCTCGAAGAAACTCATCGTCCAAACCGACGCGTCGTCGTAGGCAGTGGCTGCAGTCCTTCTTCAAGAGACCGAACTAGGTAGGCGACCCATCGCCTATGCATCTAGGACTCTTTCGGCTCAAGAAGCCAAGTATTCCATCTATGAACTTGAGGGTTTGGCTGTCTTGTGCGCTAGAAAAGTTCCGCCTTTATCTGGAACATGTCAAGTTCGACTTGGAGACTGATAACCAAGCCTTAAGTTGGGTCTTAGGTAGGCCGCGTCGTACTGGTCGTATGGCACGGTGGGCCATCCGAATTTCTGCCTTCCAATTTGATGTTAGGCATATAAGAGGTACTGAAAATGTTGTGGCAGATGGACTAAGCCGTATGTTTTCGAATGATGTAGAGCCCCTTGAACAGGTTCATAGTTCTTTACCTCCCGAGTCCATACTACCTGAGGTTAATGCCATTCTGACTGATGCTCCCATGTTATTTAGGGATATTGAAAAATATCAACGTGAAGATCCAGTGCTGGCTCCCATTATGGAAACCCTTTCTTCTGGGGAACATGTTGTCCCTTATGTATTGAGGAATGGTGTTCTATGTTGCCGGTCGGGGCATGATAAGATGATGAAGGTGGTGGTTCCAGCTGTTCTTGTGCTCATGATCTTTACGTACTATCATGAGACCCCATTGGGGGGCATTTAGGCATCTTCAAAACTCGTGAAAAGATCCGTGAAAGGTTCATCTGGAAAGGTATGGACGGTGACATTTGTGAACTAGTAAAGGCTTGTAAATCTTGCTTGCTTAGTAAACCCACCATGTCCACCAAGGTAGGCCTATTGTCTTCTCATCAAGCATCGCGCCCAATGGAACGTCTGTATATCGACTACGTCAGACCCTTTCCCCAGTCCAAGGGGAATGCCAATAAATTCATCCTGGTGTGTGTAGATGGCTTCACTAGATTTTCTTGGTTATTTCCGACTAAGCTGGCTACCGCTCAGTCAACTATTTCTTGTTTAAATTACATTTTTGCTTCTTTTGGTCCGTGTCAATATATAGTGTCCGACAATGCTAAAGCTTTCACTTCCAATCTTTTCCGTAAATTCTGTTTTGATCTAGCCATCTCACATATAACAACCTCTGCATACTATCCTCACCCATCTCTGGCTGAACGGGTCAATCGTAATCTGAGGTCGGCTCTTATTGCCTATCATCATGAAGATCATTCTAGGTGGGACACGTCCCTGCATTGGTTAGCTTTTGCTCTGAATTCGGCGGTTCATGAATCCCATAAATTTACTCCAGCTTCTTTGATGTTCAAGTTTGTTCCCAACATGCCGCTCTCTAACCTTTGGCCTCTGAGTGATATTCTACCTGAGACAATAGATCCGGATAACATTAAAGATCTTTGGAAGAAGGCCAAGGCCAATCTTGAAGTGTCTCATGAAAAGGTTAGGGAAAGATATGATCGTGGACGGAGACCCACCTATTTGAAGGTAGGCGACCAGGTTATGGTCAAGAATTTTGTTCCCGCGGGCAAGCTTGCCCCCAGATTTCAAGGGCCGTGTATTATTCTCGATTTCCTCACACCCGTTACTTTATTACTAAGCAATCCAGCCACCGAGAGGATATTTAGGGTTCACCTGTCGCAGGTGAAACCTGTGTAATTTCAGTGCTAACTTGCTCCGTATAATTTTGAAAGAAATCTGAAAGTTATATTTTTGGTTTCATTTTGAGGGCTTCTGCCCTTGGAATTATGTCCTTTTTTTAAATATTCATTGTACAACCTCCCCTGTCAGTTAAACTGCTGTCCTGTCCACCTAGGCCATTACCAAGTTCCCGTCTCCTGCTAAACCACACCAGTGGCTAATTAAAATGAAATAAAAACTTCCACGCCGCTGGCCCCTCAGCCTCACCACAAAGACTGTACCCTAAAATCATTATGGTCCAACAAAATTCTGCCGCCGAGATCTTAATGTTTCAGTGCCCCCGCAGCCGTGCGGCGCCGTACCGCCACTTTGGTGGAGTACGGGCCCGCTCTACTCCAGTGAGGTCAACCAGTGTACGGCGAGTCGGAGTCCTCCTTCCGGTCAAGGCTGATGTGCGGCGCACCACCTGCTAACTGCCCGTGGTCTGTAAACAATCGCCGCGTATGCGGCGTGCTTCACCACCACTATCCTTCTGATAGTAGCGGGGGAGGTGTATCTCTGGGTACTTGAGGGGCCCGACCGGCCTCCTCTGGACACAAGCAGCGGCGGCTGGTCTGGCCGTCAAGGTAATCGGCAACTAATGCACTTATTCAGCTACGCGGACATGCCATATCCTCAATTACTACGTTCTTGGATTCAACATCAACATCTGGTGGACTTAGAAATATTTTTTCTCTTTTCTCCTTCCAAGAATTAAAGTTTCCTTTGGAATTCAACTACTACAACCATAGAGACCTTTCATCAAAAGCTACTACTAAGAAATTCCAAAACTGGATTTTATTTAATCCCACTTATATCAAATAACTTCTGAGACCTTCGACTACTGCAAAATTAGATTTCTCTCTTCTAAATTCTACAACTCATCAGCAAAATTTGGACCTTTTGTAACAAAATTTTTGTTTTCTTCGGTGTCACCCCTTGGAAGGGCTTTCGGAGGGGGGGGGGAGGAGGTCTGTACCGGGCGGTACACCTCCATGCCGCTCATTCAAATATTGCGCCAATTTAAACTCCTCTTCAGGAGAAGTTTGGAACCTTGAAAGCTGTACTAACTCTACTATTTCTTAAAAGATGTCACTACTGTAAATTTGGTAATCTTGTAGTGTTCTGAACTGTGTCTATTTTGATTTGTGTTTGTTTATTCCGTATCAAGAAGTGTGGACATTCTCTTCTAGATGTCTCTGCAGAGAAAAAACTAGGATTACTCACTCTGTTGCAAAGGAATGAACCTTCTTGAAGAAGTATTGTATTCATAAGTTTTTGACCTTACTAAATTTTGTTCTGTGGTTTGTGGGTTGGCAACATTAATCATTTCTACCCGTTTGTTTTGAATTTAGCCAATCCCGAATTTCTCTAATAATTTTTGACCAATAACGTATGTCTTCTCCGATATTGATATGTTGCTTTAAGCTATCCAATAAAGTTGAGGGGGGTGTGGGTACTCATTCTTGAAAGGTCTCGAATGTTCCACGAGGGTAGAAAAACTGCTTATTTTCTGGTGTCGGGGCCACTTCATCGACATCTTGCTTAGTGTGTGATTATGCAGCAGTGGGCGGGAAGCGCCTCTTTCTTCGGGCAGCCGTTCATCTCCAAGGTAATGGCCGTTTAATAACTTTATTTCTTGCCAGTTCAGCAGTTTAACCCTCGGGGCAGGTTCGAAACTTTTCTCATGTAACCTATCTTTAAAATGTAATAGACACTTGGTAAAATTTCGTCTCTTTAACTATAAATTGGGATAGAGAGTGCCTAACCCTCTCGAGCTCACACTCATATTGTTTTGAGGTGCGTACGTTTTCATAACCGTTTTTCTTCTCTTCGTAATGTAATAAAGTTTTCTTATCGTGTCACCTCCTTAGTATGGGATTAGCCCTTGCGTAAGCGGCCTAGTGCCAAGTAGGTTTCAAAAGTGTATTAGGAGTGCAAGCTTCGCCTCCATTCTATTTTGTATTATGGGCCAGTAACTTAATCTGATGTTTTATTTTCCTCATGTAAAGGCCCTGTAGGTTGGGTATCAAATACTCCTGTTTCTTGATATGCCTTAAGGGCAGATAGAAATGAAGTTTGTTGTAGCCTTTGATAGGCTTGTCAAATTGAGAGCGGGTCTGCTCTTTTTCTTAACGTTGTAATTAGGAGCAAGTGCTCCTTGTACTTAGGGGTTTTCTGCCCTTTAGCTATTGTGGTGGTGAGCTGAGAGCTCAGAAATTAATCTTGGGGCTCGAAGCCCAAATCTTGTAACTATTGTAATTTCTTAAATTGTTTTCCTGCTACTTGGTACCTGTTACTCTACTGTTGTTATCTGTTGATTTTGAAAAGAAAATATAACCTTTGTTAAAGTTTTAAATTTAATTTCGTAAGTTGAGACCTATTCCAGCCAGCACCTTCTTTCGCCTCTGCAAATCCACAAAACATCGTAACATTAATTACTGAAGATCAAAAATAATACACAAGAACTACACAATTCCAAACTGCAATTAAGCCTATCCTAATTACAACAACAGAATTTTAGTAAGAGTTTGTACGGATACCTCTACTACACCAGTACTACACACATATTTTACAATAATAATTTTTTTTGCTATGGGCTTTACGTCGCACCGACACAGATAGGTCTTATGGCGATTACAATAATAAAATAAGCACACTAAATTCTAAATAACTCGTAAACTATTGTACAGTACACTACAGTCATTTTAAACTACTTTCAGATGTACCCTAATTACGATACCGGTACCGTATGTCAACTGTACTCAAAGATTACCAACAAAGCTAAATGCTTAGACAAATTATATTAGTACTACGCTCTAATAGATACACACGATTATAGCAGGCACTATCTGAATAAACTGTATCTATACTACAGTGTGTCTACAGTACAATTTTCAGTTGAAGTGTGGTTATATGAACTTTTACCGGTGGTGGATTAGTATTATTTTCCCTACTACGCGGGGCGGAGAATAAAAGTGTCCTTAAATGCTGACAATAAGAGGTTACCTACTATAATTTCTGTCAAAACCACGCCGGGGGCTTGAAGTGCAATATTATTGTGATATAGGAATTTCATTATTAACTTTTACTCGATGAATAAACGAAGGCGGAAAGTACAAAGTATGCAGGGAACTAAAACTACAAATTATCGGAATAATGAATCAGCTGACTTTGTGTTTATTTACACTACTATCATGTGCTTATAGCAACAATCGTCAACAATCCAAGAAACTGTTAAGTACCGTAATTATCCAGTGAAATTACCGTGAATTCTCTTTAAATCGATGTTTACAGGCTTATCGTGTTATTTAATATAATAAATTATTACCTTCGTGATAGTTTGAACGGATATCTGTAGGAAATATCGGAAAAGTAGCGGCGAAAATTACAATGAGTCACAACTTCTTATGATAATCTACTTTGTAAGTATTATACCAACGAACTTACAGATATTTAAAAATATCGTTTTAAAAGTTAATATTAACACCTAAAGTAATTCCTAAACCTAAATTCGAAACAAAGTACACCTAGCTAGCCTACTTAACCTAGAAAACGTAATCTACTGAACACCAATTGAATTACTTGTTATAAAATTCAAACAAACATCACTAGTTCCAATCTCTACCGACAAGCACTAAACGCCAATATACAAATAGCACTAAATGGAACGCACACACACAAAATTTAAATAATTTCAATAAGTTTCAATCAATCTGAGACGTATTTCTCCCACAACAATACAACAGTGAACTGTGTGAGACATTATTTCACTCGCCATTCATCCAATAACAGGGCTAGAATTGACTGCATTTTCTCGATCTTTCGATCGCAACTACGAGAAACTCAGCGAACATTAAGGACTTACTATGACTATATTAAGTAGTACAGACCCATGTGGTGTAAATCCCGCCATAAATCGCCTTAATCTGCGAACAGTATTATTTCAGAGACTGTTGTTAATAACATCAATAACTATTATTCGACAGTCGAACTTCAGACATAATTATTGACAATTATGAACTGTGACAGTGTTAAATCTTAATTCCATGAACTGTCCTGTGTTTTCCGTAGCAGGGACTGTGAACACCGTAAAATTAATATAAGAATAGAACTGTGCAATACCACTTGTGTTGGTGATATTTGTGAGCTCCATAGTGCCAAGTGAACTTTCCGTGTTTCGACATTACCTCAAAGAACAACGGAAACCTTGGCAAAGTGCTGTGAGATTCTGCTACATCGAACGTCGCTTTAAACGTGGGATTTACGTAGTTTTTTCAACTATGGTACCCATCGAGGGAGATTAACGTGGTATCTTCACTGAACGCCGCCGGTGCTGAGTTCGAGCCTTGGCTGCACACTGCGGAATGTTCCAGGCACCAAGTTGCCGTACAGCACAACTCCAGATCTTCTCGTATTCTGAGTGAGTAATCCTACTGACTGACTTTTTACAAAGCACTCAGTTCATTACAGTGCTCTAACAAGTACTTTGTGTGAATATCAACTCGTAATTTATAATCATTCAAGAGAGGTTCATATCTTGATGTTTGACTGTAAATTCCGTTTTCAAAATCATTCATAAATTGAATTAACTTTAGCATTTACAAGTGCACTATTTATTTCATTTTTCAACTTAAATGAACTGTAGAGACATACAGCAAGTGATCAAGTATTTTCATTTAATCGACCAACATTTTCGTGACAGTGTGCGTTCATTTTATGCTCAAAATATTAGAAAGACTGTAGGTCAGCACCATAAGTGATAAACGTGATAAAATTCAAGGTGCAAAGTGATATTTTTGTATTTCAATTCATATTAGATGAGCTGTAGAGTGTATATTATCCTCAAGCAAATACACATCACAGAAGATAATAGCATCGATCTTTTATTTTATCCTTTTTTTGGAAAATATTGGTTAAAAATTTGAGTTTGAAATTCCAATTGCAGTGTGATTGTTCTATGAATATTTTTAATAAATTCTATCAAAAATATTTACCATCTATTATTCGCCCTGCGGTACTATCTGTCTCTGTACCTGCTCCAATAATAAACCGAACACTACCTGAGATCCTTCCCATTCTCTGGCCCCACGATCATTTCCCGGTACAATATAGGGCCTTACATTCATGAGATCAGGGCATGTTTGATTCTAGACGGGGGTGAGTGAAAAAGGTCCACTGATTCACCCACCTCATTCAGTAATGTTAGTGCCCTCACAAGCCATGAGTTAGCCCGAGCCACAGTTCTCACTTTAGGCAGATGCAAAATATACCTTTGCCTAGTATTGCGACGGGGAACATGTAATGGAATCAGCTCTAGTAATATTGAGCAATCCACTGTATTCGTCAGACACTTATAAAGAAAGAGGGCATTGGCACATCTGCGGTATGAGTGCAATGTTCTTATGCTCATAGTCTCACAAAAAGACTCGTAATCGGACGAAGAGAGAGAAATACCCAAACCCTTGTAGCTGATCCATTTCATGAACCTTATTTGGACTCTTTCCAAGTTTTGTATTACATACTGCTGAGAAGGTAGCCACACCTCTAACGATGGCTTGATTAGAGTGCAAAACAAAGTTATTAGTGTTCTAGGAGAAACAAATTCGGCACAGTTTCTTTTCAGAAAGCCAAGTAATTTAAACCCATTCCTAGAAATCTTGTCTAAATGTTTCTCGAAGGAAAGGCCGTACCAGTTTGAAAGTGTCACACCAAGATCATTTATTTCATTCACATGAGCTATTTGGATATTGCATAAATGGTAAGGGTAATTTACTGGTTCCAACTTGCATGAAAATGTAATTGTGTTGCATTTTGAAGTATTCAAACCAAGCAGCCACTTTTTACACCAGTTACTTAGTAGGTTTAAGTCAGACTGTAACAACTTACAGTCCAACTCACTATTGATTACCTTAAAGATCTTTAGATCGTCAGCATAGAGAAGGCAATTACTGTGTTGTATAACTGATGTTATATCATTTATGAATATGACAAAGAAGAGAGGGCCCAGTAAAGAGCCTTGGAGGATACCTGAAGTAGGATGGTACAGCTTTGACATAATACCATCAGCTTTTACTAAGCAAACTCTATTAGTGAGATAGCTTCTAATCTAAAGCATTTCTTCCTATCCCATATGCTGACAAATTAGTGAGTAGGGCATCATGTTGAAGTGAATCAAAGGCTTTGGAGAAGTCCGTATAAACAACATCCACTTGTTGCCTCCTATCGAGAGATTCTGAAATAAAATTGATATACACCGCCATATTGGACACGGTAGAGCATTTCTGTACAAAACCATGCTGCGCTATATTAATATACTGTGAAACTGAACTGTACAATCTCTTATACACGATCTTCACTGCCACCTTTGAAATTAGGGACAATAACAAAAAAGGCCTATAGTTATCAAACACCATTTTGTCTCTTTATTGAACACTAGTATGATGTAACCTTTCTTCCACTCACACGGAAAATACCCTGACAAGAATGACATATTTATTATGATGCTAAGTGGCCTACCTAGCTCAGATGCACATTCTTTCAATACTATTGCGGATATGTCATCTGGGCCACATGATTTGGAGGTATCCACAGAAGCAAGAATTGAAGTTACCTCTGCTGGAGAGGTCACTATTGAAGTTCGGCCTATATCACACACGGACGATGTGGATAGATTACACTGTGTGGCAGGTGAGTGATACTTTTCAAAGTTATCTGCAAAACTGTCCAAGATGCTCCTCTTGTCCTGTAATTCTTTCCCATCCTTAAGCATAGTAGATGGCAGGCGAGATGACCTCCGTTTGTTGTTTACAAAATTCCAGAAACACTTTGGGTTGGCAGCTAATTTCGATTCCATCGAAATATATTTTCTGTATTTTTTTGAGCTGAAGACGCTTAAATTCACCACGTATGATCAAAAATTGCACGTAATCAGTATTATGGCCCATTTTTTAAAACTTCCTTGTTGGCCTCTCCTTTTATTTTAATTTATCTATTACCTCAGAGTCGTACCAGCATGGCTACTTTCGCGTGCTAACTATCTGGGACGGTACAGTGTCTTTTATTACAGCGCGAAGGAAGTCGTAGAAAAGGGTTAATGCCTCGTCAACAGAGTGGGAGTCCTCGATTAAATTCCAGGGACACAACGAAGGAGATCTCTCATTTGAGGAAAAATCGGCCTTAGTTCATACGAACATTAACTTCCTCTGCGGTACGGGGCGCGTAACTCGCGGTGAAGATAGGGTGAATTCTACAGCTCGATGGTCAGATGTAATCACCTTTTCCGTCTCAAAGCAGTCCAAGTGTCCACAGTATTGATCTGATATTAGAACAAGGTCCAGGAAGTTCTCGTTTCTTGTTGGGAAGTGACACATTTGCTTGAGTCTGAATTCACTGATGATTTCAAGAAGTAAGAAGACTTCAGCACATCTTTGTTTTATAACGGGACCAGAATTCCAAGTCAAATGCCTGATGTTAAAGTCTCCGCAAACTATAAGGATGTCCTGCGGGTTTAAAACAGCTGTGACATTGGCCAGTGTTGCTTGAAGATATCTTATCCTAGCAGTCACTTCGTCTGGTGGCAGGTAGCAGCACACCACAAACACAGACCTCCCTGATGTTGGAGTAGCCTTGACCACGAGACATGAGCTCTGGCCAGGATACTGGCTTTAGAGCAGATTTCACAGCAACCATAATCACTCCCCCTTTCACTTTGCTACTATGGACCTGATGTCTGTCTTGATGAAACACACAATAAACAGTAGACAACGGTTAATTATAACCAACAGAATCATTTAACCAACTTTCAACTATACAAATACAATATTTGCTGGCGTCACTGAAAGCGAGGTAAAAGTCCATCAAAGAGTTACACATGCTCCCTACATTTTGGTAGAAGAAATTCATACCGCTGTCATGCCAGGTTCAGATGTATGTTGCTGGAAAAAGCCAATAGAAGCACACAAATCGCTGAACCAGATATCTTTGGGCTAGAGTTCGTCTGTTGTTTTCTCGCCGGCAGGCTGCCTGGTTGTGATGTCACCAGACTCATAGTTCCATTTAAAGCCAGCATGTGGGCCGAAATACGAAGCTCCGAACAATTCACGAAAGCGTTTTCCAACGGTTTTCATATTTCACGTCGAATTTTAGCACATTCTCATTCCGGAGGCAAACTCGAACAGACGTGATACATTTGAACACTACTAATAGACAAAAGACATGGAGCGATACCAACACATGTCTACTCCTGGACGCCATCTTTGAAACTGATTGAGAACTAGTTGTAAATTATCCAAATATCTACGTTTTTGATAGAGAAAAATGTGGTATTTGCCCTGTAAGCCAGGAAGAAGTACTGAAGCACATGTACAACAGGACAATTGATGTAGAAGGTAATGCTGTAAATAAGTTTCATTGAACACCTGAATATCAAATGAGGTAAAGGAACAAACAATGGCTGAAGAAAGGGGAGATGTATAGATGGGCCACCTAGAAGAGGTATGAGAGTTTCAGATTTTGACACTGTAGATGAGATTAATAGCGGTAGTGGAATCAACGGGAACTTCTGAAACTTTAATTTTTAAGTCACACAGTCTAGGATACCTACTCACGCATATCTCTACTACTATCTTTTATCTTCAAGTAAAAATGACAATGATGAAATCTGTACTGAAAGGCAATTCATTGCACAAAAAATAATTTAATTCTGACTCTGAAGAATTTTCTGTTTGTGAAAATTGTACCTTCAAATCCAATGATAAGGTTGTTCAAGCATGTGAAACTGTAATATTCAAAGGCAAATACTATCCAGTAATCGTAATGAAAGTATACAAGTAAGGTACAGTTGTCAGTGCTATGGATAACATAGTGAAGGATGATATATAGTACACAAATTACAAAATATGGTGTAAAATCAATCCAATCATACAAAGGGTAAAACATGAAATCAATGACATTCCAGAACCCACAAAACACAGCACAAAGTAAACAGATTGTAAACTATTCTCTTGTAAATGATGCAAATAATTTACGTGGTTATCTCTAAAGTTTTAAAAGTATACAGTGTGTTGTGTTGTCATGGTTGTGAAAGAAATTTTCTTTCATATTTAGCCGAAATCTTAAGTAACAACTTAATTGGGGTAACTCTGTGACATCTGCATCAAAAATGGAAATGCAATAGTAAAAAAGTGTCATAAGGTAACCCCGCCTGGCAGGGTTCTTCTTGAAATGTTAAGTGATTAAATGCAAATGAACGTATAAAAATTGTTGCAAAATATGAATAAAGGATGGATGTATACGATAATATGGAAACACTTTAATACATAATGATAAAAATCCATAATACATAGTATTATTCTGATTATATTGAATAAATTGTCAAAATTTTCACAAAGTAACCCCAGTTTACAGTACATTACTTCGAATCCAATGACAAGATTGTTCATACTCATGAAACTGTAATATTCAAAGGCAAGTACTATACTGATTCAAGACTGAGATGGTAGCATCCCAAACATCAGGAACTATTCTTGATATATCAAGTGTAGAAGTTATTGCAAGTTTCTGCACGAGTCTCGAGGAAATAAAAATGTCGGCGAAGAAGCTAATCTCTCCATCGCTTCACTAAATTGGGTATCAGTTTCATTCACAACTGGTTCAATCAATGAGGATCAAGAAAAATTCAAAATCTGATTACATTTGAATAAATATTTTAACTATATCCTGCACTGATTCAAATGTCTTACATAGAGACACCTATTTTCAAATTCAATTCCTCAAAAATTGAAATCTTTCAGCCACCAAAGCACTTTTCATTTTGGTCTTTTTCAGTGGGGGCAATAGTTTCTTCAAGTTACAAGAAGCAACTAAAAGGATGAGGGATTCTGAACTTGGGACTGGGCACTGTTCCAAATTACTTCTGTGAGACTCCTCACTTTCATCTTCCCTATCCAACTGCCCTTGGTCAACTCTTGTATTTTACTCACCCCTTTGTATTAGACTTCCAAAACCTAGGGAGTCCATCCCTCGTGGCCATTTCCTGTCCTTTATACACATCTTCATACTTTGAACTGACAGATCTCTTCTATTTTTTCCTCATTAATGTCAACAGAAGACTGTTGTTGTGTTGTATTCCCTCTTATAACAATAATCAGCACAACAACATAATCTTCTCGGAGTTGATTTGCTGAACATCAGTATGAAGGCAGCAACTCCTTGTGCAAATTTCAAGGTGTTTTTGAAAGAACTGAAAAATACCATCATTAGAGATTAACATGTGGCTAGACATATCACAAAAAGCAATGTAAAGCATTACTAAAACGAACCCTGTTTGAACAGCAGCATGCAGTCAATATGAGGCTGGAATTATTTTTTATGTAACATCATATGCTAAGCTGATCACATTGAAGCTCTAAAGTCTGCCCAAAAGACGGAAAAGGGGAAAACAAACAACTGACATGTTTGTACATACAGTAAACCAGCTCAAAACAGAAATTTGTCCACTATGGAATACATTCTTGGTCCCAGCAAAGCTTAGTGTGTTATATAGTTTTTACTTTTATATAATGCACAATCTCAACATGGAAATGGAAGCATTCCTTAAAATGTACTTGTAGAATGGAGAAAACGTTAGGAGAACTGTCATAGATTACAACACTTGTCCATTTCCAGTGCTGGTATGACCAATGTCACATGTGGATGAAGAGAGTGGAACATATGAAGTTCTAGGAAATGAATTGGCAATATCCAACTTGTTTCAAGCAAGAAACTTTTCCTGCGACTGAGAATTAACTAGTTTTGATGGTACCAAAATTATATTATGTATATAATATTAAAAAGTAACAAATCTGTGTAATACCTACATCAATTTGGATGGCCGACCGTCATGCGAATGCAGATAAGCTCTAAACAATACTTAAAATTACTGTCTTACGGCTAAAACCCCAATGTTTTAGTATGATGCGGAACTTGGTCTAGCTCGGAGGTGTTTTCAGGTCCATCCCAATTCCACTTTGAGCCACTTGATCTGTATGAGATAATAAATGAGATTCGAGTTGCGCACGCCGAAAGAAAGATTGTCCACATGTATCACAGGAGAAGGGTCTCTCGCCGGTATGAAGTAGCTGGTGCTCCTTTAAGTGATTTGAACGAGTGAACGTCTTTCCACATTGTGAACATGAATACGGTCGTTCGTTGAAGTGACTTTGCATGTGAGAGGTCAAGGAACACTTCTGCCTGAAGTCCTTCCCACAAAGCGTACAAAAATAAGGCCTTTCTCCAGAATGAAGGACCATATGCTTCTTTAAATTGGAGCGATGTATGAAAGCTTTACCACACTCTGTACAAGAATGGCGACGTTCCCCGAAATGACCGCGTAAATGAATTTTCAACCGGTAAGAGTTGACAAACGACCTCTTGCACAGAGTACATGTAAACTGCTTGCCTTCGGAATGTGCAGCCATATGATCTTTAAGCTGTGCCGCTAACTTAAATGACTTATCACATTGACCGCACGAGAAGGGCCTAATGTCAGAGTGGACCACAAGGTGTCTTGTTAAGTGCCACTGTTCTATAAAGGTCTTTCCACAAATGTTGCATTTATTGGGAAGCTCGACGTCATGTTTTCTGATGTGACGGTTCAAGTTACTCTTGTATTTGAAGGTCTTTCCACATGTGGTGCAACTATTAAGGCTCTCTTCATTTTGATCCGGATCCTGACTCGTGTTTTGCGTGAGGGTTCTTTCACAGGAATCACAGTATGTGCCGCCAGTAAGTATGGGAGGCTGCCCAGATGGATAACGGGGGGCAACAAAGGTCTTACCGCACATTGTACATTTGTGAATTTGGTCATTAGCATGACTTTTCATGTGACGTTTTAAGTTGAACTTTTCTGTAAAGTTCTTTCCACATGCGGTGCAGGGGTGGAGACGATCGTTGTTGTGCCGCTTTAAGTGGCGTTTTAAATAACTGTCTTTTGTGAAGCATCTCTCACATGAATTGCACCGATACAGTTGATCAGAGGAATGCCACAGTGTGTGACTAATTAAATGTGTTTTATTGTTGTACAACTTACCACATACATTACATTTATGAGGTGTTGATCCTGAATGAAGAGATCCATGTCTTTCAAGCTTAAAAGAATTACTAAATTCCTCCCCACATACAGAGCATGAGAACGCATTCTTCGTCTTGCTGTCCGCAGAGTTTTCTTCAAGGCAGCTACCACCACGGTTAGTCAGTGGTGCGTTGGATGAACCATATGTAGCCTCGATACTGAAAAGAAAATTTCAATTTTTATGTGTAAAATTGCACATATTAACAACAACAGGAGCAAACTACATATAATTGATCACAAGAATCATTCAAATAGCTAAATATTATTTAAATGGTCTCCCACAAGTCTGGCCCCTAGTCCACGTCGTGGGATATACGCAATTTCATCAAGTAGGAAATAGCCTGTGGAAGTAAAGTACAGTAGGGTCTGTGCATGCACCAAGACCGCTACGGCAGCTCTGAATGCCCTACACGAATCCTGAAAATGACTGCAGCTAATGGGGTTCTAGTAAAGTCACGACAGGATATCAGCCCGCTTTCGAAAAAATAGGAATAGTAAGCAGGCAGATGTAACAGACAACAACCCTGGTGAGGAACAGGATTACCAATTGGAACACTGACTGAAAGAGTAGAAGAGGTTGTAGACATAATGGAAAAAAGAAAACTGGATGTATTAGGGCTGAGAGATACTAATTGGTAAGAGAGAGCTGCAGAACGGTTGCTGGTTGTACTGGAGAGGAAATAACAAAGGAAAGTGAAATGGAGTAGGAGTGGTAGTAAGAAATGGACTGAAAGAGGAAAGTGACAGGTTGACTGAAGTCAAAATAACAGTGAAAAGAAAAACCTGTGAAACTGTACAGGTATATACTCCACAGGTAGGATGCATGCAACACGATAGAGATGACTTTAAGAAAGATTTGGAGACAGAGTTGAATGGCCAAAATAGCATAGTAATGAGGGACTAGAACGCCCATGTAGGTATGGAAAGGGATATGAGAACGTGCTTGGAGTGGAAGGATGGGGAAACAAATAATGATGGCAGAAAGGCTACTGCATCTGTGCAAAGGAAATGGGATGATGGTTGGGAACTCGTAGTTCAAGAAGAAAGCCTGGTACAGCAGTGACCAGTCAAAGGAAATCCATTGTGGATTATGACTGGGAATATTACAGACGTCAGGGTAATACTATCAGAGGTCCTAGATAGCAACCACAGACTACTTGTAATGAAACTGAGAACAATGAAGGAGAGGAAAAGGACAAAGAAGCAAGAAAGAATATCAAAATATAGAAACTGAAGGAGAAGGAAATGAAGGAAGAATACCAGGAAAAAATATGATTGAACTTACCACCAGATGATACAAAACAGGAGAAGAGGAATGGGAAAGTTTCAAGAGGACATTAATAAAAACTGCGGAGGAAGTGTATCGGAAAACTAGTACCAGAAAAAGATTCAACGGAACCACATGGTAAAACAATAGATTATAAGTGGCAGTAGGGGAAAAGAACAAAGATTTTAGAGTATGGTTTCAGGTAGGGCAAGAGACAAGACATGAATATGAGACCTACAGGAAAGAAGCTAAAAAGGTTGTAACAGAGAAGCAAAATTGATGGAAAAATACGTTAACATGATGGAAGAAGATAGTAAAGGAATTATAAATGTATGGTATGGAGTGGTCAAGAGTAATAGGAAAGGCATAAGGGAAGATGTTATAATAAGAGACGAAAATGGAAATGAAGTGCAGGAGGAGAAACTCAAAGGGATACGGAAGGAATATTTTCAAGGTTTACTGAAAGCAGAAGGATGCACTGAGGAGGAAAGTAGAAGCAGGGAGGAAAGAAGAAACATTGAAAAAGGAACACACTTAACACAGGGAGAAGTGGAGATAGCACTGGACAAGACGAAAGGAGGGAAATCCCCAGGTTTAGATGAAGTGAGTATTGAGATGGTGAAGGCAGCAGCAGAGGTAAGGAAACAGTGGCTTTATCATGTGTTGAAAGTAGTATGGAAGGAGAGGAGGGAAGACCCCTGAAGACTAGAAGAAGGTGATTTTAAGAACTATTGGGGAGTCATATTGACATGTCCCTGTGCAAAGGTGTTTGTGAAGATTCTGGAGAAGAGAAAGAGGGTTGGAGAGAAGTTAACAGAAGAGCAGTATCGCTTCATATCAGGAAGGTCCACAGTAGACCTTACATTCACAATAAGACAATTACAAGGGCAATATTATGAGTGAGGTAAGGATCTACTGATGGCCTTCTTGGACTTGAGAAAGCATTTGATCATGACGACAAAAACACTAACACTCGTACACTAGTTCATGTTATTGTGACCACCCTGTATATCTAAATGTAAAACACTCAAACCGTGAGAGTATTACTAGCCCCTGGAACCACGGATGGGTCACTTATGACCCACCTTCCATTTATGTGATTTTCGATTAAGGAATTGAGTTATTTTGTTATTACTGTTGTTTTTTTAAATGCTATTGGTTAGGGGCGTTGACCTCTAGTGATCGTTTCCCCTTACTTGCACCATATGATATGAACCTGCGTGTAATTGAACTTGCAGAAGTGTAGTGTTGAATGTGAGGAAAGGAACGTTAAGGACGACACAAACCCGAGTCCCCAGGCTAGGGATATTAATTGTTTACAATTAAAAACCCCTGACCCGTCCAAGAATTGAATAATAATGTTATTTGTTTTACGTCCCACTAACTACTTTTTAAGGTCTTCGGAGACGCCTCCAAGAATTGAACCGGGGCCGCCGGGTGGCAGGCGGACACGTTACCCCCTACACTGTGGGGCCGGACTAATTACTAAAAATTCAATTCTACATAATTCTAATCTATTTATTAAAAACAAAATGCGTTGATGAGATTACATATCGCCTTGACGATCGAGTACGTTTGATCGACCACATCAATGCCATATTTAGATCCATAATAAAACGTTATGGTGTCTGGTTTCATCCACTCACCACCCTCAATTTCAACACGGTACTCAGAATGAGAACGTTTTTGTTCACAGATCGTTAAGCTCCATTGGTCTTCCGTCAAAAGACTTGTACTTCCGTACCAACAGCGGTAGTACCAAGCTTTCATTTGGAGACAAGGAGGTAAAGAAAGTGTCGCTTTTGGCATTTCTTGCTTGTACACGGAAGGTCTCGTCAGTTTCTGCACAACAAGATTGGGTCAAGTGTCATCTCCTCCATGATAAGGGAAAGCATTCACATGGCACCGAGTGACATAACGTTAGCTCCTGGGGTTTACTGGACATTTGAGTGTTAACTAAGTTTTACAGTAGAATTCCATTTTATTGACTGAACATGGGGTGAAGCCGGCAGTCCAGCAAATAGTGCTAACAGCATTGAGGAGCAGTACTAAAGGTACTGACGGATCCTGCAAGCTCCGATAAGTTCCTGAGACCATATCGGAGGGTGTGACTCAACTTGTGGTGAAACAACTGGACAAGCATTGAAGTTCAACATGAGTATGCCATATTAGATAGGCAGGAAAGGAAAAATACAATCCCATAAAAATGATCAAAATGTAAAATGTTATAGTGACAGTACACAAATATCAGGGGTTATTCCATCACACAGCACTGTGATGTGATTCTCCCACGTCAGGGACTCATCTACGCTAAGTCCTAGAAATTTGGTTGCTTGAATTGAGGTATCACTTAGTCATAGAAACTTGAGTTGATGTCCAGAGGAAATGTATATAATGGTAACAGTATCAGTGAGAATGGGTCACGCAGCCACCATGTTGGTTCCCAAATCAACCATTACAAATTCATTGCGGTATTGATAATGTAATCATCTTATATTGATTAAACCAACCATTTACGACATACAGGGCAAACAGCAAATGTACAACAATCAAAGAAAACTGAGAGGACCTGCATTCGTTCTGAATGCTGCAATGCAATGCGAATGTTGACTGAATGCTGTAAATTGTCTTTCTTCCTTAACTAACTGACCTGATCAGTTAGACGTAATTCCACTTTAGAATGATAAATATTGTTTTAACCAAGTTTAGTTACATTATTACATCTATAAGGTACTTACCTGTTAATTTGAGCTACGATATATTTGCTTCTGCTAATTTTTAATTTCAGCCTGCGTTTATGGTAGTGAATTAGTCACTTTTCACAGCTTGTACCAGTATCAAATTTCAATTTGCTTCAAGATTATAACAGATAGAGCATGTTCTTACTTGTGTAGAACAGTTCTGATCTTTTGACTCATCTATTAACAGTCAAACCTTTGGTGCAGGTATAACCCTGGCAACGGCATAGGATCACTGTTCCTGCTAATAATGGAATTCCGGCTGGCGACAATGACCCATCCTTGAAGGATTTACTTTTGCTGTGTGCTCAGAATGCATTGTGACTCATCCATGCATAAGTACAGTCACTTCTGCCCTACTTAAATGATGTAACTGAAACAATTTCCCAGTGATCCACGCGCTATTCTATTCTCCGAAATGTGTTTGAAGCAATCTCTTCCTAGGTCATAGCTTAATTTAAGTGGATTTTTGCTCTAAAGACGTGGCAGTCAGGGAAAACGTGGGGCAGATTTACGCATATACATAACAATTGGGGAATAAAACAGTTCACCAAACACAGAACATCTGTTCTGCAAAACCTGAGTTAATGTCTTTTGAAACTGAAGTGTCTGCTATGAGGAATGCGAGCCCCAGACATGAACACATTCTAAAACACACCAATGAGAGCACTACTCTGAGCACGTGGTGTGAAGTGTCTGCTACACACTGTGGCCCCAGACACGAACACATTCTAAAACACACCAATGAGAGCACTACTCTGAGCACGTGGTGTGAAGTGTCTGCTACACACTGTGAGCCCCAGACATGAACACATTCTAAAACACACCAATGAGAGCACTACTCTGAGCAAATAGTGTGAAGTGTCTGCTACACTCTGAGCCCCAGACATGAACACATTCTAAAACACACCAATGAGAGCACTACTCTGAGCAAATAGTGTGAAGTGTCTGCTACACTCTGAGCCCCAGACATGAACACATTCTAAAACACACCAATGAGAGCACTACTCTGAGCAAATAGTGTGAAGTGTCTGCTACACACTGTGAGCCCCAGACATGAACACATTCTAAAACACACCAATGAGAGCACTACTCTGAGCACGTGGTGTGAAGTGTCTGCTACACACTGAGCCGCAGACATGAACACATTCTAAAACACACCAATGAGAGCACTACTCTGAGCACATGGTGTGAAGTGTCTGCTACACACTGTGAGCCCCAGACATGAACACATTCTAAAACACACCAATGAGAGCACTACTCTGAGCAAATAGTGTGAAGTGTCTGCTACACACTGCGAGCCCCAGACATGAACACATTCTAAAACACACCAATGAGAGCACTACTCTGAGCACGTGGTGTGAAGTGTCTGCTACACTCTGAGCCCCAGACATGAACACATTCTAAAACACACCAATGAGAGCACTACTCTGAGCACGTGGTGTGAAGTGTCTGCTACACTCTGAGCCCCAGACATGAACACATTCTAAAACACACCAATGAGAGCACTACTCTGAGCACGTGGTGTGAAGTGTCTGCTACACTCTGAGCCCCAGACATGAACACATTCTAAAACACACCAATGAGAGCACTACTCTGAGCAAATAGTGTGAAGTGTCTGCTACACACTGCGAGCCCCAGACATGAACACATTCTAAAACACACCAATGAGAGCACTACTCTGAGCAAATAGTGTGAAGTGTCTGCTACACACTGCGAGCCCCAGACATGAACACATTCTAAAACACACCAATGAGAGCACTACTCTGAGCACGTGGTGTGAAGTGTCTGCTACACTCTGAGCCCCAGACATGAACACATTCTAAAACACACCAATGAGAGCACTACTCTGAGCAAATAGTGTGAAGTGTCTGCTACACTCTGAGCCCCAGACATGAACACATTCTAAAACACACCAATGAGAGCACTACTCTGAGCACGTGGTGTGAAGTGTCTGCTACACACTGTGAGCCCCAGACATGAACACATTCTAAAACACACCAATGAGAGCACTACTCTGAGCAAATAGTGTGAAGTGTCTGCTACACACTGTGAGACCCAGACATGAACACATTCTAAAACACACCAATGAGAGCACTACTCTGAGCACGTGGTGTGAAGTGTCTGCTACACGCTGTGGGCCCCAGACATGAACACATTCTAAAACACACCAATGAGAGCACTACTCTGAGCAAATAGTGTGAAGTGTCTGCTACACTCTGAGCCCCAGACGTGAACACATTCTAAAACACACCAATGAGAGCACTACTCTGAGCACGTGGTGTGAAGTGTCTGCTACACCCTGTGAGCCCCAGACATGAACACATTCTAAAACACACCAATGAGAGCACTACTCTGAGCAAATAGTGTGAAGTGTCTGCTACACACTGTGAGCCCCAGACATGAACACATTCTAAAACACACCAATGAGAGCACTACTCTGAGCAAATAGTGTGAAGTGTCTGCTACACTCTGTGGGCCCCAGACATGAACACATTCTAAAACACACCAATGAGAGCACTACTCTGAGCACGTGGTGTGAAGTGTCTGCTACACGCTGTGGGCCCCAGACATGAACACATTCTAAAACACACCAATGAGAGCACTACTCTGAGCAAATAGTGTGAAGTGTCTGCTACACTCTGAGCCCCAGACGTGAACACATTCTAAAACACACCAATGAGAGCACTACTCTGAGCACGTGGTGTGAAGTGTCTGCTACACCCTGTGAGCCCCAGACATGAACACATTCTAAAACACACCAATGAGAGCACTACTCTGAGCAAATAGTGTGAAGTGTCTGCTACACACTGTGAGCCCCAGACATGAACACATTCTAAAACACACCAATGAGAGCACTACTCTGAGCAAATAGTGTGAAGTGTCTGCTACACACTGTGAGCCCCAGACATGAACACATTCTAAAACACACCAATGAGAGCACTACTCTGAGCAAATAGTGTGAAGTGTCTGCTACACACTGAGCCCCAGACATGAACACATTCTAAAACACACCAATGAGAGCACTACTCTGAGCAAATAGTGTGAAGTGTCTGCTACACGCTGTGAGCCCCAGACATGAACACATTCTAAAACACACCAATGAGAGCACTACTCTGAGCAAATAGTGTGAAGTGTCTGCTACACACTGAGCCCCAGACATGAACACATTCTAAAACACACCAATGAGAGCACTACTCTGAGCAAATAGTGTGAAGTGTCTGCTACACACTGTGGGCCCCAGACATGAACACATTCTAAAACACACCAATGAGAGCACTACTCTGAGCACGTGGTGTGAAGTGTCTGCTACACTCTGAGCCCCAGACATGAACACATTCTAAAACACACCAATGAGAGCACTACTCTGAGCACGTGGTGTGAAGTGTCTGCTACACACTGTGAGCCCCAGACATGAACACATTCTAAAACACACCAATGAGAGCACTACTCTGAGCAAATAGTTTGAAGTGTCTGCTACACACTGTGAGCCCCAGACATGAACACATTCTAAAACACACCAATGAGAGCACTACTCTCAGCAAATAGTGTGAAGTGTCTGCTACACACTGTGAGCCCCAGACATGAACACATTCTAAAACACACCAATGAGAGCACTACTCTCAGCAAATAGTGTGAAGTGTCTGCTACACTCTGAGCCCCAGACATGAACACATTCTAAAACACACCAATGAGAGCACTACTCTGAGCAAATAGTGTGAAGTGTCTGCTACACTCTGAGCCCCAGACATGAACACATTCTAAAACACACCAATGAGAGCACTACTCTGAGCAAATAGTGTGAAGTGTCTGCTACACACTGCGAGCCCCAGACATGAACACATTCTAAAACACACCAATGAGAGCACTACTCTGAGCAAATAGTGTGAAGTGTCTGCTACACTCTGAGCCCCAGACATGAACACATTCTAAAACACACCAATGAGAGCACTACTCTGAGCAAATAGTGTGAAGTGTCTGCTACACACTGTGAGCCCCAGACATGAACACATTCTAAAACACACCAATGAGAGCACTACTCTGAGCACGTGGTGTGAAGTGTCTGCTACACACTGTGCGCCCCAGACATGAACACATTCTAAAACACACCAATGAGAGCACTACTCTGAGCACGTGGTGTGAAGTGTCTGCTACACTCTGAGCCCCAGACATGAACACATTCTAAAACACACCAATGAGAGCACTACTCTGAGCAAATAGTGTGAAGTGTCTGCTACACTCTGAGCCCCAGACATGAACACATTCTAAAACACACCAATGAGAGCACTACTCTGAGCACGTGGTGTGAAGTGTCTGCTACACACTGTGGGCCCCAGACATGAACACATTCTAAAACACACCAATGAGAGCACTACTCTGAGCAAATAGTGTGAAGTGTCTGCTACACTCTGAGCCCCAGACATGAACACATTCTAAAACACACCAATGAGAGCACTACTCTGAGCACGTGGTGTGAAGTGTCTGCTACACACTGTGAGCCCCAGACATGAACACATTCTAAAACACACCAATGAGAGCACTACTCTGAGCAAATAGTGTGAAGTGTCTGCTACACTCTGAGCCCCAGACATGAACACATTCTAAAACACACCAATGAGAGCACTACTCTGAGCAAATAGTGTGAAGTGTCTGCTACACGCTGTGAGACCCAGACATGAACACATCCTAAAACACACCAATGAGAGCACTACTCTGAGCACGTGGTGTGAAGTGTCTGCTATGAGGACTCTGAGCCCCAGACATGAACACATTCTAAAACACACCAATGAGAGCACTACTCTGAGCAAATAGTGTGAAGTGTCTGCTACACACTGTGGGCCCCAGACATGAACACATTCTAAAACACACCAATGAGAGCACTACTCTGAGCAAATAGTGTGAAGTGTCTGCTACACACTGTGCGCCCCAGACATGAACACATTCTAAAACACACCAATGAGAGCACTACTCTGAGCAAATAGTGTGAAGTGTCTGCTACACACTGTGAGCCCCAGACATGAACACATTCTAAAACACACCAATGAGAGCACTACTCTGAGCACGTGGTGTGAAGTGTCTGCTACACACTGTGAGCCCCAGACATGAACACATTCTAAAACACACCAATGAGAGCACTACTCTGAGCACGTGGTGTGAAGTGTCTGCTACACACTGTGAGCCCCAGACATGAACACATTCTAAAACACACCAATGAGAGCACTACTCTGAGCAAATAGTGTGAAGTGTCTGCTACACACTGTGAGACATGAACACATTCTAAAACACACCAATGAGAGCACTACTCTGAGCAAATAGTGTGAAGTGTCTGCTACACTCTGAGCCCCAGACGTGAACACATTCTAAAACACACCAATGAGAGCACTACTCTGAGCAAATAGTGTGAAGTGTCTGCTACACACTGTGAGCCCCAGACATGAACACATTCTAAAACACACCAATGAGAGCACTACTCTGAGCACGTGGTGTGCAGTGTCTGCTACACAATGTGCGCCCCAGACATGAACACATTCTAAAACACACCAATGAGAGCACTACTCTGAGCACGTGGTGTGAAGTGTCTGCTACACACTGTGAGCCCCAGACATGAACACATTCTAAAACACACCAATGAGAGCACTACTCTGAGCAAATAGTGTGAAGTGTCTGCTACACTCTGCGAGCCCCAGACATGAACACATTCAAAAACACACCAATGAGAGCACTACTCTGAGCAAATAGTGTGAAGTGTCTGCTACACTCTGAGCCCCAGACATGAACACATTCTAAAACACACCAATGAGAGCACTACTCTGAGCAAATAGTGTGAAGTGTCTGCTACACTCTGAGCCCCAGACATGAACACATTCTAAAACACACCAATGAGAGCACTACTCTGAGCAAATAGTGTGAAGTGTCTGCTACACTCTGAGCCCCAGACATGAACACATTCTAAAACACACCAATGAGAGCACTACTCTGAGCACGTGATGTGCAGTGTCTGCTACACTCTGAGCCCCAGACATGAACACATTCTAAAACACACCAATGAGAGCACTACTCTGAGCAAATAGTGTGAAGTGTCTGCTACACACTGTGAGCCCCAGACATGAACACATTCTAAAACACACCAATGAGAGCACTACTCTGAGCACGTGGTGTGAAGTGTCTGCTACACGCTGTGGGCCCCAGACATGAACACATTCTAAAACACACCAATGAGAGCACTACTCTGAGCAAATAGTGTGAAGTGTCTGCTACACTCTGTGAGCCCCAGACATGAACACATTCTAAAACACACCAATGAGAGCACTACTCTGAGCAAATAGTGTGAAGTGTCTGCTACACTCTGTGGGCCCCAGACATGAACACATTCTAAAACACACCAATGAGAGCACTACTCTGAGCACGTGGTGTGAAGTGTCTGCTACACTCTGTGAGCCCCAGACATGAACACATTCTAAAACACACCAATGAGAGCACTACTCTGAGCAAATAGTGTGAAGTGTCTGCTACACTGTGAGCCCCAGACATGAACACATTCTAAAACACACCAATGAGAGCACTACTCTGAGCAAATAGTGTGAAGTGTCTGCTACACACTGTGAGACATGAACACATTCTAAAACACACCAATGAGAGCACTACTCTCAACATGTGGTGTGAAGTGTCTGCTACACACTGTGAGCCTCAGACATGAACACATTCTAAAACACACCAATGAGAGCACTACTCTGAGCAAATAGTGTGAAGTGTCTGCTACACACTGTGAGACATGAACACATTCTAAAACACACCAATGAGAGCACTACTCTCAACATGTGGTGTGAAGTGTCTGCTACACACTGTGAGCCCCAGACATGAACACATTCTAAAACACACCAATGAGAGCACTACTCTGAGCACGTGGTGTGAAGTGTCTGCTACACGCTGTGGGCCCCAGACATGAACACATTCTAAAACACACCAATGAGAGCACTACTCTGAGCAAATAGTGTGAAGTGTCTGCTACACTCTGTGAGCCCCAGACATGAACACATTCTAAAACACACCAATGAGAGCACTACTCTGAGCAAATAGTGTGAAGTGTCTGCTACACCCTGTGAGCCCCAGACATGAACACATTCTAAAACACACCAATGAGAGCACTACTCTGAGCAAATAGTGTGAAGTGTCTGCTACACTCTGAGCCGCAGACATGAACACATTCTAAAACACACCAATGAGAGCACTACTCTGAGCACGTGGTGTGAAGTGTCTGCTACACTCTGAGCCCCAGACATGAACACATTCTAAAACACACCAATGAGAGCACTACTCTGCGCAAATAGTGTGAAGTGTCTGCTATGAGGACTGTGAGCCCCAGACATGAACACATTCTAAAACACACCAATGAGAGCACTACTCTGAGCACGTGGTGTGAAGTGTCTGCTACACTCTGAGCCCCAGACATGAACACATTCTAAAACACACCAATGAGAGCACTACTCTGAGCAAATAGTGTGAAGTGTCTGCTACACCCTGTGAGCCCCAGACATGAACACATTCTAAAACACACCAATGAGAGCACTACTCTGAGCAAATAGTGTGAAGTGTCTGCTATGAGGACTGTGAGCCCCAGACATGAACACATTCTAAAACACACCAATGAGAGCACTACTCTGAGCAAATAGTGTGAAGTGTCTGCTACACCCTGTGAGCCCCAGACATGAACACATTCTAAAACACACCAATGAGAGCACTACTCTGAGCACGTGGTGTGAAGTGTCTGCTACACTCTGAGCCCCAGACATGAACACATTCTAAAACACACCAATGAGAGCACTACTCTGAGCAAATAGTGTGAAGTGTCTGCTACACACTGTGAGCCCCAGACATGAACACATTCTAAAACACACCATTGAGAGCACTACTCTGAGCATGTGGTGTGAAGTGTCTGCTACACTCTGAGCCCCAGACATGAACACATTCTAAAACACACCAATGAGAGCACTACTCTGAGCAAATAGTGTGAAGTGTCTGCTACACACTGTGAGCCCCAGACGTGAACACATTCTAAAACACACCAATGACAGCACTACTCTGAGCACATGGCGTGAAGTGTCTGCTACACACTGTGAGCCCCAGACATGAACACATTCTAAAACACACCAATGAGAGCACTACTCTGAGCAAATAGTGTGAAGTGTCTGCTATGAGGAATGTGAGCCCCAGACATGAACACATTCTAAAACACACCAATGAGAGCACTACTCTGAGCACGTGGTGTGAAGTGTCTGCTACACACTGCGAGCCCCAGACATGAACACATTCTAAAACACACCAATGAGAGCACTACTCTGAGCACGTGGTGTGAAGTGTCTGCTACACGCTGTGAGCCCCAGACATGAACACATTCTAAAACACACCAATGAGAGCACTACTCTGAGCAAATAGTGTGAAGTGTCTGCTACACTCTGAGCCCCAGACATGAACACATTCTAAAACACACCAATGAGAGCACTACTCTGAGCAAATAGTGTGAAGTGTCTGCTACACACTGAGCCCCAGACATGAACACATTCTAAAACACACCAATGAGAGCACTACTCTGAGCACGTGGTGTGAAGTGTCTGCTACACACTGCGAGCCCCAGACATGAACACATTCTAAAACACACCAATGAGAGCACTACTCTGAGCACGTGGTGTGAAGTGTCTGCTACACACTGTGAGCCCCAGACATGAACACATTCTAAAACACACCAATGAGAGCACTACTCTGAGCACGTGGTGTGAAGTGTCTGCTACACACTGTGAGCCTCAGACATGAACACATTCTAAAACACACCAATGAGAGCACTACTCTGAGCAAATAGTGTGAAGTGTCTGCTACACTCTGAGCCCCAGACATGAACACATTCTAAAACACACCAATGAGAGCACTACTCTGAGCACGTGGTGTGAAGTGTCTGCTACACTCTGAGCCCCAGACATGAACACATTCTAAAACACACCAATGAGAGCACTACTCTGAGCACGTGGTGTGAAGTGTCTGCTACACTCTGAGCCCCAGACATGAACACATTCTAAAACACACCAATGAGAGCACTACTCTGAGCAAATAGTGTGAAGTGTCTGCTACACACTGTGAGCCCCAGACGTGAACACATTCTAAAACACACCAATGAGAGCACTACACTGAGCAAATAGTGTGAAGTGTCTGCTACACTCTGAGCCCCAGACATGAACACATTCTAAAACACACCAATGAGAGCACTACTCTGAGCACGTGGTGTGAAGTGTCTGCTACACGCTGTGGGCCCCAGACATGAACACATTCTAAAACACACCAATGAGAGCACTACTCTGAGCAAATAGTGTGAAGTGTCTGCTACACTCTGAGCCCCAGACATGAACACATTCTAAAACACACCAATGAGAGCACTACTCTGAGCAAATAGTGTGAAGTGTCTGCTACACTGTGAGCCCCAGACATGAACACATTCTAAAACACACCAATGAGAGCACTACTCTGAGCAAATAGTGTGAAGTGTCTGCTACACTCTGAGCCCCAGACATGAACACATTCTAAAACACACCAATGAGAGCACTACTCTGAGCACGTGGTGTGAAGTGTCTGCTACACACTGTGAGCCTCAGACATGAACACATTCTAAAACACACCAATGAGAGCACTACTCTGAGCAAATAGTGTGAAGTGTCTGCTACACTCTGAGCCCCAGACATGAACACATTCTAAAACACACCAATGAGAGCACTACTCTGAGCACGTGATGTGAAGTGTCTGCTACACTCTGAGACCCAGACATGAACACATTCTAAAACACACCAATGAGAGCACTACTCTGAGCAAATAGTGTGAAGTGTCTGCTACACACTGTGAGCCCCAGACGTGAACACATTCTAAAACACACCAATGAGAGCACTACTCTGAGCACGTGGTGTGAAGTGTCTGCTACACACTGTGAGACCCAGAAATGAACACATTCTAAAACACACCAATGAGAGCACTACTCTGAGCAAATAGTGTGAAGTGTCTGCTACACACTGTGAGCCCCAGACATGAACACATTCTAAAACACACCAATGAGAGCACTACTCTGAGCAAATAGTGTGAAGTGTCTGCTACACACTGTGAGCCCCAGACATGAACACATTCTAAAACACACCAATGAGAGCACTACTCTGAGCAAATAGTGTGAAGTGTCTGCTACACTCTGAGCCCCAGACATGAACACATTCTAAAACACACCAATGAGAGCACTACTCTGAGCAAATAGTGTGAAGTGTCTGCTACACTCTGAGCCCCAGACATGAACACATTCTAAAACACACCAATGAGAGCACTACTCTGAGCAAATAGTGTGAAGTGTCTGCTACACACTGCGAGCCCCAGACATGAACACATTCTAAAACACACCAATGAGAGCACTACTCTGAGCAAATAGTGTGAAGTGTCTGCTACACTCTGAGCCCCAGACATGAACACATTCTAAAACACACCAATGAGAGCACTACTCTGAGCAAATAGTGTGAAGTGTCTGCTACACTCTGTGAGCCCCAGACATGAACACATTCTAAAACACACCAATGAGAGCACTACTCTGAGCAAATAGTGTGAAGTGTCTGCTACACACTGTGAGCCCCAGACATGAACACATTCTAAAACACACCAATGAGAGCACTACTCTGAGCAAATAGTGTGAAGTGTCTGCTACACTCTGTGAGCCCCAGACATGAACACATTCTAAAACACACCAATGAGAGCACTACTCTGAGCAAATAGTGTGAAGTGTCTGCTACACTCTGTGAGCCCCAGACATGAACACATTCTAAAACACACCAATGAGAGCACTACTCTGAGCAAATAGTGTGAAGTGTCTGCTACACACTGTGAGCCCCAGACATGAACACATTCTAAAACACACCAATGAGAGCACTACTCTGAGCAAATAGTGTGAAGTGTCTGCTACACACTGAGCCCCAGACATGAACACATTCTAAAACACACCAATGAGAGCACTACTCTGAGCACGTGGTGTAAAGTGTCTGCTACACTCTGAGACCCAGACATGAACACATTCTAAAACACACCAATGAGAGCACTACTCTGAGCACGTGGTGTGAAGTGTCTGCTACACACTGTGAGCCCCAGACATGAACACATTCTAAAACACACCAATGAGAGCACTACTCTGAGCAAATAGTGTGAAGTGTCTGCTACACACTGTGAGCCCCAGACATGAACACATTCTAAAACACACCAATGAGAGCACTACTCTGAGCAAATAGTGTGAAGTGTCTGCTACACTCTGTGAGCCCCAGACATGAACACATTCTAAAACACACCAATGAGAGCACTACTCTGAGCACGTGGTGTGAAGTGTCTGCTACACTCTGAGCCCCAGACATGAACACATTCTAAAACACACCAATGAGAGCACTACTCTGAGCACGTGGTGTGAAGTGTCTGCTACACACTGCGAGCCCCAGACATGAACACATTCTAAAACACACCAATGAGAGCACTACTCTGAGCAAATAGTGTGAAGTGTCTGCTACACACTGTGAGACATGAACACATTCTAAAACACACCAATGAGAGCACTACTCTGAGCAAATAGTGTGAAGTGTCTGCTACACCCTGTGAGCCCCAGACATGAACACATTCTAAAACACACCAATGAGAGCACTACTCTGAGCAAATAGTGTGAAGTGTCTGCTACACCCTGTGAGCCCCAGACATGAACACATTCTAAAACACACCAATGAGAGCACTACTCTGAGCACGTGGTGTGAAGTGTCTGCTACACACTGCGAGCCTCAGACATGAACACATTCTAAAACACACCAATGAGAGCACTACTCTGAGCACGTGGTGTGAAGTGTCTGCTACACCCTGTGAGCCCCAGACATGAACACATTCTAAAACACACCAATGAGAGCACTACTCTGAGCAAATAGTGTGAAGTGTCTGCTACACTCTGAGCCCCAGACATGAACACATTCTAAAACACACCAATGAGAGCACTACTCTGAGCACGTGGTGTGAAGTGTCTGCTACACTCTGAGCCCCAGACATGAACACATTCTAAAACACACCAATGAGAGCACTACTCTGAGCACGTGGTGTGAAGTGTCTGCTACACACTGTGAGCCACAGACATGAACACATTCTAAAACACACCAATGAGAGCACTACTCTGAGCACGTGGTGTGAAGTGTCTGCTACACCCTGTGAGCCTCAGACATGAACACATTCTAAAACACACCAATGAGAGCACTACTCTGAGCAAATAGTGTGAAGTGTCTGCTACACACTGTGGGCCCCAGACATGAACACATTCTAAAACACACCAATGAGAGCACTACTCTGAGCACGTGGTGTGAAGTGTCTGCTACACACTGTGAGCCCCAGACATGAACACATTCTAAAACACACCAATGAGAGCACTACTCTGAGCAAATAGTGTGAAGTGTCTGCTACACTCTGAGCCCCAGACATGAACACATTCTAAAACACACCAATGAGAGCACTACTCTGAGCACGTGGTGTGAAGTGTCTGCTACACACTGTGGGCCCCAGACATGAACACATTCTAAAACACACCAATGAGAGCACTACTCTGAGCACGTGGTGTGAAGTGTCTGCTACACACTGTGAGCCCCAGACATGAACACATTCTAAAACACACCAATGAGAGCACTACTCTGAGCACGTGGTGTGAAGTGTCTGCTACACCCTGTGAGCCCCAGACATGAACACATTCTAAAACACACCAATGAGAGCACTACTCTGAGCAAATAGTGTGAAGTGTCTGCTACACTCTGAGCCCCAGACATGAACACATTCTAAAACACACCAATGAGAGCACTACTCTGAGCACGTGGTGTGAAGTGTCTGCTACACACTGTGAGCCCCAGACATGAACACATTCTAAAACACACCAATGAGAGCACTACTCTGAGCACGTGGTGTGAAGTGTCTGCTACACCCTGTGAGCCCCAGACATGAACACATTCTAAAACACACCAATGAGAGCACTACTCTGAGCAAATAGTGTGAAGTGTCTGCTACACGCTGTGAGCCTCAGACATGAACACATTCTAAAACACACCAATGAGAGCACTACTCTGAGCACGTGGTGTGAAGTGTCTGCTACACTCTGAGCCCCAGACATGAACACATTCTAAAACACACCAATGAGAGCACTACTCTGAGCAAATAGTGTGAAGTGTCTGCTACACGCTGTGAGCCTCAGACATGAACACATTCTAAAACACACCAATGAGAGCACTACTCTGAGCACATGGTGTGAAGTGTCTGCTACACACTGTGGGCCCCAGACATGAACACATTCTAAAACACACCAATGAGAGCACTACTCTGAGCAAATAGTGTGAAGTGTCTGCTACACACTGTGAGCCCCAGACATGAACACATTCTAAAACACACCAATGAGAGCACTACTCTGAGCACGTGGTGTGCAGTGTCTGCTACACTCTGAGCCCCAGACATGAACACATTCTAAAACACACCAATGAGAGCACTACTCTGAGCACGTGGTGTGAACTGTCTGCTACACACTGTGAGCCCCAGACATGAACACATTCTAAAACACACCAATGAGAGCACTACTCTGAGCAAATAGTGTGAAGTGTCTGCTACACACTGTGAGCCCCAGACATGAACACATTCTAAAACACACCAATGAGAGCACTACTCTGAGCAAATAGTGTGAAGTGTCTGCTACACACTGTGGGCCCCAGACATGAACACATTCTAAAACACACCAATGAGAGCACTACTCTGAGCAAATAGTGTGAAGTGTCTGCTACACTCTGAGCCCCAGACATGAACACATTCTAAAACACACCAATGAGAGCACTACTCTGAGCAAATAGTGTGCAGTGTCTGCTACACACTGTGAGCCCCAGACATGAACACATTCTAAAACACACCAATGAGAGCACTACTCTGAGCAAATAGTGTGAAGTGTCTGCTACACACTGTGAGCCCCAGACATGAACACATTCTAAAACACACCAATGAGAGCACTACTCTGAGCAAATAGTGTGAAGTGTCTGCTACACACTGTGGGCCCCAGACATGAACACATTCTAAAACACACCAATGAGAGCACTACTCTGAGCAAATAGTGTGCAGTGTCTGCTACACACTGCGAGCCCCAGACATGAACACATTCTAAAACACACCAATGAGAGCACTACTCTGAGCAAATAGTGTGAAGTGTCTGCTACACACTGTGAGCCCCAGACATGAACACATTCTAAAACACACCAATGAGAGCACTACTCTGAGCACGTGGTGTGAAGTGTCTGCTACACCCTGTGAGCCCCAGACATGAACACATTCTAAAACACACCAATGAGAGCACTACTCTGAGCACGTGGTGTGAAGTGTCTGCTACACTCTGTGAGCCCCAGACATGAACACATTCTAAAACACACCAATGAGAGCACTACTCTGAGCACGTGGTGTGAAGTGTCTGCTACACACTGTGAGCCCCAGACATGAACACATTCTAAAACACACCAATGAGAGCACTACTCTGAGCAAATAGTGTGAAGTGTCTGCTACACACTGCGAGCCCCAGACATGAACACATTCTAAAACACACCAATGAGAGCACTACTCTGAGCAAATAGTGTGAAGTGTCTGCTACACACTGTGAGCCCCAGACATGAACACATTCTAAAACACACCAATGAGAGCACTACTCTGAGCATGTGGTGTGAAGTGTCTGCTACACACTGTGAGCCCCAGACATGAACACATTCTAAAACACACCAATGAGAGCACTACTCTGAGCAAATAGTGTGAAGTGTCTGCTACACACTGTGAGCCCCAGACATGAACACATTCTAAAACACACCAATGAGAGCACTACTCTGAGCAAATAGTGTGAAGTGTCTGCTACACACTGTGGGCCCCAGACATGAACACATTCTAAAACACACCAATGAGAGCACTACTCTGAGCACGTGGTGTGAAGTGTCTGCTACACTCTGAGCCCCAGACATGAACACATTCTAAAAAACACCAATGAGAGCACTACTCTGAGCACGTGGTGTGAAGTGTCTGCTACACTCTGAGCCCCAGACATGAACACATTCTAAAACACACCAATGAGAGCACTACTCTGAGCAAATAGTGTGAAGTGTCTGCTACACACTGTGAGC
The DNA here is from genome assembly GCF_040414725.1 of Anabrus simplex. Classification (NCBI taxonomy): domain Eukaryota; kingdom Metazoa; phylum Arthropoda; class Insecta; order Orthoptera; family Tettigoniidae; genus Anabrus; species Anabrus simplex. Next base: position 349,952,896 of record NC_090270.1, read on the forward strand.
CTCAGACATGAACACATTCTAAAACACACCAATGAGAGCACTACTCTGAGCAAATAGTGTGAAGTGTCTGCTACACTCTGAGCCCCAGACATGAACACATTCTAAAACACACCAATGAGAGCACTACTCTGAGCAAATAGTGTGAAGTGTCTGCTACACACTGAGCCCCAGACATGAACACATTCTAAAACACACCAATGAGAGCACTACTCTGAGCACGTGGTGTGAAGTGTCTGCTACACACTGCGAGCCCCAGACATGAACACATTCTAAAACACACCAATGAGAGCACTACTCTGAGCAAATAGTGTGAAGTGTCTGCTACACACTGTGAGCCTCAGACATGAACACATTCTAAAACACACCAATGAGAGCACTACTCTGAGCAAATAGTGTGAAGTGTCTGCTACACACTGTGAGCCTCAGACATGAACACATTCTAAAACACACCAATGAGAGCACTACTCTGAGCAAATAGTGTGAAGTGTCTGCTACACACTGCGAGCCCCAGACATGAACACATTCTAAAACACACCAATGAGAGCACTACTCTGAGCAAATAGTGTGAAGTGTCTGCTACACACTGTGAGCCCCAGACATGAACACATTCTAAAACACACCAATGAGAGCACTACTCTGAGCACGTGGTGTGAAGTGTCTGCTACACTCTGAGCCCCAGACATGAACACATTCTAAAACACACCAATGAGAGCACTACTCTGAGCACGTGGTGTGAAGTGTCTGCTACACTCTGAGCCCCAGACATGAACACATTCTAAAACACACCAATGAGAGCACTACTCTGAGCAAATAGTGTGAAGTGTCTGCTACACACTGTGAGCCTCAGACATGAACACATTCTAAAACACACCAATGAGAGCACTACTCTGAGCAAATAGTGTGAAGTGTCTGCTACACTCTGAGCCCCAGACATGAACACATTCTAAAACACACCAATGAGAGCACTACTCTGAGCACGTGGTGTGAAGTGTCTGCTACACTCTGAGCCCCAGACATGAACACATTCTAAAACACACCAATGAGAGCACTACTCTGAGCACGTGGTGTGAAGTGTCTGCTACACTCTGAGCCCCAGACATGAACACATTCTAAAACACACCAATGAGAGCACTACTCTGAGCAAATAGTGTGAAGTGTCTGCTACACACTGTGAGCCCCAGACGTGAACACATTCTAAAACACACCAATGAGAGCACTACACTGAGCAAATAGTGTGAAGTGTCTGCTACACTCTGAGCCCCAGACATGAACACATTCTAAAACACACCAATGAGAGCACTACTCTGAGCACGTGGTGTGAAGTGTCTGCTACACGCTGTGGGCCCCAGACATGAACACATTCTAAAACACACCAATGAGAGCACTACTCTGAGCAAATAGTGTGAAGTGTCTGCTACACTCTGAGCCCCAGACATGAACACATTCTAAAACACACCAATGAGAGCACTACTCTGAGCAAATAGTGTGAAGTGTCTGCTACACTGTGAGCCCCAGACATGAACACATTCTAAAACACACCAATGAGAGCACTACTCTGAGCAAATAGTGTGAAGTGTCTGCTACACTCTGAGCCCCAGACATGAACACATTCTAAAACACACCAATGAGAGCACTACTCTGAGCACGTGGTGTGAAGTGTCTGCTACACACTGTGAGCCTCAGACATGAACACATTCTAAAACACACCAATGAGAGCACTACTCTGAGCAAATAGTGTGAAGTGTCTGCTACACTCTGAGCCCCAGACATGAACACATTCTAAAACACACCAATGAGAGCACTACTCTGAGCACGTGATGTGAAGTGTCTGCTACACTCTGAGACCCAGACATGAACACATTCTAAAACACACCAATGAGAGCACTACTCTGAGCAAATAGTGTGAAGTGTCTGCTACACACTGTGAGCCCCAGACGTGAACACATTCTAAAACACACCAATGAGAGCACTACTCTGAGCACGTGGTGTGAAGTGTCTGCTACACACTGTGAGACCCAGAAATGAACACATTCTAAAACACACCAATGAGAGCACTACTCTGAGCAAATAGTGTGAAGTGTCTGCTACACACTGTGAGCCCCAGACATGAACACATTCTAAAACACACCAATGAGAGCACTACTCTGAGCAAATAGTGTGAAGTGTCTGCTACACACTGTGAGCCCCAGACATGAACACATTCTAAAACACACCAATGAGAGCACTACTCTGAGCAAATAGTGTGAAGTGTCTGCTACACTCTGAGCCCCAGACATGAACACATTCTAAAACACACCAATGAGAGCACTACTCTGAGCAAATAGTGTGAAGTGTCTGCTACACTCTGAGCCCCAGACATGAACACATTCTAAAACACACCAATGAGAGCACTACTCTGAGCAAATAGTGTGAAGTGTCTGCTACACACTGCGAGCCCCAGACATGAACACATTCTAAAACACACCAATGAGAGCACTACTCTGAGCAAATAGTGTGAAGTGTCTGCTACACTCTGAGCCCCAGACATGAACACATTCTAAAACACACCAATGAGAGCACTACTCTGAGCAAATAGTGTGAAGTGTCTGCTACACACTGTGAGACATGAACACATTCTAAAACACACCAATGAGAGCACTACTCTGAGCACGTGGTGTGAAGTGTCTGCTACACACTGTGAGCCCCAGACATGAACACATTCTAAAACACACCAATGAGAGCACTACTCTGAGCACGTGGTGTGAAGTGTCTGCTACACACTGTGAGCCCCAGACATGAACACATTCTAAAACACACCAATGAGAGCACTACTCTGAGCAAATAGTGTGAAGTGTCTGCTACACACTGCGAGCCCCAGACATGAACACATTCTAAAACACACCAATGAGAGCACTACTCTGAGCAAATAGTGTGAAGTGTCTGCTACACACTGTGGGCCCCAGACATGAACACATTCTAAAACACACCAATGAGAGCACTACTCTGAGCAAATAGTGTGAAGTGTCTGCTACACACTGTGGGCCCCAGACATGAACACATTCTAAAACACACCAATGAGAGCACTACTCTGAGCAAATAGTGTGAAGTGTCTGCTACACACTGTGAGCCTCAGACATGAACACATTCTAAAACACACCAATGAGAGCACTACTCTCAACATGTGGTGTGAAGTGTCTGCTACACACTGCGAGCCCCAGACATGAACACATTCTAAAACACACCAATGAGAGCACTACTCTGAGCAAATAGTGTGAAGTGTCTGCTACACACTGTGAGCCCCAGACATGAACACATTCTAAAACACACCAATGAGAGCACTACTCTGAGCACGTGGTGTGAAGTGTCTGCTACACCCTGTGAGCCCCAGACATGAACACATTCTAAAACACACCAATGAGAGCACTACTCTGAGCAAATAGTGTGAAGTGTCTGCTACACTCTGAGCCCCAGACATGAACACATTCTAAAACACACCAATGAGAGCACTACTCTGAGCACGTGGTGTGAAGTGTCTGCTACACTCTGAGCCCCAGACATGAACACATTCTAAAACACACCAATGAGAGCACTACTCTGAGCAAATAGTGTGAAGTGTCTGCTACACTCTGAGCCCCAGACATGAACACATTCTAAAACACACCAATGAGAGCACTACTCTCAACATGTGGTGTGAAGTGTCTGCTACACACTGCGAGCCCCAGACATGAACACATTCTAAAACACACCAATGAGAGCACTACTCTGAGCAAATAGTGTGAAGTGTCTGCTACACTCTGAGCCCCAGACATGAACACATTCTAAAACACACCAATGAGAGCACTACTCTGAGCACGTGGTGTGAAGTGTCTGCTACACTCTGAGCCCCAGACATGAACACATTCTAAAACACACCAATGAGAGCACTACTCTGAGCAAATAGTGTGAAGTGTCTGCTACACCCTGTGAGCCCCAGACATGAACACATTCTAAAACACACCAATGAGAGCACTACTCTGAGCAAATAGTGTGAAGTGTCTGCTACACACTGAGCCCCAGACATGAACACATTCTAAAACACACCAATGAGAGCACTACTCTGAGCACGTGGTGTGAAGTGTCTGCTACACACTGTGCGCCCCAGACATGAACACATTGTAAAACACACCAATGAGAGCACTACTCTGAGCACGTGGTGTGAAGTGTCTGCTACACACTGTGCGCCCCAGACATGAACACATTCTAAAACACACCAATGAGAGCACTACTCTGAGCATGTGGTGTGAAGTGTCTGCTACACACTGTGAGCCCCAGACATGAACACATTCTAAAACACACCAATGAGAGCACTGCTCTGAGCAAGTGGTGTGAAGTGTCTGCTACACTCTGTGGGCCACAGACATGAACACATTCTAAAACACACCAATGAGAGCACTACTCTGAGCACGTGGTGTGAAGTGTCTGCTACACACTGTGAGCCCCAGACATGAACACATTCTAAAACACACCAATGACAGCACTACTCTGAGCAAATAGTGTGAAGTGTCTGCTACACACTGTGAGCCCCAGACATGAACACATTCTAAAACACACCAATGAGAGCACTACTCTGAGCACGTGGTGTGAAGTGTCTGCTACACTCTGTGAGCCCCAGACATGAACACATTCTAAAACACACCAATGAGAGCACTACTCTGAGCAAATAGTGTGAAGTGTCTGCTACACACTCTGAGCCCCAGACATGAACACATTCTAAAACACACCAATGAGAGCACTACTCTGAGCACATGGTGTGAAGTGTCTGCTACACACTGCGAGCCCCAGACATGAACACATTCTAAAACACACCAATGAGAGCACTACTCTGAGCACGTGGTGTGAAGTGTCTGCTACGAGGACTCTGAGCCCCAGACATGAACACATTCTAAAACACACCAATGAGAGCACTACTCTGAGCACATGGTGTGAAGTGTCTGCTACACACTGCGAGCCCCAGACATGAACACATTCTAAAACACACCAATGAGAGCACTACTCTGAGCATGTGGTGTGAAGTGTCTGCTACACACTGTGCGCCCCAGACATGAACACATTGTAAAACACACCAATGAGAGCACTACTCTGAGCACGTGGTGTGAAGTGTCTGCTACACACTGTGGGCCACAGACATGAACACATTCTAAAACACACCAATGAGAGCACTACTCTGAGCACGTGGTGTGAAGTGTCTGCTACACACTGTGAGCCCCAGACATGAACACATTCTAAAACACACCAATGAGAGCACTACTCTGAGCACGTGGTGTGAAGTGTCTGCTACACTCTGAGCCCCAGACATGAACACATTCTAAAACACACCAATGAGAGCACTACTCTGAGCAAATAGTGTGAAGTGTCTGCTACACTCTGAGCCCCAGACATGAACACATTCTAAAACACACCAATGAGAGCACTACTCTGAGCACGTGGTGTGAAGTGTCTGCTACACTCTGTGAGCCCCAGACATGAACACATTCTAAAACACACCAATGAGAGCACTACTCTGAGCACGTGGTGTGAAGTGTCTGCTATGAGGACTCTGAGCCCCAGACATGAACACATTCTAAAACACACCAATGAGAGCACTACTCTGAGCACGTGATGTGAAGTGTCTGCTACACACTGTGGGCCACAGACATGAGCACATTCTAAAACACACCAATGAGAGCACTACTCTGAGCAAATAGTGTGAAGTGTCTGCTACACACTGTGAGCCCCAGACATGAACACATTCTAAAACACACCAATGAGAGCACTACTCTGAGCAAATAGTGTGAAGTGTCTGCTACACACTGTGAGCCTCAGACATGAACACATTCTAAAACACACCAATGAGAGCACTACTCTGAGCATGTGGTGTGAAGTGTCTGCTACACACTGTGAGCCCCAGACATGAACACATTCTAAAACACACCAATGAGAGCACTGCTCTGAGCAAGTGGTGTGAAGTGTCTGCTACACACTGTGAGCCCCAGACATGAACACATTCTAAAACACACCAATGAGAGCACTACTCTGAGCACATGGTGTGAAGTGTCTGCTACACGCTGTGGGCCCCAGACATGAACACATTCTAAAACACACCAATGAGAGCACTACTCTGAGCAAATAGTGTGAAGTGTCTGCTATGAGGAATGTGAGCCCCAGACATGAACACATTCTAAAACACACCAATGAGAGCACTACTCTCAGCAAATAGTGTGAAGTGTCTGCTACACTCTGAGCCCCAGACATGAACACATTCTAAAACACACCAATGAGAGCACTACTCTGAGCAAATAGTGTGAAGTGTCTGCTACACACTGAGCCCCAGACATGAACACATTCTAAAACACACCAATGAGAGCACTACTCTGAGCACGTGGTGTGAAGTGTCTGCTACACACTGTGGGCCACAGACATGAACACATTCTAAAACACACCAATGAGAGCACTACTCTGAGCACATGGTGTGAAGTGTCTGCTACACGCTGTGGGCCCCAGACATGAACACATTCTAAAACACACCAATGAGAGCACTACTCTGAGCACGTGGTGTGAAGTGTCTGCTACACACTGTGAGCCCCAGACATGAACACATTCTAAAACACACCAATGAGAGCACTACTCTGAGCAAATAGTGTGAAGTGTCTGCTACACCCTGTGAGCCCCAGACATGAACACATTGTAAAACACACCAATGAGAGCACTACTCTGAGCAAATAGTGTGAAGTGTCTGCTACACTCTGAGCCCCAGACATGAACACATTCTAAAACACACCAATGAGAGCACTACTCTGAGCAAATAGTGTGAAGTGTCTGCTACACACTGAGCCCCAGACATGAACACATTCTAAAACACACCAATGAGAGCACTACTCTGAGCAAATAGTGTGAAGTGTCTGCTACACTCTGAGCCCCAGACGTGAACACATTCTAAAACACACCAATGAGAGCACTACTCTGAGCAAATAGTGTGAAGTGTCTGCTACACTCTGAGCCCCAGACGTGAACACATTCTAAAACACACCAATGAGAGCACTACTCTGAGCACGTGGTGTGAAGTGTCTGCTATGAGGACTCTGAGCCCCAGACATGAACACATTCTAAAACACACCAATGAGAGCACTACTCTGAGCACGTGATGTGCAGTGTCTGCTACACACTGTGAGCCCCAGACATGAACACATTCTAAACCACACCAATGAGAGCACTACTCTGAGCACGTGGTGTGAAGTGTCTGCTACACACTGTGAGCCCCAGACATGAACACATTCTAAAACACACCAATGAGAGCACTACTCTGAGCAAATAGTGTGAAGTGTCTGCTACACACTGTGAGCCCCAGACGTGAACACATTCTAAAACACACCAATGAGAGCACTACTCTGAGCACGTGGTGTGCAGTGTCTGCTACACTCTGAGCCCCAGACATGAACACATTCTAAAACACACCAATGAGAGCACTACTCTGAGCAAATAGTGTGAAGTGTCTGCTACACACTGTGAGCCCCAGACGTGAACACATTCTAAAACACACCAATGAGAGCACTACTCTGAGCACGTGGTGTGCAGTGTCTGCTACACTCTGAGCCCCAGACATGAACACATTCTAAAACACACCAATGAGAGCACTACTCTGAGCAAATAGTGTGAAGTGTCTGCTACACACTGTGAGCCCCAGACATGAACACATTCTAAAACACACCAATGAGAGCACTACTCTGAGCACGTGGTGTGAAGTGTCTGCTACACTCTGAGCCCCAGACATGAACACATTCTAAAACACACCAATGAGAGCACTACTCTGAGCACGTGGTGTGAAGTGTCTGCTACACTCTGTGAGCCCCAGACATGAACACATTCTAAAACACACCAATGAGAGCACTACTCTGAGCAAATAGTGTGAAGTGTCTGCTACACTCTGTGAGCCCCAGACATGAACACATTCTAAAACACACCAATGAGAGCACTACTCTGAGCACGTGGTGTGAAGTGTCTGCTACACTCTGAGCCCCAGACATGAACACATTCTAAAACACACCAATGAGAGCACTACTCTGAGCACGTGGTGTGAAGTGTCTGCTACACACTGTGAGCCCCAGACATGAACACATTCTAAAACACACCAATGAGAGCACTACTCTGAGCACGTGGTGTGAAGTGTCTGCTATGAGGACTCTGAGCCCCAGACATGAACACATTCTAAAACACACCAATGAGAGCACTACTCTGAGCAAATAGTGTGAAGTGTCTGCTACACTCTGAGCCCCAGACATGAACACATTCTAAAACACACCAATGAGAGCACTACTCTGAGCAAATAGTGTGAAGTGTCTGCTACACTCTGAGCCCCAGACATGAACACATTCTAAAACACACCAATGAGAGCACTACTCTGAGCAAATAGTGTGAAGTGTCTGCTACACTCTGTGAGCCCCAGACATGAACACATTCTAAAACACACCAATGAGAGCACTACTCTGAGCACGTGGTGTGCAGTGTCTGCTACACACTGTGAGCCCCAGACATGAACACATTCTAAAACACACCAATGAGAGCACTACTCTGAGCACGTGGTGTGCAGTGTCTGCTACACACTGTGAGCCCCAGACATGAACACATTCTAAAACACACCAATGAGAGCACTACTCTGAGCAAATAGTGTGAAGTGTCTGCTACACTCTGAGCCCCAGACATGAACACATTCTAAAACACACCAATGAGAGCACTACTCTGAGCACGTGGTGTGAAGTGTCTGCTACACTCTGAGCCCCAGACATGAACACATTCTAAAACACACCAATGAGAGCACTACTCTGAGCAAATAGTGTGAAGTGTCTGCTACACTCTGAGCCCCAGACATGAACACATTCTAAAACACACCAATGAGAGCACTACTCTGAGCAAATAGTGTGAAGTGTCTGCTACACTCTGAGCCCCAGACATGAACACATTCTAAAACACACCAATGAGAGCACTACTCTGAGCACGTGGTGTGAAGTGTCTGCTACACTCTGAGCCCCAGACATGAACACATTCTAAAACACACCAATGAGAGCACTACTCTGAGCAAATAGTGTGAAGTGTCTGCTACACTCTGAGCCCCAGACATGAACACATTCTAAAACACACCAATGAGAGCACTACTCTGAGCACGTGGTGTGCAGTGTCTGCTACACACTGTGAGACATGAACACATTCTAAAACACACCAATGAGAGCACTACTCTGAGCACGTGGTGTGAAGTGTCTGCTACACACTGTGAGCCTCAGACATGAACACATTCTAAAACACACCAATGAGAGCACTACTCTGAGCAAATAGTGTGAAGTGTCTGCTACACACTCTGAGCCCCAGACATGAACACATTCTAAAACACACCAATGAGAGCACTACTCTGAGCACATGGTGTGAAGTGTCTGCTACACTCTGAGCCCCAGACATGAACACATTCTAAAACACACCAATGAGAGCACTACTCTGAGCAAATAGTGTGAAGTGTCTGCTACACTCTGAGCCCCAGACATGAACACATTCTAAAACACACCAATGAGAGCACTACTCTGAGCACGTGGTGTGAAGTGTCTGCTACACTCTGAGCCCCAGACATGAACACATTCTATAACACACCAATGAGAGCACTACTCTGAGCACGTGGTGTGAAGTGTCTGCTACACACTGTGAGCCCCAGACATGAACACATTCTAAAACACACCAATGAGAGCACTACTCTGAGCAAATAGTGTGAAGTGTCTGCTACACTCTGAGCCCCAGACATGAACACATTCTAAAACACACCAATGAGAGCACTACTCTGAGCACGTGGTGTGAAGTGTCTGCTACACGCTGTGGGCCCCAGACATGAACACATTCTAAAACACACCAATGAGAGCACTACTCTGAGCACGTGGTGTGAAGTGTCTGCTACACACTGTGAGCCCCAGACATGAACACATTGTAAAACACACCAATGAGAGCACTACTCTGAGCAAATAGTGTGAAGTGTCTGCTACACTCTGAGCCCCAGACGTGAACACATTCTAAAACACACCAATGAGAGCACTACTCTGAGCAAATAGTGTGAAGTGTCTGCTACACACTGTGAGCCCCAGACATGAACACATTCTAAAACACACCAATGAGAGCACTACTCTGAGCACGTGGTGTGAAGTGTCTGCTACACACTGTGGGCCCCAGACATGAACACATTCTAAAACACACCAATGACAGCACTACTCTGAGCACGTGGTGTGAAGTGTCTGCTACACCCTGTGAGCCCCAGACGTGAACACATTCTAAAACACACCAATGAGAGCACTACTCTGAGCACGTGGTGTGAAGTGTCTGCTACACACTGTGAGCCCCAGACATGAACACATTCTAAAACACACCAATGACAGCACTACTCTGAGCAAATAGTGTGAAGTGTCTGCTACACTCTGTGAGCCCCAGACATGAACACATTCTAAAACACACCAATGAGAGCACTACCCTGAGCACGTGGTGTGAAGTGTCTGCTACACACTGTGAGCCCCAGACATGAACACATTCTAAAACACACCAATGAGAGCACTACTCTGAGCAAATAGTGTGAAGTGTCTGCTACACCCTGTGAGCCCCAGACATGAACACATTCTAAAACACACCAATGAGAGCACTACTCTGAGCACGTGGTGTGAAGTGTCTGCTACACACTGTGGGCCCCAGACATGAACACATTCTAAAACACACCAAGGACAGCACTACTCTGAGCACATGATCTGACAGTAACAAACAATCCCGACAACATCATGGACAACTTCCTGTTCCTGAAATTTACCATCATGATGCTCTATATATTCACTCAAAATGTGGAAATATAAAGCAAAAACTGTCACTTTCAGAGATTAAAGACGAATAATGATGCCATGGCAACACCACTGAGCATTTGAATGGTTCATCGCTCGTTGGCTAGAGATAACAGGTGAAGCAAGCCTTCCTGTCTAGGAGCTCGTGTACCACCGAATGTGATACCGCTACATATTATCAACCTCAACAAGACAGACCTTTACAATACTGTACAATAATATTCCTTTCTATAAAAAAGGACATGTTTCGTCTCTTCCTTGTGAGACATCTTCAGCCTAAAGGTATTATAATAATAAACCCACGATATTCTTGGTATCACTAAAAACAATGACTTATCCTGAAAGAATCAAGATGACTGAGTCTATCATATGTAGACAACAGTCTGTGTTGTTTTTCATAGGAACAAATTACTAAAGGATACAAGTTCCATTGAGTTTTGATACTCAAAATAAAAAGATAATGTGAAGATCACAGTATTCTAAAATTAAGTTAATGTCATCTTAAGTTTATGGAAGCTCGAGTGCATATGTGTCCAGTTAAACGGCTAGATTTTCCTAGATGGAATTTTTCAATGTACTGGTTATGTAGCCGACAAATGTTGCAGTCCGTACTTTGGTGCTATGAGAGAACTTCTAAAAAAGAAAAAAAGGTAAGAGACTTGTGGAAAGTATTTACAGTGACCGAATACTTACTTGTCCAGCTGGCTCGTGTGCGGACCTCCGTGTTCCAGAGTGGAGGAGAGAGGAGTCGAGTAGAGGGAAAAAAAGAATTGTTTGTATTCTGAAAAAACTTTTTATGATTTCTTCGAAGAGAATGTTATAAGTTTGAGAAATTTCATTTTGGTTCGTATAGGGTTACAATGTTAATAAAAATATTTTCCTATTTGTTAAGGTGAGCATCTTTATTAATTATTTTTAGCATGGAATGATCTTGTTCCATGTTGGAAAATGAATGGTCATAGTCAGACATGTGACTGCTCACGGCTGAGAATCTACCATATTCTTTGGCGTTAACATGCTCTACATAACGAATAGAGAAACTGCGTCCTGTGTGCCCGACATAACTAGCGGCGCAATGGGTGCAAGTCAATCTGTAGACTCGTGAATTTGAGAATTTAGATCTAGTGTTGATTTAAAGATGATTAAAAAATAAAGTGGAATTATTGTTGATGGTTTTAAAAGTTATATTAAAGTTCTGTCTTTTAAAAAGGTTTGTGATTTGATATATATTATCATTAAATGTGATGTAGTTATCTCCTTTATTCATTTTTGGTTCTCTCCCAAGAGCAGTCACAGGCTATTTCTGATTCTATTGACAATTTTATCGACAAATGATTTATTAAAACCATCCTTGATAGCTAGATTATAAATTCTATTAATTTCCTTCTTTAGATTGCTGGACAATAAAGGGACACCGCAAGCTCTATGGATCAAACTGAAGAAATGCAATATTTGTTACTCTATTTTGAGCTTCAGAATGAAAAGAATCCCATCTTGTGGTAATATCAGTTTGTGTGGGATTTCTGTAGATGTTATAGGCTAGTTTCTTGTTAGTCCTAGTGACAGTTAAATCTAGGAAATTCAGTGATTTCCCAACTTCCAATTCAAAACGTAAATTTTATAGAAGGATCTATTTGGTTCAAAAGGTTGAGAATTGCATCATTATTAGAGATTTTCTAGTCAATTATAGCAAAAACATCATCTAGGTAACGCATCCAAAATACAACTCCGTCTATTTTGTTCAAGATCTTATTTTCTTCAAGACGGTCAACATAGATCCCTGCAAGTATGCCCGAAGAAGGTGCTCCCATACAGGGCCTTCCTGTTGATAAATTATATTAATAAATGAGAAATAATCAACGGAAAGGACAAATTTCAAGACATTCATAAATTTGTCTGAGTCATATCTACTTAACGAGCTGTAGGTTGTTCTTAATTAGATTAATAGTTTTGTTGACAGGTATATTAGAATACATATTATTGTATTTTCTCATGTATTTAACACACTTTTTTGATGAAAAATCCTGGCAAAAACTTCGGAAACGTAAATTATTCGAAGAATTCCGGTATTTCAAAAAATATTTACAATTCATTTACATCTAAAAGATACATCATACACAATTCATTCAACTCATCTGTGGTTAATCATCATTTGGCGTAAAATTCCGGCATGAGATTTTTTCTGAAGATTCAAATAGGGTACCTACATCAGGTAAGTTGGACACGTGGGTTTGAAATTCTGATACTGGAACATATTCTTCCTGTTATGAGCTGAAAATATGACCTGAGGTGAAATAAACATGCACCAATAAAAGTACAATTCATGTAAGTACACAATAATGACTTGCCGGCAAGAAAAAGAGATCTTCGACACGGTCTGCGGTGAAAACTGGAATTATATTGTACTTCTTAAGAATGCGCCCTACAATATAATTCCAGTTTTCACCACAGACCGGAAGCTCAAATCCCTGTTTTGACCAGTCAAAGAAAAACCACATCTTGAAACACTGGGCATATATGAAATTCCATGTGGTTTTTGTTGTTCATATGTCGGCATGACAAAAAGGCTTGTTAGCACCAGGGTGAAAGAGCAAATCAGGTTGGTAGAGAATGTCACTCTTTCATCCTCCACGGGGAATGCTACAATCCAGTCTGCCATAGCAGAACATTTCTACAGTACAGACCATGAAATCCTCTTTGACCACGCAGAGGTCATCGCGCCTGTAAAAGACTTCTAGGCTCATCTTGTGAGGGAAGCCATAGAGATAGAGCTGCGTCCAAATAACATCAACAGGGAAGACGGAAATCCTCTTTGACCACGCAGAGGTCATCGCGCCTGTAAAAGACTTCTAGGCTCATCTTGTGAGGGAAGCCATAGAGATAGAGCTGCGTCCAAATAACATCAACAGGGAAGACGGCTTCAAGTTATCAAATACATGGAGACCTGTACTGCAGAAATACATGCATAACAACACCATGGCACAGCGGGACGCACTCAAACTGTTGACAGAGGGCGGTGCATCAGTAACTTCCCTCCCAACCACCAAGCACGATCCTTGAGTCCAGTTAGTGGTGTAGGCCGTGGATAGTACGGGCCTGACTTCCACTTTCCTTTGGAGAATTTCTTTGCTCACTGTCGGAGGCAAAACTTCACATGCACTGATGAAGGCCAATGCAATTTGGCTGAAAGCTTGGCTTTATTATTATATAAATATATATATATAGTGGCTTTAATCCAGTTCATTTATTTCTTTATGTTAAAATCAAGGATAATTTTTCATTCAATTGAAATTTAAGTACCAGAGGGAAAAATGATTTCCCTGACATAAGTTGCCAACTTCTGGCAAAATATCCTCAATGTCCCATTTAAGAGAATAATAGCATTACATATTTCAAAAGTGACACAGATTGAGTTCCATGCAAGCAACACTATGGCTCTACACTGCAGGGGCAGGTCTCATGGAGTGTTGAGAGTTTGCTCGATTTAAATGTAATTAGATTGAAATCCCTGCCATCAGAAAGCTCTGAAGTTCATGTCATGTGTTTACTACTTGAACTGCAAATCCTTCCTATGCACAAGTGAAATAAGAAAATCATTTCACAAATACTTCAAACTTTTTAGTGTTGAAGTGCATCTCTTTCCTGTGCAGTTATTTCCAATAACGCTCTTCTTTCTTAATGAGTAGCTCAGCATCTAGGTTTTCAAGCAAAGTTGAGGCTCATGGCCCTCAACCACCTAATATAAGTTATACAATTTTACAAAAGAATTTCATCATTTTAATATACAGTGAAAAGTATAAAAACCAAAGTGATCCAGCCTGAAACATGTCACATGCATCCCAGGCCTAAGAGTGCTTATGAGCATCCCTAATGTCATTCCACCAGCTCATGAACGATGTTGTAGCATACAGCCTGACAACTACAGTGGACAGCTATCGAGGAGTGTTTTCACAAAGCACTTGATACACTAAAATAGTCTCACGCAGTCTATGTCTGTCATTAAGTCGTGGCTATATGGACGTATCTCGAATGCATACCTGATGCATGCATTTTGGGCAAGTTGCAGTCTCATGCCTTGCTCATTATTGATATCAATAAAAACTGTATTGCAGTATTTGAGAAGTGAAAACAAAAGTAACTGAAAGAGCTGCTTCACACATCCATCACACAACTGTTTAGTGCTACAGGAACAATATCGTAATGTTTTAAGATGTGTCAGTTTTTCAAAATGCCAGTGATTATTGCTAGCATTTTAAAAGGATTACTTTTGAGGTTGTTACTCAACGCATAACTACCGAAGACTTAAATCTGCATTAACTTGTCGTACAGCACTCTGAATTTTATCAACTTATGAGTGGCAGTAGATCATTAGCGTAAAGATAATACTTGCAGTGTGTAATCAATTTGGCAACATCGTGTATGAAAATTGCAAATATCAGTGGTCCAAGTACAGACCCTTGGGGGATGCCCAGGTGCTTGTTAAGGCACTCAGATCCGTACTGTGGGACACTAACGATGATTCGTGAGGTATGACTGAAACAGTTGTCCGGCTCCATGGCAAAATGGTTAGCGTGCTGGCCTTTGGCCACAGGGGTTTTGGGTTCGATTCCCGGCAGGGTCGGGAATTTTAACCATCATTGCTTAATTTCCCTGGCACGGGGGCTGGGTGCATGTGTTGTCTTCATCATCATTTCAACCTCATTACGACGCGCATGACGCCCATGGGAGTCAAATCAAAAGACATGCACCTGGCGAGCCGAACCTGTCCTGGGATCTCCCGGCACTAAAAGCCATTTCTACTGAAAACGTTTATTGTTATGTAATCAGTCCAATTTTGAAAGAAGCAGCTGAGGAAGAATGGTATCACAACCAGTACAGTCGCTTGTTGAGTATGCACTGCATGTCAGATGTCATCCGTTACTTTCAGTACGGCAGTCATCGTGATGTGTCCTTTCGTGAAACCAAATTGTTAAGGGTCAAGCAGTGAGTTGCTAGTCAAGTAAGCAAGGATTGTTCATGTAGTAAGCATTCTAGGACTTTGGAAAAAGGTGGGAGATAATGTGATGGTAAACTATGTGAATTCTTCGTAGGAATGAGAAGACGACACCATAACTTCTACACAATTAAATATATGCATCAGAATAGGTAATATTGCACCGATGATGCCTTTATGAATGATAAAGGTATGTCGTCATTTGTTTCACACTGTTTGTTCAAACTTTTTTAAATATAAATTTTATTGATTTAATCGGGAATGAATATTTATGGTGTTAACATCAGCAGCAGTAGAATGTCATTCCGCGCCAGATCATATGCTTCATTTTGTATGACCTCAATGTCAAAATGCTTGAATTCCCTTCACACTATGACCAGAATTATTAATTTTATTATCACAGTCATTATTAGTGTATGCTTCTTTTGTAAAATGAGAAATTAGTCCATCAAGTGGTATACTAGGTGCCTGCTATACCCATCTGTATTTTCTTTGCTACTGGCTTTACATTGCACTGACACAGATAGGTCTCATGGCGACGATGGGACACGGAAGGGCTAGGAGTGCGAAGGAAGCGGCCGTGGCCTTAATTAAGGTACAGTCCCAGCATTTGCCTGGTGTGAAAATGAGAAACCATGGAAAACCACTTCCAGGGCTGCCGACAGTGGGGTTCGAACCTACTATCTCCCGAATACTGGATACTGGCTGCAGCTATCGAGCTCGGTCCCATCTGTATTAGTGCTGAATATCCCCTGTTTGTTATCTCTAGAATACATTTATATTTTCCGTTACGAATTAATTGGTTAACTTTATTTTGAGGAATACAGTCATTTTCAAAAACACTAGTTATTCCAGTCGCTTGAATTGCCTACACCATGAATTGTGATTTGCCACGACTGACTTCATTTCATTCACTAGCCATGCAACGAAGGGTGAGAAACTCAAATTTGCTTTTTCGGAGTGTATTTGTCGTACAGCCCTAGTATTAATGAGTTCTGCGTGTTAACCTTATCATCATTGTCATTAGTCAATAGAATGTGATTCCACGGCAATTGATAAGTTTAATTTCCTATAGCCGAGATATCAAAATTTTTTAAGTCTCTTTGTATTATGTACCTGGCATTGTATTTTGGTGCCTTGAGTGGGCAACGTAAGTAAATGAAATACCTGGTCCAGCCCTTGCTTTACCACTTTGTGTGGATTCTTCTTTCCTGGCCGCATATGCACCCATAAAACGGGCACTCCCGAGGTTATTCAGGGTTGGAGAGAGTATGTCCGATGTTCTTGTACCAGATCTAACGGGACTTCACTTTTTGTTAAAGCAGCCTCAGCAGTTTGTTTGTTCGATGGCAAGCACTTTTTGTACTAAATGATGTTCATTTCATCTTCGGACGTGACCATACCAGCGATGGGCACAACTTTAAAAGATCCTTGCATGTGCTCATTGCACACTTTGTCATGCACAGTGACTCTCATCGACCATCGCAACATCCGCATCTCTGTCACATGCACTCGCTGATCATATTTTTTCTGCCTTGTCCAATATTCGGAGCCGTACACGAGGGTAGGCCGGACAGTGGTTTTGTATACTTTGCCTTTTAATTTGACTGGCATCCACTTATCACACAGAACACCATTTCGTCCAACCAACACTGATGCAGTGCTTGATATCTGCATCAATATTACCATCAGTTGTGATGACTGATATTTGAACTTGTCGGTCCACCAGTGGTTCTCCAGCAAGGAAGAGAGTAATATGTGGGCCCGCTTGCCCTGGCTACGCAAAATTGAAAAATGCGTGCTCCATCTTCTTGCGACTTATTCTTAATCCATTTGCCTCTAGTAAAACTCGCCATCATTCAAAGACCTCAACCTCCTCACATGACTTGCCAAACAAAACACTATTGTCTGCATGAAGAATTGTCGACAGCAGGTCTGTCATCAGCGTTACCACTTTCTGCGGATCGGTTGTTAAAATAAAACTGGTCAGTGTATGAGGCATTTGGTTTATTGTGTGAACACGGTTACTGCATAAAATAAATTTCAGTACAAAGAATGTATTGTCCTTCGTATACTTTTTTAAAAGGTACAGTCAAGGGTACCACTTTTACAATACTATAAGATTTTTTGTTTAATTAACAATTGACAAAAATATCAGTATATGTTTCGTCCATCTTGGTAGACATCATCAGTACAATAGACAACGACAAAAACACAATACGTCAGTTAAAATGCAGGTTAATTTTTGTTTGTTTGGAGAATGTTCTGGAGCACAAATAACAGTATAACAAAATTTTGGGGACCTCAGAATTTAATTTGTTAAAGTGAAATTTTGTTTTACTGAAATAAATCAATTCTTACAAATTCGCCCCTTGCTAAAAACTGTTGAAGAATATACATTATTTCAACATGAATTTACCCATAAAAAACCTTAATACTGTATTGGCGCTAAAGGGACAATTTCTAAGGAGACACTGAACTTCTTAAAAATGAACAAAATCCCAGACCATAGCGATTTCAGTGTTAAAAAATTCATTGGCAATTGTAAGACACCACTAGAACTCCCTAACCTGAGAAAGCATATATTGGATTTTCTTTCTCAAATAAAATCTGAAAGAGGCAATCTACCTGATGGTGGCAATAGTAATACTGAATTATGACTCAAGTCCTGCTTAATCCAAAGGTGTTGCAATAAAGTGCCTAGCACTGCAGATGACTTTGCCATACTTTCAGAAAGCCTTACGGATGCAGCAATGCAAATTAATCTCCTTGAAAAGACAGCCAACATGACAGGCTTGAGAATCTCTGCCGAGAAAACAACATTTTTGACTAATATAAAGAGTGCCCCGAAGTTTTTAGTAACGGATATTGGTCAAATAGAAAAGGTAAAGAAATTCAAGTACTTGGGTGAGACAATTCAAGAAAATGGTTTAGAAAAATCTGCTACAGAGGAGATGGAAAGAGCTTACGGTATAACTAAGAATACTTACAACAAAAAGTGCTTATCAACAAAACATAAAATGAAGCACTACAACAGAGTAGTGAAACCAGAATCCCTGTATGGCAACGAATGTCAAGCTTGATAATTTACAAAAATATTAGAAAGAAGAATTGTAAGGAAAATATTAGGTCCTCTAAGAATTGCAGAGTTTTGGAAATTAAGAAGTAACAATGAAATTTACCAGAACATTGAAAACATATCACAAACAATAAGAAAGACGAGATGGCTATTTCTTGGACACATTTATAGAATGGATGACAATAGACTAACTAAACGAATCTTCAAGTACCTTTGGCGAAAAGAAATCAATAACCACCCGGATTCAAGAAGTCAAGAAAGACCTGGAAAGGAACAACATACAAGAAGAATTATTGAAAGAAAGATTTTTAGGAAGAAAGTCTCACAAATGGAAGGATTCCAAGGGAGGAAGGAAAAGAAAACAGGCACAAAGTGGACTGAAGATAGGAAAAAGAAGCACAGTGAAACAATGGAAAGAATACTGGAAGAAAAAGAACAACTAAGGAGGAAGAATTGAAATTGTAACGTGGTCCGTAGAAGGCCGGAATGCAAGAAGAAGAGGAATTATAAGTCATATGAATTGAATAAGAGACCGATCTTTTGATCCTCTAATTGGGGCACCCATCAGGTGGATTATAAGGGGAAAATTAGGATACATATATTGTCCGCTTCAAATTTAACCTACAATAAACATTTTATTGTGTGTTAAAACGAGAGGCTATTGTTTCATTAGTACGAGTGAAATATTTCCAGTCCTGTGTTACAAATACGTGTTTGCATGCACGGAACCAGTTCTCACCAGCCGAGAGCAAAGTACTGATTTTTCTAATGACCCGTCAGCTGTATCACATGACCCAGTGAGAACTTTCAAGGCCACCGCAAGGTGCATTACGCATGTCAAAATCTTCCAGTGAGAGTACTTTTGAGAATTGTAATAACCTGTCAGGTGTAAGACAACGGCCAATTACAAGTCGATATGGACACACACCCACCTTGCCGAAAGCTTAAATACTCAAAGAAACACTCTCTTACTTGAAGTCTACGATGCAGGCACTCTGTCACTTCGATAATTGAACTCTGCTGCATTATAAATCAACTACCCTCTTACAGTACAGTCAACAAGTCTGGCAGATTTTCGCAGGCTAAGTTAGGTGTTGTTCATCTACAAAACTTGACGTATTTGTGTGTGGAATATCTCCTAAAAATTTGTGTCAGTTTCAGCCTTCACCGTACTAGAAGAGGATCGCCACGTGGTTACTGGAGTTCGTCAAGATGTTTCAATGATCTGAAGAGGAAACCTACAGTATTTCTGCTCTGGACTTGGTGTACTAAAATGTAGGTGACATCTAACATGGGGAGATAACGACGGAAGCAGATAACCAGTAACATGCGATCCAGTTTCATCATACATTTAAGTACCCCTTTATAATGTTTTATCTGTTCATCTTAGTAGAAATCGTGCCTACTTATTCATTAGTGGTGTATTTCCTCGAGATTTGCAGAAGTAGTTAATATCTTCATCCTTCTTTCACGTGGGGAATGTCACGTCGTGTGTGAGTGATTAGAGTAGCTAGGATGTACACGTGTCTTCTATGATTACTCCAAATGTCCCATTTATTAGTCCAGTGTTATTTCAAAATCATTCTCCTCATCGGTAAATGATAATTTAATTTTGAAATTATTTTCAATGTGGAAACCATGTGGGACAGATTTACAGCGTGTTTGTTACGTCGGATTTCAATGTAAATTTTCTTCTTGTTGGATATCACGCGTGTTAGTGTCATCTGGTTTATTGTTTAATTGTGGTTTACGTCAAAATAACATCTAGCACGTCTTATCATAATAATAATAATAATATAAATTCCAGCTCGGGTTAAATCAATGAGTAAGGGTAATGAGTTTCAATATTGCTTGATCTTGTTGTAAGATGTTAATGTGTGCTCAATGAGCCTGGAATATGGCAGAATCCCGATGGATCATTTACTGTTTTTACTGAATTCATTTATTGAATTTTATTCTAAGAGTACGTGTTCGGTGAAACATAATTTCTTGAAATGTGGAGCTCGTGTTGATTGATAAATGTAGATTTAGGTAATGATAATGTCGTGACAATGCGAATGTTTGACCTGTACTATGTGCGTATCTGTAGATGACAATTCTTCCAGATATCAACTGCTGATATTATGACCAACGTTGTGAAATTTTCATCATCTCTAAGTGATCACTCAGATTTTCATCACATTTCTGAGAGTTGTAAATGGATTTTTGACCGATACCGTCATCATGATATTTCATGTGCCCAGGGTAAAAATATAAATTTTAAAGTCTAGAATTCGTTGTGTGTGTTGTAGTGATTGCTGTGTGTGTTGTAGTGATTGCTGTGTGTGTGTGTGTGTTGTAGTGATTTCATTGACTCGTGATAACCTGTAGGGTGGTGAAATTCCTTCCACAATGGTCTGCACAATTTGGTCCTCTGGGAAATGAAGAGCAAATACCCCTGTGTAGAACTTAATATCTTGGATGAAATCTGCCAAGTTTTCATCCAGTCGCCATACTCTGAAATAGTACTTCTGTATTAGAGAGGACATTGCTCTAGCCGGAGTGAAATTAGCTAGCAGATGGGCGTGGAAATCTTCCATAGATGATTGTTCAGCAATTGCTCTGACTATTTTGTCCGATAGGACACGTATGGAGTAACGGTAAATGATTTGAAGAATTGGAATTCTACTAAACACCTTAAGAATGCAATGACATCACTACACTAGTAGAATTGAACGGAAATTTAGAAATTTCCCTAAGCAACATCGCCAAAGGATGAGGCAAACTACTGAACCCGGGTGACATAGTAGGTAACGGCCTAGGCAGTGAAGATGTTTCCGAAACAGCATTGTTAAAAAAGGATGGTGGAATGGATGTCCGACGATCAGATTCATTTCCTAATGGAGCAGAAGTTTGTTGAGTACCTACCGATTTTCTACCTTCTTCACCCTTGGAAGGATCCTCCTCATTAGCTATGTTTACCACAGGGGGCTGGTCGGTTTTGGGAGCCGCTGCCCCAGTTAACAATTGACTAACCTTACTGGACATATTAGAAAGGTGTTCAACAAGATTACTTGCCTCCTTACCCTGAACTTCATTTAACTTAAGAGACAATAGATCACTAACTCTATGGTAAAAATGGAACAGTCTAGCTTGTACTCTTTTGAGTTGATTTGGAGATGGATCACTCACTTCAATAAAATTTACTACAGAAGCTAGCTCGGTGGTGTAGTCCGTGATAGTGGACAGAGCCTCATCAATGTCCTCTCCCAAGGTTGGGAGACTAATAGGTGACCCTAATGATTCTTTGAGCTTAGTAGTATCTGCCGCAACCGTGCCTCCAGATTGAACATTTTAAATACCTAATTCATAGATAAATTCCTCCTTGCGCAAGTAGCCAGGATGGAGGATTTCGCGAGGGCCAGACATGATGACAGAAATTTACAATTTTAAAAATTTGGAAAAATTTCAGCGACTGAGAAAATAGTTACACTACAGATCAAATCCTATGTTTAGCCATCGAAGGGGCTTAATAGAGACCCATTCAACCACGCTCTGCTACCACTTGTTACCGTGGTTGGTGCATCAGCAGAGGTGAAAGAAGGTGCCGGGGTGAATGGGTCTAACTACCAAAACAAAGTTAATTTAAAACTGTAACAAGGTGTTTTCATCTCTCTTTAAATAATAAAAAAAAAAAACAAGTAACAAGGTACAAAACAAGTCTAGAAAGACAAGATTGGTGGTATAATCAGAACTTGGGCTTGAAGCCCTCACTTTACACTTCCTGAGCTACACACTCAACCTAATAACCTTACTTAAGGGCAGAAATCCCCTAATGCCTGGAGCACATGCTCCCAAAATGTCAATGTCAAGCCTTCCAGAGGCACCTTTACAACACTTGAAAAGAGCTGACACGCTCTCAGTTTTTCAAGCCTCTTAAAGGCAATACCAGACTTTACAATTAATTGCCATCAAGGCGTAACTTACAAAAAATGACACGGGGGGTATCTTGTACCCAACCTACTGGGCCTTAGCAGAAAAAGAACAGGTTAAGTAATTGGCCCGAAAATCCAAAATGAATGGAGGCGTGTACTTGCACTCCTAAATACTCATTCTAAAACCTAAAAGGCACCAGGCCAATGACACAGGGGCTATTCCCAAACTATGGAGGTGACTCATATAAGAATAATTTAAGACATTATGGAAAAGAGGTAAAGACAAGTTACAAATGTAGTCACCTCAAACCAATGTGAAGGGGAGCTCGAGAGGGTACAGCACTCTCTATCCTCGATTTAAAGATATTTACATAAGCCGGCAGAAAATTACATTACAGAAAAGTAGGTTATATCGTTAACGTTTCGGACCTATCCCTCGGGTTAAACTGCGGAGCTAGCAAGAAATACAGATGTTAAACGGCCATTACCTTTCTGAAGACCTGCTGCCTGATGAAAGAGGCACCTCCCGCCTCCTGCTTCACATACGCACACTTAGATAGATGTTGATCAAGTGGCCAAGAGCCGTGAAAATCCGCAGTTTATAAACCCTTGGGGAAAGTTCGAGACCTTTCATGAATAATCAAGACATACCCACCAAATTTTATTGCAGGATACAAGGTTTACACTCAAAAGCGAAGAAGAAAGATGTGATTGGTTGGAAATTAATTACAAAAATTCCTGATTGGTTAAATTCAAAACAGGCGGAAAGAAGGGATAAATATTGCCAACCCAAAAATGAATGAACAAAATTTAGTAAAGAGAAAACTTATGAATACAACATTTCTTCAAATAAAGTTCCTTCACTTCGCACCAGGGTGCATGATCATAGTTTTCCTGTAGTGACCTCTCTGAGAGAATGTCCAAATTTCTTGATGAACGGAAAACAAAAAGAAGTTGAAATTCACACAGTACTGGCAACTTCATAATCATAAAATTACAGTAGTGACACCTTCAGAGGAAACGTTTAAATAGGTCTAGTTTCAAGTTCAGTGTTTCTCCTGTAGAGGAGTTTTAATTGGCGGAAGATTTAAATGTCGGCGTAGAGGTGTACCTCCCGGTACAATCTCATTTGGTGACTGGCTGTTTTCGTGTCTTCCCCCCCCCCCCCCCCCATCAGATGATGTGCAAAATTGTGAAATTCCGCTAAACTTCGTTCTCTGCCAGTGGCTATAGGATAGGATACCTTTCCATCTTTCCAATGGTATTCAGCAATGAAAAATGAAAGGCTAAAATAATTTGAACTTGGAGGAAGTGTAGTCCTACCTCTCACTGATGCAGGTGGAACTGAATCAAACAAGGGGCGCACAATATTCTATGACAACTTCTTTACGTTCCTGAAATTGGTAAGATTAAAGGGAGTAAGTGCAACAGGGACATTTCATGAAAACCAGAGGGAGAATAAAGGTGGACAGGAAAAAGAAGAAGGGGATCATACGACTACAGGAGTTTTGGTATTGCACTGGAATGACAACAGTGTTGTCACTGCTGGTATGAACAACAAACAGATCACGGTGGTCCAGTGTAAAAATATATGCAAAGTGTCTGTAACGCAATGAGAGCTGTTCAAGTCTTATAATCACATCCAAAGAGTGGACAGCTTGGATAGTTAGGACTTCATCTGAAATGCTTCTGTGGACAATAAATACATAACTGTAAATAGCATATACAGTATTGTGACAAGTCTTTATTGGAAATTGTAGATCTACTTTACAGTGCAAACTGGATAAGATAATCCAACTCTCTAACTTGCAACATTAACTAGTGTTGTTGTACTGACTTGAGTGCATAGCGTTGACCTGTGGATATAAAACTATTACTTCGATGAACTTTCTGATTCTTGGAACGTGTTTCTACAATTATTAAGAGTGGAAATGTGTAGATAGATTGAAATAAAACACCAAAAATTAACTTTATGCACTAATTTATAGCATAGTTGTGCCTGCCTTGGTGACTGTCGCTGTAACATTACCCAAGGTCCTTGAAGATGGTGCTCTAGCTCTGCCTCTCGCTCTCCGAGTGCTCATGACACCAACAATGGAGGGATCGAAAATGATGAACAAACTGGGATTTAAAATGTGTTTCTTGATCTACGAATTGCTATTATCGTGGATTTACTTGTGTCAAGGCTCGGCTCTCTCCTGAGAGTCATTATTTTGACTGACGTAAATATTTCAAGATTCTTGATTGCTGCTCCAGGTATTCATTCATTTTATTTAATTTCACACGCCATAGTTACAAGAATGGTTCTATGTGCCTGTATTTCGGTAGTCTTTTATCACCTGTCTTCGCAGGCTCTTAGTTAATTAATTTTGTCTGTATTTTAATTTTTCTTTCTTTGTTTGTGTGCACACGTGCAAGAACGGAGAGTGTTTGTTTGGGCCTGTGTGTTTGTGGGTTTTGAGACCATGCACTTCTCTTTACAATGGCGAAAAATGAAAGTATCCTCCTATTCAATACATCATATAATCCGTCATTAGACGGAGTAAACAAGTTCAGACATGTTTCGGCTCGTTTGAGCCATCTTCAGTGAAAAAAATTAGGGGGGTTGGAATAATTTACATAATATGAGTTGAAAAACTGCTAAAAAACATAATGAAAGCGCAAATGAAAAAACAAAAAAAAGAGAGCGCTTTCATTATGTTTTTTAGCATTTTTTCAACTCATATTATGTAAATTATTCCAACCCCCCTAATTTTTTTCACTGAAGATGGCTCAAACGAGCCGAAACATGTCTGAACTTGTTTACTCCGTCTAATGACGGATTATATGATGTATTGAATAGGAGGATACTTTCATTTTTCGCCATTGTAAAGTGAAAACCGTCAATACAGAATGATTCTAATATCTTGTAATAATAACCATGCACTTCTGTTTCCTTATCGTTTGGAATCATGGCTGAGCATTGCTATATTGTGTGATTTGACGCTACTTAAATAGGTGAGGCAATTTGCATGTCCCGGATAGTGGGTCAACGAATGTCATGATTGCTATGATTATATTTGGATCAGCCTTGCCTGTTTTTGCGGCAGTCTAGCATTGTATCTGTGGTGTTCAAACCATGCTCGTGAATCCTTGATATCCGTCGCTATCCTGTGCGATTGTATACGTCACGCCTTGGCATTACCGGTCTGCTCTGGGTCTCTCTTCTTGTTCATACGTACGGTTTATAGCACTCTCCGTATATCGTCATTTTAATTTTTCTTTCTTTTTCTTTTATTTTTCGTTTTAGTTGGTCGGTTCGAGCCATGTGTGGTGTGCTATTTAATATTTCTACGCCATTATCTGCTCCATTGTCGGGGATTAGATTTTGTTTTTGTAACTGTGGCAACATTTTCTTGTTCTTTAGCTTCTGCTCCTTTGGCATTGTTGTTGTGATGCGCTAGCATCATGCGAAAGCTCATTTGGATGCTAACTGTTGATATGTGCGCGGTCCGCATTAGTACGACTGTATTATCCCTTTAAGGTTCCATTATGTGATTCCTTCGATAACGTGTTCCACGTCACATCATTTTTCCGAAACGAATTTGTATTTCTATGTGGTCATAAGGAAGTGAGTAGTGCGATCGTGTGTATTGTCGCCGTATGTCATTCAATGGTATACTACCTGATGTTCTATTTTTCTGCAGTTATGTAAGTAAATCTTAATGCAGTTTCCCATTTTTATTTTCATTTTCATATTATGTGTGTTTATAATAAACCCCATTTTCTTTTGATCCATTTTTTATTCATGGGGGTTATAAGTTCTTGCCTTTCTGGCCCTCGCTCCCCTTTTGTCTACCCACGGGTCCAGCTCCGAACTGTTCTAGTTCGTTCCAGTCCATCCACGGCAATTTGTGAAGAGAGGTAAGTGAGGTAAGTATCTGCGCGTATATTGGGTTGATGTGTAATGGTAGCAGAGTAGGGGGTGGTAGATAGTGTACTTTAAAATAGCTGCAGCTACGCAGCAGCGGTAGGACTTTATCCTCGCGATACTGACATCGCCAGCTCAAACCCGACAGAGATAGCTGCAGCTACAGAGCAGTGGTAGGACTTTATCCTCGCGATACTGACATCGCCAGCTCAAACCCGACAGAGATAGCTGCAGCTACAGAGCAGTGGTAGGACTTTATCCTCACGATACTGACATCGCCAGCTCAAACCCGACAGAGATAGCTGCAGCTACGAAGCAGTGGTAGGACTTTATCCTCGCAATACTGACATCGCCAGCTCAAACCAGACAGAGATAGCTGCAGCTACAGAGCAGTGGTAGGACTCTATATTCGCAATACTGACATCGCCAGCTCAAACCAGACAGAGATAGCTGCAGCTACGGGACAGTGGTAGGACTTTATCCTCGCGATACTGACATCGCCAGCTCAAACCCGACAGAGATAGCTGCAGCTACGGAACAGTGGTAGGACATTATCCTCGCGATACTGACATCGCCAGCTCAAACCAGACAGAGATAGCTGAAGCTTCGGAGCAGTGGTAGGACTTTATCCTCGCAATACTGACATCGCCAGCTCAAACCAGACAGAGATAGCTGCAGCTACGGAACAGTGGTAGGACTTTATCCTCGCAATACTGACATCGCCAGCTCAAACCAGACAGAGATAGCTGCAGCTACAGAGCAGTAGTAGGACTCTATATTCGCAATACTGACATCGCCAGCTCAAACCCGACAGAGATAGCTGCAGCTACGGAGCAGTGGTAGGACTTTATATTCGCAATACTGACATCGCCAGCTCAAACCCGACAGAGATAGCTGCAGCTACAGAGCAGTGGTAGGACTTTATCCTCGCAATACTGACATCGCCAGCTCAAACCAGACAGAGATAGCTGCAGCTACAGAACAGTGGAAGGACATTATCCTCGCGATACTGACATCACCAGCTCAAACCCGACAGAGATAGCTGCAGCTACAGAGCAGTGGTAGGACTCTATATTCGCAATACTGACATCACCAGCTCAAACCCGACAGAGATAGCTGCAGCTACAGAGCAGTGGTAGGACTCTATATTCGCAATACTGACATCGCCAGCTCAAACCCGACAGAGATAGCTGCAGCTACAGAGCAGTGGTAGGACTTTATCCTCACGATACTGACATCGCCAGCTCAAACCAGACAGAGATAGCTGCAGCTACGGAGCAGTGGTAGGACTCTATATTCGCAATACTGACATCGCCAGCTCAAACCAGACAGAGATAGCTGCAGCTACAGAACAGTGGTAGGACTCTATATTCGCAATACTGACATCGCCAGCTCAAACCAGACAGAGATAGCTGCAGCTACGGAGCAGTGGTAGGACATTATCCTCGCAATACTGACATCGCCAGCTCAAATCCGACAGAGATAGCTGCAGCTACGGGACAGTGGTAGAACATTATCCTCGCAATACTGACATCGCCAGCTCAAACCTGACAGAGATAGCTGCAGCCACGGAGCAGTGGTAGGACTCTATATTCGCAATACTGACATCGCCAGCTCAAACCAGACAGAGATAGCTGCAGCTACAGAACAGTGGTAGGACTCTATATTCGCAATACTGACATCGCCAGCTCAAACCAGACAGAGATAGCTACAGCTACAGAACAGTGGTAGGACTCTACATTCGCAATACTGACATCGCCAGCTCAAACCAGACAGAGATAGCTGCAGCTACGGAGCAGTGGTAGGACATTATCCTCACAATACTGACATCGCCAGCTCAAATCCGACAGAGATAGCTGCAGCTACAGAACAGTGGTAGGACTTTATATTCGCAATACTGACATCGCCAGCTCAAACCCGACAGAGACTGCTGCAGCTACAGAACAGTGGTAGGACTTCATATTCGCAATACTGACATCGCCAGCTCATTTTTTCAAAATGGCGCCCGGTAATGACGACGTAGTGTTTTATTCTCTGAGTAAATTAACCATAAAATGTGACGAAAAGTGCGGAAAATGTCGAAAAGTAGTGAAAAATGGAATGTTGTGTGATTCATGTGATCGATGGTGGCATTATAAGTGCGGAAATTGCCCTAGAGACGTAAAAACTAATGAAAATGTTGACTGGATTTGTGAGCAGTGTGTTCGGAATGTTGTTGTTGGGGACGGCGTTGACGAAGCATCGAAAACAATCGATGAGGAATATAAAAGTGCATTAGAAATTATAAACATTCTAAAAAAGGACAATGAGACTCTTAAAGTTGAAAATCAAGAATTAAAACAAAGACTGCGATCGCTAGAATTTGGGACTGACCATTCTTCGAGTGATATACCGGTACAAGTAACAAACTCGAGCACGTGGTGTCAAGTAGTTCGTGGATGGCCGGCTAAGAAGAAATCTACAACTGAATTTCCGGAAATAAACATTAGAAATAGGTTTTCTGCCCTAAATAATTTAATTCTGGAAGAAAGTGATCGCGCGCGTGAAATCAAATCATCGCGATCCGTTGCCGTGCCGAGTTTAAAATTTAGGCCTAGAATTCAGATTCAAGACCCAGTTAGGCCTAAATTAGCGAAGGTAGCTGTGTTTGGTGATAGCCAAGGAAGGAGAATTGCAGGAGTGATTAACGACGAGAATATAGCAGCAACCGGAGAAATATATCCAGGAGCTCCTATCAGCAGTGTTGTGGAAAACGTAGAAGCAGCAACTAGGAACTTCGGGAGCGGCGATGCAGTGCTTATCATCGGTGGGACGAACGACGTAGCTCGCGACGACGCCAAGAATGTAAGATCACAACTTAAACATACACTAGGGAAGCTGACCCACACTAACGTTTTTGTAGTGAACGTGCCCCACAGGCATGATTTGAGTAGAGACTCGTGTGTGAACATTGAAGTGGACAAGGTCAATACAGATATTGTTAAAATTTGTAAACATTTTCGGAATACTCAGGTTATTGAATGCAGCAGTTTTGAGAGATACTGTTATACAAAACATGGCCTCCATCTAAACAATTCAGGTAAACGAAAGATAGCAAATATTGTTCTAGATTTTATTAATCATAAGATATGTACTGTAAAACAGGCAACTCCCTTGAGTTATAATACTGACCAGGAAAACTAGTAGAAAGAGCCAGCTGTACTTCAAGCTGGCTCAGTCAACTAGAAAAAGAAACTCAGGATAGTAAGGAATTTCAAGTTACCCAATTGCAACAGTCAAGTTTTAGGGAGGAAGGGGGTCTGAGATTGCTCTTGGTAAACTGTCAAAGTGTAGTAAATAAGCAATTAAAATTCGGTATATTGATGGAATCTTATGAGACTGATGTGGTGATAGGAGTGGAATCGTGGTTGAAAGAAGGGGTGGGTAATAGAGAAATATTTCCAGAAGGGTACACAGTCTATCGTAGAGACCGAGGAGATAAAAAGGGAGGGGGGGGTGTTTATTCTGGTGAAGGAAACTTACTGTTCACATGAATGGTTTACCGACGAAAGTGATGAAATATTAGGGATAAAATTAGTTTGTGACAATATGAAGGAGGTGGGAATTATAGGAACATACAGGCCTGGAAGAGAGGAAAGAGACATGGAAATCTTTGAAAAAATAATAGATTATACACATAAAAACAATAATAATGATATGGTAATAATTGGGGGAGATCTAAATTTGCCTGAAGTTGAATGGAAAGGAGCTGCAAGTGAAGCCCATGAACAGAAACTGGCAAATAAGTTAATTTGGGAGGGAGGATTTACACAAGTAGTACAAGAACCAACTCGTCTCAATAACTTACTAGATGTATTCTTGGTTAAACCATGGGAAATTGTTGATAAAACTGAGGTAATTGAAGGAATAGGAGACCATAAGGCTGTAATAATGGATGTAGGACTCGTACCAAAAAGGCTTAATAAGAGGGTTACACAAGACAAGAAATTGTACAGAAATACTAAAGTTGATGAATTTGGGACTTACCTTAAATCACAATTCAGTTGTTGGATAAGTGAAGGGAGTAACGTGGATACACTTTGGGCTAAATTTAAAGGAATTATTTGGGAAGGAGAGAAGAGATTTGTACCTGTTAAGAAGGGTAAAATGACCTCAGACCCTGTTTATTATACAAGGGAAATAAGAAAATTAAAAAGAAAATGTAGAATAGTAAACAGGAAAATCAAAGAGGGTAGGGAGAGTAGAGAAACTAGAAAACAGCTAATGAGGGAACTGAATAGAGTGAAAAAGGAAGCAAAAGAGAATTATATGAATGGCATACTTCAAGAGGGTAATGACCACAAAGGGAAATGGAAAAAGCTGTATTCATATATCAGGAATCAAAAAGGAAAAGGAGTCCAAATTCCTACAATGGTGGGAGAAGGGGATGAACACTATTTAACAGATACTGAGAAAGCAAACCTATTTAGTAGGGAATTTAGAGATTCAGTAGATGATTGTCAAGAGTTGGAAACCGAAACAGAAGATAGCGAGGGAGAGACACAGAGGGAAACAAGAAGCTTCTCATTCACAAACGAAGATATTTTCAGAGAAATCCAACTGCTTCAGCAAGGAAAAGCTGCAGGAAGTGATCAAATTACTGGGGAGGTATTAAAGACAATGGGGTGGTATATAGTGCCTTATTTAAAATTTCTCTTTGACTATGTCATAAATAATAGTGTAATACCAAAGGAATGGAAGGAATCTATAATAATACCAATTTATAAAGGAAAGGGTGATAAAAGGAAACCAGAGAACTACAGACCAATCAGCCTGACCAGTATAGTTTGTAAAATTCTGGAGAGTTTAATATCGAAGTACATCAGAGGGATATGTGATGATAAAAATTGGTTCATGAGGAGCCAGTATGGATTTAGAAAGAAATTTTCTTGTGAGGCACAACTGGTGGGATTTCAGCAGGACATATCAGATCAGTTGGATTCAGGAGGTCAGTTAGATTGCATAGCCATAGATCTTTCCAAAGCCTTTGATAGAGTGGAACATGGAATATTATTAAGGAAATTGGAGGGAAAAGGATTGGACGTAAGGGTTACACGTTGGATAAAAGCATTTCTAAATTCAAGGATTCAGAAAGTCAAAGTAGGAAATAATGTATCGCAGGAAGAGAAAGTTTGGAAGGGAATTGCACAGGGTAGTATAATCGGTCCGTTACTTTTCTTAATATACGCAAATGATTTAGGGAACAATATAACATCAAAAATAAGATTGTATGCAGATGACATAATTGTTTATAGAGAAATAAACAACATTGAGGTTTGTTCAGAATTACAAAGGGACCTTGAAAGTATCCAACAATGGGTTGAAGAAAATAATATGAAGGTTAATGGAGGCAAATCAACTGTTACAACTTTTACAAACAGGAGCTTTAAAACTGAATTTGAATATACTTTGGATGAGGTAGTTATCCCAAAAGATGGCAAGTGCAAATACTTAGGTGTGAGATTTGAAAGTAATTTGCACTGGAAGGGTCATATTGATGACATTGTTGGGAAAGCATACAGATCATTACATGTCATAATGAGGCTACTTAAAGGATGCAACAAAGAATTAAAAGAAAAAAGTTACTTGAGTATGGTTCGTCCATTATTGGAATATGCAAACAGTGTTTGGGATCCCCACCAAGAATACCTAATAAAAGAAATAGATAGTGTGCAGAGGAAAGCAGCAAGATTTGTAACAGGGGATTTCAGGAGAAAGAGCAGTGTATCAGAAATGTTAAAGGAACTTGGGTGGGAAACTTTAAGTAAGAGAAGGGAGAAAACTAGACTTACAGGATTATATAGAGCCTATACAGGAGAAGAAGCGTGGGGAGATATCCGTGAGAGGCTTCAGTTTGAAAATAATTATATCGGCAGGACTGACCACAAATATAAAATTAGAAGGAATTTTAGCAGAAGCGATTGGGGTAAATTTACATTCGTTGGGAAGGGTGTGAAGGAGTGGAACAGTTTACCAGGGGTCGTGTTTGATCCTTTTCCAAAATCTGTACAGATATTCAAGAAGAGAATAAACAGCAACAGAGAAAATAAATGAAGTGTTAGAGGGCATTCGACCAGTGCAGTATATTGTAAATAAAAAATATGTGTGAATAAATTAATTCCATCCCCTGGTCTAAGGAGTTTGGACAGCCAAAGTTGGGGACTGCCTGTAGGGGTGAAGTACAGTGGGGACTTCGAGGGCCCTGGGACCGCTACGGTAGCTGTGAAGGCCCTTCAGGAACTCTGAAAAGTGGTGGCAAAAGGGGCTCTGGTTAAGACGCAGCAGGTCGTTATGCTACTTAGGATCCAGAACGGGTAAAAAAAAAATAGTAAATAAATAAATGCAATGTAAATATTAATGTTATACCAGTTTTATAGTATCATTTGAAGCAATTCCACATACTGTATATCAGTTGACTATATTTGTAAGTAGTACAGGATATATTATAATTAGAATTTTGTAAACAATATAAATTTATTAAGGATGAGCTATGTGTGTAATAGAAAACATTGTTAGCGTAAATTGTATAATACTGTATTATAGGAAAAATTTCTTCTCTTGTTAATTTAATATTTAGTGCTTGACAATAATGTATTTTAGTGTACCATTTGCCACCGAGGTAGACACCTCATTTGCAAATAAAGAGATTTTGATTTGATGAGATAGCTGCAGCTACGGGACAGTGGTAGGACTTTATCCTCGCGATACTGACATCGCCAGTTCAAACCCGACAGAGATAGCTGTAGCTACGGAGCAGTGGTAGGACTCTATATTCGCAATACTGACATCGCCAGCTCAAACCAGACAGAGATAGCTGCAGCTACAGAACAGTGGTAGGACTCTATATTCGCAATACTGACATCGCCAGCTCAAACCAGACAGAGATAGCTGCAGCTACGGAGCAGTGGTAGGACTCTATATTCGCAATACTGACATCGCCAGCTCAAACCCGACAGAGATAGCTGCAGCTACAGAGCAGTGGTAGGACTCTATATTCGCAATACTGACATCGCCAGCTCAAACCCGACTGAGATAGCTGCAGCTTCGGAGCAGTGGTAGGACTTTATCCTCGCGATACTGACATCGCCAGCTGAAACCCGACAGAGATAGCTGCAGCTACGGAGCAGTGGTAGGACTTTATATTCACAATACTGACATCACCAGCTCAAACCCGACAGAGATAGCTGCAGCTACGGAACAGTGGTAGGACATTATCCTTGTGATACTGACATCACCAGCTCAAACGCGACAGAGATAGCTGCAGCTACAGAACAGTGGAAGGACATTATCCTTTTGATACTGACATCACCAGCTCAAACGCGACAGAGATAGCTGCAGCTACAGAACAGTGGAAGGACATTATCCTCGCGATACTGACATCGCCAGCTCAAACCCGACAGAGATAGCTGTAGCTACAGAACATTGGAAGGACGTTATCGTTGAGAATGTGACCACGCCAGTTCGAACCCGACAGAGATAGCTGCAGCTACCGAGCAGTGGTAGGACTTTATATTCGCAATACTGACATCGCCAGTTCAAACCAGACAGAGATAGCTGCAGCCACGGAGCAGTGGAAGGACGTTTTCCTTGTGATAGTGACATCGCCAGTTCAAACCCGACAGAGATAGCTGTAGCTACAGAACAGTGGAAGGACGTTATCCTTGAGTGTGTGACCACGCCAGTTCAAACCTGACAGAGAAAGTTTCATTTTAGAAATCCAGGGACAGTCCATTCGACTGGCAGGTGACACATTCAGTGTTCACCCGTCAAAACTAATTAAAGTTCGGATAAAGAGTTCTCGTGCTGCTATCTGGTGGAGTAAAGTGATATCAACTCACAGGAAGAAAATACAATATGCCTCAAACAGTAGCTGAGGTTGTACGACTGATACGCCCAATTCAGCCATCTTACACTCCCTTCAACAGCATTTCAAAACACTTGTGTACTCACTCTTGTGGAACTGTTTCCCCAGGTTCATCCTCTTCTTTCACATCCTGTAGAAGATGAAGGAAAATGACAATTAATTTCTGATTATGTTCTTGATGTTAAGCAACAGTAAAGACATTGTTCCCCTACTTAATTATTGAGAAGCTACAACTGACTTCTTAGATCTCTAGTGACTCATAATGACTGATCAATTACCTGTACACGTAATGGTACTGGAGCTTGAATAAAGAATTAAGTCAGGATGAAGAACAACAAAAGTCAGAAGTAAGAAGGACAATGTGAAGCCTGAGAAGAGGCAAG
This sequence comes from Anabrus simplex, assembly GCF_040414725.1. Taxonomy (NCBI): domain Eukaryota; kingdom Metazoa; phylum Arthropoda; class Insecta; order Orthoptera; family Tettigoniidae; genus Anabrus; species Anabrus simplex. Next base: position 349,987,922 of record NC_090270.1, read on the forward strand.
CAAATAAACATACCAGCAAAGTAACGACCAAGCCATCCCAGACTCACACAGCACAAGGAACTTCTTATATATTTCATATACATATCATCATAGACGCTACTTTTAGGAAAGCAATTACTTATCAGCACACCAAAACAAATACTCTTTATTTACTATTAGCTTTATTCAAATCAATTAACTAATTTAAAGAACACAATATGAAAGTATAATGGAAAATTCATCGCTTTACCTGTAATGTTAACAGATGTAGAAGGTAAGAACATGGAACTGCAAGAAACTGTCCCTCAAATGAAATAAGTCAATCAATATACTTGAAGTAATGATTCTTCACATATCTTGTCACTAGTTTCTTTTAACCCTTAAGCACTCAGCGTGCCGATCTATCGGCGCGAGAGGTTATGGCGAGAAAGCTCACCGTGCCGATACATCCGCTCTGTCCTATTTAGGGATTTTGGTCATTTGCGTGGCTGTTAAATCGTAACAGTTGATCATGACGGTACCTTAAAGCATTGAATTTGCGTTTTACTCTACAGATATATCCACCAGCCCAGCAAAATATTTTTATTTTCGACAAATGAAATCTGTTGACCGTGAATGTTTATGTTGTGGTTATTTGAAGTTGTTATTGCATGGATCTGTTTTGATTAGCTTATGAATACAACAATTTGACCTTGCTATGAGTTTAGTTTAGAGTTTATTTCGTTTCTTTGATATATTGTGTGTTCGCTGTACTTCACAAACTATAATTTTAATCCTTTTTGTAACTCCGTTGTTACACGTGCTTGAGTCATCTTTTTTATCGTAACGACTAGGCCATATTCAAGGCGGAATGAGGCCGATATCCTTGAATTTTCAGATGATTTAGACAATAATAATGACCTTCTCTTGCCGAAAGTGATTCCCGTTATGTGGGAAATGACACAGTCACAGCTGCTCACCGTGCATCGGACCGCGAGGACCTGAGATCGATGACCGTTACAAGTACAGTGAATAACTTTGTGTCATGCTTCATGAGTTAATTGCAAAACACACATCATATTGATATAAAATTATTCAGAATTAAATGTTCTTTCTTTCCGTCTAAGAGTAAAGAAGGAAGATGCAATAATGTCTGATTTTTCTGTCATTGAAAACCATAATTTATTTTCCAAATTTAATATATATATATATTTTTTTGGCTTTACCAATAACAATACGTCCTAGGTATATTCATTTCTGAAATGCCCATAGTTAGTGTGACTTATTTTATTTTAATACGTGTTAAACTGTTTACGTGTTGAATTTGGTTTGGAAAATCACAGAAATTAGTTTGAGTGTCTTCGAGCAAACCGCTGAATATAGGCTGAGTGCCAAAGGGTTAAACCCTTTTCTCCACAAAAGACATGTAACTAAAATTCATAACAGAAAGCTCCACAAAATTGTAACATGAAGATTAGAACTACTGAAGTAATTACAAATGCAGATTACATTTTTATCTTTACTAACATTAGAAATCCACACGTCAAATAAATACATCTACAGGCATTCTTACTTACACTCAGGAAATTTTCCTCAGTAGCTGGAGATAATGGTTTGAGCTCTATAATCGGCAGGGGGAAGGCTGTAACTTCTTCCTTAATATTCGTTAGTTCTCCATCACCAATCAAGGATGCTTGTTGAACTGCTTCCTAAGAAAGTAGGTGCTTCATTTAAAAGAAAACTTTTATAAACAGGACAAATATGGTATAGAAATAATTTTGAAATGATTGTTCCTGAACAAGCCTAACAAAATACATTATTTCCCTTTGATTCAATAAAAAATGGTCACTTAATTTCTTGGTAAATGGATAGGTAAGGTGGAAAAGTTAAGGTTTTCAATTTTTTATGGCTGGATCATTTAACAACCAACATCATGAATGATAATACAGTTGAAATAACTCATCCAAAGTACTCAAAACAATATGTTTGCACTAAATAAAAAATATAAAAGAATTTAAAAATTTCTTGAATTCTGTGAGTACAACCCACCCATTCGGTGGAGCGGATGTCCAAGTTTGGGACGTATTATTCATAATATTTCAACGTACTGTATGCACCACCGGGGACATCCACGTGATAATAATGTACGTCCAGCTTTGTGGTTTGTAGCACACAAAGATCCTTTGTGAACACTGACTTTAACAAATCACCTGCAAACACAGGACTCTCACCACTCACACACTTTGACTATTCACTTTACCAATGAAAATGAATATAAAACAGGTACAGTGTTAGAGTAATGTGAAGCGAATGGAGAAAAGAGATTAATGGTCTCAGTCATGGAGGGTAAGAGAGGTAGAGGCAATGATGAATGTTGATTCTTTCGAAAACCACACACATCATTCTGATATTAATTCAACAGTTTTGCTGCGAGCCATATTCTGTTTTCTCCTCTAAGCCCCTTCTCTCGTTGAATCTTGCATTACTGTTGATGGACTGGAAAACTTACAAGGTGCAGTGCAGTTTATAGTTAATTCACAGAGGTTTGCAGACTGAATGCTCAAAGGTACAATTGTCTATGAGCATAACAAAGATTACAGGTGATGAACTTCATTCCGTAGTGATGGTTGAACTCATCATGCTTAGCCTTTGTGGTTGAGGTTAATTTCCGAAAGAGTGTGTCCTCAGTTGGCAGATAGGAGGCCCCTACTCTATGTAGGGCGGGGCTGGTTAAAATACCCAATAAGACCCACAGACCAACAGATAGCAAAATTCCTGGGGGCTTTCAAATACTGGGATGTGCTCTCTCCAGGGGTCTCCCTGACCTAGGTTATGGGTGGAGTCCTCAACGGTATCTATGCCAGAGAAGATGGACTTCAGTTCGGTGGAGATGGTGGAAGGGGAAAACCCGTAGTGTCTGTACTCCAGAGAAGTGGCTAGGTAAGGCGTCTGTCTCCATGTTAGGAGTGGCCTAAGTGTGAACTTGACAGTAGGTATAAAATGCCTTTGGGTGCGGCGAGCCCAACGTAACAATACCCTACATGGATAAAGCATATATGGTGCCTCGGAAAAGGTTAGGGAGTACCCTGTTAAGAGGGACGCGCAGCTCTTTGGGTGCTGGGAGAACTGTGAGAATCAAAATCAAATCAAAATCTCTTTATTTGCAAATGAGGTGTCTACCTCGGTGGCAAATGGTACACTAAAATACATTATTGTCAAGCACTAAATTTTAAATTAACAGGAGACGAAGAAAATTTTCCTAGAATACAATATTATACAATTTACGCTAATAATTTTTTCTATTAAACACACACATCATCCTTAATAAATTTATATTGTTTACAAAATTCTACTTATAATATCTTACAAACATAGTCAACTCATATACAGTACGGTATGTGAAATTACTTCTAATAATACTATACAACTGGTATAAGATTAAAATTAACACTGAATTTATTTACATATTTATATTTTACCCATTTTGGAACCTAAGTAGCATAACTACCTGCTGCGTCTTAACCAGGGCCCCTTTTGCCACCACTTTTCAGAGTTCCTGAAGGGCCTTCACAGCTACCGTAGCGGTCCCAGGGCCCTCGAAGTCCCCACTGTACTTCACCCCTACAGGCAGTCCCCTACCTGGGCTGTCCAAACTCCTTAGACCAGGGGATGGCATTAATTTAATCACACACATTTATTATTTACAATATCCTGCACTGGTCGAATGCCCTCTAACATTTAATTTATTATCTCTGTTGTTGTTTATTCTCTTCTTGAATATCTGTACAGATTTTGGAAAAGGATCAAACACTACCCCTGGTAAACTGTTCCACTCCTTCACGCCCTTCCCAATGAAAGAAAATTTACCCCAATCGCTTCTGCTAAAATTCCTTCTAATTTTGTACTTGTGGTCAGTTCTACCAATATAATTATTTTCCAACCGAAGCCTCTCACGGGTATCTCCCCATGCTTCTTCTCCTGTATAGGCTCTATATAATCCTGTAAGTCTAGTTTTCTCCCTTCTCTTACTTAAAGTTTCCCACCCAAGTTCCTATAACATTTCTGATACACTACTCTTTCTCCTGAAATCCCCTGTTACAAACCTTGCTGCTTTCCTCTGTACACCATCTAGTTCTTTTATTAGGTATTCTTGGTGAGGATCCCAAACACTGTTTGCATATTCCAATAATGGACGAACCATACTTAAGTAACTTTTTTCTTTTAATTCTTTGTTGCATCCTTTAAGTAGTCTCATTATGACATGTAACAATCTGTATGCTTTCCCAACAATGTCATCAACATGACCCTTCCAGTGCAAATTACTTTCAAATCTCACACCTAAGTATTTGCACTTGCCATCTTTTGGGATAACTACCTCATCCAAAGTACATTCAAATTCAGTTTTAAAGCTCCTGTTTGTAAATGTTGTAACAGTTGATTTGCCTCCATTAATCTTCATATTATTTTCTTCAACCCATTCTTGGATACTGTCAAGGTCTCTTTGTAATTCTGAACAATCCTCAATGTTATTTATTTCCCTATAAACAATTATGTCATCTGCATACAATCTTATTTTCGATGTTATATTGTTCCCTAAATCATTTGCGTATATTAAGAAAAGTAACGGACCGATTATATTACCCTGTGCAATACCCTTCCAAACTTTCTCTTCCTGTGATATATTATTTCCTACTTTGACTTTCTGAGCCCTTGAATTTAGAAACGTTTTATCCAACGTGTAACCCTTACATCCAATCCTATTCCCTCCAATTTCTTTAATAATATTCCATGTTCCACTCTATCAAAGGCTTTGGAAAGATCTATGGCTATGCAATCTAAGTGGCCTCCTGAATCTGACTGATCTGATATGTCCTGCTGAAATCCCACCAGTTGTGCCTCGCAAAAAAATTTCTTTCTAAATCCATACTGGCTCCTCATGAACCAATTTTTATCATCACATATCCCTCTGATGTACTTTGCTATTAAACTCTCCAGTATTTTACAAACTGTACTGGTCAGGCTGATTGGTCTGTAGTTCTCAGGTTTCCTTTTATCACCCTTTCCTTTATAAATTGGTATTATTATAGATTCCTTCCATTTCTTTGGTATCACACTATTATTTATGACATAGTCAAAGAGAAATTTTAAATAAGGCACTATATACCACCCCATTGTCTTTAATACCTCCCCAGTAATTTGATCACTTCCTGCTGCTTTTCCTTGCTGAAGCAGTTGGATTTCTCTGAAAATATCTTCATTTGTGAATGAGAAGCTTCTTGTTTCCCTCTGTGTCTCTCCCTCGCTATCTTCTGTTTCGGTTTCCAACTCTTGACAATCATCTACTGAATCTCTAAATTCCCTACTAAAGAGGTTTGCTTTCTCAGTATCTGTTAAATAGTGTTCACCCCCTTCTCCCACCATTGTAGGAATTTGGATTCCTTTTCCTGTTTGATTCCTGATATATGAATACAGCTTTTTCCATTTCCCTTTGTGGTCATTACCCTCTTGAAGAATGCCATTCATATAATTCTCTTTTGCTTCCTTTTTCACTCTATTCAGTTCCCTAATTAGCTGTTTTCTACTTTCTCTACTCTCCCTACCTTCTTTGATTTTCCTGTTTACTATTCTACATTTTCTTTTTAATTTTCTTATTTCCCTTGTGTAATAAACAGGGTCTGAGGTCATTTTACCCTTCTTAACAGGTACAAATCTCTTCTCTCCTTCCCAAATGATTCCTTTAAATTTAGCCCAAAGTGTATCCACATTATTCCCTTCACTTATCCAACAACTGAATTGTGATTTAAGGTAAGTCCCAAATTCATCAACTTTAGTTTTTCTGTATAATTGGGCAACCAGCACCAAACTACATCAAGATTGCGACAGTAAATGTCCTGACACTGACGGGAAAGACACAAGACCTGGTTGACTTCATGAAAGAAAAAAATATAGCCATACTTGGACTGTGTGAGACCAAGAAGAGGGGTACAGCGGAGATTCCTCTGAAAGAAGGATACAGGCTGCATTATAGTAAAGGACCTCTAGCAAAAAATGGAATGGGCATCATACTTAGAGAAGAAATCCAAGAATATGTGGAATGAGTCAGCAATAAGATGATGATGAGACTCCAGTTTGAAAATGGCATGATAGATACATTCTAGTTGTATGCCCCACAAACGGCTTGCATACAGAGACAGATAGAAGTGCTACTGATGGGAGATCTAAAAGGAAAGGAAGATGTTGTAGGGCCCTTTGGATATGGAAATGTAAATCCAGAAGGCGAGTTGTTGGTGGATTTTTGCATGAGGAACCAAATGATTGTTGGAAACACGTGGTTTAGGAAGAAAAACAGTCAGAAGATTACAAGGTATGGCTGGGGAGATAGACGAACAAAGACTACAGTAGAGTCTCGATTATCCGACCTAAACGGGACCTGGAGTACTGTACCGGTTATGACCTGAAGTATTTTTTGAGCATAAGTTACGTTTATTTACCACGCGTAATGTTCCGAGCGCGCCTGGTTTCTTTACCAGCAGCGAGGACCAGCTAGCGAGTGTATGACGACTGTGAGCTGTGACGTAGCCACAGGGGCTAGCTAGACCGCCCGCTCGTCTCAACACGTGTTACCAGCCTTGACTGGTATTTTCTAGATTCCACGTCACTTGTTCTAGAGAGTTCGATGGAGAAAATTTTGAAATTTCTATAATAATGATGCTAGCGAATCGAGCTATATGTCATCTTGTTTGGGATCACCTAAACGTCCCAATGCTCGAGTTTCAAGCAAATCCATCGAGGGATTCCGGAGATATTCAATCAAACCATATTATGACGTAGACATCCCGGATTGAATAAAAGGAGGACCTACTGTAGTCTATTCACACAGTCTCAGCTGAGTAGTCAGCGGGGACACTCTTGCTGCTACTATCATCGTGGAACTCTGTCATTATACAAGTGTGGGAAGACGATTCTTCCAAGTACTATAAAGTGGACTCATAAGACTTCGAGTGTTGTAGAAAATTTTCTAAGTCTTCGTAATTGAACTTAGAATATTTACAAGTGTTAATTAAATGGACTTGTAACTTTTCTAAGTGTTTGGACTTGTATTATTTACGTGTCTTCGAAGCGGGAATTTTTCTAAGTGTTCGTGAAATGGACTTGTATTATTTACATGGGTTCGAGACAAGAATTCTTCTAAGTGTTCATTGAATGGACTTGTATTATTTACGTGCCTTCGAGACTGAAACTTTTCTAAGTGTTCGCTGAATGGACTTGTATTATTTTCATGTGTTTGAGACCAGAACTTTTCTACGTGATCATTGAATGGACTTGTATTATTTACGAGTATTCGAGATTGGAATTTTTCTAAATGTTCGTGAAATGGACTTGTATTATTTACGTGGAATACTTGCGACTGTTGAGGATACCATCCTTCTAATAGACAGTGATTGATTAACATTGCTAGTGATGAACTTTAACTTTCCAACGGCTTTAAACGAAGTTAGGATTTCACTTACATTTACTCAAAGACTTGTACATTTGCCAATGTTGGTTTAAAAGACTTATAAATTTTGTCAGTGAATTTATTTATGTGGAAGGACTTGTGTTTTCGTCAGTGGTCACTCAAAGACTTTATGAATTTCACCAGTGATTAACTTTAAATATATTCAAACTTCCAAGTGAATGGACTTGTGTTTTCATTCAAGTTTAGGCAAAGACTTGCACCTTCGCCAGTAATGAACTTTGAGTTTAACTATAATTTCACAAGAAGGGACTTGTATTTTTCGTTGCCAAAAGTTATTCAGGGACGAGGATTTTCCTAGTGATGAACTCTAAATTATTAATACCACTCATATCATTTTAGGAGTGTTGGAAGTCTTGATGTACAATTATCAAGAACTCTGCTTATAAGTTGATCATCCAAGGTGTTCATGGACTCAGTGCTACTAGTGACCTTGGGAACATCAATCTTCTCAGTCTCATTGGGCTGAGGTTGTACGTGACTATCTACAACATCGCCTGGATCACCGGGGTTCAACCCGGGCCTCAGAGTTCGAGACATCTCTACTCGCCGTCAATCCAGACAGTCCAGCTGCCTCTGTCTGGAGTATCTGGAATCCCTGGAGTCTTCTGGAACATGCTTCAACCAGCTTGGCTTGGTGAGCTGGAGAACCCGAGCCATACTATTGGAATACGAGGAAGACAATCCATTTCTACTTAGAGGTGATGTGCAAATTCATGACTTATTTGAATAAACTCTTGGTGCAATCTGAGTCAAAGTTTTTCTGTAGATAGGACCCTACCTCCTGTACCGAGCCTTAACTACAATTAATCCAGTTTTTCGCCCTGAGAACTATAGTCATGCTACTTTAATCTGAGAGTCGGGCTCTTTTACTGGTACAGTACATTGAGCTGAAACAAACAGGACGGCTATACTGAGGACTGAACGAAAACAGTCCAAATGTCTTATTACAAAAAGAAACTTTTCAACAATGTCTGCTTATTAACGTTTTCTTGCTGCGAGATCTCGCCATCGACGATAATCCTTCACTGTGAGTCATCGTTTCCTACTCTTGTTTTGAAGTGCCTTGTTCTTGGTCTTCTTCTTCTTGTTGCTCATTTTCGTTAGCATTCACAAAACCAATAATATCAGGGTCAGTTAGTTCAAACAGCTGATCTTGTGCACACTACTTACTCACATCTTGAGTCGTAGCATCCTCACAGCCAGGAATGCAATTCAGTAAGAGAACAATATTTTCCATGTCTTCTTGCACCACCTCCTCTCGATGTTCAAACTCACTCAACAATATGTTCCAAGACTTTGTAACGTCGTCGTTTCATCTTTTTCGCAAGACTTTGCTATCCAGTATCCAATGTCTTTCATGTTGTTTCGCTTCAACTTTTCTATCATGTCCTTGCCACTGACCATTTTCTCTATCAGGGATGAAAGGAGTTTCCGCCGATATTTCCTCTTCAGTGTTTCCAGTACACCTTCATCCATTGGCGGCATCATGACGTCACGTTAGGAGGGAGAATCGTGACTTTGATGTCATCATTTCTAAGTTGCTCTTCATTTGGGTGTGATGGAGCGTTGTCTAGGAAAATGTTTCTACATCTGGAACAAACTGTGTAAAGAACAGTCTTTTAAGAAGTCAGCAAACATCCAGGCAGCCTTCTGATTCATGTAATGGACTGGAAGAGCATGAACGGAAATATTTTTAAATGCGCTAGGCTTCTTTGCTTTACCGATCATAAGCAATTTTGCTTTTAAGTTCCCAGTAATATTACTACAGGCAAGAACAGTAACTCTTTCCTTACTACATTGTAGCCAGGTGCAGACGTCTTGGCTTGGACAGCGAGAGTTTTGATGCTAGCATCTTGAAATTCAGCCCGGTCTCATCACAATTAAAAATCTGATCACCGGTTAATCCTTCAGCAAGAATTATTTCTTGAAATTCCCTTTTAAATTTCACAACCTCATCGGATTTAGCTGACAGTTTTTCTCCACAAATATTAAGCTGCCCAATGCCGTACCGTTGTTCCAACGATCAAGCCACCCAGCTCTGGCAGTAAAATTAGGGTCCCCTTCATTAAACACTGCCATTTCTTGCAGAACAGGGCCAGATTGGCAAGCCCTTTTCCAGGTTTTGAGCGAACCAAACAAAATAGTGCTTCACTTACTTTTTCGTACTCACATTTTTCATCATTTTTTAAATTTTCAGTGCATCACTTGTTGCTCTGGTAGAGCACCACTTTTCAGTTTCCAGTCTCCCTCTGTAACATGTCCAACACCATAATCTGAAGCCATTCTTTGAAGAGTTTCCCCTTTGTCCAGTCTCTTTAACCAATCACTTTCTTCTGTTTACTTGCCATACTCAGAGAGGATGTTGCAACTATAACATCCGCACCCAACCAATCCTACCGCATGACTGCCAGTGCTTGTCCCACGGTCGCACCCTTCACACCGGGTGTCCCAAAATTGCCTCCACCTAAAGTTCAAATTAAGCTTACCCGTGTCGGATAACACGGAATGTCGGTCGGTTGAGCGAGATTGTACTGTATGATTGATCATCAAGAAAGAACACCGGAAGAACTTCTTAGATGTACAGCCATGCTTGAAGAAGCCTTTGGTGGAGATCATAGAGTTGTGATAGGAAAACAAAGTGGGAAACAATGAAAAAACCCCATTTAGAAGAGAGAAAAGAATTAAAGTATGGAAGTTGCAGGAGAAAAGCATACAAGAATTTCAAAGGGAAATGATACCCTTGGTATGCACGACGGAGATGGGGAATATTGAAGATGAATGGATAAGATTTAAGGAAGCACTGGTTGGATGTGCAGAAAAGGTGTGTGGTAGAACATCAGGAAATGTGAAAGACAAAGAGACACACTGGTGGAATTGTAGGACAAAGAGTAAAGTGAAGGAAAAGAAAATGGCATGGAAAACATCTATGAGTGAAGAAAGTAGAAGAAAATATGTGGAGGCAAAGAATTTGGCCAAGAAATTACTGGAGGAAGAAAAGAGAAAGAGCTGGGCCTTATTCACACAGAAGTTGAGAGAAGATACAGAGAGCAGCAAGAAATTATTGTATGGTATCTGAAGAAACAAAAAGAGAGATCAAGTAAACGCCAGATTTGTGCACGATGAAGGCGACACAACATTAACAAAGCCAGAAGAAATAGATGGAGAGAGTATTTTTAGAAGTTGATGACAGTCATTCAGTGGACCACCGGGAAAGGCAATTAGTTGATGAAGAAATGGGTAAAGAAATTACAATTAATGAAATTCAAATGGCAGTAAGAAAGATGAAGAATGGAAAAACTGCTGGAATAGATGAAATTTCAGTGGAGACGATAAATGCAGCGGACATATCGAGCCCTGAGGATTGTCTGGGAGAATAAGGAGGTCTCTGAGGATTGGCAATTTTCAAGAACGAAGATAAGAAAGTATTGAAGAACTACAGGGAAATTACTCTGATATCCCATGTTGCTAAGAAAATGGAGAGGATAATGGAAAGTAGGATTAGGTTAGGGTTGAAAATCAGATACAGGAAAATCAGCTTGGTTTCAGAAGTGAAAGGTCAACAACAGAGCCCATTTTCATGATGAGCCAACTAATGGAAAAGCAATGGGAGTATAGGAATGATGTGGTGATGATATTCATGACTCTGAAAAGGCATATGACAGTGTCCCCAGGACTAAAGTTTCGGACAGTCTGGTGCAAAAATGAATCGGGCAGGCATTAGTAAAAATTATCATGGCAATATACAAGGAATGTTGTATTTGTGTGCAAACACAAGTTGACAGGACAAGTTGGTTCAAAATATTATTTTTTTCTGCTAGTGGGTTAACGTCGCACCAACACAGATAGGTCTTATGGCAACGATGGGATAGGAAAGGCCTAGGAAATGGAAGGAAGCAGCCTTAAGGTACAGCCCCAGCATTCGCCCGGTGTGGAAATGGGAAAACCATCTTCAAGGCTACCGACAGTGGGATTCTAACCCACTATCTCCCAGATGCAAGCTCACAGCCACGCGCCGGTAATCGCACGACCAACTCGCCCGGTGGGTTCAAAATAACTAGTGGGCTGAGACAGGGAAGTGTTCTATCACCAATCCTGTTTACAATAGTAATGGATGACATCATGAGAACAGCAAAAGCAGCGTATGGAGGAAGAGAAATGAATATGTTATTTGCAGATGATATTGTGATTTGGGAAGAAGACGACAGGAAGGTTCAAGAACAGTTGAATGTGGATTGAAAATAAGTGTGGAAAAGAGTAAAACTCTTGTTATGACTAGAGAGGAGAAGGAAAGGAATGGCCAAATTAGACTTGCAGACAAGCACCTGGAAGTAGTGGAAATGTTTAAATACCTGGGGAGTGAATTAATGGAGAATGCTCGACTGGATGCTGAGATTAGTAAAAGGATTCAAGCTGGAAGTTGTTTCTATCATAGTGTAAGAAACATGTTATGGGACAAAGATGTGCCAACGGAAGCAAAGGATACTATGTACAAGATGTATTGTGTACCCATAACAACTTACGGAGCAGAAACTTGGACAATGACAAAGAAGGATGAGAGTCGAAGACAGGCAGCCGAAATGAAGTTCTTGAGGAGTATGATACGGAAGAGTAGAAGAGACAAAATAAGGAATGAGAAAATCCGGGAAGAAATTGGAGTGGAAAAAATGAATGATAGAATAGAGAAGAGCAGACTAAGATGGTCTGGGCACATAAAGCGAATGAGCGACGAATGAATGCCAAAAAAGGTGATGGAAATGCAAATCCAAGGAAGGAGAGGCCGTGGACGACCACGATTGAGATGGAAGGATACCATCCAACGCAGCATTATAGAAAGAAACCTGGACTGGGACACAGGAGTGGTGGAAAGACCGAAGAAAGTGGAGAGGAACCATATTTGCCCCTACCCGGCTACAGCTGGATAAAGGGAAATGATGATGAATCATCCTATTCAATATGGGATACCATCTAATAAGATGGAGTTTTGTACCCAACTTTATGGATTCACTTATAGAAACATTATTGTTAGTGAGTAAGTTCTTTCTCAAGAGCAACGTACTTGAATCCCAGAAGAGTTATATGTCTTAAGTTCGTAACAAATTATTTATTAGTACACTAGCTGTTACCATGGCTTTGCACATACATACATCATCATCATTATATACCATTATGCCTTTCAGCGTTCAGTCTGCAAGCCTCCGTGAATGTACTAAACGTCGCCACAATCCTAGCGCTGGGGCCTCATTTACTTCTATACCTCTTATCTTTAAATTGTTAGAAACTGAGTCTAACCATCATCATCTCGGATTCCCTCTACCTCTCTTACTCTCCGTAACCTAGTCCAGTATTCTTGTAGGTAACCTATCCTCCTCCAGTTGCCTCACATGACCCCACCACTGAAGCTGGTTTATGTGTGCTTTATCCATCAGTTTATCCATCAAGTTCATTCCTTTCCTAGCCTGTATATCCTCATTCCGAGTACCGTCCTGCCATTGTTCCCACCTGTTTTTACCAGCAATCATTTTTGTTACTTTCATGCCTGTTACTTCTAACTTATAAATAAGATATCCTTAGTCCACCCAGCTTTCGCTCCCATAAAGCAAAGTTGGTCTGAAAACAGACCAATGTAATGATAGTTTGTCCGGGAGCTGACTTTCTTCTTACAGAATACTGTTGATCGCAAACGCAAGCTCACTGCATTAACTTTACAGCATCTTCATTCAATCTCACTTACTATATTAACATCCAGGGAGAACAAACCTCTGTGGCAGACCGTTGTTCAGCAATCTTTGGCTGCTTACAGCTGTCCCATTGTACACACGACCATGTTGTTCAGGAGTCATGCAGTTATCCTACATGGGACCACTTTCAGGAACTTGTAGAGTGATCCATCTCTCCAGACTGTGTCACTGAGGTCTTGAGAGATCCTGACTGAAGACACTGGGGACTCCAACCAAACAATAAACAGGGAATTAAATGAGTACATGGACAACCAGACATTGAGGAGTCACACTGGATCTCTCCAACGTCTCTGCCAAAGTATGAACTCGCAACAATATAATTCGTAAGCTGCGTGGAACAACTTGGGGATCTACAGCTGCAACTCTGAGATGTTCAGCTTTAGGGTTGGTGTACTCGACTGCTGTTTGGCTGAATAGTGCCCACACATACCCAGATGAACACTACAGTGCAGTACCTACCAGTGCTAAATCATATCCCTCCTCCAGATCTCAGACGTAAAGATACTCTCCTAAGAGAATTCAGTAAAACAGTGAATAACCCAGAACTCTCGATACATAATGACATTGGCGATGCGAATATTAATCGTCTGCGTTCCAGAAAATCACCAACTAGAGATGCCATGAACTTGTGCAACAGCAACTACCAAACTTCTGCTGAATGGCAGAAGAGACTCAACGACAAATACTGCCCGACAATGCCTTCTGTGAAGATGCCGCCACATGGTTTCAACCTCCCTCGTGGACTATGGTCCGCACTGTGCAGCCTTGTGTGACTGTGGCGCTACACAACAGACAGTGAAGCACATCATCGAAGAATGTACAATGGGAGTGTTAGCGACTTTGCTCTTGCGACTCCAGAGGCTACAGACATACGTATACAGTGTAGATCTTACAATAATAGACGCTAAATAAAATAAACATCCGGGGAAAAGACACGTCCTAAAACTTGATATTATCTACCTGTTGCAGCTTTGTATCACCAATCTGACAGCCAGTTTGGTTCAATTTCTTACCTACTGATATCAATTTAGTCTTTGAAAGGCTCATTTTCATACCATACTCATTGCACCTATTTTCAAGTTCCAAGATATTAGACTGCAGGCTTTCCGCACAAACTACCATTAAGACCAAGTCGTCAGCATAGGCCAAACTGCTTACTACATTTCCACCTAACTGAATCCCTCCCTGCTACTTGATATCTTTCAGCATATGATCCATGTAAAGTACAAACAACAAAGGTGAAAGATTACAGCCTTGTCTAACTCCTGTAAGTACCCTAAACCAAGAAGTCATTCTACCATCAATTATCACTTCAGCCCAATTGTCAACATAAATGCCTTCGATTGATTTTAATAATTTACCCTTGATCCCATAGTCCCCAGTATGTTCCTTTGGTACCCTGTTATATGCTTTCTCTAGATCTACGAAACATAAACACAACTGCCTATTCCTCTCGTAGCATTTTTCAATTACCTGGCGCATACTGAAAATCTGACCCTGACAGCCTCTCTGTGGTCTGAAACCACACTGGTTTTCATCCAACTTCCTCTCAACGACTGATCGCACCCTCCCTTCCAAGATGCCAGTGAATACTTTGCCTGGTATACTAATCAATAAGATACCTCGATAGTTGTTGCAATCCTTCCTGTTCCCTTGCTTATAGATAGGTGCAATTACTGCTTTTCTAAAAACTAAAGGTACCTTACCAACACGCAAGGCTGCTTTGATAAAAGTATTCGTTCCTCGGTGCTGCACGAAGCCATCATTTGAAAATCCCTAAAGTATAAAAACTCACTGAAGAATTTACTCCAGGCTACTGAAACATGCGACATAGAACTGTACATATGAGAAACAGTCCTCTCTCAAGACGAAAACAAAAAGAATACGTGTTTCTTTATTTTCAATGGAGATTCTAAATATCTATTTCCATGTCAGTAACATCTTCAGTTTTTGAGATATAAGTATCCCCATTAAAAAAATTCAACCCCTTCTTCAGTCCTTCCTTTCCCCCACCGTAACCTAAATGGGTTTTCCGAATACAAAAAGTGCAAGTTTCTTTATTTTTAAAGGAGATTCCAAATACCAGTTTTCATGTTTGTAATATTTTCTGTATTTTAGATATAAGTATCCTCACAGAAAATAATTCAGTTGTTCACTTCTTTACCCCCCCTCCCTCCCCATTAAGTGGACTTTCTGGAAATATAAATGTATGTTCTTTCTTTTTAAGGATATTCCAAATATCAATGTTTACATCTTCAGTTTTTAAGATATAAGTATCCTCATAAAAATAATTCAACCACTTTTTGACATTTTTACCTGCTTAAAGGATTTTCCAAAAATCAAAAAAATATCTGTTTCTTTATTTTTAAGGAGATTCCAACACTCATTTTTCACTTATTTTCACTATCTCATAAGTGGATTTTCTGAAAACGAAGAAATACACGTACTTTGTGCTTGAAGACCTGAGGCGTGTACGGTGGTGCACTCTCTTGGAACAGGTACAGAGAATGAGAGGTTTGAACTGTTCTCTTACTGTAATATGACATCAGTAATACAGTTGAACCCTGGCCCTCCTCGTCCAGGTCAGGAAATGGCTGCCAGAACCATGAAACTCCCTCGTTGGCGAATCTCGAAGATCCACTAATTCCAGAATTCTCCAGATGATCTAGAATATCATGTAGTTGCACTCACTCGAGTCACTCGTACTACGGCTGGGTGATAGAGTACACTTTGTGATTTAGTCTCATGGAGGGCTTAAAGGTCTTAAAAGTTTGTAGAATTTGAGGATGCAACAGATCTTAGAGTATTGCAGTAAAATTATACAGAAGAATTTAGAGAGTTTATTCACAATGGAACAGTGCTATTATTTACAACACATACTTCAACTGTCTGCTCGAAGTTACTACGCGTGAAGTGATGATTCAGAGCAAAAGTATACTTGAATATTACCAATGTCCACGTATTCCACAGTTAATGAAATAAATAACACAAAGTTCAGTTTGTGGAAAGAATAAATTTAAGTTATTTCATACGGAGACTATCACTGCACAGTTTTTGTGGCGTAATAAAGAAAGTGACATAGTTCAAGACGTAAAGTTATTTCACACGTATAAGCAAATTTACAACGTGTTCGAAACACAGCCTATTCTCGGAGAAATATTAAGTTCAGAAATTACTGAATTAACTAATCAGCTAAGTTTTTTTGCTATTTGTTTTAGGTCGCACCGACACAGATATGTCTTATGGCGACGATGGAATAGGAAAGACCTAGAAAGTGGAAGGAAGCGGCTGTGGCCTTAATTAAGGCACAGCCCCAGCATTTGCCTGGTGTGAAAATGGGAAACCACGGAAAACCATTTTCAGGGCTGCCGAGAGTGGATGTTTGTTATTAGTGGTCCTATCAATAAATACTGCATAACTCAAGTTATATCCAATCATATACGTCTGATACATTCTTATTGTACTGGCTATAACAGAAATGTTTCTAAGTCCATATCAACGACAATCCACAAGAAAATGGGTAAACAGAATTTAATGAAAATCAGTATGAAGAGAAGGGGACTAAGACACTTCACCCAGGATGAAATGGTAGTTTATGTGAAGGCGCTTAACATTTAATTTTTAAATCCCTCCTATCGAGAAGTACTAGATAACAAAAGTTACAGGGAATAAAATTTCAGATAATTAAAATCAATCAACGGCATTTATGTTGACAACTGTGCTGCGGTGAGAATTGATGGTAGAAGGAGTTCTTCGCTCAGGCATCGCCCTCTAGTATACCTCTCAGGCTTGCGAACATCACGTAGGGACTACTTTGGCTGCTGTGGCGCTAGAAGTGCGGATGAAGGCACGTTAGGAACAACAAGAAAGAGGGAATAAACAGCGTGTCGAGTGTAGTTTCTTTATGTAGTTTACTGAGATTGTGTTGAGTTGTGATATTAGTGGAAGTACAGACTATTTATTTCATCATAAGAAGGTATGTAATGGTAGTAATTTATTAAAAGAAGTAATTACAAGGCATGCTTAAATCTCGCGCACCGTTCGAGTTTCTCATACCCTTTTAATCTAATTTCTTACTTCACTGAAGGCTATCGTAACATATTTGTTTTAATTAGTTACTGCTTACGATCTTGCCATAAAATGTCCTATTGCAGGTTTCTATCTGTCAATAGCAATGGTGTACTGCTGCATGCCGGAGTAGTAAAGTGAAAGGAGTATCACTTCACGAATTTCCCAACCGAACTGACATCAGAAAACAATGGCTTAAAGCTATTTCAAGAGCAGACTTCAGGCCCAATTTAAATTCTAGATCTTCTGTGGTATGCAGCCTTCATTTTTGTGAGTCTGACTATCGACCTGGATTGAAAATTAAAAAACTGCAGGATGCTGCTGTTCCCTCTGTTTTCCCTTCTTATCCATCTTACAAAGTCCAACAGATCAAAGCAGAACATAGACCTATTATAAAACGTTCAGTCATTGCCAAAGGTAAGAAACGGAAATATGAATCAACTGAGCCAAGCTGTGTCGAAAGTAATACTTCAGGTGTTTCCCTGAACGAGTGTCCCGCAAATCATGACTTTCATCGTTCCGTTGATGTCCAGTGCGACATTTTAGACAAGAAGCTACTCAAAATAGAAACAAATAAATTGCGACTAAAACTGTGGAGAGTAAGGGCTAAACTTTCATGTCTTGAAAACGAACTGAATAAAACTAATCAGGAGTTGGAGATTTATAACAATAATTATCATAAGGCCTTGTCAGGAATAATTAAAATAGCTGAGCATGATCCCTCAAATGCCAAGTCTTCATTCCTTCTTGAGCAAATAGCGAATTTTGAGAAATGCTCTCTGAGATGGACAGAATCCATGGTAAAACACAGTATAGTTTGGGAATCCATATCGCCCAAAGGTTATAGGTATGCTAGGAATGTTGCCTTCTAAGAGCACATTGTCCAGGTATTTGAGCGGCACAGGAGTTACGAACCTCGTGAAAGAGAATCTGAACATTTGAATGAGGCTGAAAGAGTACGTTCCTTGATAGTGGATGAAATGGCAACAACACAACAATTGCAATATGACAAAAAGCTAGATACTTTCTTTGGTCACAAAACCACATCTGTTCCAGATAATAGGATATCCGAAATTAAGAACGTCAGAATGTGAGGGAAGCTGAAATTCTCGCCAATAACTTGCTTTGTTTCATGATAGCGGGGTTATGAACTAAGTACAGACTTCCAGCCGCGTACTTCTTTACCAAACGAATCTCAGGCAAGGAACTGTATAATTTGACACTGTCTGTTATCAAAGAGGTTGAGGCTTGTGGATTTCTTGTAATACGTCTAGTTTCCAATAATCATAAGACCAATGTTAATATGATGAGACGACTTTCCAATAGCAAGATTTTGAAGCCACAAATTACTCACCCAAATGACCAGAACCGACCCTTATTTCTTGCATTTGACTAATGTCACAATTTAATGAACGTAAGAAACACCTTTTTAGAGAAGACTATGTTTGACGGAGAAGAGACAATAAGTGGCTCTCCAAAAACATTCTGGACATCCAAAAGCTCACTTGTTCCAAGACTGCACAGCGACTGTATACTTCATGAAAATGATTCAGAAATAGTTCAATATCCATGATGTTAGCAGTCACAACAACGCTAAGTTTTGCCCTGACAAGGTCCATTTTTTGAACACAGATGATGACAGGCTTCACTGTCTGGAGAGTCTGTCTTGAGGATGTGAAGGAAGCATGCAAGGGGCGAGTTTTCTCAGCTATTCGGCTAACTACGTGTTCTGTATCCGATACTTATTGTCGTCTGGCTTTCATTTTGTGCTAACTAGAGTATTTAACTTCTTTAGCATTTTGAGGAGAACTTCAGGCTGAATTCAAGGCCTGAAGATAGGAATTCCTTTGAAACGGCAAAATCAACATTCTCGTGAGATGAATGTTATTAGCTGTGTCAAGTCATCTCAATCAGTCCCATCGGAAGTGATCCCTAACATTCCAGGAACAGCGACAGAAATCCTGCAAAATCTTCACAAGCCGCATTGTACGTATACTCAGTTTTACAAAATTGATTTACTGTTGGTTATTAGATAACAGTATTGTAAATAATAACCATACTGTTATTACGCAGGTCTGGAGGTAAACTTGCTTTCCTCAGTGGGTTCGTTGTGAAGGAAATAAGAAAAGAAGTAACTTGTGAATCATGCCGTAGCCTAATTCAACAAGAAGAATGCAGTTCTCCACTAAGCAAGATCGGTGTAATATCTTCTTCTATCCATCAGAACGGTTCGTGTGGATTATAAACATTGTTAATGATTTCATGTGTGAAGCTGCAAAATTTGTTAATACAGGAGCTTGTACGACTTTAACTACCGTAGTTTTGAAGAGTTCGGAGGTTTTAAACTGCGAATCAAATGACAGTTGTAATATCTTGGAACTTGAAAATAGGTGCAATGAGTATGGTATGAAAATTAGCCTTTTGAAGATTAAATTGATGTCAGTAGGTAAGAAATCTGAGAGAACTGACTGTCAGATTGGTAATACAAAGGTGCAACAGGTAGATAATTTCAAGTATTTACGAAGTGTCTTTTTCCACGATGAAAAATGAAATGGCGTATGTCTTTTTAGTGCCGGGAGTGTCCAAGGACAAGTTCAGCTCGCAATTTGCAGGTCATCTGATTTGACTCCCGTAGGCGACCTGCACGTTGTAATGAGGATGAAATGATGATCAAGACGACACATACACCCAGCTCCTGTGCCAGTGAAATCAACCAATTATTGTTAAAATTCCCGACCCTGCCAGGAATCGAACCCCTGACCCTTGTGACCAAAGACCCTTTAGCCATGGAGCCGGACTTCCCAGGATGTTAATATAGTACGTGAGATTGAATCAAGGTGCAGTAAAGCTAATGCAGTGAGCTCGCAGTTGTGATCAACAGTATTCTGTAAGAAGGAAGTCAGCTCCTGGACGAAACTATCTTTACATCGGTCTGTTTTCAGACCAACTTTGCTTTATGGGAGCAAAAGATGGGTGGACTCAGGATATCTTATTCATACAGTATTACCCTCCATTTACGTTCCTGGCTTTTACGTTTTCCCATCTTTTACAACATTTCTTGTTGATCCCTGAGATTTCCTATGCTCACAATGTATTAAAATCCTCATATTTATGTTTGTGACATTTTATGCTTCCCGCCATTTACGCCTCAACCTGCCGTTCGAGAGCAAAAGTAATCAAGGTAAAATGGCGATGCAACTAACCTAAAATGCTTTGAGTAACCATAGCATGATGACCAAATCAAACAACCAGAACTCTTAGAAACCCAGTATTGAACTTCTGCTTAACCAACGCAGCGCATTCTTTGATATCAGGTGTTTAAGGTTATAAACTTCGTAGTTAGTTCCGTATTGAGTTAAGATTACACGTAAAGTAAATACAAACAATTATTTCCACCTTCTCAATACATATGTCATGCAATGTTTACAATACTGCAAGGACCATCATCAGCCGAGCCGAGACAAGTGTAAATTATATTGCTAACACAGATTGATGCGGTGAGAAGAACTATGAAATGATGCCTAACAAGTTGAACTAACTGTCTAAATCTCACATAATCGTATGACTTTTGAATGCAAGTAAACAAATATCACCGCAAATTAGAAGAAGAAGAAGAAGAAGAAGAAGAACTGCTTACCAAGATTCAGTGTTTGTCTTGCCCGAGTTTGTTATTTCACGGTTATTGTTTTACACTTGCGTTTGTTGTTGGAGTTGTTGGAGTTGTTGTCGCTGATTCGTCACAATTATTTTTGTTATTTGTTACGTTTTTTGTTCTTGTTACGTGAGTCGAGCAGTCAAAGTGAATTTCCGCGATCTTCCTTTCCCGCCGTGTGTATTTGTTAATACTTCTTTGTTATTGCTTTATTGTTTTCCTGCTAATAATGGAATAAAAAGGAAAGAAAAACTCACTATGGATGAGAAAGTTCGAGTATTAGAAAAGGCTGATTCGTGCCGCGGAACACGTGTTTCATTTGCACGCGAATTGCAGCCTCCTGTATCCACGCTGAATACAACTGTGAAAAACAGAGGAAGCATTACACCAAGTGCTTCAGAATGCGGACCAAACTCCAAGAAAAGGAAGTATGCGCCGTACTACATATACGAGAAAATGGAAAAAATTGTAAAAAGTTGGTTTGGAACTTCAAGAGTCGCAGGCATTCCAACTGATGGTGCGGGGAATGTAATGCAGTTAGCGATGAAACTGCGGAAGAATGGATCGACAGAAGATTGCAGAAGCTGACCAGCAACGTCGATGAAACTGGACTGTTTGTTACCGAGCAAGTATCTGTCATCCGTAGAGGGGGGTGAAAAACAAATGGAGGTCATAAGAAATAAGAAGTGTAAACAGAGATCGATTCTGGACTATTTTGGTAGGAAGCAGTGTTTGTGTAGTTTCCATTTGGAATAAATTGGTGTTAATGTTGTAAATACAGGTACAATAGTAGCAATTAAAATGTTTCATTCACAGAAAATGTTGCATGTTAGATAATTCTATAGCCACTCTAAGAAAGTAACTACTGTATATTAAAAGAATATTTCGAACCACTTACTGGGCGAAGGATGAGCAGTGTAGTCAACAGTACAGTAAATACTCTCTTAGTTAATAATACACATTTTGTGTAATATTTACCTCTTTTTCTATATACCTGTACGAGTTGTACACCAGTATTCCTTGGTCCCTAATACTGTCAGTTACAAGAAAGCAGCAAGAACAATGGCTGGAGGGTATTTGGAATGAGGATATAAAGGCTAAGTAAGGAATGAACTCAATAGATGAAGCTGTACGCATAAACCGGCTTCGGTGGTGTGAGGTGAATGGAGGAAGATAGGTTACCTAGGAGAATAATGGACTCTGCTATGGAGGATAAGAGAAGTAGAGGGAGACCAAAACAACGATGGTTAGACTCAGTTTCTAACGATTTAAAGATAAGAGGTATAGAACTAAATGAGGCCATAGTACTAGTTGTGAAGAGAGGATTGTGGCAAGGTTTAGTAAGTTCACAGAGGCTTGCAGACTGAACACTGAAAGGCATAACAGTCTATAATGATAATATATGTATGTATGTATGTATGTTTTATTCAGTTTAACTGTACTGACTATTTCAGAGTCAGAAGAAAATTAAATGTGAAGGCGCACAATATCGAAAGCTCATAAAATTGACTGACATTAACATTAACTTCTGGTCCATCAGCTACTCTGAAGTGCTCATTGGAATGACTACCATTATCATTTAAATATGGTTCTATATAACTGTACAAACGGCGTAGAGGAATTCCAAGCACTCTCTAGAAAATGTGCAGCATGAACTCATGAATCCTCTCAGTTTGATGTTATTAAATGTACACATTACTAGTTCTATGAAACATTGAATAATTTTAATACTTACAGCCGGGAAATCTTCACCAGTAATTGAAGATAAACTTTCTTCCTCTGCATTTGCTGCAGTAACGAGCGTATTTTCTTGCTTAATATATATAACTTCAACACCAGGGAAGGAAGCCTGTTGAACCGTTTCCTAGAAAGAAGAGCACAAACAGTAGGGAAAATGAAATGGCACACTCATTGCTTCCTGAGTGACAGTTGACCTTCGATGTTAGGCCCCTTAAAACAACAAGCGAGCACTAAATCATTATCTGTAAGTTCCCAACAAGTAACTTGTTTATCTACACTGATCTTTGTGGGATTTGGCTCACCTGCCTACATCAATCTTGTGTTTCTTATTCCATATTTTGTTTCATTATTGGGATATATGCATTGTTCTGGCTGTTTTCACTGTTGTTTAAATAATGTCTGTTTCTGATCAAACCTATTAAGAGAACAGGGAACTGGAAATCAAGTAGGGAGACTGTTAGTGTTGAACTCTAGAGGTATTGTAAAGAAAGGAAGAGAATTAAGTAATTTAATAGATATATATTTACCAGATATTGTAATAGGAGTTGAATCATAGCTGAGAAATGATATAATGGATGCAGAAATTTTCTCACGAAACTGGAGGGTGTATCGTAGAGATAGGATAGGAATGGTGGGAGGGGGAGTATTCATTCTGGTGAAAGAAGAATTTGTAAGCTACAAAAAGGTTAAAGATGACAAAAACCTGAAATTCTAGGGGTAAGGCTCATCTCTAAAGGAAATAGGCAACTTGATGTCTTTGGAGTGTTCAGACCAGGAAAGGGTAGCGCAGATGCTGATTCAGAATTATTTGATAAGATAATCAGCTATGTGGGAAACGATAAGGAAAGGAACGTGATCATAGCGCCTGATCTCAATTTACCAAATGTCAATGGAAAGGTAATGCAAATGACAGGAAACATGACCAACAAATGGCAAATAAGTTAATATGGGAAGGACAGCTGATTCAGAAAGTGATGGAACCAACCAGAGGGAAAAATATCCTGGATGTGGTACTGATGAAACCAGATGAGCTCTATAGAGAAACCGAAGTAATAGATGGTATTTGTGATCATGAAGCTGTTTTTGTGGTAATTAAAAATAAATGTGAAAGAAAGGAAGAGATGAAAATTAGCACTGTTAGGCAGTGCCATATGGCTGATAAAACAGGCATGAGGGAGTTTTTATTAAGCAACTATGATCAGTGGAAAACGGTAAATAAAAATGTAAACAGACTCTGGGATGGGTTTAAAGCAATTGTTGAGGAATGTGAAAATAGGTTTGTACCTTTAAAGGTGGTAAGGAATAGTAAAGATCCACTATATTATAACAGAGAAGTAAAGAGACTAAGAAGGAGGTGCAGGTTGGAAAGAAACAGAGTTCGAAATGGCTGTGGAAGTAAGGAGAAATTGAAGGAACTTATTAGGAAATTGAATCTAGCAAACAAGTCAGCTAAGGATAACATGATGGCAAGCATAACTGGTGGCCACACTAATTTTAGTGAAAAATGGAAGAGTAAGTATAGGTACTTTAAGGCAGAAACAGGTTCCAAGAAGGACATTCCAGGAATCATTAATGAACAAGGGGAGTGTGTATGCGAGGATCTTCAAAAGGCAGAAGTATTCAGTCAGCAGTATGTAAAGATTGTTGGTTAAAAGGATAATGTCCAGATAGAGGAGGTGACTAATACTAAAGAAGTATTAAAATTTACCTATGATAACAATGACATTTACAGTAAGATACAAAATTTGAAAACTAGAAAAGCGGCTGGAATTGATAAGGTTTCGGGGGATATACTAAAGACAATGGGTTGGGATATAGTACCATATCTGAAGTACTTATTTGATTATTGTTTGGTGGGAGGAGCTATACCAGATGAATGGATAGTTGCTATAGTAGCCCCTGTATATAAAGGAAAGGGTGATAGACATAAAGCTGAAAATTACAGGCCGGTCAGTTTGACATGCAATGTAAGTAAGCTTTGGGAAGGCATTCTTTCTGATTATATAAGACATGTTTGTAAAATTAATAACTGGTTTGACAGAAGGCAGTCTGGGTTTAGGAAAGGTTATTCCAATGAAGCCCAACTTTTAGGATTTCAGCAAGATATAGCAGATATCCTGGATTCAAGAGGCCAAATGGACTATATTGCGATTGGCATTTGATAGGGTAGATCATGGAAGACTACTGGCAAAAATGAGTGCTATTAGACTAGAAAAAAAGAGTGACTGAATGGGTGGCTATATTTCTAGAAAATAGAACTCAGAGAATTAGAGTAGGCAAAGCTCTATCTGACCCCATAATAATTAAGAGGGGAATTCCTCAAGGCAGTATTATTGGACCTTTATGTTCTCTTATATATATCGATGATATGTGTAAACAAGTGGAATCAGAGATAAGGCTTTTCGCAGATAACGTTATTCTGTACAGAGTAATAAATAAGTTACAAGATCGTGAGCAACTGCGAAATGACGTCGATAATGTTGTGAGATGGACAGTAGGCAATGGTATGATGATAAACGGGGATAAAAGTCAGGTTGTGAGTTTCACAAATAGGAAAAGCCCTCTCAGTTTTAATTACTGCGTTGATGGGGTGAAAGTTCCCTTTGGGGATTGTTACCGTGTTTTTGTGGTAGGTAGGCGTGAAAGAAGGTGCTGGGTGGTGAATGGATCTCAAGCTACTAAAGAGAAATTAATTAAAATTTAACAAGGTTATATTTTCTTCTCAAAATTAGATAACAAAAAATAGAACAGGTACTTAGTAGCCGACACACGATTTGAAAGGAACAATTTACACAGTTACCCCCTTTGGGGCTTCAAGAATCAGATACATAAGTCTTGAGCAAAGAGCCCAACTTTACAAATATAAGCTATTCAACAAAGGGGCCGAAAACCCCCAAACATGCCAGAAACATTTGCTTCCAATTACATATAAAAGCCTTCTTGAGGCAGGAACCACGATTTACAAAGGGGCTACTTGCCCTAAAGTAAAAGCCTATCTTAGGCCACTCCTAATTCAACCTTTAAGCCGGCCTCCAAAGTCATATGCACAGGGGTAAAATACCCAACCTACTGAGGTCTATTAAATGAAAGAAGGTTGATTACAAGACCTCTAAAATCACAATTTGAGAGGAGGCGAACTTGCACTCCTAAGACATTTTGTTTTTAAGACCTACTTGGCACTAGGCCGTAAATACAAGGGCTAATCCCATACTACCGAGGTGACTTAAGAACAAGACAATTTACATTACATTACGGAAGAATAGGTTGAGAAAATAAGTTCACCTCAAAACAATATGAGTGGGAGCTCGAGAGGGTTAGCACTCTCTATCCCAGGATGTAGCTTTAAAAGATAGAACAGATACCAGTTGTTTTTACATTTTAAAGGAAAGTTACATGGTGGAAGGCCTAGAACCCGCCCCGAAGGTTAAACTGCTGAGCAAGCGAAGAAAGAAGTTATTACTTGGCCATTACCTTGTTGTAGACGCCGCCGAAGAAAGAGGCGCTTCCCGCCTCCTGCTATGTACTTAATACACTGAAAGATGGAACAGAAGTGGCCTGGAGACCCTAAAATCAGCAGTTTATATCCTCTCGCGGAAGATTCTAGGCGTTAGGGGAAATAAAACACCCTCCCTCAAAGTTTTTATTGGCTAGGGAAAAGAAACCCCTACATAGAGGAAGAAGAAACACATTATTGGTGGAAAATTAATTAAAGGAATTCGGGATTGGCTAGATCCAAAATAAGGGGAAAAAGAGGGGTATACAGCCAACTTAAACCATGACAGAAAGAAATTTAACAAAGAACAAACTCTTGAAATAAAAATTTCTCCAACAAAATAGTTCTTTGACTCCGCACTAGGGTGCGCTATTGTTGATCTTCAGTAGTGTCCTCTAGAAGAGAAAGTTCACACTTCTTACTTCAAGCGAAACAAAAACACATCAAAAGTGACACAGTTCAAAAACTCAAAATTTTCCACGTGGTGACATCTTCTGAGAAAGTAGAGAATTAATAGAATAGATAAAGTTCAACCTTCCTCCAGAAGAGGAGTTTCAACTGGCGCAACTTTTAAATAAACGGTGTAGAGGTGTACCGCCCGGTACAGACCTCCCCCCCCAAAAGTTCCTCCAGGGGTGACACATGAAATCAGTTTGAAACAAAGTCCAAGTAATGATGTTGATACGAAGATAGATAGCAGAAGCATTTACAAGGTTTCTTAATTCAGTTTCAAAATGTTGTTGTTGCAGGTGAATGAAAGTCTTTATGTTTGTAGAATTTGAATTTCTGAAGATAAACTTTTAATACTTAAAGGTGAAGAAAAATTTTGCAATGTCCACCAAATATGGTTGTTGAATTCCCAAGTGTAGTTATTGCTTATGGTGACTGTCCATGTAGCTGATGTAGATTGAGTCGGATGGCCAGACCGGCCGTTGCAGCTTGCGTCCAACGGAGGCCGCTCGGACCCCTCAAGTACCCTGAGATACCGCTCGCCCGCACTATGAGGGGAGCAGAGGTGTTGAAGTACGCCGCGCCCGCGGTGAACAGATACAGGCTGCGGGCAATTAGCAGGTCGTGCGCCGCACATCAGCCTTGGCCGGGAGGAGAGCTCCGGCTCGCCGGGCACATGTCGTCTTCGCTGGAGAGGAGGGGGCCCATCCCCCTCCCCAGTTGCTGCACGGCGCTGCGCGGCTGCGGGGGCACTGAAACATTAAAGCTAGGCGGCAGAATTGTGTTGGACCATCATGTTTCTTTGAGGGCACAGGCTTGTAGAGAGATTGAGGGGCCAGCGGCGTGCAGATATCCATGGTATTCATTAAGCCACTGTGTAGAGTGGAGCAGGAGACGGGAGCGTGGTAATGGCCGTGGCAAAGACAGGATGGCAGTTTAATGGGTCGGGGCAGGTTTCACAAACATGCTCACATAAGAGACAATTTCTTATAGAAGGGGCAGAATGCCTAGAAATTGAAAACTCAAAACAAAATATAACCTTCATATTCCTTTCAAATTATATGAAGCAAGTTGAAACTAAATTTACACCGGTTTCACCTGGGACAGGTGAACCCTAAATATCCTCTCGGTAGCTGGATTGCTTAGTAACAATGTAACCGGTGTGAGAAAATCGAGAATGATACAAGGTCCATGAAATCTGGGGGCAAGTTTGCCCGCGGGAACAAAATTCTTGACCATAACCTGGTCACCTACCTTCAAAGGGGTGGGTCTCCGTCCACGATCATACCTTTCCCTAACCTTTTCATGAGACACTTTAAGATTGGCTTTAGCCTTCTTCCAAAGATCTTTAATGCTGTCCGGATCTATTGTCTCGGGTAGAATGTCATTCAGAGACCAGAGGTTAGAGAGCGGCGAGTTGGGAACAAACTTAAACATCAAAGAAGCTGGAGTAAACTTGTGAGATTCATGAACCGCTGAATTCAAAGCAAAAGCTATCCAATGCAGGGACGTGTCCCACCTGGAAGGATCTTCATGATGATAGGCAATGAGTGCGGACCTGAGATTACGGTTAACCCGTTCAGCCAGAGATGGTTGAGGGTAATAAGGTGAAGTAGTTACATGAGAGATGGACAAGTCAAAGCAGAATTTACGAAATAAATTTGATGTGAACGCCTTAGCATTATCAGATACAATATATTGACACGGACCAAAAGAAGCAAAAATAGAATTTAAGCAAGTAATGGTGGACTGAGCGGTAGCCAGCTTAGTCGGGAATAACCAGGAAAATCTAGTAAACCCATCTACACACACAAGGATGAACTTGTTAGCATTACCCTTTGACTGGGGGAAGGGTCCTACATAATCGATATACAGGCGTTCCATGGGGCGCGACGCTTGATGCGAAGACAAAAGGCCTACCTTGGTGGACATGGTGGGTTTACTAAGCAAACACGATTTACAAGCTTTTACAAGTTCACGGATTTCACCGTCCATACCTTTCCAGATGAACATTTCCCGAATCTTTTCACGGGTTTTAAAGATTCCAAGATGCCCTCCCAATGGGGTCTCATGATAATACTTAAAGATCATAGGTACCAGAACAGCTGGAACGACAACTTTCATCATCTTGTCATGCCTCGAAGGGCAACATAAAACACCATTCCTCAGAACATAAGGGACAACATGTTCCCCAGAAGAAAGGGTTTCCATTATCGGAGCCAGCGTCGGATCTTCACGTTGGTACTTCTCAATATCTCTAAAGAGCATGGGAGCATCTGTTAAGATGGCATTAACCTCAGATAGTATGGACTCGGAAGGTGATGAACTGTCGACAGGTTCATGGGTCTCGACGTCGTTAGAAAACATACGGCTGAGTCCATCAGCAACGACATTTTCAGTACCTCTGATATGCCGTACATCGAATTGGAAGGCAGAAATACGGATGGCCCAACGGGCTATACGACCAGTACGACGCGGCCTACCTAAGACCCAGCTTAAGGCTTGATTATCTGTCTCCAAGTCGAATTTGACATGTTCCAGATAGAGACGGAACTTTTCTAAGGCAAATAAAACTGCCAAACCTTCAAGCTCATATATGGAGTACTTTGCTTCTTGAGCTGACAATGTCCTAGACGCATAGGCGATGGGTCGCCTCCCTAGTTCAGTCTCTTGAAGAAGGACTGCAGCTACCGCCGACGACGACGCGTCGGTTTGGACGATGAATTTCTTCGAGAAATCAGGCATAGCAAGTACAGGGGCATTACAGAGAGCTAATTTAAGGTCTTCAAAAGCGGCTTGTTGAGAAGGTCCCCACTCAAATTTGATGCCTTTCCTACGAAGAAGGTTCAAGGGCGCCGCTCTATTAGCGAAGTTAGGAATAAACTTTCTGAAGAAATTCACCATACCAATGAATCTAGCGATACCTTTGATGTCCTTAGGAGGTTTAAAATCACGGATGGCCTGTGTTCTAGAATGATCAACTGCTACACCATCGGGTGACACAATATGCCCTAGGAAAGACATAGAGGGCTTAGCGAAGGCAACCTTGGACAACTTAACAGTTAACCCAGCCTTACGAAGGCGATCGAGAACTTCTCGCAGATGATCTAGGTGTTCTTCAAAAGTCTCTGAAAATACTACGACATCATCTAAGTAGTGATATAAGTACTCGAATTTGATGTCGGAGAAGACCCTATCTAGTAGCCTAGTGAGCACAGCTGCTCCCGTAGGGAGCCCGAAAGGCACGCGGTTGTATTCATATAAATTCCAGTCCGTGGCAAACGCTGTAAGGTGTTTAGACTCTTCGGCAAGGGGAATTTGATTATAGGCCTGATTTAAGTCCAAGATGGTGAAGAACTTGGCCTTACGAAACCATGAAAAACAAGAATGAAGGTCGGGAAGGGGCACAGATTGTAACACCACCTTCCGATTGAGAGCCCTGTAATCAATGACAGGCCTGAAGCCTCCTTGGGGTTTCGGTACTAGAAAAATAGGCGAAGAATACGCTGACTTAGAGGGCCTAATAATACCGTCCTTCAACATCTGATCGATGATTTCCTTCAGAGCCTTCATTTTAGGTGGAGATAGCCTATACGGTGGAAAACGGACAGGAATCGAATCCGTAACCTCAATTTTGTATTCAATAAGGTCAGTAACACCAAGAGTATCAGAGAACACCTCGGGAAACGACTGACACAGTTTGCGAATACTATCAGCCTGCTCCTCAGGTAGATGTCTAAGGTCTAACAACATCTCATCCTGGGTAGGCGAAATAGAAGAACATGACACAGAATTACACTTTAATAGTGGGATTTTACAACTAGAAGCAAATTTGAATGTGCACGACCTAGACAGCAGATCGAGCACAAGACCAGTGTGAGAAATAAAGTCAGCTCCCAATATAATGGGGCAAGACAAATGCTTGGCCACAAACAATTTGATTTTCCATGTAAATTTAAAAACACGAATTTTGACATGTAAGGAACCTAGAATTTCTAATGGAGATGAATTAGCCGAAACATATTTAACAGGAGATGAGTCATAGTCAGGGAGTTTACAAACAGATTTCAATTTAGAATACCAATCAGCCGAAATAATGGAACAAACACTGCCTGAATCTAAGAGAGCTGTTATAGGCTCGTTATTTAACTCAATCTTAAGAAAAGGAACAGGTGCGGGGGTATCCGCCGCAATCCTAAGACACTCTCTGGGGCATTCAAAAAAAATTTTTGAAGATTGCTCATTCCCTCAATTCTCGACCTTTTTGCCCGGGGCTGAGCCTTGGAAAGCAGAATTAGTCGACTCAGCCGAAGCCGCTAGTCACTTTTTATTATTGGCATAGGTGGAATTTGCACCAGAAGTTGAGCAGGAGGGGGTGCTATTTGAGTTTGGGCAATTCTTGGCGATATGTGAGAAAGCCCCACATTTAAAGCAGCCTTGTGATGAACCAGCTCCATTCCTAGTCCCACTTGGCTTGATCAGTGGACACTTGTTGCGCAGATGGTCAGGCGACCCGCAAGCATAACATTTACGGGGATTGACTGGTCGGCGAGGTGGAGGCCGAGTGTTACTAAAGGAAGGCGGGGGTTCTTTCGCGACACGCAAAGAATCGGCGTACCTAACTCCTTCCGCAGAGACGGCCAATGCTTCAAGTTCAGAGAAGGTTTGCGGACACGCCGCGAAACACAAATATGACCTGTAGGATGGCGAAATACCTTCTACAATAGCCTGTACAATCTGATCTTCAGGAAAGTGCAGAGCAAACACCCTAGTGTAGAATTTGATATCTTGTATGAAATCAGCCAAGTTTTCATCCAAGCGCTGTACACGGTAATAGTACTTCTGAATCAGAGATGACCTGGCGCGGGCAGGAATAAAATTTGCAAGCAAATGTGCATGGAAATCTTCGATAGATGACTGTTCAGCTATGGCTCTTACTATTTTATCAGAAAGAATACCAATTGCATAGGGATAGATGATTTGCAAAATCTGACAAGGGGAAAGAGAAAACACAAGGGCATGATCCTGAAATTCCACTAAAAATCTTAAAAATGAAATAACTTCACTAGTGGTGTTGACAGAAAACTTAGAGATACCTCTTAGCAACATTGCCAATGGATGAGGCAAGCTGCTAAACCCAGGTGACATAGTAGGTAAAGGTTTCAATGGCAAAGAAGTTAATTCAGAACGGATGTTACCCAATGACGCACGGCGTTCAGATTCGTTGTTCGATGGGGCAGAGATAGTTTGAGCAGCCACGGTTATCCTATTGACTTCTCCCTGAGGAGGCACTTCATCACTACCTACATTCACTGTGGCGGGTTGATCAGTTTTGGGAGGAACTTCGCCGGTTAGCAATTGAGTGACCTTATTAGACAATTCAGAAATAGTTTCAAGGAGTGTATTAGCGTCCTTCCTCTGAACGTCATTCACCTTTAGAGACAACAGATCATTAACTCTATTTGCAAAGTGATACAGCCTGCCTTGCACACGCTTAATTTGATTAGGAGACGGATCGTTTTCATCAAAAAAACTAACTACAGATGCTAGCCCAGTAATATTTTCGACGATCGTGGAAAGAGAGTCATCAATTTCTTTCTCTCCCAAATTGGGGATGGAAATGGGCAAATCAAGGGACTCTCTAAGTTTGTTTGTGTCGATTGCAACCGTGCCTCCAGATTGCACATTTCTGATAGTTAACTCGTATATCAACTCCTCTTTGCGCAAATAGTTAAGGAGGAGAACATCGCGACGGCCGGGCATGATGACAGAACAATTTTGAAAAACTCAAAAAATTCCAGCAACTGAGAAAATTGTTAGAGTTCGAATCAAAGCGATGTTTAGCCGTCAAAAGGGGCTAAATTGAGACCCATTCAACCACGCTCTGCTACCACTTGTTACCGTGTTTTTGTGGTAGGTAGGCGTGAAAGAAGGTGCTGGGTGGTGAATGGATCTCAAGCTACTAAAGAGAAATTAATTAAAATTTAACAAGGTTATATTTTCTTCTCAAAATTAGATAACAAAAAATAGAACAGGTACTTAGTAGCCGACACACGATTTGAAAGGAACAATTTACACAGTTACCCCCTTTGGGGCTTCAAGAATCAGATACATAAGTCTTGAGCAAAGAGCCCAACTTTACAAATATAAGCTATTCAACAAAGGGGCCGAAAACCCCCAAACATGCCAGAAACATTTGCTTCCAATTACATATAAAAGCCTTCTTGAGGCAGGAACCACGATTTACAAAGGGGCTACTTGCCCTAAAGTAAAAGCCTATCTTAGGCCACTCCTAATTCAACCTTTAAGCCGGCCTCCAAAGTCATATGCACAGGGGTAAAATACCCAACCTACTGAGGTCTATTAAATGAAAGAAGGTTGATTACAAGACCTCTAAAATCACAATTTGAGAGGAGGCGAACTTGCACTCCTAAGACATTTTGTTTTTAAGACCTACTTGGCACTAGGCCGTAAATACAAGGGCTAATCCCATACTACCGAGGTGACTTAAGAACAAGACAATTTACATTACATTACGGAAGAATAGGTTGAGAAAATAAGTTCACCTCAAAACAATATGAGTGGGAGCTCGAGAGGGTTAGCACTCTCTATCCCAGGATGTAGCTTTAAAAGATAGAACAGATACCAGTTGTTTTTACATTTTAAAGGAAAGTTACATGGTGGAAGGCCTAGAACCCGCCCCGAAGGTTAAACTGCTGAGCAAGCGAAGAAAGAAGTTATTACTTGGCCATTACCTTGTTGTAGACGCCGCCGAAGAAAGAGGCGCTTCCCGCCTCCTGCTATGTACTTAATACACTGAAAGATGGAACAGAAGTGGCCTGGAGACCCTAAAATCAGCAGTTTATATCCTCTCGCGGAAGATTCTAGGCGTTAGGGGAAATAAAACACCCTCCCTCAAAGTTTTTATTGGCTAGGGAAAAGAAACCCCTACATAGAGGAAGAAGAAACACATTATTGGTGGAAAATTAATTAAAGGAATTCGGGATTGGCTAGATCCAAAATAAGGGGAAAAAGAGGGGTATACAGCCAACTTAAACCATGACAGAAAGAAATTTAACAAAGAACAAACTCTTGAAATAAAAATTTCTCCAACAAAATAGTTCTTTGACTCCGCACTAGGGTGCGCTATTGTTGATCTTCAGTAGTGTCCTCTAGAAGAGAAAGTTCACACTTCTTACTTCAAGCGAAACAAAAACACATCAAAAGTGACACAGTTCAAAAACTCAAAATTTTCCACGTGGTGACATCTTCTGAGAAAGTAGAGAATTAATAGAATAGATAAAGTTCAACCTTCCTCCAGAAGAGGAGTTTCAACTGGCGCAACTTTTAAATAAACGGTGTAGAGGTGTACCGCCCGGTACAGGGATCATTGTAAATACCTAGGTATTAATATAAGGAAATATCTTCACTGGGGTAATCACATAAATATGAATGTAAATAAAGGGTACAGATCTCTGCACATGGTTATGAGAGTATTTAGGGGTTGTAGTAAGCATGTAAAGGAGAGAGCATATTTGTCTCTGGTGAGACCCCAACTAGAGTATGGTTCCAGTGTATGGGACCCTCACCAGGATTACTTGATTCAGGAACTAGAAAAAATCCAAAGAAAAGTAGCTCGATTTGTTCTGGGAGATTTCTGACAAAAGAGTAGCGTTACAAAAATGTTGCAAAGTTTGGACTGGGAAGACTTGGGAGAAAGGAGACGAGCTGCTCAACTAAGTGGTATGTTCTGAGCTGTCAGTGGAGAGATGGTGTGGGAGTACATCAGTAGACGAATAAGTTTGGATGGTGTCTTTAACAGTAGCAAAGATCACAATATGAAGATAAAGTTGGAATTCAAGAGGACAAATTGGGGCAAATATTCGTTCATAGGAAGGGGAGTCAGGGATTGGAATAACTTACCAAGGGAGATGTTCAATAAATTTCCAATTTCTTTGCAATCGTTTAAGAAAAGGCTAGGAAAACAACAGATAGGGAATCTGCCACCTGGGCGACTGCCCTAAATGCAGATCAGTATTGATTGATTGATTGATTGATTGATATTAGAGTAACATCTAGACTCACATGTGGTGCTGGTGTTCAGTATATAATTAAACACATCATATGTTTGCCATGCTGGGATCAGAAGTTAAGTTAACACAACAATACGAAATACACAATTTCTAACTGTTGCTGTTAATTAAATGGACAATGCTGAATTTTTGTCCTGCTTATAACTTAGAGTGGCCTCTTGGAGGCGGCCATATCTGAATGTGATGTCCTCCAGGACTTGTAATGGTTTCTGAAATGCTATGATAAGCCATGAACTTGTGGAATATTTAGAAACATTACACTTTCTTCTACACAAAAATGAATTTTAATCATCAGAATAGTACAGCAATTTTTAAATGTACATTCATGAAGGTAATAAGTTTTACAAATGAAAAAATATCCGACACAGCTATGGATGCCAGTTTGGTTAATATTTTGAAATCTGTGTAATATGAATATCAATTGTCACTGGTATCCTCGTTTATGACCAGTAATTTACTTTCCCACAGTGTGACGATGGGTCGCATCGAGTTGCTGCAGGTACACGGGAATCACCCACATTTTTAGGAAGCAGTATAAAACTATGTTACACTTCACACCAATTTGAAATTAGGTCATTATCTATATTTACTTACGTGAAGTACCGGAATCATCATGTTTACTTAGTGTGTAACTGTTATCCTCATCCTCATTTTCAGAACTTGTGTCTTCCATAAGAGCAATCATTATTGATTTGTTGTCAAACTTTTGTACACTTGAATTAGACATGCTAAATATTCACAAGAATTCCACAAACAGGCCTGCCTCTTGAACACACACTCTTCCTGTCCCCATGTACCGTACATACTTTCCTGCCCATTTCACAGCTGAGTCAACGATGATGCAGCCCCAGGTTATGTATGAACGTGGCATAAAGAGCTCTCAACTTATGCTGACAACTAGTACATTTTATGCTTATAGAAGCATTCAATTCTATCCTCGCCGGGCGGAGTGGCTCACACGGTAAAGGCGCTGGCCTTCGAACCCCAACTTGGCAGGTTCGATCCTGGCTCAGTCCGGTGGTATTTGAAGGTGCTCAAATACGACAGCCTCGTGTCGGTAGATTTACTGGCACGTAACAGAACTCCTGCGGGACTAAATTCCAGCACCTCGGCGTCTCCGAAGACCGTAAAAGTAGTTAGTGGGACGTATAGCGTTATTAATTCTATCCTACAGCGAAAACGTGCCCGTAGACTCTCCAAGCTTTGTCAGCAGCCCACAGTTGCTACAAGGGGTGTCCACAATGTGTAGGTCAAGCAGCAGGGAAACCTTTCTGGACATTAACAAAGAATGTTAGGAAGGGAGGGAAAAAGGAAATGAACAGTGTTTTGGGTATTTCATGTGAACTAACAATAGGTCCCAAGGAATCACTGGAGAGGTGGGGGGAATATTTTCAACATCTTCTCAACATAAAAGGAAATCATCTTGGTGACATCGTAAACAACGGAGCTCATGGGGAGGAGGAAAAAGATGTTGGCGAAATTACGCTTGAGGAAGTGGAAAGGATGGTAAATAAACTCCACTGTCATAAACAAGCAGGAATAGATGAAATTAGACCTGAGATGGTGAAGTATAGTGGGAAGGCAGGAATGAAATGGCTTCATAGTTTTACCGCTACTACAGTGGTTACACGAAACGAAACACTAAACACAATAAAGGGGGGAAGGTGCCTTTACGCAGTACCAAAAAACTTCACACACAGTTGAACATCAGTTGGAACTACGCGGATCTCCGCCGACAACAACATACGCAAAAATATCAGTAGGGCCAACTAGTGGATAATAAACCAGGAAGGTGGAAGGAGCTAGGACTTACCGAGGGCATGGACATGGCTTAGATTAGACTGTGAAATGATCAACCGTGATCCTTAAATTTAAAAGTGTTATTTGCAAAGGATCTTACAAATACATTCCGATCAAAATCCGCCAACTTGCAACTTACGAACTATATGCTCTGTGGTACACATAACTTAGAGCTTCTTTGATAATACCTTCGTACAAGTTTAAAATTTCAAACCAACTATACATCTAGTTACAAATCCAGTAGTACAATGCAATTTACAGTGAAGTAAACGTATTCCCCAAAACTCTAGTGTACATCAAGAGACACTGAACTACCAGAGGCAAACCGCAAGGTAAATATATTAAACTACAATCTACATATTTACTGAAACAAGAAATGGGAATGCCTCGAACACAAAAAGGCAAGCCCAGCTGAAAAGCTAAGGCGTCATAAATAATTAATTTGGCGAATGTAGGTTAGGCTAGGGCAGACTCCTATACGAAATAGCAACCGAACATTATGGAAATTTTAGCTGGAACAGAATGCAAGAGTGCTTAATCGAAGGTGGCCATCCCGGCAGGGAGGCGTCGCACACGACGTAAAACTTCAGACAGACTAAGGCGGACCAGGCCAAGACAAGACCACGAAATGCTGCCTCTCACTCTATATAAAGGTAAACCCTGGCCTTGGAGAAGCCAATCAGAATGCATGAGTCCGCCTATCCCCTCCTAGGTTCACCAATCACAATTCCTACTACAGTCGCGAACTTTAAATAATTTTCTCGAATACGCACGTTTGCAAATCTTCCATTTCCAGAATAGTTAGAATATGCCTTCTAGAACACGCAACCAACAAAAGGCAATACACCCTGTTCTTAAACTTATGTAACAACTTTCTAGATACTTCCAGTAAGTACAGAACTGAAATCTACTATTTACAAATACCACATGTTATGAAATATTACACTGTACAGGTTAGGTGGTTACAAATAAAACATTTTACCATACTTTACAAATAAAGTCTTCAAAAAACATTTTCCACTTCCACTACATTGTTCACCTGTAACACACAGAATAATAAGATTAACATGGAGTGTTGTAAGTTACCTTCAGACTGAACAAAAGCAGTAATTGAACCTATCTATAAGCAAGGGAACAGGAAGGATTGCTACAAGTATCAAGGTATCTCATTGATTAGTACACCAAGTAAAGTATTCACTGGCCTCATGGAAGGGAGGGTACAATCAGTGGTTGAGAGGAAGTTGGATGAAAACCAGTGTGGTTTCAGACCACAGAGGGACTGTCAGAATCAGATTTCCAATATGCACCAGGTAATTAAAAAAATACTACAAGAAGAATAGACAGTTGTGTTCATGTTTCATAGATCTAGAGAAGGCATATGGCAGATTTTTGAGGGAAAGGTGTTAGCCGTATTGGGGGACTATGAGATTAAGGGTAGATTATTAAAATCAATCAAAGGCATTTATGTTGACAATTGGGATGCAGTGAGAAATGACGGTAGAATGAGTTCTCGGTTCAAGATACTTACAGGAGTTAGACAAGGCTGTAATCTTTCACCTTTGTTGTTCATGGTTTATATGGATCATCTGCTGAAAGGTATTAAGAGCGAGGGAGGGGGCTATGCTGACGACTTGGTCTTCATGGCAGACTGCATCAAAAGACTCCAGTCTAATATCCCAGTTAGCAGTCTGGGCTATGCTGACGACTTGGTCTTCACGGCAGACTGCGTCAAAAGACTCCAGTCTAATATCCCAGTTAGCAGTCTGGGCTATGCTGACGACTTGGTCTTCACGGCAGACTGCGTCAAAAGACTCCAGTCTAATATCCTGGAGGTTGAAAGTAGGTAACGATTATGGTATGGAAATTAGCCTTTCAAAGACTAAATTGATGTCAGTAGGTAAGAAATCCAAGATAAATGAATGTCAGGTTTGTGAAATAAAGCTGGAAGGAGTAGATAATTCCAAGTATTTAGGATGTGTATTCTGCCAGGACGGTACTATCATAAATGAGATTGAATTAGGAGCAGTACACCTAATGCAGTAAGCTCGATGTTGGGATTCTATAAGAAAAAAATCGCTTTTGGATGAAACTATCTTAACACCGTCTGTTTTTAGATTAACTTTGCTTTATGGGATTAAAAGCTAAATGGAATCAAGATCTTAGAAGTAACAAACATGAAAGTAGCGAGAATGAGGAGATAAAGTATAAGTTAGGGACGATCTCGATGGACGAAGCTATACACTTAAACCGGCTTTGGTGTTGGGGTCATGTGGGGTGAATGGAGGAAGACAGGTTACCTAGCAGAATAATGGACTCTATTAGGGAGGTAAGAGGAGCAGAGGGAGACCAAGATGATGACAGAGTCAGTTTCTAATGATAAAGATAAGAGGTCAAAGAATTAGTTATAAACAGAGGATTGTAGCGGGTGGTTAGTAACTTCACAGAAACTTGCCAGCTGAATGCTGAAGGCAAAATATATCTACATTTGGATGAGTAGAAAAATACTCTCAATGTTATGTGATGTCACACATTAAATCAGAGCTGAGCTAATGTCAACAATTTATTTTATTTTACTGTGATAAAAATACTGCAAAAATTCATACCCTTCAAAGTTTCATAAGGATTCGTACGGTTCATTTTCTTGACTTATATTTTCAAAATGATCAATTGTGCGAGATGTTTCCCCTCTTACCATTACAATACGGACACCTCTCACCAGCGGACGAGATCGGTTGTGTATGAGTAATTTATCCCTCCTACATGGACACCCTTTATTATGGACAGAGACACACCACAGCCACGAGAAACTCAAATTAAACCTGTCCTAATGGACACTTTCTTTTTCACTAAAATACTGTGTTTGTGTCCTGTGCATTCCCTTACTTTTTGCACAGGCGGTACTTTCAAGAATCGCCGACGCCGTAACTTTTGGTCCAGGCTGAACACATTCTTGGAAGGCAACACTTAAGCTTCGCTATCACTTCCGGAAGTTATGTGATCTAACATGGTCGACAGCGCTGGAATTCGTACCTTCACTGTCAGGTACTCAGGTTACTTTTCATTGTCTCGTGGGCTTTTGATGTGTTCAATTTTGCGTTAGTAAGTTGGTGTAAACATGGCACCGAGGAAGTTTTTAACTCTTAAAAGAAAAGGTACATACATACATTATCATTATAGACTGTTATGCCGTTCAGCGTTCAGTCTGCAAGCCTCTGTGAATTTACTAAACGTCGCCACAATCCTCGATTTGCAACTAGTGTTGTGGCCTCATTTAGTTCTATACCTCTTATCTTTAAACCGTTAGAAACTGAGTCTAAGCATTGTCATCTTGGTCTACCTCTACTTCTCTTACCCTCCATAACAGCGTCCATTATTCTCCTAGGTAACCTATCATCCTCCATTCGCCTCACATGGTCCCATCACCGTAGCCAGTTTATGCGTACAGCTTCATTCATCGAGTTCATTCCTAAATGAGCCTTTATCTCCTCATTCCGAGTACCCTCCTGCCATAGTCCCCACCTGTTTGTACCAGCAATCACTCTCGCTACTTTCAAGTCTGTCACTTCTAACTTATGAATACGATATCCTGAGTCCACCCAGCTTTCACTCCTGTAAAGCAATGTTGGTCTGAAAACAGACCGATGTAAAGACAGTTTCGTCTGGGAGCTGAGTTCCATCTTACAGAATACTGTTGATGAGAAATGCAAGCTCACTGCATTAGCTTTACGACACCTTGATTCAATCTCACTTACTATATTACCATCCTGGGAGAACACACAACCTAAATACTTGAAATTATTGTCCTGTTCTACCTTTGTATCACCAATCTGACATTCAATTCAGTTGAATTTCTTACCTACTGAATCATTGCACCGATTTTCAAGTTCCAAGATATTAGACTGCAGGCTTTCGGCACAGTCTGCCATTACGACCAAGTCATCAGCATAGGCCAGACTACTTACGACACTTCCACCTGACTGAATCCTTCCCTGCCATTTTATACCTTTCAGCAGATGACCCATGTAAATGACAAACATCAATGGTGAAAGATTACAGACTTGTCCAACCCCTGTAAGTACCCTGAACCAAGAACTCATTCTACCGTCAATTCTCACTGAAGCCCAATTGTCAACATAAATGCCTACCCTTAATTCCATAGTCCCCAGTATGGCGAACATCTTTTCTCTTGGTACCCTGTCATCTCTAGATCTACGAAACATAAACACAACTGCCTATTCCTCTCGTAGCATTTTTCAATTACCTGGCGCATACTGAAAATCTGATCCTGACAGCCTCTCTGTGGTCTGAAATCACACTGGTTTTCATCCAACTTCCTCTCAACCACTGATCGCATCCTCCCTTCCAAGATGCCAGTGAATACTTTGCCTGGTACACTAATCAATGAGATACCTCGATAGTTGTTGCAATCCTTCCTGAACCCTTGCTTATAGATAGGTGCAATTACTGCTTTTGTCCAATCTGAAGGTACCTTACCAACACTACATGCTAATCTTACTACTCAACGAAGTAATTTCATCCCTGCCTTCCCACTATACTTCACAATTTCAGGGCTAATTTCATCTATTCCTGCTGCTTTATGACAATGGAGTTTATTTACTATCCTTTCCACTTCCTCAAGTGTAATTTCACCAACATCATTTTCCTCCTCACCATGAGCTTGACTGTTCGCAACACCACCAGGAAGATTTCCTTTTACATTGATAAGATGTTCAAAATATTCCCTATGCTTGAAAAATGTATAGGTAACTGCTAAACCTATACTAGCACAGAAGTCCAGCAAATGCTTCCCATTCCCATTAGCTTCCATATCTTCCCCACATTTACCAATCACTCTTTTGTATCCTTCAGTTCTATTTCCAACTCTCGCAATGAAATCGTCCTTACTATTGACCCTGACCACGATGTCACTCAATGTTTCATAAAACTTGTCAACTTCATCCTCATCTGCACCCTCACATGGTGAATACACGGACACAATTCTAGTCGTAATTCCTCCAACCGATAAATCTACCCACATCATTTGCTCATTTACGTGCCTAACAGAAACTATGTTGCGTGCAATGGTATTCCTGATAAAGAGCCCTACCCCAGACTCTGTCCTTCCCTTTCTAACATCTGTCAAGTACACGTTATAATCTCCTATCTCTTCCTCATTATCTTCCCTTACCCGAATATCACTTACTCCTAGCACATCCAGACGCATCGTCTTAGCTGACTCAGCCAGTTCTACTTTCTTTCTTACATGAGCCCCATTAATATTTATAGCTCCTCATCGAATTACGTATTGGAGATTTCAAGGCCTCAAATGGTTGGCTAGAAAGATTCAGAAAGCGACACGGTATCAACTTCAGAGTGATTTGCAGAGAATCATCCGGTGTTAATATGGAGATTGTTGAAAACTGGCAAGAAAAATTGAATCGGTTATTTGAGAAATCACACATGTCCATTTTTGGACAAAATGGGTTTAATACATATATGTGAACATTATATATATTCGCATCTTTCATAGAGAAATCATACATGTCCGCCTAATTTCGTGGGTTTTACTGGGACCGTGAAAATCGTGTTTGAGTAAGCACACATGTCCAGGACATGAGTTGTTTCTCAATTGAACATTTGTGGTGACAAGCATATGAACCAAGGACTCTGGTCTCTATAATTGTCACTGTAGTTGTAGTTCATCATGGAAGAGGCGAATACTGATATGGACGTTAAGGGACGTAAACAAGTAGAGTACGAGTGTGAGATTATAAAGAGAGCTCGCATTAAGGGCTTACAATATGAAAACTGGAGAGACGACATAGTGCAAGAAAGATATCGTGGGGAAGCATGCAAGTAATTATACACAACATAACCTAAAATATTAACTTATGCAATACCTTGAAAGTGTTCCAAATGACGTGAGGGAATTACATGTGTTTTCCGATGCTTGTGGTGCATAAAATAAAAACCACACAGTCCTACGAATGTGGCTAACACTGACATGCCAAAGTCCCTACACGAGGTCACTCGTTCATGTCCTGCGACCGACATTTCAGTGTCATCAAAAGGAAGGTGAGGAGGACCGATTGAATGTGTTTGCTGACGGATTATGTTGAACTAATAATAACATCGAGCAAAAAACTCAGTTTACAGTTATTATGGTGGAAACCTCTGATAATATACTGCAATTGGGAACATGCATCATTTTCAAAAATTTTTTTTTTTGAAAAGTACACCAATGAAATAGTACGTAAACGTATTACATTGTGGTATGTTGCCTTGTTTTCTACCATTAAAAAAATATTTAATAGTGCCTTTCCGCAAGGCAAGTGAAACGGCCTCTGACGTAAGCGGTGCGCTGTGACATCACGATCCAGTACCGCATGGAGCTCTACCAGCCGTTGTGCATCAGCCGTTGCTAAAAGCCGATTGTTTATTATTCATGATCGCGAATAACTTCGAAATGACAGAAGAAAGGTTCAAAACAGCACAGTCAGACAATCTACCATGTGTAGATGTCATCATTCTTGA
Organism: Anabrus simplex; assembly: GCF_040414725.1. Classification (NCBI taxonomy): domain Eukaryota; kingdom Metazoa; phylum Arthropoda; class Insecta; order Orthoptera; family Tettigoniidae; genus Anabrus; species Anabrus simplex. Next base: position 350,030,967 of record NC_090270.1, read on the forward strand.
AAAATGTGACTTTTGTGGCCGCAGAAATTCGCGGATAACAAGCAAGTTTGTAAGTGGCGTCTTTTATGTACGTGCAATGTACTGTAACCCATAGTATTAGGATAACAACAAACCTGGATAGAAATAACATCACTTTCAAAATTTCCTTCTAGACTGATTCCCATATTAAAGAATAACATTACATTTTCGGGCTTTCAGCATTAGAAAAGTAAGAAATCGGATTTCAGCACTAACATAAACATATAGGTAGCATTATAGTACTAGTTCACTTCTGTGGTGTAGTGGTTAATGTGTGCCACTCCCGGAGGCCCGGTTTCGATTTTCGGCTCTGCCATGAAAGTTGAAAACAAATAGTACGAGGGCTGGAACGGGGTCTACTCAGCCTCGGGAGGTCAAGTGAGTAGAAGGGTTTCGAATCCCACCTCAGCCATCCTCGAAGTGGTTTTTCGTATTTTCCTACTTCTCTCCGGGCACCTAAGGCCACGCCCGTTTCCTTCCCTCTTCCTTGTCTATCCCTTCCGATCCTCCCATCCTCCAACAAGGCCCCTGTTGAGCATAACAGGTGAGGCCGCCTGGGCGAGGTACTGGCCCTCCTCACCAGTTTCATCACCATACTCAAAGTCTCACGTTCCAGGACACTGCCCTTGAAGTGGTAGAGGTGAAATCCCTCGCTGAGTCCGAGAGGAAACCAACCCTGAAGGATAAACTGATTAAGAAAGAAAGAAAGAAAGAAAGAAGGAAAGAAAGAAAGAAAGATCATAGTACTATAGGGCTATAATCTATCATTCCCCCAAAAATATATATTTATGGTTGGGACAACTGGCCTACCCACTTCCGGGGCCCATGAAGGAGAATTAAATATCTTTGTGGAGGGAAAAATGTTAAACATGATAAAGATAAATATGACTTCATCTAGTTTTCACAAGTCGGGCTGAGTGGTTCAGACTGTTGAGGTGCTGGCCTTCTGACCCCAACTTGGCAGGTTCGATCCTGGTTCAGTCCGGTGGTAGTTGAAGGTGCTCAAATACGTCAGCCTCGTGTCGGTAGATTTACTGGCACGTAAAAGAACTCCTGCAGGACTAAATTCCTGCACATCGGCGTCTCCGAAAATCGTAGAAGTAGTTAGCGGGGCGTGAAGCCAATAACATTAATTACATTTGGCTTTTAACAAGCTGCGCATATCAAGAAAGAAAAGTGTCCTGGTGACATTTTAGTCGCTCAATACAGGAATGTCTTTGGGTGCTGTGACTTTTACTTTTTTTTTTTTTTTTTGCTGTTTGCTTTACGTCACACCGTCACGGTCTTATGGCGATGATGGGACAGGAAAGGCCTAGGAATGGGAACAAAGCGGCCGTGGCCTTAGGTACAGCCTCAGTATTTGCCTGGTGTGAAAATGGGAAACCACGGAAAACCATCTTCAGGGCTGCCGGCAGTGGGGTTCAAAACCCACTATCTTCCGGATGCGAGCTCACAGCTGCGCGCTCCTAACCGCACGGCCAACTCGCACAGTATTTTTACCCTTCGGTTTATTGACTTGGCTTGTATAACCTAAAACTTAGGCGAAGTTGGATAATATTTTAAACACCTACATCACTATTTTCACCTGTGTGCAATTATGTTATTTATTTCATTAATATTATGATAATTATTATAATTGAGCATTGTTAACTTATAAGACCCCAACAGACAAGCATTGGTTTTATGGAGAGTTATACATTTGTTAAATTCACGTTGTTTCCTTTCATGATGTACACGCCTATTCTTTGTTACATTATAGAGTATTTAGATATAGCCTAAATTTCTTTACCAATTAAGCTCTTCAATAAAGACATACATAACTGTCCCATGCCAAGATATATTGGTAGAATTAGAGCTGTCAAAATGGTTCATAACCCCTTTGATTTATTATCTTGACATGGATCACCCAAAACATAGGTTAGGTTTGGAGAATACTTTAATAATCAGCATTATTTAATGCACTGTTTATTACTTTCATATTCCAAGATGTAATTGAAGCATTTAAATAAAGTATCATACATTAAAATTTAAAGTTTTACCACTAGAACAGCTGACATGGAAAAGTGATTTGAAAATTCAAACAAATTCATCTTACGTTAAAATCTTCAAAAAAATAAACTGTAGACTTTTCCGATATATCACCAGCATTTCCCCGGCTCGCCAAAATCCATTTCTCCCTAGTTTTAGCGTCTTTGGAACATTTATAAACAATTTGTTTGGTACGGTATGCGATGTGCTATTGCACGTCGGAACTCTACACCATTTATAAGTTTTCTGCCTCACTGTCTGTGCAGGATTCATTTTAAGTCTAAAATATACCACTCAGACTATTATCCAATGTATAGACCTCGAATTTAACCATACTAGACACTAATGTAAAGTAGAAATACGCGAAGTGTATCCTGCTTCTCACAGCACACTATGTGTTATTTCGTCTGCTAATTCAGTCAACCTGTACGATGACGTCAGACCAATGAGATCGCCTACTTGCGTGACGTGACATTTTCGTAGATTTTTATCATGTTTGGAGTTATTATTTGTACATTCTGATCACATTTTTGAATTCTGCATGAAATTTTGAATCAGATTAGCATATTTTTAATTAAAACCCTGGATCATGCATGTTCCCTATTCAAAATATGGTGGCCCCAGTTCTACAAGAAAAATACTATTTCTGTAGAATCGTGTGGTAAGCATTTAGATAGAGAACACAAAGTACCTTTCCAAATAAGCAAATTTAATCATTTTACCTTCAACAGTGACATGAATGGATCAGTAATTGCAAGGCCCTACATTGACAAGTGTGGTAAGTCATACATTTCGGCTGTCCGCAACACCATCAGTGCCATCATTACCCACTGTGAAAGCATACCCAGAAGGCCGTCCCCCACTCAATGAGCAAAAGATCGAAGATGTGAAGAAGTTAAATAGATATTTACCCAATGAGGATGAAATCAAAAGCTTCTACAACAAGATTTTCTCCTGGTCTGCTGTTAATAGGCAGGACGCATCTGAGGACCTTGACTAAAAGGCATGACAAGACATTCTCTTGGCGTTGTTGTTAACAGGGAAGATGTCCATAAGTAACTATAATAAGTGATATTGTTAAGACGGACAATGTTAGAAAATGTTCTGAATTTTTGAATTAAAGTTGTTGTATGAAGGGAAATTTAAAGATGTAACTTTATTATATAATAAAAGTGTGATATGTAGTGTGCTTAAGTGTATGTAAGCATTAAATAATCTCATTTTGTTATGTCTTTGCAAGCAAGAGTTCTCACACATGTCCAATGACTTTCAGTCCCCATATCACTCTTGTTTGAAAACTTTTTTTGTCAAAAATTACCAGAATTATTACAAAAGATGTGATAAATTATCGGTGTAAAAACTAGACACAAATTCCAAACATTAGAAGCTGTAGGCAGGTTTTTCCACTTTTCTCAAAACTAGTAGTAGTGACACGTGTGCTTTCTCAAATAACCGATTCAATTACTTTCAATCATAGATGGGTATGCTCTGGAAAATATTTTAAATGCCGATGTAACTGGATTATTTTTTCCGTGTTTTACCCGACAAAATTTTTTGTTTCAAAGGAAACTGTTGTACTGGTGGAAAAGTGCGAAAGAATGTCTTACGGTCTTGTTGTGTGCAAGTATGAGTGGAGAACGGGAGAAGCCCCTTGTGATAAGAAAAGCTCCAAAACCAAGGCGTTTTAAGAATATGGACGTTACGAAGTTTGGCACTGAATGGAAAGCGAATAGGAAAGCATGGATGGCCAGAGAAATAATGACAGAGTGGCTAGGACAATTGGACAGAAAAATGATACACCAGGAGTGAAAAGTGTTATTATTTCTCGATAATGCAGCATCGCATGCGGATACAATTAAGTTGCCCCACCAAATGTAACATTTCTCGGACGCTTGACCAAGGAGTGATCCAAAACTTCAATGTTATGTACAGACAGTTAGTGATGAAGCACAGTCAGAACTTAACGGGAATGAAATAACCCATTCAAACACTGACAAAGTGACTGAATGTTTTCCAAGCATTTTTTTTTCCTAGGTTTTTACGTCACACTGACACAGATAGGTCTTATGGCGACGATGGGATAGGAAAGCCCTAGGAGTTGGATGGAAGCGGCCATGGCCTCAATTAAGGTACAGCCCTAGCATTTGCCTGGTGTGAAAATGGGAAACCACGAAAAACCATCTTCAGGGCTGCTGACAGTAGGATTCAAACCCACTATCTCCTGGATGCAAGCTCACAGCAGCGCGCCTCTACGCTCACGGCCGACTCGCCCGGTTCAAGCAATTTCGTGGAGAACCAATGCATGGAAAAATGTTAGGGCCTCAACAATTCGTAACTGCTTTCTTTTTTTTTTTTTTGTTATGGGCTTTACGTCGCACCGACACAGATAGGTCTTATGGCGACGATGGGATAGGAAAGGCCTAGGAGTTGGAAGGAAGCGGCCGTGGCCTTAATGAAGGTACAGCTGAAAATTACAGGCCAGTAAGTTTGACATGCATTGTATGTAAGCTTTGGGAAGGCATTCTTTCTGATTATATTAGACATATTTGTGAAATTAATAACTGGTTCGATAGAAGGCAATTCGGTTTTAGGAAAGGTTATTCCACTGAAGATCAACTTGTAGGATTCCAGCAAGATATAGCAGATATCTTGGATTCTGGAGGTCAAATGGACTGTATCGCGATTGACATGTCTAAAGCATTTGATAGGGTGGATCATGGGAGAATACTGGCAAAAATGAGTGCAATTGGACTAGACAAAAGAGTGACTGAATGGGTTGCTATATTTCTAGAAAATAGATCTCAAAGAGTTAGAGTAGGTGAAGCTTTGTCTGACCCTGTAATAGTTGAGAGGGGAGTTCCTCAGGGCAGTGTTATCGGACCTTTATGTTTTCTTATATATATAAATGATATGAGTAAAGGAGTGGAATCAGAGGTAAGGCTTTTTGCGGATGATGTTATTCTCTATAGAGTGATAAATAAGTTACAAGATTGTGAGCAACTGCAACGTGACCTCGAAAATGTTGTGAGATGGACAGCAGACAATGGTATGTTGATAAACGGGGCTAAAAGTCAGGTTGTGAGTTTCACAAATAGGAAAAGTCCTCTCAGTTTTAATTACTGCATTGATGGGGTGAAAGTTCCTTTTGGGGATCATTGTAAGTATCTAGGTGTTAATATAAGGAAAGATCTTCACTGGGGTAATCACATAAATGGGATTGTAAATAAAGGGTACCGATCTCTGCACATGGTTATGAGGGTGTTCAGGGGTTGTAGTAAGGATGTAAAGGAGAGTGCATATAAGTCTCTGGTAAGACCCCAACTGGAGTATGGTTCCAGTGTATGGGACCCTCACCAGGATTACCTGATTCAAGAACTGGAAAAAATCCAAAGAAAAGCAGCTCGATTTGTTCTGGGTGATTTCCGACAAAAGAGTAGCGTTACAAAAATGTTGCAATGTTTGGGTTGGGAAGAATTGAGAGAAAGAAGAAGAGCTGCTCGACTAAGTGGTATGTTCCGAGCTGTCAGCGGAGAGATGGCGTGGAATGACATTAGTAGACGAATAGGTTTGAATGGCGTTTATAAAAGTAGGAAAGATCACAATATGAAGATAAAGTTGGAATTCAAGAGGACAAACTGGGGCAAATATTCATTTATAGGAAGGGGAGTTAGGGATTGGAATAACTTACTAAGGGAGATGTTCAATAAATTTCCAATTTCTTTGAAATCATTTCGGAAAGGGCTAGGAAAGCAAGAGATAGGGAATCTGCCACGTGGGCGACTGCCCTAAATGCAGATCAGTATTGATTGATTGATTGATTGACAGCCCCAGCATTTTCCTGGTGTGAAAATGGGAAACCACGGAAAACCATTTTCAGGGCTGCCGATAGTGGGATTCGAACCTACTATCTACCGGATGCAAGCTACACAGCCGCGCGCCTCTACGCGCACGGCCCACTCGCCCGGTTCAAGCAATTTCATGGAGAACCAATGCATGGAAAAATGTTAGGGCCTCAACAATTCGTAACTGCTTTCTGAAAGCTGGGTTTCCCGCTAGTGGTGGACATCGCAAAATAGAATCGGATAGCCTTCTTGACAGCATGAAACAAGACAATAGTTGATTACTGCAGCAGGTTACAGTGTCCAAGTGAAATTGAATCAGATATTCCAACAGAGAGTGCGAGTGGAGACACGAAAACGATTCCTCAGTCAATCCAAGGGAAGAAGGACAAAAATGAAGATTCTGACAAAAGCGGGAGTGAAGGTGATGCTAATTACGACGATGAAGAAACTATGGAAATGAATGTGCTGCCAATAACCTCGTACAGTGAGGCTCTCGGCGACTGAAAGAATTCTATCATAAACAAAACGATGAAAAGGGTGTAAATTTGACCCAGGATTTAATAGCACATAGTGAAAATATCATTGGTAAACCGAAATGGACAAAACAAACGAACATTAAGGATCTTTTCAAGTGCTAATGTAGTGTGCTACATCTACATACGTTCTTCATTTTAACATGCTGAACGGTAACAGTAGAAGTGTTCTTGTCTCCTTAATACTGTACAATACTGTACACAATTAGGGAATTGTTAACACATACAATACACGGGTTATTGTGTTCCAACTTATGTTTAATGGTACCGGTTAGGTGGTCACCCCTTCATAACGGTCCCGAAGGTGTCCGTTATAGAGAGGTTTTACTGTAATGAGCCGTCATTGGAAAGAAGTCAAAATCTCTTTAACTGGGAAATGTTCTTTGATCTGAGCGTTTGTGGCAGTACAAGAATATGGTGTGTAATATTCCATACAAGACTTATGGTTGGTCATCTAACATTATCCCGTGTTTGAAGTGGATAGAAGAAAGCAATGCAAATCCTGTACACGAGAGATTTCATTATGAGAGACAGCGGACTTTGAGCACGAGACGTCTTGACAGACTTTCAGAGCAGGAACTGACATATAGACTACCTTAAGAGAATTATACAGAGTTTTGACTTTCCATTGTTCATTTTTTAGAAGTTGCTTTATGTCGATGACACAGGAAGGGGCTAGGAGCGGGAAGGAAGCGGCCCCAGCACTTGCCTGGTGTGAAAATGGAGAACCACAGAAAAACATCTTCAGAGCTGCCGACAGTGGGGCTCGAACCCGATATCTCTCGAATACTGGATACTGGCCACCGGGCTTGGGTTTCCATTGTTCGAGAAATCTCAGAGTAGAGAAGATCACAACTGGCACGGTGCAACTTATTAAATATCATTCTGGATATTCTACAACTGTGGAGAAGAAAAGCTCTGTCCAAAATCTTGCATTATATATGTGAGAGAAGAAACCAAGTTATTAGCATAAAAACTGTGAATATCACTTGTTATTCACTAACGTTTTGAAATATATATCACATTCCAAGGTCATTCTGAGTTTTACGGATGGTTCATAAAATTCCTCTGAAAATGGAATTCATAACCAAAATTAATATATTCCTCTTGAAGAAAAAGAGGAACGTTCTGATTCCCATCCACTTACTATTCATTCTTCAAACATTGCTGCCACTCAGAGAGACCAGTGGGTTTGACCAACCTCGAAATGGTTTTCTGTTGGTTTCCAGGTAAATGCTGGCATGGTACATTCCTGAAAGCCACAGCCACCTTGACCTACATTGACAGAAAACACACAAACACACAGCTCCATGGGGTGTACCACGAAAAGTAGGTACACAACTGACAAGCCAAATATTTCCTCACACACTTCTGACAACAAAAGCAATACAGAAGAAAAAAAAATCTTCCAGAATTTGAAACTCATCATAAAGAGACCTAAAACTGGTACGTGAGCAAGCATTTATAACGGATGTAATGTTATGTAAATGACATATCGTCCCCACAACGGCAAACTAGCGAAAGTGACAAACTAGGGAAAGTGTAGTTGTGAAGTTTTGGTCTAGATTATATTATTTATATAATGTCTAACCCTCTAAAAATGTATCACATTTGCAGCTCGTTCTGTATGTCTAACACATGAAACCAATCATTAAATATCAAAATTGATTTGACATGAGTAATCACAACTTCTTTCAACTCTCCTAATGTTTTGCCAATTTGCAGATTCGTTAGTTTGCCAGAGCAGGGACGATATCAAGTTAATGCATAACAAGTAACAATTCTGTAAGCTATCTCAACTCTTAAAAAAGAAAGAAACAATGATCAATGATTCCTTCACAGAGCACTCAGTGCTCACGGCACCGATACATCGGCTCTGTCCTGTACTCAGACAGCCAGATATAAGTGCGGTATAAATTTATTTGGCAGTTTGGACATTTATCTGGAAGTTTGGTTGAAACCGCGTACTACGACTTTCGTTTATGTGCAATCTGGGAAAATATTCTCGAGTATAGCTATGCTGAAGTTGGAGAGGCTGTTAACGCTCTTATCTGCGACTTCGCTCTTATCGGGGATGCTACTGTAAAGAATCAAGATGGCTACTCATCAAGATGAATCTACATCTGCATGATGCTGTGCGAAATTAAGTTGTTACAATGTAATTTATGTATATATTTATAAAGTATGTCATACTTCCTGTCCAGGTATCACAGAATTCTTAAAGATTTCCCAAGCTAGCAAGTTGTTGCTACTGAGTATATAAGTAGCACACAAGCAGTCAACCGTTACCTTCATAGGTAGCCGTGGTCGTTAGGGCAGCATAGTTTGTTGCTAAGCAGTTTTTCGTGGGTTCGAGTCCCAATAGTCTAAGATATTTTTACCTTGTAAATGGTAGTCGGTAGGGTACTAGAAATGATAGCACACATTTCCTAATCATTAAAATGCGTGTCAAAAGCGTGGGTTCTATTCCAAATCCATCCGCGACGCACATACGGAATAAAGGTATACGATGTTGTTCATGGCGATTCGTTCGTCGAATGAGGATGTTAAGGAGTTTATATTTCTTTTACTTCAGAACAACTTGCTACAAAAGTATTTATGCTAAAGTGAGATAAATGCTTGCCAGTTACTATTCTCACATTGTATTGAAAAGAAAGAAACTACTTATTCAATGAGCAAACAATAAATTGAATTAATAATAAAATTAATGATCCCACGCTGCATCAGTGGCATTAATTACTGTGACCGTTCACAACGTCACCTATGGTATGTCATGATATCCAGGAGATGAAATATGCCGTTTTCCGCGTCATCCTACGATAAAAACTGCCCAAGTTAGAATTTTTCTGCCCGCTCCAGAACTCGAGTTGCAATATCCAGAGTCGCGCGACCCAGCTCTAGTTGCTGGTAATTAGCAGCAAGGCGGTGCAAGAGCGCTTATACTGGAAGTTTTCTCACTCCCACCGCGAGCGAGATGAAACGATACGCGTTATCACGTGACAAAGAATCTAGGTCACTAGCTGAGCCCAGAGAGTACATCCAACGTGAAAACTAACATTATATCCTGTTTTCCTCGCTTATTCACCACTGAAAACTTAACGCATTCAACTGTTTTATTTCTGTTAATTTTCATAAATCGCAAAATACCCAATGGATAATTAAGCGCAAACATTCATTTGAATCAGGGAATTTTACGCATAATTATGAGACCGAGAAGTGCTCTACTTAACTGACAGAGCAGTAACTACGCTGTAAACAAGGGCGCGTCTTAATGACTAACAGATGTTGGACCCTAACCGTGCCAAGGAACACAAGGAATCCCCTGTGCTCGTCATCATTCACCGCCAGAGACTAAAGGACGCTTTTAAGATTGCTTCAAAACCTACGAAGTTATTTTAATAACAGTCACTCAGTGGAGATGGGAATACAAGAGCTACATTTTGATATCCTGTTCGTCACGGTACGTTGCGTATTAACGGACCAATGTGTGAGAAAGGATTGCATTTTTTCCCCCACCCTCAGCATTCGGGTCTCTAGCGTAGCGCGCCTATACATTCATGAGCTGAGGAGGAGACACTACCCAGTGCATTTGCAATGTAGCGCCAGTACGGTAGTATTTCGTCGTGGTTTGTGTATGAGTCGTTTGTGAAGAAATAATCTTGTAATTTGAGCAGTGTAATGCAGATTCATTAAAGCCTGTGAACATCTGCGAAAATACCCACAATCTAAGTAAGTTTTTTTTTTTGCGAGTACAGTGTGTCGCTAATTAATATAGTGGGAGCAGCACGAAACCGAAATGACCGCTGTCCGTGTGTCGAAGAGGTCATGCGTCGAGCCTCATATGTGCCGATACTAATATGGCTTAATTAACCACAATAGCCAGGTATCCCAGTGCGTGGAGTTGTGTGTGTGTGTCTCGACATAATTGAGAGATACAAAGAAAGTGCGTGAACGGCTCAGTGTCGGCATAATTAAGGGTAGTGTCACATCTATAAATCTATAATGCAGTTGAGAGCCTGACTTACGCATGACTAGGTGAAATAGAATATGCTTGAAGTGTGGTCGTGTGAGACGAGAAATTTTAATCCAGTAGTGGCCTAACCAGTGACATTCTTTATTCAGGACCTAGAATAGCTGTATGCTGTTTATAAAAGAATAGGTACATGAGAAGGGAGCAGTGTCGGGCTACAGAGACAATACCGGCAATAGGTTGGAATGCTCGTGCTATTGAGCAGATCCAACCATATATTCAAATTGTGGTGTGTAATAGACTAACGCATTCACTTGAGATAATTTCCCCTCATTTACATGTCTACGAGAACGCCGGAGTGAACGCCGACGTCCAGTTGAATGCCAGAATTTTGCCTGTGTACCGGAGTGAACGAGTCATCTAGCTGTTTGCCGGAATTTCGTCTGGTAGCCGAGAACGCCTGGAACGTCGCTGTCATGTGTATGACCTGCCAGGAAGTCATCATGGGTCTTCACATTGCCGATGATGTGATGCAAGCAGTCTAAGTCCATGGAGTGCCCTCCTGTAAAGCTGTGAACGTGGTATCCGGAAGGCTGAGTACATTTCCAAGTATTTATATCTTTGAAGGTCGTGTCCCATTGTAAATATGTAGATTTTTCACTTAGATATAACGTAGAGTGCAAGCACGCCATTTCAGAGGGATAATAATTATAATTTCATTTTTATTTGGGTCTTTTATAGAATACTTTCTTCATGGTTTGGGAACGACCATATTTTACTTCCTTTTCTTTTTACGAGGGTTTGATAATGCATGACGTAAATTTAAGGACCTCAGATTAATTATGTGTGAAGTACTGTCAAGTAAAAGGGCTTTTAAATTGTGAGGAACCTACAGAACTCCTTCATTTGGACACCAACACCCCGATAAAAACATCACCAGAAAACATCAATCCCCCCACAATAAAGGAAGTCTACCAAGCTCTGAATAAATTAAAAAACTACAAAGCGCCAGGAGAAGATCAGACCTTTGCGGAAATCTGGAAATATGCAGGAACCTCAGCAAAAGTTGCCCTCCATCAACAACTTGTCTCTATCTGGATTAAAGAAGAACTACCAGAACACTGGACAACAGCCCTCATTCATCCTCTGCACAAAAAAGGGGACAAAACCGACCCTAATAACTACAGGGGAATCTCTCTCCTAGACATAACATACAAAATATTTTCAATAATCATCCTTAATAGGATAAGTTTACAACTTGAGAAAGAACTAGGAGAATATCAAGGAGGTTTCAGACCCTGGAGGAGCTGTCCTGATCAGATCATGAGTCTTAAGTTGATAATGGACTATAACAGGAGAAGAAACAGAGATATGGTGATAACATTTGTAGATTTCAAGAAAGCTTATGATTGCATCCATAGAGAATCTCTGTTTAAAATTTTAAGACACCTTGGACTACACCCCAAATTAATAAACATGATAAAATTGACTCTCACCAATACCAAGTCAAAAGTGAAGTTTAGGGGTGAAACATCAGAGACATTTGAAATTAAAACTGGACTACGGCAGGGAGATGGGCTCTCACCACTATTATTTAACTGTGCTCTAGAAATGGTAATGAGGGAATGGTTTAGAAAATGTCCCCCCAAAATAAAGATTGGCCGAAAAATCAAAACAAATTGCCTGGGTTTTGCTGACGATTTAGCATTACTAGCAGTGGACATAAAAGAAGCAAAAACCCAGATATCACAACTTCAAAACATTGCAAATAAAATTGGCCTCAAAATATCATTTGAAAAAACAGAAATTATGCCCCAAAAACCAACACAGCTAAAAGAAGTCACCATAAATGGTAATAAAATCAAAATAGTAACTCAGTTTAAATATCTTGGAGAAGTAATAACACATAACTTAAATGAAAAAATCTCAATCCAAGTAAGAACAAATAGATTAGCTAAAGCACAAAAATTAACATGGGATATCTACAAAAAGAAATGTCTATCAATAAATTCAAAAATAAAACACTACAACACAGTTATAAAACCGGAAGCTACATATGCAGCAGAAACACTCTTTTACCTGAATAAACAATCAAAGACTGACAGACTTCAGAAAATTGAAAGGAGGATTGGAAGAACCTGTATCAACAAAAAATATCAGAAAGATGGACAGTGGCGGTTAATACCTAACAAAGTCGTGTACAAAGAGCTAGAACCCATTACAGATACTATGCGTAAGAGGAGACTGGGATTCTTTGGACATATCATGAGGATGCAGGACTCAAGACTTCTGAAACAACTAGTACAACACAATCTCGTCTCAAAAAATACCACAACAGGATGTAAATGGATCAGAGAAGTAAGAGAGGATCTGAAGGAAATAGGCCTTACAACAGAAGACACCAAAAATAAGATAAAATTGAATACAAAACTCAAGAATACAAACCTCCACTTTACCCTTACACAAAACAAACCAACAACACGCACATTTTCAACTGAGGAAAGGGCACGAAGATCGGAGCGTCTGAAGAAGTACTGGGAGGACCGCAAAGCCCGAACAATCCCTTCAAAGAGACCTGAACGACGGACTGACTAAAGTGATCTTATGTGGTCATAAAAGAAGAAGAAGAAGAAGAAGAAAAGGGCTTAAATATTCTATGTAAACGACTCCAGTTATCATCTTTCTACAGCCAATAGGAGTCCTCAAGGATATCTCAGTAACTGATTTTTTTTTTTTCTTCACAAGCTCTTAGGAAATCCTCCTTACTAGAAATTAAAACTGCTGGAACAATGAATGGAGCATGAGATTGGGGTATATATCTTACATTGCTAATTAGTTCGCGAATGCGCAAGTTAATTTGGACCCTGGTGGCAGGAGATCATCATTAGATCTGCATCGTGGTCAATGTACCGAGAGGAAATGAAATGGCTGAACAGGCTGTAGCCATAATATATATTGTGAAATGAAATGTGAAATTCCCTTAGAATCTGTCATTAAGACACACGAGGCGCATATCGCGATGTGAATATGTTGATTACGGCCGGATATAGGGCCGTGATTTGTGTGATGCCATGATGGCCAGTATTGAAAGAAGTGAATAGATTATTTGCCGTGAAGCCATTGCCCGAGAAGGCTTAGTGGACCGCTATTTGAAAGTGTGGCACGGGCAGCTCACAGCTGGAGTTTTATGAGCCCCTTTAAACGGGGGAGTGAAGGCGTTTTCTTCAGTGAAATAGAACAGATACAAGTGGCGAGTTTCTTTTCCTTTCGGGACAAAGATTACGTGTGTTAATTTAAATAGAGCCAACGTCGCAGAGATTCCAAATGAGCATTAAATGAAGGATCCCTCCAATTTATTTCTTTAATTATTCACAGCGTATAGGGAATTCCAGGTCAGATATACCCTGTCTCAGAAGGTCCTGAGTTCATTGCAGGAGACAGTAAAGCTTACTGTCACAAGCGGCAGGTGAATAAGGCCACCTGCGGCTCATTGTGTGTATGTGAAATGTATATATTCTTGTCCATTTGTTGCAGGTAGTGCTATAATACTTTGTTTATGATGTCTGGTATTGAAGTCGCTAAATGCTTGTCCATAGGTAACATCGTTGTGTAAATAATGTCCTGAAATATGTGTTGATAAAAATCCTAATGAAATGAGCGTGTTTATCATACTGCATATTTGGCAACGTTTAACTTAAGGTAGTGTTGTAACGCGACTTTCAAAGGACTGGGAGTGTAAATTGCCTATTTCAGTTCATACGATACTAGCAAACTTATATCATAATTTGATGCAAATTGAATATATTAATTCTTGGCAGGTAAACAGATTTACAGCGGGGTGTGTCCATAATGATCAAATATATGTGTGATGTAATATAAGTGTAGAGTGAAATAATTAGAGAAGAAACGCCTCTCTAAGTCTGAGGTAGTGTAATAGTTCGAGAGGGAACGCCTTCTTAAGTTTGAATATTTAAACGTATAATGAAGTGTAGAAAAGGACTACCGAACATTTAAACGTGAAGATCACCCAAGTTACTATATGTAAGGTGTTTGTATCGCATACTCATGTAGATAATGTGTTTCACTAGTATAAGTAAAGATTTGTTATACAAGATATTGTCTCTCTTCTCATTAGTAATGAAATGGTATTCCTCTCATAATTAATGTTTCCCCCTACTATAGAGACTATTACTAAAGGACTTACCGCCCCATCGGACAGTCCACAGACCCGAAAATGTGATACCGACTCAGCTAGCGAACTATTCTAGTAGGTGAGGGTGAGGCTTCGACAAACCGGGCCGAGTTCGAAGCTCACCGATGGTGCTCCATTCTAACGTCATATTTATGAACAATGGTAACTGGTTCATGTACTGATGCCTTGGAAAGGTTACATTACGAATATAAACTTTACTTTCGTCGTAACGCGCAACCTCGTAAATAGTACTAGACAAAAAAGATACATAACCTGAATCTTAACTTTTGAGTCCAGGTTACATTTTCAGTCTTTTTATTTTCTATAACAGTTTCAGTTTCGTTATACAGTTAATTAATTTTCTTCGTATGTGTATATTTCAGTCCTAATTGAACTTTCACATTATAGTTTAATTAGAGTCTGATATTGGATTCTAGTAATACAATTTCAAAAGGAATAGAGCTACGTATACCACCGTGCTAAACACCAGGGAACACGTATACCACCGCGCTAAATTTCACTATATTTTCAGTAACCTTATTACCAACCCAATAAAAATGTTACTACATCTTCCGCATTACAATACCGTCATTAAAATCCGTTGGTAGTACGCAAGAAAATATTTAACTTCTAGTTTGCAAAACTGCAGCCTACGTATCTGACAGTCGTAGTACAGACCCTTAGGGATTTTGATAATTTGTTGAATGATAACAGATGATCATGACATTAACTTAAAGCGTTGAATTCGCATTTTACCCAAGAGATATGTCCACCAGCCCTACAAAAAAATTTTATTCTCAATAAATTAAATCTGTTAACCATGAAAGTTTATGTTGTTGTTGTTTGAAGTTGTTATTACATGGATATGGTTTTCATTGGCTTATGAATACAACCAGTTTACAATCAGTTCAGTTTGAAGTTTATTTAGTTCCTTTTCTACATCGTGTGTTCCCTGTACTTTCTGAACTATAATTATACATCTTCTCATTGCTCCATTGTTGCATGTGCTTATCTCGTACTGGCAGGGCCATGTTCAAGGCCGAATAATTCAGATGATTAAGACAGTGACAGTCACACGCAACATATTGATATTAAATTAATCAAAATTAAACGTTCTTTCTTTCAGACTTTAGAGTAAAGAAGAAAGACACAAAAATGTCCGATATTTCTGTCATTGAAAACCATTATTTATTTTTAAAAAAATATTTTCAAAGTTTAATACTTTTTTTACCAATAATAATATGTCCAAGGTAAATTCATTTCTGAAATGCTCATTGTTTCTTATATAAGTGTGGTTTATTTTAACATGTGTTAAACTGTTTACGTGTAATTTGGTTGCAAAATCACAAAAATTTGTTTGAGCTGCTTCGAGCAAACCCCTGCATATAGGCTGAATGCAACTAAATGTCGACTGAACTTTCAGCACATCAAAGTCAGCATGCAGTAGTTGTCCTTGTTTAAGGCAGCACATTCAAGGTCTACAAAGGACTTAAGTGGATATAAAAGCCAAATGATACACAGTTCAAAAAATTAGGAGAACATGTTTTGTAACATCTGATGGTTGTACCTTGAGACCTTAGTTACTCAGGGTAGGACAAATTGAAATTATACTCCAGCTGTAGGAGTAACTGTCAGGTGACCCCTCAAAACAAAGTGAATAGCGGAGTGTTCGTGTGTCATGTCATAGAAAGAAAGAGATCCACCTTATCAATACTAAATTTAATAATGTTTTTTAAAAACAGGACCGGTTTCGACTTATCACAAGTCATCCTCAGCTGTCATTTACATACACATTAGAATACATGTTTTAACATTTGTATCTTACAAGTAAACATGTCATGTTTGATAGACATTAGGTAGTATGTCTAGAAGTGAAATTCTGCTTCTTACATCTAAGTTTAAAGGATCAAGAATATTAAGAAGATATCTATCTTTAACACATCAAAAAAAATATAACACATGATAAAATTTGTTATTTACACCTGACCTTGAATATAGCATTAACGTTCAAGTTTTACTAGTAATAGTTCTTTAAAAGGACTTTCATATTGCGTTGTTTTTAGTCGACTAAATATGCTTAAATGTAGCCGCATGTGCTTATACAGTATACTTCTTATTAGGCTTAGACTTTGTCAAAATGAGTAATGTGAATTCGAAGTTGAAATTACAATAACAAAGTGAAATGCGTTTGAAATAATAGTAAACTAGGTAATTGTAACCTCTGTTGAATAACTCCTGCAATTATATGCTATTTAAAATACATTTCATGCAAAGAAGACATTAGCAGACTTCAATATATAAAGGTAGAAAGGTATAAGACAATCATATACGTTTTGTGAAATTCATATGAAGTATTGTTCTTTCCTCGTGCGTATGTGTCAATTTCAAATGGGGTAGTATACTTTATATAAACTTTGTCAAATTAAGTAATGTGAATCTGAATTTGAGATTGCGTTGAGAAATGAAATGCCAGGTAATTAAAACCTGTATTGAATGACCTCTTCAAATATATACTGTGTAAAATACATTAAATGCAACATAAGACAAGGTACATTTCAATATGCAAGTTAAAAGGTAAGAGGCAGTCCTGCAAATTTATAAGTCTTCATATGAAGTACTGTTCTTCACGTGTACATGCCAAGTTCAAATGGGGCACTATTGGCCACTATTTGCTAAAGTCCAATCACTGTAAACTTATATTGTCTTGTTAAATATACAGATTGAAGATGAAATGTGCTGCTGGGGTTATGAAAGCTGTTGTTGTAGGTGGTTCTTTTTTGATCTATGATACTTGCTAACTATCTGTAAAAAGTAAATGAAATCAATTAGAAGCGTATTAGAATGTTAAAGTGTTAAACTTTTGTGTGTGTGCGTGTATATTGTAGAGATTACTTACTGTCGTGAGATGATTGGGAAGTGTATCGCTTGGCAGCTTGGCGTGTACTATATCGTGAACTTGTGGTATTAGTGTCTGTTGTCATAAGGGGAATGGAGGGGTGGGGAAGGGGAGTTGCTAACTGTGTAGAGGTGGAGTTAGTTGTGTCTTTCTCCTGCGCTGTGGATTGCGCGTGGTGTTGTTTACTGACTGTTCTCAGATAATAGTTTTTTATAAAAGGGATGATTTTATTAAATAAAATATTGGTTTTATCTGTTATTTCATTAATATTATAATTAGGGTTGGCATATTGGTCTACTGTTATATATAGTTCTTCAGTAATATTGAGTAAGGGTCCTTTGGGGTTTGTGCTTAATATTTTCATATCATTATCTATATTAGTAAAGTTATGTTTGTAATCAACCATGCATTGTCCTATTGCCGAAAAATGGTTGTGTTTTATGGCATTGACGTGTTCGTTGTATCTGATAGTAAAGTTTCTGCCTGTACGTCCTATGTAGCTTGTTAGACAGTTATTGCAGCGGATACGGTAAACCGTAAAAAACAATATTTGAACAATGAATTGTATCCACTACATTTGAGAGTATCCCAAGAGCTGCCATATAGTTATTGGGATCACTTTCAACGTATCACAAACGACAAAATAGAGAACTTAGCCATAAAAAAACAAAACAACCTTAATAAAAAATTAGAGTCTTTAAAACAGACACGAAGAACGGAACCCATGATTCCTAATATAAATAAGGTTACCTCATCCCAACCTAATTCTGACATTGAACATAATTTCCATCCTTCGATCAAAAATCTCACGAATACAGTATTCGATGAAACAGAAACTGAAATTTTGAGTAAGGGTCCGAAACATAACTGGGGCAATACCTCAGTTTTGCAAAATATCACAACTACCACCGCGGAAACTGAACTTGCATTACAAAAAATTCCATATGACCTACGAGATGAAGTAAAACACGACATCGCAAAAAGACTACCACAGTATATTAAGAAATTACAAGAAAATAGTTCACACAATAAAAAAATTAATATAACACACATAAATAGACTAAACAACAAGATAAAACAAAACAATCTGGTCGTAACTAAAGCGGACAAAGGCAACACCACAGTAGTCATTGACAAAAATGTATACATTCAAAAAACAAAAGAAGTTTTCAATAACGACACCTTTCGGATCATACGCAAGGACCCTATAAATATAATACAAAGAAATCTCAAGACTCTACTTAAAAACACGCACCTACTACTTACCGAAACTGAAGCACAAAATCTCATAGTTATGAACCCCCAACTACCGAATGCAAAAGCTCTTCCAAAAATACATAAGGACAACATACCCATGAGACCCATAGCAAATTACAGAGCAAGTCCTACATATAAATTATCGCAATTCATCCAAAAATTCCTCAAAAAGCATTATTCATTTCAAGCGAATAAAACTATACACAATTCAGTAGACTTCTGCAACAAAACTAAAGAGCTACAACTAGAATGATACCATTCCTTCCTAATGACAACACTTTGTTAGACACATTAAACACCATAGACCCACATATACAGTTTACAAAAGAATCAGAAAACAACTGCAAACTGAACTATCTCGATTTGACCATTACTAGACAAGACAATCATTTATCTTTCAAAATTTATCGCAAGCCCACCCATACAATAAATACAATAGCAACAGATTCCATTCATCCTAGCTCCCATAAAAAAGCAGCATATTACAGTATGGTTTATAGAGCCTGTAACATACTGCTTTCAAAAACAGATTTTATTGAAGAGATACATTTAATCCAAGAAATAGCAAGAAAAAAATGGATACAAGAAAGATACAGTCAATTCAATCATTCATAAATTCAAATCAAAACCCAAAACTAAATTATCAAAAATGAACAAACCTAAGAAAAACTACGCAACCTTTACATTTAATAACATGCACATATACTCGTTAACCGACATTTTAAAAAAACATGACCTTGAAATAACCTACAGGACTACACATAACAGCAACATCATCATACATAACACAAAAACTATCAACAATAACAACAAATACCTTCCTTCTGGAGTTTACCGTATCCGCTGCAATAACTGTCTAACAAGCTACATAGGACGTACAGGCAGAAACTTTACTATCAGATACAACGAACATGTCAATGCCATAAAACACAACCATTTTTCGGCAATAGGACAATGCATGGTTGATTACAAACATAACTTTACTAATATAGATAATGATATGATAATATTAAGCACAAACCCCAAAGGACCCTTACTCAATATTACTGAAGAACTATATATAACGGTAGACCAATATGCCAACCCTAATTATAATATTAATGAAATAACAGATAAAACCAATATTTTATTTAATAAAATCATCCCTTTTATAAAAAACTATTATCTGAGAACAGTCAATAAACAACACCACGCGCAATCCACAGCGCAGGAGAAAGACACAACTAACTCCACCTCTACACAGTTAGCAACTCCCCTTCCCCACCCCTCCATTCCCCTTACGACAACAGACACTAATACCACAAGTTCACGATATAGTACACGCCAAGCTGCCAAGCGATACACTTCCCAATCATCTCACGACAGTAAGTAATCTCTACAATATACACGCACACACACAAAAGTTTAACACTTTAACATTCTAATACGCTTCTAATCGATTTCATTTACTATTTACAGATAGTTAGCAAGTATCATAGACCAAAAAAGAACCACCTACAACAACAGCTTTCATAACCCCAGCAGCACATTCATCTTCAATCTGTATATTTAACAAGACAATATAAGTTTACAGTGATTGGACTTTAGCAAATAGTGGCCAATAGTGCCCCATTTGAACTTGGCATGTACACGTGAAGAACAGTACTTCATATGAAGACTTACAAATTTGCAGGACTGCCTCTTACCTTTTAACTTGCATATTGAAATGTACCATGTCTTATGTTGCATTTAATGTATTTTACACAGTATATATTTGAAGAGGTCATTCAATACAGGTTTTAATTACCTGGCATTTCATTTCTCAACGCAATCTCAAATTCAGATTCACATTACTTAATTTGACAAAGTTTATATAAAGTATACTACCCCATTTGAAATTGACACATACGCACGAGGAAAGAACAATACTTCATATGAATTTCACAAAACGTATATGATTGTCTTATACCTTTCTACCTTTATATATTGAAGTCTGCTAATGTCTTCTTTGCATGAAATGTATTTTAAATAGCATATAATTGCAGGAGTTATTCAACAGAGGTTACAATTACCTAGTTTACTATTATTTCAAACGCATTTCACTTTGTTATTGTAATTTCAACTTCGAATTCACATTACTCATTTTGACAAAGTCTAAGCCTAATAAGAAGTATACTGTATAAGTACATGCGGCTACATTTAAGCATATTTAGTCGACTAAAAACAACGCAATATGAAAGTCCTTTTAAAGAACTATTACTAGTAAAACTTGAACGTTAATGCTATATTCAAGGTCAGGTGTAAATAACAAATTTTATCATGTGTTATAATTTTTTTAATGTGTTAAAGATAGATATCTTTTTAATATTCTTGATCCTTTAAACTTAGATGTAAGAAGCAGAATTTCACTTCTAGACATACTACCTAATGTCTATCAAACATGACATGTTTATTTGTAAGATACAACTGTTAAAACATGTATTCTAATGTGTATGTAAATGACAGCTGAGGATGACTTGTGATAAGTCGAAACCGGTCCTGTTTTTAAAAAACATTATTAAATTTAGTATTGATAAGGTGGATCTCTTTCTTTCTATGACATACTATAGATATCAATACGGAACATCATGAAATTTATTAATCAAGTGTTCGTGTGTTGTCGTGAGGTACATCATCATTTTTTGTTTATGTATGAACATTCTTATTAACTGACTGGTAGCAATGAGTTTGATTATTACACTGTCAGCTCTGTGTTGTGCCTTATGTTTTTAACCTCTGGCAACATGATTGTGTGTTTTTTTCACTTAGCCATGATGAACACTCTTATATATTTTCACACTTGTTTTATGTTTGAACATTCTGATTGACTGACTGGTAGCAATGAGTTTGATTATTACACTGTCAGCTCTGTGTTGTGCCTTATGTTTTTAACCTCTGGCAACATGATTGTGTGTTTTTTTCACTTAGCCATGATGAACACACTTATATATTTTCACTCTTGTTTTATGTTTGAACATTCTGATTGACTGACTGGTAGCAATGATATCCTAATGATTTTATTTATTTCACTACCAGCTCTGTATTGTACTTTCTGTTTTTAACCTCTGTTTCAACACGATTGTGTGTTTTTGTCTTAGCCATGTTGTAACATTCTATGTTGTTGTTTTTTTTCCACACTAGTTTTATTTTATTTTTTTATTTTTTTGCTAGGGGCTTTACGTCGCGCCGACACAGATAGATCTTATGGCGACGATGGGATAGAGAAGGCCTAGGAGTTGGAAGGAAGCGGCCGTGGCCTTAATTAAGGTACAGCCCCAGCATTTGCCTGGTGTGAAAATGGGAAACCACGGAAAACCATTTTCAGGGCTGCCGGTGGGATTCGAACCTACTATCTCCCGGATGCGAGCTCACAGCCACACTAGTTTTAAGCCTATTTGATTTTCTAAATGTAAATGTTGATTCTTAGGGAGCCATATATTTTAAGGACACTAGGTTCGGGGCCCTGACCTAACTTTAGGCTAAGATTTATTTCAGCTGATGACGCTCATGACAGTTAAGCGAAACATGTCGCATCTTACAACGCCTGTTGTAATGTTTATTTCCTAAATATAAGGAAAGATAAGTATTGGAAAGGTGGTGTTAACTATTATTCTTATTTTAGTGTTCATAATCAGGTAAGAATACTGTGGTCATTTGAACATGTACATGAACCAGCAAATCCCATGAGACATCTTAATGAGGTTCAAGTCGCAAATGCCGTCACTTTGATCCAGGAAGGATGGATCTCAGTGTCTCTCCGTTACCATGAGACCGGCCAGTTCACAAGCAGGGTTGGACAAGGTTGTGGAGGCATGACAACCCCACAGGATGACCAAGATCCGACCATCTGTGCCTTGTGGCGTCATTCATCAACTGCCAGAGAACTGCAACAAGACCTCAGGAGGGTCACTGGAGTTACGGTGTTGGAACACGTTAAAAGAAGCGTCCTTGCGACCCAGACATCCTGTTTGAGTGACCCGTTTAACGCAGCTACATTGCGCAGCTCGCCTTCTGTTTGCCAGTACCCATGTCAACTAACAATTTTGCCAATGAAGACCTGTGTTGTTTACAAATGAGTGCAGATTTCATCTGACACAGCATGATGGATGTCAACGTGTATGGAGCCGCCGTGGTGAGCAGTACATGCCAAATGTTGTCCAGGAAGGTGACCAAATCACACCAGGTTCTGTGCTGGTGTGAGGTGGCAACAGTATTGATGGCTGTGTGGATCTTGTCATCGTCCATGGTAATCTCACCGCTGCAGGGTACATCGGACAGATACTGCTACAGCAAGTGTTGGTTGCTGCATATGGTGCTGCACGACAATGCTAGGGCTCATGTAGCGTGCATCACCGAAGCTGTCTTGCGAGAACTGGACATCCAGGAGATGGAATGGCCTTAATCCCATTGAGCATGTGTGAGATAGGCTTGACAGAAGTGTTCACGGGCATCCTGTTCCACTACAGATGCCCCAAGATCTCGAACAGGCTCTCAATGAAGAATGGGACCTGATACCGAAACGTTACCTCCCATTGACCTATATGGAATATGCCACATAGGTGCCAAGCTGTAATAAATGCTTGTGGAAGACATACACCATATTGAAGCTCTCCAACTGTGATACAAATCCACCCTGGAGGACTGTTATCACTTTTTCTTTTTTTGCCCCTATTTGTACATTTCCACTTGTGTTCTGAAAATGAATGTGAATCCCTCGATGTTCTTTTGTATACTTCAGTGGTAAAGAATAAGATTTAGTTGATAATATACCTGGCTGTAAGGTATTGTTTTGTGAAGCACAGCATATGTTCAAAAACATGCTCCCCTCATTTTTTTTGAACTGTGTATTACAACCCAATATTTTCCTTCCTCTAGAGCTCAACTTTACTAATCAAATAGCAATTTAACTGGGTTGTACTCACATCACAAGTAGATTCGTCAAGCCACTCTGGCTCCCTCTTGATATTCAGTGTTCTCTCCATATGTGTTGGCTTACAGGCGAAGTAGTTCAAGTAGTTAGAGAACGACCACAAATTTTCTGAAAGTCAAACAAGGTTCAAAATGAATCAACTTTTAAAGCTTCAAATTAATCTCCATAGTGCAATCAATGGCTTAGAAGTTGAATGTAATGTTACGGAGCTGGAGCTGATCAACAGGAATGAGGAACATCCCTACTCTTTCCCTCCACCAAACATTCAACAATTATATTAACCAGCCTTAAAAGAGTACAGAATATTTAAAACCCACCAAAAATCTACAAGCCCACATTTTTTACCTACATGATTACCGCTAAAGCAAGGCCGATGAGATTTGTTGATAAATTACACTAGAACATATTCTGCTGGGTCACAGACCAGGAACTGTCTTTAAATTGTTTGTTGTTTGAAATAATTTTTTTTTTTGCTAGGGGCTTTACGTCGCACCGACACAGATAGGTCTTATGGCGACGATGGGATAGGAAAGGCCTAGGAGTTGGAAGGAAGCGGCCGTGGCCTTAATTAAGGTACAGCCCCAGCATTTGCCTGGTGTGAAAATGGGAAACCACGGAAAACCATTTTCAGGGCTGCCGATAGTGGGATTCGAACCTACTATCTCCCGAATGCAAGCTCACAGCCGCGCGCCTCTACACACATGGCCAACTCGCCCGGTGTGTTTCAAATATTAGCGTGGATCTGTTGTTCACATGCAGCAGCTTTCCCCTGTTACCAACATCATAATCTAATTCATTTGTTTATCATAGAATGTGGTAAACAGTAAGAGACGGACAAAAGCCTTAACTTAACCACTTATAAATAAATAAACAGCACGTCTCTAGCAGACATGTAACACACTGTTTCAAAAGGTAAGATTATGAACACTTGTTTCAGCTCAAACCATTCAACAAGCAACTGATCGCAACTCAATTCTGAAAGACAATCTCTGAAATGTTTTGCCAATTCCAGTATTTCTTTGTTGCCAGCTTCAGCCACTTAGATGTGTCAGAGTCATCCATGTCCGATAAAACACAGGATGAAATCTTTTTTCCAGACAGTCTTGTACACTGTTACTAATATTATGGTGTCCATGGAATATTGAATGAATTCCGCAAAGCCTCTCGTTTAAATTTCCAACCATCAAACAACAAGTTAAAATTCCCAGTTTCTTTGGACCTGGAGTAGCACACTGTCAACTGCACTACCAACCTCTTTGTGAGAAACTCTCGAATATGTTCAATCAAGAAGTTATGAAAAGGGCACAACAACAAGAAATATAACAGACCTCATTAACCCACTCCTCATTTCCAATGCAACAGCAGCTGTTGAACTTGGTCTTTTTCACATGCCTTTCAGTGTTCAGTCTGCAAGCCTCTGCAAACTTACTAAATGACACCACAATCCTCTATTTCCTACTAGTGCAGGGCCCTCATTTAGTTCTCTACCTCTTATCTTTAAATCATTAGAAACTGAGTCTAACCATTGTCGCCTTCGTCTCCCTCTAATTCTCTCACCCTCCATAACTGAGACCATTATTCTCCTACGTAACCTACCCTCTTCCATTTGCCTCTCATGAATCCACCACCAAAGCCAAAGCCAGTTTATGTGTACAGCCTCATCCACTGAGTTCATTCCTAACTCAGCCTTTATCTCCCCCATTCCAAGTACCCTCCTGGCATTGTTTGTACCAGCAATCATTCTCGCTACTTTCATGTCTGTTACTTCCAACTTATGAATAAGATATCCTGAGTCCACCCAGCTTTCGCTCCCAAAAAGCAAAGTTGGTCTGAAAACAGACCAACGTAAAGATAATTTGGTCCAGGAGCTGACTTCCTTCTTACAGAATACTGTTGACAGCAACCATGAGCTTTACTGCACCATGCTTCAATCTCACTTACTATATTACCATCCTGGGAAAACACACATCCTAAATACTTGAAATTATCGACCTGTTCTAGCTTTGTATCACCAATCTGAAATTCAATTTTGTTGAATTTTTTACCTACTGACATCAATTCAGTCTTCAAAAGGCTAATTTTCATACCATACTCATTGCACCTATTTTCAATTTCCAAAATATTACACTGCAGGCTTTCGGCACAATCTGCCATTAAGACTAAGTCGTCAGCATAGCCAGACTGCTTACTATATTTCCACCTAATTCAGTCCCTCCCTGCCACATTATACCTTTCAGCAGATGATCCATGCAAATTACGAACAGCAAAGGTGAAAAATTACAGCCTTGTCTAATCCCTGTAAGTACCCTGAACTAAGAACTCATTTTACCATCAATTCTCACTGCAGCCCAATTGTCAAAATAAATGCCTTTGTATGATTTTAATAATCTACCTTTAATCCCATAATCCCCCAGTATGGCAAACATCTTTTCCCTCGGTACCCTGTGATATGCTTTGTCCAGATCTACGAAACATAAACACAACTGCCTATTCCTCTTGTAGCATTTTACAATTACCTGGCGCATAGTGAAAATCTGATCCTGACAGCCTCTCTGTGGTCTGAAACCACAGTGGGTTTCATCCAACATCCTCTCAACTACAGATCGCACCCTCCCTCCGAGACGCCAGTTATTACCTTGCCCGGTACACTAATCAATGAGATACCTCAATAATTGTTGCAATCCTTCCTATTCCCTTGCTTGTAGATAGGTGCAATTACTGCTTTTGTCCAATCTGAAGGTACCTTACCAACACTCAATGCCAACCTTAGTTCTCTATGAGGCCATTTCATCCCTGCCTTCCCACTATACTTCACCATTTCAGGTCTAATTTCATCCATTCCTGCTGCTTTATGACAATGGAGTTTATTTACCATCCTTTCCACTTCCTCAAGCGTAATTTCACCGGCATCATATTCCTCCTCACCATGAGCTCCGTTGTTCGCAACACCAACATGAAGATTTCCTTTTACGTTCAGAAGATTTTCAAAATATTCCCTCAACCTGTCCAGTGAATTCCTGGGATCTATTAAGAGTTCACCTGAATTATTCAAAACACTGTTCATTTCCTTTTTACCTCCCTTCCTAAATCTTATCACTGTCCAGAAAGGTTTCCCTGCTGCTTGAACTAAGCTTTTCGAGGTTATTACCAAAATCTTCCCACGACTTCTTTTTGGATTCAGCAACTATTTGTTTCACTCTGTTTCTTTCATCTATGTACAGTTTCCTGTCTGCATCAGCCTTTGTTTGGAGCCTTCTTTTTACATTTACAAGCTGCTCTCGCTTCATCATTCCACAAAGGTGTTCGCTTTTTCGCAGTGTTGTGATGGACAGTGATCTTTTGAGGTCAGCACTGAACTGATAACATCTCAAAGGACTTATTGCTCCACAGTGTTTCAAGACTCTTCTATTTTAAATCCACTTTATATTCATAAGTGAGCAAACCGGTTTGATCAGTTTATGGCATAAGACTTGCAAGTCTTGGACTTGTAGAATTAGAGACAGTATATTTTTAACACAGTTTCATGTTGTTAACCTTAACTGGTATCATACGTCTTCCCCAAGGCCATCCCCTATCCTATCCTCAGCCTACCGCTTTCTTCCCTTGTGTACCTCTCAGTTGGAGTGTTGTTTCCCTGCGGGGAAGGTGATGTACCGCTCGCTTTGTTTCACCTTGAGTAAGTGCGTAGTAAACTTTTCGCGCCATCTGACTGGTCTATCCTGAAATGCATCAGAAGCTTACTGAGGTGAAGAAAATTCCACGTGAACTTGATATTCTGCATGAGGAGGATTCATCAGATTGATGACGAACAAGAGGAACCTGAATTCTTCGAGGTTCGTAAAACGTGCTACTTTTGTTATCCTCAACTGAAAAGAAGAACAAAGTACCCATGCCAGAAGTGCGAAAAACCGATCTGCTTGGAATGCGCCAAAAAAATCTGCCGAGTGTGCTATGCGGATAAATGAATGAACGTATGTGGGTGTGTGAAACATTTTTGAAGTCTAACATGTTTTTCTATATATTTTGAAAATCATAGCTATATCTGGACTCAAAATGTTTTGAGTTGTAGTTATATACATTTAAAAATAAGGTAACATGTCCTGTGATAAGGAAAATTGTGCTTTCTAACAAACAGTGATTTTGAACCTGAAAATTTAAATGTATGTTTTGAGTTTTCCAGTAATTTTATGTTTTATTTGTTTGTATGGTCTTTGTATAATACTGACATATCAGTGAAATAATCGTAATAATCATATTTTCTAGATTTAAAAAAAAAGAAAAAGTGTCCACATTTTTGGAGCATCATTCTAATAGATTTTCTTTTTTTTCTGAATTTGTATTTTTTTCTTCTACTTTTTGCACTAACATGTTTTCAAACATATATTTAAAGGAATTAAGTTGAATAAATAACAAACAATTAAGAACACATTGTTTAATTTAAAAGTAAATATCTGGAGTCTGACAGACGTATTATACCAGTTACGTTGCACAGATGATACCAGGTGAGGGTTAATATGGTTTTAAATTGTGATCAATTTGACGCTGATAAACTTATATGACTGTCAATTTTTCTACAACCTTCTATCAACTGCTGATGATGCAGAAAGGTGTCGAAACTAGTAATGATTGATATATATTGTCCCCTTTTCCGGGGTCGCTCAGTCGGCGGAGCGAGAGTCCCAAAAGGGTGGACCGTTCGCAGGACCAACTTTACTATTTCGGGACCGACCTTCAGAAAATTTATTTTTGCAGGGCCATAACTTACTGGATAGGTGACATAACGTGGAATAAAAATCAGAACAAAATAACAACACTATTTATTAAAATATAAAAAAAAAAGAACCCAGTCTGGACAATGCAGAAAAAAAAAATATTTTCTTCAACATAACTCATATCAATTGCTTCTCGTTAACATAAATGAATGTAAGTCCTCGGCATGCTTAGAGGTTCCATTAGATTCAGTTACATCTTCAATGAAACTCCACCCGAAGTCATACTCTGTAACATCTGACCAATCACAAAATTAGTGATAATATCATTATGATCAAAAACAAAATGCTACATTAAACATGAAATTACCGTATTCCCTTATTTCATTAATCTTTATAAATTATTATTCCTTATTATAAGAGTTTGGGTAGCTTCCCATTAATTAATTCTTTCCAAATTATAGTGTCTTTTGTCAGAAAGTATTATTATTTTCTTTCTAGAAGTTTCCTTTATCATGCTTTAAAAGACTCCGTACCATTTTATAATAAAACTATTTTTCATATACTCTGAAAATCTACTGGTAAAACATTTGGAAACCTCAAAACATTATCGTCAAAAATACTTTGACAAATTTCCTTACAAATTCACTGGGAAATTATCTTTACAAATTTCATTTTTTCCATCTTTTGAAAATTCATTACAAGATTCTGTAACACGTTTGGAAATTCTTTTATAAATTATTTTGGCATATTTTTGGAAATTCTTTGGCATATTTCCCCTCTCTCGCAGATATCGCTCGACTGTATTCTTACTACACATCACATGAAACGATTTCTCACTGACTAATGCATTGTGGATAGATCATGTAGCACCACGCGTAACTAAAAGAATAAACATTCATGAAAATACAGGGATAAACTATCGCGCAATAACAATCTCCCCCAACTGACTATCAGCAGATTTTATCACACTGTTGAAAATATTATATTTTATTATTATTTTACTTATTTAATTATTATTATTATTATTATTATTATTATTATTATTATTATTATTATTATTATTATTATTATTATTATTATTATGTCTCCCTTTAGAATTTGATTGAAGACCTTTACAGTATTAACCGATCATAGTAAGAATTCACCATGACTAGAGTTAAACGACAAAATAGGATGAATAAAAGAATAATCTCGAAGAAATAATCATCATCACCATCAGTTAAAGAACTTCGAAGAACGCGCTCATAACCCTCAGGGATAAGAAAATAATAATCGAGTCATACATTACACAATACCAGTTGTTGAGCAAAGGAAAAAAAACTATTATTATTCCCTAAACATTATTTCATCACGACTGACATTCACCCTAGTGGTCCCATATCGTCAATTATCATCATCATCACAATAATCGCTCATTTTTAATCCTCAACAACCATTCAAAATTTCCGACTCTTCATTATTATTATTATTATAATCATTATTATTTCCCTGATCGTGGCTCCTAGAAGTGTCTTCTCGATGAGCTGCCTACTGTTCACAGCTATCACCATCCCTTCTAAGCTCAATTTTTTTTTCCACAAACCAGTCGTTCATTAAAACTTTGATTTAATTATAGTTTTAATTTTATATATTTAATTTCATCCTCGTCGTCATGATTATTATTATGAAGTCACATTTTATACTTATTATTATTACTATGATTATTATTAGGCTCCATTCCCCCATAATTCCTTTTGAAGACCTTAATTGTTCGTGACCTTGTGAAAGTCGCTGGCAACTGGGGTTATTCATCACTGAATCAAATATCAATATTCCAAGAGAATGCAAAAGAAGAAAGAAAATTGAAACTAATGAATCAATGAATCCATGACTACTCTACCATGACCACCACTTAAATACAGACATTTCTAATGAAACTACATTTCATTAAATAAGAATACAATCTCACTAGCCACCTACTGAAAGAGAAGAAATGTGACAAAGGTGGTACTTGTTCCGATGTAAATCTCCGGCGTCTGGACGTAGTTATAGATGTCGGTTCCTCTCCTTCACTATGGTGGCTTATAGACGAACAAATTCATCGCGCTGGCGTGCACACGTTGGCTTAACACATCATGACCCTGACAAAGTACAATAGCGCTGCATCACTCCAGCAATGTTTCAGAAAATTCCAGGATTTCCTTCTGGTTCGCTCCATGACGACGGCTGGTCTTCGCGGAGATAGCTGATACTGAAATTGTGTATTAAAAATAGGATCCACACTTACTGTATATCACTAAATTGTCTTACGGCACTTCCTGGCGCAATGATGTACACTTAGGTTCAGTTCTACCAAAAGCTTCCAATTTCGAGCACATTCACATCTTTGAGCTGACAGAACATTATATTACTGGTAAAACGGTGTTCATAGGCCAGGTTTATTCTCGAGTGTTCTCTCTAGATGGTCATCCTCCCTTGTACAAGTTTCTGCCGCAACACTCGGCGTAATGAGCGCTCTGACTGTCCGTGGTTTAGAAAGTTCCACCCGGGAAAATGTGCGGCTGTAATAATATCGCACTATACTGAGTTGAGTTTAAGAAAAGTTGAATTAATAACAGTCGTCGTGCAATACAAGAAATAAACACTGTTTGCTAACTCTTCTGGAGAATACTGTTCACTGTCCTTCCTGTAACTATACAAACTTTCATCTTCTCTCTCGAGGCTAAAACTGTTCGACTTTCTTCGAAAGACTGTACCATTCGACTTTCTTCCAGAGACTCGGCTTCGACTTCTTTCTAGAAAGATCCTCCGACCATCCAACACCTTCAATGATTTTTATTGGCTGTCGACAATCCTGCAATGTGATTCGTCCTTCAAACTTGTGAGTTGATTTCTCTGGAATGTCGCTCCCCTCTTGGCTATCGGCGCGCTAGGTGACGTAACCTCGTGACGTGGCGACCTTCATCGGCCTGCTGACCCAGTTCTCACTCGCCTCCAGCGGAACAGCACGGTAATCAGCTGATGCTCGCTCGCTCGTAAACCAATATTTCATTACAAAATTTTACCAATTTCCCAAAATTTAATAAAGCACCATTTGAATGGGTACAATATGTTGTAATTAAATCTACACAACAATTTTTATGTACTGAATAAAGTGGACCCAAATTATAATAAAAGTTGTAAAACACATTGTTAGTGGATTATGCCAATATTTTGCCGATCACTGCATAAATTACACAGAAACTGTGGCACCTCTACAAGAACTTTTGAGAACCAACAATAGATGGAAATTCATGATGAATCCTTTAGGATAACCAAAGAGATGCTGGCGAACTCTATTAGGTTGGGATATACATCTTATGACGGATGCTTTATAATTCAAACGGACACCTCCAGTGTTGATATAGGAGCCGTGCTTTTTCAAGTAACGCCTGAATGTGAGCAGAAGATAACATATCTATCATTCATGAGCAGAAAATTGAGACCTCACGAGTTAAAATGGACTACCACGGAACTTGAAATTTTATCTATTGTAGTAGCTTTAAACCAGCGGAGAAAATACATTTATGGTCTTCCCATCACTATTAGGACTGACCATAAAGCGCTGAAGTCAAACGTAGGAAGCGATCGTATTTGTCGCTGGTCACTTTTTGTGCAACGATTTGACCTTACTTTAGAGCACTGCCTGGGAAAATTGAACATAGTAACGGATGCAGTCAGCAGGAATCCGAATCCAGAAGAGGCTGTCGACAAATTAGCACTGTTGGGAAATGACGATCAGGACGTCGTCAACAAATTGAGAAGTATAAGTCAGGAACAACTTATTGAGCCTAGTATACCGAGGGTTTTGGAAGCACAAGAGAAAGCTCGGTCACATCATTACTTTAATGGATTACTGCATAAATTTATCGATGATGACCACATTAAATTTAAAATTGTTGTACCACCGGTGCTCCAAACTGTTTTAATCTGGTTGGGTCAGCATACCACTGGTCACGTTGGTATAGCGTACCCTTTATTTGGCCGCGAATGAGGAGAATAATAAAACACGTACTTAGTACTTCCCCTACTATGGGCAGTTGTGGAGTGAGGTACATCCTCGTATGTATGGACGCTTGTTACCGTATGCCCAGTACAGAAGGCCAATACCAGGTCAGCGTTGGAAAAACTCACGAGTCTAACCCGACTGAGAGGATCATGCAGGCTGTCGCCAAGTATTGCAGAAAATTTATACCAGGAGAGCATTGGAAGTGGTTGGATGTAATCCTGCTTATTACAGAAAGTATTAATTCTACTGGCTACGAATCGATGGGACAGATACCCATGGTGGTACACTGCAACGAGTATCCGGAGAGACCCTGGCAGAGAGTGATACCCTGTCCTAGTGATATCAGGCCATCTCCAGAGATGTGTATCAGGAATACTGCGGAGCAGATGAAAGTGCAAGCCGAACGGCGCTATGGGGAACTAGACACAAGTAATTCCACTGCCCTCTGAGGATTAATGAACTGGTATTAATCAAAAGACCTAGTACATCAGACACACCTTCAAAATTTTAATCACAAAATTGCGGAACTGTATAATGGCCCATATCAGATCATCCATGTATATGATAATAACCCTTATTAGGTCAGAATCATGGACGGTTGGGTAGAGAAGACTTTTAATACCCTCAACCTAAGGCTCTACTACCCGCCAGGTAAATTCGGATTGATGATATCCCAGCTGATGAAGAAATGGGTTATGTAAATGAGCACAGAGAAGATGATGATATGGAAGTAGAAGAAGATTCAGACAAGGAACCCGTGATTTCGGAAGAAAAACGAGAAGAAGACGAAGAAGCTGCTGAGAGTGTAAGTATGATCTGCAATCAAGAGCCAGTCCAGCCTAGTGGAGAAGAATGCACTGCATGTGACAGCACTCACAGAAAATTCCAAGCCTTACTCGACATTCATTACCAGGCAAGGAAGGACAATAAGCATCTGAAAGAAGAAACTCAGCATCTACGGGGCCATAAAGGAGAAAAAAAGGATGTTGACCTGCAGTGTTAGAAGATAAGTTGCGGTATACGTAAAGAAAGACTTTTTCACGTATTTTTTTCTCTGGCTAGGAGAGGGATGAGTTATATCACGATATGCCTCAATATATTAATTGTAACACTGCGGCATAACTGTATTTAATATAGCATTGAGTAGCTGTAGACCAGGGCATGAACCCTGGAAGGCCATGGCATAGGCCCGGTGGACCCCAGATACAACCAGTTCGAACGAACATTTCAAGTTTGAATCAGGCCGTTGGTTGTGTAGACCCCACTCTAGATTTCAAACCCAATGACTTGAAGCTGAAGGAGCAGTAATTTAAACCTTGGAAACCGATCAACAACTACTCCAGGATGGCCAACTTCGCTTTTCCAAGACTGGGATCCCTTGAAATTAAATTGATATCTTTGCTACTGAGCTTAACTCCACAGGTCTGAATACAGCACAAATTATAGAGTGAATTAACAAGCTCTATGAATGAAAAATAGTTGGTACTTGTAATAAATAAAATTTTCTGCGCTTTGAAATAAAAGTTTGTTGAGTCTCTAACAGCCATTAATAGACAGAGGCTACTGTTTCCTTGGAACGAACAGAGTCCAACGGTCTCAGTGGAAGGTTATTTAAACCAGCGTGGAGGGGGAAGCGCTCTTATTCATCTCTGTTCGGTTGGTCTCATTCTATGTGTACTGAGCTAGTCGTCGGTTGCGTGGACTTGATAAATATTTTCTTTGTGCCGGTGTTTTATTTACGCGTTGAATTTAGCTGAACACCGTGCATACAGATTTTGTTGTTTTTATTACTATAACTATGAGACTAAGAGACCGTGAGTTATCTGTTGACTTAAATTAAACCAAGTGCGGCAATGGCAAATACGCGAATTTCTTACTAAGTATATTTCAGTTGTGAACTAATCCAGTAACTGTGCGCATGTTCACGCAATACCATATCACTATATGGCAATGCAAACTCTCGATCGGCGTTCATGAGTCACGATTTAATGTGTTCATTCCGTATCTACATATACCGCTGTGAAAGACTGAAGATGACCAAGAAATACACCCTAAAAAGTAATGACGTGCAAATCGGACTAAAATTTACACGTCGAATGAAGCAAAGTACAGTCGATTGCGCACGCTAAGCGGTCCAATGGGATCTCGAGGAACTGAGATGAAGACTGTTCAACACATATTCTGTGCAATGATATACGGCTAACTTGACATGACGTAGTGATCATGTGATTCGTCGCTGACGGCAGTAAGCTGTGAAAGTTAAGTTTCCTTTGTCTTTTTTTAGCATGCAAACGTAGGAATTGTATAATAGTTATTGGGAATTTTTATTGGTAGTAAATTGAGTTAACTAAGGCCTTTGCTTTGTTTTATTTCATTAATGTAAATATTGTTCAGCGCTGTAATAACATGATCAAGCCCAGAGCCACCTATGTATATATTTTAAATAGAAGGGATGAGGGATAAATGAACAACCATTTAGCTAGATACATATTCTTATTTTGGGGGGGATTTTAGTGAAGTTTTATTCCCATGAATTTTTTTTTTATGAATAACTTTGATAGAATCTTAGCCATGGTAGGAGGCTATACGACTTTCAGCGTTGCGTATTTAAGGACCGATTATCTATATAAATAGAGTAGGTTGTATTTTTTTTTCTTGGGAGGATGCATGTGCAATTTCAGCTGTAAACTACAGTGCAACAAAGTTCCATTCGTCGTTGACATTAGAGTAAAACCTTCAATGTTCAGGGCAGACAGGAATGCTAAGGCATAGAAACAATGACAAATCATATGCGAGGCTTGTAAGGCCCTGAGATTTTGTTTGGGATGAATGTGTGTTACGTAGGCGTGAAGCCGTTTTATTTGCCTGGGAACAGAAAGTTGAATATGTTAAAGTGTCAGCACGATCACGCTTTGGGCTGTGATATTATGTGAAAGAATAGAAGAAGAAGCGACTGTTTATTTTTGTTAGTTCCCAGAGAGGCAGGCAGTTTTGTCACAGCTGATTGTACTGTGAGCCCATCTCCGAGGGTAATCGCTAGAATTCCCATCGTCCAGTTACTCATTTTGTTGTCCCTTACAGCTGATTCACCCAAGCTACGTGAGAAGAAATGTGCAAGTGGTGTTTCATAAAGACACGAGCCTACAAGAGCAGACGTCGACCTCCAACCACTTTAACCTCGACAGTTTAATTACATGTGTGATTATTTCAGGTGATGTTCATGTGTGTGTTTGTGCTGGACTTATGTTTTGTCATGTGAGTGTTGATATACTGTCTGAGGGAAGTTCAGGTACCAATCCTGATCCATTTACAATGGGAACACGCCATTAACGGAGAAGTGAGCAACAGCTTGAACTAGTGTTGATATCCAAACTGAACATAATGTGTAATAGCTATACCAATTATTACATGTGTATTCACAAAGACTGTATCACATCGTGCCTTAGGGCTAATGAACAGATCACTATACTCCATAAACAAATGTAGCGCGATTTCAAATTTACAGTGTAAATATAATGTATTTATGATTTAATTTGTGGGACGTGCCTGTGTTGCTTGGTTCGATTTTCTTTTATTTTGTAATTACTTGGGTGCGTGTCACCATCGCACCGCTTTAGGTCATTTCACGCGTTTTTTTTAAAATTTGTGTATACATGTTTTTGGGATAATAAAATCCATTGTACCCGATTATCCATGTATCAGTCAGTAGCTATGTATCCATTTTTCCTGTCTATATACAATTAGTATGATTGAATTAGAGATCTTCGTATTGCGCTTTATTTTCAGAACATTAACACACGCTTCTACCCTCAGCTTAGCCCAATTTGGTGACAGGAAATGGTGCATTGTAATAAAAGAAGACGGAAAAGTTCCAACAATACAGAATTACAAGTGGGAAAGCAAAAGACTGAATGTCTTCATAACAGAAAGACTGAATCACGATTACTGATGACCAGTAGTAATTAAAACCAGAAACCAGAAGAATGATGGGATTTAGGAAAATGGTCAGTAAAGAACTAATGATGAAATTTGCTCCCAATACTAATGAGAACGGTGGTAATCCACGAGAAGGTCAAAGATCAGCACTATTAAACACACAAGGTAAATTTACGTATCAAACATGATCAAAGGTAGAAGAAGTTAAATATAACACAACACTTACATAGTTTCCCACACAAAAGAGATAGAAACTGGGGTAAACCCTGGTAAAATATCAGAGCCTACATGGCGCGTCTATCTGTTACAAAAGACAAAATGATATCGAAGTTGATTCCCATGGGGAATTTGAAACATTTGTCCCGAATGAGTAAATTTATAATATCAATATAAATGGTCCGTTATCGAACATTATAAATTCCTGGTTGCCAGCGTTTCGCCCTCGTGTGCTAGGTTGGGCTCATCAGTTGGTACCTAGCACACCTACCAAGACGCTGGCTAGTGCATCCCGTGGAGGCCAAGGTACAAAGGTACCAACTGATGAGCCCAATCTAGCACACGAGGGCGAAACGCTGGCAGCCAGGAATTTATAATATCCAATAACGGACCAGTTATATTGGTATTATAAATTTACTCATTCAGGACAAATATTTCAAATTCTGCATGGGAATGAATATCTATTTCATCTGACAGCCAAGCAGGCATCAATTCTTGGTTAAGAAACAAAGTCTCTCATAGCGCATTGGCACTGCCGGTGGCTCCAAGTAGCCTACGCAGTGGCCTCTACGGTATGCACTAGCCAGCATCTTGGTAGGTGTGCTAGGTACCAACTGATGAGCCCAACCTAGCACACAAGGGCGAAACGCTGGCAGCCAGGAATTTATAATGTCCACTAACGGACCATTTATATTGGTATTATTAAAAGACAAGAGTCAACAGCCAAAATGGCTTCTCCAGCACAACCCAAAGCCATCCAGACTCCCGTTAGTAATAGAAAGATGGGGGAGACGTGCACCAATCAGATGCACAGCGCTACGCCGAGCTGAACAGGAAAAGATCTGTATAGCTCTGCTAACATCTTAAGGTGGACATGGCTTAAAGTAATTTCAATTTAAAAATATTGTTACACTTCCAAACAACCATTTTGTACGAGAGAGAACACTTCCAAAGAACCACTGTGTACGAGAGACAACACTTCCAAAGAACCACTCTGTACGAGAGACAACACTTCCAAAGAACTACCGGGTACGAGAGACAAAACTTCCAAAGAACCACTGTGTACAAGAGACAACACTTCCAAAGAACCACTGTGTAAGAGAGACAACACTTCCAAAGAACTACCGGGTACGAGAGACAACACTTCCAAAGAACCACTGTGTACGAGAGACAACACTTCCAAAGAACCACTGTGTACAAGAGACAACACTTCCAAAGAACCACCGGGTACGAGAGACAACACTTCCAAAGAACTACCGGATACGAGAGACAACACTTCCAAAGAACCACTGTGTACGAGAGACAACACTTCCAAAGAACCACTGTGTACGAGAGACAACACTTCCAAAGAACCACTCTGTACGAGAGACAACACTTCCAAAGAACCACTGTGTACGAGAGACAACACTTCCAAAGAACCATTGTGTATGAGAGACAACACTTCCAAAGAACCACTGTGTACGTGAGACAACACTTCCAAAGAACCACTGTGTACGAGAGACAACACTTCCAAAGAACCACTGTGTACGAGAGACAACACTTCCAAAGAACCACTCTGTACGAGAGACAACACTTCCAAAGAACCACTGTGTACGAGAGACAACACTTCCAAAGAACCACTGTGTACGAGAGACAACATTTCCAAAGAACCATTGTGTACGAGAGACAACACTTCCAAAGAACCACTGTGTACGAGAGACAACACTTCCAAAGAACCACTGTGTACGAGAGACAACACTTCCAAAGAACCATTGTGTACGAGAGACAACACTTCCAAAGAACCACTGTGTACGAGAGACAACACTTCCAAAGAACCACTGTGTACGAGAGACAACACTTCCAAAGAACCACCGGGTACGAGAGACAACACTTCCAAAGAACTAACGGGCACGAGACACAACACTTCCAAAGAACCACTGTGTACGAGAGACAACACTTCCAAAGAACCATTGTGTACGAGAGACAACACTTCCAAAGAACCACTGTGTACGAGAGACAACACTTCCAAAGAACTACCGGGTACGAGAGACAACACTTCCAAAGAACCGCTGTGTACGAGAGACAACACTTCCAAAGAACCACTGTGTACGAGAGACAACACTTCCAAAGAACCATTGTGTACGAGAGACAACACTTCCAAAGAACCATTGTGTACGAGAGACAACACTTCCAAAGAACCACTGTGTACGAGAGACAACACTTCCAAAGAACTACCGGGTACGAGAGACAACACTTCCAAAGAACCACTGTGTACGAGAGACAACACTTCCAAAGAACCACTGTGTACGAGAGACAACACTTCCAAAGAACCACTCTGTACGAGAGACAACACTTCCAAAGAACTACCGGGTACGAGAGACAACACTTCCAAAGAACCACTGTGTACGAGAGACAACACTTCCAAAGAACTACCGGGTACGAGAGACAACACTTCCAAAGAACTACCGGGTACGAGAGACAACACTTCCAAAGAACTACCGGGTACGAGAGACAACACTTCCAAAGAACCACTGTGTACGAGAGACAACACTTCCAAAGAACTACCGGGTACGAGAGACAACACTTCCAAAGAATCACTGTGTACGAGAGACAACACTTCCAAAGAACCACTCTGTACGAGAGACAACACTTCCAAAGAACCACTGTGTACGAGAGACAACACTTCCAAAGAATCACTGTGTACGAGAGACAACACTTCCAAAGAACCACTCTGTACAAGAGACAACACTTCCAAAGAACTACCGGGTACGAGAGACAACACTTCCAAAGAACCACTGTGTACGAGAGACAACACTTCCAAAGAACCACTGTGTACGAGAGACAACACTTCCAAAGAACCGCTGTGTATGAGAGACAACACTTCCAAAGAACTACCGGGTACGAGAGACAACACTTCCAAAGAACCACTCTGTACGAGAGACAACACTTCCAAAGAACCGCTGTGTATGAGAGACAACACTTCCAAAGAACCACTCTGTACGAGAGACAACACTTCCAAAGAACCGCTGTGTATGAGAGACAACATTTCCAAAGAACCACTGTGTACGAGAGACAACACTTCCAAAGAACCACTCTGTACGAGAGACAACACTTCCAAAGAACCACTGTGTACGAGAGACAACACTTCCAAAGAACCACTGTGTACGAGAGACAACACTTCCAAAGAACCACCGGGTACGAGAGACAACACTTCCAAAGAACCACTGTGTACGAGAGACAACACTTCCAAAGAACCACTGTGTACGAGAGACAACACTTCCAAAGAACTACCGGGTACGAGAGACAACACTTCCAAAGAACCACTCTGTACGAGAGACAACACTTCCAAAGAACCACTGTGTACAAGAGACAACACTTCCAAAGAACTACCGGGTACGAGAGACAACACTTCCAAAGAACCACTGTGTACGAGAGACAACACTTCCAAAGAACCACTGTGTACGAGAGACAACACTTCCAAAGAACCACTCTGTACGAGAGACAACACTTCCAAAGAACCACTGTGTATGAGAGACAACACTTCCAAAGAACCACTGTGTACGAGAGACAACACTTCCAAAGAACCACTCTGTAGGAGAGAACACTTCCAAAGAACCATTGTGTACAAGAGACAACACTTCCAAAGAACCACTGTGTACGAGAGACAACACTTCCAAAGAACCACTCTGTACGAGAGACAACACTTCCAAAGAACCACTGTGTACGAGAGACAACACTTCCAAAGAACCACTGTGTACGAGAGACAACACTTCCAAAGAACCACTGTGTATGAGAGACAACACTTCCAAAGAACCACTGTGTACGAGAGACAACACTTCCAAAGAACCACTGTGTATGAGAGACAACACTTCCAAAGAACCACTGTGTACAAGAGACAACACTTCCAAAGAACCACTGTGTACGAGAGACAACACTTCCATAGAACCACTGTGTACGAGAGACAACACTTCCAAAGAACCACTGTGTACAAGAGACAACACTTCCAAAGAACCACTGTGTACGAGAGACAACACTTCCATAGAACCACCGGGTACGAGAGACAACACTTCCAAAGAACCACTCTGTACGAGAGACAACACTTCCAAAGAACCACTGTGTATGAGAGACAACACTTCCAAAGAACCATTGTGTACAAGAGACAACACTTCCAAAGAACCTCTGTGTATGAGAGACAACATTTCCAAAGAACCACTGTGTACGAGAGACAACACTTCCAAAGAACTACCGGGTACGAGAGACAACACTTCCAAAGAACCACTGTGTACGAGAGACAACACTTCCAAAGAACCACTGTGTACGAGAGACATCACTTCCAAAGAACCACTGTGTATGAGAGACAACACTTCCAAAGAACCATTGTGTACAAGAGACAACACTTCCAAAGAACCACTGTGTACGAGAGACAACACTTCCATAGAACCACTGTGTACGAGAGACAACACTTCCAAAGAACCACTGTGTACGAGAGACAACACTTCCAAAGAACCACTCTGTACGAGAGACAACACTTCCAAAGAACCACTGTGTACGAGAGACAACACTTCCAAAGAACCATTGTGTACAAGAGACAACACTTCCAAAGAACCACTGTGTACGAAAGACAACACTTCCAAAGAACCACTCTGTACGAGAGACAACACTTCCAAAGAACCACTGTGTACGAGAGACAACACTTCCAAAGAACCACCGGGTACGAGAGACAACACTTCCAAAGAACCACTCTGTACGAGAGACAACACTTCCAAAGAACCACTGTGTACGAGAGACAACACTTCCAAAGAACCACTGTGTACGAGAGACAACACTTCCAAAGAACCACTGTGTACGAGAGACAACACTTCCAAAGAACCACTGTGTACGAGTGACAACACTTCCAAAGAACCATTGTGTACGAGAGACAACACTTCCAAAGAACCATTGTGTACGAGAGACAACACTTCCAATGAACCACTGTGTACGAGAGACAACACTTCCAAAGAACCACTGTGTACGAGAGACAACACTTCCAAAGAACCACTCTGTACGAGAGACAACACTTCCAAAGAACCACTGTGTACGAGTGACAACACTTCCAAAGAACCATTGTGTACGAGAGACAACACTTCCAAGGAACCACTCTGTACGATAGACAACACTTCCAAAGAACCACTGTGTATGAGAGACAACACTTCCAAAGAACCACTCTGTACGATAGACAACACTTCCAAAGAACCACTCTGTACGAGAGACAACACTTCCAAAGAACCACTGTGTACAAGAGACAACACTTCCAAAGAACCACCGGGTACGAGAGACAACACTTCCAAAGAACTACCGGATACGAGAGACAACACTTCCAAAGAACCACTGTGTACGAGAGACAACACTTCCAAAGAACCACTGTGTACGAGAGACAACACTTCCAAAGAACCACTCTGTACGAGAGACAACACTTCCAAAGAACCACTGTGTACGAGAGACAACACTTCCAAAGAACCATTGTGTATGAGAGACAACACTTCCAAAGAACCACTGTGTACGTGAGACAACACTTCCAAAGAACCACTGTGTACGAGAGACAACACTTCCAAAGAACCACTGTGTACGAGAGACAACACTTCCAAAGAACCACTCTGTACGAGAGACAACACTTCCAAAGAACCACTGTGTACGAGAGACAACACTTCCAAAGAACCACTGTGTACGAGAGACAACATTTCCAAAGAACCATTGTGTACGAGAGACAACACTTCCAAAGAACCACTGTGTACGAGAGACAACACTTCCAAAGAACCACTGTGTACGAGAGACAACACTTCCAAAGAACCATTGTGTACGAGAGACAACACTTCCAAAGAACCACTGTGTACGAGAGACAACACTTCCAAAGAACCACTGTGTACGAGAGACAACACTTCCAAAGAACCACCGGGTACGAGAGACAACACTTCCAAAGAACTAACGGGCACGAGACACAACACTTCCAAAGAACCACTGTGTACGAGAGACAACACTTCCAAAGAACCATTGTGTACGAGAGACAACACTTCCAAAGAACCACTGTGTACGAGAGACAACACTTCCAAAGAACTACCGGGTACGAGAGACAACATTTCCAAAGAACCGCTGTGT
Organism: Anabrus simplex; assembly: GCF_040414725.1. Taxonomy (NCBI): domain Eukaryota; kingdom Metazoa; phylum Arthropoda; class Insecta; order Orthoptera; family Tettigoniidae; genus Anabrus; species Anabrus simplex. Next base: position 350,073,653 of record NC_090270.1, read on the forward strand.
ACGAGAGACAACACTTCCAAAGAACCACTGTGTACGAGAGACAACACTTCCAAAGAACCATTGTGTACGAGAGACAACACTTCCAAAGAACCATTGTGTACGAGAGACAACACTTCCAAAGAACCACTGTGTACGAGAGACAACACTTCCAAAGAACTACCGGGTACGAGAGACAACACTTCCAAAGAACCACTGTGTACGAGAGACAACACTTCCAAAGAACCACTGTGTACGAGAGACAACACTTCCAAAGAACCACTCTGTACGAGAGACAACACTTCCAAAGAACTACCGGGTACGAGAGACAACACTTCCAAAGAACCACTGTGTACGAGAGACAACACTTCCAAAGAACTACCGGGTACGAGAGACAACACTTCCAAAGAACTACCGGGTACGAGAGACAACACTTCCAAAGAACCACTGTGTACGAGAGACAACACTTCCAAAGAACCACTGTGTACGAGAGACAACACTTCCAAAGAACTACCGGGTACGAGAGACAACACTTCCAAAGAATCACTGTGTACGAGAGACAACACTTCCAAAGAACCACTCTGTACGAGAGACAACACTTCCAAAGAACCACTGTGTACGAGAGACAACACTTCCAAAGAATCACTGTGTACGAGAGACAACACTTCCAAAGAACCACTCTGTACAAGAGACAACACTTCCAAAGAACTACCGGGTACGAGAGACAACACTTCCAAAGAACCACTGTGTACGAGAGACAACACTTCCAAAGAACCACTGTGTACGAGAGACAACACTTCCAAAGAACCGCTGTGTATGAGAGACAACACTTCCAAAGAACTACCGGGTACGAGAGACAACACTTCCAAAGAACCACTCTGTACGAGAGACAACACTTCCAAAGAACCGCTGTGTATGAGAGACAACACTTCCAAAGAACCACTCTGTACGAGAGACAACACTTCCAAAGAACCGCTGTGTATGAGAGACAACATTTCCAAAGAACCACTGTGTACGAGAGACAACACTTCCAAAGAACCACTCTGTACGAGAGACAACACTTCCAAAGAACCACTGTGTACGAGAGACAACACTTCCAAAGAACCACTGTGTACGAGAGACAACACTTCCAAAGAACTACCGGGTACGAGAGACAACACTTCCAAAGAACCACTGTGTACGAGAGACAACACTTCCAAAGAACCACTGTGTACGAGAGACAACACTTCCAAAGAACCACTCTGTACGAGAGACAACACTTCCAAAGAACCACTGTGTATGAGAGACAACACTTCCAAAGAACCACTGTGTACGAGAGACAACACTTCCAAAGAACCACTCTGTAGGAGAGAACACTTCCAAAGAACCATTGTGTACAAGAGACAACACTTCCAAAGAACCACTGTGTACGAGAGACAACACTTCCAAAGAACCACTCTGTACGAGAGACAACACTTCCAAAGAACCACTGTGTACGAGAGACAACACTTCCAAAGAACCACTGTGTACGAGAGACCACACTTCCAAAGAACCACTGTGTATGAGAGACAACACTTCCAAAGAACCACTGTGTACGAGAGACAACACTTCCAAAGAACCACTGTGTACGAGAGACAACACTTCCAAAGAACCACTGTGTACGAGAGACAACACTTCCAAAGAACCATTGTGTACGAGAGACAACACTTCCAAGGAACCACTCTGTACGAGAGACAACACTTCCAAAGAACCACTGTGTATGAGAGACAACACTTCCAAAGAACCACTCTGTACGATAGACAACACTTCCAAAGAACCACTCTGTACGAGAGACAACACTTCCAAAGAACCACTGTGTATGAGAGACAACACTTCCAAAGAACCACTGTGTATGAGAGACAACACTTCCAAAGAACCACTGTGTATGAGAGACAACACTTCCAAAGAACCACTCTGTACGAGAGACAACACTTCCAAAGAACCACTCTGTACGATAGACAACACTTCCAAAGAACCACTGTGTATGAGAGACAACACTTCCAAAAAACCACTGTGTACGAGAGACAACACTTCCAAAGAACCACTGTGTATGAGAGACAACACTTCCAAAGAACCACTGTGTACAAGAGACAACACTTCCAAAGAACCACTGTGTACGAGAGACAACACTTCCATAGAACCACTGTGTACGAGAGACAACACTTCCAAAGAACCACTGTGTATGAGAGACAACATTTCCAAAGAACCACTGTGTACGAGAGACAACACTTCCAAAGAACTACCGGGTACGAGAGACAACACTTCCAAAGAACCACTGTGTACGAGAGACAACACTTCCAAAGAACCACTCTGTACGAGAGACAACACTTCCAAAGAACCACTGTGTACGAGAGACAACACTTCCAAAGAACCACTCTGTACGAGAGACAACACTTCCAAAGAAATACTGTGTATGAGAGACAACACTTCCAAAGAACCATTGTGTACAAGAGACAACACTTCCAAAGAACCACTGTGTATGAGAGACAACATTTCCAAAGAACCACTGTGTACGAGAGACAACACTTCCAAAGAACTACCGGGTACGAGAGACAACACTTCCAAAGAACCACTGTGTACGAGAGACAACACTTCCAAAGAACCACTGTGTACGAGAGACATCACTTCCAAAGAACCACTGTGTATGAGAGACAACACTTCCAAAGAACCATTGTGTACAAGAGACAACACTTCCAAAGAACCACTGTGTACGAGAGACAACACTTCCATAGAACCACTGTGTACGAGAGACAACACTTCCAAAGAACCACTGTGTACGAGAGACAACACTTCCAAAGAACCACTCTGTACGAGAGACAACACTTCCAAAGAACCACTGTGTATGATAGACAACACTTCCAAAGAACCATTGTGTACAAGAGACAACACTTCCAAAGAACCACTGTGTACGAGAGACAACACTTCCATAGAACCACTGTGTACGAGAGACAACACTTCCAAAGAACCACTGTGTACGAGAGACAACACTTCCAAAGAACCACTGTGTATGAGAGACAACACTTCCAAAGAACCACTGTGTACGAGAGACAACACTTCCAAAGAACCACTGTGTATGAGAGACAACACTTCCAAAGAACCACTGTGTACAAGAGACAACACTTCCAAAGAACCACTGTGTACGAGAGACAACACTTCCATAGAACCACTGTGTACGAGAGACAACACTTCCAAAGAACCACTGTGTACGAGAGACAACACTTCCAAAGAACCACTCTGTACGAGAGACAACACTTCCAAAGAACCACTGTGTATGAGAGACAACACTTCCAAAGAACCATTGTGTACAAGAGACAACACTTCCAAAGAACCACTGTGTATGAGAGACAACATTTCCAAAGAACCACTGTGTACGAGAGACAACACTTCCAAAGAACTACCGGGTACGAGAGACAACACTTCCAAAGAAGCACTCTGTACGAGAGACAACACTTCCAAAGAACCACTGTGTACGAGAGACATCACTTCCAAAGAACCACTGTGTATGAGAGACAACACTTCCAAAGAACCATTGTGTACAAGAGACAACACTTCCAAAGAACCACTGTGTACGAGAGACAACACTTCCATAGAACCACTGTGTACGAGAGACAACACTTCCAAAGAACCACTGTGTACGAGAGACAACACTTCCAAAGAACCACTCTGTACGAGAGACAACACTTCCAAAGAACCACTGTGTATGAGAGACAACACTTCCAAAGAACCATTGTGTACAAGAGACAACACTTCCAAAGAACCACTCTGTACGAGAGACAACACTTCCAAAGAACCACTCTGTACGAGAGACAACACTTCCAAAGAACCACTCTGTACGAGAGACAACACTTCCAAAGAACCACTGTGTATGAGAGACAACACTTCCAAAGAACCACCGGGTACGAGAGACAACACTTCCAAAGAACCACTCTGTACGAGAGACAACACTTCCAAAGAACCACTCTGTACGAGAGACAACACTTCCAAAGAACCACTGTGTACGAGAGACAACACTTCCAAAGAACCACTGTGTACGAGTGACAACACTTCCAAAGAACCACTGTGTACGAGAGACAACACTTCCAAAGAACCACTGTGTACGAGAGACAACACTTCCAATGAACCACTGTGTACGAGAGATAACACTTCCAAAGAACCACTGTGTATGAGAGACAACACTTCCAAAGAACCACTGTGTACGAGAGACAACACTTCCAAAGAAGCACTCTGTACGAGAGACAACACTTCCAAAGAACCACCGGGTACGAGAGACAACACTTCCAAAGAACCACTCTGTACGAGAGACAACACTTCCAAAGAACCACTCTGTACGAGAGACAACACTTCCAAAGAACCACTCTGTATGAGAGACAACACTTCCAAAGAACCACTCTGTACGAGAGACAACACTTCCAAAGAACCACTCTGTACGAGAGACAACACTTCCAAAGAACCACTGTGTACGAGAGACAACACTTCCAAAGAACCACTGTGTACGAGAGACAACACTTCCAAAGAACCACTGTGTACGAGAGACAACACTTCCAAAGAACCACTGTGTATGAGAGACAACACTTCCAAAGAACCACTCTGTACGAGAGACAACACTTCCAAAGAACCACTGTGTACGAGAGACAACACTTCCAAAGAACCACTGTGTACGAGAGACAACACTTCCAAAGAACCACTGTGTACGAGAGACAACACTTCCAAAGAACCACTCTGTACGAGAGACAACACTTCCAAAGAACCATTGTGTACGAGAGACAACACTTCCAAAGAACCACTGTGTACGAGAGACAACACTTCCAAAGAACCACTGTGTACGAGAGACAACACTTCCAAAGAACCACTCTGTACGAGAGACACTTCCAAAGAACCACTGTGTACGAGAGACAACACTTCCAAAGAACCACTGTGTACGAGAGAGAACACTTCCAAAGAACCACTGTGTACGAGAGACAACACTTCCAAAGAACCACTCTGTACGAGAGACAACACTTCCAAAGAACCACTGTGTATGAGAGACAACACTTCCAAAGAACCATTGTGTACGAGAGACAACACTTCCAAAGAACCACTGTGTATGAGAGACAACACTTCCAATGGCGTAGAACATGATATTCCAAACTTCACGCAAGGTGGGGCAGTGGCATTCTTGGCAACGTGTTGTACACAATCTAGGGAACTACCTCATGTGCTTACCACACAGGTTCCTGTACTGTCTGAGAATAAATATTACGCAGCACAAGCTTGACTATTTACTTGTTTTATATCCCACATCTACTCGGCATCAACGTTACGCTCCCCACTCCATTTCTCTGGTAGAACTCACATTGTAGTGAAAGCTACTGCCACGACTGATGGGCTCGTCAGTGGCGGCTGGTGGTATCTGAAGCTGGCTGTCACACTTTTATAGCTTAACAGAATAATAAATAATAATAATAATTTCGTGTGGCTATTACTAGCCGAGTGCAGCCCTTGTAAGGCAGACCCTCCGATGAGGGTGGGCGGCATCTGCCATGAACTGCGTGTTATTGTGGTGTAGGATAGTGTTATGTGTTATGTGATGTGCGAGTAATAGGGATGTTGGGGACAGCACAAACACCCAGTCCCCGGGCCATTGGAATTAACCAATGAAGGTTAAAATCCCCGGCCTGGCCGGGAATCGAACCCGGGACCCTCTGAACCGAAGGCCAGTACGCTGACCATTCAGCCAACGAGTTGGGCAGCTTAACAGAAATAACAAGAAACTCTATTACCGTTATAGTTAGGTAATGACCTACATTCCTACTAAAACTGTAATATATCTGGGAATCACAACGCAGGAAATAAGACACTGTAACTACAGTTACCGTACTCTTAATAATAATGTTATTGGCTTTACGTTCCACTAACGACTTTTACGGTTTTTGGAGACGCCGAGGTCCCGGAATCTACTGACACGTTGCTGACGTATTTGAGCACCTTCAAATACCATCGGACTGAGCCAGGATCGAACCTGCCACATTGGGGTTCAAAGGCCAACGCCTAAATCGTCTGAGCCACTCGGCCTGGCACAGTTCCTTTTGCCTCACTTGAACTGAAAATTTGCTGTCCTGTTTTTCATTGAAGGAAGATACTGGTAATATTGTGGGTGGTCTGGCATGGCGTGGAAAAGAAATTACCTGGCAAGTTGGCCGCGTACCTGTGAGCTTGCATTCGGGATATAGCGAGTTCGAACACCACCGTCGGAAGCCCCGAAGATGGTTTTCCGCGGTTTCCCATTTCCACACCAGGCAAATGCTGTGGCTTAATAAAGCCAATGTCGCTTCATTCCGTCTCCTAGCCCTTTCTTACCCCATCGTCACCGTAACACCTATCTGCGTCGTTGCAACGTAAATACATTTTTAAATTTTAAAATGGAAATGTATTACCTTTGCGAGAGCAGAGAAAGAAGGAACGAAGTAATCTCCGCAGAGTGGCGCAATCTAACGGGGACTTGCTAGTCTCGTGCAAGTCCCTGAGACCGATACTGGCGAGCGTGCTACCTCATGCAGTGCAGGCTTAGGCTCGTTCCTACTGAGGTGCATTGCGCCGCGCTGTCCGCTAGGGAGCTGCCGTAGCTGTTGGTCCGTTACGAAGCATTAGTACAGCGAACGACTGAAGATGGTTGATTTTAACATGTTTTCGAATAACTGTAACTTTTATTAAGCTAAAACATTAGAAGAAAAGACGACACATGAAGTGGGAGTTGTGCAACAATAGCACGCACCGCCCCTGTAAGATACCATGCTAGAAAGGAGAATTAAGATCAAACACTTGCCTTGTACAAAAATGTAGACAATTGCGCACATAATCACTCTGAAAGTGAAACTATGCCATGAATACATAAACAACAGTTTCAACAGTAAATGCACCTCAGAATAAACTGCATCATTTTGAAAAGTAGGCCTAAATCAATGAAATCTTAAGTCATATATTCACTGCCACCAGCTCATAAAACTTGCACTGCTAAATGTACCAGGAAGTAGTGCCTTAAGGAACTCTATCTCTCAAACAAAACCTGAAAAACTTGGGACATGGCTCATAAATAACAGAGTATTGTGTTATTTTAAAGTTTCTAGGTTTTTGCAACCAAATCAACGTTCATTTATTTTGTTATTTCAAGGGTTGCAACACTTCCTTCTCATCCCGCCAGCTTTTGAATCTGGTCAATTAGAAATTTATTTATTTATTTATTTATTTATTTATTTATTTTTCAGCCTATCACAGGCTTCTTGTAGATTTTTATTTGGCCAATAAAAATGAGAGGGTGTGTGAAGCTTCAGTCCAGAACCTTCTCGAAACCTCCCCTTGGGTATATCAACTGCGGCTTTTTCATGCTACCTTGACTTACTGATCGTCGAAATACTGAGTGTGTGTGTTAAGTCAGGAGGCAGGGTGCTTCACTCTTCGACAGACAGAACATCAGCCCAGGTAATGGCCACCAGTTTCCTATCTCTGTAGCTATCTCTGCAAACTTATCTGAGGTGAAGTTTCTAAGCTTTAACTATGTAACCGTTTGATTTCTAAAATATAAACTTCTTCCTTTCCATGTAAAATTTCATAAAGTCTTAAACTATAAATCAGGGATAGAGTGCGTTACCCTCTCAAGTTCATATTGAATTTATTCTGAGGGGACTACGATTTTGTAACTGTTTCTCTTCCTGTAAAGTCTTAATTAACCTTTCGTCCTAGAAACCTCAGTCGCTGGGGATTAGTCTCTGTATCATCGGGCTGCAAGCCCAATTAGGGTTTTATACTAGGTTTTCAAGGAGCGCTAGTGTACGCCTCCATACATTTTGTGTTTGGGCCAGTAATTTAACCTGTTCTTCTTTCCACGAAGGATCAGTAGTTTGGGTAATGTATACCCCAGTGTACAAAAATTGTAAATTTTAGGTTGGGCCTAGAGAGGCCAGAAAATGTAAGACTTTTTTGTGTAATGTTGGCTTCAGTAGGCTGTAAGAAACTGGGAGCCAGTCTCGTTTGTTGAATTTGGAGGGCTTGTGAACTCTTTTTGGTGGGTGGTGCCTCTGGAAGGCTGTAAATTGTAACGGATCGAGCAAAGTGCTCTGGAATCTTGTGTCAAAGTAAACACTACATTGGCGATATTGTAAATTTGTAAATTAGGTGCTTGAAGCCCAAAAGTGTTTAATTCCCTATTCTGGAGATTTCTATTTTTATATCAAAATTGTCATTGTACCTGATACACTGTTGTTTTCACTAAGTGACGAATGTTGTTAAGTTGGATTTTCTGAAAAGAAATATAACCTTTATTTAATGCTTATTATTAATTTATGATATTGCAGTTAGACCCAGTCAAGCCCACAGCTTCTTTCACCTCTCTGTGATCTACGATACCCCAGTAACAAGTGGTAGCGGAGCATAGTTCAATGCGTCAAGATTAAGCCCTTTTCATCGCTAAACGTAGGATCCACGCTGAACTCTAAGAATTTTCTCGGTTGCTGGGAATTTTTCCAAATTATTAACCTTTCTGTCAACATGTTTGGTCTTCGCAAAGTTCTCACTCCAGGGTACTTGCACAGGGAGGAATTGATCTATGAAATCCTCATTAGAAAGGTGCAATCTGGAGGCACAGTTGTGGCAGATTTTGCCAAACTTAAAGAGTCATTAGAATTGCCTATTTGTATCCCAGTTTTGGGGGAAAAAAATTGATGAGGCTCTATCCACCATCACAGACAATACCACTGAGCTAGCGTCTTAACTAATTTAATAGATGGATACTTACCAGATATTGTAATAGGAGTTGAATCATGGTTGAGAAATGATATAATGGATGCAGAAATTTTCTCACAGAACTGGAGTGTGTATCGTAGAGATAGGATAGAATGGTGGGAGGGGGAGTATTCATTCTGGTGAAAGAAGAATTTGTAAGCTATGATAAAATTAAGGATCAAAAACATGAAATTCTGGGTGTAAGGCTCTTCTCTAAAGATAATAGGCAACTTGATGTCTTTGGAGAGGGTAGCACTGACGCTAATTCAGAATTATTTGATAAGATAATCAGCTATGTTGTAAATGATATTGAAAGGAATGTGATAGTAGCAGGTGATCTCAATTTACCAAATGTCAATTGGGAAGGAAATGCGAACGACAGGAAGCATGACCAACAAATGGCAAATAAGTTAACATGGGAAGGGCAGCTGATTCAGAAAGTGATGGAACCAACTAGAGGGAAGAATATTTTGGATGTGGTGATGTTAAAACCAGATGAGCTCTATAGAGAAACAGAAGTAATAGATGGTATTAGTGATCACGAAGCTGTTTTTGTCGTAGTTAAAAATAAATTTCAAAGAAAGGAAGGTATTAAAATTAGGACCATTAGGCAGTACCATATGGCTGATAAAACAGGCAAGAGGGAGTTTTTAAAAAGTAACTATGATCGATGGAAAATGGTAAAGAAAAATGTAAACAGACTCTGGGATGGGTTTAAAGCAATTGTTGAGGAATGTGAAAATAGGTTTGTACCTTTAAAGGTGGTAAGGAATGGTAAAGATCCACTATATTGTAACAGAGAAGTAAAGAGACTAAGAAGGAGGTGCAGACTTGAAAGAAATAGAGTTAGAAATGGTTATGGAAGTAAGGAGAAATTGAAGGGACTTACTAGGAAATTGAATCTAGCAAACAAGTCAGCTAAGGATAATATGATGGCAAGCATAATTGGTGGTCATACAAATTTTAGTGAAAAATGAAAGGGTATGTATAGGTACTTCAAGGCGGAAACAGGTTCAAAGAATGATATTCAAGGAATCATTATTCTGCACGGCATGTGCACATTTTTCAATAATAATAATTAATGGAGAAGGGGAGTGTGTATGCGAGGATCTTCAAAAGACAGAAGTATTCAGTCAGCAGTATGTAAAGATTGTTGGTTACAAGGATAATGTCCAGATAGGGGATGTGAGTAATACTAAAGAAGTATTAAAATTTACCTATGATAACAATGACATTTACAGTAAGATACAAAAGTTGAAAACTAGAAAAGCAGCTGGAATTGATAAGGTTTTGGGGGATATACTAAAGGCAATGGGTTGGGATATAGTACCATATCTGAAGTATTTATTTGATTTTTGGTTGCATGAAGGAACTTTACCAAATGAATGGAGAGTTGCTATAGTGGCCCCTGTATACAAAGGAAAGGGTGATAGGCATAAAGCTGAAAATTACAGGCCAGTCAGTTTGACATGCATTGTATGTAAGCTTTGGGAAAGCATTCTTTCTGATTATATAAGACATGTTTGCAAAATTAATAACTGGTTTGACAGGAGGCAGTTTGGGTTTAGGAAAGGTTATTCCACTAAAGCCCAACTTGTAGGATTCCAGCAAGATATAGCAGATATCCTGGATTCAGGAGGTCAATTGGACTGTATTGCGATTGACTTATCTAAGGCATTTGATAGGGTAGATCATGGGAGACTACTGGCAAAAATGAGTGAAATTGGACTTGACAAAAGAGTGACTGAATGGGTGGCTCTTTTTCTAGAAGATAGAACTCAGAGAATTACGAGTAGGTGAAGCTTTATCTGTCCCTGTAAAAATTAAGTGGGGAATTCCTCAAGGCAATATTATTGGACCGTTATGTTTTCTTATATATATCAATGATATGTGTAAAGAAGTGGAATCAGAGATTAGGCTTCTTGCAGATGAAGTTATTCTGTACAGAGTAATAAATAGGTTACAAGATTGTGAGCAACTGCAAAATGACCTCGATAATGTTGTGAGATGGACAGTAGGCAATGGTATGATGATAAATGGGGTTAAAATTCAGGTTGTGAGTTTCACAAATAGGAAAAGTCCTCTGAGTTTTAGTTACTGCGTTGATGGGGTGAAAGTTCCTTATGGGGATCATTGTAGGTATGTAGGTGTTAATATAAGAAAAGAACTTCATTGGGGTAATCACATAAATATGATTGTTAGTAAAAGGTACAAATCTCTGAACATGGTTGTGAGGGTATTTAGGGGTTATAGTATGGATGTAAAGAGAGGGCATATAAGTCTCTAGTAAGATCCCATCTAGAGTATGGTTCCAGTGTATGGGACCCTCACCAGGATTACTTGATTCAAGAAGTGGATATAATCCAAAGAAAAGCAGCTCCATTTGTTCTGGGAGATTTCTGACAAAAGAGTAGTGTTACAAAAATGTTGCAAAGTTTGGGCTGGGAACATTTGGGAGAAAGGCGACGAGCTGCTCGATTAAGTGGTATGTTCCAAGCTATCAGTGGAGAGATGACATGGGAGGACATCAGTAGACAAATAAGTTTGAGTGGCGTTTATAAAAGTAGGAAAGATCACAATATGAAGATAAAGTTGGAATTCAAGAGGACAAACTGGGGGAAATATTCGTTTATAGGAAGGGGAGTTAGGGATTGGAATAACTTACCAAGGGAAATGTTCAATAATTTTCCAATTTCTTTGTGATCATTTAAGAAAAGGCTAGGAAAACAACAGATAGGGAATCTGCCACCTGGGCAACTGCCCTAAATGCTGATCAGTAGTGACTGGTTGATAGTGAGTTTTTTTTAAATGAGGGATCCATCTGCTAACCAGCTTAAGAGAGTACAAGCTAGACTATTTCATTTCTATAATAGGGCTAGGGACGTGTTGTCTCTAAAGCTAAAGGATGATAATGCTGAGGAGGCTAGCAATCTGGTTGAGCATCTGTCAGACTTGTCTAATAGAGTTAGTCAATTGTTGACTGGTGCAGCTGCTCCCAATACTGACCAAGTCCCTTTAATAAACTTGGCTACTGAGGAAGATCCTAGTAAGTCCATTGAAAGTAGGAGATCTGTGGCAATTCAGCAAACATCTGCCCCCCTGAAAGCTGAGTCTGGTAATCCAAGGCAAATTCCACCTTTATTTTTGAATAATGCTATGCTTGAAACTTCTCAACCTCCTATGCCGCCACCTATTATGTCCCCCACTTTCAGTAGTTTGCCTCATCTATTGGCTATGTTGCTGAAGGGCAATTCAAAATTTTCCATAAATTCAATTAATGAAGTAATTTCCTTCCTGCGATTCTTAGTAGAATTCCAAGATCACGAGCTAGTGTTTTCCCTCTCTCATTCTCAAATACTTCAAATTATGTATCCATATTCTGTAGGTATCCTGTCGGACAAAATAGTGAAAGCCATAGCTGATCGATCATACACAGAAGACTTCCAACCCCACATAACGGCTAACTTTATTCCGGTCAGAACAATAACATCATTGATAAAAAAATTCTACTTTAGAGTACAGCGGTTGGACGAAAATCTTGCAGACTTCATCCAATATATTAAATTCTTCACCAGGGTTTTCGCTCTTCATTTCTCCGAAGATCATAATATCGTCGAAGGCATCTCTCTGCCCAATAGGTCTTTTGCATCTCGTCCTCTGAATTAGAAGCAATGGCTGCGTCAGCAGAAGGAGTAAGGTACGCCAACATCTTAAGAGTTGCGAAGGAGTCCCCTCTGTCTTCTAACAGTTCTCGGCCTCCAACTCGCTGAACTTTCACCACCCGCAAATGTTATGATTGCGGTTCAACTGAACCTCTATGCAATAAATGCCCATTGATAAAATCGAGTGGGATAAAGAATAGAGCAGGCTCTTCTCAAGGTTGCTTTAAATGTGGCTCGTTTACTCACCTCACCAAAAATTGCACTAATTTCAATCGCACCCCGTCCTGCTCAACCTCTGCTGTGACATCCGCTAACCCTGAGAATAGGAAATGACTAGTGTCATCGGCTGAGTCAGCATGTTCACCTTCCCAAGGCTCAGCCCCTCTTGAAGCCAGTAAAAGTTCTAGTAAGGGTAAAGTTGCTTCTAATTCATAATTTGAAGGCCCCAGAGAATGCCTCAGAATTGCAGCAGAGACCCCTTCATTTGTGCCATTCTTTAGAACTGAACTAAGTAATGAACCTGTCACCACTCTATTAGACTCACGGAGTGTGTGTTCCATAATTTTGGAAGAATGGTATTCTAAATTAAAAACTGTTTGTAAATTTTCAGAGCTTTGAACCTCTTCTTTAAATGTGTTTCTGCTAACTCCTCTCCATTAGAAATTTTAGGTTTCATCTAAAATTCGTACATCAAAATTTACCTGGAAAGTGAAATCGTTGGTTGCTAAACACTTGTCTCGTCCTGTAATATTGCACCGGTCTTGTGCTCGACATTCAGAGCAAGTCGTGCACCTTCAAATTTGCTAGTAATTGTAATACTGACCTTTTGAAATGTAACTCTGTGTCATGTTCTTCTGTTTCGCCTACCCAGGGTGAGATGTTGTTAGATCTTAGACATCTACACGAGGAGCAGGCTGAAAGTATTTGTAAGTTGTGTCAGTCCTTTCCTGATGTATTCTCTGATACACATGGTGTTACTGACCTTATCAAATATAAGACTGAGGTTATGGATTTGATTCCAGTTTTGTTTCTGCCTTATAGACTGTCCCCACCTAAAATGAAGGCACTTAAGGAAATCATCGATCAGATATTAAAGGATGGAATAATTCGACCTTCCAAGTCGGCGTATTCAAAGCTCCTGTGGTGAAACCGCAAGGTGGCTTCAGGCCTGTGATTGATTACAGGGCTTTGAACCGTATGAGGGTGTTACAATCTGTGCCCCTTCCTAATCTTCACTCTTGTTTTTGTTGGTTTTGAAAAGCCAAGTTCTTTACCATCCTTGATCTTAATCAGGCATATAACCAGATACCTGTAGCTGAAGAATCTAAATATCTAACGGCATTTGCCACGGATTGCAACTTGTATGAGTACAACTGTGTGTGTTTCGTGCTTCCCATGGGGGAAGTTGTTCTTACTAGACTGCTAGATAGGGTCTTTTCAGACATCAAATTTGAATATCTGTATCACTATCTTGTTGATGTCAAATTTTCTGAGACCGTTGAAAAACATCTACATCATCTAAAGGAAGTACTCAATCACCTTCATAAGGCTGGGTTGACTGCGAAGTTGTCTAAACTAGCTTTTGCTAAACCTTCCATGTCGTCCTTAGAGCAAATTGTGTTGCCCGATGGTGTTTCCATTGATCATTACAGAACACAGGCTATCCGTGATTTCAAACCTCCTAAGGACATCAAAGGCATTGCCAGGTTTATACGCATTGTGAATTTCCTCAGGAAATTTATCCCTAACTTTGTTAACAGAGCAGCACCCTTGAACTTACTCCATAGGAAAGGCACCAAATTTGTATAGGGGCCGTCTCAGCAAGCTGCTTTTGAAGATCTAAAATTAGCTCCTTGTAACAACCCTGTACAAGCCATGGGAGATTTCTCTTAGAATTCCAAGGCCGTCTCATCATTGGCGGTTGCCGCTGTCCTTCTTCAGGAAAAGGAACTCAGAAGGTGACCCATTGACTATGCTTCTAGGACCTTATCGGCACAAGAGGCCAAATATTCATCTATGAACTTGAGGGTTTGGCAGTTTTGTTTGGCCTAGAGAAGTAACATAACAACTTCTGCTTTTTACCCTCAACCATCTCTGGCTGAACGTGTCAATCGTAACTGCATTTCATCATGAAGATCATTCCAGGTGGGATACATCCCTGCACTGGTTAGCATTTGCCCTAAATTCAACGGTTCATGAGTCACACAAGTTCACACCAGCATCTCTCATGATATAGATGTTTATTCCCATAGGGAACCTGAAATATTTGTCCCGAATGAGTAAATTTATAATACCAATATAAATTGGACAATAATGTCCAATAACAGACCATTTATATTAGTATCTCATTCATTCATTATCATTATAGACTGTTATGACTTTCAGCCTTCAGTCCGCAAACCTATGTGAATTTACTAAATGTCACCACAATACTCAATTTGCAACTAGTGTTGTGGCCTCATTTAGTTCTATACCTCTTATCTTTAAATCGCTATACAACGAGTCTAACCATCGTCGTCTTGGTCTACCTCTACTTCTCTTACCCTCCATAACAGAGTCCATTATTCTCCTAGGTAACCTATCCTCCTCCATTCGCCTCACATGACCACACCACTGAAGCCAGTTTATGCCTACAGCTTCATCCATCGAGTTCATTCCTAAATTAGCCTTTATCTCCTCATTCCTAGTACCATTCTGCCACTGTTCCCACCTGTTTGTACCAGCAATCATTCTTGCTACTTTCATGTCTGTTACTTCTAACTTATGAATAAGATATCCTGAGTCCACCCAGCTTTCGCTCCCGTAAAGCAAAGCTGGTCTGAAAACAGACCGATGTAAAGATAGTTTCATCTAGGAGCTGACTCCCTTCTTACAGAATACTGTTGATCGCAGCTACGAGCTCACTGCATTAGCTTTACTACACCTTGATTCAATCTCACTTACTATATTACCATCCTGGGAGAACACAAAACCTAAATACTTTAAATTACCAACCTGTTCTATCTTTGTATCACTAATCTGTCATTCAATACTATTGAATTTCTTACCTACTGACATCAATTTAGTCTTCGAGAGGCTAATTTTCATACCATACTCATTGCACTTATTTTCAAGTTCCAAGATATTAAAGTGCAGGCTTTTGGCACAGTCTGCCATTAAGACCAAGTGGTCAGCATAGGCCGAACTGCTTACTACATTTTCACCTAACTGAATCCCTCCCTGCCATTTTATACCTTTCAGCAGATGATCCATGTAAACTACGAACAGCAAAGGTGAAAGATTACAGCCTTGTCTAACTCCTGTAAGTACCCTGAACCAAGAACTAATTCTATCATCAATTCTCACTGAAGCCCAATTGTCAACATAAATGCCTTTGATTGATTTTAATAATCTACCTTTAATTCCATAGTCCCCCAGTATGGCGAACATCTTTTCCCTCGGTACCCTGTCATATGCTTTCTCTAGATCTACGAAACATAAACACAACCGCCTATTCCTCTCGTAGCATTTTTCAATTACCTGGCACATACTGAAAATCTGATCCTGACAGCCTCTCTGTGGTCTGAAACCACACTGGGTTTCATCCAACTTCCTCTCAACGACTGATCGCACCCTCCCTTCCAAGATGCCAGTGAATACTTTGCCTGGTATACTAATCAGTGAGATACCTCGATAGTTGTTGCAGTCATTCTTGTTCCCTTGCTTATAGATAGGTGCAATTATTGCTTTTGTCCAATCCGAAGGTACCTTACCAACACTCCACGCTAATTTTACTACTCTATGAAGCCATTTCATCCCTGCCTTCCCACTATACTTCACCATTTCAGGTCTAATTTCATCTATTCCTGCTGCCTTATGACAATGGAGTTTATTTACCATCCTTTCCACTTCCTCAAGCATAATTTCACCAACATCATTTTCCTCCTCCCCATGAGCTTGGCTGTATGCAACACCACCAGGCTGATTTCCTTT
Organism: Anabrus simplex; assembly: GCF_040414725.1. Taxonomy (NCBI): domain Eukaryota; kingdom Metazoa; phylum Arthropoda; class Insecta; order Orthoptera; family Tettigoniidae; genus Anabrus; species Anabrus simplex. Next base: position 350,090,035 of record NC_090270.1, read on the forward strand.
CACATTGAGAAGATGTTCAAAATATTCCCTCCACCTGTCCAGTGATTCCCTGGGATCTATTATGAGTTCACCTGAATTACTCAAAACACTGTTCATTTCCTTTTTCCCTCCCTTCCTAAGATTCTTTATTACTGTCCAGAAAGGTTTCCCTGCTGCTTGACCTAGCCTTTCCAGGTTATTACCAAAATCTTCCCATGACTTCTTTTTGGATTCAACAACTATTTATTTCGCTCTGTTTCCTTCATCTATGTACCAATCCCTGTCTGCCTCGACCCTTGTTCGGAGCCATTTCTGATAAGCCTTCTTTTTACATTTACACACTGCTCTCACTTCATTATTCCAACAAGATGTTCACCTTTTCCCATCTTTACACACAGTTGTTCCTAGGCATTCCCCTGCTGTTTCTACTACAGCATCCCTGTATGCCACCCATTCACTTTCTATATCCTGAACCCGCTTACTGTCTACTGTTTGAAACTTCTCACTAATCATATCCATGTACTTCTGTCTAATTTCCTCGTCCTGGAGAATTTCTACCCTTATTTGTTTGCAGACAGATTTCACTTTCTCTACCCTAGGCCTAGAGATACTTAGTTCACTACAGATCAGATTGTGGTCTGTATCATCGAAAAATCCCCGGAAAACTCTCATATTCCTAACAGATTTCCTGAATTCGAAGTCGGTTAAGATATAGTCTATTATGGATCTAGTACCCTTAGCCTTCCATGTGTAGCGGTGAATAGCCTTATGCTTGAAGAATGTATTTGTAACTGCTAAACCCATACTAGCACAGAAGTCCAGCAAACGCTTTCCATTCCCATTAGCTTCCATATCTTCCCCACCATTTACCAATCACCCTTTCGTGTCCTTCAGTTCTATTCCCAACTCTCACATTGAAATCGCCCATTAGCACTATTCTATCCTTGCTGTTGACCCTGACCACGATGTCACTCAATGCTTCATAAAACATGTCAACTTCATCCTCATCTGCACCCTCACATGGTGAATACACGGACACAATTCTAGTCCTAATTCCTCCACTGACAAATCTACCCACATCATTCGCTCAGTTACGTGCCTAACAGAAACTAAGTTGCGTGCAATGGTATTCCCGATAAAGAGCCCTACCCCAGACTCTGCCCTTCCCTTTCTAACACCCGTCAAGTACACTTTATAATCTCCTATCTCTTCCTCGTTATCTCCCCTTACCCGAATATCACTTACTCCTAGCACATCCAGATGCATCCTCTTTGCTGACTCAGCCAGTTCTACTTTCTTTCTTCCATAATCCCCATTAATATTGATAGCTCCCCATCAAATTCCATTTCGTTCACCAAGTTGTTTCCAAGGAGTCTCTCGCCTGTCAAATGCGAGTGGGACTCCGTTACTCCCATAGGTCCGAGGCTTGCTTAAAATGTTCTGAGCTCGGTAAATTCATGAAGCAGAATGCTAACCTACTTGCACATAGTCCAAGTGAGGATCTCTCCTCTAACGGGTTATGGACCACCGGTGAATTGTATAGTCCAAGCTGCCTGAGCACAAGGAGGGCCATGACTCAGAATATGTCCGAGATGCCCACTCCCATTCCATAGCAACTGGTATCCCGACTCTCAGGACCACTTACTAGGCCACTCAGCCATTGCCCATGGTTGACAAACTAGGACGTGACTACAGTAACCCACAAACACGAACCATCTGTCATGTTTAAATTTATTCCTAACATGCCGCTCTCTCACTTAACGACATATTACCAGAGATCAAGGGTTATGAATTTCATGTTGTTGGTCCGTACTGAACTGAGAATAACATATGAATAGTAACACAGTAATGTTTCCACCTATTCAGTACTAATATGTATTTACAATGTTATAAATTACATGGAACTAGTTTCGACCCGCCTAGGGGTCATCATCAGCCATATTAAAGCATACATAAGTATTTTGTCGAATCCTAAAAACATGTTATTTTTAACTGTAATAATCGTATGGATTTTATAATTTATAAAGTGAAGTTTGGTAATGAGATGAAAAATGTTAGTATGGTACAGGTGAGTAGTAAATAATAATATATATACAAACAAGTTTGGAACAAAGTACTAGTGGAGTGCTCGTGGATGTCAGTAGTCCTCGTACTAAAGAAACAATGAAAAATAACACATATAAACATATATACAAGTATGTACAGAGTCTGGAGAGTAAAGAGTGATACTCTTTTAATGTCGAGTTGGCTTGACACTGGTCACTTAAGCGGAGAAATTAGGTATTTGGTGTATTAAAGCTGTGTTGGTCAGTTGCGTTGTTGATTGTTGGACGTGAAGTTGTTTTTGAATTTCTGGTTGAGAAGAAGGTGGAAACTGCGCGTGGATATATTGATTCTCAGTTCTTAGCGGAAACCAAGAAGTCTATACTACACACACCGCAGCGCGAGGTCCAATTTGGTTTCCGCTAAGAACTGAGAATCAATATATCCACGCGCAGTTTCCACCCTCTTCTCAACCAGAAATTCAAAAACAACTTCACGTCCAACAATCAACAACGCAACTGACCAACACAGCTTTAATACACCAAATACCTAATTTCTCCGCTTAAGTGACCAGTGTCAAGCCAACTCGACATTAAAAGAGTATCACTCTTTACTCTCCAGACTCTGTACATACTTGTATATATGTTTATATGTGTTATTTTACATTGTTTCTTTAGTACGAGGACTACTGACATCCACGAGCACCCCACTAGTACTTTGTTCCAAACTTGTTTGTATATATATTATTATTTACTACTCACCTGTACCATACTAACATTTTTCATCTCATTACCAAACTTCACTTTATAAATTATAAAATCCATACGATTATTACAGTTAAAAATAACATGTTTTTAGGATTCGACAAAATACTTATGTATGCTTTAATATGGCTGATGATGACCCCTAGGCGGGTCGAAACTAGTTCCATGTAATTTATAACATTGTAAATACATATTAGTACTGAATAGGTGGAAACCTTACTGTGTTACTATTCATATGATATTACCAGAGACAATAGATCTTGATAATACTAGAGAACTATGGAAGAAGACTAAATACAATCTTAAAGCTTCTAACGAAAAGGTTAGAGGAAGATATGATCGTGGACGGAGGCCCACCACTTTCAAAGTTGGAGATCAGGTCATGGTTAACTTTTGTTCCTGTGGGCAAGCTTGCTCCCAGATTCCATGGGCCATGTATAATTTTAGATTTTCTAACACCGGTTACATTTTTGGCCGGTCTTGCCGTCAAATTTAATCGGCATATTCTAAACTTCCCTTCAATTTATATTGAGGTGACTATTATTTTGTAACTCTTTCTCTTCCTGTAAAGACTTAATTAATATTTTGTCCTAGTCACCTCAGCAGCTTGTTATTAGTCTGTATCATCGGGCCGCAAGCCCAATTAGGGTTTTGTACTTGGTTTTCAAGGTGTGCTAGTAAACACCTCCATACATTTTGTGTTTGGGCCAGTAATTTAAACTGTTCTTCTTTCCAAGAAGGCAAAGGATTTTGGGTAATAGGTACCCCTGTGTACAAAAATTGTAAATGGTCGGTTGGGCCTAGAGAGGCCAGAAAATGTCAGAATTTTTTGTGTAATATTTTCTTGAGTAGGCTGTAAGAAATTGGGAGCCAGTCTCCTTTGTTGAATTCAGAGAGCCTGTAAACTCTTCCCGGTTTTTGTGTAATACTGGGTGGTGCCTCTGGAAGGCTGTAAATTGTAACGGTTGGAGCAAAGTGCTCTGGAACCTTGCGTCGAAATAAACGCTACATTGGCGATATTGTAAATTTGTAAATTAGGGGCTTGAAGCCCAAAAGTGTTTAATTCCCTATTCTGGAGTTTTCTATTCTTATATCAAAATTGTCATTGTATCTGATACACTGTTGTTTTCACTAAGTGAAGAATGTTACTAAGTTTGATTTTCTGAAAAGAAATATTATTATTATTATTAGAAAAGCGCACGAATGTGCATTACAAAGATTATTGACCGTTTTAGTCTTTGCTATAATCGCATAGAGATTTGTTGCTGGTTTTACATCTTGTGATGTGATACATGTCACAGAACTGATCACACAGTGAACATTCACATTTTTCATCTGGGTCGTGATAAGACATATTTTTACATATTTTATGGTGGTACCCGTGTACTGCTAGTTTTATTATCACATGTCTTAGCTTCTGGTTGGCGTTCGTCCAATTTTGATCCAACATGGCATCTGTGCTGTAGAACTCTAGCGTAATTTCTTCTCTCTCCTTCCGCCTCTCCGCTAGGTGTGCTTCTACATTCATTGTGGATGGCAGTGGTAGTTTTATCCTCAGTTCTTCAATAAGAAAGGGTTCCCATGCTAGTTCGTATGTTAGGCGGGAACGCGTGTATTTTGAGATGCCCATTATGGTCTTTAGGAATTTTGCCTTAACTCCTTCTATGGTGGCCAGGTCTCTCTTTGTTAGTCTTTCCCATATCAAGTGGATTCCGTAGGTGAGTATTTAAAGCTTTAAATTAATTTTTGATATTGCAGTTAGACCCAGTCAAGCCCACAGCTTCTTTCACCTCTCTGTGATCCACGATACCTGGTAACACTAAATGTTACAAATTATTTGATACTTTTCATTCCAGCCACATCAAATGTCTCTGCTCTTGTCTGGAACGTGTGAGACCAATGAAATGTCAGTGTGAGTGTATTGGGGTCTTACCAGTGGCTTACATGCCTTCCCCTTTATATACAAACTCTAAATACAACTACAATATATCAGCTATCCATATCAGCACCATGATCGATTTGTTCATATGTAAACATGAGCATGTGCGAAGCATCAGTTTAATTCTTTCCATTGGTTTGATTTGATTACGAAATGTTAGTATAGTGATGTTTTTATTGAAATTAGGATATGACAGTCATATTGTGTGCCTGGATGTAATTAATATTAAAGCAGATGCACTCACATTCAGATCAAGCTTGCTTAATGCATGGTGATGATTTTATCACAAGTAATTCATTTTATTGCATTAAAATACTCGAGGATACATTAGAGAGGATGTTTTCCATGTACTTGATGAGCTTCTTTTCCTTTTTTTTGAATAAGGCCAAAATTCTGTGTTGCTGCTTATCTTAGTACATTTCCCAATTACTATAACTTTTGAGGTTTTTAAAAGTGAGGTTATAAAAAGTGATAAATCTATTTATTTTATATGTGAATGAAGATTATGTTCTCTTTGTTAAATTAGAGGACAACCAATATATTGTCACAGTAAAACCTCACCAGTATACATAACATAATAATCATGACTGGCGGTGGAGTAAAAGGACTCAGCCATGGGTTGAAGATTAGTCCAATGAAACGTCATTTCCATAATTCAAGACAGCGAGATGTTATGACCAACTTAGGCGGTATAAAAAGTCCTAGATTGATGAGGCAATGTTACTGACACACTAATCATCTTTGTAGTCAGAAGGAAGAATAAGCATATGTAATTAATAACTGTAACAACATCTCAGTGTCTTGAATTATGGGAGTGATGTTTCATTGGGTAAATCTTGTGCCAATGGCAGAGTCCATTCATACCATTGCTGGCTATGATTAATAATATCAATAAAAATGGGAAAAAAATAACATTTTTCAATGTCCCAAGGCTAGCCATACAGTAATTTTGAATCCCACCACTGTAAAGCATAGATTGTGCTGATGTCACTCCTGTAATTCATGGGACAGAAATGATAGAAATCGAATTTTGTACACGAGTACTGACCTTTATAAGTGGTCCAGGGTGAACAATTACATTTCGTCTGGAAAAAAACTCAGCATGTTAACTCTAAAACTGGACACAGTGATGTGTAGGTTGCGCTGATATCAACAGGCCTAAAGCCACTTCGCGGCCCTACCTGAGGGCTTACACCCCCACACTTCTTTGCCTGATCACAGTCCAATGGGTTCATCACTAGCCGGATCTAACCAATCCTGACCAATGGTTTTGTCATTAGCCAGAGCTACCCTATCCAGTTCAATGATTATGTCACTAGCCGGGCCTAACCAATCCTGACCAATGGTTTTGTCATTAGCCGGAGATAACCTATCCAGTTCAATGATTATGTCACTACCTGGGTATAAGTGCTCCACTAACTGAACTTTAGCCAGATAAATTATTATAATAATAAAAATAATAACAACATTTTTAAATGGCCCAGGGCTATCAGAATGTTTCATCCAGAGGAAAGGAAGTGTGATGATTATCAAATTTGACCACTGTGAAGTACAGATTGCGCTCATGACAGTCTTGTAACTGATACAAGGGAAAATGGAAAAAAATAACATCCTTCTTACGGGAGGAATGAAAACATCTGTGATTGTTCCATGGCTAGCCATATTTTTCTGAAAAGTGAAACTAATGGTCCACAGTAGACAAATGCTGAAAAATGATTTCATACATATAAAAAAAGTATCATGTACACAGGAAGAAGGAAGATTTATACCAAAATTTAGCGTACCTTATTGGAGAGCACCTAAAGAATAATTTGTTCCCTCACCAAACAATGAGTTGGTGCTATTTCTCACAATTCCTTTCCCTAGTTATCAGACCGTGGTTAATATAAAACGACAACAAATCTTCAAACTTACTCTTCAAATCATTAAAATCAGTAATTTTGACATAGCAACCTGTGCACAGAACAACATTCATGTATAACAATAATTTGTTGATTACCATAATAACAAAGAATTTATTTATGATGGAGCAACTAACCATAAATAAATTTAACAACACGCCCAAAGTTGGTACTAGGAACCAAGGTAAGTTGGTACCAGGAACTAAGGTAAGTTGGTACCAGCACCTAATTACATCACACCAGTTGGTACCAGTCACCAAGAACTATTTACGTCTCCAGTGACAAATGAATATTAAACAGCGGTTCCTGTGGTGGTGAGAGTTTTGGGAAGATTTACCACTGTCACTTACAGTACGTATTTTCGTTGCCAATGATTTGGGTGTTAATGTATTTTGTACAAAAATGCATATGCCACCAGATGCTGCTATTGAGAGACAAAGATTATCTGAAGTGAAACAGATGTAGTATAACAGTTAGGGGAACCATTATCAGAATTATTGTGGTGAAAGAATTGAAATTCGTGACAGGGTTATGTTTCCAATAAATTTCTTCAACAAGTAGGCTATTATGTTTAAAAGTTTATGGTAACAGAAAGGTCATTCAAATACACGTATTTCTAAAACAAGTAGAAGATGAATTACAGACTGGAATAATTTACCAATGGTGCATATCTACACCAATTGCCAACTTCTTTGAAAACATTTAACAAAAGACGAGGTAAAGAACTGCCACTTGACCAACAGCCCTGAATTTAGATTATTGGTGACTGATTGATGAGTCCTTGAAATGCATCAGATATTCCCACAGGACTGGACCACACTGGTTCATTTTTAATTTTCCACATACTGCTTACCTAAATATAGGCCATTTGTAGACAGCACTGGTTCTATTACCCAAAGTGAAGTATTCTTGAATGAAAATAGTTAACTGCTTCAAGAATCAGGAATGACATACAGAAGATGAAAAGTATTGCATATGGAAGAAAACAGTAGATTTTTAATTAAATGTCATATCCACGAAATAAGGATATTATTCACCTCCCCTGCTAATTTTTTTTTCAACTGATACACCGAATAATCTCTTAATTGATGTTTTATGTGTAATGCATGAGCTTGAGAGAATTCTAGTGATGCAATTAGTTTTCAATGTGTATCAATGTCATTAGTGCACAAATATGTTTCTTGCAAATAGGAATCATGTGTCGATATTTAGTTTAAAACTATTTCCTATTTTGTTCTTTTAACTTCACATTAAATATCTAAATTGCTACAGACAATTCAAAACGATAATCAGAAGGTTAGGTTTATGTATCACAGGCTTGTTTATATTCAACCGATGTGTCGGCCATGTTGATTTTGTATTAAGGTCTGATATATTATATAATACTTAACTATTTATTCTTGCTCATAACGGTATGAAGAGATCTGTAACATTTATTTAAATACTCGATTATGTGATTTCCCATATCATCTTCCTTATATTAATCATTGATTATTTACAGCGATTCCCGTAAAGTACATTCACTCCATTAACTCAGAAATTACAAGCAAGATAATGTTCTCTTGGTAAGAATTCGTAGTCTGCAGTCCGTCTCACAAATTGTGCCTATCAATAATTTAATGGTGCTTACCTAGGCTAATAATTTCACCCAGGTTTCACGCATCCTCCACCTGTTAACGCCAAAGTAGACTTACGTTAACTAAGTGATGCTCAGTTCCAGAGTTCTAAAAGTGTTCACCTCCATGACGCCCAGTTCGAAACAGATCTCATACGTATTATTATTATTACTGTAAAGGCATTATGGCAAGTGTACCGAGAGAGAAGGCATTAATTATACGAGCGATTATAGGATTACAGGGAGGAAAGAAAGTAAGTAAGTAAGTAAGTAAGTAAGTAAGTTGGTTGGTTGGTTGGTTCAGATATCCTGGATTCAGGAGGTCAGTTGGACTGTATTGCAATTGACTTACCGGTATCTAAGGCATTTTATAGGATAGATCATGGGAAACTACTGGCAAAATGAGTGCAATTGGACTTGACAAAAGAGTGACTGAATGGGTGGCTCTGTTTCTAGAAAATAGAACTCAGAGAATTACAGTACGTAAAAATTAAGAGTGGAATTCCACAAGGCAGTATTATTGGACCTTTATGTTTTCTTATATATATCAAAGATACAGTATGTGTAAAGAAGTGGAATCAGAGATAAGGCATTTTGCAGATGATGTTATTCTGTACAGAGTAACAAATAAGTTACAAGATTGTGAGCAACTGCAAAATGACCTCGATAATGTTGGGAGATGGACAGTAGGCAATGGTATGATGATAAATGGGGATAAAAGTCAGGTTGTGAGTTTCACAAATATGAAAAGCCTTCTCAGTTTTGATTACTGCATTGATGGGGTGAAAGTTCCCGTTGGGGATCATTGTAAATACTTAGGTATAAATATAAGGAATGATTTTCATTGGGATAATCACATAAATATGATTGTAAATAAAGGGTACAGATCTCTGCACATGCGTATGAGGGTATTTAGGGGTTGTAGTAAGGATGTAAAGGTGGGAGCATATTTGTCTCTGGTGAGACCTCAACTTGAGTATGGTTGCAGTGTATGGGACCCTTACCAAGATTACTTGATTCAGGAACTGGAAAAAATCCAAAGAAAAGCAGCTCGATTTGTTCTGGGCGATTTCCGACAAAAGAGTAGCGTTATAAAAATGTTGCAAGGTTTGGGCTGGGAAGACTTGTTAGAAAGGAGACGAGCTGCTCGACTAAGTGGTATGTATGTCTCGAATATTATTACAATTTTTTTTTTAAGTCCACCTGTTCAATACAATACAATACTTGTAAGTGGTATGTTCCGAGCTGTCAGTGGAGAGATGGCGTGGGAGGACATCAGTAGACGAATAAGTTTGGATGGTGTCTTTAAAAGTAGGGAAGATCACAATATGAAGATAAAGTTGGAATTCAAGGGGACAAATTGGGGCAAATATTCGTTCATAGGAAGGGGAGTTAGGTATTGGAATAACTTACCAAGGGTGATGTTCAATAAATTTCCAATTTCTTTGCAATCATTTAAGAGAATGCTAGGAAAAAAACAGGTAGGTAATCTGCCACCTGGGTGACTACCCTAAATGCAGATCAGTAGTGATTGCTTGAAGTTGCCGCAATTTGTCCTCTTGAATTTCATCTTCATATTCTGATCTCTCCTCCCCTTTAAACAAGCTCATCCGTCGACATTTGCCATTCCACGCCTTCTGACAGATCAGAGCGTACCACTTAGTCGAGGAGCTCATCTCATTACTCCCAAGTCTTCCCAACATTTTTGTAATGCTACTCTTTCATCGCAAATCAGCAAGAATAAATCATGCTGTTATCTCTTTTTAACAATATTCTTTATGTCACACCAACACACGTAGGTCTCATGGTGACGATGGGACAGGAAAGGTCTAGGGGTCGGAAGGAAGCAGCCGTGGCCATATTTAATGTACAGCTCCTGCATTTGGCTGGTGTGAAAATGGAAAACCATGTTTAGGACCGCCGATAGTGGTATTGAAACCCACTGTCTCCTGCATGCAAACACAGCTGCGTGCCCCTAACCGCACAGTCAACTTGCTCGTGCTATTATTTTTTTCATAATTTCCAGTTATTGTATCTAATAATACTGGTGAAGAGCCCATACATACAGATCATTAAATCAAGATCTGTGTACAAGGACGTTCTCAACTCATGAGTCAAATGTTACCCAATTACAACAGTCAAGTTTTAGGGAGGAAGGGGGTCTGAGAATGCTCTTGGTAAACTTGTCAGAGTGTAGTAAAACACAATTAAAATTGGGTACATTGATAGAATCTCATGAGACTGATGTGGTGATAGGAGTGCAGTCGTGGTTGAAAGAAGGGGTGGGTAATAGAGAAGTATTTCCAAAAGGGTATACAGTCTATCGTAGAGACCGAGGAGTAAAAAGGGAGGGGGGTGTTTATTCTGGTGAAGGATACTTATTGTTCGCATGAATGCTTTACCGATGAAAGGGATGAAATATTAGGGATAAAAATAGTTTGTGAGAATATTAAGGAGGTGGGAATTATGGGAACATATAGGCCTGGAAGAGAGGAAAGAGATATGGAAATATTTGAGAAAATAAGAGATTATACTCATAAAAACAATAATAATGATATGGTAATAATTGGAGGAGTACTAAACTTGCCTGAAGTTGAATGAAATGGAGCTGCAAGTGAAGCCCATGAACAGAAACTGGCAAATAAGTTCATTGGGGAGGGAGGATTTACACAGGTACTACAAGAACCGTCTCGTCTCAATAACTTGCTAGATGTATTCTTGGTTAAACCATGGGAAATTGTTGATAAAACTGAGGTAATTGAAGGAATAGGTGACCATAAGGCTGTAATAATGGATGTAGGACTCATACCAAAAATGCTTAATAAGAGGGTCACACAAGACAAGAAATTTTACAGAAAAACTAAAGTTGATGAATTTGGGATTTACCTTAAATCACAATTCAGTTGTTGGATAATTGAAGGGAGTAATGTGGATACACTTTGGGCTAAATTTAAAGGAATCATTTGGGAAGGAGAGAAGAGATTTTTACCTGTTAAAAAGGGTAAAATGACCTCAGACACTGTTTATTATACAAGGGAAATAAGGAAATTAAAAAGAAAATGTAGAATAGTAAACAGGAAAATCAAAGAGGGTAGGGAGAGTAGAGAAACTAGAAAACAGCTAATGAGGGAACTGAATAGAGTGAAAAAGGAAGAGGGTAATGACCAAAAAGTGAAATGGAAAAAAAGCTGTATTCATATATCATGAATCAAAAAGGAAAAGGAATCCAAATTCCTACAATGGTGGGAGAAGAGGGTGAACACTAACAGATACTGAGAAAGCAAACTTATTTAGTAGGGAATTTAGAGATTCAGTAGATGATTTTCAGGAGCTGGAAACCATAACCGTAACCGAAGATAGAGAGGGAGAGACACAGAGGGAAACAAAAAGCTTCTCATTCATAAATGAAGATATTTTCAGAGAAACCCAACTGCTTCAGCAAGGAAAAGCAGCAGGAAGTGATCAATTTACTGGGGAGGTATTAAAACAATGGGGTGGTACATAGTGCCTTATTTAAAATTTCTCTTTGACTGTGTCATAAATAATAGTGTTATACCAAAGGAATGGAAGGGATCTATAATAATACTAATTTATAAATGAAAGGGTGATAAAAGGAAATCAGAGAACTCCAGACTAATCAGCCTGACCAGTATAGTTTGTAAAATACTGGAGAGTTTCATAGCAAAGTACATCAGAGGGATATGTGATGATAAAAATTGGTTCATGAGGAGCCAGTATGGATTTAGAAAGAAATGTTCCTGTCAGGCACAACTGGTGGGATTTCAGCAGGACATATCAGATCAATTGGATTCAGGAGGTCAGTTAGATTGCATAGCCATAGATCTTTCCAAAGCCTTTGATAGAGTGGAACATGGAATATTATTAAAGAAATTGGAGGGAATAGGATTGGACGTAAGGGTTATACGTTGGATAAAAAAACATTTCTAAATTCAAGGGTTCAGAAAGTCAAAGTAGGAAATAATGTATCACAGGAAGAGAAAGTTTGGAAGGGAATCGCACAGGGTAGTATAATCGGTCCATTACTTTTCTTAATATACGCAAATGATTTAGGGAACAATATAACATTGAAAATAAGATTGTATGCAGATGACATAATTGTTTATAGGGAAATAAATAACATTGAGGATTGTTCAGAATTATAAAGGACCTTGAGAGTATCCAACAGTGGGTTTAAGAAAATAATATGGAGGTTAATGGAGGCAAATCAACTGTTACAACTTTTACAAACAGGAGCTTTAAAACTGAATTTGAATATACTTTGGATGGGGTAGTTATACCAAAAGATGGCAAGTGCAAATACTTAGGTGTGAGATTTGAAAGTAATTTGCACTGGAAGGGTCATGTTGATGACATTGTTGGGAAAGCATACAGATCATTACATGTCATAATGAGGCTACTTAAAGGATGCAACAAAGAATTAAAAGAAAAATGTTACTTAAGTATGGTTCGTCCATTATTGGAATATGCAAACAGTGTTTGGGATCCTCACCAAGAATACCATATAAAAGAAATAGATAGTATGCAGAGGAAAGCAGCAAGATTTCTAACAGGGGATTTCAGGAGAAAAAGTAGTGTATCAGAAATGTTAGAGGAAATTGGGTGGGAAACTTTAAGTAAGAGAAGGGAGAAAACTAGACTACAGGATTATGTAGAGCCTATACAGGAGAAGAAGCATGGGGAGAAATCCGTAAGAGGCTTCATATGGAAAGTAATTATATCTGCCGAACTGACCACAAGTATAAAATTAGAAGAATTTTAGCAGAAGTGACTGGGGTAAATTTTCATTCATTGGGAAGGGCGTGAAGGAGTGGAACAGTTTACGAGGGGTAGTGTTTGATCCATTTCCGAAATCTGTAGATATATTCAAAAAGAGAATAAACCGCAACAGAGAAAATAAATGAAATATTAGAGGGCATTCAACCAGTGCAGGTTATTGTAAATAAAAGAATGTATGTGAAAAAAATTTATTCCATCCCCTGGTCTAAGGAGTTTGGACAGCCAAAGTAGGGGACTGCCTATAGGGGTGAAGTACAGTGGGGACTTTGAGGGCCCTGGGACCTCTATGGTAGTTGTGAAGGCCCTTCAGGAACTCTGAATTGTGGTGACAAAAGGGGCTCTGCATAAGACGCAGCAGGTCGTTATGCTACTTAGGTTCCAAAATGGGTTAAAAGAATAAGTAAATGAATGCAATGTAAATTTTAATCATATACCAGTTATATAGTATTATTTGAAGTAATTCCACATACTGTATATGAGTTGACTATGTATCTAAGTACAGGAGATATCATAAGTAGATTTTGTAAACAATATAAATTTATTGAGGATGGGCTGTTTGTTTAATAGAAAAAATTGTTAGCATAAATTGTATATTATTGTTGTTACAAGTGAACTATGTAGTGCAAGTGGAATGCATTTTTTAGAAGACTTTATTGGCGAAGTACAATATGACGTTTTATTTTTATTGACCTAACCTGTACTGTATAATATTGTAACGCGGGCATTTGTAAATAGTAGAATTCTGTTCTATAGTTCCTGGAAAGATCCAGAAAGTCACATGAATTATGGAACAGCGTGTGTTGTTGTAATGTATTCTAGAAAATATTTCTGACTGTTCTGGAAATACGACATTCGCGATCAGGCGTATTCTAGAATGTTTGTCAAAGTTCGCGATCGAAAGTAAGGTTGTGATTGGTGAGTCTAGGTGGTGATAGGGAACTCCTGCACGCTGATTGGCTGCCTCCAAGGCCGGAATTTCCTATATATAGTGAGCGAGGCAGTGTTCGAATGAATTCTGTGTCCTGAAATCTGTCGATCTTGGTCTATCTGTCTGCAAGCAGCCTATCTGTTTGACGTCTCCCGGTTTCCGGGATGGCACTCTCCTCGGTTAAGCACTCTTGAATTCCGTTCCTGCTAAAATTTCGGTAATGTTCCGATTTGATTTTCATACAAGAGTCTGCCCTAACCTCGCCTAGATTCACTAAATTAGTTACTTACGACGCCTTAGTTTTTCAGCTGGACTTACCTGTTCGTTTCCGAGGCATTCCCATTTCTTGTTTCACTAATATACGTAGATTGTAGTTTAATATTATTTCCCTTGGGGTTTGCCTCTGGTAGATCTGTATCACTTGAGGTACGCTAGATTTTGGAGAAACTGTTCCACTTCACTGTATAGTGCATTGTACAAGTGCATTGGTCAATAGATGTATAGTTGATTTGATATTTGAATTTACACTGCCACGAAATAAGCTATGCATATCACTGAACTCATAGCTCGTAACTTGGAATTGTATGTGAAATGTATTTGTAAAATTACTTGGTAAATAATATTTTTCAAATCTAAGGATAACGGCCATTTATTTCTGAATCCGCTATCTAAGCCATGTCCATGCTTTTGTTAGGTTCCCAGCCCTTTTCATCTTCCCGGTTTGTTGTTCACTAGTTGGCCCTACTGATATTTACGTACATGTTTTGTTGGGAGATCCGCGTAATGCCAGCTACTGTTCCGAGTGTGTAGTGTTTTCTTATATAGTGTAGTTTGCTCTTACCTTCCCCTTTTACTCTGTTTGTGCCTTGTTTGCTGTTACCACTGTAGTAGAGGTAACAATTGTATTGTAATGGTCATAGCGTCCGCCATGTCAACTGGCAGTGGGCCCGTCCCGGCAGCGTATAGACCCACCCCTTACGCTTCAACTGCGCCAATCACTAGCAGCGCTTAAGTGCTAGGCCAGCACCACTCGCGGTCTCGTAGCAGAGGAGTATGGAAATGACTCCACCATTAATCTGGAGAGTTCAATCTCGCGATGTTCCTGGATCTATCCAGCATCCGGACGATTCTAGAAGGGCCAGCGCAGGTATATAAGAGAGGAACGACCTGCCTGGAGTTAGTGAGAGTTAGAAGTTGGTGTGGTTCAGTCGTGAGCGACTGCCAGTGTAGTGAAGTATGTGAACTGCCGTGATTATCGGACTAGTGTGCTACAGTGCGGACTGTCGGCGAAGGAGGGAACGTGTAGCCGTGCGACGTGGGACCTTGTGTGTGAGTGTAAAACTGTGTAGTGTGAGAACAAGTGAGAAACGAAGGGATAGAGCGCGCGTGAACTGCGTAAGTGTGTGTTATGAGCAAAAGTTGTACGTAGTCTTGTGTAGTTTAGCGCGTAGCTATTGAAGCTACCAGTCTAGTGTTAATTGATCCTACTTCCCCGCCAACTCGTTACAATATTCTAGAAAACATTTTGTCTTCTCTTGTTAATTTAATATTTAGTGCTTGACAATAATGTATTTTATTGTACCATTTGCCACCGAGGTAGACACCTCATTTGCAAATAAAGAGATTTGATTTGATTTGATTTGATTTGATTTGATTTGATTTGATTTGATTTGATTTGATTTGATTTGATTTGATTTGATTTGATTTGATTTGATTTGATTTGGGCAGATGAAAAATGAAAAAATTAAAGTTACAGAAATGAAAAAAATAAATAAAAGAGAGCACGATGTGATATGATACAATTCAACTAGGGTTTAATGCAAAAGAAATAGGTTTCAGGCTCATTCGTGGTTATAAAAAAAAGGAACATGTGAGTAATGGGTTGCTTAGTGGGACAATGGACCAATTCAAATAGGAAGATAATGATATTAATTTAATGGTATTTACATGGCTCAGTATACCTCTGTTTATTTTAAGAAAAAATAAAATCAGATGGCGAGGAAACTGCATACCAGAATAATAGCAAAACATTAGAATATATTTGTTACCTTTACTCAAGGAGTGATTAGCTATTTAAAATAGTTTTTTGAGTTATAACTGATTTACATACAGAGACATATTTACCACTAGCACTCTGAATTAGTTATTATGTGTCTTACTAATTTTATAGAGTATCTGGTAAATAATAATAATAATGTATGTTCTATCGTCAGCCCAAAGGCTGTTTGGATCCTCAACAGCTCTGCCATCAGCTGTCATAAATGGCCTAGGCATCACTGAAGAGGTGTACTATGGAAATGAGGAGCTAGGTAGTTTCCCATTGCTTTCCTCACCACGGATTTATGGATTGGAATAACTTACCAAAGGAGATGTTCAATAAATCTCCAATTTTTTGAAATCATTTAAGAAAAGGTTAGGAAGACAACTGATAAGGAATCAGCGACCTGGGCGACTGCCCTAAAGGAAGGTCGGTCGGTTGGAAAAGGAGGTCTGACACCTCAAAAAGTGAAGGTATCAGCTAAAGGAAAGGCCTCAGAAACACAATACAAGAGACGTGAGCACACAAGGCCAGAGCCGCACTTGCAAGGTGAAAGGCAGCGGTTACGAGGTCGAGAATGTAGCGGGGAAAAATATGGACGGTCTTTTCCAGTCCCTAATAGAACAGATATTATGAGTTACTCCTTCCTCTTCTTCTACCACAGTTGTGGGTGCGTTGCCCTATTTTACGACCGAATGCTCTTCCTGACGCCCATCACTACTGCGTGTTTCTGTGGTGCTTGGTAGTGCGGCGTGTTGTTTGAATATGAAGAGCAAAGTGTTGGGACAAACACAAATACCCAGTCCCTGAGCGAGGATAATTAAACAGGCGTGATTAAAATCCCCAACCTGACTGGGAATTGAACTGGGGACCCTCTGAACTGAAGGCCTCGATGTTGACCATTCAGCCATTAGCTCTCACACATGATAACTGATCACCTTCCAGCTTAATCATTTTCAATAACACGTCTGTGGTTTGCAGTCTGCTTACGTAAGTGAAGTTACGTAGCCGTTTGTGATTTCGTGCATGGTGTCTTTGTGTGATTAACGGTAATTGTAATGGTGTTTTGCAGACTGCAGTGCTCATGTACATGAATGCAGAGCTTGCGATCTTGCATTACATGTATGGTTTGCCGGATGATAATGCATTGAAGGCACGTCACATGCATCAGGAACGATACCCAAGGCGCACACTGCCAGACTGAAAGACATTTGAAGGAATCCATCGCCGCGAACACGGGAGTTTTGCACGTCCACCAGGAACCGCGGGACGGTCAGTTAGTACAACCTTTGAGGAGGAGGAAACTTTACTCAGCGCTGTGATTAAAAGGAGGTTAGACTTGCAGAGTAATAGACTGCACATGTTGATCTGGAGATCCTGTTGTATCCGTGTTATCAGCACTAGGAAGTTAGACTTGCAGAGTAATAGACTGCACATGTTGATCTGGAGATCCGTATTATCTGCAGTCTGTAAAATCTTTGTCTCCTGCAGATTATGATGGTGCTCCCACACATTTCAGTCTGCCTGCCCGCAGGTATCTGAACCCCCTTTTTCCTGAGCGCTGGAGCGATTGCATGGCCACCAGTTCTGACTTGAACCTCCTGGACTTTTACCCATGGGGACACATTAAGTCCCTTGTGTACGTGACTCCTGTTCCTGATGAAGCAACTTTACGTGAGCGCATTGGGACAACCTGTCAGGCAGAACGCACTACACCAGGTATTTTTGATCGCATGCTTAAGTCAATGCAACAAGGAGTGGAAGCTTGTATTCAAGCTGAAGATCGTCACTTTGAACATTTCCTCTGAAACATGCTCAAAGTGTTTCAGCTGCCGTTACAGACATACAGTACAAAAGTTTGAATAAATCTGTAAGTATACGATTCCGGGCCCATGTTGTCATAAACTTCCATCTGTGTGAGGAATCCATTACTAAATGTTTGCCGTTGAGTTTTGGTGCACCCTGTATATGATAGATAATGGCATTCCATTCCTTCAGGTGGTAAAATTAATGTTCTTGGGGGAGATTTCTTAAAGGTTTTGCCTGTTTTGACACAAGCATAATTTATCATTATAATAAATAATCTCCTCTTCGAGCCTTCTTCAAAATATGCTGCTTACATAAAAATATGCAGGCAAAAGCATAAAAATGGAATTCATTGATTTTTGCAAGAAATCTATAACAGCGGCTAACCCTCTGTAGATGGTGATGGAACAACTGGTATTGAGCTACCAGCCAAATTTTTGCATATGATAATATCGTGATTGAAATTTATAGAAAAATGTTCAGTTCTGCAAGAGATGTCATAATTTCTTTGAAAGTTGCTATTAATTATTAATTTGAAAGCCACTGGGCTTATACCCGATAGTTTAAAACCATATAGTAGCATCAACAGATTAATACCGAAGATGAACGCTAGCTATTTTAATATCCTACATAATTCCTGAATTCTTTGGAATTAATAGTTTGCCTCCATGTATTCATATTTAAAAAATGGAGCCATACTTATCTCCTTATAAATTGGAAAGTTTCCCCAACTGCTCCTAAATGGAACCAGATTAGGGCCTAATTCTGTGAAGTAAGTACGAAAATTGTTTAGATTTGGAATTAATAAGTGGAAACAAGCTGGACTGTTGCCTACAAGATACAAAAGGCCGGGCAATACAGCACACTGGACTCGGCACCGAGATACTTCCGACATTATAAACCATCACTCTCATTTTTGATTCGTATTGAAAACAGCGATTTCACTTCGTTTACAAAAAGAGTACATTTATTGTTCCATCTACTCAATACAATTGACCACATAACGTAGTACTGATTGACCACATAACGTAGTACTGATTGACCACATAACGTAGTACTGATTGACCACGTAACGTGGTACTGATTGACCACGTAACGTGGTACTGATTGACCACATAACGTAGTACTGATTGACCACATAACGTAGTACTGATTGACCACGTAACGTGGTACTGATTGACCACGTAACGTGGTACTGATTGACCACATAACGTAGTACTGATTGACTACATAACGTAGTACTGATTGACCACGTAACGTGGTACTGATTGACCACACAACGTAGTACTGATTGACCACGTAACGTGGTACTGATTGGCTACATAATGTAGTACTGATTGACCACGTAACGTGTTACTGATTGACCACATAACGTAGTACTGATTGACTACATAACGTAGTACTGATTGACCACGTAACGTGGTACTGATTGACTACATAACGTGGTACTGATTGACCACATAACGTAGTACTGACTGACTACATAACGTAGTACTGATTGACCAAGTAACGTGGTACTGATTGTATTGAATAGATGGAACAATAAATGCACTCTTTTTGTAAACTAAGTGAGATACTTCTGACAACCGCCACTAGAGTTCTCATTGCAACGCGTTCAAGTACAGAAAGCTATAAGAATTCATTAAAAATAGTAATTTCAGAAGATAGATGTGAGATAAAAAATAGACCAAGGGCAGTAGTATGACTTACTTTCTACAACGTACTTCTTACACTTTGCTTAAACGAAGTAAGTAATTCACAAAAGAAGCAGAGAAGTCCATTAGCGAGTTTATAACTTCTTCCCATTTTCTCTAATTCTGCCTCACTGTATACGATAAACTGATCGAGATTGCAGTCATAAATACTGTAACTTTGGGTTTAATTGCCATCTTAAAAATTATCAGCGATCCTATCTTTTCCTCCACACGTCTGATGTTGCGACATTCGTACTGAAGCCTCTGTTTGGAGAACGATGTTATGCCCGTTATGCCATTAGGAAATCCTATGTAATTTTTCCGCATCTTCTGATGTGGTACAGTTAGGCAGTGCAAGAATCTCAAATCTGTAGCCGGTAGGTGCCAGAGGACGCAAATTTTTAGCATAATTTCTCCGTATTTCAATTTTTCTTCCTGTAAGATTCAATTTGTTGTAACAGGAAAAAAGCTCTTAAATGATAATTTGTACCATAATTTAAAATTTGATTTACATTTTGGTCGAGTTCAGATACCATAAAGCATTCGTCTGATTTCATTAGCGTATTCTAATTCTCAATATAAAGACTGTTTTCCGTAACCTGGCATTTGAAATCTCATCAATATATATTTAGATTTAACAGAGACACTCATAACCTTTCCTTGTCATAGAAACGAGACTTGTACTTTTTTGTGGCTGATGTAGAAGAGTTAAGTGTTGAAGATATGGTATGGCAAAACATCATTTCTGGCAGCTGGATCCTTCCTGCGTTTAATACTTTTCTGTTAATAGGACATACACTAAAAACAGAAGGAACTTTGTAGGGAAGAATTTGCTTGATTGATATGCTTACACTGAAATCTGGTGTATTAAAATGCAAGCTACATACTCGTGCCTCAAAATAGCTTACATGCATTTCTCTCTGAAGCCGCACTCCAAAGGAAAACATGGAACGTCACATTTTCTTGCTTTTTAGCAGTATCCGTAGTACATACACACAACAGTGCACCATGCTTATCAAACTCATGGACACTCACCGACAGAAACAATACTCACAATAAATGGCATAAAATCAGCACAACATCACAATTACTCCGTACATCACAATGTTCCAGTCCGCCAAGAGCAGAACAGAAACCTGATATCTAGTGGCCAAACCGTGAACACGGTCGGGACGTCTTTTCAGTGGCAAATTAGTAGCTATGTCCTGGCCTCATCTCGTAGGCAACGGCTGGACAGAGAGCTCTAATCCCTCGAAATGACTGAACAATATACAATAAAACACTTGCTTGTCTTTCAAGAGGTAGGCATTTAAACCTCAAGGGATGTGACCTCAGCCATGGCCAGAGCAAGGGGCTGGGTGCTCTGCATTTGGGAGATAGTGGGTTCGAGACTCACTGAGGTTGGTTTTCCGTGGTTTCCTATTTTCACACCAGCTGTACATTAATTAACGTCATGGTCACTTCCTTATGACATTGTTGCTGTAACAGCTATCTATCACAAATATAAAGACAGAAACCTTCCACCTTATCCATACAATTATTCTATTATAAAGTCAATTTGTTGGGCTTTGAATTTCTGTTAGGTGAAGTGCAAAAGTTCCCTTCTTCATAGTCGCGTTCATAAGAGCAACAAATTGACTCTGAGATGAGCTAATGAACATGATATGCAACCTCTTCAACATCATCATACAATAATAAACCTCCTACTGACGTGGAATTTATAAATACAGCACTACGCAACTTAGCAATAAGAGATTTTATATTAGGTGTATAACATTAAAACAATGGATTGAATGAGTAAGAATATGTACAAATATCAAGGACAGTATTTTAATGGACTCCTTCAAGCACGTTTTATTATCATAACATACCATCATTTAACATTAATCATTGGCAATTAACATAGTAATATTTTACCAGCTCAACATTGAAATGTTAAGTGTGTCAACAACGCAACACTGGTTTAAATGAGTGAACATCAAGATCAGCATCACTTGTGAACTTCGCAGACTTTTAAAAACCACTTTTTGATCATAATTTATTACCACAATACATCATCTTAAGTTAGCATGAGCCATTCATAATTAGGACAAGGTGTGTTTTAGCATTATAAGTTGTTATTATTAAGACGATAGGTTCTTCAGCTGAAGATGATCTGCTAAAAGTGTCAAAACCGGTACTGACATATTAGGATGTTTTAAGCACTTTACTCATATAGTAGAATAAATGTATTGATAAGGTGGGAAGTTCCTGTCTTTATATTTGCGAATACTTTAACCATCAATACAGACAATGAAGTTAATAGATTATAACAGCTGTCTATGTCGGTGTAACCAAAGGAAAACGGTAAAAAGGTAAAGTAAAAGGAATGTCACGAAATATTTACCCCAGTGACCAGATGACTTGACGGGTTTAAGCTATTAATGTGTTTATAATTCTATCACCACATGAAAAAACTACTCGCGTTGAGTGAAGTGAAGAACAGAGGCATCATCTGCACAACCGTATGATGTACACAAGGAGAAAGTTCATACACATGAACCCTGAATTTGATGTTACGCTGGACTCCATGGAGGCGTTAGGACTGATGGTAGTAACAAATTTATAACGGGCACTGGGTTAGAAGCTCTGAGAGGCTCATTAACAATAGTAGGAAATCATCTGTACTCTTAAATACGTCTGTCCTATAAGAAGTTCTCATGTTTACTGGGTAATACGGCATAGAGAAAACCTCCAAATGCATTTCTCTCTCTAATGATCAGTAACTGTACTTGAGAACATTCTTTAGCAGACAAAGTAGGGCCTCAATACCACAAACAATTTAAAATTAAGTGATTTCCTCAATTGTGTGGAAACTTGAAGGGCTTCAAATTGTGATTCTTGGATGGCTCTATGAATTATGATCCTTGGATGGCTCTATAAATTATGATTGTTGGATGGCTCTATAAATTATAACAATCACTTGCGTCCTAAAAGCGGTTCCAGCCTCAAACTGTTTGTTTCCTTACTCATTTTCTTACTCATTCAAATCCTAAACATATTAATTTATTTATATAATTCTTTCTGTAATGTGTTCCTTGAGATTACTCACAGAGCCAGGGACGTAGTGCACATTGTATGTGGAATACCTTGTAGAGGAGAGATGTGTTTACTGCAACAGCCAGGGACGTAGTGCACATTTTATGTGGAATACGTTGTAGAGGAGACATGTGGAAGTTCAAGAAAGCGGAGATTTTTATTAGTGGAATACTGTGTAGAAGGGATACTGACTGGAAGTTGATTGGGGATTTAAATGAGACTATGGAGTGGGTATGTGGGAAACTGGGAGTGAAATTTCTAGATCCTAATGGGTGGGTAGGAGATAGGGATCTGCGCTCAGATGGTCTTCATTTAAACCGCAGTGGTACGTATAAGTTAGAAAATTTGTTTGGAAGGGTAATAGGGAGGTACATTCAGGGAAACGGGATGGCCTAGGGAGCGGTGATAAGGGAACAGGGAACTGGAAATCAAGTAGGGATGACATAAAATTGTTAGTGTTGAACTGTAGAAGTATTGTAAAGAAAGGAATAGAATTAAGTAATTTAATAGATATATATTTACCAGATATTGTAATAGGACTTGAATCATGGCTGAGAAATGACATAATGGATGCAGAAATTTTCTCATGGCACTGGAGTCTGCATGGAAATTCTATGTTCCCATGGAGGGAATTAGATATTTTTCCTCCAATAGAGCATATTAAAAATCTGATCAAAAATTAGATGTTGGCTTTTCCGGCATTTGCTCTATTAACCAGCATTTCATCTTAGGTCTGACACTAGACTCGTCAGAGTGGGATGTGTCAGATCCTACCCACTGACGCTGGGTGTATGCAGGTGAACTTATCAGAAGCCTATTTAAGAGGCACAGTCTGATAACTGCATAGGGAGATAAAACTCCACAATGGAATGAATGCCCGCCTAGCAATTCCAAATGGAAATTCTAAGTTCCCCTGGAAGGAATTAGAGTGTGTATCGTAGAGATAGGATAGGAAGGGTGGGAGGGGGAGTATTCATTCTGGTGAAAGAAGAATTTGTAAGCTACGAAAAAGTTAAAGATGAGACACATGAAATTCTAGGTGTAAGGCTCATTTGTAAAGAAAATAGGCAACTTGATATATTTGGAGTGTACAGATCGGGAAAGGGTAGCACTGACGCGGATTTAGAATTATTTGATAGGATAGTCAGCTATGTGGGAAACGACATGGAAAGAAATGTGATTGTAGCGGGAGATCTGAATTTGCCAGATGTCAATTGGGAAGGAAATGCAAACGACAGGAAGCATGACCAACAAAAGGCAAATAAGTTATTATGGGAAGGACAGCTGATTCAGAAAGTGATGGAACCAACCAGAGGGAAAAATATCCTGGATGTCGTGCTGATAAAACCAGATGAGCTCTATAGGGAAACTGAAGTAATCGATGGTATTAGTGATCATGAAGCTGTTTTTGTCGTAGTTAAAAATAAATGTGATAGAAAGGAAGGTCTTAAAAGTAGGACTGTTAGGCAGTATCATATGATTGATAAAGCAGGCATTAGGCAGTTTCTAAAAAGTAATTATGATCGGTGGAGAACGGTAAATGAAAATGTAAACAGACTCTGGGATAGGTTTAAAGAAATTGTTGAGGAATGAAAAAACAGGTTTGTACTTTTAATGGAGGTAAGGAATGGTAAAGACCCACCTTATTATAATAGAGAAATAAAGAGACTAAGAAACAGGTGCAGACTGGAAAGAAATAGAGTTAGAAATGGCTGTGGAAGTAAGGAGAAATTGAAGGAACTTACTAGAAAATTGAATCTAGCAAAAGAAGCTACTAAGGATAACATGATGGCAAGCATAATTGGCAGTCATACGAATTTTAGTGAAAAATGGAAGGGTATGTATAGGTGTTTTAAGATAGAAACAGGTTCCAAGAAGGACATTCCAGGAATAATTAATGAACAAGGGGAGTGTGTATGTGAGGATCTTCAAAAGGCTGAAGTATTCAGTCAGCAGTATGCAAAGATTGTTGGTTACAAGGATAATGTCCAGATAGAGGAAGTGAATAATGCTAAAATATTAAAATTTAGATATGATAACAATGACATTTACAATAAGATACAAAGTTGAAAACTAGAAAAGCGGCTGGAATTGATCAGTTTTCTGGGGATATACTAAAGACAATGGGTTGGGATATAGTACCATATCTGAAGTACTTATTTGATTGTTGTTTGGTGGGAGGAGCTATACCAGATGAATGAATAGTTGCTATAGTAGCCCCTGTGTATAAAGGAAAGGGCGATAGACATAAAGCTGAAAATGACAGGCCAGTAAGTTTGACAAGCTTTGTATGTAAGCTTTGGGAAGGCATTCTTTCTGATTATATTAGACATGTTTGTGAAATTAATAACTGGTTCGATAGAAGGCAGTTCGGTTTTAGGAAAGGTTATTCCACTGAAGCTCAACTTGGATTCCAGCAAGATATAGCAGGATATCTTGGATTCTGGAGGTCAAATGGACTGTATCGCGATTGACCTGTCTAAAGCATTTGATAGGATGGATCATTTGAGACTACTGGCAAAAATGAGTACAATTGGACTAGACAAAAGAGTGACTGAATGGCTTGCTATATTTCTGCAAAATAGATCTCAGAGAATTAGAGTAGGTGAAGCTTTATCTGACCCTGTAATAATTAAGAGGGGAATTCCTCAAGGCAGTATTATCGGACCTTTATGTTTTCTTATATATATAAATGATATGAGTAAAGGAGTGGATTCGGAGGTAAGGCTTTTTGCGGATGATGTTATTCTCTATAGAGTGATAAATAAGTTACAAGATTGTGAGCAACTGCAACGTGACCTCGAAAATGTTGTGAGATGGACAGCAGGAAATGGTATGTTGATAAACGGGGCTAAAAGTCAGGTTGTGAGTTTCACAAATAGGAAAAGTCCTCTCAGTTTTAATGACTGCGTTGATGGGGTGAAAGTGCCTTTTGGGGATCATTGTAAGTATCTAGGTGTTAATATAAGGAAAGATCTTCATTGGATGTGATTGTAAATAAAGGGTACAGATCTCTGCACATGGTTATGAGGGTGTTTAGGGGTTGTAGTAAGGATGTAAAGGAGAGTGCATATAAGTCTCTGGTAAGACTCCAACTAGAGTATGGTTCCAGTGTATGGGACCCTCAGCAGGATTACCTGATTCAGGAACTTTAAAAAATCCAAAGAAAAGCAGCTCGATTTGTTCTGGGCGATTTCCGACAAGAGAGTAGCGTTACAAAAATGTTGCCATGTTTGGGTTGGGAAGAATTAAGAGAAAGAGGAAGAGCTGCTAGACTAAGTGGTATGTTCCGAGCTGTCAGCGGAGAGGTGGCGTGGAATGACATTGGTAGATGATTAATTTTGAATGGCGTTTATAAAAGTAGGAAAGATCACAATATGAAGATAAAGTTGGAATTCAAGAGGACAAACTGGGGCAAATATTCATTTATAGGAAGGGGAGTTGGGGATTGTAATAACTTACCAAGGGAGATGTTCAATAAATTTCCAATTTCTTTGAAATCATTTAGGAAAAATCTAGGAAAGCAACAGATAGGGAATCTGCCACCTGGGCGACTGCCCTAAATGCAGATCAGGATTGATTGATTGATTGATTGATTGATTGATTGATTGATTGATTGATTGATTGATTGATTGATTGATTGATTGATTGATTGATTGATTGATTGATTGATTGATTGATTGATTGATTGATTGATTGATTGATTGATTGATTGATTGATTGATTGATTGATTGATTGATTGATTGATTGATTGATTGATTGATTGATTGATTGATTGATTGATTGATTGATTGATTGATTGATTGATTGATTGATTGATTGATTGATTGATTGATTGATTGATTGATTGATTGATTGATTGATTGATTGATTGATTGATTGATTGATTGATTGATTGATTGATTGATTGATTGATTGATTGATTGATTGATTGATTGATGATTGATTGATTGATTGATTGATTGATTGATTGATTGATTGATTGATTGATTGATTGATTGATTGATTGATTGATTGATTGATTGATTGATTGATTGATTGATTGATTGATTGATTGATTGATTGATTGATTGATTGATTGATTGATTGATTGATTGATTGATTGATTGATTGATTGATTGATTGATTGATTGATTGATTGATTGATTGATTGATTGATTGATTGATTGATTGATTGATTGATTGATTGATTGATTGATTGATTGATTGATTGATTGATTGATTGATTGATTGATTGATTGATTGATTGATTGATTGATTGATTGATTGATTGATTGATTGATTGATTGATTGATTGATTGATTGATTGATTGATTGATTGATTGATTGATTGATTGATTGATTGATTGATTGATTGATTGATTGATTGATTGTTGATTGATTGATTGATTGATTGATTGATTGATTGATTGATTCTGCAACAGCCAGGGGACGTAGTGCACATTATATGTGGAATACCCTGTAGAGGAGAGATGTGTTTACTGCAACAGCCAGAGGCGTAGTGCTCATTTTATGTGGAATACCTTGTAGAGGAGGGACGTATAGTCCTGAGCACCATACACTAAGGGTGGAACCTTACCCTTTCTCCCCTGTTATGTTAAGGTAGTGATTTATAGTACTTTTCTTGCTGTTGGGTATTTTGCAGCTCTTTTTCAGTGGCGGTAACCATACAGTATAGGGACCCTATTTGCCGATACGATGTCTTACATTTACCAATAATCTGGCACGTTCAGTCGCATTTCTAGCCTGAATTACTTATTGCCACTGTATCATTGTTAAAGTCACTAGTGATACATTTGTGAGAATATTTAAAGCATATTTTCTTTATCTGTGTATTGTAAATCTATTTGGCTAATACCAGGTAAGTAGAATTGTGGCATGTTCGCATAATGCATTCATTAACATGGTTTGTGTGAAATGGTGAACACATCATTTTATTAATTATGTTCCTATTTCGTTCCATACTTACGTACAGAATTCGATTGGGATGTCTAAGAAGGAAGAAAAATATGCAAAACTCCTACAAGAAGGAAAGCAACGTTACGTCCTTTACAAAAATCAATTCAGAGATTGCTATGAGGTATTGAAGAAGGAAGATGGCGGGTTATCACTCGTAGTGATACGGACCTTATGACAAGTGTTTCACAATTAATTGGGGGTAAGTGTTCATTTAAATTTTAATTTTGTTTCTATGGTAAGATTCTGACAATGGAAATCAATTGAAATGGAAAATACTTTGTTATGAACCTAACCTAAACATGTCTTGTCTCGACGTCGGTACGGTTTACAGACCCAGCCTTCATGTATTCTTATTGACTTACGGCATATGTGTATGTAATATATTTGTTCATGTGTATTATTACTACGTGGTTTCATTTCAGATGTCTAATCTGTTTACTAGGTAATATTTGCCACCTGGGCGATGACTGTCCTAAATACAGATGATTGATTGATTGATTGATTGATTGATTGATTGATTGATTGATTGATTGATTGATTGATTGATTGATTGATTGATTGATTGATTGATTGATTGATTGATTGATTGATTGATTGATTGATTGATTGATTGATTGATTGATTGATTGATTGATTGATTGATTGATTGATTGATTGATTGATTGATTGATTGAAATCGATTGGCATTATGTAGGAAGTGGCATTTTAACTTACAGCTTCAATCTGCATTTAGGGCAGTGGCAGATTCCCTATCTGTTGTTTCACTGCGTTCTATAAGTGGTTCTTGAATTTAACTTCTCCACTATTAAGAGGTCTGTTTGTTATGAAAAAGACCTGTACTTATTCACTTTAGGCTAACGATTGAATTTAGAGATGAACTTAAATTAAAACGTCTCCAGTATATGTTCATGTAATATTACTATAATAGAATATAAAAAATGTTTTATTGTGCACGAATGTGCATGGACAAAATTCTTATGAGCAATCGTCTGTACAGAATTTTGTTAACATTTTCCGGTCCAACGCCGAGGTCACCTCGATATTATGTTTTGTTCTATTTAAGAAGTTATTTATTGAAGTTCTTTGACCTGACTGAGTTCGATCGATATCCCTCATATTTCTAGAGCAAATTTTTGTGTACAAAGGAAGACGTTCTTTCATCCCCATGGATAATAATACGAGA
This sequence comes from Anabrus simplex, assembly GCF_040414725.1. Taxonomy (NCBI): domain Eukaryota; kingdom Metazoa; phylum Arthropoda; class Insecta; order Orthoptera; family Tettigoniidae; genus Anabrus; species Anabrus simplex. The sequence continues at coordinate 350,118,760 of NC_090270.1, forward strand.
TATACGTAGCCGTGTATCGTCATGGTTACCCGCGGCCTGTCAGCTGTATTTTGTTTACATTGAGTAGTGTGCACATGTGATGTACTAGGCGTGTTTATCTGTGAATGTGAATTGTCGAAAAAATTTAAAAACTCTTGGTTCATCCCCCACCCGCGACTTCCTTTTGAGTTTCAGTCTACTTCTCAATTTCTGCACTTTCCTGAATTACCTCAGAAGCTTTCATCATATTCACCTGCTCCCTACTCTCAACTTCACCTTGGATGTCCTTAGAAGCAAGAGCCTTGTCATCCCATGACTTGCTATTGTCTTCCTTGTCCATCTTCGGTTCACTGTTAATAGTACGCGATCTCAAATTAATTTCCCTCTTCAATTCCTTTGACATAACCCCAAAATACAAATATATATCCCAAAATTACACTCCTGACATTTACCGGTAATACTTCCGATGGCTTAGACGTGCATACTCTTCCAAAAATGAACCTATGATATGCTGTCATTCAGAACAAGTTCTGAATTTCTTTGTGCACCACGTTGCGAAGACAAATTGAGAATATCTAGTACTAAAAGGGTGTGGGGTAATAAGCTTACTTTTAACAACATACCATATAAAGGAGATTGGTGTTCGGTTTCCCCATTAAATTTGAGGTTAAGAAACTTTACTGTATAAATGAAACGAAGGATTACTTTGATAGAACAAAATATATTCTTGAATTTGTATATCAAAATAGTAAGTCTTGTTGCGATAAAGCAGATGAGAATATGAAATTATGACATTGCAACTGAAAGAAACTAGGCATGAATTTGAATTCTTCTTGACCGGACATTTAACAGTGTATACGAAATATATCCCTCACTGTTTCACTTGACTGTACCTTCAACACTTTGAGTGTAATTACGACGTATTCCTTAGATCTGGTGTTTACTGTAGATGTGTCACGCCTAATTAGGTGATGTATCCATGTGACTGCTTCTTCTCCATATTATATGACTTCTGGGTAAATCTGCACTGTATGACTTCATTGCAAGTCTTTCCTTTTGGTGGTAAGCCTTTGCGTCCCTATCTTCAACTAAGAGACCGACCAACTGTAGCCTCACTCTCTCAACGACTAAAGACTAATGACTCACTGAGTCTTCTCCATCTCGTTCACACTCGTTAACTCTCGTTGACTGACCGACTTAGGCCTCTGCTTCCAATTGAATAATGACCGACGCTACAAGATACAGCCACCTTTTATAGACGTTGGTTGACGCAGCTATGTAACCTCCAGAAATAACTATTATCTACTCCCACTTCGTGACAAGTGTTACATACAATGGTGAAATCCCCCGTGGCACCCAGTAGGTCTCTCCCAGCAGTGAGCGCACAGCTAAATGAGCACGATGACGTAGCGATGGCTCTGCATTTACTCCACCAGTATTGCACAGTGTAGCAATGTCACATCCACATCTGACATACAGCAACTCTTTACTGTACATGTATTTAGTATTAATCTACACACACGTATATATACATACATTTAACTACAATCATGCAAGCGACAAGCATTGCAGAATTGAACTGAATAAGAATGATAATATAATAATAGTAATCTCAGAGATACAATAATAATAATACGGACATAATAATAATAATAATAATAATAATAATAATAATAATAATAATAATAATTGTTACGGAGATATCTGTGGTAGTCAGAGGTGAAAGAAGGTGCGGGCTGGAATAGGTCTCAACTGCAGAATTAAAGTTAATTTAAAACTTTAACAAAGGTTATATTTTCTTTTCAAAATCAACAAATAACAGATAACAACCTTTAACACCGGGCGAGTTGGCCGTGCGCGTAGAGGCACGCGGCTGTGAGCTTGCATCCGGGAGATAGTAGGTTCGAATCCCATTATCGGCAGCCCTGAAAATAGTTTTCCGTGGTTTCCCATTTTCACACCAGGCAAATGCTGGGGCTGTACCTAAATTAAGGCCACGGCCGCTTCCTTCCAACTCCTAGGCCTTTCCTATCCCATCGTCGCCATAAGACCTATCTGTGTTGGTGCGACGTAAAGCCCATAGCAAAAAAAAAACCTTTAACAATTTCCAGTAGGTGAAATAACAACGAAAGGCAGGTACAACATAATTTTACCCGTTTAGGGGTTTTTCACAAGGTTTGGGGGTTATTATAAGATCTGGGCTTTGAGCCCCAAGTATAATTTCTGAGCTCTCAGCTCACAACAACAAAATACCAAAGGGCAGAACACCCTTAATTACACGGAGCATTAGCTCCCAACTTTACATCTCAAGCCTCTCTAAGGCACCTTTACCACAACCCTATAAAGAGCTATCCCGCTCTCGATCTTTCAAGCCTATAAAGGCAATAACGAACTTTTACACAAACTGCCATCAAGGCATAATAAAGAAACAGGGGTATCTCGTACCCAATCTACTGGGCCTTAGTGTGCAAAACTAGGTTAATTTAAATGGCCCAAAACAAAAGGATGCAGGCGTGAATTTGCACTCCTAAATCTACACTTTAAAACCTAAGTGGCTCTAGGCCGATAATACAAGGGCTAATCCCAAAGTATGGAGGTGACCCGAATGAGAAAACTTTAATACATTAAGGAAGAGAAGAAACGGTTATGAAACGTAGTCACCTCAATTTCAAATGAAGGGGAGCTCGAGAGGGTACAGCACTGTCTATCCCCGCTTTACAGTAAAAGATATTTGTAGTTTTTACATAGACAGAAGAGGAATTTACATTTTAAAGTGGTAGGTTACATATTAAAGGTTTCGAACCCTCCCCGAGAGTTAAACTGCTGAGCTAGCAAGAAATAAAGATGTTAACAGGCCATTACCTTGTTGAAGAGCTGCTGCTTGAAGAAAGAGGCGCTTCCCGCCCCCTGCTACATATCCACACACTAAGCTAGATGTTACTGAAGTGGCACCGAGACAAGAAAATCAGCGGTTTTTATAACCTCGTAGAAAATTCGAGACCTTTCAGGAATGAGTAGACACACCCCGCAATTTTATTGGTAGACAAATAATTACACATGGAAATTCGAAGAAGAAAGCAATGTTTGGAGGAAAATTAATTACAGAAATTAGTGATTGGTTAAATTCAAAACAGTATTAATGTTGCCAACTCACAAACCACAGAACAAAATTTAGTAAAAACAAAACTTAGGAATACAAAATTTCTTCAGTAGAGTACATTCCATTACACCAGAGTGTATTACCATAGTTTTTGGTAGAGACATCTGTTAGAGTATGTCCACACTTCTTGATCCATGAAAAACAAAAGCAAATCAAAAACACTCAGTGACATCTTCTGATAAACCGTAGAATTAGTTCAGTAGTAAAGTTCAGAGCTTCTCCCGTAGAGGAGTTTCAATTGATGCAAGATTTGAACTTGCGTCGTAGAGGTGTACCGCCCGGTACAATAATAATAATAATAATAATAATAATAATAATAATAATAATAATAATAATAATAATAATAATAATAATAATAATAATAATAATAATAATAAAATACAGATATCATCTTGTAACGGCATTTGAACCATTACACTACGTGCTAATGGTAATCCCTCCATTTTCAATCTACACATGCACACAAATAGTACCAAACTTATGAACATTCCCTTCAACATCTAACACTAATATTTACTTGTTTATTGACGAAGAAAGTAGATCATATGATTACCTTTTCTTGAATAGTTCTACTTAAAATTTGCACAATGTCTATTCGCCTAGGTTATGCTTTACGAGCGACACATACTTAGATGAGCCCAAGCGCATAAGGACCGAGGGTGTTACGCTCCCTTCCTTCTACGAGGAAGGGTTGGCGGCCCTGGCGTACGCCACATACTTGCAGGTGTGCTACATGTGCTGTCTATAGAGGAATGGGGTGTATGACATCACAATGATTTTTCTTACCCATGATGAAATGTTAAATAATGAATTTATTTGCGCATGCACAGTAGCAAAAATTTGGACTTAGGTTTTGGATATTAATTCACTGTCTCTAACCATCTATGATGTCATCACCCCTCAGTCACAAAGTAAACATGGTTGCCATGTGCTCTCCTAGTCATATATGGTACTCTTCAGTGTAATATATGTCAGGTAATAGTACAAAAACCCAGTGTTTATGCACATCTACTCCCTCCTTGTACCCTAATGAATATGTCTTAATAAAATTTGATGGTGCCTACAAGTGAACTGGCGATGTTTGGTTTTTGTACCGTAACCGAGATTCAAGAACAGTTGTCATGAAGGAAGGAGGCCAACAATGAGAGAAACATACTGTAACTCATATTTACATTAATCTTCATTATAAACTTATGCATCCGGGAGATAGTAGCTCGAATTCCACTGTCAGCAGCCCTGAAGATGGTTTTCCATGGTTTCCCATTTTCACATCAGGCAAATTCTGGGGCTGTACCTTAATTAAAGCCACTTCCTTCCAACCCCTAGGCCTTTCCTATCTCATCGTCGCCATAAGACCTATCTGTGTCGGTGCGACATAAAGCCACTGGCAAGAAAAGGAAGACTGTTTTGCCTTTCAGTGCTCATACTGCAAGTCTCAAACACCTCACAATCCTCGATTTATGGCCCTGATCTCTAAATCATAACCATAATCATCTTGATCTTCCTCTACTTCTCTTACTCACCACGACAGAGACCATTATTCTTCTGTGTAACCTATCCTCCACTTGCCTCACATGACCCCACCACCGAAGCCAGTTTATCCAACTTCAATCAATCAATCAATCAATCAATCAATCAATCAATCAATCAATACCGATCTGCATTTAGGGCAGTCGCCCAGGTGGCAGATTCCCTATCTGTTGCTTTCCTAGCCTTTTCCGAAATGATTTCAAAGAAATTGGAAATTTATTGAACATCTCCCTTGGTAAGTTATTCCAATCCCTAACTCCCCTTCCTATAAATGAATATTTGCCCCAGTTTGTCCTCTTGAATTCCAACTTTATCTTCATATTGTGATCTTTCCTACTTTTATAGACGCCATTCAAACTTATTCGTCTACTAATGTTATTCCACGCCATCTCTCCGCTGACAGCCCGGAACATACCACTTAGTCGAGCAGCTCTTCTTCTTTCTCTCAATTCTTCCCAACCCAAACATTGCAACATTTTTGTAACGCTACTCTTTTGTCGGAAATCACCCAGAACAAATCGAGCTGCTTTTCTTTGGATTTTTTCCAGTTCTTGAATCAGGTAATCCTGGTGAGGGTCCCATACACTGGAACCATACTCTAGTTGGGGTCTTACCAGAGACTTATATGCACTCTCCTTTACATCCTTACTACAACCCCTAAACACCCTCATAACCATGTGCAGAGATCGGTACCCTTTATTTACAATCCCCTTTATGTGATTACCCCAGTGAAGATCTTTCCTTATATTAACACCTAGATACTTACAATGATCCCCAAAAGGAACTTTCACCCCATCAACGCAGTAATTAAAACTGAGAGGACTTTTCCTATTTGTGAAACTCACAACCTGACTTTTAACACCGTTTATCAACATACCATTGCCTGCTGTCCATCTCACAATATTTTCGAGGTCACGTTGCAGTTGCTCACAATCTTGTAACTTATTTATCACTCTATAGAGAATAACATCATCCGCAAAAAGCCTTACCTCCGATTCCACTCCTTTACTCATATCATTTATATATATAAGAAAACATAAAGGTCCGATAACACTGCCCTGAGGAACTCCCCTCTCAACTATTACAGGGTCAGACAAAGCTTCACCTACTCTAACTCTCTGAGATCTATTTTCTAGAAATATAGCAACCCATTCAGTCACTCTTTTGTCTAGTCCAATTGCACTCATTTTTGCCAGTAGTCTCCCATGATCCACCCTATCAAATGCTTTAGACATGTCAATCGCGATACAGTCCATTTGACCTCCAGAATCCAAGATATCTGCTATATCTTGCTGGAATCCTACAAGTTGAGCTTCAGTGGAATAACCTTTCCTAAAACCGAATTGCCTTCTATCGAACCAGTTATTAATTTCACAAACATGTCTAATATAATAAGAAAGAATGCTTTCCCAAAGCTTACATACAATGCATGTCAAACTTACTGGCCTGTAATTTTCAGCTGTATGTCTATCACCCTTTCCTTTATACACAGGGGCTACTATAGCAACTCTCCATTCATCTGGTATAGCTCCTTCGGCTAAACAATAATCAAATAAGTACTTCAGATATGGTACTATATCCCAACCCATTGTCTTTAGTATATCCCCAGAAATCTGATCAATTCCAGCCGCTTTTCTAGTTTTCAACTTTTGTATCTTATTGTAAATGTCATTGTTATCATACGTAAATTTTATTACTTCTTTGGCCTTAGTCTCTTCCTCTATCTCGACATTATCCTTGTCACCAACAATCTTTACATACTGCTGACTGAATACTTCTGCCTTTTGAAGATCCTCACATACACACTCCCCTTGTTCATTAATTATTCCTGGAATGTCCTTCTTGGAACCTGTTTCTGCCTTAAAATACCTATACATACCCTTCCATTTTTCACTAAAATTTGTGTGACTGCCAATTATGCTTGCCATCATGTTATCCTTAGCTGCCTTCTTTGCTAGATTCAATTTTCTAGTAAGTTCCTTCAATTTCTCCTTACTTCCACAGCCATTTCTAACTCTATTTCTTTCCAGTCTGCACCTCCTTCTTAGTCTCTTTATTTCTCTATTATAATAAGGTGGGTCTTTACCATTCCTTACCACCCTCAAAGTTACAAACCTGTTTTCGCATTCCTCAACAATTTCTTTAAACCCATCCCAGAGTCTGTTTACATTTTTATTTACCGTTTTCCACCGATCATAGTTACTTTTTAGAAACTGCCTCATACCTGCTTTATCAGCCATATGGTACTGCCTAACAGTCCACTTTTAAGACCTTCCTTTTTATCACATTTATTTTTAACTACGACAAAAACAGCTTCATGATCACTAATACCATCTATTACTTCAGTTTCCCTATAGAGCTCATCTGGTTTTATCAGCACCACATCCAAAATATTTTCCCTCTGCTTGGTTCCATCACTTTCTGAATCAGCTGTCCTTCCCATATTAACTTATTTGCCATTTGTTGGTCATGCTTCCTGTCGTTCGCATTTCCTTCCAAATTGACATCTGGCAAATTCAGATCTCCCGCTACAATCACATTTCTTTCCATGTCGTTTCCCACATAGCTGACTATCCTATCAAATAATTCCGAATCCGCATCAGTGCTACCCTTTCCCGATCTGTACACTCCAAATATATCAAGTTGCCTATTGTCTTTAGAAATGAGCCTTACACCTAGAATTTCATGTGTCTCATCTTCAACTTTTTCGTAGCTTACAAATTCTTCTTTCACGAGAATGAAAACTCCCCCTCCCACCTTTCCTATCCTATCTCTACGATACACACTCCAGTGCCGTGAGAAAATTTCTGCATCCATTATATCATTTCTCAGCCATGATTCAACTCCTATTACAATATCTGGTAAATATATATCTATTAAATTACTTAATTCTATTCCTTTCTTTACAATACTTCTACAGTTCAACACTAACAATTTTATGTCATCCCTACTTGATTTCCAGTTCCCTGTTCCCTTATCACCGCTCCCTAGGCCATCCCGTTTCCCTGAATGTACCTCCCTATTACCCTTCCAAACAAATTTCCTAACTTATACGTACCACTGCGGTTTAAATGAAGGCCATCCGAGCGCAGATCCCTTTCTCCTACCCACCCATTAGGATCTAGAAATTTCACTCCCAGTTTCCCACATACCCACTCCATAGTCTCATTTAAATCCCCAATCACCCTCCAGTCAGTATCCCTCCTACACAGTATTCCACTAATAACAATCTCCGCTTTCTTAAACTTTACCCGGGCTGCATTTACCAGATCCCACACCTCTCCAACTATGTTGGTACTTATATCAGCTTGCCTTACGTTGTTGGTACCGACGTGAAACACTACCACCTTCTCCTTCCCCTCCTCCCTCTCTTCTACTTTCCTCAACACCTGCCTCTACCTAATTCCTGGATAACATTCTACCCTGTTTCCCTTTCCTCCACACACTTTCCCCACGTGTCTAACGATGGAATCCCCCATGACCAGAGCCTCAACCCTACCCACCTCATTTGATCCCCTCCCCTCCTGGTCAGCCCTACCTTTCCTGATAGCTGCAGAAGCTACTTCCTCCTCCCTTTTCTCCTTCCCATGACCCCGTTCCACCTGTCTTTTCCTATCATCTACTCTACATTTCCCTTTCCTACCTTTTCCCTTCCTCCTACTTCCCCGCATCTCAGCAACAGTTCCCTGTCCCTCATCTTCCCTCCGTTGTTCTACCTGGAGTGACTCGTACCGATTTCGCACAGACACCTGTCCTGAATTCTGATCCTGAATAGAGCCCTTGGCCTGCAGTCTCCTTCCCCTTAGAACATTAGACCACCTGTCTTCTACAACTCCTCAACTTACTCTCAACCATTGATTGCACCTTCCCTTCCAAAATGCCAGTGAAAATTTTACTGGGTATTGTGCCCTACAGGACTCTATGGTTCCGGCCAGGCGAAAGCCGGTCTCGAACCCAGAGTACAGTAGTGAAAGAACTCTCACAAACGTGAGCTGGTGCACATAGTCTTACCTGAACACATATCCTTGGTCGGCCATCCAATAGCGCTCTTCTCAGGGATCACATGGGGAACAATGGGCAACATAAAGATAAAACACTAGGATATGTGACTAATCAAGTAAGAATCAGCTAAATAAAAAATAAAAAAATCTAATAGAAAACATCGCTGCATTCAAAGTTTAACAAATAGGGATTTATTACATAAAATAAAATCTATTTACAAAATATAAGAGCTTTCAAAATGCTTGGGTAAAGATAACGTTGAGCCGATGACAACCAGTTCACTGCCTTCACGAAACAGCTGTGCTGTAACAAGCATGTTACAATTGTGTAAGTAACGAAATCTAGAAAGATGGATATCTGCTGAAATACACATCTAACAGTAGTTCCCATAAAATTTACTATGCCTCGCACCATCGAACCCCGGTGCAAACAAATATAAACACAAAATGTACAGTGTCCTGACTCGGTCACGAACCCTGGTCCCATGTAGAATAAGGCGTATAATATTCATATACGAACAATCTAAAAAGAACGCAACCAACATATCCAAAGTGACAATATCAAACGGGCCAGTGTTAAAATTAAAGTAGAACAAATAGAACAAAAATCTCTCCCTGCGTTCCAAAACATCAAGGACGTCTACTCCCCCCCTACACACTCGACACGCTGCAGACAGCAATATAACTGAGTTTCAAGACTGTGACATCAGACACACCAACCCTCACCATTCGACCACTTGACGAGCGACAGTCCACATAATTTACGAGCTCAGCTGGCTGCAGGCTAAAAAACCTCGCCTTTCAACTCACGTAATCTGGCTGCTAAAAGCACTCTTTAAATACACCTGGGCTCTCCGCTCTCATCTCAATATCACCAGCACACCAGCAATATAACAAATCTTATTTCCGCCTCCCATGGGCTCAACCTTGATAATACAAAGACACAAATTAATACGCGATAGTCACATGGCCATAATAAGGCATCTCTAATGCATCCAATACACTCTCAAACTGTGCTGGGCTTTCTCATCTCAATACATACAGTCTGCTACATGCATAATGCTCACATCTCTCAAACATTCGGACTTGCTCGCCCTGTCAGTAAAGCTGGGTGAATTACGGGTTGAATCCTGGTCTCGACTATACAGCCTATGTCTGCAGAGACAAATGCCTGAATGCGATACAATAAATAGTGCCTGCCTGTTAGACTAACCTATCATGACTAAGGGAGTTCGACCTGATCCATGAAGATAACACGTACGCTACTCTAATACAATTGAAATGAAATATAAACACACCAACAAGGAATCTACAAACTATCATCTACCCTAATGTACGGGGTTCGAGCTTGAGGCCTAGCTCTATATTACAAAGAATTTTCCTACCATAACTAACCTGTTGACTGACGGCCCCCCCTTTTCCTATCTAAATTTAAATGACATGCTTGAAACAGAATTGGAAAGCTCTGACCTTATGTGATTGATGACATGACGGAGCGGCCCTCCCTGTGGATCACTGAATTTACCACATCATGACAAACTGCGACGGTTGCAGCAGATACTGGTGAACACTTGGAGACATCCTATCTTGCGTGAGTCCTTCGTACAGCTCCTTGGATGGTTGGAAGATGTCCCCTTCGACGTCGCGCTGATTCCTGGATCGACTCCCGTTGTCGTGTTGGCTTCAGCTCCGGTTGTGGCTTCCTCGCAACAATGATGTAAAAGCTCGTTCTGACTTGATGCAGGGGTAACTGAAAACAAATTCATTTATTACAGACTGTCCAAACTCGATGCCTGTTTCCACTACTATCGTGTCTCACACGTTACATTGACCAAGTCTTGTTCAGAATTTTAAACCTGGTACACTATAGTTTCTTCACCACTCTTAGTAACACTGTTCTTTCATCCTTTCACTCGGACAACATGTAGTGCTTGAATTACCCTGAGCAAATATTTATTCTAGCATTACGTCAGTTACAACTTGACCTCACAGAAATATGAAGCTACTAGTTCATCAGTCTATTGTAGGCAGTACCTCATCTCACCATAGCATATCAACACAGGTAATATCAATACTTTAGCTGAATATGCAAGTTGATTACTTACTTCCTCGCCGATACAGTAGTACTAGTTGTATGTGCAGCTCGAAGACAAGATGTTGTTCGCAGTTCCGACTTGTAGCATGACGACTTCGTTCCAGCAGCCTTACGGTCAAAGAATGAGACTGATACGCCAGGCGGCCTCACTTTTATAATCAGGTTAGCGTAACCACGCCACTTGATCGCGTGCAGGATACGCGGCCCGCGACTCGAAGTTTTCCCGCACAACGCACGTCAAGTACCTTATTTAACGAATGCATTTATGATTGCAGCCCTAATGCATATCAAAATAAACTAGAAATTATGCAGGTTGCAATTCTCGTATCAAATCCAATGGAACTCTTCCGTAACCAAAGATATTAATTTAATTCTTTCTTCCCTCCGAAGGTTAGTTTTGCCGGGATCCGAGAAGCTTCCCCAATCTTCATTAAGAGGGTTGGCTTGGGACATAACTCCCTTTAATGAGGTTCTGGAGATTTCTCATAATGACGCTCCAGCTCTCTTCACACAAGAACGCTTCTTCTGGACTCTTTTATGAAATATACTATAAGACAATGACTTCGTGGGTGGTCTTATGTAATCCCAATATCCAATACTAAAATCTATACTATTGGTCCATGAACAGTATGGTTCATAGCCCTCCGTGAACGACAAAATAAAATTTTGCCAAAAATTTTATTTTCCTCAATGTCGAGATCATCTTCTCATCGCAATCCTTTATGCTGTAAATTTTCAAAACTTCTTGGCACGGGACTATCTTCGGCTACAGACATAATAGCCTCCCTATCCTTCCTAACTTGGTAATAGGCATCTAGCAGTGCTAGAAATCTCCGGTGGTTACTCTCGCAGCCTTGACATTCCGCTTCCTCTCGCTGCTCAGATCGCTGTTTATGGCGGTTTCCTGAAGAAATCATATTTACTTCTTTTTCCTCTTCTTCTTCTCCTTCACCACTGGGTACCTCTGGTTGTTCTTCTCCGCCGTCATGTTCATCTTCTTCCGGAATGACAACCTCCTCTCCTGCACCATCTTCGGTGTCTTCCTCCCCAAGTTCTTCTTCCTCTTCTTCGTCTCCTTCCTCTTCTCCTTCCTCTTCCTCATTGTTTAATTGGTATTGGCCTGGTCTGAAAAAGGGCTTAAGATAGCGTCCAAGCTTTGTACCTTGTATGAGTTATTTTCATAACTATGAATTATTCTATACGGTCCAGTGTATAGCTCAGCGAACTTATGGTAGTATCTCTCCGTAGGGTTAGAGACAGTGGGTGTCTTAACTAACACCAACTCGCCCACTTGTAGGGTCTATGAAATCGCTTGTTCCTTGTTCTTCGCAGCCGTTTTTCAGCCTGTGCTTTCAAGTGATCCGCAACGTTTCTAATACATATCTCTCGAGCTAGTTGAGGATCCCTAGGGCAAGGAATTACATTCTCCCATGGACGTTTTGGGCAGCACATTGTTGTGAAGCCACGCCGGAATCATACCGGTGGATTCGTGTCTGGTTGAGTTAATACACTCGGTAATAATGGGCACTACAGTGTTCCACTTATAATGTTCTCTCGGGCAGTATATCCTACAATACTTGGATATTTCCCTCATGACACGTTCACTCGGGTTAGCTTGCGGATGTCTGATACTGGATAAGATATGCTTAATTCCCAGTCTTTCTAATTCACGCTTAAACCCTGCAGCAGTGAATTGGCTCCCATGATCACTTAAGATGCTCTCTGGCTTACCCATAATGGGTATTATCTTCTTCTTGATCTGCGATAGTGCCGAGCGAGTATTCGCCTTCTGAATAGGGCATAGCGTTACAAATTTACTGAACACGTCCATACAGACAAGGATGTACTTTAAGCCCCTAGTAGCAGAGGGCAAGGGACCGAAGAAGTCTATTGCATATAATTTACGTGGTCCCGTGGGTATCAGTGGTCGGGGTGGTTGCTTCAGAAGGTAAGGATTTGGTTTCACCCTCTGACAGATGTCACAGGTACGCAGGATTTTCTGTACCATTGTCCTCATTTTAGGCCACACGAAAGTTTCCTGCAGTATTGCTACCACGTTATCAATTCCCGAATGTCCTGTAGAGTGATGAGCTATCCACACCAAGTCAATCTGTAATCGAGGAGGTACAACAATTCTAAATTTCGTGTGATTCTCATCCACAAATTTATGTAAAATATCATTGACACATGCATTGTCGTCCTCTTCTTACAGTCTACAGTGTTGCCATGTAAATGCTCTTTCTCTTCCGGCGCACTACGACGAAATTCAAGCAATACTAACGGAAAATAATTTACATATACTTTGCATCTCTGAAACCTGGCTGTCTCCCAGCATCCCTTCCTCCATGGTTGATATCGATCGATATGATCTAATACGCTTCGATCGGTCGGATGGAAGGCGTGGTGGCGGGACAGCGATTTACTGTAGAAACGATCTACAGAGCCGAGTGATATGTACTTCTTCCCAGGGTGTACGAACACGGCCGGAATTCATGTTCGTTGAAGTAAATATCAACAGACAAAAGGTCATATACAAACCGCCTGGTGTAACAGACATGACCGAATTCGAAACGTCTTTACTAGACTTCCAGGCTATTTATGAACACATAATCATTATGGGTGACTTTAACTGTAACCTACTTAATACGACTTATGACAGTAAACGATTAGTAGATTTGTTTAGTACTTGTAACATGACCATTCTCCCACTACAACCCACGAACCACGTGTATGCAACAAACCGTTTATCACACACACTCATAGATCTCATTATAACGAACAACCCAGGTAAAGTAATAACCCATGGACAAATCCCTGTACCATCCATTTCGACCCACGACCTTATATATTTATCCTATTCCCTCAAAGTGCCTAAATACAAACCCAAGTACATAACTGTCAGAAATACGAAGGACTTAAAATTGGATTACTTGAAATATGACGCTTATCAACTACCGTGGGATGATATACGGAGTCTAAATGATACTGACGCTAAAGTTAACTTGTTTAATACGATGGTAAAGAACTTATATGACAGACATGCCCCCAAACGTCGAATAAAGGTTTCTCGCCCTTCTTGTCCATGGCTAGATGATGAAACCAAGAGAATGATGGCCCACCGTGACTCTTTATTTCGACATTATAAGCATACCCTAGATGACGCAGACTTCGAATCTTACCGGATCTTAAGAAATCGCACAAAGCAATTAATCAGAAATAAAAAATGTGCATATTTCCGGAATTTAGCTAACAACATAAATTCTAATCGTGCTTGGGACCAACTAAGAGCTCTGGGAATAGGAAAACATCAACAGAGACAGACAACGCCTGACATTCCACATGACGAACTGAACGATTACTTTAGTAGAATAAATATTCAACCTACCCCAATTAACTGTACCGTCTCACCGCCCTCCCCTCCAGCCAATCCACCATTCACATTTCACAGTATCACAGAAAATCAGGTTAAAAAGGCTTTGTACTCGATTAAATCAAAGGCCACAGGTGTAGACGATATTCCTATTGCTTTTATACATAACATTATGGGTGCTGTCCTGCCTATACTGACGCACATACTGAACGTTTGTTTACTAAACGGAACTTTCCCAACTGTTTGGAAAACAGCCAATATTATACCGGTACCTAAGAGTTTAGACCCACAATCACCTTCTGACTATCGTCCGGTGTCCATACTCCCTGCGCTTTCTAAAGCCTTCGAACGTTTAGTATACGAGCAGGTTCTGGAGTACCTAAATAAAAATGCTCTTTTGGACCCTTTGCAGTCTGGATTTAAGAAGGGGCACAGTACCGCGACAGCACTTTTGAAGGTTACTGAAGACATTAGAAATGCTATGGACAAACGACTGCTTACTATACTTATCCTTCTTGACTTCAGTAGCGCCTTTGACACTATAGACATTCAGACTATGATAAAGAAAATGGAACTACTAAATTTTGACCTGGCTGCGCTTAAGTTTTTTAGTTCTTATTTGAGTAACCGTCAGCAGCGTGTAACAGTAAACGACAAGGTCTCTAAATGGAAAATGAAACTTAGTGGTGCCCCACAGGGCAGTATTCTAGGGCCCTTGCTTTTCTGTATTTATATCAATGACATATCATCGGTGACAGGAAATAACACACATCACCTCTATGCTGACGATCTTCAGATTTATCGACACTGCAAGACTTCAGACTTAGATGAAACAATACAAGATATTAACAATGACCTCCGACGACTCAGTATATATGCACAACGAAATTCTCTTATACTAAACGCCACAAAATCTCAGGCAATCATAATAGGAACACGAAAATTACTGAACTGCTCAAACAATATTGCAATCCCGCCTATCCTACTGAATGGTAACATTATTCACTACAATAAAACAGTTAAAAATCTCGGCATAATTATGAATGAAACACTTGATTGGTCTGATCACACGAAAATCATCTGTAAAAAGATTTTTGGAGCGCTACACCCTCTTAAACGGCAAAGGGATGTATTTCCATTTGAGCTTAAGGCCAAACTAATACAGACACTGGTTCTCCCTATTCTTGATTATTGTGACGTTGTTCTAGTTGATATGACAAGAGAAGAATCACTTAAACTTCAACGAGCACTGAATTCCTGCCTGCGATTTATTTACAATATTGGGTACGATGTTCACATTACTCCATACTATAAGGCTCTCTCATGGCTGAAGCCTGATAAACGTCGGCAGCTACACATTTTAACGATGGTATTTAGAGTACTAGCGGAAAGTCAGCCACTGTATATTTCTTCTAAATTCACCTTTCTATCATCATTTCACAACTTAAATACACGTTCCAGATCCACTCTTTCTATTCCAGTGCACCGCACAAATAAAATTAATAGATCGTTTGTAGTGACCGGCACCAGATTATGGAATTCCCTGCCAGCTCAGGTCAGAGAAACTAGCTCTTTACAAAGGTTTAAGGTCACTTGCCGAGACTACCTTTTGAGGACAGCTAACTGAATGGTTGAAGTATGAATGTGTGCGCGCCTGAGGATAAGTCATTATTAAGAGTTCTTACTTTTAATTAGTTTTATTATTAACTTAGTAATGTATTTAAAATTGCTCTCAATTCTATTAATTTTTTGTTTGGTTTTAACTATTTTAAATATCTCATAACTTTATGTATGGTTTTGATTAGTATGTGGTTAAGTGGAAGAGAGGGCCTCGAGCCCTAACTTCGCCACTGAAAAAAGGCATTAATAAATAAATAAATAAATAAATAAATTGAAGTAATGATAATTTGCCGCTTTGCGCTCCGCTTCAGCGTACTGTGGAGTCCCGGGTTGGAGTTCTTTCCGAAAGTACTGGATCAGCCGTCCGGTCTCTGGGTAATTTGCCTGTTTCTCATGAATATTCCGAAGTCTCTCCAGTATATTCTGATCCTCGTGGTCTAACATAGTTAAGTGTATTGTGAGCTCCTCCGGATTTGGATTTCTGCTTAACGCGTCAGCAAGTACGTTCAATTTCCCTGGGCAATGTTCTACCGTGAGGTCGAACTGCTGGACGTAATGTGCCCATCTACTGACCCGTGCATTAGCCATGTCCGTCTTGAGAATAAAGGTAAGGGCTTTGTGATCTGTTCTAATCACTACTGGGAACCCGTACACATATTTTCTCCAGTGTGCCAAGGCAGTAACTATGGCTAACATTTCCAACTCGGTGGTAGTGTTTTTTAACTCGTGTCCTCGTAATTTTCTACTCATGAAAGCCAAATAGGATATTTTCTGCTCCCTCTCGGGTGTTTCCTGGTAAAGCACTGCTCCGACTCCTACTGCAGAAGCGTCCGTCTGTATTATGAATTTTCTATCGAAGCTAGGGTACCCCAATTTTACGGAATTCTCTAAAAGCCTTTTAGTGTTTACGAAAGCTTTTTCTTGCTCTTCTCCCCATTTCCATCTGTTATTAGCCTTTAACATGTCTTGGAGTGGCGCCACGGTTTCCGTGTAACCGGGACAATGATTGGAGAAAACGTTCGTTAGGCTCAAGAACTGCCTCAAGTGTTTAACCTTGATTGGCCTAGGAAAATTCTGTATTGCTGCAATTTTAGCTGGGTTAGGCCGAATACCCTGACCGTCAACAACATGTCCCAGGAACAGTACACTGCGCTGACAGAAGTGCGATTTCTCAAAATTGACCTTGAAATTGCTTCGTTCGAGGTCCTGAAAGAGTAAATTCAATTTTTTCCAGGTGTTCTAGTGTTTTAGTGCAAATTAAGATATCATCAATGTACCTAATCGTAAACTCTTTTACCTCGGGACTGAGGTTCGATTCTTGTGCCCGTTTCAGAGCAGCGCACCTTGACGCCAGGCCAAAGGGAAGGTGTAAGAAAATATACATCTGATTATCAAATAAGAATCCGGTTAGCATATTAGTACTTGGATCCAGGACGATATGGTGAAAGCTTGAGGTCATGTCTACTGTGCTGAAGAATTCCATACCTCCGAACTTCTTAAGAATGTCTTTAAAGTTTGGAGGTCTCTCATACTCGGGGACTAGGCGCTGGTTCAAAGAACGTGCGTCTAGGCACACGCGGACAGTTTCATTTGCTTTGGGCACTACACACAATGGGTTTTAGAAACGGACTCGGGGACTTGGCGATTATCCCGTTCCTCTCCATGTCTTCGATTACCTCCCGGACGTGGGGTAGCATTTTGTCTGGAATCGGATAAGGTCTCTGTTTGTAAGGCTCCCAGTTATTCACACACAATTTGTACTGGTAATTAGGGATCTTTCCGGGCCTCGAACCAAAGACCGTCTCATGCCTCTTCAATAATTCCTGCAGCCGCCCCTTGTCTTCCGGACTAATCTTCGCTTCTGCGATTTTATCCGGCAACAGATCTAAAAAAAATTCTCTCTCTCGTTGATCTTCCAATTCAGATAACATGATTTCAAATTCCGGCATTATCTCTTCATGACCCTGCAGCCACCCTTCTGAACCAAGTTCTTCCGTCTGCATGTCCATTGTCCAAATACGTTCACCGGGTTGGTAATACTGGTTCTTGTTTAACTCTATTCGTTCCTGGTTACCATTTAATTTTAACAGGATAGAGTTTGTACCCATGTCAATAACAGCTTCGTAGTCTCTCAAGAAATCGGCTCCTAATATAAGATTATATTCCATTTTGGGAAGCACAATACATGGATGGGACACCAGTAAGTCTCCAATTTGGATGTCCAGTAATACCTGCTCCTTACAGGACGTTGCTTTATCTGGTATAATGCCCTTAATTTTGACTTTCGAAATTGGTATGGACGGGATACGAACTCGGCTTTGAATTTCCGATACTAAGGCTTGTGATACCACACTGACCGTGGCTCCTGTATCAGCCAATGAGCACACATTCAAACCGTGAATTCTGGTACAAATTACTGGTAATTCTTTAGGTCGGGGCAAGGTACTTTTAATAGGATCCTCTAGTAGATCATCTGGAGTGATAACCCAATTATGAATAGCTACTGTCACCCAACCGGCATCCTCGCGAAATATTCTATCTCCTTGCATTAAATTCCTCGTTTTTTTATCCTCCCTTTCGATCTCCACAAAACTGGGTGCATTTGGGTTTAGATTCTTCTGCCTGGCTCCGTTGTGGAATTCTTGGTAAGCCAAGCTCGCAGCTCCCGGAGAATTGGCAGCACTGTGGGTTCGTATTGCATCCTGCCATGTGTCTTGTGGTGATACATCCCCCGATCCTTTTACTCTTGAGTGGAAGGCGCCCTCTTGTCAGTCAGCCTCTCTCGGGCGCAGTGAACTCTCCCTAGGTCTGTTATACCTCGCTCGGTTTCCATTCCACCGCTGGTTGTTATTTCTGGGGTTGTAACGATCTCCGTCTCGTCTCCAGTACGGCCGGTCATTCCTTCGCTGTTCAAATGAATTCCTTCGGCGTTCTTGTCCTCTCCATAGGTCCGGTTCCTCCTGCCATGTGACCCACCTTCGAGGTCGCCAGTTCGTGCCTCCTCTGTGTTTAGGGTTTTCTTCTTCTCGTTCCCTCAGGGTTGGCGTTTGAGTGCCGGAATTTTGACACTCCTTGTGGCTTCCTTCTCCAATCTGCTCTTCCGCATGGACGTTCACATGATGGACAGTTTCTATAGCCCGTATACGTGGCTGATGCAGTGCAGACGTCTGGTCCCAGAGCGTAAGCATTTCCTCAGCGGCTACTGCCGTCGTAACATTTGCAGCGATTAGAGCTCTTTGTACCTCTACAGGCAACTGCCTAATAATGGTCGTTACGATCTCCATTTCTTCGGGCGGATGATCTAGCTCTTGCAAACGTAACTATTAGGAAATAAAGAACTCGCTTAGTCTTGTGGGAGTACTATTGGCATACCTACGAGCGTAGAGCTCCATTCTAAGCGCCAGCTGATGCCCCTGATTCCAGAACTTATTCAGGAATGCGCGTTTGAACTCTTCATAATTTTTAAATGCTTGCCCAAATGCCTTGAACCAGGCTCCAGCCATTCCTCCAAGATACCTTTCTGCTGTGCGTAATCTGCGCTCTGGTGGTATCTGGCATTCGTCCATGTATGTTTCTAACTCTTTAAGGAATGAACGGGGCGTGACCTCCCCATTTCCCTCGAATTTCTTAGGTTTCTCCTCGGGTGCCCTAATCCAATTATAACCCGGGAAAACACTGTCCTGACTGAATAGGGTAGTATTTCCTATTCTTGGCTTAGCCCTAAATGATTCTCCTAGCAGTTCATGTCCCTCATCCTGACTTTCATTTAGGCTGTCACCTCCATACTGGCGTTCTATCGGGCTGTGAGTCCTACTCAGCTTCCGCTTCTTTACTCCGTTTTCCTCCTCAATTTTCAATTGGTCCAACTTATCACGCATATTCTCCACTTCATGCTCTAACCCCTGTATTCGCTTCTCAGTTGTCCGTTCTTCCTGCTCTCGGCAATTCTTCAAACCCTGGACCTCAGCGCTGACTTCCTTCCTAGTCTGTTGTAAACTCAGTTCTATTCCAGCAATCTTAGCCTTATTCTTTTCGGTCGTCTTCTCATATCTGTCAACTACCTTTTGAGTCCTAGCCTCTAGTTTTTCTTCTGTTCTTATTAGCTCTTCCTGGGTATGGTCCATACGGACTACTACTGCCACCAGGTTTTCTTTAAATGCTCCTAGTTCAGACTGAGTCTCCTTGTCCTTTTCTTCCATACGCTGTTCTATTCCTTCGATACTGTCCTTTACTTCACGAATTTGTTTCTCTACCGTTCTGTGCGACTCTTCAACCTGTTGACTCAACTTCTCGGTCGTTGCGACACAGCACAGACGTACGTTTTATATTTTCGTATCTAATTCTGCTATGGTTTCCCTAGTCGCTTCATTTTCAGAGGCCAATTGCTCCAAACGAATGCTAGTGTGCTCCTTTAGCTCAGTTATTTGGTTCGCTACCCGTGTCTCTGTGAGTACTAATTGTTCGGTCACCTTTTCTTTGCACTCCGCGAATTTCTCTGTGAGTTGCTCGGTCATTGTTTGTGTAACCTTTTCTTCGCACTCCGCGAATTTTTCTGTGAGTTGCTCGGTTAAGTGTTCTTTAAGTTCTTTCACTTGCTCCGAGTTCCTAATTTCCTGTTCTTTAAATTTTATACTGACTTGCTCGTTCAAACGCTCACCAAGCGCCACAAACTGTACCTCGCTTTTGGCACACTGTTCATTGAATAGCTCACTATTCCTAGTCACTTGTTCGTTCAAACGTTCACCGTTCTGAACCAATAGCTCACTATTCCTATCCGCTTGTCCTTTAATAACTCCTACATCCTCTCTAAGTTCCTTTCTAAGCGCCACAAACTGTGCCTCGCTTTTGGCACACTGTTCATTGAATAGCTCATTACTCCTAGTCTGTTGTCCTTTAATAACTCCTACATCCTCTCTAAGCGCCACAAGCTGATCGCTCAGGTGCCTCAGCACCTCTTCTATGTCTACCGACATTCAGCACTCACTCGTCATAAGGTCCGGCGGAAAAACCGCTCCGTATGTCACCGATTAAATTTCAAGTACTATTAATTTCCCTCAATTCTAATTTATCAAAAAGGTTCCTAACTGCTAAACTCTCGAACTTCCAAAGCCTAAGTAGGCTACCTCAATATAACATCATGTCATTCAAAAAACACAGGGTAACCGTCAGTACAACACTATGATACAAAATATATACAACACAGACACAAACTTATCCAACAAATGTCAGAAAAACAGCAAAAACTTCAACATGCAAAATCAAAGCTATATGATTACACCTGTTAAACACAACACCCTACCGGTCAAATCCCCACACGAATATCATCCAACACTCCACGGTAACCACAAAATCAGCACATCCTCGCTCATCAACATCAACTGCAATATCCATCTTCTAATGGTAAGACAAAGGGACATATAAATCACGAAATACCTCTCTGAACTGGCAGTCATTCAACATCACAGGTCTCAACAAGATAGTCCTAATACATCACAAAGCTAACAGTACAGATCAAAGACCAAACTTGGTATACCTGCACTACACATAATTGAATGCAGCTGCCATAACATATGCCTGAAATCAAGCCTTGCATGACCTTTATTTACCTAAATATTAGGTCCTGCATTTATAGACACAAGTTATGACCTATAGCCTAATTTACGGAGAACATCAGCAAAATACAACCTGGTTGTGTGAGCTCGTTTACACAAATATCAAGCATCACCTGACGGCATAATAAAACAAGCTGTATGACCCTCATTACTGCAATATTGGGTCCTCAGTTAGCCACACCAAGTTCACTATAATTGGGTAACCCTCATTTACGGATATCTCAGGCCCCATAGTTGTCTTGCGTCATGTTTACTATGGTACTATGGTTAGCCCTCATTTACGGAAATATCGAGCCCCATAGTTGCTCGGCCATAAATACTATGGCGCTATGGTCCCTTTTACTGAAATATCGGGCCCACACGTTGCTCGGCGCCATAAATACTATGTGCCCTGCAGGACTCTATGGTTCCGGCCAGGCGAAAGCCGGTCTCGAACCCAGAGTACAGTAGTGAAAGAACTCTCACAAACGTGAGCTGGTGCACATAGTCTTACCTGAACACATATCCTTGCTCGGCCATCCAATAGCGCTCTTCTCAGGGATCACATGGGGAACAATGGGCAACATAAAGACAAAACACTAGGATATGTGACTAATCAGGTAAGAATCAGCTAAAAAAAAAAATCTAACAGAAAACATCGCTGCATTCAAAGTTTAACAAATAGGGATTTATTACATAAAATAAAATCTATTTACAAAATATAAGAGCTTTCAAAATGCTTGGGTAAAGATAACGTTGAGCCGATGACAACCAGTTCACTGCCTTCACGAAACAGCTGTGCTGTAACAAGCATGTTACAATAGTGTAAGTAACGAAATCTAGAAAGATGGATATCTACTGAAATACACATCTAACAGTAGTTCCCATAAAATTTACTATGCCTTGCACCATCGAACCCCGGTGCAAACAAATATAAACACAAAATGTACAGTGTCCTGACTCAGTCACGAACCCTGGTCCCATGAAGAGTAAGGCGTATTGTGCCCTACTGCACTATTAAGTTCCGTCCAGGCGAAAGCCGGTCTCGAACCCAGAGTACAGTAGTGAACGAACTCTCACAGACGTGAGCTGGTGCACATAGTCTTACCTGAACACTGTCCTCTTCAATCAGCCGGTAGAGCGCTCTTCTCAGGATAACATGGGTATAATGGGGCAACATAAAGATAAAACACTAGGACATGTGCCTCCTCAGGTAAGAATTCGACTAAATAAAAAAAATTAAAATAAAATATCTAACAGAAAACACCGCTGCATTCCAAGTTTAACAAATAGGGATTTATTACATAAAATTGAATTATTTACAAATAAAAGATCATTTCAATATGAGATGGAAAAATGACGCTGAGCCGATGACTATCATTTCACTGCCTTCACAAAAACACGTGAATCTGCAACAAGCATGTAACCATAGTGTAAGTCACGAAGTTTAGAAAGATGGATATCTGCTTAATGACACAAAAACAATGATTCCCTTAAAATTTTACAATGCCTCGCGCCGTCGAACCCCGGTGCAAACAAAATCACCACAAAATTTACAATGACCTGACACGGTCACGAACCCTAGTCCTATGACAGGTAAGAGGTCCAAGATACCTATGCAAACAATATCAAAGATCCAATCAACACCTACAAGGGTGTCAGTATAAAATGGGCCAGTGTTAAAATCTTACGTAAACAAATAGGACATAAAACAAATCTCTCTCTGCTCTCAAACCATGAAGGTCGTTTCTTCCCCTTCTGGCATACTTGAAATACTGCAGACGACCAACACATCCGCCTGTGACGTCAAGCTCAATGACCTCCATTCTCACCCCTCCATTTGCGGCAGTCCCCTAATTTACGAGCTCAAACGGGAAGACAGGCTAAAGTCTTGCCTTTCAAAGAACACTTCACGTAGTCAGCTGTTAAAGCCCTCATTTAAATATACCTGGGCTATCTGCCCTTGTCTCCATACTTCAGCAATCTCGCTCATCTTACTTATGCCTCTCATGGGCTAAATCCTGGTGCTACAAAACACTAATCATTAAGCGATCGTCACATTGCCATACTTGGCATTTCCAAAATATACTCAATAAACTCTCAATGGTTGGGCTCTCTCAGGCCGACTGCAAATCTTACTTTTGCCTCTTATGGGCTCCAATCTCTTAATACCTGGACTCGCTCGCTCTATCAATGAATCTGGGTGAATTACTGGTCACGACTTGGTCATAATTATACACTTCTACGTCTGCAGAAACAAATGCCTGAATGGGATCTAATAAAAGTACCTATCTGTAGACTAACCTCCTATGCCCAACTGAGTTCGATCAGACCCTTACACAAACATGTACTTCAAAATAACGCAATCAAAATGAACTATAAATTCGTTAACAAGGACTCTACAAATAACATCTACCTTAAAGTACGGGGTTCGAGTTTGAGGCCTAGCTCTATATTACAAGGGAAACTCTCCTATTAACACAAATATGCTGACTGACGGCCCCCATATTCCTATCTAAATTTAAATGACATGCTTGAAACAGAATTGGAAAGCTCTGACCTTAAAATAGAAGACATAGCGGAGCGGCCTTCCCTGTGGACCACTGGATCTACCACATTCTGATAGACTGCCGGGCTTGCATCAGATACTGTTGACCATTTGGAGACATTCTTGCTGGTGTGGCGTCTTCGTACAGCTCCCTCTGTAGTCGGAAGGTGTCCTCTTCGATGTTGTGCTGGTCAGGTGCTCCCAATGTTCCTGGCTCGATGCCCGTTGTTGTGTTGGCTTCAGCTCCTGGTTGTGGCTTCTTTGGAATGATGCTGTCAAACACTCGTTCTGACTTGATGCTGGGGTAACTGAAAATAAATTCATATATTACAGACTGTCCAAACTTGATGCCTGTCCTCACTACTAGCGTGTCTCACACGTTACACTGACCAAGTCTCGTTCAGAGTTTTAACCTGGTACACAAGAGTTTCTTTACTACTCTCCGTCACTGTTCTCTCACCCTATCACACGGACAACATATAGTTTTAGAATTCCTAACCTGAGCCAATATTAATACTAGCCTTTCGTCCGTCATGCTTTGACCTCACAGAAATATGAAGCTCCTAGTTCATTAGTCTCTTATAAGCAGTACCTCATCTTCCCATAGCATAATCTCACAGGTAAAATCTTCAATTCATCTGGATATTCAAGTTGATTACTTACATCTTTGCAGAAATAGCAGTACAGGTCGTCGTTGTAGCTTGAAGACAAAGCGTTGTTCTCAGTACCAACACGCCGTATGACGATTCGTTCCTGCAGCCTCTCGGTCTACGAATGACTCTGATATGCCCTGGCGGCCTTAATTTATAATTCCGGGTGGCGTCATCAAGCCACTTGGCTGCGTGCAATCTTAGCGTGCCCGGGAAAATTTTCCCGCATTAATTATCATGAGCGCAACTTAGCGAATGCATTAATTAATGCAGCCCTAATGCCTATCAAAATAAAGCAGAAATAATACAGGTTGCAATTCTTGTCTCAAATCCAATGCAACTCTTCCGTAGCCAAAGATATTAATTTATTTCATTCTTCCCTCCTAGAATAAGTTTAGCCGCGAACTGGAAAGCGTCCCCAAGCTTCATCAAGAGGCTTCGCTTTGGACATAACTCCTTCTAATGGGTTCTGGAGATTTCTCATAATGACGCTCGCGCTCACTTCACATAAGAACGCTTCTTCTGGACCCCTTTATGACATATACTGTAAGACATCGGCTTCGTGGGTGGCCTAGTATTATTCCAATATCCAATACTCAAATTAATACAATTGCTCCCATGAACAGAATGGTTCATAGCCCCCCGTGAACGACAAAATAAAATTTTGTTAAGAATTTTATTTTCTCAAATTCCAAGATCATTTTCTCATTGCAATTATATCTGCTGTCAATATTCAAAACTTCAGGGCATGGGACTATCTTCAGCGACAGACATGATAGCCTCCCTATCCTTCCTAACTTGGTAATAGGCATCCAGCAGAGCTAGAAATCTCCGGTGGTTACTCTCGCAGTCTTGACACTCCGTTTCTTTGCGCTGCTCAGATAGCTGTTGCTGGTCGCCTGGAGAAATCATATTCACTTCTTCTTCTTCTTCTTCTTCACCATTGGGTATCTCTGGTTGTTCTTCTTCGCTGTCATTTCCATCTTCTTCCGGGATGATAACCTCCTCTCTGGCAATATTTTCGGTCTCTTCGTCCTCAGGTTCTTCTTCCTCTTCTTCGCCTCCTTCTTCTTCTTCTTCTTCCTGATTATCTAATTGATATTGGCCGGGTTGGAAAAAGGGCTTAAGGTTTGATGAGTTAAAGACCTTAGTCACTGTAGCGTCCAAGCTTTGTACCTTGTATGAGTTATTTTCATAACTATGAATTATTCTATACGGTCCAGTGTATAGCTCAGCGAACTTATGGTAGTATCTCTCCGTCGGGTTAGAGACAGTGGGTGTCTTAACTAACACTAACTCGCCCACTTGTAGAGGTCTATGAAATTTTTTATTCCTAGTTCTTCGCAGCCGCTTCTCAGCCTGTGCTTTTAAGTGTTCTGCCACGTTATTAACACATATCTCTTGAGCTAGTTGAGGATCCCTAGGGCACGGAATTACATTTTCCCAAGGACGTTTAGGCAGCTCATTATTGTGAATCCATGCTGGAATCATACCGGTCGATTCGTGTCTAGTTGTGTTAATACACTCTGTAATAATGGGCACTACAGTGTTCCACTTATAATGTTCTCTAGGGCAGTATATCCTGCAATACTTGGATATCTCCCTCATGATACGTTCACTCGGGTTAGCTTGCGGATGTCTGATGCTGGATAAGACATGCTTGATCCCTAGTCTTTCTAGTTCACGCTTAAACCCTGCAGCAGTGAATTGGCTCCCATGATCACTTAAGATGCTCTCAGGCTTACCCATAATGGGTATTATCTTTCTTTTGATCTGCGATAGCATTGAACGAGTATTCGCCTTTTGAATAGGGCATAATGTAACAAATTTACTGAAGACGTCCATACAGACCAGGATGTACTTTAAGCCCCTAGTAGCAGAGGGTAAGGGACCGAAGAAGTCTATTGCGAATAATTTACGTGGTCCCGTAGGTATCAGTGGTCGTGGCGGTTGCTTCAGAAGGTACGGATTTGGTTTCACCCTCTGACAAATGTCACAGGTACGCAGGATTTTCTGTACCATCGACCTCATTTTAGGCCACACGAAAGTTTCCTGCAGTGTTGCTACCACTTTATCAATTCCTGAATGTCCTGTAGAGTGATGAGCTATCCATATTAAGTCAATCTGTAATCGCGGAGGTACCACAATTCTAAATTTCGTATGATTCTCATCCACAAATTTATGCAAAATGTTGTTAAAATAGTGATAATTTACCGCTTTGCGCTCCGCTTCAGCGTACTGTGGAGTCCCGGGTTGGAGTTCTTTCCGAAAGTACTGGATTAGCCGTCCGGTCTCTGGGTAATTTTCCTGTTCCTCATGAATATTCCGCAGTCTCTCCAGTATATTTTGATCCTCTTGGTCTAACAGAGTTAAGTGTATTGTAAGTTCCTCCGGATTAGGATTTCTGCTCAACGCGTCAGCTAGTATATTCAGTTTCCCTGGACAATGTTCTACCGTGAGGTCGAACTGCTGGACGTAAAGTGCCCATCTACTGACCCGTGCATTAGCCATGTCCGTCTTAAGAATGAAGGTAAGTGCTTTGTGATCTGTTCTAATCACTACTGGGAATCCGTACACATACTTTCTCCAGTGAGCTAAGGCAGTAACTATGGCTAACATCTCCAAATCGGTGGTCGTGTATTTCAACTCGTGTCCTCGTAATTTTCTACTCATGAAAGCCAAATATGATATTTTATGCTCCCTCTCGGGTGTTTCCTGGTACAGCACTGCTCCGACTCCAACTGCAGAAGCGTCCGTCTGTATGATGAACTTCCTATCGAAGCTAGGGTATCCCAATTTTACAGAATTTTCTAAAAGTACCTTAGTGTTTACAAAAGCTTTTTCTTGCTCTTCTCCCCATTTCCATCTATTATTGGTCTTCAACAAATCTTGAAGAGGCGCCACTGTATCCGTGTAACCGGGACAATGATTGGAGAAAAAGTTCGTTAAGCCCAAGAACTGCCTAACATGTTTAATCTTGATCGGCCTAGGAAAATTTTGTATCGCCGCAATTTTAGCTGGGTTGGGCCGTATGCCTTGGCCGTCGACTACATGCCCCAGGAACAATACTCTGCGCTGACAGAAGTGTGACTTTTCAAAATTAACCTTGAAATTGCATCTCTCGAGGTCCTGAAATAGTAAATTCAATTTTTCCATGTGTTCTTCTAGGGTTTTAGTGCAGATTAAAATATCGTCGATATACCGAATCGTAAACTCTTTTACCTCGGGACTGAGGTTCGATTCCAGTGCCCGTATCAAAGCAGCACAACTTGAGACTAGGCCAAATGGAAGACGTAGGAAAATATACGTCTGGTTATCAAATAAAAATCCAGTGAGCATATTTGTACTTGGATCCAAGACGATATGGTGAAAGCTAGAAGTCATGTCTACCGTACTGAAAAATTCCATATCTCCGAACTTCTTGAGAATATCCTTAAGGTTTGGAGGTCTCTCATACTCGGGGACTAGGCGTTGGTTCAAAGATCGTGCGTCGAGTCACACGCGCACCGTTCCATTCGCCTTGGGCACAGCACATAACGGATTTAAAAACGGACTCGGGGACTTGGCGATTATCCCGTTCCTCTCCATGTCTTCGATTACCTCCCGGACCTGGGGTAACATCTTCTCTGGAATTGGATATGGTCGCTGTTTGAAAGGCTCCCAGTTATTTACACATAATTTGTATTGGTAATTCGGGATCTTTCCAGGCTTCGAACCAAAGACCGTCTCATGCCTCATCAATAACTCCTGCAGCCGTCCCTTGTCTTCCGGACTAATCTTTGCTTCTTCGATTTTACTCGGCAATAGTTCTAGAAATTTTTCTTTCTCTCGCTGTTCTTCCAATTCGGATACCATAATCTCGAACTCAGGAATAATTTCCTCGTGATCTTGTAGCCACCTTTCTGAATCAAGTTCGTCCGTCTGCATGTCCATTGTCCAAATACGTTCCCCGGGTTGGTAATCCTGGTTCTGGTTTAATTCTACTCGTTCCTGGTTAGCATTTAATTTTAACAGGATAGAGTTCGTACCCATGTCAATTACAGCTTCGTATTCTCTTAAGAAATCGGCTCCTAATATAAGATTGTATTCCATTTTAGGCAGCACAATACATGGATGGGACACCAGTAAATCCCCAATCTGGATGTCAAGTAATACCTGCTCCTTACAGGACGTTACTTTGTCAGGTATAATCCCTTTAATTTTGACCTTTGAAATTGGTATAGACGGGATACGAACTCTACTTTGAATGTCCGAAACTAAGGCCTGTGATACTACACTGACCGTGGCTCCAGTGTCAGCCAGACAGCGTACGTTTAAACCGTGAATTCTGGTATAAATTACAGGTAATTCTTTCGGTCGGGGCAAATTACTTTTATTAGGATCCTCTAATAGATCATCAGGAGTGATGACCCAATTATGAATAGCTATAGTCATCCAACCGGCATCCTCGCGAAATATTCTATCTCCTGGCACTAAATTTCTCGTTTTTTTTATCCTCTCTCTCGATCTCGGCAAAGCTAGGTGCATTTGGGTTGAGACCCCTCGGCCTGGCGCCATTATGAAATTCTTGGTATGCCAAGCTCGCAGCTCCAGGAGAGTTAGCAGCACTGTGATTCCGGATCGCTTCTTGCCATGTGTCGCGCGTTGACATCTCCCCCGACTCTCTCCCTCTTGAGTGGTAGGCGCCGTCTTGTCTCTCACCATTTCTCGGGCGCAGTGAACTCTCCCTCGGCCTGTCGTATCTCGCTCGGTTCCCATTCCATCGCTGGCGGTTGCTTCTAGAGTTGTAACGTTCACCGTCTCGTCTCCAGTACGGCCGGTCATTCCGCCGCTGTTCGAATGAATTTCTTCGGTGTTCTTGCCCTTTCCATCGGTCCGGTTCCTCCTGCCATGTGCCCCATCTTCGAGGTCGCCAGTTCGCATCTCCTCTGGGTTTAGGATTTTCGTCATCTCGCTCCCTCCGGGTCGGTGTTTGAGTGCCGGAATTTTGACATTCCTTGTGGCTTCTTTCTTCCATCTGCGCTTCTGCCTGTATGTTCACATTATGGACCGTCTCTATGGCCCGTATCCGTGGTTGATGTAGTGCAGACGTTTGGTCCCAGAGCCTAAGCATTTCTTCCGCTGCTACCGCCGTCGTAACATTAGCCGCGATAAGAGCCCTCTGTACCTCTACAGGCAGCTGTCTGATGATGGTTGTGACGATTTCCAGCTCTTCGGGCTGATGATCTAGCTCTTGCAAGCGTAAATATTGGGAAATGAAGAACTCGCTTAGTCTAGTGGGTGTACTATTCGCATATCTTCGTGCGTAGAGCTCCATTCTGAGCGCCAGCTGATGTCCCTGATTCCAGAATTTATTCAGGAATGCCCGTTTAAACTCATCATAATTCCTAAACGATTGCCCAAACGCTTTAAACCAAGCTCCAGCAATCCCTCCAAGATACTTTTCTGCCGTGCGTAGCCTGCGCTCCGGTGGTATCTGTCCTTCGTCCATGTAGGTCTCTAACTCTTTCAAGAATGAACGGGGTGTGACCTCTCCATTCCCCTCAAATTTCTTCGGTTTCTCCTCGGGTGCCCTAATCCAATGGTAACCCGGGAATACCCTGTCTTGACTGAATAGGGTTGAATTTCCTATTCTTGGTTTAGCCCTAAATGATTCTCCTAGTATCTCATGTCCCTCTTCCTGACTTTCATTCAGGCTGTCATCTCCATATTGGCGTTCCATCGGGCTATGAGTCCTACTCAGTTTTCGCTTCTTTACTCCGTTGTCTTCCTCAATTTTTAACTGGTCCAACTTGTCACGTATATTCTCCATTTCATTTTCTAACCCTAGTATACGTTTCTCAGTTGACCGTTGTTCCTGCTCACGGCACTTCTTCAAACCCTGGACCTCCGAGCTGATTTCCTTCCTAGTTCGTTGCAGATCCAATTCTAGCCCAGCAATTTTAGCCTTATTTTTCTCGGTCGTCCTTTCATATTTGTCTACCACTTCTTGAGTCCTAGCCTCTAGTTTTTCTTCTATCCTGACTAGTTCTTCCTGAGTATGATCCATGCGGACTACGACTGCCACCAAGTTTTCTCTGAATGTTCCTAATTCGGACTGGGTCTCCTTATCTTTTTCTTCCATACGCTGTTCTATTCCCTCGATACTATTCTTTACTTCCTGAATTTGCTTCTCTACCGTTTTGTGCGATTCTTCCATCTGTTGACTTAACTTCTCGGTCGTGGTAACACAGCACAGCCGTACATTCTCTATTTTAGTATCTAATTCTGCTATGGTTTCCCTAGTTGCTTCATTTTCAGAGGCCAATTGCTCCAAACGAATGCTAGTGTGTTCCCTTAGCTCAGTTATTTGGTTAGCTACCCGTGTTTCGGTGCGTACTATTTGTTCGGTCACGTGTACTTTAAGTTCTTTTATCTGATCCGAGTTCCTAATTTCTTGTTCTTTAAATTGAGCACTGACTTGGTCGTTCAAACGTTCACCGTTCTGAACCAATAGCTCACGATTCCTAGTCACTTGTTCGTTCAAACGTTCACCTATATCTTCCCTAAGTTCCTCTTTAAGCGCCACAAATTGTTCTTTCATCTGCTCTTTATCCCTAATCTGTTGTCCTTTAATCTCTCCTACATCCTCTCTAAGCGCCACAAACTGTTCGCTCAGGTGCCTCAGCATCTCTCCTATGTCTACCGACATTCAACTCACTTGTTATAAAGTCCGGCGGGAAAAGCCGCTCCGTATGTCCTCGATGAAATTTCAAATACTATAAATTTCCTACACTTTCTACTTTATCAAAATGTTCCTACTGCTAAACTCTCGAACTTTCAAAGCCTAAATTGGCTACCTCAATCTAATATCATGTCATTCAAACATATGGTAACCGTCAGTACAACACTATGATACAAAAATATATACACAACACAAACATAGAATTCTCCCACACAATGTCATAAACCAGCAAAAACTACCACATGCACAAATCCAAGCTATCCGATTATACACCTGTAAAACACAACACCTTGCAGGTCAAATCCCCGCTCGAATATCATCCATCACTTCAAGAAAACCACTAAATCAGCACATCCTCGCTAAACACCACCAACAGCAATATCCACAAACTAATGGTAAGATCAAAGACAGAACATCACAAAATACCTCTCTGAACTGGCAGTCATTCAACCTCACAAGTTTAACAACATACTCCAAATATATCACCAAGCTAACAGTACAGATCCCAGACCAAACTTGGTATACCAGCACAACACGTAATTGAATGCAGCTGTCATAACATATGCCTGAAATCAAGTCTTGCACGACCTTTATTTACCAAAATATCAGGTCCTGCCTTTATAGACACACATTATGACCTATAGCCCTATTTCATGGGGAAAATCAACAAAATACCACTTGGTTGTGTGAGCTCGTTTACACAAATATCAAGCATCACCTGACGGCATAATAAAATAAGCTGTATGACCCTCCTTACTGCAATATCGGGTCCTCAGTTAGCCACACCAAGTTCACAATGTAGACAAAGGCGCTCTGGTCCCTTTTACTGAAATATCGGGCCATTCGTTACTCGTCGTCATTAATACCATGGCGCTATGGTTAGCCCTTTTTTCAAAGTTATCGAGCCCCATCGTTGCTTGGTCATTTATACTATGGCGCTATGGTTAGCCCTTTACGGAATTTCGGCCACCACGTTGCTCGGCGTTATTAATACTATGGCGCTATGGCCTAATGAGCCCCTTTTTACTAAGTTATCGAGCTCCACGAGTATTGGGCGCCATTAATACTATGTGCCCTACTGCACTATTAAGTTCCGTCCAGGCGAAGGCCGGTCTCGAACCCAGAGTACAGTAGTGAACGAACTCTCACAGACGTGAGCTGGTGCACATAGTCTTACCTGAACACTGTCCTCTTCAATCAGCCGGTAGAGCGCTCTTCTCAGGATAACATGGGTATAATGGGGCAACATAAAGATAAAACACTAGGACATGTGCCTCCTCAGGTAAGAATTCGACTAAATAAAAAAATTTAAAATAAAATATCTAACAGAAAACACCGCTGCATTCCAAGTTTAACAAATAGGGATTTATTACATAAAATTGAATTATTTACAAATAAAAGATCATTTCAATATGAGATGGAAAAATGACGCTGAGCCGATGACTATCATTTCACTGCCTTCACAAAAACACGTGAATCTGCAACAAGCATGTAACCATAGTGTAAGTCACGAAGTTTAGAAAGATGGATATCTGCTTAATGACACAAAAACAATGATTCCCTTAAAATTTTACAATGCCTCGCGCCGTCAAACCCCGGTGCAAACAAAATCACCACAAAATTTACAATGACCTGACACGGTCACGAACCCTAGTCCTATGACAGGTAAGAGGTCCAAGATACCTATGCAAACAATATCAAAGATCCAATCAACACCTACAAGGGTGTCAGTATAAAATGGGCCAGTGTTAAAATCTTACGTAAACAAATAGGACATAAAACAAATCTCTCTCTGCTCTCAAACCATGAAGGTCGTTTCTTCCCCTTCTGGCATACTTGAAATACTGCAGACGACCAACACATCCGCCTGTGACGTCAAGCTCAATGACCTCCATTCTCACCCCTCCATTTGCGGCAGTCCCCTAATTTACGAGCTCAAACGGGAAGACAGGCTAAAGTCTTGCCTTTCAAAGAACACTTCACGTAGTCAGCTGTTAAAGCCCTCATTTAAATATACCTGGGCTATCTGCCCTTGTCTCCATACTTCAGCAATCTCGCTCATCTTACTTATGCCTCTCATGGGCTAAATCCTGGTGCTACAAAACACTAATCATTAAGCGATCGTCACATTGCCATACTTGGCATTTCCAAAATATACTCAATAAACTCTCAATGGTTGGGCTCTCTCAGGCCGACTGCAAATCTTACTTTTGCCTCTTATGGGCTCCAATCTCTTAATACCTGGACTCGCTCGCTCTATCAATGAATCTGGGTGAATTACTGGTCACGACTTGGTCATAATTATACACTTCTACGTCTGCAGAAACAAATGCCTGAATGGGATCTAATAAAAGTACCTATCTGTAGACTAACCTCCTATGCCCAACTGAGTTCGATCAGACCCTTACACAAACATGTACTTCAAAATAACGCAATCAAAATGAACTATAAATTCGTTAACAAGGACTCTACAAATAACATCTACCTTAAAGTACGGGGTTCGAGTTTGAGGCCTAGCTCTATATTACAAGGGAAACTCTCCTATTAACACAAATATGCTGACTGACGGCCCCCATATTCCTATCTAAATTTAAATGACATGCTTGAAACAGAATTGGAAAGCTCTGACCTTAAAATAGAAGACATAGCGGAGCGGCCTTCCCTGTGGACCACTGGATCTACCACATTCTGATAGACTGCCGGGCTTGCATCAGATACTGTTGACCATTTGGAGACATTCTTGCTGGTGTGGCGTCTTCGTACAGCTCCCTCTGTAGTCGGAAGGTGTCCTCTTCGATGTTGTGCTGGTCAGGTGCTCCCAATGTTCCTGGCTCGATGCCCGTTGTTGTGTTGGCTTCAGCTCCTGGTTGTGGCTTCTTTGGAATGATGCTGTCAAACACTCGTTCTGACTTGATGCTGGGGTAACTGAAAATAAATTCATATATTACAGACTGTCCAAACTTGATGCCTGTCCTCACTACTAGCGTGTCTCACACGTTACACTGACCAAGTCTCGTTCAGAGTTTTAACCTGGTACACAAGAGTTTCTTTACTACTCTCCGTCACTGTTCTCTCACCCTATCACACGGACAACATATAGTTTTAGAATTCCTAACCTGAGCCAAAATTAATACTAGCCTTTCGTCCGTCATGCTTTGACCTCACAGAAATATGAAGCTCCTAGTTCATTAGTCTCTTATAAGCAGTACCTCATCTCCCCATAGCATAATCTCACAGGTAAAATCTTCAATTCATCTGGATATTCAAGTTGATTACTTACATCTTTGCAGAAATAGCAGTACAGGTCGTCGTTGTAGCTTGAAGACAAAGCGTTGTTCTCAGTACCAACACGCCGTATGACGATTCGTTCCTGCAGCCTCTCGGTCTACGAATGACTCTGATATGCCCTGGCGGCCTTAATTTATAATTCCGGGTGGCGTCATCAAGCCACTTGGCTGCGTGCAATCTTAGCGTGCCCGGGAAAATTTTCCCGCATTAATTATCATGAGCGCAACTTAGCGAATGCATTAATTAATGCAGCCCTAATGCCTATCAAAATAAAGCAGAAATAATACAGGTTGCAATTCTTGTCTCAAATCCAATGCAACTCTTCCGTAGCCAAAGATATTAATTTATTTCATTCTTCCCTCCTAGAATAAGTTTAGCCGCGAACTGGAAAGCGTCCCCAAGCTTCATCAAGAGGCTTCGCTTTGGACATAACTCCTTCTAATGGGTTCTGGAGATTTCTCATAATGACGCTCGCGCTCACTTCACATAAGAACGCTTCTTCTGGACCCCTTTATGACATATACTGTAAGACATCGGCTTCGTGGGTGGCCTAGTATTATTCCAATATCCAATACTCAAATTAATACAATTGCTCCCATGAACAGAATGGTTCAGTATAATATTCATATACGAACAATCTAAAAAGAACGCAACCAACATATCCAAAGTGACAATATCAAACGGGCCAGTGTTAAAATTAAAGTAGAACAAATAGAACAAAAATCTCTCCCTGCGTTCCAAAACATCAAGGACGTCTACTCCCCCCCCCCTACACACTCGACACGCTGCAGACAGCAATATAACTGAGTTTCAAGACTGTGACGTCAGACACACCAACCCTCACCATTCGACCACTTGACGAGCGACAGTCCACATAATTTACGAGCTCAGCTGGCTGCAGGCTAAAAAACCTCGCCTTTCAACTCACGTAATCTGGCTGCTAAAAGCACTCTTTAAATACACCTGGGCTATCCGCCCTCATCTCAATATCACCAGCACACCAGCAATATAACAAATCTTATTTCCGCCTCCCATGGGCTCAACCTTGATAATACAAAGACACAAATTAATACGCGATAGTCACATGGCCATAATAAGGCATCTCTAATGCATCTAATACACTCTCAAACTGTGCTGGGCTTTCTCATCTCAATACATACAGTCAGCTACATGCATAATGCTCACATCTCTCAAACATTCGGACTTGCTCGCCCTGTCAGTAAAGCTGGGTGAATTACGGGTTGAATCCTGGTCTCGACTATACAGCCTATGTCTGCAGAGACAAATGCCTGAATGCGATACAATAAATAGTGCCTGCCTGTTAGACTAACCTATCATGACTAAGGGAGTTCGACCTGATCCATGAAGATAACACGTACGCTACTCTAATACAATTGAAATGAAATATAAACACACCAACAAGGAATCTACAAACTATCATCTACCCTAATGTACGGGGTTCGAGCTTGAGGCCTAGCTCTATATTACAAAGAATTTTCCTACCATAACTAACCTGTTGACTGACGGCCCCCCTTTTCCTATCTAAATTTAAATGACATGCTTGAAACAGAATTGGAAAGCTCTGACCTTATGTGATTGATGACATGACGGAGCGGCCCTCCCTGTGGACCACTGAATTTACCACATCATGACAAACTGCGACGGTTGCAGCAGATACTGGTGAACACTTGGAGACATCCTATCTTGCGTGAGTCCTTCGTACAGCTCCTTGGATGGTTGGAAGATGTCCCCTTCGACGTCGCGCTGATTCCTGGATCGACTCCCGTTGTCGTGTTGGCTTCAGCTCCGGTTGTGGCTTCCTCGCAACAATGATGTAAAAGCTCGTTCTGACTTGATGCAGGGGTAACTGAAAACAAATTCATTTATTACAGACTGTCCAAACTCGATGCCTGTTTCCACTACTATCGTGTCTCACACGTTACATTGACCAAGTCTTGTTCAGAATTTTAAACCTGGTACACTATAGTTTCTTCACCACTCTTAGTAACACTGTTCTTTCATCCTTTCACTCGGACAACATGTAGTGCTTGAATTACCCTGAGCCAATATTTATTCTAGCATTACGTCAGTTACAACTTGACCTCACAGAAATATGAAGCTACTAGTTCATCAGTCTATTATAGGCAGTGCCTCATCTCACCATAGCATATTAACACAGGTAATATCAAGAATTTAGCTGAATATGCAAGTTGATTACTTACTTCCTCGCAGATACAGTAGTACTAGTTGTATGTGCAGCTCGAAGACAAGATGTTGTTCGCAGTTCCGACTTGTAGCATGACGACTTCGTTCCAGCAGCCTTACGGTCAAAGAATGAGACTGATACGCCAGGCGGCCTCACTTTTATAATCAGGTTAGCGTAACCACGCCACTTGATCGCGTGCAGGATACGCGGCCCGCGACTCGAAGTTTTCCCGCACAACGCACGTCAAGTACCTTATTTAACGAATGCATTTATGATTGCAGCCCTAATGCATATCAAAATAAACTAGAAATTATGCAGGTTGCAATTCTCGTATCAAATCCAATGGAACTCTTCCGTAACCAAAGATATTAATTTAATTCTTTCTTCCCTCCGAAGGTAAGTATTGCCGGGATCCGGGAAGCGTCCCCAATCTTCATTAAGAGGGTTGGCTTGGGACATAACTCCCTTTAATGAGGTTCTGGAGATTTCTCATAATGACGCTCTAGCTCTCTTCACACAAGAACGCTTCTTCTGGACTCTTTTATGAAATATACTATAAGACAATGACTTCGTGGGTGGTCTTATGTAATCCCAATATCCAATACTAAAATCTATACTATTGGTCCATGAACAGTATGGTTCAGTATAATGATCCTAGGGCCAATGGGCTTCGATGTTAGGCCCCTTTAAACAACAAGCGTCATCATCATAATGATCCTAAACCTTCATACTGTTTATTGCTTGGAACTTTCCTTAATTATGTCCATGTACTTCTGTATAATTTTCTTGACAGGGAGATTCTGTGACCTTTTTTGTCTTCAGACTAGAGTTCACTTTCTCTATGATATGGCTATCCTAGATGTACAGATTCTTAGGTCACTACAGGTTGGATAGTGGTATGTGTATCATCCAAAAATTCTAAATGGTATAACCAAAGGATCATCCATGCACTAACATTTCTAGGCTCACTTCATGACTACGAAATGAATTCATGTCCTTTTTTTAATACTTGTCTTTTGGGTTGGCATACTGAACATTCTTGGTTTGCATTACATATGATAAAGTCAAGAGACGGATGAAGCGGAAAAATGTCACACCAGTGCTCCAGAAGTCAGACCTTGACCATGCAGACATAGATACTCCCTGCAAGGAAGCTCTTCTGAAGAGTACTGTGAACAGGCCAGGAGAATGGTGCTGAAGGGTCTTCAGGAGATGGTAAGAAGGAGGAAGAATGTTGAGGACATGGGGGAATTAGTGTCACCTGCAGTGTGGTTATTGATACAGGGTGAGTTCCAGAATTTTTCACGACAGCCAAGTGGAAGAAGATGGTCTTCTCAAGAAAAAACTATTGCTTTGCTGACATGAAGTTTCAGAATTAATAGAATGCCCTTTTCACGAACTTCCACACAATACTTAAAACACTATAAATAAAATTCCAAAAAAATTCAGGTCTTAGCGTGTGTTCCAATATTGAGGTTAGGTAGGAACCTTTTATATATTTTCAGTTATTTTTGTGATTTTATATGATATGAATAGCCTGCTTGATGCTTGTGCAAGATGAATTTCCTTCATTCCAGGTTTTGTTTTTTCAAGTTTTACTTGTTTCTTTGGGTGTATGGAGTGAAATTAGAATTATACACGTTCTTAGTGTGAAAAAATAGTACCTATTATGATCATGAATTTCTCTCACATTAAACTAGCTGTTGCAGGTAAACGTTTGTGTGTGTGTGCTTCTTACCAGTTGCTTTGTGAATAAATAAATTCAAAATATAAACTGTGTGCATTATGCTGTGTTTTACCACAGTCTAATATATACAGTCGCAAAGCTCTGATGATATTTTTCATGCAAGGCGACTACAGCGCTCCAAGCGGCGAGGTAGGGGCAACTTGCTACAACTGCTACAATCTAAAATGGTCATAACTTCTGAACCATTCATGCAAATAATGACCTGGCAAGGTTATTGTAATCCTTATGAAACAGTGGAGGAGGTAAAAAAATTTATTTCGATGAGGAGTTCGAGAATAATATAGAAATATTTATTTAATCTTAAAGAGGTTTTTTTCTTTATCGCGGACTATAACATAAAATCGCTTCTAGAGGGCAACCGGTTCGAGATAGGTATATACCATCACAGACTTTTTTGTGTATGTTTCTATGCTCCACAATTCGTATGCTTACACTTGGGGTCTATTGTTGACGGTTCAGGCAGCATAAGCCAAGAGAGAAAGTGACCGACCGCCATCGAACCTGCCAAGTTGGGCAAAGAAGGCCAGCGCTCTACCTTGGCCGGTCACTTGCCTTCCTGGCTTTCACTGCCTAAACCATCAATGATAAACCACAAGTGTAAGGGTACGAACCTATTTCGAACCGGTTGCCCTCTAGACTCGATTTTAGTTATAGTCTGCGGAAAAAACATAACTTCTTAAGATTAAATAAGTATTTCGATATCATCCTCGAGCGCCTCATCGAAATAAATTGTTTGACCTCCTCCACTATTTCATAAGGATTACAATAACCTTGCCAGGTCATTATTTGCATGAATGGTTCAGAAGTTATGACCATTTTAGAGTGCAGTGGTAATTCGTTCCCTGTTGTCTGCTATTAAGTTGCCTCTACCTCGCCGCTAGAGGTGCTAGTGTTGCTCCAACTGTCAAGTGGATGAACCTTCCCCTTATCGGAGCTTCGTGACTGTATATATTAGACTGTGGTTTTACTTCTTCCTTTCCTTTTCCTGTTTTCCAGTCCCATACATAAAAGTCGTGGGAAGGGTTAAATGAACAAACTAAAGAATGAGTTTATGTGAGATCGTGATTTAGGTAAGTATGGGTGTTTTGGCGTATTATATGAATTGTATTAACTTTTTCAGTAATCAATGATGCATTTGTTATTTAATAGATGTAAATTTATATTAAAATGTGAATGCTGAAACAACAATACAGGATATCATTATAAAAGTAATGCCAACATACAAATATAGCAATATTGAAATGTATTTCCAAGTAAAAGATATGGGAGAAGCTTGTGATAGTACTTTCTTACCGAAATGCAGTCATTATCTCTATCACAAATAAAACTTTAACAAAGTAACTGTCATTATCCAGTTTATTACGAGTACTATTGTGGTATTTATTTCCTTATGTTACATACATTACAAACATACGTACATTATCATTATAGACTGTTATGCCTTTCAGCGTTCAGTCTGCAAGCCTCTGAGAATTTACTCAATGTCGCCACAATCCTCGATTTGCAACTAGTGTTGTGGCCTCATTTAGTTCTATACCTCTTATCTTTAAATCATTAAAAACTGAGTCTAACCATCGTAATCTTGGTTTCCCTCTACTTCTCTCACCCTGCATAGCAGAGTCCATTATTCTCCTTGCTAACCTATCCTCCTCAATTCACCTCACATGACCCCACCACCGAAGCCGGTTTATGTGTACAGTTTCATCCATCGAGTTCATTCCTAAATTAGCCTTTATCTCCTCATTCCGAGTACCCTCCTGCCATTGTTCCCACTTGTTTGCACCAGCAATCATTCTTGCTACTTTCATGTCTGTTACTTCTAACTTATGAATAAGATATCCTAAGTCCACCCAGCTTTCGCTCCCGTAAAGCAAAGCTGGTCTGAAAACAGACCAATGTAAAGATAGTTTCGTCTGGGAGCTGACTTCCTTCTTACAGAATACTGCTGATCGCAACTGCGAGCTCACTGCATTAGCTTTACTACACCTTGATTCAATC
Organism: Anabrus simplex; assembly: GCF_040414725.1. Lineage (NCBI taxonomy): Eukaryota > Metazoa > Arthropoda > Insecta > Orthoptera > Tettigoniidae > Anabrus > Anabrus simplex. The sequence continues at coordinate 350,159,267 of NC_090270.1, forward strand.
TCACTTACTATATTACCATCCTGGGAGAATACACAACCTAAATACTTGAAATTATCTACCTGTTCTAGCTTTGTATCACCAATCTGACATTCAATTCTGTTGAATTTCTTACCTACTGACAACATCAATTTAGTCTTTGAGAGGCTAATTTTCATACCATACTCATTGCACCTATTTTCAAGTTCCAAGGTATTAGACTGCAGGCTTTCGGCACAGTTTGCCATTAAGACCTAGTCGTCAGCATAGGCCAGACTGCTTACTACATTTCCACCTAACTGAATCCCTCCCTGACATTTTATACCTTTCAGCAGATGATCCATGTAAACTACTAACAGCAAAGGTGGAAGATTACAGCCTCGTCTAACCCCTGTATGTACCCTGAACCAGGAACTCATTCTACCATCAATTCTCACTGAAACCCAATTGTCAACATAAATGCCTTTGATTGATTTTAATAATCTACCTTTAATTCCATAGTCCCCCAGTATAGCAAACATCTTTTCCCTCAGTACCCTGTCATATGCTTTCTCTAGATCTACGAAACATAAACACAACTGCCTATTCCTCTCGTAGCATTTTTCAATTACCTGGCGCATATTGAAAATCTGATCCTGACAGCCTCTCTGTGGTCTGAAACTACACTGGTTTTCATCCAACTTCCTCTCAACGACTGATCACACCCTCCCTTCCAAAATGCCAGTGAATACTTTGCCTGGTATACTAACCAATGAGATACCTCGATAGTTGTTGCAATCCTTCCTGTTCCCTTGCTTATAGATACGTGCAGTTACTGCTTTTGTCCAATCTGAAGGTAACTTACCAACACTCCAAGCTAATTTTACTACTCTATGAAGCCATTTCATCCCTGCCTTCCCACTATACTTCACCATTTCATGTCTAATTCCGTCTATTCTTGCTGCCTTGTGACAATGTAGTTTATATATCATCCTTTCCATTTCCTCAAGCATAATTTCACCAACATCATTTTCCTCCTCCCCATGAGCTTGGCTTTTGCAACACCACTAGGATGATTTCCTTTCACATTGAGAAGATGTTCAAAATATTCCCTCCACCTCTCCAGCGATTCCCTGGGATCTATTATGAGTTCACCTGAATTACTCAAAACACTGTTCATTTCCTTTTTCCTTGCCTTCCTAAGATTCTTTATTACTGTCCAGAAAGGTTTCCCTGCTGCTTGACCTAGCTTTTCCAGGTTATTACCAAAATCTTCCTATGACTTCTGTTTGGATTCAACAATTATTTGTTTCGCTCTGTTTCTTTCATCTACGTACGAATCCCTGTCTGCCTCGGCCCTTGTTCGGAGCCATTTCTGATAAGCCTTCTTTTTACATTTACAGGCTGCTCTCACTTCATCATTCCACCAAGTTGTTTGCCTTTTCCCATCTTTACACACAGTTGTTCCTAGGTATTCCCTTGCTGTTTCTACTACAGCATTCCTGTATGCCACCCATTCACTTTCTATATCCTGAACCTGCTTACTGTCTACTGTTCGAAACTTATCACTAAACATATCCATGTACTTCTGTCTAATTTTCTCGTCCTGGAGATTTTCTACCCTTATTTGTTTGGAGACAGATTTCACTTTCTCTACCCTAGGCCTAGAGATACTTAGTTCACTACAGATCAGATAATGGTCTGTATCATCGAAAAATCCGTGGAAAATCGTACATTCCTAACAGATTTCCTGAATTTAAAGTCTGTTAAGATATAGTCTATTATGGATCTGGTACCCCTAGCCTCCCATGTGTAGCGGTGAATAGCCTTATACTTGAAGAATGTATTCGTAACAGCTAAACCCATACTAGCACAGAAGTCCAGCAAACGCTTCCCATTCCCATTAGCTTCCATATCTTCCCCACCTTTACCAATCACCCTTTCGTGTCTGTCAGTTCTTTTCCCAACTCTCACATTGAAATTATCCATTAGCACTATTCTATCCTTGCTGTTGACCCTGATCACGATGTCACTCAATGCTTCATAAAACTTGTCAAATTCATCCTCATCTGCACCCTCACATGGTGAATACACGGACACAATTCTAGTCCTAATTCCTCCGACTGATAAATCTACCCACATCATTCGATCATTTACATGCCTAACAGAAACTATGTTGCGTGCAAAGGTATTCCTGATAAACAGTCCTAGCCCAGACACTGCCCTTCCTTTTCTAACACCTATCAAGTACACTTTATAATCTCCTATCTCTTCCTCATCATCTCCCCTTACCCAAATATCACTTACTCCTAGCACATCCAGATGCATCCTCTTTGCTGACTCATCCAGTTCTACCTTCTTTTTTCCATACGCCCCATTAACACTCCAGTAGTCGCGCGAAGAAAAGTCACATCAGTGGTTACGCGAATCACAATTGTGAATGTAGGATGCTAAATGGTTTATTTTGTCACCTATTCAATACATATAAATTTTACATTTAGGAATTTATTATTAATTCTTCTTGAGACATGTTTCGCCCTTCATTGAGGGCATCATCAGTCAAATTACCTCCTCAAGGCAAACATCAGGTACCTGATTAGTATTTAACATGCACAAATTAATACACATTACAATGGGAAAATTAAGTACGAGAAACTCTTGTACAATGGTGATGGTTAAACAATATAAGTTTAAAGAATAAGAAGTCGGCACCAATGCTTAAAATTACTGGGTAATTATAGCAGAGTTCAGCAGTGGTGCTCTGAAGAATAATTGACACACTCATAGGAAATTATAAAGTTTATAAAATTATTTACAGTATAACAGTCAGGGTAGAAAGGATATAGTGCTCGGCGTCAATGTTTGTAACAAAAATTACTGTCAATGGTTGGTAACTATCCAGTAAATTTATGTTATCCAATTGAACAGTTGAGAATTTACAGTTTATATACATATTTACAAGAGAGCAGCTTGGTAAGCAAGGATATAAAAAAAAAAGTCTAGTACCAAGTGCGTCCCGATGTTTTAATCGTTGGAAGATGATTGTAGCATTGTCATATCAGAAATATGCAGAGTGGTTTAATCTTAGTTTATAATCACAGGGGGCAGGGAAAATATTCCATAGCCAAATGAGGTTCTATAGGCATCAAACAGAAAGTTGTCTGGTTGAAGCACTGGGTTCGGTACGGTGAACTGGTCAGCGTGGACGGAGACTCAATGGGTGTCATTGAGTAAACGGTACATTTGAATGGCAACAATGATGGCAGTTATTTTTAGGTAATTGTATTACTGGGAATATGTTGCAGGTTGAATTTAATAGAATTTAGTAGAATTTAGTGTGCTTATTTTATTATTGTAAAATATTTGTGTAGTACTGGTGTAGTAGAGGTATCCGTAGAAAGTCTTACTAAAATTCTGCTGTTGTAATTAGGATAGGCTTAATTGCAGTTTGGAATTGTGTAGTTCTTGTATATTCCTTTCGATATTCAGTAATTAACATCAGTTTTTATCCTGATAGAGGTTGTAGGATAAAAAATAGAGTACGACTAAGTAGTATTGTAGTGTAGTCATATATTAATTACCGTATTGTTGTGTGATCTTTGTGTACTATCCCAGACAATATATACCTCCGTTCTTTTATTTTTTGCAAATAGGTTATTTTATTTTTATTTTCATTTTTTCCATAAGAATGGCTAAGGAGCGCGAGTGTACGAACTGTGGGTGTGGCGAGGCATTGAGGGGTATGAGGGAGGAGTTGGAGAGTTTGAGGGAGATAATTAGGATTCTTACAGAAGACAGGAAGGAAGATAGGACTCCCTCAAACAATGTACAGGTTACAGTAGGTGTACAAGAGGGAGGGGAAGGAAAGGGGGCAGTTGTAGAAGACAGGTGGTCTAATGTTCTAAGGGGAAGGAGATTGCAGGCTAAGGGCTCTATTCAGGATCAGAATTCAGGACAGGTGTCTGTGCAAAATCGCTACGAGTCACTCCAGGTAGAACAACAGAGGGAAGATGAGGAACAGGGAACTGTTGCTGAGATGCGTGGAAGTAGGAGGAAGGGAAAAGGTAGGAAAGGGAAATGTAGAGTAGAGGATAGGAAAAGACAGGTGGAACAGGGTCATGGGAGGGAGAAAAGGGAGGAGGAAGTAGCTTCTGCAGCTATCAGGAAAGATAGGGCTGACCAGGAGGGGAGGGGATCAAATGAGGTGGGTAGGGTTGAGGCTCTGGTCATGGGGTATTCCATCGTTAGACATGTGGGGAAAGTGTGTGGAGGAGAGGGAACCAGGGTAGAATGTTATCCAGGAATTAGGTTGAGGCAGATGTTGAGGAAAGTAGAAGAGAGGGAGGAGGGGAAGGAGAAGGTGGTAGTGTTTCACGTTGGTACCAACAATGTAAGACAAGCAGGTGTAAGTACAAACATAGTTGGAGATGTGTGGGATCTGGTAAATGCACCACGGGTGAAGTTCAAGAAAGCGGAGATTGTTATTAGTGGAATACTGTGTAGGAGGGATGCTGACTGGAGGGTGATTGGGGATTTAAATGAGACTATGGAGTGGGTATGTGGGAAACTGGGAGTGAAAATTCTAGATCCTAATGGGTGGGTAGGAGATAAGGATCTGCGCTCTGATGGCCTTCACTTAAACCGCAGTGGTACGTATAAGTTAGGAAATTTGTTTGGAAGGGTAATAGGGAGGTACATTCAGGGAAACAGGGTGTACTAGGGAGCGGTGATAAGGGAACAGGGAACTGCAAATGAAGTGGGGATGACATAAAACTGTTAGTGTTGAACTGTAGAAGTATTGTAAGGAAAGGAATAGAATTAAGTAATTTAATAGATATATATTTACCAGATATTGTAATAGGAGTTGAATCATGGCTGAGAAATGATATAATGGATGCAGAAATTTTCCCATAGCACTGGAGTGTGTATCGTAGAGATTGGATAGAATGGTGGGAGGGGGAGTATTCATTCTGGTGAAAGAAGAATTTGTAAGCTACGAAAAATTTAAAGATGAGACACATGAAATTCTAGGTGTAAGGCTCAATTCTAAAGAAAATAGGCAACTTGGTATATTTGGAGTGTACAGATCGGGAAAGGGTAGCACTGACGCGGAATCAGAATTATTTGATAGGATAATCAGCTGTGTGGGAAACAACATGGAAAGAAATGTGATTGGAGCGGGAGATCTGAATTAGCCAGATGTCAATTGGGAAGGAAATGCGAACGACAGGAAGCATGACCAACAAATGGCAAATAAGTTAATATGGGAAGGACAGCTGATTCAGAAAGTGATGGAACCAACCAGAGGGAAAAATATCCTGGATGTGGTGCTGATAAAATCAGATGGGCTGTATAGTGAAACTGAAGTAATAGATGGTATTAGTGATCATGAAGCTGTTTTTGTGGTAGTTAAAAATAAATGTGATAGAAAGGAAGGTCTTAAAAGTAGGACTGTTAGGCAGTACCATACGGCTGATAGAGCAGGCATGAGGCAGTTTCTAAAAATTAACTATGTTTGGTGGAAAACGGTAAATAAAAATGTAAACAGACTCTGGGATGGGTTTAAAGCAATTGTTGAGGAATGCAAAAACAGGTTTGTACCATTAAGGGTGGTAAGGAATGGTAAAGACCCACCTTATTATAATAGAGAAATAAGGAGACTAAGAAGGAGGTGCAGAATAGAAAGAAATAGAGTTAGAAATGGCTGTGGAAGTAAGGAGAAATTGAAGGAACTTACTAGAAAATTGAATCTAGCAAAGAAGCTAGCTAAGGATAATATGATGGCAAGCATAATTGGCAGTCATACATATTTTAGTGAAAAATGGAAGGGTATGTATAGGTATTTTAAGGCAGAAACAGTGTTGCATCAGGCTTTGCTGTCAATACTGTCAGCCATTTTGCCGGCAGTGTCACATGCTGGACAAAAGAAAAAAGAACAGTTGGAAGCGAGTAATGGCCGCTATGTTTTTGTAAAGTGATGTGAGCTGTATAAAGAAATGTTTTTTAACATTAAATTCAGTGCAAACCAATTGTAAGACTTCCTTAAATGTGTTCCTGCGTGTAATGGTATTACACAACATTTAGTGGCGACCGTGACAGGACATTTACGTCTTGAAGAAGGAAGAATCACCGTACCCACGAGGAACATGGAGCACGGAAGCCTCGATAAATTACTGAAGCATAGGAGAGCGACAAGGACTTCGTTTACGAAAATTGCTAAACAGGTTAGTGATTTGACTGAAGAGGAAAATCTTAATATTACGGAACTTCAATCATTATCCACCTTGTTAGAAAGTAAGATAGCGATTTTGAACGAACTAGATTCGAAAGTGCTCGATTTGTTATTAGACGATGACGAGGCTGATATTGATAAGGAAATGGAAGGGGCTGATGAGTATCAGAAAAAGTATCTGGACCTTAAATTGCGTATTTCGGGAATACAGGTTCAACAAACTGAATATGAAGCAGGTAGTGTTGCTAGTAGGTCTAGCAACCAACAAACCAAGAAATTCAAGTTGCCGAAGTTAGAATTCCGCACCTTTGGAGGGGATTTAAAGGAGTGGCTACCATTTTGGAGTCAGTTCTCAAAAATAGATGAAGATCCCGAAATAGCTGTGGAGGATAAATTTCAATATTTAATACAGGCAACAGTAAAAGGATCACGTGCTAGGCAGGTGGTTGAGAGCTTCCCCCCAACACGAATAAATTACAGCAAGGCAATTGAAAGCCTAAAATCCCGTTTTGGCCAAGAAGATCTTCTTGTGGAAGTTTATGTACGTGAACTGTTGAGGTTAGTTTTACACAAGGCCTCGCAATCCAAATCCAGAATTGCATTGTCTCAACTTTATGATCAGTTGGAAACACAGTTGAGGTCACTGGAATCGCTTGGTGTCACAACGGACAAGTGTGCCTCTATGTTATTTCCCCTTGTTGAATCGTGCCTCCCCGAAGACTTATTAAGAATTTGGCAACGCAGTATTCCATTCACCTCCGCTACAAATGCGAAAGACCGTCTCGAGGGGTTAATGAAATTCCTGAAGTCGGAGGTGGAGGGTGAACAGAGAATAAACCTTGCTACATCTGGGTTTGACTTAAAGTGTGAAGGGGCAAAAGAAAAACTGAAGCACAAGGGGAAGGATTCAGACGACAACATTCCTACAGCTATGGGGTTATTAACATCAAATCAACGTAAGGATGACAAATGTGTGTTTTGTGAGGGTCATCATACCAGTGCAGATTGCTTTTCCGCTAGAAAAATGTCAATGGAAAGTAAACAGAAACTGTTAAGGGAAAAGGGATGTTGTTATATGTGTCTGAAGTCAGGGCATATGGTAAAGAATTGCAAGGCAAAAAACATAAAATGTATAATTTGTGGTGGGAAGCATGTTGTTTTAATGTGCAGACAGTTGTTAGAAAAACATGTCCCCAAAGCAGTTAGCAACAGTGAAGAAAATGCAACTCAGGAAATCACATTGGCAAATGTTTCCGCTTTGCCCAAGGTGTTGTTACAAACTCTTCGTGTAAATGTAAGATCTGATAAAAAGACTGAATGTGTTCGTGCTTTAATAGATACAGGCTCCCAGAAGTCATACATTTTGCGAAAGACGGCTTTAAAGATGGGTTACACTTCACTGCGAAAGGAGATCATCTCACATTCTCTTTTTGGTGGTGTAACAACGCAACGGAATGAGCATGAAGTTTACAGGGTGCGTGTAGGGGACCTGAACGATGAATTTCGGTGTAATTTTGAGGCTTTAGACCAAGAAGTGATCTGTGGAGACATTTCACATGTTACGGAAGGGGAATGGATGAACGAGCTAAAGAAATTGAAGATAGATATCACCGATAATGAGGAAAGTTTGGGGCCTATAGAAATACTTATTGGAGCGGACGTGGCTGGCAAACTTTTAACAGGAAGAAGAGAAGTGCTGTCGTGTGGTTTAGTTGCAGTAGAGACATTGTTAGGCTGGACTTTGATGGGAAAGATTCCTAATACCAAGAGAAGTGAAGAAAATGAAGGCTTGCTTGTAACTTCCATGTTTATTAAAGAGGCAAGTATTACTGATTTGTGGAGGTTGGATGTAATAGGCATTTCGGACCCTGTCGAGAAAGTTACGAAGAAGGAACGAGAAATTGCAGTGAAAGATCATTTCCTCCAAAGTGTTCATCGCACAGAAGAAGGTCGATATCAAGTTCGGCTACCTTGGACTGAGGGGCATCCCGCCTTGCCATCAAACCTGAATCTTGCTGAAAGAAGACTGGGTTTGATGAGGAAGAAATTATCTGAAGACCTTTTTCGAGATTACAATGAAGTGTTCAAAGATTGGTTGGCTGAGGGAATTATAGAAGAAGTGCCTGAATCTGAACGTGTTCATTGTTGTCACTACTTACCGCATAGACCAGTTGTAAAGGAAAACAGTGCAACTACCAGAATCAGACCTGTTTTTGATGCTTCAGCAAAACTAGGCAGCTCTCCATCTTTAAATCAATGTCTTGAAACTGGTCCAAATCTGATTGAACTCATCCCAAATGTGCTGTTAAGATTTAGAGAAAAGAAGATAGGAGTGGTTGCTGATATTAAAAGAGCATTTTTACAGATTGGTATTCACCCTGAAGACAGGAACTTCCTCTGTTTCTTATGGTGGAACTGTTATGAAAAACTGGAGGTTAGGGTATTCCGGCATGCAAGAGTGGTTTTTGGTGTAAAGTGTAGTCCTTTCCTCTTAGGATCTGTAATCGAACACCACTTATTGAGAGAAGAGGATTCAAATCATTCTCTTAAAGAAAAGTTACTGCATAGTTTTTATGTTGATAATGTTGTTTCTAGTGTGGACACTGAAGCTGAGCTCAATGCATTTATGTCAGAATCGGTCGAAGTCATGGCAAAGGCCAAATTCGAGCTTAGGGGTTGGGAATGGACAAGTGACAAGTGTCAGAGTGCTCATGATAACTCTTATTCTGCAGTACTGGGTTTGTTGTGGAATCGAGAAAGTGATGAACTCAAAGTTAACATGAGTTGGATTAGAGATTTTCTCTTTGACACCATTACCAAGAGAACAATCCTGTCGATCTCTCACAAAGTGTTTGACCCTATAGGTTTTAGTTGCCCTGTTATGTTGTGTCCTAAATTGCTCCTGCAGAAAATGTGGAAGATGGAATTTGATTGGGATACAGAAGTTGACGATGCTATCAAGAAAGAATTTCTGTCATGGTATGAAGAACTCCCTCAGTTAGAAGAAATTGGCATCCCCCGATGGGTACAGAAACCTGTGAATATAGAGGAATGCACTTTACACACCTTTTGTGATGCCAGTCAAAAGGCATATGCTGCAGTAGTTTTCCTCAGGGTAGAGACAAGCGACAACGTTCAGCTTCATCTGTTGGCGGCCAAGACACGAGTCTCTCCTATAAAGAAGATTTCTATGCCTCGTTTGGAGCTTATGGCTGCAACTATAGGAGCAAGGCTTGCGAAGTCAGTTCTGGACGGATTGGGATGGGAAAATGTGAAGACGTTGTTCTGGAGCGATTCTACTACAGTAATTGCATGGATTACCAGGGGAGACAAATGGACAGTCTTTGTCAGAAATCGAGTTGATGAAATAAGGAAAATCACTTGCTCTGAATCTTGGAAGTATGTCCCAGGGGAACTTAACCCAGCAGATTTACCTTCCAGGGGCTGCAAAGCTAAACAATTAGTTGCTTCTAGATGGTGGGAGGGACCTGCATGGTTGAAGGAATCACCAGGAAAGTGGTTTGCTTGCAATGATGATTCCAAAGAAGATGAGATCAACATGGAAAAGGTTAGATCCCCAGCTGTTGTGAATGTTAACTGTTTGGTTTCAGAGGACCAAAAGGACTGGTATTTCAAATACTTCTCTAATTTTACAAGAATTGTCCGCATGTTGGGGTGGTTGCTAAGGTTTATACGCAATAGCCGCTTACCTACAGATCTGCGTCAGAGAAGTGAATTAACTGTGGAAGAGTATGCCACTGCAGAAAGAAGAGTTGTTCGGTTTATTCAAGAGGACTCCTTTTCGGGGTTAAGGGATGACAGACTGCGAACGCTCAGAGTATTTCAAGACCATGAAGGAATAATTAGGCTGAAAACTAAGATCACCTACCGAGATGACCATGAAGACTTTCGTCAGCCTGCAGTACTTCCATCACAACACGAGGTAGTGAAGAGGTTAATCATGACGGAACACAAGATACAAGGACATGTAGGATTGCAAATGCTGCTAAATAACCTCAGGGAACGCTATTGGATTTTAAACGGTCGGAAAGCTATCAGGTCGGTTTTGTCCAAGTGCGTCATATGCAAGAGACACAGTGAAAGACATCTTGAAGTTATTTCACCTCCACTTCCATCCAGTCGAGTACGGGATGCTGCCGTGTTCGAGATTGTTGGACTGGATTTAACTGGGCCCTTATATCTACAAGGTGGGATTAAAATGTGGGTGTGCCTCTTTACTTGCGCAGTGTTTAGAGCTGTCCATCTGGAATTGGTATCATCAGTCTCGACAGAAGCATTCTTGCAAGCACTCCGTCGATTTGTGGCTCGCAGAGGAAGATGTTCTGTTATCTACAGTGACAATGGGACGAACTTCACTGGGGCTTCTAATTTACTTCGAACTCTGAACTGGGAGGATATATCTAAGTACAGCACTGCTAGGTGTATTGAATGGCGTTTTAATCCCCCTAGTGCACCTTGGTGGGGTGGATGGTGGGAGCGCTTGATACGCCTCCTCAAAGATTTATTGAAGAGGATATTGGGTAGGTCATGTCTTACTTACGAGGAGATGATGACTACATTATGTGATTGTGAGAGTTTGATGAATTCTCGACCTTTGACTTATATCATGGAAGAAGGTTCTGAGCTAGTGCCTCTCTCCCCTTCTTTATTCCTGCAAGATATAAGGGAGATTGGTGTTCCTAATCTCGATACGATAGACACTCAGAGCCTCAAAAGGAGGTATGGTGTCACAACGGACAAGTGTGCCTCTATGTTATTTCCCCTTGTTGAATCGTGCCTCCCCGAAGACTTATTAAGAATTTGGCAACGCAGTATTCCATTCACCTCCGCTACAAATGCGAAAGACCGTCTCGAGGGGTTAATGAAATTCCTGAAGTCGGAGGTGGAGGGTGAACAGAGAATAAACCTTGCTACATCTGGGTTTGACTTAAAGTGTGAAGGGGCAAAAGAAAAAAGAACAGTTGGAAGCGAGTAATGGCCGCTATGTTTTTGTAAAGTGATGTGAGCTGTATAAAGAAATGTTTTTTAACATTAAATTCAGTGCAAACCAATTGTAAGACTTCCTTAAATGTGTTCCTGCGTGTAATGGTATTACACAACAAACAGGTTCCAAGAAGGACATTCCAGGAATAATTAATGAACAAGGAGAGTGTGTATGTAAGGCAGAAGTATTCAGTCAGCAGTATGTAAAGATTGTTGGTTACAAGGAAAATGTTGAGATAGGCCAATGAAGTATTAAAATTTACATATGATAACAATGACATTTACAATAAGATACAAAAGTTGAAAACTAGAAAAGCGGCTGGAATTGATCAGATTTCTGGGTATATACTAAAGACAATGGGTTGGGATATAGTACCATATCTGAAGTACTTATTTGATTATTGTTTGGTCGGAGGAGCTATACCAGATGAATGGAGAATTGCTATTGTAGCCCCTGTGTATAAAGGTAAGGGTGATAGACATACAGCTGAAAATTACAGGCCAGTAAGTTTGACATGCATTGTATGTAAGCTTTGGGAAGGCATTCCTTCTGTTTATATTAGACATGTTTGTGAAATTAATAACTGGTTTGATAGAAGGTAGAACCATTTTAGGAAAGGTTATTCCACTGAAGCTCAACTTGTAGGGTTCCAGCAAGATATAGCAGATATCTTGGATTCTGAAGGTCAAATGGACTGTATCGCGATTGACCTGTCTATAGCATTTGATAGGGTGGATCATGGGAGACTACTGGCAAAAATGAGTGCAATTGGACTAGACAAAAGAGTGACTGAATGGGTTGCTATATTTCTAGAAAATAGATCTCAGAGAATTAGAGTAAGTGAAGCTTTATCTGACCCTGTAATAATTAAGAGGGGAATTCCTCAAGGCAGTATTATCGGACCTTTATATTTTCTTATATATATATAAATGATATGAGTAAAGGAGTGGAATCGGAGGTAAGGCTTTTTGCGGATGATGTTATTCTGTATAGAGTAATAAATAATTTACAAGAATCTGAGCAACTGCAACGTGACCTCGAAAATGTTTCGGGATGGACAGAAGGCAATGGTATGTTGATAAACGGGGTTAAAAGTCAGGTTGTGAGTTTCACAAATAGAAAAAGTCCTCTCAATTGTAATTACTGCGTTGATGGGGTGAAAGTTCCTTTTGGGGATCATTGTAAGTATCTGGGTGTTAATATAAGGAAAGATCTTCATTGGGGTAATCACATAAATGCGATTGTAAATAAAGGGTACAGATCTTTGCACATGGTTATGAGGGTGTTTAGAGGTTGTAGTAAGGATGTAAAGGAGAGGGCATATAAGTCTCTGGTAAGATCCCAACTAGAGTATGGTTCCAGTGTATGGGACCCTCACCAGGATTACCTGATTCAAGAATTGAAAAAAATCCAAAGAAAAGCAGCTCGATTTATTCTGGGCGATTTGCGACAAAAGAGTAGTGTTACAAAAATGTTGCAATGTTGGGTTGGGAAGAATTGAGAGAAAGAAGACGAGCTGCTCGACTAAGTGGTATATTCCGAGCTATCAGCGGAGAGATGGCGTGGAATGACATTAGTAGACAAATAAGTTTGAGTGGCGTTTATAAAAGTAGGAAAGATCACAATATGAAGATAAAGTTGGAATTCAAGAGGACAAACTGGGGCAAATATTTGTTTATAGGAAGGGGAGTTAAAGATTGGTATAACTTACCAAGGGAAATGTTCAATAAATTTCCAATTTCTTTGAAATCATTTAGGAAAAGGCTAGGAAAGCAACAGATAGAGAATCTGCCACCTGGGCGACTGCCCTAAATGCAAATCAGTAGTGATTGATTGATTGATTGTTGAATCCTTCCCTGGCCGAAGCTTCCAAACCCATTATTTAGAACACTACGATGCCGAAAAACATAATAAATTTTCCGCAATGAGCACCCACATGAGGGACACAGGCCACCACTTCACCACAATAGAACAAGACCTAACTAATGACTGAGTTCGAGAACCTATACATCTTTCTAGACCAACACTTCAATAAAGACAAAAACCTCAATGAGATAATAGATATAAATATCCCCCTTTATGAACAAATTCCCACCTTGCTACAAAAAATGAATTTTCAAGGCAACAACTGTCTAAAATCTTTAATACCATATTAACTAACTCACCCAGCACGTCGACAGTTACCCCCTCCCCTCCACCTCCCCCATTCCCACCAATTCCTCCACCCGCAATGACAGCAAGCCCATACCTCCTCCCACCCAAGCAATTCCCCCACAACGACGATCCCATCGATACAATACGAGAAATAAAAGCCACTCAACCAACAAAAACACTACAACACCCAACACAAGCGAATAACATTCAACTGCATTAATAAAAAGACATCAGAACTATCCACGTAATTTTCGAGTCCATACATCCCCCCCACCCCACCCTCCCTCTTTTTACAAACCGACACTTTATCAACCAGCATTCCCAACACATAACAAGCTCACCCCTCCACTCTACCTTCCTCCATTCCAAAAGCTCACCTCTGCGCATAAACTCCGCCCATGCTCGTCCCCACGTCCTTCCGCTGCCATTGCCAACCACATGTGCGTATTACCGACTGAGCCTCCTTCATAGTCAACCAACATCCATCAACAAATTGCCTCTCAACGAAACATCAGGTATGTAACATAACATTTACTCTTCATTACTTACCATGATCTTTTCTTACATACCAACTAATACTATTAACGTCTCAATTACAGATAACTTCCACTTCATACAACACAACTTCCAACAACACGCTAGAATTCCAGTGCACATCGCCATGAATATGGCGTGCCACTATGCCTCTTCTTTGCAGACAAAATGAAGAGATGCCTCATCCCAGCTACATTGCTCTGACTCTATAGTTACCGTATACATTCTAATCTCTCCACTGCAGTTCATAGCATAAGCAACTCCATTCTATTTCACTAGACCAGCAACAAAAAACAGTAACTTCGTCCCGAGGTCCTTCATACTTTCATTCACGAAATAATATCAATAAAGTTTCACTGGCATCTCACACCGATGTTTTCACACATCATTCCAAGCTACAAGAAGTCAACTAAGAAAAAGGGAAGGATTCAACAATCAATCAATCACTACTGATTTGCATTTAGGGCAGTCGCCCAGGTGGCAGATTCCCTATCTGTTGCTTTCCTAGCCTTTTCCTAAATGATTTCAAAGAAATTGGAAATTTATTGAACATCTCCCTTGGTAAGTTATACCAATCTTTAACTCCCCTTCCTATAAACAAATATTTGCCCCAGTTTGTCCTCTTGAATTCCAACTTTATCTTCATATTGTGATCTTTCCTACTTTTATAAACGCCACTCAAACTTATTCGTCTACTAATGTCATTCCACGCCATCTCTCCGCTGACAGCTAGGAATATACCACTTAGTCGAGCAGCTCGTCTTCTTTCTCTCAATTCTTCCCAACCCAAACATTGCAACATTTTTGTAACACTACTCTTTTGTCGGAAATCGCCCAGAATAAATCGAGCTGCTTTTCTTTGGATTTTTTTCAATTCTTGAATCAGGTAATCCTGGTGAGGGTCCCATGTACTGGAACCATACTCTAGTTGGGATCTTACCAGAGACTTATATGCCCTCTCCTTTACATCCTTACTACAACCCCTAAACACCCTCATAACCATGTGCAGAGATCGGTACCCTTTATTTACAATCCCATTTATGTGATTACCCCAGTGAAGATCTTTCCTTATATTAACACCCAGATACTTACAATGATCCCCAAAAGGAACTTTCACCCCATCAACGCAGTAATTAAAACTGAGAGGACTTTTCCTATTTGTGAAACTCACAACCTGACTTTTAACCCCGTTTATCAACATACCATTGCCTGCTGTCCATCTCACAATATTTTCGAGGTCACGTTGCAGTTGCTCACAATCTTGTAACTTATTTATTACTCTATAGAGAATAACATCATCCGCAAAAAGCCTTACCTCCGATTCCACTCCTTTACTCATATCATTTATATATATAAGAAAACATAAAGGTCCGAAAACACTGCCCTGAGGAACTCCCCTCTCAGCTATTACAGGGTCAGACAAAGCTTCACCTACTCTAACTCTCTGAGGTCTATTTTCTAGAAACAGAGCCACCCATTCAGTCACTCTTTTGTCTAGTCCAATTGCACTCATTTTTGCCAGTAGTCTCCCATGATCCACCCTATCAAATGCTTTAGACATGTCAATCGCGATACAGTCCATTTGACCTTCAGAATCCAAGATATCTGCTATATCTTGCTGGAACCCTACAAGTTGAGCTTCAGTGGAATAACCTTTCCTAAAACGGTTCTACCTTCTATCAAACCAGTTATTAATTTCACAAACATGTCTAATATAAACAGAAGGAATGCCTTCCCAAAGCTTACATACAATGCATGTCAAACTTACTGGCCTGTAATTTTTAGCTTTATGTCTATCACCCTTACCTTTATACACAGGGGCTACAATAGCAATTCTCCATTCATCTGGTATAGCTCCTCTGACCAAACAATAATCAAATAAGTACTTCAGATATGGTACTATATCCCAAACCATTGTCTTTAGTATATCCCCAGAAATCTGATCAATTCCAGCCGCTTTTCTAGTTTTCAACTTTTGTATCTTATTGTAAATGTCATAGTTATCATATGTAAATTTTAATACTTCATTGGCCTATCTCGACATTTTCCTTGTAAGCAACAATCTTTACGTACTGCTGACTGAATACTTCTGCCTTACATACACACTCTCCTTGTTCATTAATTATTCCTGGAATGTCCTTCTTGGAACCTGTTTCTGCCTTAAAATACCTATACATACCCTTCCATTTTTCACTAAAATATGTATGACTGCCAATTATGCTTGCCATCATATTATCCTTAGCTAGCTTCTTTGCTAGATTCAATTTTCTAGTAAGTTCCTTCAATTTCTCCTTACTTCCACAGCCATTTCTAACTCTATTTCTTTCTATTCTGCACCTCCTTCTTAGTCTCCTTATTTCTCTATTATAATAAGGTGGGTCTTTACCATTCCTTACCTCCCTTAAAGGTACAAACCTGTTTTTGCATTCCGCAACAATTGCTTTAAACCCATCCCAGAGTCTGTTTACATTTTTATTTACCGTTTTCCACCAAACATAGTTAATTTTTAGAAACTGCCTCATGCCTGCTCTATCAGCCGTATGGTACTGCCTAACAGTCCTACTTTTAAGACCTTCCTTTCTATCACATTTATTTTTAACTACCACAAAAACAGCTTCATGATCACTAATACCATCTATTACTTCAGTTTCACTATACAGCCCATCTGATTTTATCAGCACCACATCCAGGATATTTTTCCCTCTGGTTGGTTCCATCACTTTCTGAATCAGCTGTCCTTCCCATATTAACTTATTTCCCTTTTGTTGGTCATGCTTCCTGTCATTCGCATTTCCTTCCCAATTGACATCTGGCAAATTCAGATCTCCCGCTACAATCACATTTCTTTCCATGTCGTTTCCCACATAGCCGACTATCCTATCAAATAATTCCGAATCCGTGTCAGTGCTACCTTTTCCCGTTCTGTGCACTCCAAATATATCAAGTTGCCTATTATCTTTAGAAATGAGCCTTACACCTAGAATTTCATGTGTCTCATCATTAACTTTTTTGTAGCTTACAAATTCTTTAATTTACCGGAATGAATACTCCCCCTTCCACCATTCCTATCCTATCTCTACGATGCACACTTCAGTGCCGTGAGAAAATTTCTGCATCCATTATATCATTTCTCAGCCATGATTCAACTCCTATTACAATATCTGGTAAATATATATCTATTAAATTACTTAATTCTATTCCTTTCCTTACAATACTTCTACAGTTCAACACTAACAGTTTTATGTCATCCCCACTTCATTTGCAGTTCCCTGTTCCCTTATCACCGCTCCCTAGTACACCCTGTTTCCCTGAATGTACCTCCCTATTACCCTTCCAAACAAATTTCCTAACTTATACGTACCACTGCGGTTTAAGTGAAGGCCATCAGAGCGCAGATCCTTATCTCCTACCCACCCATTAGGATCTAGAATTTTCACTCCCAGTTTCCCACATACCCACTCCATAGTCTCATTTAAATCCCCAATCACCCTCCAGTCAGCATCCCTCCTACACAGTATTCCACTAATAACAATCTCCGCTTTCTTGAACTTCACCCGTGGTGCATTTACCAGATCCCACACATCTCCAACTATGTTTGTACTTACACCTGCTTGTCTTACATTGTTGGTACCAACGTGAAACACTACCACCTTCTCCTTCCCCTCCTCCCTCTCTTCTACTTTCCTCAACATCTGCCTCAACCTAATTCCTGGATAACATTCTACCCTGGTTCCCTCTCCTCCACACACTTTCCCCACGTGTCTAACGATGGAATCCCCCATGACCGGAGCCTCAACCCTACCCACCTCATTTGATCCCCTCCCCTCCTGGTCAGCCCTATCTTTCCTGATAGCTGCAGAAGCTACTTCCTCCTCCCTTTTCTCCTTCCCATGACCCTGTTCCACCTGTCTTTTCCTATCCTCTACTCTACATTTCCCTTTCCTACCTTTTCCCTTCCTCCTACTTCCACGCATCTCAGCAACAGTTCCCTGTTCCTCATCTTCCCTCTGTTGTTCTACCTGGAGTGACTCGTAGCGATTTTGCACAGACACCTGTCCTGAATTCTGATCCTGAATAGAGCCCTTGGCCTGCAATCTCCTTCCCCTTAGAACATTAGACCACCTGTCTTCTACAACTGCCCCCTTTCCTTCCCCTCCCTCTTGTACACCTACTGTAACCTGTACATTGTTTGAGGGAGTCCTATCTTCCTTCCTGTCTTCTGTAAGAATCCTAATTATCTCCCTCAAACTCTCCAACTCCTCCCTCATACCCCTCAATGCCTCGCCACACCCACAGTTCGTACACTCGCGCTCCTTAGCCATTCTTATGGAAAAAATGAAAATAAAAATAAAATAACCTATTTGCAAAAAATAAAAGAATGGAGGTATATATTGTCTGGGATAGTACACAAAGATCACACAACAATACGGTAATCAATATATGACTACACTACAATACTACTTAGTCGTACTCTATTTTTTATCCTACAACCTCTATCAGGATAAAAACTGATGTTAATTACTGAATATCGAAAGGAATACACAAGAACTACACAATTCCAAACTGCAATTAAGCCTATCCTAATTACAACAGCAGAATTTTAGTAAGACTTTCTACGGATACCTCTACTACACCAGTACTACACAAATATTTTACAATAATAAAATAAGCACACTAAATTCTACTAAATTCTACTAAATTCAAACTGCAACATATTCCCAGTAATACAATTACCTAAAAATAACTGCCATCATTGTTGCCATTCAAATGCACCGTTTACTCAATGACACCCATTGAGTCTCCGTCCACGCTGACCAGTTCACCGTACCGAACCCAGTGCTTCAACCAGACAACTTTCTGTTTGATGCCTATAGAACCTCATTTGGCTATGGAATATTTTCCCTGCCCCCTGTGATTATAAACTAAGATTAAACCACTCTGCATATTTCTGATATGGCAATGCTACAATCATCTTCCAACGATTAAAACATCGGGACGCACTTGGTACTAGACTTTTTTTTTTATATCCTTGCTTACCAAGCTGCTCTCTTGTAAATATGTATATAAACTGTAAATTCTCAACTGTTCAATTGGATAACGTAAATTTACTGGATAGTTACCAACCATTGACAGTAATTTTTGTTACAAACATTGACGCCGAGCACTATACCCTTTCTACCCTGACTGTTATACTGTAAATAATTTTATAAACTTTATAATTTCCTGTGAGTGTGTCAATTATTCTTCAGAGCACCACTGCTGAACTCTGCTATAATTACCCAGTAATTTTAAGCATTGGTGCCGACTTCTTATTCTTTAAACTTATATTGTTTAACCATCACCATTGTACAAGAGTTTCTCGTACTTAATTTTCCCATTGTAATGTGTATTAATTTGTGCATGTTAAATACTAATCAGGTACCTGATGTTTGCCATGAGGCGGTAATTTGACTGATGATGCCCTCAATGAAGGGCGAAACATGTCTCAAGCGGAATTATAATAAATTCTTAAATGTAAAATTTATATGTATTGAATAGGTGACAAAATAAACCATTTAGCATTCTACATTCAGTATCTTCAATACGGACAACAATGATTTTTATCACTTGCCATCACAATTGTGATCCGTACTTTCTTTGTAATATAAGGCTATTCTATGCTATGTATTCAATGAATATGATTATGCATTGTGAAAAGAACATTTTCTGTACAATGTAATATAATTATGGATGCATTTATAAACAATCCCTGAAAAATTACCGGACATTGTGGTTTGTCTCACTTACTCCCTCCATAAGATACCTCACTGTCTGGTGCATTCAGTCATCGATTTATATTCTCATAGTCATCCATTTGCACTTATATATCAAAAAGTAATATAAACTCATAAAACGGAGTAGATATATGCACATGAACTGAGATTAGACACCGTAATAAGAAAACAAACAAAGTCAAAATAAGTCACGCTAGTGGTCGCACGGATCACAAGCATAAATTGCTTTATAACGCAACAACCATCAGTCAAAGTAAGCAGACTACTGCATTATCAGAGAGTGGAAGGTACACAGATGCTCAAGGTCAACAGTCATACCAGAAAACAGAAGCGAAAAAACTAAACGGCTGGATCAATATTGTGATCCGCGTGACCACTGGAGTGTTAATATTGATAGCTACCCATCAAATTCCATTTTGTTTGCCAAGTTTTTTCCAAGGAGTCCTTCGCCTGTCAAATGGGAGTGGAACTCCATTACTCCCATAGGTCCGAGGCTTGCTTAAAATGTTCTGAGCTCGGTAAATTCATGAAGCAGGATGCTACCCTACTTGCACATAGTCCAAGTGAGGATTTCTCCTCTAACGGGTTATGGATCACTGGTGAATTGTATAGTCCTAGCCGCCTGAGCACAAGGAGAGCCATGACTCAGAATATGTTCTTATGTTGGCAAAGAAAAACAGTGCCTCTATACCTTCCATGACCTGTTTTCACAGTGATCTTTACTATCCAGGAGTAACAGATGTATTTATCTCACATGATCCTTGTCCACAAGTTTACTCATTAAAAAAATAATCTCCCCTCGATAACTTGAAGTGTTCCAAGTTTACTTCAGAACGAAGTAATCCAAACAAAATCGTTGAATGAAATTAAAATTCAAAGTGAAATACAAACTCATTAGAACATTTATAGACCAAGTCCATAAACTTAGGTAAACGTACAGGTACGAAGTTTCCAGACATTTAGACTCCTTCAAAAGAAAGTTTGTCCCTCGACTTATTCTCTCTTCATGAAATACCAGAAGAATATGGCTACATTTCGTACTTCTCAGCGTACTACTGGTACTGCCTTTCATCTCTCTACACCAACAAACAAGTAAGGTGATGTAGTTTCCCGATCAGACTTTCTATTGGCCACGATTTACTTAAATGTGAATGTCCCCTCTTGGGAGAGTATGGATCATTCCAAAAATCTGTCCCCCTTTCTCCAAACTTCTCTTACTTGATGAGTCCATCGCTGTGACGTCGATCACGCGTCCTTAACCGCTCAACCCAGTTTTGGGTCTCGTGGCTCTCAACGGGTTGGACTGGCTATCAGCTGATAATTGGTCCTTGCGAATGCATGAAATTTACGCAAATTAAAGCAAATCTGAATTTGTTCTCATAAGGTACCATTTGGACGGATACCATGTTGAATTGCATTAGCGCTTGTAGTGGTAGAAAAAGGCAAACTGCTAGTCGAATCAACTGGATGACAATGATTAAGAAAAAGGATTGTAATTTTTAGGAATAAAAAAATAATATATTGTTTACCTGCAGAAGTGGATTGGAACAGCCGTCTCTCACAATCCGGTCTGGGACTGGACCAAACAAGCTCCAGGTATCGCTTACAGACTGATGGTGGGATACGTGTAAAGTAAGATAAAAGGGAAGTTGTAGTCATACTCAGTGACTGAATGATGTCACTACATCTCAAGTCCAAAATAAATTGCACAATAGTACGTCCTGTTGCTGTACACGGTGTTGAATGTCGACCTGCTGACAAAGCTACAGAGTTCTGTTGGTGGACGGTCATCACACTTCTGCATCGTGTCTAAAAACAACACCGTCCACCAGTAAATTGGCATTGCACCCATCACTTAGAAGGCCCGGGAAAAAAGTCTCAAATGGTATGGTCACGTCCTGTACATTGCGCCTGGAACAGTAGCGAATTTCACCCACACCTTTGAGATTAATGGGCAATGACCACGCACTGGCTTGATGTAATGAATGCTGATATGAAGACTCTGGACTTACGGTCACACGATGCCCAATACCTTGCAAAATGGCAAGGCAAGATTAGAACAGCGGACCCTGCGCCAGCGGGAAAACGCTAGGAAGAATAAAAAGAAGAAGAAATTATAACATCATCGACAAAAGGCCTAATTTCTGATCCTAGTTCTTTACTCATATCATTACTGCCAACAAACTCTCTGTGACAATAGTCCTGTACTATCGACAATGCACGAGAGTGACCTAACTCCCCTCCCATAACTATGCACTGCTGAGATTGGCGATACATGTCCTGCAACAGTAGCGCAGCCAGGATTTCAGTCTGGGGTGGGCCCATTAAGTTAGTTCTTCATCAAGAATGTTATTTTGATACGAGTCCAGATTTTTGGAGTTTAATTGGTATAGAATAACAAAAAAGGAAATGAGTGTCCTTGGATCAAATAAAAGTGGTGGATTCGTGCAGATTCCAGAAGCTAATAATAATATACATTATATATACAAGGCTTAATAACAGTACATTAGTTAAAACTCCTGCGGTGTCTGGATACCTTGCACGACAGCCCCCCCACCCTCCACCCCAGTCTCTGTTATTCCCTTCCCTCCATAACTGCAGAACTTTACTTATTCCGAGTATAAGTGAAATGAGTGCAAGACTAAATAGTTGTAGTAAAGATGCAATATTCTGGTTTAGAATAAATACGGTAATAATAATTTTGTGTGGCTATTTATAACCGAGTGCAAAACTTGTAAGGCATACCCTCGTGGTTGAGAGAAGGGGTGGATTATAGAGAAGTATTTCCAGAAGGGTATACAGTCTATCGTAGAGACCGAGGAGATAAAATGGGAGGGGGGGTGTTTATTCTGGTGAAGGAAACTTATTGTTCACATGAATGGTTTACCGATGAAAGGGATGACATATTAGGGATAAAATTAATTTGTGATAATATGAAGGAGGTGGGAATTATAGGAACATACAGGCCTGGAAGAAACGAAAGAGACAGGGAAATATTTGAGAAAATAAGAGATTATACTCATAAAAACAATGGTAATAATTGGGGGAGATCTAAATTTGCCTGAAGTTGAATGGAATGAAGCTGCAAGTGAAGCCCATGAACAGAAACTGGCAAATAAGTTAATTTGGGAGAGAGGATTTACACAAGTAGTACAAGAACCAACTCATCACAATAACTTACTAGATGTATTCTTGGTTAAACAATGGGAAATTGTTGATAAAACTGAGGTAATTGAAGGAATAGGAGACCGTAAGGCTGTAATAATGGATGTGGGACTCGAACCAAAAAGGCTTAATTGGAGGGTCACACAAAACATGAAATTGTACAGAAAAACTAAAGTTGATGAATTTGGGACTTACCTTAAATCACAATTCAGTTGTTGGATAAGTGAAGGGAGTAATGTGGATACACTTTGGGCTAAATTTAAAGGAATCATTTGGGAAGGAGAGAAGAGATTTGTACCTCTTAAGAAGGGTAAAATGACCTCAGACCCTGTTTATTTTACAAGGGAAATAAGAAAATATAAAAGAAAATGTAGAATAGTAAACAGGAAAATCAAAGAGGGTAGGGAGAGTAGAGAAACTAGAAAACAGTTAATGAGGGAACTGAATAGAGTGAAAAGGGAAGCAAAAGAGAATTATATGAATGGCATACTTCAAGAGGATAATGACCGCAAAGAGAAATGGAAAAAGCTGTATTCATATATCAGGAATCAAAAAAGAAAAGGAATCCAAATTCCTACAATGGTGGGAGAAGGGGGTGAACACTATTTAACAGATACTGAGAAAGCAAACCTATTTAGTAGGGAATTCAGAGATTCAGTAGAAGATTGTCAGGAGTTGGAAACCGAAACAGAAGATAGAGAGGGAGAGACACAGAGGGAAACAAGAAGCTTCTCATTCACAAATGAAGATATTTTCAGAGAAATCCAACTGCTTCAGCAAGGAAAAGCAGCAGGAAATGATCACATTACTGGGGAGGTGTTAAAGACAATGGGGTGGTACATAGTGCCAAATTTAAAATTTCTCTTTGACTATGTCATAAATACTAGTGTAATACCAAAGGAATGGAAGGAATCTATAATAATACCAATTTATAAAGGAAAGGGTGATAAAAGGAAACCAGAGAACTACAGACCAATCAGCCTGACCAGTATAGTTTGTAAAATACTGGAGAGTTTAATAGCAAAGTACATCAGAGGGATATGTGGTGATAAAAATTGGTTCATGAGGAGCCAGTATGGATTTAGAAAGAAATTTTCTTGTGAGGCACAACTGGTGGGATTTCAGCAGGACATATCAGATCAGTTGGATTCAGGAGGCCAGTTAGATTGCATAGCCATAGATCTTTCCAAAGCCTTCGATAGAGTGGAACATGGAATATTATTAAAGAAATTGGAGGGAATAGGATTGGACGTAAGGGTTACACGTTGGATAAAACGTTTCTAAATTCAAGGGCTCAGAAAGTCAAAGTAGGAAATAATATATCACAGGAAGAGAAAGTTTGGAAGGGTATTGCACAGGGTAGTATAATCAGTCCATTACTTTTCTTAATATACGCAAATGATTTAGGAAGCAATATAACATCAAAAATAAGATTGTATGCAGATGACATAATTGTTTATAGGGAAAGTAATAACATTGAGGATTGTTCAGAATTACAAAGGGACCTTGAGAGTATCCAACAATGGTTGAAGAAAATAATATGAAGGTTAATGAAGGCAAATCAACTGTTACAACTTTTACAAACAGGAGCTTTAAAACTGAATTTGAATATACTTTGGATGAGGTAGTTATCCCAAAAGATGGCAAGTGCAAATACTTAGGTTGAGATTTGAAAGTAATTTGCAAGTGAAGGGTCATGTTGATGACATTGTTGGGAAAGCAAACAGATCGTTACATGTCATACTGAGACTACTTAAAGGATGCAACAAAGAATTAAAAGAAAAATGTTACTTGAGTATGGTTCATCCATTACTGGAATGTGCAAACAGTGTTTGGGATCCTCACCAAGAATACCTAATAAAAGAAATAGATAGTGTGCAGATGAAAGCAGCACGATTTGTAACAGGGGATTTCAGGAAAAAGAGTAGTGCCTCAGAAATGTTAAAGGAACTTGGGTGGGAAACTTTGGGTAAATTTTCATTCATTGGGAAGGCATGAAGGAGTGGAACAGTTTACCAGGGGTAGTGTTTGATCCTTTTCCAAAATCTGTACAGATATTCAAGAAGAGAATAAACAGCAACAGAGAAAATAAATGAAGTGTTAGAGGGCATTCGACCAGTGCAGGTTATTGTAAATAAAAAAAGTGTGTGAATAAATTAATTCCATCCCCTGGTCTAAGGAGTTTGGACAGCCAAATAGGGTACTGCCTGTAGAGGTGAAGTACAGTGGGGACTTCAAGGGCCCTGGGACCGGTACAGAAGCGGTGAAGGCCCTTCAGGAACTCTGAAAAGTGGTGGCAAAAGAGGCTCTGGTTAAGACGCAGCAGGTCGGTATGCTACCAAGGTTCCAAAATGGGTAAAAAAAATAGTAAATAGTTGCAATGTAAATTTTAATCTTATACCAGTTCTATAGTATCATTTGAAGTAATTCCACATACTGTATATGAGTTGACTATGTTTGTAAGTATAGGAAGTATAAGTAGAATTTTGTAAACAGTACAAATTTATTAAGGTTGAGCTGTGTGTTTAATAGAAAAAATTGCTAGTGTAAATTGTAGCCTATAATATTATATTATAGGAAAATGTTCTTCTCCTGTTAATTTAATATTTAGTGCTTGACAATAATGTATTTTAGCGTACTATTTGCCACAGAGGTAGACACCTCATTTGCAAATAAAAGGATTTTGATTTGATTTGATTTGATTTGGTTTGATTTGATTTGATAAGGTTGGGTGGCATCTGCCATGTGTAGGTAACTGCTTGTTATTGTGGTGGAGGATAATGTTATGTGTGGTTTATGAGTAGCAGGAATGTTGGGGACAGCACAAACACCCAGCCCCCGGGCTACTGGTTTTAACCAATGAAGGTTAAAATTCCGGACCCGGCTGGGAATCGAACCCGGACCCTCTGAGCCACAGACCAGTACACTGACCATTCAGCCAATGAGTCAGACAATAACTATGGTAATTGTACAACAATGATGGTCATTTGATAAGCTGTAAAGAAGTGACATGTTATACAAATAATGCGGCAAAGTAATATACACACACAACATATATATAGAATGTAAAGGGTATGGGTATAGATATTTTGTTAGTTGGTAAAGAAAAATACATGTCACAACATATGCTAGGTAGAGTTTATCTTGTCCTATTAGTTTCCGTCGCAAGCCTGGGATACAGAATATACAGCAGTAGTATAAAGTTACAGTTTTGTGATGCCAATTTTCATATGTGTAACATTTATTAACTTACCAGAAACCAACAACATGGAACTGTTATCATTTCAACACCATTTTAAGGACCACCGACCCAAGCTTGGATTTGAACCTGCAAACTCGGACTCAGAAGGACATCGTGTCAAGCAACTGAGTCACATGAAAAGGAGGCGTTTGTGATTATTGTCATAAATAGATGCAATTAGTATTTTTACAAAGATTTTATGAGAAGCATTTATTAAGGCGTAAGTTTTCCAACTGTCCTAAATGCACGAGACCAGATGGAAGAATTACATGGAAGCTAAAGAGCCTTGCAGGGATGTTGCTTCCTTCTGTGTTTACCATTCCAAACTAAATTCACTGGCATAACAGCCCCGTAGGGCTATCGCCTACCAAGCGACCACTGTTGTGCCCGAAGGCCTGCAGATTACGAGGTGTCGTGTGGTCAGCATGACGAATCCTCTCTGCCATTATTCTTGGCTTTCTAGACTGGGGCCGCCATCTCACCGTCAGATAGCTCCTCAATTATAAGCATGTGGGCTGAGTGTACCTCGAACTAGCCCTCAGATCCAGGTAAAATTCCCTGACCTGGCTGCGAATAGTACCTAGGGTCTCTGGTAAGAGGCAAGCATGCTACCCCTTCACTGCGGGGCTGGCTGTTAACTTTTAGGTCCCCTTATTTTAGGATTTGACTTAAGGCATCCCGCATTCGATTCCTGGCACTGACAGAGTTAAGAAAGGCATGGGGTGGGGAAAATACAGCCTTATTTGTGGGTGCAGTAGAGTTGGACTTGTGTCTCCCTTAATCCAAATATCTACGACCTTCACGGGGCGTAGTACCAAAGTGGTTCCTTTTTTTATGAAGACAAATTAAATGAAGATTCTACTTCCTCACAAACGAAGAATTATATTATCAATTTTACCAACATTTTCAATAATGCAGCTGGTTTAGGGTACAGAAGCTACGATTTTGATTGTTGGATAAATTTACATGACAACAATCTTAACCATCAATATCTACTGAAAGCACTCGGTACAACCGGGTTTCTTTTCATATGCACCGGGTGAGTTGGCCGTGCGGTTAGCAGCCGTAAGAGAGTGGGTTCGAACACCACTGTCGGCAGCCCTAAAGTTATTTTCCGTGGTTTCCCACTTTCATACTAGGCCTTAATTAAGGCGACGCTCCGGAGATCAAAATGTATATTTTGGTCATTTTGATGAAATATTTGAATGACTGAAATTGAAACGGTTGAGTTTTAGTTTTTCTTGTCACGAAATTATTCTGCAGAATTCAAAGAATTTATCACTGTAATAATGCCAGTTGAGATTTTACGTTTAAATCCCATTTTTCTCCCATAATATTCTGCCAAATGTAACAAACTTTGTATGGTGTATGTATCACAGCTATATTAAGAAACCTGCATATGGAATATTTGACTGCACAATTTTTCAAGTAGTAGAGATTTTAAGTCCAAAATTTTTGAACGTAAAAATTAGATAAACTTTAGTACGATATTCCTCCTTATTTAAATTATGTACAGAAAATTCGACAGGTAGGTAGTGCTTTTAAAATAAGTATTATCTACCTAATGACGAATTTACAGGAGTTATATCGTACTAAAGTTTGTGTAATTTTTACGTTCAAAAATTTTGAAAAACTAGTAATTGTGTATGAAAAAATGTTCGTGATATCTCTAATTTTATGTAGGTGACATTCCCACAAAGTTTCGTGAAAATCCATGCTTTAGGTAAAAATATCTGTTTATCTCCAGAGCGTCGCCTTGAGGCCATGGCCGCTTCCTTCCCACTTTTAGCCCTTTCCTTTCCCATCGTCACCATATGACATACGGTGCGACGTAAGGCAAATTCTAAATAAAAAAAATAAAAATGCTTTTCACAACCCCTTCTAAGGAAAAGTTGTATCAACGCTACGGCCTAGACTTATACCCCACCCACTGAAATTATTTTGTGCATACGCCACTGCATCCACTCATCATTTAAGGTACAAGGTAAGCCCGAAGAATGGTCGAATACTCAAAATATACCACCATAAATGATATGGATATGGCACAAAAGTATTAAAGAAAGGTAAGGGACGGGATCTAGTGTTTTAAGTAGAATCCGAAACAATAGAACGTGACTTCCCTTTTTAATAATGTTTCATGCATCGACTGTGATTCAAGCCTCGACCATCTTAATGAAAAGGTAGAACTGAGTCATCACGCCCGCTAATAACCCACACGTTTGATGGTGCCTTTTTGAGGTTCCAATCAGTCCCCGGGCATTTGGCAAAATTCAAAGGCCTGCCTATACGATCTGCCTTGCTACTGTTGGAAAAAAAAAAAAAAAAGTTTTCATAACTTACCGAGGATGCACATAATTTGGCACAAAATGAGGAACTCGCAATCCTGTCACAGTCTTCTAAACACAGAACATCTCTCAACCACTGCACAACCCTAGGGCATTGTTGTTTCCTTGCAACTGTTTCTGGCCGTGGCCCCCGTTAGTTCGGTGGTCACATTCCGGCTCTCTACTGAGTAATCCCTTGCTAATTGCCCTTTTCCTCATCTCTTACGGTTATATTCCCAATACTGAGGCCTCTACAGGGAGATATCCCCGCACATCAGAATCCTACAGTAAGTGGTTTCCTTTCATTGAAGCAGTACAAATATGGAGAATTATGTATGGTCCTACTGAGCCGTGCTAGTAGATTCTTTGTCGCTACGTTAATTTAAAATTTCGACGTATGTTTTTAAGTTGTTTGTACCGTTCGTAAAACAACTGCTGATCCTCGCTCTAGTTTCTGGGAACATTTTTGAGGGGGCGGCCCCCATGGAAACCCTCCTTGGCTACGCCTGTGTCCTGGAAACATTGCAAGAAGGCTTCCTTTGGGATGGTGTTCAAAAGTCTCATCACGTTTCCTTGGATGTCAGGAATATCATCAAAGGGAGTTTGAGTCGTGGGAATAGGGTTGAGATCTGGCGAGTATGGGGGATGTTCATGTTACATGAACTGTTTGAAGATATTGGGTGTGTGTGGGCGAGCGTTGTCATGGACAAAAACCATGAACCGTGTTGTGTGTACATCACATCGCCCTAAGCATGTTATGGTACCCTGCAGTGTGAATATGACGTTTTACGACAAATAGTGCCCAAACCAGCGCATTTTACGCGTTCCGGGATGCAAGCGGCTCGCTGCTAGCCCGAGCTCTCATTGCGCCAAAACAGGTCTTGTGCTGACAAGTACGCTCCTTTCTAAGCGACGAAGAGAGAGTCCCACGCCGAGGGAAGCAGCAAATGTAGGTCAGGAAGCATTGCCTCAAATACTGCATATTCACTCGTACCAGTCCACAATCTTCAAATGTTTCGGGATATAATAATAATAATAATAATAATAATAATAATAATAATAATAGTGAAATACCCATTAAGTGTTAAGACCCGTAAGAATCAGGGAATTTTATGCTCATTTATGACACTAAGAAGTGAACACGCAGTAGATGAGCCTGTAAGCAGTTGTCCGCCAGATGTTGACAACGAGCTACGAGACGAAACTCAAGAATTCCCCGAATTGAAACTACACGCACCAAGTGACGGCTAGATCCACGATGCGATCAGTGAGAAAACACAAGAATAAGCTTTAATTTGATACCAAACTCAATGTTGTGAACCACTGATTAGCAAAGAGGCGTAGTCTATCATTTCCAGGCACGACAGACCGCTTTCGCTTAAAAGGTCTTAAAAGTAGGACTATTAGGCAGTACCATATGGCTGATAAAGCAGGCATGAGGCAGTTTTTAAAGAATAACTCTGATTGGTGGAAAACGGTAAATAAAAATATAAACAGACTCTGGGATGGGTTTAAAGAAATTGTTGACGAATGCGAAAACAGGCTTGTACCTTTAAGGGTGGTAAGGAATGGTAAAGACCCACCTTATTATAATAGAGAAATAAAGAGACTAAGAAGGAGGTGCAGACTGGAAAGAAATAGCTTTAGAAATGGCTGTGGAAGTAAGGAGAAACTGAAGGAACTTACTACAAAATTGAATCTAGCAAAGGAGGCAGCTAAGGATAACATGATGGCAAGCATAATTGGCAGTCATACAAATTTTAATGAAAAGTGGAAAAGTATGTATAGGTATTTTAAGGCAGAAACAGGTTCCAAGAAGGACATTCCAGGAATAATTAATGAACAAGGGGAGTGTGTATGTGAGGATCTCCAAAAGGCAGTCTGTCAGCAGAATGCAAAGATTGTTGGTTACAAGGATAATGTCCAGGTAGAGGAGGAGACTAAGGCTAAAGAAGTATTAACATTTACATATGATAAGAATGACATTTACAATAAGATATAAAAGTTGAAAACTTGAAAAGCAGCTGGAATTGATAAGATTTCTGGGGACATACTAAAGACAATCGGTTGGGGTATAGTACCATATCTGAAGTACTTATTTTATTATTCTTTGCTTGAAGGAGGTATACCAGATAAATGGAGAGTTGCTATAGTTGCCCCTGTGTATAAAGGAAAGGGTGATAGACATAAAGCTGAAAATTACAGGCCAGTAAGTTTGACATGTCTTGCATGTAAGCTTTGGGAAGGCATTCTTTCTGATTATATTGAACCATACTGTTCATTGGGACAATTGTATTAATTTGAGTATTGGATATTGGAATCACACGAGGCCACCCACGAAGCCAGTGTCTTACAGTAAATGTCATAAAGGAGTCCAGAAGGAGCGTTCTTGTGTGAAGTGAGCGCGAGCGTCATTATGAGAAATCTCCAGAAACTCATTAAAAGGAGTTATGTCCCAAGCCAAGCCTCTTGATGAAGATTGGGGACGCTTCCCAGATCCCGGCAAAACTTATATTAGGAGGGAAGAGAGAATTAAATTAATATCTTTGGTTACGGAGGAGTTGCATTGGATTTGAGACAAGAATTGCAACCTGTATAATTTCTGCTTTATTTTGATATCCATTAGGGCTGCATTCATTAATGCATTCGTTAATTAGAGCTCATGATATACTTAGTGCGGGAAAAATTTCGCGGACGCGCGCGGATTGCACGCGACCAAGCGGCTTGATGACGCTATCCGGGATTATAAAATAAGGCTGCCTGGCATATCAGGCTCATTCTTGGACAAGAAGACCGCTTGAACGAGTCGTCATACTGCGTGTTGGTACTGAGAACAACGCTTTGTCTTCGAGCTGCACAGACGACGAGTACAGCTAGATCTGCGAGAAATTACCCCAGCATCAAGTCAGAACGAGTGTTTGACATCATCATTGCAAGGAAGCCACAACCAGGAGCTGAAGCCAACACGACAACGGGCATCGATCCAGGAACGTTGGGAGCACCTGATCAGCGCGACATCGAAGGGGACACCTTCCAACTACAGAGGGAGCTGTACGAAGGCGCCACACAAGAAAGAATGTCTCCAAGGGGTCAACAGTATCTGATACCAGCGCCGCAGTCTATCATGATGTGGTAGATTCAGTGGTCCACAGGGAAGACCGCTCCGTTATGTCAGCGATAACATAAGGTCAGAGCTTTCCAATTCTGTTTCAAGCATGTCATTTAAATTTAGATAGGAGTATGGGGGCCGTCAGTCAACAGATTAGTTATGGTAGGAATTTTTCTTGTAATTAGAGCTAGGCCTCAAGCTCGAACCCCGTACATTAAGGTAGATGATATTTGTAGATTCCTTGTTAGCGTGTGTATTTCATTTCGATTGTATTATTTTAACGTACGTGTGATTTTCAAGGGTCTGATCGAACTCCTTTGGGTCATAGGAGGTTAGTCTAACAGATAGGTACTTTTATGAGATCGCATTTAGGCATTTGTTTCTGCAGACGTAGATTCGTTTAGTTGAGACCAGAATGAACCCGTAAATCCACCCAGTTTCACTGATAGAGCGAGCGAGTCCGAATATTTAAGAGGTATGAGCCCATGATAGGCAGAATTAAGATTTGCGATTGATATGAGAGAGCCCAGCACAATTAAGAGTTTATTGGCTATATTTGGAGATGCCTAGTATGGCCATGTGACTATCGCTTAATAATTAGTGTTTTTGTAGCACCAAGATTTAGCCCATGAGAGGCGTAAGTAAGATTTGCGATACTGCTGGTGATTTTGAGACGAGGGCAGATAGCCCAGGTGTATTTAAAGGAGGGCTTTAGTAGCAGATTACGTGAGGTGTTTCTTTTGAAAGGCGAGATTTTAGCCTGCCGCCCCAGATGTGCTCATAAATTAGGGGGACTGCCTCGAGTGAAGTGGTGAGGGTGGAGGTCATTGAGCTTGACGATACAGGCTTGAGAATTGGTTATTGTCGTCTGCAGTTTGTCAAGTGTGCCAGGGGGAAGAAACGACCTTCATGTTTTGAAAGCAGGGAGAGATCTTTTTATGTCCTATTTGTTCTACGTTAATTTTTACACTGGCCCGTTTGATATTGACACCCGTGTATATGTTGGGTGTGTCCTTTTATATTTTTGCATATGTATCTTATACGCCTTACTCGTCATGGGACTAGGGTTCATGACCGTGTCAGGTCATTGTACATTTTGTCGTGATATTTGTTAGCACCGGGGTTCGACGGCGCGAGGCATTGTAAATTTTATGGGAATCACTGTTTATGAGTATTTAGCGGATATCCATCTTTCGAAACTTCGTTACTTACACTATTGTAACATGCTTGTTGCAGCACAGCTGTTTTCGTGAAGGCGGTGAACTGGTTGTCATCGGCTCAGCGTTATTTTACCCTGTCATAATGAAAAGCTCTATCCTTTGTAAATAATTCAATTTTATGTAATAAATCCCTGTTTGTTAAACTTTGAATGCAGCGATGTTTTCTGTTAGATATTTTATTTTATTCTAATTTAGCCGCTTCTTACCTGATTAGTCACATATCCTCTTGTTTATCTTTTGTTGCCCCGTTATACCCATGTTATCCCTGAGAAGATTGCTTATCCGGCTGAGTGAAGAGGATTATGTTCAGGTAAGACTATGTGCACCAGCTCACGTCTGTGAGAGTTCTTTCACTACTGTACTCTGGGTTCGAGACCGGCTTCCGCCTGGCCGGAACCTCAGGGTCCAGTAGGGCACAATATTAGACATGTTTGTGAAATTAATAACTGGTTAGATAGAAGGCAGTTCGGTTTTAGGAAAGGCTATTCCACTGAAGCTCAACTTGTAGGATTTCACTAACATATAGCAGATGTCTTGGATTCAGGAGGTCAAATGGACTATATTGCGATTGACCTGTCTAAAGCATTTGATAGGGTTGATCATGGGAGACTACTGGCAAAAATGAGTGCAATTGGACTAGACAAAAGAGTGACTGAATGGGTTGCTATATTTCTAGAAAATAGATCTCAGAGAGTTAGAGTAGGCGAAGCTTTATCTGTCCCTGTAATAATTAAGAGGGAAATTCCTCAAGGCAGTATTATCGGACCTTTATGTTTTCTTATATATATAAATGATATGAGTAAAGAAGTGGAATCAGAGGTAAGGCTTTTTGCAGATGATGTTATTCTGTACAGAGTAATAAATAAGTTACAAGATTGTGAGCAACTGCAATGTGACCTCGAAAATATTGTGAGATGGACAGCAGGGAACGGTATGTTGATAAACGGGGTTAAAAGTCAGGTTGTGAGTTTCACAAATAGGAAAAGTCCTCTCAGTTGTAATTACTGGGTTGATGGGGTGAAAGTTCCTTTTAGGGTCATAGTAAGTATCTAGGTGTCAATATAAGGAAAGATCTTCATTGGGGTAATCACATAAATGGGATTGTAAATAAAGTCTACAGATCTTTGCACATGGTTATGAGGGTGTTTAGGGGTTGTAGTAAGAATGTAAAGGAGAGGGAATATAAGTCTCTGGTAAGATCCCAACTAGAGTATGGTTCCACTGTATGGGACCCTCACCAGGATTGCCTGATTCAAGAACTGGAAAAAATCCAAAGTAAAGCAGCTCGATTTGTTCTGGGTGTTTTCCGACAAAAGAGTAGCGTTACAAAATTGTTGCAAAGTTTGGGCTGGCAAGAATTGGGAGAAAGAAGACGAGCTGTTCGACTAAGTGGTATGTTCCGAGCTGTCAGCGGAGAAATGCGTCGAATGACATTAGTAGACGAATAAGTTTGAGTGGCGTCTTTAAAAGTAGGAAAGATCACAATATGAAGATAAAGTTGTAATTCAAGAGGACAATCTGGGGCAAATATTCATTTTTAATAATAATGTTATTTGCTTTACGTCCCACTAACTACTTTAAGGTCTTCGGAGACGCCGAGGTGCCGGAATTTAGTCCCGCAGGAGTTCTTTAACGTGCCAGTAAATCTACCGACACGGGGCTGTCGTATTTGAGCACCTTCAAATACCACCGGACTGAGCCAGGATCGAACCTGCCAAGTTGGGGTCAGAGGCCAGCGCCTTAACCGTCTGAGCCACTCAGCCCGGCAATATTCATTTTTAGGAAGGGGAGTTAGTGATTGGAATAAGTTACCAAGGGAGATGTTCAATAAATTTCCAATTTCTTTGAAATCATTTAGGAAAAGGGTAGGAAAGCAACAGATAGGGAATCTGCCACCTGGGCGACTGCCCTAAATGCAAATCAGTGTTGATTGATTGATTGATTGATTGATTGATTGATTGATTGATTGATTGATTGATTGATTGATTGATTGATTGAAATGCATTTCGAGACGGGAAAAATTCTACATTCTACTGTCGATAGTTTATATTCTATACCGTGCATATTCTTGCTGTGATACATTGTGCAGTGGACTACAGTCCTTGTCAGAGTAATTATTCACGAGGCTAATAGCATTTTCCAGTAAAGTTAGTTATAGTTAATGTGTACATAAGAGTTGCTACTTGAGAAATTCACAAGTCGTGAGTATAATTAGCCGTGTGGCGTGTGAAGGGCCATGTTAACTATGTGAGTGGAGTAAAAGCAATTCGACTGCACTTAGTCACGTTGCCGTATAACGAAACATATGGACGTAAAAATACTGAAGGATCAGTGTAGGGGTTCATAAACGTGTCTTATTTAAAGAGCAAACTAGGAGAAGAAATGAACGGCTTATCATTGAGAGGACTAGAGAAACCCCGTTATCGATTAGTGCTGTGAGTTAGGCCAGAATGAAACCACGTTGGTTTGTCTAACCAGTGAGAGTGAGCCGCCAAACGTGAGCCTAACTGAACTGAAATTCTAAATGAGGAAATAGTATCGGGCGACATGAACAATACCCAGACTAGGTTAGAGAGCTCGAATACCTGAGCGTCTCTAATCATAATAATTATAATCTGTGCCACACATTTAGCACAGTTATAATAAGTAAAATATCCTCATTGTGTATTTGAACCAGAGACATCTCTACCCGAGGAAGGAGGCAACGAGCAGAGCCTGTGTCGACTCTACACGTCGTGGAACTTCCAGAATCTTCAACATCAGAACGAGAATCCGACCAACATGCAAGAACTTCATCAGTTACTGAACCCTGAATCATGCGCCGCTGACGACGCCATGATGTC
Organism: Anabrus simplex; assembly: GCF_040414725.1. Classification (NCBI taxonomy): domain Eukaryota; kingdom Metazoa; phylum Arthropoda; class Insecta; order Orthoptera; family Tettigoniidae; genus Anabrus; species Anabrus simplex. The sequence goes on from NC_090270.1 coordinate 350,194,823, forward strand.
CGAGTAAATCCCTTATGTATCCTTCCGGGGATAGCTGTTTCGTGATTCCAGAAAGTGTTGAGTACTAATTTCAAGTATTATAGCATGAAGTCATATTTAATTAATTAAATGTAAATAATTAACTTGCTTGTAAATATTTCAGAATATAGTTTAGCGTTTTGCTGTTTCAGAGGGGTGGACACAGATATTGAATTACGGTTTACAAAGATTTTTCTTCCTGGTTCGATGAGCATTTTTATTTTATTCAATAAGGGGTTGTAGTGCACGTTATATAACGCCCTAGATTAAATTATGTGTGAAGTATTTTAAGGAATTTCAATGTTCAGTAGAATTATTCCAGTTTGCATCAGTTATAAATCGTTATGAGTCTTCAGAAGGTTTTTTACACTTCACACACAAATGTTAGACTATTCCTCCCATGTAGTGTAAGACTGTTGAACGAGAAATGAAGAAGTGACCGAGGAGTGTTAATGTTTATTGTCCTGAAGGGACATGTGTTTGACATACCGTGAAGAGAGGCGGAGCTTCATGCAGGGTGTGATGTTGTATGAGAATATGAATTTTCTCCCAAGTAAATGAGTGATAAACGCGAGTGGGAATAGCGCACTAGGAATATGATTGAGGCCAGATTAGAGCCCATATGCGATATTGATGCCGGGAGCGTCCAGTAAATAGATGGCTAGTCGAGACTGCAGTGTACCGTTGTCTAGTGAAAGTGAGGAAGGGGAGCGGCCTGTCGGAAAGACAGATTTATGGCGAGAGTGAAATACATGTTTACCGTACTGAGGAACACTTTGTATGCTGCCTCGCTGTCGATTCACGACATGACAAACCACATGCTGTCATTTAGAGACTAACGCCGTCGAATAGATTCACAATTTCTTGAGATGATAAAATGTCTCTAAAGTTTATTTAAATTAAACCAAATAGGGGTTGCAGATGAGTTACACACCCCACGTCGTCAGAGAAGCCTTGGTTCGTTTCCCAGGCAGCAGTGGTGGGTACTCCCACTGTTGTCAACTGTTGATGATTCATCATGTGAACATGAAATATCCTGTTTGATGTTTCTCTTTTTTTCCAAGAGTGATTTATAATATGTTATTGTACTGGTTTTTGTTCTCAGTAAAATGTATTGTTTTAAGAAATCAAAGTCGTGCGTGTCAATTAGTATATAAGTGATATCCCGATGAAACATTCGATACATAAGATTGATGATTTACTGAATATTCAGATAGGATTTTGCAAGCAAATGCTTAGATACGACTTTCATGTGCCTTGAATGTACTCACAACAATATATCACATAGCTCAGTTCGTTTGATTAAACGTTTCATAACTTGGTATTTACATGCGCAAATTCACGACATAAACAGGACGAAACATCACGAGATATGCCTTTGGTTATTCATATTTGTGTACAGTGATGTAAGAATAAGATTTAACAAGTGCTTATGAAGTGTGATGCGAATCTAGAAAGGACTAGTGAGACATGAAATCACTCGAGTGAATTTAAGGGTATACAATTTGCGAATGGTATGGCAGTCAGTTTAACTTGTGTTTCCTTAACTTGATGTTATGACAGATGGATTCATTCTTCTCATTTCTTAGTGTAGCTGTATTCCTCTCATAATTAAAGTTTCCCTTACTATAGAGATAATTAGTTTATTGCCCCTTCTTTGAACGTTCCATTGGTCGATTTGCTCTCCTGAGTCCAGCCATGGGCACACTGTAGTAGGGGAGTTGGGACTTCGAATCCGGGCTCCTTCGAAGGTCTCATCGAAGATATTCTATTCAGCCACAACATTTGATACCTACGCTAATTTGATTATGCACTGGAGCCCTGGACAGGTGCATAGCTTGGCGTGGTGCTTGATATTGCTGTTCAGGGGCAACTTCTATGTCGTTCTTGTGGCATATAACTTGGAAACCCAAGATCGTGGAGTACGTTGCTTGTGGGCAACGTTATTAAGGCATAAGTTTGAACACCACTACGATAAATGGGAGTACCCAACAAAGTAGTATTACCAAATTGGTATGGTTAGAACTGAATGAATAGAAATATGGAATTTATCCGTATATTTGATTGATTATGAAAGAGGAATACACGATAGAATGAGAACGTGTGAACATAGCAGTTATGGTGAATTAATGGTCGGATGGAGTGGTTAAGTCACTACTGTAGACAGTGTATCACGGGTAATGATATTCAAATGAGTGAATTGAATTGTAATAATAAATATAGGGAGAATAATGAAAATTCATGCATCCAGATTAAGTGGAAATGTGCACGATGACCACTCCAATGATAGCAGACCCGATAATTCAGGGAAACAATAAAATGATTTTCCCAGTATTCGATCATAAAATGATAGGATGGAATTCTTCAAGTTCTACTGGTCACGGGTCAAGGCTGCCTTCCTAGTGTAGAGAACACGTCTCATGTCATGAACTAGATATCGCAGATAAGAGGGAAGCCCCATCCCACTTCTTTACATTTCAAATAACAGTGAAATGCTGTCAGTTCGTAGACGGACGATTGTCTGCCAGTGCACCTCTTAAATCTTGAAGCTGAGAGCATCCAATTTATGGCGTATACCATGTTTCACGTATACATAAATTCTCGAATTCGGTTATTATTATTTAACGAAGGGCTAGATAAAATTATTTAAATCGTATTTCGGGATAATGTTTATAGATTACGTACGGGCATACCGGTGGCGGCTCGTGTGGTGAAGAGCTCGGCTTCGAGCGACAGATTTAGGAACTTCTTTCTTTCTTTCTTTCTTTCTTTCTTAATCTGCTTAACCTCCAGGGTTGGTTTTTCCCTCGGCCTCAGCGAGGGATTCCACCTCTAGCGCCTCAAGGACAGTGCCCTGGAGCTTCATACTCCGGGTCGGGGGATACAACTGGGGAGGATGACCAGTACCTCGCCCAGGTGACCTCACCTGCTATGCTGAACAGGGGCCTTGGTGGGGAAGAGGGAAGGAAGCGGCCGTGGCCTTAAGTTAGGTACCAGAAGTGGGAATCCACGGAAAACCACTTCCAGGATGGCTGAGCTGGGAATCGAGCCCACTTCTACTCAGTTGATCTCTAGAGGCTGAGTGGACCCCGTTCCAGCCCTCGTACCACTTTTCAAATGTTGTGGCAGATCCGGGAATCGAACCCGGGACTCCAGGGTGCCAGCTAATCACACTAACCACTACCCCACAGAGGAGGACAAGATTTAGGAACTACGTTTTGTTTTTGGTTGTTTTGTACTTGTATCTCGTACCTGTGACTGGCGGAGGGTCCAGCACGAGACGACGATTTATTGAATTTAATGTTTCGTCATGACCACGAAAAGCTAGTTCTTGCTTACTTAAATAGAGCACTGCATCAATTACCAACTGAAGGAAAAGCCTATTTAAATGTACATTTTCACTGAACTGTACAATTACTCTTCATTTGTCTTCATTGTCTTCAAATGAAGAGTGGCAAAGCACCCGGTGTAGATAACATTATCCCAGAAACCCTAAAGGTAGATCCAGAATTAACAGCGGAAATCATGGAGCCAATTCTAACACTCATATGGAACGAAGAACATCTCCCTGAGGAGTGGAAGAAGGGTGTCCTCATCAAGATACCGAAGAAGGGTGACCTCTCAGATTGCAATAACTGGAGGGAATAACGTTGCTCTCATATGGGGGAAAAGTGATGTCAAGAGTCATACTGAACAGAATGAGCATAGCCGTTGACAGGAGACTACGTCAAGAACAGGCAGGTTTCAAAGAAAGTCGGTCTACTGTGGATCAGATTAACACACTAAGGCTAATCATTGAACAATTTGCTGAGTATCAGACATTTCTTTATATACTTTTCATTGATTTTGAAAAGGCCTTTGACTCTATCAACCGGAGGAAAATGTGGAAGGCTATGGAAAAGTTCGGAATTCCACAAAAGATAGTACGTCTTACACAGGCAATGCATGATGGATATACCTGTCAAGTAGAACATAAAGGGAAGCTGTCTGAACCTTTTGCTGTAAAATCTGGAGTAAGACAAGGATGTCTACTGTCGCCAATCTTGTGTATCACGACACTGGATTGTATGCCGAGAGAGGCAACGAATAGAAAGCGTGGCATTCAGTGGGGATTAAATAACCGATTGGAAGAACAGGATTATGTGTATGATCTCTGTCTTCTTGCAGAATGATTTCGAGACTTGGAAATCAAACTGAATGACTTAAAAATAGAAGCTAAAGAAGTAGGCTTAAAGATTAATAACAAAAAGAATAAAGAAATGAGCGTAAACCATCGTAACAATTGAAACTTGACTCTAAATGGAATGGATATAGAAAGGGTAGAGGAATTTTGCTACTTAGGAACCATGGTGAGCCAGGATGGAGGTGCTTTTAGAGATATGGTGAGTCGTATAAATAAAGCCAAAGGAGCTTTTGCACAGTTACAACCAATATGGAGATCCCCTCACATTCGTATAAAAACGAAGCTAAGGATATTCAACTCAAATGTTACACCTATGTTACTGTATGGAAATGAGACCTGGAAAGTGACCAAAGACATTACCACAAGGTTACAGACTTTTATAAATCGGTGTTTGAGGTACATTATGAAAACATTGTGGCCAAAAACTATCTCAAACAAAGACCTTTGGGAGGCCACAAGTCAAAGTCCCATACAGGAACAGATAATGAGAAGAAAATGGAGATGGATTGGGCACACCCTGAGAAGACCACAAGAGAGTATCACAAGGCAGGCATTAAGTGGGAATCCACAAGGCAGTCGCAGGCAAGGAAGACCGAGGATTACCTGGAAGAGAACCATAGATAAGGAGATTGCTGGAGTTAACAAGACATGGAGGCAGGTGAAAGCATTGGCGGCAGATAGAACAAGCTAGAGAAATTTTGTCGAGGCCCTATGCTTCACATGAAGTTAAAGGAAATAAGTAAAGTCAAGTACAGTAAAGTCAGGACATCAGAGATCGTACTTTGGTTTGTTTCCAATGTCTTGAAATCTAGCTGCCGTATTTTATGTTCTGCAGAGTCTGAGTGCTTATGTAAAGAACTTGTTATGCTCAAAAGGGCTGATAATCCTTCTTTATTCCAAACGTTATTTTTATTGATAAAAGGCAAGCAGGCCCAACAAAACAACTTCTGTAGAGCTGGAGAGAAGCACAACCATGGACATTCCTTAAACCACGATCGTTTGAAACTAAGGTTGTATGATTTACCAGAATGTTTCACTTCTTTTGTAGCACAAATCTGCAGTGATTCAGTAGGGCCATCAAAACGTAGAACTTCATTCTGATCTTCGTTTCTCCAACGTGAAAATAGTGTTTATAATTAAATGCACACTATGTCATAAATAGGATACATATTTAAATAAAACAGCAAAACACTACGAATGAACCGCGATGCATAAGTACTCGTACTTCACACAGGATGACGCAGGGAAGACGAAACATTCCGCTCTTCCGACAACTTCACTAGCACATTCCGCTAAGTGGAAAGTACGCGGGTGACGTCACGGTTGTCATGGCAACCGTCAAGTCCAAGCGCTAGGAGGGAGCACTTGGGAGGTAGAGGCAGCTGTGGAATCTCTCGTCTTCACTCAGTCTCACGCGCAGTACTGTGGCCGACAGCCGGCGCTTTCGTGAGTTCCCCTGGTTCTCATCAGGTGATGAGGTGCTCCAAACGCCGTACAATAAAACATTTTCTTTCCGTAAAACCAACAAATGTCATAAGAAAAATAAATTTAAGTAATTCATTATGGTAAAAATAAGTGGTGAAGTGGCACTTCACCTACTTCACCTGAAAAGCCGCCCCTGAGGCATATTGAGGAAGGAGAGGTGACGCAGCTGTTGTGAAGCTTACAATGACTTATTTTTCAAAAGAACACACCCTCCTAAATTTAGGAAAGAAATCAAATTAACTGAGGCTTTACGGACACATTAACCGGGGGGGGGGGGGGTACAGAATTCTCAGGAATACCAGTAAAAATGGACGTAGAGACGATGAAAGAGATGTTCGCCCAGATGATGGCCGAACAAGGTGATAGGCAAGCAGGACTGATGAAGGAACAATTTAATAAGATTAATGAACGTCTCGGCGAACAAAAACAGGCAAACGCGCAGATGAATGAACGTTTCGATAAACTACAACTGGCAAACACGGTAAACAAGGAACAATTGAACAAGGTGAACGAACGGTTCGATAAACTTCAACAGGCAAACACGGAAAATAAAAAACAATTCAAATGGGGCAGATTACTACACGTTTATAGAAGTACGAGATATGCAAAACCCAGGCCGAAGAGCTCAAGGACGATTTTACCTCTAGCATTAGTGACGTCACCACTCGCATAGACTCCCTGATGCTAAAGTTAGATCAGGCAAGTAGCTGCCTCGACAAAGAATAAATGAAGTAGACACGAAAGTGATCGCCCAAGATACCAAGATTGAGGAGCTCATAATAAAGATAAATACTGGAACAAAGAACATGGTAAACTTACAGACTAAAGTCGAAGAGATTGAGGGACAGCTAATACAAGTTACGGACCAGTCAGAAACAAAATTTAAGGAATATATTAATCAACAGATGGACCAAGCAAAGGTCGAGTTGAGTATTGTCGCTGAGGGAAAGCAACGGGAAACCACAGGCAAGGTCCACGACTTAAACGAAAAAGTGGAGAACCACAAATTAGCTATTAAAATAGATGTACATGAGAAGTTGATCCTGGAGCTACAAGAAGATGTCGAAACCCTTAAACTTCAAGAATTTTACGGAGAGGATGCTCTCAAATCAATACTAAAGAAACCCGAGAAAAGTGGCCGAGAAATGCTGGGAAATCGTCTTGAATCGGACGTGATGGGAGAGTCATCCCTTATCAATGAGACACATCCGAATCGTCTTCCGCCAGGGCGTAGCTCAACGCCACCGGACCTTAGTTCAATACCTCTGTACAATTTCATTCTTCTCAATCATGATGAACCGAAGAAGTTCGGGTCAAATGTACATATGACACCGAAAGGGTTCTTAACTGAGATGGACCAATACTTCATGGATCACAATATCCTAGCGGACAAACGCTAAAGGGTAGTCGAGCGGTATCTCGTGAAACAACTGCTTATATGGTTTAAAGCCTTGAAGTATTGTTTCGATGGCTACGAAGAGTTCAGGCGTCGATTCCTAGAGAAATATTGGGGTATTGAAACGCAGTAAGAACTGCGTTTGGAACTGTATTCTGCGAGCATTTCGTCCACCAGTATTGAAGGTCCACCATCCAAAGTAGAGTTATTTCGGCGATAGGCAAGCAACTGCCGCCCGAAGTCCAGAAGATATTGATCTCCGCTAATGTACGAACAGCCATAGAAGCTGAACACATCCTTAGCCAAATTGACCGGACCACTAAGGGGGACATGCCATGCAGACACCACGAAACTGTACATACTGTTCACGTAAAACCGGAAGGAGGATCTCCGAAACGTAGGAGCCAGGGAACAAGCACAGAAGAGAATAGAGATATGCTCAGCACCAAGGACAGATGATCGGGACCCATCACGGTGAAACAGACCCAGAGAGAGGTATTGTGATGAATGGAACTCCAGGAACTACGAATATAGAAGAAAGAAGAAACGGCCCTAGATACAGTCACGTTGATCGTTCCCGTAGATCTTAGACCACGTGAAGAAGCGATGGCTGACGGTCATGGGGAAGACCCGAGGAACGGACAACCAGTTTCAGGACCGAATCCAGGCGGTATATAGAGCGACTATGAACTCAGCCAGCTGGAAACGACAAGTGACAAACGCCAACACAAGAAATGGCCTCATGAGAAGAGATTAGAGGGGGCAGAGAGCCTCCAACTTCAAGCCGACCGAGAACATGGCCGAGAAAATCGACTCAACCCTCACGCAGCCGAATACATTGTAGGGGGTGGAGCTATAAAGAAAGAGCATTTAGGCATCGAGGAGATAGTTTTCCCCATACTAACAACCAGAATGGACTTTCGTTACGGTAGACACATGGGTAATTCAACCAGAAGATTTATTGAAAGACCCGAATCCAAGTTATTAGAAAATTATTCAAGAGCTTCCTGTAATTTACATACGAGTCTGAGGATTAGGCGAGCGCTGTTTAATAGATACAGGCACCAGCGTGAACGCAGTATCGAGGATTTTCGTGCGAGAAGTACAATCCCAACTTTACCAGTGTCAAAAGTAAAGGTGCGAGTCCATTCCTTGTCATAGGCGCTGATCCTCTGCGAGAGTATCAGAACATTCAGTTAAATGACAGGCCAGAGAATGCAGACGAAGAAGCACAGTTACTGCATAATGAATTCCCGAATTCGGATGAGCAGAAGATGGAAGATATTAAGGAGAAATTCGCAATGATGGTTGTTAATCTGGAGGAAGACGAAGAAGCAAAAGAGCCTAGACTTGAAGATGTGGTGCAGGCTAAACTGAGCAAAGCGAAGATTAATGGGGAAGGCAAGAAGAGTAGGGAAAAATAGGCGGAGTTGGTGCAGGGTCTAATGGGCAAGATGGCCGCTTCGCGCAAACCACCTCTAGCCACGCGCTACGACCCCTGACACCTTTAGAAAATAGGATGTCGTTATCTTATGGAATACTGTCCAATGGAATACTTCTGATTTGTCTGCTTAAAATAAATTTTCTCTATGTGAACTCTTGTTACCATTTGTAGCATACAGGAATGCTGACCGAGAGCTTGCAAATATCAGAGTAGACGATGCAGCCAGAGAAATATATAAATATTAAGAGGAGGCATTACAGAATACAGGGCATTTCATTTCTTCTTCTGCTTCTTGACCTTTTCCTTGTAAACCTAAGGTCGGCATGCTAACCAAACAGCCAAGGAGCCTTGTATCAAATAAAATCCCTGACCGAGCCTGGAATTACATCAGCTTCCGACAATTCAACTATTCAGTGAACTACCAGGGATTATCAACAATGTGTCTGTCATTACTCTAAGGAAATTTACATTTAATCTCTACTGATAAAATTTTAGTCTCTTCTATCTTTAAACTCGTGACGATGTGTAACCTATATTGGTTAACACTTGGTTTCTTCTGAGTTTAACTTTTAAACTATATATAACCTTTTACTCTTATGTCTAATCTCTACTGATACATTGTCCTTCTATTCTAAATTCAAACTTTTTACCTACCTGACCGTTATTAATCGAATTTTCGTTTCTTCTTGTTTTTAAACTTGTGACTCGACAGAAGGACATTTAACTGAAGAGCATGAGTTAACAAGTTAGTTGAAGTTGGTACATTTCTGACAGCAGCAACACCCTCATCGGTTGTAAGTGCAAGAACGCTTCTACTTTGTTAGGTACGGTATAGCAAATTAATCTATATTGGTAAACGGTTTACCTCTTCTAATTTCAAACTTGCGACGATGTGCAATCTCTGTTGTTAAACACTTGGTTTCTTCAGATTTTAACTTTGCAACTATATGTAAACACTCTTATTAATTGCTATCTCCAAGAGCACTTCTACTTCAATATAAAATCAAAATCTCTTTATTTGCAAATGAAGTGTCTACCTCGGTAGCAAATGGTACACTAAAATACATTACTGTCAAGCACTAAATATTAAACTAACAAGAAGAAAATTTTCCTATAATACAATATTATACAATTAATGCTAACATTTTTTCTATTAAACACACACCTCATCCTTAATAATTTTATAGACTATTCTTTACAAAATTCCACTTATAATATTTCCTGTACTACTTACAAATATAGTCAACTGATATACAGTATGTGGAATTACTTTAAATGATACTATACAACTGGTATAAGATTAAAATTTACATTGCATTTATTTACTTTTTTTTTTTTACCCATTCTGGAACCTAAGTAGCATAACAACCTGCTGCGTCTTAACAAGAGCCCCTTTTGCCACCACTTTTCAGAGTTCCTGAAGGGCCTTCACAGCTACCGTAGCGGTCCCAGAGCCCTCGAAGTCCCCACTGTACTTCACCCCCACAGGCAGCCCCCTACTTTGGCTGTCCAAACTCCTTAGACCAGGGGATGGAATTTATTTATTCACACACATTTTTTATTTACATTAACCTGCATTCGTCGAATGCCCTCTAACATTTCATTTATTTTCTCTGTTCCTGTTTATTCTCTTCTTGATTATCTGTACAGATTTTGGAAAAGGATCAAACACTACCCCTGGTAAACTGTTCCGCTCCTTCACACCCTTCCCAATGAATGAAAATTTACCCCAAACGCTTCTGCTAAAATTCCTTCTAATTTTATATTTGTACCGATATAATTATGTTCCAACTGAAGCCTCTCACGGATATCTCCCCATGCTGCTTCTCCTATATAGGCTCTATATAATCCCATAAATCTAGTTTTCTCCCTTCTCTTACTTAAAGTTTCCCACCCAAGTTCCTTTACCATTTCTGATGCACTACTCTTTTTCCTGAAATCCCCTGTTACAAATCCTGCTGCTTTCCTCTGCACACTATCTATTTCTTTTATTAGGTATTCTTGGTGAGGATCCCATACACTGTTTGCATATTCCAATAATGGACGAACCATACTTAAGTAACTTTTCTCTTTTAATTCTTAGTTGCATCCTTTAAGTAGCCTCATTATGACATGTAATGATGTGTATGCTTTCTCAACAATGTCATCCACATGACTCTTCCAGTGCAAATTACTTTCAAATCACACACCTAAGTATTTGCACTTGCCATCTTTTGGGATAACTACCTCATCCAAAGTATATTCAAATTCAGTTTTAAAGCTCCTGTTTGTAAATGTTGTAACAGTTGATTTGCCTCCATTAACCTTCATATTATTTTCTTCAACCTATTGTTGGATACTTTCAAGGTCCCTTTGTAATTAAGAACAATCCTCAATCTTGTTTATTTCCCTATAAACAATTATGTCATCTGCATACTGTACCGGGCGGTACACCTCCACGCCACTATTTCAAACTTTGCGCCAGTTGAAACTCCCCTACTGGAGGAAGTCTGAACTTTATCTAAGGTGTTAATTTTCAAGTTTCTCAGAAGATGTCACTACTTGGAAATTTTGGAGTTTCTGAACTGGGTCGTTTTCGATGTATTTTTGTTTTACCTGTAGTAAGAAGTGTGAACTTTCTCTTCTAGAGGACACTACTGAAGAACTACAATGGTGCACCCTAGTGCGAAGTGAAAGAACTGTTTTTTTTTTTTGGAGAAATGTTTATTTCCAAAGTTTGTTCCTTGTTAAATTTCTTTCTATTATTGTTTAAGTTGGCTGTATAACCCTTTCCTTCCCCTGGTTTTGAATTTAGCCAATCCCGAATTTCCTTAATTAATTTCTGACCAATCAGGTGTATCTTCTCCAACTTGAATATCTTGCTTAACCCTAGCCAATAAAGTTTTTGTGGGCGGATGTTCTCATTTCTGAAACGCCTCGAACTTTCCACGAGAGTATATAAACTGCTGATTTTCGGGTCTCTGCGCCACTTCAGTACCAACTTTCAAAGTGTAAAGTACGTAGCAGGGGGCGGGAAGCGCCTCTTTCTTCGGGCAGCAGTTCAACAACAAGGTAATGGCCGTTTAATAACTTCTTTTCTTGCCAGCTCAGCAGTTTAACTCTCGGGGCGGGCCCGAAGCGTTTCCACCATGTAACTTTCCCTAAAATGTAAAGACTCTTTGCATCTATTCTCTTTTAAAGCTACATATTGGGATAGAGAGTGCTTAACCCTCTCGAGCTCCCACTCATATTGTTTTGAGGTGAACTTATTTTTCACAACCGATTCTTCCTTAATGTAATGTAAATTGTTTCTTTCTAAAGTCACCTCTTTAGTATGGGATTAGCCCTTGCATTAGCGGCCTAGAGCCAGATTAGGTTTTAAACAAAATGTATTAGGAGTGCAGATCGCCTCCTCTCAAATTGGTATTTTAGAGGCCATGTAATTAACCTTTTCTCACTTAATAGGCCTCAGTAGGTTGGATATTTTACCCCTGTGTTTATGTCCGTAGAGGACAACTTGAAGGTGGAGTTTGGTGTGGCCTTTGATAGGCTTAAAGTTGAGAGCGAGTGGCTCTTTCTTGAAAATTGAGTGTTGTATGCCTCGAGGAGGCTTTTCTGTGTAATTTGGAGCAAGTGCTCCTGGGCATGAATGGGGTTTTCTGCCCCTCTGTTAAAACTTATTTTGGAATAAAGTTGGGCTAATTGCCCAAGAATTGTGAGTTCGGGGCTCGAAGCCCAAGTCCGGTAAATACTGTAATTGTACTTTTGTTGCCTTGCTACTCTGTACCTGCCATGCTTGTTATTTCTTGATTTTGCAAAGAAAATATAACCTTGTTAAATTTTAAATTAACTTTAATTTCGTAGTCTGAGACCTGTTCACCCCCGCACCTTCTTTCACCTCTGCTGTTCCACAGATACCTCGGAACAAGTGGTAGCAGAGCGTGGTTGAATGGTCTCAATTTAGCCCCTTTTGACGGCTAAACATTGCTTTGATCCGAACTCTAACAATTTTCTCAGTTGCTGGAATTTTTTGATTTTTCCTTTTTCAAAATTTTTCTGTCATCATGCCCGGCCCTCGCGATGTTCTCCATCTTAACTATTTGCGCAAGGAGGAGTTGATCTATGAGTTAACTATTAGAAATGTGCAATCTGGAGGCACGGTTGCGGTAGACACAAATAAGCTTAGAGAGTCCCTTGATTTGCCCATTTCCATCCCCACATTAGGAGAGAAAGAAATTGACGACTCTCTTTCCACGATCACTGACAATACTACTGAGCTAGCATCTGTAGTTATTTTTTTTGAAGAAAATGATCCTTCTCCTAATCAAATTAAGCGTGTGCAAGCCAGGCTATTTCATTTTTCAAATAGAGTTAACGATCTGTTGTCTCTGAAGTTGAATGACGTTCAGAGGAAGGAAGCTAGTATGGTTCTCGAAAATCTTTCTGAATTGTCCAGTAAAGTTACCCAATTGTTAACTGGGGAAGTTCCTCCCAAAACTGATCAACCCACCACGGTGAATGTAGGTAGCGAGGTAGAGCCTCCTAAGAGAGACGTCAATAGGAAAACCGTTGGAGCTCAGACAACCTCTGCCCCATTGGACAACGAGTCTGAACCCCGTACCTCTTTGAATAATGTACGTTCTGAATTAACATCTTTGCCATTTAAACCTTTACCTACTATGTCACCCGGGTTCAGCAGCTTGCCTCATCCATTAGCAATGTTGCTCAGAGGTATCTCTAAGTTTTCTGTTAACACTACCCGTGAAGTTATTTCTTTCTTAAGGTTTTTAGTTGAATTTCAGGATCATGCCCTCGTTTTTTCTCTTTCCCCATGTCAGATTTTGCAAATCATCTATCCCTATGCAATTGGTATTCTCTCAGACAAAATAGTAAGAGCCATTGCCGAGCAATCATCTATTGAGGACTTCCACGCCCACTTGTTAGCTAACTTCATCCCGGCTAGGGCAAGGTCCTCCCTTATTCAGAAGTACTATTATCGTGTACAACGGTTGGATGAAAACTTGGCAGATTTCATCCAAGATATTAAGTTCTATACTAGGGTGTTTGCTCTTCACTTCCCAGAGGATCAGATCGTACAAGCTATTGTGGAAGGTATCTCACCATCCTATAGGTCATATTTGTGTTTCGCGGTGTGCCCGCAAACTTTCTCTGAACTTGAAGCATTGGCTGTCTCAGCGGAAGGAGTTAGATACGCCGATTCCTTGCGTGTCGCGAAAGAACCTCCTCCTTCTTTTGGTAATCCTCGGCCTCCTCCTCCTCGCCGACCAGTCACACCTCGTAAATGCTATGCTTGCGGGTCACCTGACCATCTTCGCAATAAGTGTCCATTGATCAAATCTAGTAGGGCAAATAATGGAGCTGGCTCATCACCAGGCTGTTTTAAATGTGGGGCTTTCTCACATATCGCCAAGAATTGCCCAAATTGGAATAGCACCCCCTCCTGCTCAACTTCTGGTGCAAATTCCACCAATGCCAATAATAAAAAAATGACTAGTGGCTTCGGCTGAGTCGATTAGTCCCTCTTCCCGAGGCTCAGCCCCTGGAAAACAGGTCGTAAATTCAGGGAAAATTCAGTCCTCAAATTCATCTGTTGAATGCCCCAAAGAATGTCTGAGGATTGCGGCGGATACCCCCGCACCTATTCCTTTTCTTAAAATTGAGCTAAATAATGAACCTGTAACTGCTCTATTAGATTCAGGCAGCGTTTGTTCTATTATTTCGGCTGAATGGTATTCAAAATTGAAATCTGTTTGTAAACTATCTGACTATGGCTCATCCCCTGTTCAATATGTTTCGGCTAATTCATCTCCATTAGCAATTCTAGGTTCTGTAAATGTCAAAATCCGCATTTTTAAATTTACATGGAAAATTAAATTGTTTGTGGCCAAGCACTTGTCTTGCCCCATTATATTGGGAGCTGACTTCATTTCTCACACTGGTCTTGTGCTCGATCTTCATAGTAGGTCGTGCACTTTCAAATTTGCGTCTAATTGTAAAATTCCATTATTGAAATGTAATTCTGCATCATGTTCATCTATTTCGCCTACCCAGGATGAGATGTTGTTAGACCTTAGACATCTACCTGAGGAGCAGGCTGATAGTATTCGTAAGCTGTGTCAGTCGTTTCCAGAGGTGTTCTCTGATACTCTTGGTGTTACTGACCTTATTGAATACAAAATTGAGGTCACGGATTCGATTCCTGTCCGTTTTCCACCATATAGGCTATCTCCACCTAAAATGAAGGCTCTGAAAGAAATCATCGATCAGATGTTGAAGGATGGTATTATTAGGCCCTCTAAGTCGGCGTATTCTTCGCCTATTTTTCTAGTCCCGAAACCCCAAGGTGGCTTCAGGCCTGTCACTGATTATAGGGCTCTCAATCGGAAGGTGGTGTTGCAATCTGTGCCCCTTCCTGACCTTCATTCTTGTTTTTCATGGTTTCGTAAGGCCAAGTTCTTTACTATCTTGGACCTGAATCAGGCCTATAATCAAATTCCCCTAGCGGAAGGGTCTAAACACCTTACGGCGTTTGTCACGGATTGGAATTTGTACGAATACAACCGCGTGCCTTTCGTGCTCCCCACGGGAACAGCTGTACTCACTAGACTGCTAGATAGGGTCTTCTCCGACATCAAATTTGAGTACTTGTATCACTACCTGGATGATGTCGTCGTATTTTCGGAGACCATTGAAAAACATCTAGATCATCTGCGAGAAGTTCTCAATCGCCTTCGTAAGGCTGGGTTAACTGTTAAGTTGTCCAAGGTTGCCTTTGCTAAGCCCTCTATGTCATTCCTAGGGCATATTGTCTCACCTGATGGTGTTGCAGTCGATCATTCTAGAACACAGGCCATCCGTGATTTTAAACCTCCTAAGGACATCAAAGGTATCGCCAGCTTCATTGGAATGGTGAATTTCTTCAGGAAGTTTATTCCTAACTTCGCTAATAGAGCGGCGCCCTTAAACCTTCTTCGTAGGAAAGGCATCAAATTTGAGTGGGGACCTTCTCAACAAGCCGCTTTTGAAGATCTTAAATTAGCTCTCTGTAATGCCCCTGTCCTTGCTATGCCTGATTTCTCAAAGAAATTCATTGTCCAAACCGACGCGTCGTCGTCGGCGGTAGCTGCAGTCCTTCTTCAAGAGACTGAACTAGGGAGGCGACCTATCGCCTATGCATCTAGGACTCTATCGGCTCAAGAAGCCAAGTATTCCATCTATGAGCTCGAAGGTTTGGCAGTCTTATTTGCCTTAGAAAAGTTCCGTCTCTATCTGGAACATGTCAAATTCGACCTGGAGACAGATAATCAAGCCTTAAGCTGGGTCTTAGGTAGGCCGCGTCGTACTGGTCGTATAGCCCGTTGGGCCATCCGTATTTCTGCCTTCCAATTCGATGTCAGGCATATCAGAGGTACCGAAAATGTTGTTGCTGTTGGACTCAGCCGTATGTTTTCCAACGACGTTGAGACCCATGAACCGGTCGACAGTTCATCACCTTCCGAGTCCATACTATTTGATGTTAATGCCATCTTAAGAGATGCTCCCATGCTCTTTAGGGATATCGAGAAATACCAACGTGAAGATCCGACGCTGGCTCCGATGATGGAAACCCTTTCTTCTGGGGAACATGTCGTCCCTTATGTACTGAGGAATGGTGTTTTATGTTGCCCATCGAGGCATGATAAGATGATGAAAGTTGTCGTTCCAGCTGTTCTTGTACCTATGATCTTCAAGTACTATCATGAGACCCCATTAGGGGGGCATCTTGGAATCTTTAAAACTCGTGAAAAGATTCGTGAAAGGTTCATCTGGAAGGGTATGGACGGTGAAATCCGTGAACTAGTTAAGGCTTGTAAATCCTGTTTGCTTAGTAAACCAACCATGTCCACCAAGGTAGGCCTGTTATCTTCTCATCAAGCGTCGCGCCCCATGGAACGCCTGTATATTGATTATGTAGGACCCTTACCCCAGTCAAAGGGAAATGCCAACAAGTTCATCCTTGTATGTGTAGATGGTTTTACAAGATTTTCCTGGTTATTTCCGACTAAGCTGGCTACCGCTCAGTCCACCATTACTTGTCTAAATTCTATCTTTTCTTCTTTTGGTCCGTGTCAATATATTGTATCTGATAATGCTAAGGCTTTTACATCTAATCTATTTCGTAAATTCTGCTTTGACCTGTCCATCTCTCATGTGACTACTTCTGCTTATTACCCTCAACCATCTCTGGCTGAACGGGTTAATCATAATCTCAGGTCCGCGCTTATTGCCTATCATCATGAAGATCATTATAGGTGGGACACGTCCCTGCATTGGTTAGCTTTTGCTTTGAATTCGGCGGTTAATGAATCTCACAAGTTTACTCCAGCTTCGCTGATGTTCAAGTTCGTTCCCAACACGCCGCTCTCTAACCTCTGGTCTCTGAGTGACATTCTACCTGAGACAATAGATCCGGATAACATTAAAGACCTTTGGAAGAAGGCTAAAGACAATCTTAAGGTGTCTCATGAAAAGGTTAGGGAAAGATATGATCGTGGACGGAGACCCACCAATTTGAAGGTAGGTGACCAAGTGATGGTCAAGAATTTTGTTCCCACGGGCAAGCTTGCCCCCAGATTTCATGGGCCGTGTATCATTCTCGATCTCCTTACTCCCGTAACCTTATTGTTAAGCAATCCAGCCACCGAGAGGATATTTAGGGTTCACCTGTCATAGGTGAAACCGGTGTAATTTCTGTGTTAACTTGCTTCATATAATTTTGAAAGAAATAGGAAGGTTATATATTTTTTTTAGGGATGTCACGTTTAAGGCCTTCTGCTCTTGGAATCTGTTTCCTTTGTGTGTAATTATTTATTGTAAACCTTCCCCGCACTGTTAAACTGCCACCCTGTCCTTGCCACGGCCATTACCACGCTCCCGTCTCCTGCTCCACAACACACAGTGGCTTATAAATGCCCTGAATATCTGCACGCCGCTGGCCCCTCAACCTCTCCACAAAGCCTGTGTCCTCAAGAAAGATGATGGTCCAACTAAATTCTGCCGCCGAGCTTTAATGTTTCAGTGCCCCCGCAGCAGCGCGGCGCCGTACCGCTCCTGAGGCAGGGTACGGGCCCGCCCTTCCCCAGTGAGGCCAACCTCTGTACGGCGAGCCGGAGTCCTCCTCCCGGCCAAGGCTGATGTGCGGCGCACAACCTGTAACTGGCCTGCGACCTGCATGTTCGCCGCGGGCGCGGCGTGCTTCTACTCCACTACTCCTCTCATAGTGCGGGCGAGCGGTATCTCAGGGTACTTGAGGGGTCCGAGCGGCCTCCTCTGAACTCAAGCAGCGGCGGCAGGTCTGGCCGTCAAACTGATCAACGTTTAAAGTACATATTCAGCTATATGGACATTCCTGTTCAACAATTATTACCCTTTTGGATTTTAATGCAATATCTGGTGGACTTGGAAAATTTTCTTCTCTTTCAAGAATTTTAAGTTTTTCCTCCTGAATTCAACTTCTACAAACATAAAGACATTACTTCAACAGTTAATACAAGAATTTTGAAACTGGATCAAACCAAATTTAGACAATTTTTATAAATGCTTCTGCAATTAATCTCCATAGCAACATCATAACTTGGACCTTGTTTTCAAACAATTTCATGTGTCACCCCTGGAGGGACTTTGGGGGGGGGGGGGGAGGTCTGTACCGGGCGGTACACCTCCACGCCGCTATTTCAAACTTTGCGCCAGTTGAAACTCCCCTACTGGAGGAAGTCTGAACTTTATCTAAGGTGTTAATTTTCAAGTTTCTCAGAAGATGTCACTACTTGGAAATTTTGGAGTTTCTGAACTGGGTCGTTTTCGATGTATTTTTGTTTTACCTGTAGTAAGAAGTGTGAACTTTCTCTTCTAGAGGACACTACTGAAGAACTACAATGGTGCACCCTAGTGCGAAGTGAAAGAGCTGTTCTTTTGGAGAAATTTTTATTTCCAAAGTTTGTTCCTTGTTAAATTTCTTTCTATTATTGTTTAAGTTGGCTGTATAACCCTTTCCTTCCCCTGGTTTTGAATTTAGCCAATCCCGAATTTCCTTAATTAATTTCTGACCAATCAGGTGTATCTTCTCCAACTTGAATATCTTGCTTAACCCTAGCCAATAACGTATTTGTGGGCGGGTGTTCTCATTTCTGAAACGCCTCGAACTTTCCACGAGAGTATATAAACTGCTGATTTTCGGGTCTCTGCGCCACTTCAGTACCAACTTTCAAAGTGTAAAGTACGTAGCAGGGGGCGGGAAGCGCCTCTTTCTTCGGGCAGCAGTTCAACAACAAGGTAATGGCCGTTTAATAACTTCTTTTCTTGCTAGCTCAGCAGTTTAACTCTCGGGGCGGGTCCGAAGCGTTTCCACCATGTAACTTTCCCTAAAATGTAAAGACTCTTTGCATCTATTCTCTTTAAAAGCTACATATTGGGATAGAGAGTGCTTAACCCTCTCGAGCTCCCACTCATATTGTTTTGAGGTGAACTTATTTTTCACAACAGATTCTTCCTTAACGTAATGTAAATTGTTTCTTTCTAAAGTCACCTCTTTAGTATGGGATTAGCCCTTGCATTAGCGGCCTAGAGCCAGATTAGGTTTTAAACAAAATGTATTAGAAGTGCAGATCGCCTCCTCTCAAATTGGTATTTTAGAGGCCATGTAATTAACCTTTTCTCACTTAATAGGCCTCAGTAGGTTGGATATTTTACCCCTGTGTTTATGTCCTTAGAGGACAACTTGAAGGTGGAGTTTGGTGTGACCTTTGATAGGCTTAAAGTTGAGAGCGAGTGGCTCTTTCTTGAAAATTGAGTGTTGTATGCCTCGAGGAGGCTTTTCTGTGTAATTTGGAGCAAGTGCTCCTGGGCATGAATAGGGTTTTCTGCCCCTCTGTTAAAACTTATTTTGGAGTGAAGTTGGGCTAATTGCCCAAGAATTGTGAGTTCGGGGCTCGAAGCCCAAATCCGGTAAATACTGTAATTGTACTTTTGTTGCCTTGCTACTCTGTACCTGCCATGCTTGTTATTTCTTGATTTTGCAAAGAAAATATAACCTTGTTAAATTTTAAATTAACTTTAATTTCGTAGCCTGAGACCTGTTCACTCCCGCACCTTCTTTCACCTCTGCTGTTCCACAGATACCTCGGAACACATACAATCTTATTTTCGATGTTATATTATTCCCTAAATCTTTGCGTATATTAAGAAAAGTAACGGACTGATTATATTACCCTGTGCAATACCCTTCCAAACTTTCTCTTCCTGTTATATATTATTTCCTACTTTGACTTTCTGAACCCTTGAATTTAGAAATGTTTTTACCCGACGTGTAACCCTTACGTCCAATCCTATTCCCTCCAATTTCTTTAATAATATTCCATGTTCCACTCTATCAAATGCTTTGGAAAGATCTATGGCTATGCAATCTAACTGACCTCCTGAATCCAATTGATCTGATATGTCCTGTTGAAATCCCACCAGTTGTGCCTCACAAGACAATTTCTTTCTAAATCCATACTGGCTCCTCATGAAACAATTTTTTATCATCACATACCCCTCTGATGTACTTTGATATTAAACTCTCCAGTATTTTACAAACTATACTGGTCAGGCTGATTGGTCTGTAGTTCTCTGGTTTCCTTTAATCACCCTTTCCTTTATAAATTGGTATTATTATAGATTCCTTCCATTCCTTTGGTATTACACTATTATTTATGACATAGTTAAAGAGAAATTTTAAATATGGCACTATGTACCACCCCATTGTCTTTAACACCTCCCCAGTAATTTGATCACTTCCTGCTGCTTTTCCTTGCTGAAACAGTTGGATTTCTCTGAAAATATCTTCATTTGTGAACGAGAAGCTTCTTGTTTCCCTCTGTGTCTGTCCCTCTGTAACTTCTCTTTCAGTGTCCAACTCCTGACAATCATCTACTGAATCTCTAAATTCCCTACTAAAGAGGTTTGCTTTCTCAGTATCTGTTAAATAGTGTTCACACCCCTCCCTCCCCATTGTAGGAATTTGGATTCCTTTTCCTTTTTGATTCCTGATATATGAATACAGCCTTTTCCATTTCCCTTTGTGGTCATTACCCTCTTGAAGTATGCCATTCATATAATTCTCTTTTGCTTCCTTTTTCACTCTATTCAGTTCCCTCATTAGCTGTTTTCTAGTTTCTCTACTCTCCCTACCCTCTTTGATTTTCCTGTTTACTATTCTACATTTTCTTATTCATTTTATTATTTCTCTTGTATAATAAACAGGGTCTGAGGTCATTTTACCCTTCTTAACAGGTACAAATCTCTTCTCTGCTTCTCGAACAATTCCTTTAAATTTAGCCCAAAATGTATCCACATTACTCCCTTCACGTATCCAACAACTGAATTGTGATCTAAGGTAAGTCCCAAATTCATCAACTTTAGTTTTTCTGTACAATTTCTTGTCTTGTGTGACCCTCTTATTAAGCCTTTTTGGTACCAGTCCTACATCCATTATTACAGCCTTATGGTCACCTATTCCTTCAATTACCTCAGTTTTATCAACAATTTCCCATGGTTTAACCAAGAATACATCTAGTAAGTTATTGAGACGAGTCGGTTCTTGTACTACTTGTGTAAATCCTCCCTCCCAAATTAACTTATTTGCCAGTTTCTGTTCATGGGCTTCACTTGCAGCTCTATTCCATTCAACTTCAGGCAAGTTGAGATCTCCCCCAATTATTACAAAATCATTATTATTATTTTTATAAGTATAACCTGTTATTTTCTCAAATATTTCCATGTCTATTTCCGCTCTTCCAGGCCTGTATGTTCCTATCCTTCATATTATGACAAACTAATTTTATCCCTAATACTTCATCCCTTTCATCGGTAAACCATTCATGCGAACAATAAGTTTCCTTCACCAGAATAAACACCCCCCTCCCTTTTTATATCCTCGGTCTCTACGATAGACTGTATACCCTCCTGAAAATACTTCTCTATTACCCACCCCTTCTCTCAACCACAATTCCACTCCTATCACCACATCAGTCTCATAAGATTCCATCAATGTACCGAATTGTAATTGTTTATTTACTACACTCTGACAGTTTACCAAGAGCAATCTCAGACCCGCTTCCTCCCTAAAACTTGACTGCTGCAATTGGGTAATTTGAAATTCCTTACTTTTCTGAGTTTCATTTTCTAGTTGACTGAGCCAGCTTGAAGTACCGCTGGCTATTTCTACTACTTTTCCTGGTCAGTATTATAACGCAAGGGAGTTGCCTTTTTTACAGTACCGGTACATATCTTCTGATTAATAAAATCTAGAACAATATTTGCTATCTTTCGTTTACCTGAATTGTTTAGATGAAGGCCATGCTTTGTGTAACAGTGTCTCTCGAAACTGCTGCTATCAATTACCTGTGTATTACGAAAATGTTTACAAATTTTAACCATATCTGTATTAACTTTGTCCACTTCAATGTTCACACACGAGTCTCTAATCAAATCACGCCTGTGGGGCATGTTCACTACAAAGATGTTAGTGTGAGTCAGATTACCTAGTGTACATTTAAGTTCAGAAATAACATTCTTAGCGTCGTTGTGAGCTACGTCGTTCGTCCCGCTGATGATCACTACTACATCACAACTTCCGAGATTTCTTGCCGCCTGCTCCGTGTTTTCCAATACCTTCTTGATTGGGGCCCCAGGATAGATGACTGCCGATGCTGCAATATCTTCATTGACAATTTTCTCCGCAATTCCCGTCGCCTGGCTATCACCAAATATAAGAATGTTCGACACTTTCGCCGGTGCACTGTGTGGGATTTTAGGCCTAACTTTGTCGCTTCTCGTAACGGATTTTGCGCTATAGGGACCGTGCGAATGGCGAGTGGTGCGCTCTTGCGACTACCTCAAAAAACGCGTGATGGGATAAGCTCCAGGCCAGCGTTCGAGTTAGTTTATGTCGGTGTTAACTGAAAGAATGGAGAGTCGAAGGAGTAAAAGCAAACAAAACTGTTGTGTAGTTGGGTGCAGTGTCACATACAAAAACAGTCCCCTGGGAACTAAACTGTTCAGGTTTCCAAACAGCACGCAACATGGTATAAGAAGAAAAGCTTGGATAGCGGCAATAAAACGTGACACCGTAGAAGGAAAGTCGTGGACTCCTGGAAAGCATTCTCGTGTTTGTAGTGTTCATTTCGTGAATAGTACACCAACAAGAGACCCTGATAGCCCAGGTTATGTACCTAAACTTCACTTGACACCGCGAGTAAGTAATCAGCAAGCTGTAGCAGAAAACATTGCAGCCAGATACAAGAGAAGAAAAGTAAGGCACAGTGACTGCAGAATAGATAAAAGGACTTCGATGGTAGAATTGACTTCTTATTCGCCGTCGATAAGTGATATAGGGATTCAGACAGACAGTAGTTTGCTAACCCGCATTAATAATGATAATAATATTAATAATGTCAATGTGTTGTTCTGTAGCTTAAAAAGCAATTGTGATGCCGAAACTCAGGCCAATCTTCAGTTACCTCTAGTCCACAAACAAATAATGACAGATAGTTATTTCAAACGAGATGTCAGTGTTGAAGCACATATTGTAGATCTTAAACATTCATTTTGTGGATATCAATCAGTGGAGGGAAATGAGCAGCACCTCCTGGACATTGCAGGCGTAAGATTTTCAGTGTTCCAGGTTCTCTTATCATTATTACCTTCCATACACCGTAACTGCACACTTAGCATACAAAATATGTTGCTCTTGTTTTTGGTGAAGATGAAACTTGGATTCAGTTTTGGTGCCCTTGGTGTAATTTTTAGTTGTCACAGGACGACGGCTTCTGCAGCTTTTAAATTCATTCTACAAAACTTATTTGAGAAAACGAAGGAGTGGATTTTCTGGCCACGCCGGTCTAGTATTGTGAAAACAATGCCACCTTCATGTATGGCAAATTTTAAAGATTGCACATGCATTATAGGCTGTAGTGAAGTGTATTGTGAAAGACCCCAAAGTGTTCGACAAAGAATATTAATGTTTTCCCACTATAAAAATTCATTCACGATAAAATTTCTCGTTGCCATTACACCATCAGGGTTTATCTCATTTCTTTCAAAGTGTTATGGTGGAAGGGCAACTGACAGCTATATTACTGTTAATTCAGGGATACTTAATTATATTGAACCTGGTGACCTTGTTATGTGCGATAAAGGGTTTCCACAAATAAAATCTTGCATTGAGGATAAAAATGCTGTTATGGTGATGCAACCTTTTGCGTTCAATCCTCAATTCTCTGCAAAAGAGCTTGAAACAACATATAACATAGCATCAGTACGGATCCACGTAGAAAGAGCAATTCAGAGAATGAAAGTTTTCAAAATATTGAGTCATAAAATTACAATAGATTTATTACCTCATATCGATAAAATTGTTCACATCGTTGGTGTCTTGGCAAATATGAGTGCTCCTCTCTTCAAATCAAATGCAAAAACTTTTGAGGGAAAATATGAGGTGGTTGTATAATATTTCTTTGTGTTGTCATTTATTCAACATTAAATTCTCAGTCTTTGAACATGTTGACAGTATTTTTTATGTAACAGAAACATGAATATGTGATGAAGCGTTGATTATAAACTAATAACATTGCAGTATTTTAATGTTCATTTGCACAAAAGTCGTGACAAAAATAAATTGCTTTTAATTTTTTTTTTGAAATCCTCCCACTGGTATTTCTTTGTTCCATACTCAAATATTATTACCATTGTTGTCAACCCAGGCCTAGTCGCTTATAGCCCATTTCAACATGTGTGAACAAAAGGGTTGAGTTAGTCACACTCTCTCTTTCCTGCCGTTTATCCCGACGTAAGGGGTCCTCTGGGTTGGGTCAATCACCCTGACCACCAGAAAAAAAGGTCACTACTACAGCTACATAACGAGCGTGCACGACTACGGTACAGGATAACTAACTTTCACTCATCTCACAGCAAGGAATTGACATTAACATTTATTGAAGGGAACTTCTCCTTCAAATTAAAATGAACTAGCCTCGTTGTGTTCACCCTGTTTTATTATGAGACATAAGGTAGGTTTTACAGCGTGGTAAGCCTCTTAACATTGGTCAAAAAGGAGAAAGCAATGTCTCTTCAACCCCTGAAAGCGTTTGGGACCGAATACAATGTATCTTTGTTACTATTAGTTCCTGCATTGTAAACTTTGAAGTACGTCAGTGAGCAGAATAAAAAAATAAAAGTGCATACACGTGCTCCTCAATGTGGCGCTACCCGTAACGACCATTCTTCGATTAAGAATACAGTTTTACATATTCCGAATTAATGGCAGATAATACTGAAAATAAAACCTTTCCAGTAAGGGAATGACAGTAGATAGGAATTGCTCATCCCTTGAAATTTTCACAGTGATACTTCCTTTAGGAGAATATACAAACAACTCACATAAGTTTAAGTTTAATACGTACATGGATATCTGCACTTGGGTGTAGTAGACGTGACTATCTTTAATATTAATTTCACCCTGTTGCGTCACATACAAATACGGCTAATTGCTCCGTTTCTTTTGAATAATAGGCTTTTCTTTACACGAAAAAGGACACTTAATTTCCAAGAGAGAAAAGCCATTGGGATGAAATACCATCCCGTCTGGACTCGAACACAGCCATGGCTGCTCTACTTTGATGCACACTCCTACTTGTTTTACAAAACAGTCATTGAGTTTGCAGTACTCAGCCACCGCCAGTTGTTCAGTGCTCCTACCGTACCTCATCGCAGGTGTGTTAAGGGATGTGGAAATTAGAAATGACCTTGCAAGCTGATCATAATCACCGCTTCTCAGTGTCTTAATCTGATGAGCTTGCTGCCTGGCAGATAAGCGTAATTTTCTTTGTTTGAACCATGCAGCACAGCGATATTGAAACCTTGAGTCAAATACAATTTTGTACATCTGTTCTGTTGTAACTAACATTTGCGATATAAAATATTTGCACATCTTGAGGCAAGAAATCGAGATAATTCACGGGTTTGATTGATAATCTAACAGCGGACATTTTCGTAACAAAATAGCACCTATGGACTGCATGGGTATTCTGGTTTTGTACTTCTTTCAGACACTTCATCAAATCCTCAATTTCGCTACGTTCTACAGCATCATCTATAACGTTTTGTACAATGGAACTTGCCACCACGTAATTTTCACTCTCACATTCGGCTTTAAGCATATCAGTGTGGGCACACTCAATATGTTTTACTCGTTGGTACAAGTAAGTTTTGTTGAAAGCCGTTGATTGTGTTTGTTCTGAAGCGTCGACGTATGGTTTCAACAGTTCTGCTATCTTCACTCCTTTAGAATATAGATTCTTACGAGCACACTTCGGTTTTTCCCATTGTTGTACTATAGTTGTTTTGGAGGAGTCCCTCTCGGAGTTAATAAAGAAACACAAAGCAGCAATGTGCTTACAGCGTTTCGACTGACCTGCTTTGCATCCACAATCACCGTCAACAATGCTCCTATTACTGTCAATCTGAAAATAAATAAAAGTACTTACAATAAGCAATTATTAATTGCATCACCTTTTGGAATTAAATATTTTTGTTATAATCTTTGAACCATCTCATCATCATTTACAGCTTATCCCGCCTGCGCGGGGGAAGTACACTCAAGAAGAAGTTGTCGCCATGAATTGCGGGTCGGTTGCCCTTCCTCACTCATTATTTATAAACTGAAAAGCTGCCGGGATTTGAACCACAGGCGCCGGAACTTGAGGCAAGCCGCTCGCTACCTCCTTTATAATAGTAGAATAACTGAGAAAAACTGGCTTGCTTTCGCTATGTTAGCTTAGCTGCTAGCCTCTGACTTTAGTGACCGTGGTTTGAACCCCAGTGTCACTGAAGTGCGATTTTCAGTTGAAAGAATTGTGTTTCAGAAAAGGCATCCGACTTTAAATTCATTATTACAACTCTTACAGGACTCAGTGTATGCAATGGCCCCGCGCAATGATTCAATAATTTATAACTAAAGTTATTGTGAATAAATAATTAATTAACAATTTCCCGAAGTAGGAATAAAATATAGTAAATATCTTAATTTCAACATTGTATGGTGGCTGATTAATACTCGTTTCCCTTAAACATTTGCCGTATATTTCTTGCCCTAACCTTTCCTTCACGTCAAAGACATGGTTACTGCTATATAAATCTTCACCTTTCTTTAGCGTGGATTCTCGGAAATAATCTGAGTGTTGCACTGTCTGAAACCCTACATAAATTATAGCGGTCGCTGCTACTGTCGAAGCCATTATTGTCTGGCTTTATTTTAGTCACAAGTCAAAGCTTACTGCGCTGTTTGCAATGAACTGCACTGTCAACGGTCTTGTGAGCGCCCCAGCAAACGACTGCAGCTGTTTCCGTTAGGGGCGCTAGCTACTAAAAATCTCGTGCGCGCACGGTCCCTATACGTTTGACTGCTTCCTATACGGATACCTTGCGTATCGCTTACTTCCCTCAGGGCTGAAAATCTATTTTTGGTGTCAATTACAAAGTTGTCCTTATTTAACTGTACACTTTTCCTCCTAGAATCTGAAGCAACTTGACACCACGCACTAGAATCCTCGAAGCCACCTGTGTTCTGAGTGTTTACTGGTACCGTACCGGTACTTTCGATTCCAGTAAACGTACCTTTTCCTTTAAAATCTCATTCTCCGCTTTTAATGCTTGTAAATCCTGTTGCAATAAAGAGAGAATTACAAGTACATTATCATTACCTCCACCCACCAAGGAATGAGACGCCAGCGAATCGTTGACCGTTGTAAGCCTAGGTTTGTTTCCGGTATTCAAGTTGCTCTCGCCACAGCTAACACAAGTCCAAGTATCTTCATTTTTAGCGAAACCAGCTTTACGTATACACTCAAAATGGTACCAAATTAAACACTTTTCACACTGGATACATTCTTCACTCGCTTCTTGTTTACACCACACTTATTCCCGATTATTTCGCAAGAGAACCGGGAGCTATCTTCACTTACATCCTTCGCTGACGCCATCTTGAAGGTACTTTGTTAGGTGTAGAATATCAGTCTCTATTGTTAAATGGTTTCAAGGCGGGCGGTTATGAGCTTGCATCCGGGAGATAGTGGGCTCGAGTTCCACTGACTGCAGCCCTGAAGATGGTTTTCCGTGGTTTCCCGTTTTCACACCAGGCAAATGCTAGGGCTGTACGGTACCTTAATTAAGGCCACGGCCCGTTCCTTCCCATTCCTAGGCCTTTCCTATCTCATCGTCGCTATAAGACCTATCTGTGTCAGTGAGATATAAAGCAAACAGTAGGTAAATGGTTTATCTACTTCAAACTCATGACGATGTGTTACCTCTATTGTTCAAAGCTTGGTTTCTTCCAATTTTAACTTTGCAACTATATGTACCGGTAAACACGCTTATCGATTATTATCTGCAAGACCGCTTCTACTTCATTAGGTATAGAATATTAATCTCTATTGGTAAATGGTTTCTTCTAACTTCAAACCAGTGGCAATGTGTAACCTGCATTGTTCATGATCAATGACTTCACAATGTACCTTACAGAATGGCCATTCTTTATTTTCCCCATTTTTGAGGATGTTGAAGTCTCGTAAATTTGCTAAATCTTTTACTCTACAAATTTTCATAGGATGTGGATCTTAAGGGTACTATTGCCATTACAGACTAGGTGTTTACCCTTGTGAATCATTGCTTTCAATAGATACCATTTCCAAACATTGTCTTGTTCTTTTCAACCTTCCTATATTTGCCCTTTTGCCCTGTTAAATATGTGTCATTATTATAGAAAACTGGAGTTGTGTCCATGATATTGGCCTTTGTGTATGCCATGGGCCTTTTGATGACTTGTAAAGCCTTTTAATTTAATTTAAAACCAATTTCCCTTTCCTCGATTCACAGCTTCCTTTACTTCTAGCCCGGTACCCATATACCTCCTCTTTTTCTTTGTGATCCATCTCCGTTTGTTTCTTGGGGTTGTTTATTCCCCCATGGTTGTTCAGTGAAACTGTTGGTAATTTATGTGCTGTATAACTATCCACCAACTTGTCTCGTTGATAAAGGAGCTAACCTCCATTTAGTAAATACAAAGACACTGTCGGGGGTTCTGCGCCCACAGAGACTCTCCCTTGTATCTTGCGTTCATTATCAGACGTGTCACATAATATTCGGCATTTCAAAGCAGTGAGAGGTGGGACTTCCCTCGATGGAGTACCTGGCCTTTGGACGTACTGTACGTCTACCATCACTGAGGAAGCAGGGATGATCCTGCTAATTAAGGGTCAAAAGACCAGCATTGTACCATCTGAGTCAGTCAGCTCAGCGTAGGAGGAGTGCAAATACCAGTACACAGACTTGAGTCCGATAACAGTAACTGCACGTTTAATTCACTGCCCTTCCCTGAAAGAAAGATCTGCTGTCTTACACCTGGCATTGTTATCCTGAAATCTTCCATCTGCTGGTTATTTGACAGTTTCTCAACTCACAATCTGAGTGTCTATACTGGTTGGAATTTTCTTCTATGTGCTCTAACGTATTCAAACATAAACAAACTACAGCTGTTGTTAGTAAACAGTTAATTGGATGATAATCTAGATGTTATGCAGGACAATGATCAGTGTTCCTCTCAGGCTAATAGAACATGCTACTGTCTGGCTCCATGGTGTTAGGGTTTGATTCCTGCTCGGGTCGAGTGTTTGTGCTATGTTCAGCATTACAATTCATGTGTGCAGCATCTATGGCATTAATTTGAAAGACAAGTGATCTGGCATTAATACTAGGCTGAGCTGACCAACACTTTTATTGCCATGGAACCTAGGTATATGCAGACCTTAGAAATGGAAGATAATATTTATTGCTACACATTCATTACTTACATTACTTACTTGAGCTTCATAGTTTATTTGAACAACAAATAGGAGGACAAGAATCTCACTCTCCGTAAAGATACTGATAAGAACAGTGCATTAAAAATCTTGAACACACTACCTACATGTGATAAAATTACTCCACAGATCATTTTTTTTACTAGTCTTAAAAATATCTCTTACTTGTAGGTTAAACGATTTTAACAAGTGACCTGTTTAAGTATGAAAATCAAATTCTTACATTTCTTGCACTAACCTAATCAGCAGTACAGACTATTTATTCACTTTTCCAGATAATTACTCAGTTTATGGGTAGATTTTAGCCATTGATTGAAGATTCATGTATCAACTTGCTATACGAAATTCTTTTACATGATACTAAATACCGCAAGGCTGCTTTGTATTCAGTATCATGTTCTTAATAATATTATTTTAGAATTACTACATTTTATATTATTTGTATTTTACCACTGCAATGATGTAACTACAACCCATTTAATGGAGATTTAGGAAATAAGAACAAATATCCAGGTACAGGAAAAGATTTCAATTGTTGTAAGAATTCTTAGTCTAGAGTAAACCTTAGTAGATACTTTATTTTGAAATGTCACCTGAGGATGACCACTGCTGGTAGGCAAGTTATGGTTGAAGAGTATCACTTCAAGGATAGAATATGACATTATTCTAACTTTCAGTAAGTCAAATATTAGAGCAGATTAATATTCTCTGGGAATGCATTACTTTCGGGCTGCATTTTGATAGTGTAATGGATACAACAGCTGCTGACTAGACTGCAATGGAAATAAATAACTGTCCTCATTATACCCAGAGTGCCTATACTTTAGAATGTGAAAAATTTATGTACACAATTTTTATTCTAATGTCTCCAAATTATGAAGCCTCCATAGCTCAGGCGTCAGCCTCTCATTGCTGGGTTCCACGGTTCAAATCCCGGTCACTCCATGCGAGATTTGTGCTGGACAAAGCAGGGGGGACAGGTTTTTCTCTGGGTACTCTGGTTTTCTCTGTCACGTTTCACTCCAGCAACACTCTCCAATTCATTTCATTTCATCTGTCTCTCCTTAATCATTACCCCAGAGGGGTGCGACATGGTTTGGCAGCCGGCACAGTTCCTATCCTCGCCGCAAGATGGGGGCTTCATTCATTCAATCCCTGACTGGGTCAATGACTGGAAAACAGGTTGCAGGTTTCTTTTTCCCTACAAATTGTCTTAATACTTGATCAACTTTCCACCAAGGCCATCATTTATTCCTAACATTATAATTTAAGTTCAAAGTTTGAGAACAGATTTGCAACAATTTCATATATACAGAAGAAGTCTGGCAAAGAAGGCTGAAGGTATCCTCTCCAACAAACTGCTCACTAAACCAGGAACTGTGTAAGATGCCATTTACTTCCCATATGCAGATTTGAAACTACAAATGTTTAAACAACAAAGTACCTCTATAGCTATTCCCCTAAATTTGAAGATATTATATGAATATTATCCATTATCACTGACACCCATTCCAAGTGCCATTATTTATATAAAACCAATACGAGCAATCCACATAAAGGGGATGCAGTAAAGCAATACTTCCTTATGGGAAGAAATATCTTGTAAGTGCATCTATCACCAGGCTTCCCCTGTTAATGATCACAGCTAACACTGAATACCACCCACTTTCTCCTGATAAAGTAAGAAAAAAAGGAATATTACATAAGTAATAAGACTTCCTCTTATACATCTTGTCAAAAATGCCCCCATTTGGTAACTCCAGACGCAACATTACCAAACAGCAGAGATAACACAGAGAAAAATGCAAATGAAGAGATCACGACAATAAAAGCTGATAAATTATAAGGTAGTAGACCCTAGTACACAGAGGGACAATGAGGTGGAAAGTATTCAAATTTAATAAACTGCCAATCGGAGCAAACAACAAACTCTTTGAAGTTGGCCTTTTTCAGTTATCTGTAATATATACCTGACTAAACCAACCTAGATTTAAAAATCAAGGAGGTAGAAAAGCCAAAGGTACGTGATGGAACACTATTTCCATTCTTGTGATGGTATGATAAACTATCAAAAGCTGGTTCTATTCCTATCAAGTGTAAGATTGGCAGTACAGAAAGATATTATGTAACATTAATTAAACATTTGTTAAATAGATGCCCTTGCTGGCAAGATGTAGTGTATACAGAGCACTGTCTTCTGGTATGGGCTACAGCAATTTGTTACTTTCATTTATCTGTCTCAGTCTCATCCTTGGCTTTGAAAATATGAAGGCGACCGAGGTATGAGGGATGCTAGTAATACCATTCCTTATGCAACCAGTCCCTGTTATGAATGGTATGAAAATATTGCACATAGGGTGGGTTGGTGCATACATTTCAGTGGGCTTGGCAGGCAGGTGTGCAAGAGCAACATCTGACATGGTGAGGAAAGCAACGGGAAACTACCTCACTCCTCATTTCCCTAGTATGTCTGGCCTACTTATGATAGCTTTTGGTGGAGCTGTGGAGGATCAAACCAGCATTCAAGCTGAATCTCTTCTTCTGTGAATCTGTCTCGCGACAGGTATCAAATCGACAGCCTCCGTGATGCTCATCTGCTAACATTCTAAACCTTCTTCCTTTTCCAGTTTCTTCCATCTATTATTCCCTCCATCTCCTCTGTTGAAGACAATTTCTACGTAGTATGTGACCCAGCCAGGATAATTTCCTGTTCCTTATCGTTTCAATCAGGTGTATTTTCTCTCTTCTTGGGCTGAATGCCGAACATAAATATATGTGAAATAGAAGATATACAGACTGAGAAGCAGGAGCATCTCAAACTGATAATAAATGAGTCTTAAGGCATACAGAGATCATACACCTTTCGAAATGAAGTGCAACAACATTAGAACTGGAAATTAACAAAGTCCCTTCTTTGCGTGAACCAGAACATGCAATTTCAAATGTGCTTTCTGCGTGAATGTTCTCGGACAAAGCGCACAGTTGTAGGGTTTCTGCTCAGCGTGAAGAGCGAGATGGGTGTTTAAATGTGAGCGACGAATAAAGGACTTGCCACAAATAGTACAGGAGTGTGGACGTTCACCAGAATGTCTTAGCATATGTATCTTGAATTCGTAATTCCTCGTAAAAGTCTTCTTACATGCAGAACAAGAAAATTTTTTAACTTCGGAATGGGTAGCAAGATGGTTCAATAATTCTGGCTTACACATAAATGATCTTGCACACACAATACAAGAATGACGCCGATCAGCAGAGTGTATGAGATAATGCCTCGTTAGTTGCCAATTATCTCTGAAGCTCTTTCCACACGTGTCGCAGTGGTAAAGATGATCTTCAAAGTGATGTTTTAAGTGACGATTCAAATTAGCCTTATACCTGAATGTCCTTCCACATGTCTGGCACCGAATACTATTCTCATTGTGAAGATTTAGGTGTTGTTCCATGCAGTACTTTTCTGTGAAGGTTTTTTCGCATACAATACATTTGTATGGTTTTTCATCAGAATGGCTTAATTTATGATTATTTAAATCAGTTTCGTTGCTGTAAGATTCATCGCATATGTTACATTTATGACGTTTGAATCCTGAGTGTAATGATTCATGTATTTTCAAGCTTGAAAAGAAACTACATTCCTTACCACATATGGAACAAATGAATGCCTTCCTTGTCTCAGCAGCTTTATCTGGCTCGATACTGGAAACAAGATTCTGAGTTAATATACATTATTTACTTAACCACATTCTGAAGTAATAACAAAATAAGAAGCAGTATCAACCAAAGAAAAGGTGAATTTTTACCACAAATAAAATCACTTGGATTACAAGGAAAATACTGCAAAAAACGTATGTGTAGAGTGTTGGCCTATATAGGCATGAAACCTGGACAGTAGGAAAAGAGAAAAGAAGAGATTAAACACAATTGAACAGTGGGCTAGAGTAAAAGGTTAAAAAGGTAGGATAATAAATGAAAAATTGTATAAGAAGGCAGAGGAAAATGATGCAATTTGGTGGCAACATAAAAACTAGAAGGATAAAATTAATAGGACATATGTCAGGTGATTAAACTGATATTAGAAGGAATGAAGGGAAGAGTAGACACACTATCCAGCATATTCAGCAGGTGATGGGAGGGTTGCAGACTGATTACTTCAGGAGGAGATAATCCTGTCACTAATAATTCTGCTAAATATACCTCAAGGTTGCTTTGAGGAAATACTTTTGAACTCTGTCTTATTTCCTGCAATATGATTATTTTATAATGATTTCATGATATTTTTATTTTATCACTGATATGACATAACTCTGCCTGCTGTCATTTCTTGATGGATACAGTACTTTTGCATCCATCTCTTGGCACAGGCCAAAGTAAAGTGTAGCTTCCACCGAAGTTCCAATCAACATCCATGGCTGTGACAATATGGAAGCTGCTGGGGTATGGGTAGTGCTGAGTAATGACATTCAGAGCACGACTAGTGCGTCTGAGTGTTATGAAAGGTGCTGCTCATAGGGTTAGTTGTGCTGCAATAGTACTTTCTGACCCAGTGAGGAAAGCAATGGCAAACTACCTCACTCCTCATCTTGCCTAGTACGCCTCATTTTGGTGCTGTCATTGGTTTTTGGGGTTTCCTTATAACCGCATAACCTTTAGTGGTGCTATTTGAGGATCCAACCAGCCTCTGGGCTGATGACCTAACAGACAGACATGACATAACTAAAACCCATTTCATGCAGACTGATGAGAGAACACTTTTACTGCTAGAAAGACATCTTTCAATACTTCTGGTAGCTGGGAATTAGTCTCTATAGAGTAGCATTTATGGAGTAAACGAAAATATAGCCACTGCGAGAGTAGACTGTACATGCACCTAATCATCGCTGAGTGTCAAATGATGGGGAACAACTTGATTCTAATAGGGGACCAACAGCTAGAGTTGGACTAATTTCATCATGAATGATGATGTTTTCTTCCACGGAGGAAATACCACTGTAGCATCTGCTCTCCATGTCAGAAATAGCTGTAAATGTTCTTGGCCAGGGTTGCGGCAAACTTTTAGTATGGTCAGATGGGTGGCACTCTTTAGTACAGAGACAATCACTTGAAGGTGAGTAAGTCAATAAAAACCATTAGCAGAAAGGCAAGGGAAACCACCTGATCATTTTCCCTACAAGTATATCCACAGAAGTTACAATGATATCAAATTACTGACCAGTGGCAGCAGTCACGCTCATTAGCCTGATGGAGAGTCAGTGGTGAGAGATGGAGGGAATATCACAATGACTAAGTGACAAATACAGACAAATTTTACAAACAAGAAAGCTTTCGAACATGGATTGCAAGAGCCTTGCTACAGGTTGGGAAACTCAGCATCGTCAACAAGAGCTGACGTGACATAACATAGACATATGTTCAATTCTGGAAACCTGTGTGAGCACTTTGACACAGTCTACGTGTATGTTGCTGACATTACAGGCCACAACACATGAAATTTATTACCAGCAGGAGGTGCTCAAGTTAAAATAAACCTGTGTGAGCTCTTTTACACAGTCTACGTGTATGTTGCTGACATTACAGGCCACAACACATGAAATTTATTACCAGCAGGAGGTGCTCAAGTTAAAATAAACCTGTGTGAGCACTTTGACACAGTCTACGTGTATGTTGCTGACATTACAGGCCACAACACGTGAAATTTATTACCAGCAGGAGGTGCTCAAGTTAAAATAAACCTGTGTGAGCACTTTGACACAGTCTACGTGTATGTTGCTGACATTACAGGCCACAACACATGAAATTTATTACCAGCAGGAGGTGCTCAAGTTAAAATAAACCTGTGTGAGCACTTTGACACAGTCTACGTGTATGTTGCTGACATTACAGGCCACAACACATGAAATTTATTACCAGCAGGAGGTGCTCAAGTTAAAATAAACCTGTGTGAGCTCTTTGACACAGTCTACGTGTATGTTACTGACATTACAGGCCACAACACATGAAATTTATTACCAGCAGGAGGTGCTCAAGTTAAAATAAACCTGTGTGAGCACTTTGACACAGTCTACGTGTATGTTGCTGACATTACAGGCCACAACACGTGAAATTTATTACCAGCAGGAGGTGCTCAAGTTAAAATAAACCTGTGTGAGCTCTTTGACACAGTCTACGTGTATGTTGCTGACATTACAGGCCACAACACATGAAATTTATTACCAGCAGGAGGTGCTCAAGTTAAAATAAACCTGTGTGAGCTCTTTGACACAGTCTACGTGTATGTTGCTGACATTACAGGCCACAACACATGAAATTTATTACCAGCAGGAGGTGCTCAAGTTAAAATAAACCTGTGTGAGCTCTTTGACACAGTCTACGTGTATGTTGCTGACATTACAGGCCACAACACATGAAATTTGTTACCAGCAGGAGGTGCTCAAGTTAAAATAAACCTGTGTGAACTCTTTGACACAGTCTACGGGTATGTTGCTGACATTACAGGCCACGACACATGAAATTTATTACCAGCAGGAGGTGCTCAAGTTAAAATAAACCTGTCTGAGCTCTTTGACACAGTCTACGTGTATGTTGCTGACATTACAGGCCACAACACATGAAATTTATTACCAGCAGGAGGTGCTCAACTTAAAATAAACCTGTGTGAGCTCTTTGACACAGTCTACGTGTA
This sequence comes from Anabrus simplex, assembly GCF_040414725.1. NCBI lineage: Eukaryota > Metazoa > Arthropoda > Insecta > Orthoptera > Tettigoniidae > Anabrus > Anabrus simplex. The sequence goes on from NC_090270.1 coordinate 350,230,955, forward strand.
TGTTGCTGACATTACAGGCCACAACACATGAAATTTATTACCAGCAGGAGGTGCTCAAGTTAAAATAAACCTAATGGATCAATTAATACGTTGAGTGCCAAGCGACCCCAAATGGGTACGTAAGAGTAATCAAGTTTTTGAACTTCGCATCCTCATATAGGGTTGTACGTTCGTTCGAAATTGAGAACAGTGTGAACCCATTTGGGTGCGCAGTAAGTATGTGATTTGAAGCTGTATAAGTTCTCTTCCTGCCATCTGGTGGTCATCTATTTAAGTACGTGCATAGTCCATCTTCCATTCCTCAATTTTTGTTTTGGGGCGACCCCATATGGGTACCGGTACATCAAGAATGTTTTGTAGTGTTACAAAGTCATTGTCTACCTCGCGCACGGATTGTTTATGTAAGTGTGCAGTGCTGAGTTTCCTTCTCTTTTTTAAGTCATTACGAGTAAATCAAGCAGTAAAGGACTTACTGCAGATAGTCTGGACGATATATTGAACAAGTTGGACAATGATGATGTAGACGAAGTATATAGTTACAGTGATTTTAAACCGAGGACAGAGCAAATAGCAATCTCTCACGTTCATCGATACTGATGAATTACAGTCTTCAGCATACACATCCCCATTGTATTCTGGGTTTTCAAGTCAGCGGTTGCAACAATTATGACCGGCATATAAGTCTCTGGTAAGACCCCAACTAGAGTATGGTTCCAGTGTATGGGACCCTCACCAGGATTACCTGATTCAAGAACTGGAAAAAATCCAAAGAAAAGCAGCTCGATTTGTTCTGGGCGATTTCCGACAAAAGAGTAGCGTTACAAAAATGTTGCAATGTTTGGGTTGGGAAGAACTGAGAGAAAGAAGAAGAGCTGCTCGACTAAGTGGTATGTTCCGGGCTGTCAGCGGAGAGATGGCGTGGAATGACATTAGTAGACGAATAAGTTTGAATGGCGTTTATAAAAGTAGGAAAGATCACAATATGAAGATAAAGTTGGAATTCAAGAGGACAAACTGGGGCAAATATTCATGTATAGGAAGGGGAGTTAGGGATTGGAATAACTTACCAAGAGAGATGTTCAATAAATTTCCAATTTCTTTGAAATCATTTAGGAAAAGGCTAGGAAAACAACAAATAGGGAATCTGCCACCTGGGCGACTGCCCTAAATGCAGATCAGTATTGATTGATTGATTGATTGAACGATGTAGTCGCTGGTTTCCCATATTGCACAATTATCGCTGCTAGGTTCTCTCACTCAAATTAAAATGTTATACAAATAAAATCCTATTCTTATTCAGTAACTACTAATTCTTCTTATAATACTGTTCTGTTCCATCCTAATTTACCAAATTTACATGATTTTCACTACTTTATATAACAACATCTTATATGAAAATTTCCTAACCTAAAATCGGAAGATCGTCATTTACAAACATTTCCTGACCTAAAATCAGGGATCGTACTTTTTTATGGCTCCAGTATGAACAAGCTAACACGTCTCTCATAATCAGCAGCATATAACGCGTCCCTGAAAAGGAAAAGGTAAGTAAGCCTGAGCATCGGGACAGTAACTAATGTATAAGTGCGACCCCATATGGGGTCACGTGTACAGTTTGTGATGACCAATACGACCCCATATGGGGGCACGTGTACAGTTCGTAATGACCAATACGACCCCATATGGGGTCGCAATATTTTACCTAATACACATAAGAAGTTGACCTAATATATGATGAATACATCCTCATCTCAGCGATCATTTGCTTGGTTAAGCCTGTGAACGTTTTGGCACCAGGGAGTAACTCGATGTTATTAGCTCACGGCACTAGACGGCAATCCTGTGAAATTCGGGATGGCACCCAACATGTTAATGAAATTGATTCAGATGACCATGAAACTGAATGCAAAGGCTGGGAACACTGTACAGTCTAGTGATGTGCATTGACTTGTCCATTTACAACTGACAACAAGCACTCTTATTATGAACACCATGTTTTGAACATACCTAGTGCCAATCTTACACAAAATCTCCAATGAAAATTATATAAACCATATGCAGGACACCAAGAACTGTCTAACCAAGCTGGGAATAGAACCTCACTTAAGGTAAGGTTCAGTCATCTCTTAAACTTCATCCACTTTTTCGGCCTGGTATCATATTCGTGTGGAGAGCAATTTGGGTACCCATGTTTTCTTAATGTAATTTTTCTCCATTTCAGCTGTCTTTCAAAACAAGTAGGAATACAAACCTGAAAAAAGCCTTCACAAGGACATTTTTCTTATTTAACATAACTAAAACAACAACACATTTTTAGTCCCTCAATTTCATATTTTTTCTTCGATACCTCACCCAAAGAACAAATAGGTATTCAGAGAAAACATACATAAAAGGAAAAAAGAAGTTAGAATCAATGTACTTATCTCTTCCTTTGATTTTTTCTTGAAGAAAATATGGTACTAGTAGGTACGATATAAAGTAATGATATGACTAGAACAAAAGTAGAAAAATCACTCTAGTTCATAAAAAAGGCACTTGGATTAAAAAAAAAAAACTAGTGTGGAAGAAAGGCACTTTGGAGGGAAAGTACAAACTACATTAAAAGAATCAGTTGTGAAATCTCTTATGCCATTCAGTGTATCACATCACAGTCTTTCCCTTGAGTCTGCTGATAAGCAGAATATTTCAGTGTATTCCAGTTGGGTTCTGTTGTTTTCCCTAGATCCACAGATATAGCATACACTTCTGTTGACTGATCGGGCTGATTAGATGAACTGGGAAGAAATGTGTGATATAATGCATCCACAAAAGAATTATTTAATCTTCTATAAATCCAATGACTTTCAAGAGGCACCTCAAAGGTATGGAATATCAGATAGGGAAGGGTACCCCTGAGATCATTTGAAATAAAGCTAAGGACTGGAAAGTGGAAAGGAGTGGCGACAAGAACAAGTGGCTGATTCTAGTATGAATGAGCTATTGAAGATACTCTATTAATTAATACAATTGCTATGGAGACTATGTGGAAAAGTAAAATTTATTCAGTATTGATAAATATCGCATCTCTCGAAATAGGACATATATTACAGTGCAAAGCAAAGCACATCTCACGTTGGTACCTGCATGCAGAACGTGAACGAGATCTTAGAAACTTCAGTCTGTTCCATATTGAACTGGGATTACAGTAAAATGAAAATGTTAAGCGTCCACCTTTTCAATACAATGAATATTTATTGATGTGACTATATATATATCACATATTGTTTAAAGAAGATTAGTACTAGTTTCGACGCTCATTGCGCATCATCATCAGCCAATGAATCAATGTGATATATACTCACATCAATACATATTCATTGTATTCAAAAGGTGGACCCTTAACATTTTCATTTTACTGTAATCATTCCAGGAATAATGAAGTAAACTATCAGGTGGCATTCTTATTTAAAGTAAATAAAAATGTAAACAGAACCTGAGATGGGTTTACAGCAATTGTTGAGGAATGTGAAAACAGATTTGTACATTAAAAGGTGGTAAGCAAAGGTAAAGACCCACTATATCACAACAGAGAAGTAAACGAGTTGCAGATTGCAAAAAGAAATAGAATTAGAAATGGCTGTAGAAGTAAGAAGAAATTGAAGAAACATACTAGGAAACCGAATCTAGCAAAGGAGTCAGCTAAGGATAACATGATGGTAAGCATAGAGTAATTGGCAGTCATACAAGTTTTAGTGAAAATTGGAGGGGTCTATATAGGTACTTTCAGGTAGAAACAGGTTCCTAGAAGGATATTCCAGGAATCATTAATGAAAAATGGGAAGCCACTAGCAAAAAAATATATATATATATATTTATAAATGATACGAGTAAAGAAATGGAATCAGAGATAAGGCTTTTTTCATGTGATGTTATTCTGTATAGAGTAATAAACAAGTTACAAGAATGTGAGCAACTGTAAAATGACCTCAATAATGTTGTGAAATGGACAGTAGGCAACGGTATGATGATAAACGGGGTTAAAAGTCAGGTTGTGAGTTTCACAAATAGGAAAACTCCTCTCAGTTTTATTACTGCATTGATGGAGTGAAAGTTCCTTTTGGGGATCTTTGTAAGTAACTAGATGTTAATATAAGGAAAGATCTTCATTGGGGTAATCACATAAATGGGATTGTAAATAAAGGGCACAGGATGTAAAGAGTAAAGCCTCCGTGGCTCAAGCGGGAGTGGGTTAGTCTCTCACCGCTGGCTTCCGTTGTTTCAATCCTGGTCACTCCATGTGAGATTTGTGCTGGACAAAGTGGAGGCATGACAGGTTTTTTTTCCGGTTACTCCAGCTTTCCCTGCATCTTTCATTCCAGCAACACTCTCCACTATAATTTCCTTTCATCTGTCAGTCATTAATCACTGCCCCAGAGGAGTACGACAGGCTTCGGCAGCCGGCACATTTACTATCCTCGCCACACGATGGGCTACATTTGATCCATCCCTGACCCCTCAATGACTGGAAAAAGGTTATAGTTTAAAAAAATAAGGATGTAAAGGAGAGGGTATATTAAGTCTCTGTTGAGACCCCAACTAGAGTATGGTTCCAGTGTATGGGACCCTCACCAGGATTACCTGATTCAAGAACTGGAAAAATTCCAAAGAAAAGCAGCTCGATTTGTTCTGGGTGATTTCCGACAAAAGAGTAGCCTTACGAAAATGTTGGGAAGTTTGGGCTGGGAAAACATGGGAGAAAAGAGACGAGCTGCTGGACTAAGTGGTATGTTCCGAGGTGTTGGTGGAGATGCGGCGTGGAGTGACATGAGTAGATGAATAAGTTTGAGTGGTGTCTTTACAAGTATGAAGGAATAAAGTTGGAATTCAAGAGGACAAATTGGGGCAAATATTCATTTTTAGGAAGGGGAGTTAGTGATTGGAATAACTTACCAAGGGAGATGTTCAATAAATTTCCAATTTCTTTGAAATAATTTATGATAAGGCTAGGAAAACAACAGACAGTGAATCTGCCACCTGGGCGACTGCCCTAAATGCAGATCAGTAGTGACTGATGTAGTGGTGTAACTTATGAACTGTCAGGTGATATCCATCTACCGTCATCCTTATTTAAAACCTTGGTTAACTGGTGAACTCTTATGCGTCAACTTGGGCACAATTCAATTCAGCTTTAATTTATTGTCTATAGAAATTTACAGTTGTCAGACAATGTCAAGCTACATACAACAAAAAACATATATTCTAATTTTTGTACAAATGGAAACCACACATTCTCATTTATTAAGCCACTCTTGAAACATTAGGCAGTTTGTAACATACCCTTCACATATGGGATATGGTCCATCTTTTTTAGTGCAGTGGGAACTCATGTGTTGATTATTTGTAATTCTTGTGTTGTAACAGTCAACCTGATTGTTACTTATAGACCATATTTTGTTGTACTTAATAAGTAGAATAGATTTATAGATGTTGTATCAGGAAATGCCCATCTTATTTTGTGAATTTCTTACCATCGAGTTTATTGCGGCAGAGCGTATTATTGGTATTACTACAGCGTATGTTGGAGTGAGGTACAGTGAGAGGTTCTAACTTAATTAATTAAATCTTTCTTAGAAACTGAATTTATTCAGTAAAAATCAAAGGATATCACCTTACAACTCTGACTGTCTTTGTGATGTCATCTTCTTATGCAATCCTCCAGACTATGCCTACTATGGCATCACATTCCCTGGTCAGCAGCAACAGACCATGGCACCATGTTGTCGTTGACAGCAACAAACCGTAGCACCACGTTCCCTCGTTGACAGCAACAAACCGTAGCACCACGTTCCCTCGTCGACAGCAACAAACCGTGGCACCACGTTCCCTCGCCGACAGCAACAAACCGTCGCACCACGTTCCCTCGTCGACAGCTACAAACCGTAGCACCACGTTCCCTCGTTGGCAGCAACAAACCGAAGCACCACATTCCCTCGTCGACAGCTACAAACCGTAGCACCACGTTCCCTCGTCGACAGCAACAAACCGTAGCATCACGTTCCCTCGTCGACAGCAACAAACCGTAGCACCACGTTCCCTCGTTGGCAGCAACAAACCGTGGCACCACGTTCCCTCGTCGACAGCTACAAACCGTAGCACCACGTTCCCTTGTTGACAGCTACAAACCGTAGCACCACGTTCCCTTGTTGACAGCTACAAACCGTAGCACCACGTTCCCTCGTTGGCAGCAACAAACCGTACCACCACGTTCCCTCGTTGGCAGCAACAAACCGTGGCACCACGTTCCCTCACTGGCAGCAACAAACCGTGGCACCACGTTCCCTCGTTGGTAGCAAGAAACCGTGGCACCACGTTCCCTTGCTGGCTGAAAAAGGCCATGGCACCATGTTCCCTCATCAGCAGCAACAAACCATGGCACCACGTTCCCTCGTTGGCAGCAACAAACCGTAACACCATGTTTTCACGTCGTTGATTCTGGAAGGTCTCGCAGCGGGATTATCACTCACTAGTGACATGAGATGAGTGTGCACTTTTAAAGCCCCACCAACCAGAATGACCTTCTGAATATTTATTGAAAACATGGTTTGCACATGTATGTAGTGACAAACCAATTATATCATTCATTCTATCTTTACTTACAACAAGATTCTTTGTTTAACATCAGAAAGTAATGTTTGAATGCACATGCAAAATGAATTGGTGGTTACTTCCCACTTTAATAAAACAGCATTAAATTTGAATTTTCTAGAACACACTGTAAATTTCTACGTAAACTGAAGTTAAATAACTTAAAGTTCACACTGTTTGTTTGCACCGAATAATAAACTGTTCACTTCTGTACACATCAGCACTGAGATAGAGTATCCAATATAATAATGAAATTCCTTTCAAAATGTTCAGAAACTAATGCCGATATTTAACTTGAATGTCTGAATTAATTCTGCTATTACATTAATTTATTTAACAAAAAATTTAATTTCTAAATGTTATTAACTTTCACAAAGAATTCAAAGTCACTGCATTAAAGTCTATTCTAAGTGCCTTTCACTTTTATGAAAGAATTACAAGTTACTGCATTTTCAAATACATTAAAATTTATTTCTAAGTGTCATTCACTTTTACAAAATAATTCCAAGTCACTTTGATTGAAATGTTCAAGTCTACCACATATGTAATATTCAAAGTCAAAATCTATCAGAATTTAGAGAAATTTAGAAACTTTGAGAAAAGTTTTGACAGTTTTAACACACGAGGATGTTGATACAAGTTCGACTCACCACAAAGAATTCACTAGTTTGAAGTCAAATTCAATTTTGAAAGTTACAAGTTCTGAAATTGGGTTTCACTCATGGATATTTACTAGTTCTGATATTACCGACAAGATTCTAAGTTCACTTCGAAGATAAAGTCTTCACTTCCACTTGGGTAGAGTTTCATCCTATGACGTTTTACATGGTGAGTCAATTTGGCTGAACTTCCAGTGATATGTACAGCTCGAGCAGTCCACAGAGCTTATGTCATCCTGTAACTGGGTCTTATATCAAATAACATTGCTTTCCCTACATGAAATTGATACACAGAGACGTTCGAGAACTGGTCTACACGATGGCGTTACTCCCATGTTGATATCTTGATTATTATACAAGTGAGAACACTTTCCAGTGTGGAGACATCTAGAAGGTTTGTGACTGCAAGACCACAGCAGGTTTCCCAGCTGCTCCCTCTCAGACTTTTGTCAGTGTATATGAGGAATCTTTACTCAGCTGCACTCCATAACACTTTGATATTTTACGGGACACAACCCCTTAAGAAATATTTCATGAATGGGCATTCCTGGTACAATATATAAGGAAGAAAATGTCACAATACTAAGAGTTATGAAAGACTGCTGGAAAGTACTTTGAATCAAAATTCAAGCTCTCTTCGTACATTAAAATGCTGTTCAAAATATTCATTTATCACACAACCCCAGACAACAACCCCATAGCTCAAGTGAGGGTATATTACTAACACATTTGTCACACAACCCCAGACAACTATCCCATAGCTCAACTGAGGGTATATTACTAACACATTTGTCACACAACCCCAGACAACTACCCCGTAGCTCAAGTGAGGGTATAATACTAACACATTTGTAACACAACCCCAGACAACTACCCCATAGCTCAAGTGAGGGTATAATACTAACACATTTGTGACACAACCCCAGACAACTACCCCGTAGCTCAAGTGAGGGTATAGTACTAACACATTTGTCACACAACCCCAGACAACTACCCCGTAGCTCAAGTGAGGTAACACATTTGTCACACAACCCCAGACAACTACCCCGTAGCTCAAGTGAGGGTATAGTACTACCACATTTGTCACACAACCCCAAACAACTACCCCGTAGCTCAAGTGAGGTAACACATTTGTCACACAACCCCAGACAACTACCCCATAGCTCAAGTGAGGGTATATTACTAACACATTTGTGACACAACCACAGACAACTACCCCGTAGCTCAAGTGAGGGTATAGTACTAACACATTTGTCACACAACCCCAGACAACTACCCCGTAGCTCAAGTGAGGGTATAATACTAACACATTTGTCACACAACCCCAGACAACTACCCCGTAGCTCAAGTGAGGTAACACATTTGTCACACAACCCCAGACAACTACCCCATAGCTCAAGTGAGGGTATATTACTAACACATTTGTGACACAACCCCAGACAACTACCCCATAGCTCAAGTGAGGGTATATTACTAACACATTTGTGACACAACCCCAGACAACTACCCCGTAGCTCAAGTGAGGTTACACATTTGTCACACAACCCCAGACAACTACCCCATAGCTCAAGTGAGGGTATAGTACTAACACATTTGTCACACAACCCCAAACAACTACCCCGTAGCTCAAGTGAGGTAACACATTTGTCACACAACCCCAGACAACTACCCCGTAGCTCAAGTGAGGGTATATTACTAACACATTTGTCACACAACCCCAGACAACTACCCCATAGCTCAAGTGAGGGTATATTACTAACACATTTGTGACACAACCCCAGACAACTACCCCGTAGCTCAAGTGAGGGTATAGTACTAACACATTTGTCACACAACCCCAGACAACTACCCCGTAGCTCAAGTGAGGGTATAATACTAACACATTTGTCACACAACCCCAGACAACTACCCTGTAGCTCAAGTGAGGTAACACATTTGTCACACAACCCCAGACAACTACCCCATAGCTCAAGTGAGGGTATATTACTAACACATTTGTGACACAACCCCAGACAACTACCCCGTAGCACAAGTGAGGGTATAATACTAACACATTTGTCACACAACCCCAGACAACTACCCCGTAGCTCAAGTGAGGTAACACATTTGTCACACAACCCCAGACAACTACCCCATAGCTCAAGTGAGGGTATATTACTAACACATTTGTGACACAACCCCAGACAACTACCCCGTATCTCAAGTGAGGGTATAGTACTAACACATTTGTCACACAACCCCAGACAACTACCCCGTAGCTCAAGTGAGGGTATAGTACTAACACATTTGTCACACAACCACAGACAACTACCCCGTAGCTCAAGTGACAGTATAATACTAACACATTTGTGACACAACCCCAGACAACTACCCCATAGCTCAAGTGAGGGTATAGTACTACCACATTTGTCACACAACCCCAGACAACTACCCCGTAGCTCAAGTGAGGTAACACATTTGTCACACAACCCCAGACAACTACCCCATAGCTCAAGTGAGGGTATATTACTAACACATTTGTGACACAACCCCAGACAACTACCCCGTAGCTCAAGTGAGGGTATAGTACTACCACATTTGTCACACAACCCCAGACAACTACCCCGTAGCTCAAGTGACAGTATAATACTAACACATTTGTCACATAACCCCAGACAACTACCCTGTAGCTCAAGTGAGGGTATAGTACTACCACATTTGTCACACAACCCCAGACAACTACCCTGTAGCTCAAGTGAGGGTATATTACTAACACATTTGTCACAAAACCCCAGACAACTACGCTGTAGCTCAAGTGAGTTAACACATTTGTGACACAACCCCAGACAACTACCCCGTAGCTCAAGTGAGGTAACACATTTGTCACACAACCCCAGACAACTACCCTATAGCTCAAGTGAGGGTATATTACTAACACATTTGTGACACAACCCCAGACAACTACCCCGTAGCTCAAGTGAGGTTACACATTTGTCACACAACCCCAGACAACTACCCCATAGCTCAAGTGAGGGTATAGTACTAACACATTTGTCACACAACCCCAAACAACTACCCCGTAGCTCAAGTGAGGTAACACATTTGTCACACAACCCCAGACAACTACCCCATAGCTCAAGTGAGGGTATATTACTAACACATTTGTGACACAACCCCAGACAACTACCCCGTAGCTCAAGTGAGGGTATAGTACTAACACATTTGTCACACAACCCCAGACAACTACCGCGTAGCTCAAGTGAGGGTATAATACGAACACATTTGTCACACAACCCCAGACAACTACCCCGTAGCTCAAGTGAGGTAACACATTTGTCACACAACCCCAGACAACTACCCCATAGCTCAAGTGAGGGTATATTACTAACACATTTGTGACACAACCCCAGACAACTACCCCGTAGCACAAGTGAGGGTATAATACTAACACATTTGTCACACAACCCCAGACAACTACCCCGTAGCTCAAGTGAGGTAACACATTTGTCACACAACCCCAGACAACTACCCCATAGCTCAAGTGAGGGTATATTACTAACACATTTGTGACACAACCCCAGAAAACTACCCCGTATCTCAAGTGAGGGTATAGTACTAACACATTTGTCACACAACCCCAGACAACTACCCCATAGCTCAAGTGAGGGTATAATACTAACACATTTGTCACACAACCCCAGACAACTACCCCATAGCTCAAGTGACAGTATATTACTAACACATTTGTCACACAACCCCAGACAACTACCCCGTAGCTCAAGTGAGGGTATAGTACTAACACATTTGTCACACAACCACAGACAACTACCCCGTAGCTCAAGTGACAGTATAATACTAACACATTTGTGACACAACCCCAGACAACTACCCCATAGCTCAAGTGAGGGTATAGTACTACCACATTTGTCACACAACCCCAGACAACTACCCCGTAGCTCAAGTGAGGTAACACATTTGTCACACAACCCCAGACAACTACCCCATAGCTCAAGTGAGGGTATATTACTAACACATTTGTGACACAACCCCAGACAACTACCCCGTAGCTCAAGTGAGGGTATAGTACTACCACATTTGTCACACAACCCCAGACAACTACCCCGTAGCTCAAGTGACAGTATAATACTAACACATTTGTCACATAACCCCAGACAACTACCCTGTAGCTCAAGTGAGGGTATAGTACTACCACATTTGTCACACAACCCCAGACAACTACCCTGTAGCTCAAGTGAGGGTATATTACTAACACATTTGTCACACAACCCCAGACAACTACGCTGTAGCTCAAGTGAGTTAACACATTTTTGACACAACCCCAGACAACTACCCCGTAGCTCAAGTGAGGTAACACATTTGTCACACAACCCCAGACAACTACCCTATAGCTCAAGTGAGGGTATATTACTAACACATTTGTGACACAACCCCAGACAACTACCCCGTAGCTCAAGTGAGGTTACACATTTGTCACACAACCCCAGACAACTACCCCATAGCTCAAGTGAGGGTATAGTACTAACACATTTGTCACACAACCCCAAACAACTACCCCGTAGCTCAAGTGAGGTAACACATTTGTCACACAACCCCAGACAACTACCCCATAGCTCAAGTGAGGGTATATTACTAACACATTTGTGACACAACCCCAGACAACTACCCCGTAGCTCAAGTGAGGGTATAGTACTAACACATTTGTCACACAACCCCAGACAACTACCCCGTAGCTCAAGTGAGGGTATAATACTAACACATTTGTCACACAACCCCAGACAACTACCCCGTAGCTCAAGTGAGGTAACACATTTGTCACACAACCCCAGACAACTACCCCATAGCTCAAGTGAGGGTATATTACTAACACATTTGTGACACAACCCCAGACAACTACCCCGTAGCACAAGTGAGGGTATAATACTAACACATTTGTCACACAACCCCAGACAACTATCCCGTAGCTCAAGTGAGGTAACACATTTGTCACACAACCCCAGACAACTACCCCATAGCTCAAGTGAGGGTATATTACTAACACATTTGTGACACAACCCCAGACAACTACCCCGTATCTCAAGTGAGGGTATAGTAATAACACATTTGTCACACAACCCCAGACAACTACCCCATAGCTCAAGTGAGGGTATAATACTAACACATTTGTCACACAACCCCAGACAACTACCCCATAGCTCAAGTGACAGTATATTACTAACACATTTGTCACACAACCCCAGACAAATACCCCGTAGCTCAAGTGAGGGTATAGTACTAACACATTTGTCACACAACCCCAGACAACTACCCCGTAGCTCAAGTGACAGTATATTACTAACACATTTGTCACACAACCCCAGACAACTACCCCGTAGGTCAAGTGAGGGTATAGTACTACCACATTTGTGACACAACCCCAGACAAATACCCCGTAGCTCAAGTGTGGGTATAGTACTAACACATTTGTCACATAACCCCAGACAACTACCCCGTAGCTCAAGTGAGGGTATAATACTAACACATTTGTGACACAACCCCAGACAACTACCCCATAGCTCAAGTGAGGGTATAGTACTACCACATTTGTCACACAACCCCAGACAACTACCCCGTAGCTCAAGTGAGGTAACACATTTTTTCACACAACCCCAGACAACTACCCCATAGCTCAAGTGAGGGTATATTACTAACACATTTGTCACACAACCCCAGACAACTACCCCATAGCTCAAGTGAGGGTATATTACTACCACATTTGTCACACAACCCCAGACAACTACGCTGTAGCTCAAGTGAGAGTATATTACTAACACATTTGTCAAACAACCCCAGACAACTACCCTGTAGCTCAAGTGAGGGTATATTACTAACACATTTGTGACACAACCCCAGACAACTACCCCGTAGCTCAAGTGAGGGTATAGTACTAACACATTTGTCACACAACCCCAGACAACTACCCCGTAGCTCAAGTGACAGTATATTACTAACACATTTGTCACACAACCCCAGACAACTACCCCGTAGCTCAAGTGAGGGAATAGTTCTAACACATTTGTCACACAACCCCAGACAACTACCCCGTAGCTCAAGTGACAGTATATTACTAACACATTTGTCACACAACCCCAGACAACTACCCCGTAGGTCAAGTGAGGGTATAGTACTACCACATTTGTGACACAACCCCAGACAAATACCCCGTAGCTCAAGTGTGGGTATAGTACTAACACATTTGTCACATAACCCCAGACAACTACCCCGTAGCTCAAGTGACAGTATATTACTAACACATTTGTCACACAACCCCAGACAACTACCCCGTAGCTCAAGTGAGGGTATAGTACTAACACATTTGTCACACAACCCCAGACAACTACCCCGTAGCTCAAGTGACAGTATATTACTAACACATTTGTCCAACAACCCCAGACAACTACCCCGTAGGTCAAGTGAGGGTATAGTACTACCACATTTGTGACACAACCCCAGAAAAATACCCCGTAGGTCAAGTGTGGGTATAGTACTAACACATTTGTCACATAACCCCAGACAACTACCTCGTAGCTCAAGTGAGGGTATAATACTAACACATTTGTGACACAACCCCAGACAACTACCCCATAGCTCAAGTGAGGGTATAGTACTACCACATTTGTCACCACATTTGTCACACAACCCCAGACAACTACCCCGTAGCTCAAGTGAGGTAACACATTTGTCACACAACCCCAGACAACTACCCCATAGCTCAAGTGAGGGTATATTACTAACACATTTGTGACACAACCCCAGACAACTACCCCGTAGCTCAAGTGAGGGTATAGTACTACCACATTTGTCACACAACCCCAGACAACTACCCCGTAGCTCAAGTGACAGTATATTACTAACACATTTGTCACACAACCCCAGACAACTACCCTGTAGCTCAAGTGAGGGTATAGTACTACCACATTTGTGACACAACCCCAGACAAATACCCCGTAGCTCAAGTGTGGGTATAGTACTAACACATTTGTCACATAACCCCAGACAACTACCCCGTAGCTCAAGTGAGGGTATAATACTAACACATTTGTGACACAACCCCAGACAACTACCCCATAGCTCAAGTGAGGGTATAGTACTACCACATTTGTCACACAACCCCAGACAACTACCCCGTAGCTCAAGTGAGGTAACACATTTGTCACACAACCCCAGACAACTACCCCATAGCTCAAGTGAGGGTATATTACTAACACATTTGTGACACAATCCCAGACAACTACCCTGTAGCTCAAGTGAGGGTATAGTACTACCACATTTGTCACACAACCCCAGACAACTACCCCGTAGCTCAAGTGACAGTATATTACTAACACATTTGACACACAACCCCAGACAACTACCCTGTAGCTCAAGTGATGGTATAGTACTACCACATTTGTCACACAACCCTAGACAACTACCCTGTAGCTCAAGTGAGGGTATATTACTAACACATTTGTCACACAACCCCAGACAACTACCCTGTAGCTCAAGTGAGTTAACACATTTGTGACACAACCCCAGACAACTACCCCGTACCTCAAGTGAGGTAACACATTTGTTACACAACCCCAGACAACTACCCTGTAGCTCAAGTGAGGGTATATTACTAACACATTTGTGACACAACCCCAGACAACTACCCCGTAGCTCAAGTGAGGTTACACATTTGTCACACAACCCCAGACAACTACCCCATAGCTCAAGTGAGTGTATAGTACTAACACATTTGTCACACAACCCCAAACAACTACCCCGTAGCTCAAGTGAGGTAACACATTTGTCACACAACCCCAGACAACTACCCCATAGCTCAAGTGAGGGTATATTACTAACACATTTGTGACACAACCCCAGACAACTACCCCATAGCTCAAGTGAGGGTCTAGTACTAACACATTTGTCACACAACCCCAGACAACTACCCCGTAGCTCAAGTGAGGGTATAATACTAACACATTTGTCACACAACACCAGACAACTACCCCATAGCTCAAGTGAGGTAACACATTTGTCACACAACCCCAGACAACTACCCCATAGCTCAAGTGAGGGTATATTACTAACACATTTGTGACACAACCCCAGACAACTACCCCGTAGCACAAGTGAGGGTATAATACTAACACATTTGTCACACAACCCCAGACAACTACCCCGTAGCTCAAGTGAGGTAACACATTTGTCACACAACCCCAGACAACTACCCCATAGCTCAAGTGAGGGTATATTACTAACACATTTGTGACACAACCCCAGACAACTACCCCGTATCTCAAGTGAGGGTATAGTACTAACACATTTGTCACACAACCCCAGACAACTACCCCATAGCTCAAGTGAGGGTATAATACTAACACATTTGTCACACAACCCCAGACAACTACCCCATAGCTCAAGTGACAGTATATTACTAACACATTTGTCACACAACCCCAGACAACTACCCCGTAGATCAAGTGAGGGTATAGTACTAACACATTTGTCACACAACCCCAGACAACTACCCCGTAGCTCAAGTGACAGTATATTACTAACACGTTTGTCACACAACCCCAGACAACTACCCCGTAGGTCAAGTGAGGGTATAGTACTACCACATTTGTGACACAACCCCAGACAAATACCCCGTAGCTCAAGTGAGGTAACACATTTGTCACACAACCCCAGACAACTACCCCATAGCTCAAGTGAGGGTATATTACTAACACATTTGTGACACAACCCCAGACAACTACCCCGTAGCACAAGTGAGGGTATAATACTAACACATTTGTCACACAACCCCAGACAACTACCCCGTAGCTCAAGTGAGGTAACACATTTGTCACACAACCCCAGACAACTACCCCATAGCTCAAGTGAGGGTATATTACTAACACATTTGTGACTCAACCCCAGACAACTACCCCGTATCTCAAGTGAGGGTATAGTACTAACACATTTGTCACACAACCCCAGACAACTACCCCATAGCTCAAGTGAGGGTATAATACTAACACATTTGTCACACAACCCCAGACAACTACCCCATAGCTCAAGTGACAGTATATTACTAACACATTTGTCACACAACCCCAGACAACTACCCCGTAGCTCAAGTGAGGGTATAGTACTAACACATTTGTCACACAACCACAGACAACTACCCCGTAGCTCAAGTGACAGTATAATACTAACACATTTGTGACACAACCCCAGACAACTACCCCATAGCTCAAGTGAGGGTATAGTACTACCACATTTGTCACACAACCCCAGACAACTACCCCGTAGCTCAAGTGAGGTAACACATTTGTCACACAACCCCAGACAACTACCCCATAGCTCAAGTGAGGGTATATTACTAACACATTTGTGACACAACCCCAGACAACTACCCCGTAGCTCAAGTGAGGGTATAGTACTACCACATTTGTCACACAACCCCAGACAACTACCCCGTAGCTCAAGTGACAGTATAATACTAACACATTTGTCACATAACCCCAGACAACTACCCTGTAGCTCAAGTGAGGGTATAGTACTACCACATTTGTCACACAACCCCAGACAACTACCCTGTAGCTCAAGTGAGGGTATATTACTAACACATTTGTCACACAACCCCAGACAACTACGCTGTAGCTCAAGTGAGTTAACACATTTGTGACACAACCCCAGACAACTACCCCGTAGCTCAAGTGAGGTAACACATTTGTCACACAACCCCAGACAACTACCCTATAGCTCAAGTGAGGGTATATTACTAACACATTTGTGACACAACCCCAGACAACTAACTCGTAGCTCAAGTGAGGTTACACATTTGTCACACAACCCCAGACAACTACCCCATATCTCAAGTGAGGGTATAGTACTAACACATTTGTCACACAACCCCAAACAACTACCCCGTAGCTCAAGTGAGGTAACACATTTGTCACACAACCCCAGACAACTACCCCATAGCTCAAGTGAGGGTATATTACTAACACATTTGTGACACAACCCCAGACAACTACCCCGTAGCTCAAGTGAGGGTATAGTACTAACACATTTGTCACACAACCCCAGACAACTACCCCGTAGCTCAAGTGAGGGTATAATACTAACACATTTGTCACACAACCCCAGACAACTACCCCGTAGCTCAAGTGAGGTAACACATTTGTCACACAACCCCAGACAACTACCCCATAGCTCAAGTGAGGGTATATTACTAACACATTTGTGACACAACCCCAGACAACTACCCCGTAGCACAAGTGAGGGTATAATACTAACACATTTGTCACACAACCCCAGACAACTACCCCGTAGCTCAAGTGAGGTAACACATTTGTCACACAACCCCAGACAACTACCCCATAGCTCAAGTGAGGGTATATTACTAACACATTTGTGACACAACCCCAGACAACTACCCCGTATCTCAAGTGAGGGTATAGTACTAACACATTTGTCACACAACCCCAGACAACTACCCCATAGCTCAAGTGAGGGTATAATACTAACACATTTGTCACACAACCCCAGAAAACTACCCCATAGCTCAAGTGACAGTATATTACTAACACATTTGTCACACAACCCCAGACAAATACCCCGTAGCTCAAGTGAGGGTATAGTACTAACACATTTGTCACACAACCCCAGACAACTACCCCGTAGCTCAAGTGACAGTATATTACTAACACATTTGTCACACAACCCCAGACAACTACCCCGTAGGTCAAGTGAGGGTATAGTACTACCACATTTGTGACACAACCCCAGACAAATACCCCGTAGCTCAAGTGTGGGCATAGTACTAACACATTTGTCACATAACCCCAGACAACTACCCCGTATCTCAAGTGAGGGTATAATACTAACACATTTGTGACACAACCCCAGATAACTACCCCATAGCTCAAGTGAGGGTATAGTACTACCACATTTGTCACACAACCCCAGACAACTACCCCGTAGCTCAAGTGAGGTAACACATTTTTTCACACAACCCCAGACAACTACCCCATAGCTCAAGTGAGGGTATATTACTAACACATTTGTCACACAACCCCAGACAACTACCCCATAGCTCAAGTGAGGGTATATTACTACCACATTTGTCACACAACCCCAGACAACTACCCTGTAGCTCAAGTGAGAGTATATTACTCACACATTTGTCAAACAACCCCAGACAACTACCCTGTAGCTCAAGTGAGGGTATATTACTAACACATTTGTGACACAACCCCAGACAACTACCCCGTAGCTCAAGTGAGGGTATAGTACTAACACATTTGTCACACAACCCCAGACAACTACCCCGTATCTCAAGTGAGGGTATAGTACTAACACATTTGTCACACAACCCCAGACAACTACCCCATAGCTCAAGTGAGGGTATAATACTAACACATTTGTCACACAACCCCAGACAACTACCCCGTAGCTCAAGTGACAGTATATTACTAACACATTTGTCACACAACCCCAGACAACTACCCCGTAGCTCAAGTGAGGGAATAGTTCTAACACATTTGTCACACAACCCCAGACAACTACCCCGTAGCTCAAGTGACAGTATATTACTAACACATTTGTCACACAACCCCAGACAACTACCCCGTAGGTCAAGTGAGGGTATAGTACTACCACATTTGTGACACAACCCCAGACAAATACCCCGTAGCTCAAGTGTGGGTATAGTACTAACACATTTGTCACATAACCCCAGACAACTACCCCGTAGCTCAAGTGACAGTATATTACTAACACATTTGTCACACAACCCCAGACAACTACCCCGTAGCTCAAGTGAGGGTATAGTACTAACACATTTGTCACACAACCCCAGACAACTACCCCGTAGCTCAAGTGACAGTATATTACTAACACATTTGTCACACAACCCCAGACAACTACCCCGTAGGTCAAGTGAGGGTATAGTACTACCACATTTGTGACACAACCCCAGACAAATACCCCGTAGGTCAAGTGTGGGTATAGTACTAACACATTTGTCACATAACCCCAGACAACTACCCCGTAGCTCAAGTGAGGGTATAATACTAACACATTTGTGACACAACCCCAGACAACTACCCCATAGCTCAAGTGAGGGTATAGTACTACCACATTTGTCACCACATTTGTCACACAACCCCAGACAACTACCCCGTAGCTCAAGTGAGGTAACACATTTGTCACACAACCCCAGACAACTACCCCATAGCTCAAGTGAGGGTATATTACTAACACATTTGTGACACAACCCCAGACAACTACCCCGTAGCTCAAGTGAGGGTATAGTACTACCACATTTGTCACACAACCCCAGACAACTACCCCGTAGCTCAAGTGACAGTATATTACTAACACATTTGTCACACAACCCCAGACAACTACCCTGTAGCTCAAGTGAGGGTATAGTACTACCACATTTGTGACACAACCCCAGACAAATACCCCGTAGCTCAAGTGTGGGTATAGTACTAACACATTTGTCACATAACCCCAGACAACTACCCCGTAGCTCAAGTGAGGGTATAATACTAACACATTCGTGACACAACCCCAGACAACTACCCCATAGCTCAAGTGAGGGTATAGTACTACCACATTTGTCACACAACCCCAGACAACTACCCCGTAGCTCATGTGAGGTAACACATTTGTCACACAACCCCAGACAACTACCCCATAGCTCAAGTGAGGGTATATTACTAACACATTTGTGACACAACCCCAGACAACTACCCCGTAGCTCAAGTGAGGGTATAGTACTACCACATTTGTCACACAACCCCAGACAACTACCCCGTAGCTCAAGTGACAGTATATTACTAACACATTTGTCACACAACCCCAGACAACTACCCTGTAGCTCAAGTGATGGTATAGTACTACCACATTTGTCACACAACCCTAGACAACTACCCTGTAGCTCAAGTGAGGGTATATTACTAACACATTTGTCACACAACCCCAGACAACTACCCTGTAGCTCAAGTGAGTTAACACATTTGTGACACAACCCCAGACAACTACCCCGTACCTCAAGTGAGGTAACACATTTGTTACACAACCCCAGACAACTACCCTGTAGCTCAAGTGAGGGTATATTACTAACACATTTGTGACACAAGCCCAGACAACTACCCCGTAGCTCAAGTGAGGTTACACATTTGTCACACAACCCCAGACAACTACCCCATAGCTCAAGTGAGTGTATAGTACTAACACATTTGTCACACAACCCCAAACAACTACCCCGTAGCTCAAGTGAGGTAACACATTTGTCACACAACCCCAGACAACTACCCCATAGCTCAAGTGAGGGTATATTACTAACACATTTGTGACACAACCCCAGACAACTACCCCATAGCTCAAGTGAGGGTATAGTACTAACACATTTGTCACACAACCCCAGACAACTACCCCGTAGCTCAAGTGAGGGTATAATACTAACACATTTGTCACACAACACCAGACAACTACCCCATAGCTCAAGTGAGGTAACACATTTGTCACACAACCCCAGACAACTACCCCATAGCTCAAGTGAGGGTATATTACTAACACATTTGTGACACAACCCCAGACAACTACCCCGTAGCACAAGTGAGGGTATAATACTAACACATTTGTCACACAACCCCAGACAACTACCCCGTAGCTCAAGTGAGGTAACACATTTGTCACACAACCCCAGACAACTACCCCATAGCTCAAGTGAGGGTATATTACTAACACATTTGTGGCACAACCCCAGACAACTACCCCGTATCTCAAGTGAGGGTATAGTACTAACACATTTGTCACACAACCCCAGACAACTACCCCATAGCTCAAGTGAGGGTATAATACTAACACATTTGTCACACAACCCCAGACAACTACCCCATAGCTCAAGTGACAGTATATTACTAACACATTTGTCACACAACCCCAGACAACTACCCCGTAGATCAAGTGAGGGTATAGTACTAACACATTTGTCACACAACCCCAGACAACTACCCCGTAGCTCAAGTGACAGTATATTACTAACACGTTTGTCACACAACCCCAGACAACTACCCCGTAGGTCAAGTGAGGGTATAGTACTACCACATTTGTGACACAACCCCAGACAAATACCCCGTAGCTCAAGTGAGGTAACACATTTGTCACACAACCCCAGACAACTACCCCATAGCTCAAGTGAGGGTATATTACTAACACATTTGTGACACAACCCCAGACAACTACCCCGTAGCACAAGTGAGGGTATAATACTAACACATTTGTCACACAACCCCAGACAACTACCCCGTAGCTCAAGTGAGGTAACACATTTGTCACACAACCCCAGACAACTACCCCATAGCTCAAGTGAGGGTATATTACTAACACATTTGTGACTCAACCCCAGACAACTACCCCGTATCTCAAGTGAGGGTATAGTACTAACACATTTGTCACACAACCCCAGACAACTACCCCATAGCTCAAGTGAGGGTATAATACTAACACATTTGTCACACAACCCCAGACAACTACCCCATAGCTCAAGTGACAGTATATTACTAACACATTTGTCACACAACCCCAGACAACTACCCCGTAGCTCAAGTGAGGGTATAGTACTAACACATTTGTCACACAACCACAGACAACTACCCCGTAGCTCAAGTGACAGTATAATACTAACACATTTGTGACACAACCCCAGACAACTACCCCATAGCTCAAGTGAGGGTATAGTACTACCACATTTGTCACACAACCCCAGACAACTACCCCGTAGATCAAGTGAGGTAACACATTTGTCACACAACCCCAGACAACTACCCCATAGCTCAAGTGAGGGTATATTACTAACACATTTGTGACACAACCCCAGACAACTACCCCGTACCTCAAGTGAGGTAACACATTTGTTACACAACCCCAGACAACTACCCTGTAGCTCAAGTGAGGGTATATTACTAACACATTTGTGACACAAGCCCAGACAACTACCCCGTAGCTCAAGTGAGGTTACACATTTGTCACACAACCCCAGACAACTACCCCATAGCTCAAGTGAGTGTATAGTACTAACACATTTGTCACACAACCCCAAACAACTACCCCGTAGCTCAAGTGAGGTAACACATTTGTCACACAACCCCAGACAACTACCCCATAGCTCAAGTGAGGGTATATTACTAACACATTTGTGACACAACCCCAGACAACTACCCCATAGCTCAAGTGAGGGTATAGTACTAACACATTTGTCACACAACCCCAGACAACTACCCCGTAGCTCAAGTGAGGGTATAATACTAACACATTTGTCACACAACACCAGACAACTACCCCATAGCTCAAGTGAGGTAACACATTTGTCACACAACCCCAGACAACTACCCCATAGCTCAAGTGAGGGTATATTACTAACACATTTGTGACACAACCCCAGACAACTACCCCGTAGCACAAGTGAGGGTATAATACTAACACATTTGTCACACAACCCCAGACAACTACCCCGTAGCTCAAGTGAGGTAACACATTTGTCACACAACCCCAGACAACTACCCCATAGCTCAAGTGAGGGTATATTACTAACACATTTGTGGCACAACCCCAGACAACTACCCCGTATCTCAAGTGAGGGTATAGTACTAACACATTTGTCACACAACCCCAGACAACTACCCCATAGCTCAAGTGAGGGTATAATACTAACACATTTGTCACACAACCCCAGACAACTACCCCATAGCTCAAGTGACAGTATATTACTAACACATTTGTCACACAACCCCAGACAACTACCCCGTAGATCAAGTGAGGGTATAGTACTAACACATTTGTCACACAACCCCAGACAACTACCCCGTAGCTCAAGTGACAGTATATTACTAACACGTTTGTCACACAACCCCAGACAACTACCCCGTAGGTCAAGTGAGGGTATAGTACTACCACATTTGTGACACAACCCCAGACAAATACCCCGTAGCTCAAGTGAGGTAACACATTTGTCACACAACCCCAGACAACTACCCCATAGCTCAAGTGAGGGTATATTACTAACACATTTGTGACACAACCCCAGACAACTACCCCGTAGCACAAGTGAGGGTATAATACTAACACATTTGTCACACAACCCCAGACAACTACCCCGTAGCTCAAGTGAGGTAACACATTTGTCACACAACCCCAGACAACTACCCCATAGCTCAAGTGAGGGTATATTACTAACACATTTGTGACTCAACCCCAGACAACTACCCCGTATCTCAAGTGAGGGTATAGTACTAACACATTTGTCACACAACCCCAGACAACTACCCCATAGCTCAAGTGAGGGTATAATACTAACACATTTGTCACACAACCCCAGACAACTACCCCATAGCTCAAGTGACAGTATATTACTAACACATTTGTCACACAACCCCAGACAACTACCCCGTAGCTCAAGTGAGGGTATAGTACTAACACATTTGTCACACAACCACAGACAACTACCCCGTAGCTCAAGTGACAGTATAATACTAACACATTTGTGACACAACCCCAGACAACTACCCCATAGCTCAAGTGAGGGTATAGTACTACCACATTTGTCACACAACCCCAGACAACTACCCCGTAGATCAAGTGAGGTAACACATTTGTCACACAACCCCAGACAACTACCCCATAGCTCAAGTGAGGGTATATTACTAACACATTTGTGACACAACCCCAGACAACTACCCCGTAGCTCAAGTGAGGGTATAGTACTACCACATTTGTCACACAACCCCAGACAACTACCCCGTAGCTCAAGTGACAGTATAATACTAACACATTTGTCACATAACCCCAGACAACTACCCTGTAGCTCAAGTGAGGGTATAGTACTACCACATTTGTCACACAACCCCAGACAACTACCCTGTAGCTCAAGTGAGGGTATATTACTAACACATTTGTCACACAACCCCAGACAACTACGCTGTAGCTCAAGTGAGTTAACACATTTGTGACACAACCCCAGACAACTACCCCGTAGCTCAAGTGAGGTAACACATTTGTCACACAACCCCAGACAACTACCCTATAGCTCAAGTGAGGGTATATTACTAACACATTTGTGACACAACCCCAGACAACTAACTCGTAGCTCAAGTGAGGTTACACATTTGTCACACAACCCCAGACAACTACCCCATAGCTCAAGTGAGGGTATAGTACTAACACATTTGTCACACAACCCCAAACAACTACCCCGTAGCTCAAGTGAGGTAACACATTTGTCACACAACCCCAGACAACTACCCCATAGCTCAAGTGAGGGTATATTACTAACACATTTGTGACACAACCCCAGACAACTACCCCGTAGCTCAAGTGAGGGTATAGTACTAACACATTTGTCACACAACCCCAGACAACTACCCCGTAGCTCAAGTGAGGGTATAATACTAACACATTTGTCACACAACCCCAGACAACTACCCCGTAGCTCAAGTGAGGTAACACATTTGTCACACAACCCCAGACAACTACCCCATAGCTCAAGTGAGGGTATATTACTAACACATTTGTGACACAACCCCAGACAACTACCCCGTAGCACAAGTGAGGGTATAATACTAACACATTTGTCACACAACCCCAGACAACTACCCCGTAGCTCAAGTGAGGTAACACATTTGTCACACAACCCCAGACAACTACCCCATAGCTCAAGTGAGGGTATATTACTAACACATTTGTGACACAACCCCAGACAACTACCCCGTATCTCAAGTGAGGGTATAGTACTAACACATTTGTCACACAACCCCAGACAACTACCCCATAGCTCAAGTGAGGGTATAATACTAACACATTTGTCACACAACCCCAGAAAACTACCCCATAGCTCAAGTGACAGTATATTACTAACACATTTGTCACACAACCCCAGACAAATACCCCGTAGCTCAAGTGAGGGTATAGTACTAACACATTTGTCACACAACCCCAGACAACTACCCCGTAGCTCAAGTGACAGTATATTACTAACACATTTGTCACACAACCCCAGACAACTACCCCGTAGGTCAAGTGAGGGTATAGTACTACCACATTTGTGACACAACCCCAGACAAATACCCCGTAGCTCAAGTGTGGGCATAGTACTAACACATTTGTCACATAACCCCAGACAACTACCCCGTATCTCAAGTGAGGGTATAATACTAACACATTTGTGACACAACCCCAGATAACTACCCCATAGCTCAAGTGAGGGTATAGTACTACCACATTTGTCACACAACCCCAGACAACTACCCCGTAGCTCAAGTGAGGTAACACATTTTTTCACACAACCCCAGACAACTACCCCATAGCTCAAGTGAGGGTATATTACTAACACATTTGTCACACAACCCCAGACAACTACCCCATAGCTCAAGTGAGGGTATATTACTACCACATTTGTCACACAACCCCAGACAACTACCCTGTAGCTCAAGTGAGAGTATATTACTCACACATTTGTCAAACAACCCCAGACAACTACCCTGTAGCTCAAGTGAGGGTATATTACTAACACATTTGTGACACAACCCCAGACAACTACCCCGTAGCTCAAGTGAGGGTATAGTACTAACACATTTGTCACACAACCCCAGACAACTACCCCGTATCTCAAGTGAGGGTATAGTACTAACACATTTGTCACACAACCCCAGACAACTACCCCATAGCTCAAGTGAGGGTATAATACTAACACATTTGTCACACAACCCCAGACAACTACCCCGTAGCTCAAGTGACAGTATATTACTAACACATTTGTCACACAACCCCAGACAACTACCCCGTAGCTCAAGTGAGGGAATAGTTCTAACACATTTGTCACACAACCCCAGACAACTACCCCGTAGCTCAAGTGACAGTATATTACTAACACATTTGTCACACAACCCCAGACAACTACCCCGTAGGTCAAGTGAGGGTATAGTACTACCACATTTGTGACACAACCCCAGACAAATACCCCGTAGCTCAAGTGTGGGTATAGTACTAACACATTTGTCACATAACCCCAGACAACTACCCCGTAGCTCAAGTGACAGTATATTACTAACACATTTGTCACACAGCCCCAGACAACTACCCCGTAGCTCAAGTGAGGGTATAGTACTAACACATTTGTCACACAACCCCAGACAACTACCCCGTAGCTCAAGTGACAGTATATTACTAACACATTTGTCACACAACCCCAGACAACTACCCCGTAGGTCAAGTGAGGGTATAGTACTACCACATTTGTGACACAACCCCAGACAAATACCCCGTAGGTCAAGTGTGGGTATAGTACTAACACATTTGTCACATAACCCCAGACAACTACCCCGTAGCTCAAGTGAGGGTATAATACTAACACATTTGTGACACAACCCCAGACAACTACCCCATAGCTCAAGTGAGGGTATAGTACTACCACATTTGTCACCACATTTGTCACACAACCCCAGACAACTACCCCGTAGCTCAAGTGAGGTAACACATTTGTCACACAACCCCAGACAACTACCCCATAGCTCAAGTGAGGGTATATTACTAACACATTTGTGACACAACCCCAGACAACTACCCCGTAGCTCAAGTGAGCGTATAGTACTACC
This sequence comes from Anabrus simplex, assembly GCF_040414725.1. Lineage (NCBI taxonomy): Eukaryota > Metazoa > Arthropoda > Insecta > Orthoptera > Tettigoniidae > Anabrus > Anabrus simplex. Next base: position 350,257,899 of record NC_090270.1, read on the forward strand.
ACATTTGTCACACAACCCCAGACAACTACCCCGTAGCTCAAGTGACAGTATATTACTAACACATTTGTCACACAACCCCAGACAACTACCCTGTAGCTCAAGTGAGGGTATAGTACTACCACATTTGTGACACAACCCCAGACAAATACCCCGTAGCTCAAGTGTGGGTATAGTACTAACACATTTGTCACATAACCCCAGACAACTACCCCGTAGCTCAAGTGAGGGTATAATACTAACACATTCGTGACACAACCCCAGACAACTACCCCATAGCTCAAGTGAGGGTATAGTACTACCACATTTGTCACACAACCCCAGACAACTACCCCGTAGCTCATGTGAGGTAACACATTTGTCACACAACCCCAGACAACTACCCCATAGCTCAAGTGAGGGTATATTACTAACACATTTGTGACACAACCCCAGACAACTACCCCGTAGCTCAAGTGAGGGTATAGTACTACCACATTTGTCACACAACCCCAGACAACTACCCCGTAGCTCAAGTGACAGTATATTACTAACACATTTGTCACACAACCCCAGACAACTACCCTGTAGCTCAAGTGATGGTATAGTACTACCACATTTGTCACACAACCCTAGACAACTACCCTGTAGCTCAAGTGAGGGTATATTACTAACACATTTGTCACACAACCCCAGACAACTACCCTGTAGCTCAAGTGAGTTAACACATTTGTGACACAACCCCAGACAACTACCCCGTACCTCAAGTGAGGTAACACATTTGTTACACAACCCCAGACAACTACCCTGTAGCTCAAGTGAGGGTATATTACTAACACATTTGTGACACAAGCCCAGACAACTACCCCGTAGCTCAAGTGAGGTTACACATTTGTCACACAACCCCAGACAACTACCCCATAGCTCAAGTGAGTGTATAGTACTAACACATTTGTCACACAACCCCAAACAACTACCCCGTAGCTCAAGTGAGGTAACACATTTGTCACACAACCCCAGACAACTACCCCATAGCTCAAGTGAGGGTATATTACTAACACATTTGTGACACAACCCCAGACAACTACCCCATAGCTCAAGTGAGGGTATAGTACTAACACATTTGTCACACAACCCCAGACAACTACCCCGTAGCTCAAGTGAGGGTATAATACTAACACATTTGTCACACAACACCAGACAACTACCCCATAGCTCAAGTGAGGTAACACATTTGTCACACAACCCCAGACAACTACCCCATAGCTCAAGTGAGGGTATATTACTAACACATTTGTGACACAACCCCAGACAACTACCCCGTAGCACAAGTGAGGGTATAATACTAACACATTTGTCACACAACCCCAGACAACTACCCCGTAGCTCAAGTGAGGTAACACATTTGTCACACAACCCCAGACAACTACCCCATAGCTCAAGTGAGGGTATATTACTAACACATTTGTGGCACAACCCCAGACAACTACCCCGTATCTCAAGTGAGGGTATAGTACTAACACATTTGTCACACAACCCCAGACAACTACCCCATAGCTCAAGTGAGGGTATAATACTAACACATTTGTCACACAACCCCAGACAACTACCCCATAGCTCAAGTGACAGTATATTACTAACACATTTGTCACACAACCCCAGACAACTACCCCGTAGATCAAGTGAGGGTATAGTACTAACACATTTGTCACACAACCCCAGACAACTACCCCGTAGCTCAAGTGACAGTATATTACTAACACGTTTGTCACACAACCCCAGACAACTACCCCGTAGGTCAAGTGAGGGTATAGTACTACCACATTTGTGACACAACCCCAGACAAATACCCCGTAGCTCAAGTGTGGGTATAGTACTAACACATTTGTCACATAACCCCAGACAACTACCCCGTAGCTCAAGTGAGGGTATAATACTAACACATTTGTGACACAACCCCAGACAACTACCCCATAGCTCAAGTGAGGGTATAGTACTACCACATTTGTCACACAACCCCAGACAACTACCCCGTAGCTCAAGTGAGGTAACACATTTGTCACACAACCCCAGACAACTACCCCATAGCTCAAGTGAGGGTATATTACTAACACATTTGTGACACAACCCCAGACAACTACCCCGTAGCTCAAGTGAGGGTATAGTACTACCACATTTGTCACACAACCCCAGACAACTACCCCGTAGCTCAAGTGACAGTATATTACTAACACATTTGTCACACAACCCCAAACAACTACCCTGTAGCTCAAGTGAGGGTATAGTACTACCACATTTGTCACACAACCCCAGACAACTACCCTGTAGCTCAAGTGAGGGTATATTACTAACACATTTGTCACACAACCCCAGACAACTACCCTGTAGCTCAAGTGAGTTAACACATTTGTGACACAACCCCAGACAACTACCCCGTAGCTCAAGTGAGGTAACACATTTGTGACACAACCCCAGACAACTACCCTGTAGCTGAAGTGAGGGTATATTACTAACACATTTGTGACACAACCCCAGACAACTACCCCGTAGCTCAAGTGAGGGTATAGTACTAACACATTTGTCACACAACCCCAGACAACTACCCCGTAGCTCAAGTGAGGTAACACATTTGTCACACCACCCCAGACAACTACCCCATAGCTCAAGTGAGGGTATAGTACTAACACATTTGTCACACAACCCCAAACAACTACCCCGTAGCTCAAGTGAGGTAACACATTTGTCACACAACCCCAGACAACTACCCCATAGCTCAAGTGAGGGTATATTACTAACACATTTGTGACACAACCCCAGACAACTACCCCGTAGCTCAAGTGAGGGTATAGTACTAACACATTTGTCACACAACCCCAGACAACTAACCCGTATCTCAAGTGAGGGTATAGTACTAACACATTTGTCACACAAACCCAGACAACTACCCCATAGCTCAAGTGAGGGTATAATACTAACACATTTGTCACACAACCCCAGACAACTACCCCGTAGCTCAAGTGACAGTATATTACTAACACATTTGTAACACAACCCCAGACAACTACCCCGTAGCTCAAGTGACAGTATATTACTAACACATTTGTCACACAACCCCAGACAACTACCCCGTAGCTCAAGTGAGGGTATAGTACTACCATATTTGTGACACAACCCCAGACAAATACCCCGTAGCTCAAGTGTGGGTATAGTACTAACACATTTGTCACATAACCCCAGACAACTACCCCGTAGCTCAAGTGAGGGTATAATACTAACACATTTGTGACACAACCCCAGACAACTACCCCTTAGCTCAAGTGAGGGTATAGTACTACCACATTTGTCACACAACCCCAGACAACTACCCCGTAGCTCAAGTGAGGTAACACATTTGTCACACAACCCCAGACAACTACCCCATAGCTCAAGTGAGGGTATATTACTAACACATTTGTGACACAACCCCAGACAACTACCCCGTAGCTCAAGTGACAGTACATTACTAACACATTTGTCACACAACCCCAGACAACTACCCTGTAGCTCAAGTGAGGGTATAGTACTACCACATTTGTCATACAACCCCAGACAACTACCCTGTAGCTCAAGTGAGGGTATATTACTAACACATTTGTCACACAACCCCAGACAACTACCCTGTAGCTCACGTGAGTTAACACTTTTGTGACACAACCCCAGACAACTACCCTGTAGCTCAAGTGAGGGTATATTACTAACACATTTGTCACACAACCCGAGACAACTACCCTGTAGCTCAAGTGAGGTAACACATTTGTCACACAACCCCAGACAACTACCCTGTAGCTCAAGTGAGGGTATAGTACTAACACATTTGTGACACAACCCCAGACAACTACCCCATTGCTCAAGTGAGGGTATAGTACTAACACATTTGTGTCATAACCCCAAACAACTACCCCGTAGCTCAAGTGAGGTAACACATTTGTCACACAACCCCAGACAACTACCCCGTAGCTCCAGTGAGGGTATAGTACTAACACATTTGTGACACAACCCCACACAACTACCCCATTGCTCAAGTGAGGGTATAGTACTAACACATTTGTCACACAACCCCACACAACTACCCCGTAGCTCAAGTGAGGGTATAGTACTAACACATTTGTCACACAACCCCAGACAACTACCCCGTAGCTCCAGTGAGGTAACACATTTGTCACACAACCCCAGACAACTACCCCGTAGCTCAAGTGAGGTAACACATTTGTCACACAACCCCAGACAACTACCCCATTGCTCAAGTGAGGGTATATTACTAACACATTTGTCACACAAACCCAGACAACTACCCCGTAGCTCAAGTGGATCCGTACAAGATGGCGTCAGTGAAGAATGTAAGTGAAGATAGCTCCCGGTTCTCTTGCGAAATAATCGGGAATAAATGTGGTGTAAACAAGAAGCGAATAAAGAATGGTATGCAGTGTGAAACGTGTTTAATTTGGTACCATTTTGAGTGTATATGTAGTGCTGGTTTTGCCAGAAATGAAGATACTTGGACTTGTGTTAGCTGTCTCGAGAGTAATTTGAATAGCGGTAACAAACCTAGGCCTACAACGGTCAACGAATCGCTGGCGTCTCATTACTTGGAGGATGGGGGTAATGATAATGTACTTGTAATTCTCTCTTTATTGCAACAGGATTTACAAGCATTAAAAGCGGAGAATGAGATTTTAAAGGAAAAGGTACGTTTACTGGAATCGAAAGTACCAGTACGGTACCAGTAAACACTCAGAACACAGGTGGCTCCGAGGATTCTAGTGCGTGGTGTCAAGTTGCTTCAGATTCTAGGAGGAAAAGTGTACAGTTTAATAAGGACAACTTTGTATTTGACACCAGAATAGATTTTCATCCCCGAGGGAAGTAAGCGATACGCAAGGTATCCGTATAGGAAGCAGTCAAACGTATAGCGCAAAATCCGTTACGAGAAGCGTCAAGGTTAGGCCGAAAATCCTACACAGTGCACCTGCGAAAGTGTCGAACATTCTTATACTTGGTGATAGCCAGGCGAGGGCAATGGCAGAGAAAATGGTCAATGAAGATATTGCAGCATCGGCAGTCATCTATTCTGGGGCCCCAATGAAGAAGGTATTGGAAAACACGGAGCAGGCGGCAAGAAATCTCGGAAGTCGTGATTCAGTAGTGATCATCAGCGGGAATCAACATCTATATCATCTGATGGCCAAGCAGGCATCAATTTTTAGTGATGAGACAAAGTCTCTTAGTGCATTGGCACTGCCGGTGGCTCCAGTTAGCCTACGCAGTGGCCTCCACGGTATGCACTAGCCAGCGTATTGGTAGGTGTGCTAGGTACCAACTGACGAGCCCACCCTAGCACACGAGGGCGAAACGCTGGCAACCAAGAATGAGCTAGCTGGAAAATTTATAATGTCCAATAACGGACCATTTATATTGGTATTATAAATTTGCTCATTCAGGACAAATATTTCAGATTCCCTATGGGAATCAACATCTATATCATCTGATGGCCAAGCAGGCATCAATTTTTAGTGATGAGACAAAGCCTCTTAGTGCATTGGCACTGCCGGTGGCTCCAGTTAGCCTACGCAGTGGCCTCCACGGTATGCACTAGCCAGCGTATTGGTAGGTGTGCTAGGTACCAACTGACGAGCCCACCCTAGCACACGAGGGCGAAACGCTGGCAACCAAGAATGAGCTAGCTGGAAAATTTATAATGTCCAATAACGGACCATTTATATTGGTATTATAAATTTGCTCATTCAGGACAAATATTTCAGATTCCCTATGGGAATCAACATCTATATCATCTGATGGCCAAGCAGGCATCAATTTTTAGTGATGAGACAAAGTCTCTTAGTGCATTGGCACTGCCGGTGGCTCCAGTTAGCCTACGCAGTGGCCTCCACGGTATGCACTAGCCAGCGTATTGGTAGGTGTGCTAGGTACCAACTGACGAGCCCACCCTAGCACACGAGGGCGAAACGCTGGCAACCAAGAATGAGCTAGCTGGAAAATTTATAATGTCCAATAACGGACCATTTATATTGGTAGCTCACAACGACGCTAAGAATGTTATTTCTGAACTTAAATGTACACTAGGTAATCTGACTCACACTAACATCTTTGTAGTGAACATGCCCCACAGGCATGATTTGATTAGAGACTCGTGTGTGAACATTGAAGTGGACAAAGTTAATACAGATATGGTTAAAATTTGTAAACATTTTCGTAATACACAGGTAATTGATAGCAGCAGTTTCGAAAGACACTGTTACACAAAGCATGGCCTTCATCTAAACAATTCAGGTAAACGAAAGATAGCAAATATTGTTCTAGATTTTATTAATCAAAAGATATGTACTGTAAAAAAGGCAACTCCCTTGAGTTATAATACTGACCAGGAAAACTAGTAGAAAGAGCTAGCTGTACTTCAAGCTGGCTCAGCCAACTAGTAATTGACACTCAGGAAAGTAAGGAATTTCAAGTTACCCAATTGCAACAGTCAAGTTTTAGGGAGGAAGGGGGTCTGAGATTGCTCTTGGTAAACTGTCAGAGTGTAGTAAATAAACAATTAAAATTTGGTACATTAATGGAATCTTATGAGACTGATGTGGTGATAGGTTGGAATCGTGGTTGAGAGAAGGGGTGGGTAATAGAGAAGTATTTCCGGAAGGGTACACAGTCTATCGTAGAGACTGAGGAGATAAAAAGGGAGGGGGGTGTTTATTCTGGTAAAGGAAACATATTGTTCACATGAATGGTTTACCGATGAAAGGGATGAAGTATTAGGGATAAAATTAATTTGTGATAATATGAAGGAGGTGGGAATTATAGGAACATACAGGCCAGGAAGAGAGGAAAGAGACACGGAAATATTTGAGAAAATAATAGATTATACTCATAAAAACAATAATAATGATGTGGTAATAATTGGGGGAGAACTAAACTTGCCTGAGGTTGAATGGAATAGAGCTGCAAGTGAAGCCCATGAACAGAAACTGGCAAATAAGTTAATTTGGGTAGGAGTATTTACACAAGTAGTACAAGAACCGACTCGTCTCAATAACTTACTAGAATATTCTTGGTTATACCATGGGAAATTGTTGATAAAACTGAGGTAATTGAAGGAATAGGTGACCATAAGGCTGTAATAATGGATGTAGGACTGGTACCAAAAAGGCTTAATAAGAGGGTCACACAAGACAAGAAATTGTACAGAAAAACTAAAGTTGATGAATTTGGGACTTACCTTAAATCACAATTCAGTTGTTGGATAAGTGAAGGGAGTAATGTGGAAACACATTGGGCTAAATTCAAAGGAATCGTTTGGGAAGGAGAGAAGAGATTTGTACCTGTTAAGAAGGGTAAAATGACCTCAGACCCTGTTTATTATACAAGGGAAATAATAAAATGAATAAGAAAATGTAGAATAGTAAACAGGAAAATCAAAGAGGGAAGGGAGAGTAGAGAAACTAGAAAACAGCTAATGAGGGAACTGAATAGAGTCAAAAAGGAAGCAAAAGAGAATTATATGAATGGCATCCTTCAAGAGCGTAATGACCACAAAGGGAAATGGAAAAAGCTGTATTCATATATCAGGAATCAAAAAGGAAATGGAATCCAAATTCCTACAATGGTGGGAGAAGGGGGTGAACACTATTTAACAGATACTGAGAAAGCAAACCTCTTTAGTAGGGAATTTAGAGATTCAGTAGAAGATTGTCAGGAGTTGGACACCGAAACAGAAGTTACAGAGGGACAGACACAGAGGGAAACAAGAAGCTTCTCGTTCACAAATGAAGATATTTTCAGAGAAATCCAACTGCTTCAGCAAGGAAAAGAAGCAGGAAGTGATCAAATTACTGGGGAGGTGATAAAGTCAATGGGGTGGTACATTGTGCTTTATTTAGGATTTCTCTTTGACTATGTCATAAATAATAGTGTAATACCAAAGGAATGGGAGGAATCTATAATAATACCAATTTATAAAGGAAAGGGTGATAAAAGGAAAACAGAGAACTACAGACCAATCAGCCTGATCAGTATAGTTTGTAAAATACTGGAGAGTTTAATATCAAAGTACATCAGAGGGATATGTGATTATAAAAATTGGTTCATGAGGAGCCAGTATGGATTTAGAAAGAAATTTTCTTGTGAGGCACAACTGGTGGGACTTCAGCAGGACATATCAGATCAATTGGATTCAGGAGGCCAGTTGGATTGCATAGCCATAGATCTTTCCAAAGCCTTTGATAGAGTGGAACATGGAATATTATTAAAGAAATTGGAGGGAATAGGATTGGACATAAGGGTTACACGTTGGGTAAAAACATTTCTAAATTCAAGGGTTCAGAAAGTCAAAGTAGGAATTGACGTATCGCAGGAAGAGAAAGTTTGGAAGGGAATTGCACAGGGTAGTATAATCGGTCCGTTACTTTTCTTAACATACGTAAATGATTTAGGGAACAATATAACATCAAAAATAAGATTGTATGCAGATGACATATTTGTTTACAGGGAAATAAATACCATTGAGGATTGTTAAGAATTACAAAGGGACCTTGAGAGTATCCAACAATGGGTTGAAGAGAATAACATGAAAGTTAATGGAGGCATATCAACTGTTACAACATTTACAAACAGGAGTTTTAAAACTGAATTTGAATATACTTTGGATGGGGTAGTTATCCCAAAAGATGGCAAGTGCAAATACTTAGGTGTAAGATTTGAAAGTAATTTGCATTGGAAGGGTCATGTGGATGACATTGTTGGGAAAGCATACAGATCGTTACATGTCATAATGAGGCTACTTAAAGGATGCAACAAAGAATTAAAAGAGAAAAGTTACTTAAGTATGGTTCGTCCATTATTGGAATATGCAAACAGTGTTTGGGATCCTCACCAAGAATACCTAATAAAAGAAATAGATAGATTGCAGAGGAAAGCAGCAAGGTTTGTAACAGGGGATATCAGGAGAAAGAGTAGTGTATCAGAAATGTTAAAGAAACTAGGGTGGGAAACTTTAAGTAAGAGAAGGGAGAAAACTAGACTTATAGGTTTATATAGAGCCTATACAGGAGAAGCAGCATGGGGAGATATGCGTGAGAGGCTTCAGTTGGAAAATAATTATATCGGCAGGCCTGACCACAAATATAAAATTAGAAGGAATTTTAGCAGAAGCGATTGGGGTAAATTTTCTTTCATTGGGAAGCACGTGAAGGAGTGGAACAGTTTACCAGGGGTAGTGTTTGATCCTTTTCCAAAATCTGTACAGATTTTCAAAAAAGAGAATAAACAGCAACAGAGAAAATAAATGAAATATTAGAGGGCATTCGACCAGTGCAGGTTAATGTAAATAAAAAATGTGTGTGATTATTAATTCCATCCCCTGGTCTAAGGAGTTTGAACAGCCAAAGTAGGGGACTGCCTGTAGGGGTGAAGTACAGTGGGGACTTCGAGGGCCCTGGGACCGCTACGGTAGCTGTGAAGGCCCATCAGGAACTCTGAAATGTGGTGGTAAAAGGGGCTCTGGTTAAGGCTCAGCAGGTCGTTATGCTACTTACGTTCCAGAATGGGTAAAGAAAAGGAAAAGTAAATAAATGCAATGTCAGTTTTAATCTTATACCAGTTGTACAGTATCATTTGAAGTAATTCCACATACTGTACATCAGATGACTATATTTGTAAATAGTACAGGAGATATTATAAGTAGAAATTTGTAAACAATGTAAATTTATTAAGGATGAGCTGTGTGTTTAATAGAAAAAATTGATAGCGTAAATTATATAATATTGTATTATAGGAAAATTTTATTCTCTTGTTCATTTAATATTTAGTGCTTGACAATAATGTATTTTAGTGGACCATTTGCCACCGAGGTAAACACCTCATTTGCAAATAAAGAGATTTTGATTTGATTTGAAGTGAGGTAACACATTTGTCACACAACCCCATACAACTACCCCGTAGCTCAAGTGAGGGTATAGTACTAACACATTTGTCACACAACCCCCGACAACTATCCCGTAGCTCAAGTGAGGGTACAGTACTAACACATTTGTCACACAACCCCATACAACTACCCCGTAGCTCAAGTGAGGGTATAGTACTAATACATTTGTCACACAACCCCATACAACTATCCCGTAGCTCAAGTGAGGTAACACATTTGTCACACAACCCCAGACAACTACCCCATTGCTCAAGTGAGGGTATAGTACTAACACATTTGTGACACAACCCCAGACAAGTACCCCATTGCTCAAGTGAGGGTATAGTACTAACACATTTGTGACACAACCCCAGACAAGTACCCCATTGCTCAAGTGAGGGTATAGTACTACCACATTTGTCACACAACCCCATACAACTATCCCGTAGCTCAAGTGAGGTAACACATTTGTCACACAACCCCAGACAACTACCCCATTGCTCAAGTGAGGGTATAGTACTAACACATTTGTGACACAACCCCAGACAAGTACCCCATTGCTCAAGTGAGGGTATAGTACTAACACATTTGTGACACAACCCCAGACAAGTACCCCATTGCTCAAGTGAGGGTATATTACTACCACATTTGTCACACAACCCCAGACAACTACCCCGTAGCTCAAGTGAGGTAACGCATTTGTCACACAACCCCAGACAACTACCCCGTAGCTCAAGTGAGGGTATAGTACTAACCCATTTGTGTCATAACCCCAAACAACTACCCCGTAGCTCAAGTGAGGTAACGCATTTGTCACACAACCACAGACAACTACCCCGTAGCTCAAGTGAGGGTATAGTACTAACACATTTGTGACACAACCCCAGACAAGTACCCCATTGTTCAAGTGAGGGTATAGTACTACCATATTTGTCACACAACCCCAGACAACTACCCCGTAGCTCAAGTGAGGGTATATTACTAACACATTTGTCACACAACCCCAGTCAACTACCCCGTAGCTCAAGTGAGGGTATAGTACTAACACATTTGTGACACAACCCCACACAACTACCCCATTGCTCAAGTGAGGGTATAGTACTACCACATTTGTCACACAACCCCAGACAACTACCCCGTAGCTCAAGTGAGGGTATAGTACTAACCCATTTGTGTCATAACCCCAAACAACTACCCCGTAGCTCAAGTGAGGTAACACATTTGTCACACTACCCCAGACAACTACCCCGTAGCTCAAGTGAGGGTATAGTACTAACACATTTGTGACACAACCCCACACAACTACCCCGTAGCTCAAGTGAGGTAACACATTTGTCACACTACCCCAGACAACTACCCCGTAGCTCAAGTGAGGGTATAGTACTTACACATTTGTGACACAACCCCAGTCAACTACCCCGTAGCTCAAGTGAGGGTATAGTACTAACACATTTGTGACACAACCCCACACAACTACCCCATTGCTCAAGTGAGGGTATAGTACTAACACATTTGTCACACAACCCCAGACAACTACCCCGTAGCTCAAGTGAGGTAACAAATTTGTATTTACAATGGTTCAAGGTGTGGGTTACTGCAGTCACGTCCTAATTCGTGAACCATGGGACACCAGTTGCTATGGAATGGGAGTGGATATATCGGACTTATTCTGAGTCGTGGCCCTCCTTGTGCTCAGGCGGCTAGGACTATACTGCTTCATGAATTTAGCGAGCTCAGAACATTTTAAGTAAGCCTCGGAACTATGGGAGTAACGGAGTTGCACTCCCATTTGACAGGCGAGGGGCTCCTTGGAAGCAACTTAGCGAACGAAATGGAATTCCATGGGGAGCTATCAATATTAATGGGGCTTATGGAAGAATGAAAGTAGAACTGGCTGAATCAGCAAAATGGATCCTGTTAAGAGAAGTGGAGGTAGAACAAGACGATGAAGGTTAGGCTCAGTTTCTAACGATTTAAAAATAAATGTTATAGAACTAAATGAGGCCACAGCACTAGTTGCAAATAGAGGATTGTAGCAACATTTAGTAAATTCACAGAGGTTTGCAGACTGAATGCTGAAAGGCATAAAAGTCTATAATGATGATGTATGTATGTACGTATGTAATAATAAAAATATTCCAGATGTCAACTTTTTCAGACATAGTTAATGTGATTCTTCCAAGACATATGACTATCTAGAACAATGCCTAAGAATTTAGTAGGATCAGTTGTTTGAAGTTATGGGCAATTTAGCTCAATACTTACATTATCATTGCAACCCCTTTTAACCACATTAGTTTTGTTAGGATTCATCACAGGTAAATTGGAAATGAAAAATCTGTTGATTTGTCTCAAGATCTTGTACCGTTAGTTCCCTGTCGTCTGCATAGGATACAATGGTCGGGTTTAAAAGTTACAAACAAAACAGGGCTATTTGTCATTTCAAATGGAGATCGTTATCTATTTCAACATTTATTTCCTTTTGCTTTACGTCGCACTGACACAGAGAGGTCTTAGGGCCACGATCGAATGGGAAAAGCCTACGAGTGGGAAGGAGTCGGCCCCAGCATTTCCCTGGTCTGAAAATGGGAAATCACAGAAAACCATGCTCAGGGATGCCAACAGTGGGGCTCTATCTCTGGATGCAATATCAGAGCTGAACGCTCCTAACTGCATCGGCAACTCACACATATGCACATACGTATATATATTATCATTAAAGACTGTTATGCCTTTCAGCGTTCAGTCAGCAAGCCTCTGTGAAAATACTAAACGTCGCCACAATCCTCTATTTGCAACTAGTGCTGTGACCTAATTTAGTTCTACTCCTCTCATTTTTAATCGTTAGAAACTGAGTATAACCATCATCACCGGCCTGATACCTGCAGTCGCTTAAGTTCGTCCAGTATCCAGTAATTGGGAGATAGTGGGTTCGAGCCCCACTGTCAGCAACATTGAAGATGGTTTTCTGTGCTTTCCCAATTTCACACCAGGCAAATGCTGGGGCTGTACCTTAATTAAGGCCACAGTCGCTTCCTTCCCATTCCTAGGACTTTCCTATCCCATCATCGCCATAAGATCTGTGTTGGTGCGACGTAAAGCAAATAGCAAAAAAAAAAATCATCATCATCTTGGTCTACCTCTACTTCTCTTACCCTCCATAACAATGTCCATTATTCCCCAAGGTAACTTATCCTCCTCCATTCGCCTTACATGACACCACCACCAAAGCCGGTTTATGCATGCAACTTCATCTACTGAGTTCATTCCTAACTTAGCCTTTATCTCCTCATTCCGAGTACCCTCCTCCCATTGTTCCCACCTGTTAGTACCACCTGCTAGTATCAGCTATCATTCTTGGTACTTTCATGTCTGTTACTTCTAACTTATGAATAAGATATCCTGAGTCCACCCAGATTTCGCTCCCATAAAGCAAAATTGGTCTGAAAACAGACCGATGTAAAGACAGTTTCATATGGGAGCTGACTTCCTTCTTACAAAATACCGTTGATCGCACCTGCCATTAGCTTTACGACACCTTGATTCAATCTCAATTATAACACTACCATCCTGGAAGAATGCACAACCTAAATACTTCAAATTATCGACCTGTTCTAGCTTTGTATCACCAATCTGACATTCAATTCTGTTGAATTTCTTACCCACTTACATCAATTTAGTCTTTGAAAGACTAATTTTCATACCACACTCATTGCACCTATTTTCAAGTTCCAAGAGATTAGACTGCAAGCTTTCGGCACAATCTGCCATTACGAACAAGTTGTCAGCATAGGCCAGACTGCTTCCTACATTTCTATCTAACTGAATCCCTCCCTGCCATTTTTTTATACCTTCCAGCATTATTTTTCCTTTCTTCTTCTGCCTGTTGACAGACATAGTAACAGTTTTCGCTTTATTTATTGTTAATCCGTGTGCTTTCAAATGTACACTAATCAATGAGATACCTTGATAGTTGTTGCAATCCTTCCTGTTCCCTTGCTTATACGTAGGTGCAATTACTGCTTTTGTCCAATCTGAAGGTACCTTACCAACACTCCATGCTAATTTTACTACTCTATGAAGCCATTTCATCCCTGCCTTCCCACTATACTTCACCATTTCAGTTCTAATTTCTTCTCTTTCAGCAGTTTTATGACATTGGAGTTTATTTGCTATCCTTTCCACTTCCTCAAGCGTAATTTCACCGACATCATTTTTCTCCTCACCGTGAGCTCAGTTGTTTGCGACACCACCGTGAAGATTTCCCTTTACGTTCAGAAGATTTTCAAAATACTCACTCCACCTGTCCAGTGATTCCCTGGGATCTGTCATGAGTTCACCTGAATTACTCAAAACACTGTTCATTTTCTTTTTCCCTCCCTTCCTAAGATTTTTTATTACTGTCCAGAAAGGTTTCCCTGCTGCTTGACCTAGCCTTTCCAGGTTATTACCAAAATCTCCCCATGACTTCTTTTTGGATTTAACAGTTATTTGTTTCGCTTTGTTTCTTTCATCTATGTAGAGTTCACTGTGTCATCAGCCTTTGTTTGGAGCCATTTCTGATAAGACTTATTTTTACATTTACAAGCTGCTCTCACTTCATCATTCCACCAAGGTGTTCACTTTTTCCCATCTTTACACACAGTTGTTCCTAGGCATTCCCTTGCTATTCCTACTACAGCATCCCTGTATGCCAACCATTCTCTTTCTATATCCTGAACCTGCTTATTGTCCACTTTTCAGAACTTCCTACTAATATTATCCACGTACTTCTGCCTAATTTCCTCATCCTGGAGACTTTCTCCCCTTATTTGTTTGCAGACAGATTTCACTTTCTCTACCCTAGGCCTAGAGATACTTAGTTCACTACAGATCAGATAGCGGTCTGTATCATCGAAAAATCCCCAGAAGACTCCTACATTCCTAACAGATTTCCTGAATTCAAAGTTGGTTAAGATATAGTCTATTATGGATCTGGTAAAACTAGGCTCCCATGTGTAGCGGTGAATAGCCTTATGCTTGAAGAATGTATTCATAACTGCTAAACTCATACTAGCACAAAAGTCCAGTAAACACCTCCCATTCCCATTAGCTTCCATATCTTCCCCACATTTACCAATCACCCTTTCGTATCCTTCAGTTCCATTTCCAACTCTCGCATTGAAGCCTCCTATTAGGACTAATCTATACTTGCTGTTGACCCTGACCACGATTCCATTCAATGCTTGATAAAACTTGTCAACTTCATCCTCATCTGCACCTTCACATGCTGAATACACTGAGACAATTTTCATCCTAATTCCTCAAACTGCCAAATACCCACATCATTCACTCATTTATGTGCCTACCAGAAACTATGTTGGTGCAGTGGTATTCCTGATAAACACCCCTACTCCATACTCTGCCCTTCCCTTTTTAACACCCGTCAAGTACACTTTATAATCTCCTATCTCTTCCTTGTTATCTCCCCTTACCCAAATATCACTTACTCCTAGCACATCCAGATGCATCCTCTTTGCTGGCTCAGCCAGTTCTACTTTCTTTCTTCCATAAGCCCCATTAATATTGATAGCTTCCCATTGAATTCCATTTTGTACGCCAAGTTGTTTCCGAGGAGTTCCTCGCCTGTCAAATTGGAGTGGGACTCTGTTTTTCCCATAGTTCCGAGGCTTGCTTAAAATGTTCTGAGCTAGGTAAATTCATAAAGCAGGATGCTACCCTACTTGCATGTAGTCCAAGTGAGGATCTCTCCTCTAACGGGTTAGAGACCACCGGTGGATTGTATAGTCCTAGCTGCCTGAGCACAAGGAGGGCCATGACTCAGAATATGTCCAAGGTGCCCACTCCCATTTCATAGCAACTAGTATCCCGATTCTCAGGACCACTTACTAGGCCACTCAGCCGTTGCCCATAGTTCACAAACTAGGACGTATCTACATTAACCCACACCTTGACCCATAAACGGGCAACTCACCTGGTAAAATTCATTTCAACACGCTGCTTATGCTGTTGTAAGTAAGAAGGGAGTAGATGTACAGAAACACCACGGATATCATAATGTTCTAGTTTCTTCAGCAGTAGTCATATATCAGTGGTAAACCACCCAGCTGCAGGGCTCTTTCAGTGTAATTATTATTATTATTATTATTATTATTATTATTATTATTATTATTATTATTATTATCATCATAATCATCAAAGATTGAAATACACACCTATGTTGCTGTGAGATGGTGTGGGAGTAGGAGAGATGAAGTAGGATGACTCTGTTCCTAGGAAGATGAATTAGGGATTATCGCAGAGATGTTTGACAAATTTACAACTTCTTTGAAATCATCTAGTGACTGAGAGTCCTAAATGCTGTCCAATAGAACAACTTACTCTTTCAAGACTGCTTCCCCAGCATCGTACTCTTCAGCAAGATATTCTTCCTTCACATCCTGCAGAAGATGAAGAGAAAATAGAATGAATTAATTTTTATATCAATAAAATATGAGACACTACCATCTCCCTATTTAATTCTTTTGAAGAGGTAACATTTTTCACACCTGCCTCTCATGACAAGAAGGTACAGTCTATCTACCAGAGCCAATCCTAAGACTAATGCAAGTGATGCACGAGTTACGTCCCAAGAGTTACCACGCACTCCGGTCGACTGCTGTAGTGTTCGAGTGGATGTGATGCCTCATGACCAGTCGTCTGTTGTTCAATGCTTTGTTACAGTAGACTTCTAGTAGAGTCAGAAACCAATAAAGCAATCAATTTTCTAGATATAACCATTATTAGGAATACATCTGGCCTGTCTTACAAAATATACAGGAAACCTACACAAACTGCTAACACTATACACAAAGATTCCATACATCCCATAATGCACAAATGTGCAGCATACAATAGCATGGTATATCGAGCCCTCGCCATACCCATGGCAAAGAAAGATCTTAATAACGAACTTAATACCATACGGGCAATTGCCAAGTTCAATGGGTACAACAGGCAGTTTATAGTACAAATAATAAATAAGTATAAGTACTGGCCTAAAACCAAACTCATAAAAGAAAAATAAAAACTCCTATCACAACCACCTTCACTTATAATAATCACGTCCACAAAATCACCAACCTTTTCCAAAAACACAATGTAAGAATTTTATTCAAAACTAACAATAGAACCTCCGAAATTTTACACAACTCTGCATCAATCAATACCCCCAGTATCTACTCCAAATCTGGAATATATAGACTAAAATGCAGTGAATGCAGCAGCTCCTACATAGGTCAAACAGGACGCAACTTTATGATTAGATATTCGGAACACATCAACGTGATGAGACACAATAAGTTCTCCACCATAGGTATACATATGCACAACACTAATCACAAATTTACTGACATTGAACAAGATATGGAAGTTCTTCAAACAGTAAACAAGGGACCCATAATGAATATCATTAAAAGTTGTCACATCAAATGCAACCAATATTTTAACCCCAATTTCAATTTAAATGAGATTTACGAGAAACCCAATTTCCTTTTCGATCTTTTAATCAATTGGCTTAAAAATACCAAACTATCAAAAAACAATTCGATTTTCCAAGTAATCCGGAATACAAACTCCCGTCAATTACCCCCACTACCCCATCCTTCCGCCCCGCCTTAGTTCCATTCCCCCGCAAGTGCTCCACCTCCTTCCTTCCCCTCGCCTCCTTTACTGTTGCCCACACACTTCGTCCGGCTCCGTCTGTGTAACAACACGTTTACATACTGCTCAAGGTGAGTCAATCATCATTCAACGATTATAATGTTTCTAGTAACTTCCATACATTGCTTCCAACGTCTAACTTGGCTATTTTCTCCTTCAGGTTCAAACTGAAGTGGGAATTCATCTCTAATTACATCACGATCTTATATGATCAAAGTAAACTTCCCTGGAACCACCTAATATCTAAAGGAACAAATGTCATTCACATAGACCGCATACAACTGCAAAAATTCACTTATCCCAGATGCACACAGACTGAAATACGTAACAAACAGCCAGAATTTTAAGAATTTTATATCACACCAATTGTATTGTAATTTTATCGTATTTCATGTATCACCACATTAATTGTATGTTATTTAATAATGAGTTAAAATGTGTTTTAGGAATATATATCTTGTTTTTTGTACTCAAGGCTGATGATGGCACACAGATACCAAAACTAGTACCATTTGACTATTTGACATGTGATTAAATCACAAAACGTCATTGTATTGAATAGGTGGATCTTCAAAGAATTTCATTTTACTGTAATCCCACTTCAATATGGAACCAATGAAATTCATAACTATAAGTAAAAGGAAAACAGTAGACTTCTGGAGAAATTCAACCATCATGATATCTAGTGGTTGTCTTTCAAGTCCGCAGTTCCACCTATCCGGGGTCATTAGGTAGGAGGTAAGGGTTAGAGTGATATTCGTGCTCATCAGTTCATTACCAATGTATTAGCGCTTCTATAGGTAGCTTCATGCACTGTGGTACAGCATGTACGCCAATCTATCCTCATATCGGGTTGTGAGTCTGAAGAAAATGAATAATATTATTGATTTATGTCCATCTAACTACATTTTTATGGTTTTTGGATGTACCGAGTTCCCAGAATTTTGTCCCACAAGAACCCTTCAGTGCGCCAGTAAATCTACTAACATGAGGCTGACATATTTGAGCATCCTTAAATACCACTATACTGAGACAGATCAAACCTGTCAAATTGGTCTCGAAAGACCAGCACTCTGCCATCCGAGCTACTAAGCCTGGCAGAAAATGAAGATGAGAAAAATTTACCTCTGACAATGCTGAGTCCAAGGCCATGAATCTAACAGAAGAATGAGAAGCCTTGCATGAATGAAAATGACTAAAATACAGTATACACAAAGATATTTGATACTTGACTAGCTATATATTGTACCCGTCCCAATGGTACCTTATGTGAATGAAAGGATATTTGACTAGCTATATATTGTACCTGTCCCAATAGTACCTTATTTGAATGAAAGGATATTTGACTAGCTATATATTGTACCCATCGCAATGGTACCTTATGGGAACAAAAGGATATTTGACTAGTTATATATTGTACCTGTCCCAATGGTACCTTATGGGAATGAAAGGATATTTGACTAGCATATACTGTACCTGTCTCAATGGTACCTTATGGGAACAAAAGGATACTTGACTAGCTATATATTGTACCCGTCCCAATGGTACCTTATGGGAACAAAAGGATATTTGACTAGCTATATATTGTACCCATCCCAATGGTACCTTATGGGAATGAAAGGATATTTGACTAGCTATATATTGTAACCATCCTAATGGTACTTTATGGGAACAAAAGGATACTTGACTAGCTATATACTGTACCTGTCCCAATGGTACCTTATGGGAATGAAAGGATATTTGACTAGCTATATATTGTACCCGTCCCAATGGTACCGTATATGAATGAAAGGATATTTGACTAGCTATATATTGTACCCATCCCAATGGTACCTTATGGGAATGAAAGGATATTTGACTAGCTATATATTGTAACTCTCCCAATGGTACCTTATGTGAATGAAAGGATATTTGACTAGTTTTATATTGTACCTGTCCCAATGGTACCTTATGGGAAAGAAAGGATATTTGACTAGCTATATATTGTACCCGTCCCAATAGTACCATATATGAATGAAAGGATATTTGACTAGCTATATATTGTACCCATCCCAATGGTACCTTATGGGAATGAAAGGATATTTGACTAGCCATATATTGTAACTCTCCCAATGGTACCTTATGTGAATGAAAGGATATTTGACTAGTTTTATATTGTACCTGTCCAAATGGTACCTTATGGGAAAGAAAGGATATTTGACTAGCTATATATTGTACCCGTCCCAATGGTACCGTATATGAATGAAAGGATATTTGACTAGCTATATATTGTACCCAACCCAATGGTACCTTATGGGAACAAAAGGATATTTGACTAGCAATATATTGTACCCATCCCAATGGTACCTTATGGGAATGAAAGGATATTTGACTAGCTATATATTGTAACCATCCTAATGGTACTTTATGGGAACAAAAGGATACTTGACTAGCTATATACTGTACCTGTCCCAATGGTACCTTATGGGAATGAAAGGATATTTGACTAGCTATATATTGTACCTGTCCCAATGGTACCGTATATGAATGAAAGGATATTTGACTAGCTATATATTGTACCCGTCCCAATGGTACCGTATATGAATGAAAGGATATTTGACTAGCTATATATTGTACCCATCCCAATGGTACCTTATAGGAATGGAAGGATATTTGACTAGCTATATATTGTAACTCTCCCAATGGTACCTTATGTGAATGAAAGGATATTTGACTAGTTTTATGTTGTACCTGACCCAATGGTACCTTATGGGAAAGAAAGAATATTTGACTAGCTATATATTGTACCTGTCCCAGTGGTACCTTATGTGAATGAAAGGATATTTGACTAGCTATATATTGCACCCGTCCCAATTGTACCTTATGTGAATGAAAGGATATTTGACTAGCTATATATTGCACCCGTCCCAATGGTACCTTATGTGAATGAAAGGATATTTGACTAGCTATGTATTGTACCCGTCCCAATGTTACCTTATGTGAATGAAAGGATATTTGACTAGCTATATATTGCACCCGTGCCAATGGTATCTTACGTGATGAAAGGATATTTGACTAGTTATATATTGCACCCGTCCCAATGGTACCTTATGTGAATGAAAGGATATTTGACTAGCTATATATTGTACCCGTCCCAATGGTACTTTATGTGAATGAAAGGATATTTGGTGTAATCTATATTTATTCATGCAATACGCATGGACGCGCTATCAGCTGACAGCCAGGCCATCCTGTTGAAGTAAGCAGGCCGGAATTTGGTCGAGCAGTCAAGAACACATGGGCTACGTCACAGCGGTATGCTAACGTCATGCAAAAAGACTGGAAAAAGAGGGATGTCAGAATTCTAGAAAGGTCTATGTTCTTGTAAAAGGGAACAAATCACAGTTAAGCCGCAATTTCAACCAACAGTAACTGTAATCAGGAGATTATGTCACTTAACCAGACATAATAAGAGGTGTAATGTGTAATAAGAGGTGTACCACATCTGGAAATTTCGAATACGTCTACATAATCTTCTGGACTAAGTCTTTAATGGTCTTATGAGTTCGTATTCCAGCTTCGAGTTAGAATTTCAAAAGTAAATTTTTTTTTCTTGAATAAAATACTGTGTCCACCTATTCCTGTTCACAAAGTTTGGCTTTCAGTTAATGTACATATTGTAAATATCACCTAAAACAACTTTGTAAGAAGCATAAGACCATTGTATTTATTATTAATTTAAGTTTAGTATTAAGTTCTAATGTTAATAGATTTAAGACATGACCTTAAGATTAGTATTAGGCTGAAGATGCCCAAAACTAGGGCGAAACATGTCCCTAATTAGTGTTTATAACTTATGTAGAATTTAACCAGTACAAAATATAATTGTAATGAATAGGTGGACACAGTATTTTATTCAAGAAAGAATTTTACTTATTGTATCTTCAATACGGAACAAAATGAGATTAGCTACTTTTAATTAGAATTTCATTCTACAATTTTGTGTGGATTACTTTGTTCCGAAGTAAACTTGGGAACATTTCGCGTCATCGAGAAGAAATTATTATTTCATGAGAGAACTTGTGAACCCTTTAGCATCTTACAACTTGTGAACCTGTAGAATATGAAGTGGATCAACATAGAAGATTACCACAGTGCGTAAGTTAGCTACAGACAACTTCAAGTAGCTTATGGTGAGAGTTATGCAATTGTAGGACATTGAATCAAGGTATTAAATTCAACTGATATTAGCTAGGAGATACACATATTGGATACTATTCCAAGGAGTCAGAGAATGAATGGAGTGTTAAACGTTGTACATCTTTGTGTCAAGAAATATACAAGTTAAGTATAGCAGTACACAACTAAGTGGTATAAATGCAAGTGGATTGAATTTCTAATTTGAGTCTGAGTTTCAGCCTAACTATGAGAGCAAGATCATCAGTCATGGATCGGCGAGGGACGATCTCCACAAGAATTTCGTGGAATTATCGCCACAACTTTGCATTGCCCGACTTGATGGACATCGTGTACGTCTAAGCTGTAATTGTGTGAGCCAGCGCAATGGACTTGTACTATTCCACTTAATCGAGAGATGAGACCTGTCTTCATGTCTACACATCCCAGCTGAATCTGTCTGCTTCAAGAAACATGAGTACCAATTAAATACTATTCTTTCTTTTCTGTAGATTTTCATCATATTATATTCTAGATTAATTAATTTCTTTATTATTAGATAAATTTGATCATTCCTTTCATCTTGGTGTTGGTTAATTAGAGCATGGATTACTAGTTCATTATTTGAATGTGTGTGTGAATTATGATCTTCAACGATAATCGCTGGAATAGTGAGGCCCTAATCATGTTTTTGGAAGCCAACAGTAAAGCAATGACTTAAATTAGAATATTGATTGAAGTTGAGACGTATCCTAACCGTTTGAATTAGATCGTAACATTGATCTCATTCCTTGGCAGCCACGTGATATTTATCTCTTCGGAATTCTTTCTCATGAGGTAGGGAATAACAATAAGAAAATAAAGGTCAAGTGAAAATGGACGGGATAATTCCACACGAGCTGTTGTAAGGTGATTGTTGAAATGCCAAGGATGCCCAATTCGACTTAAATCCACACGGGGAATGCGGTGCACGAGCGGGCTGACTGCAACCACGTGGTGACCACTGGGCCATGTACAAACTGTATGCTGTCATTAAGTATTGGTTTTGGACGATTGAGTGTATGTTATACGAACTGTACACGGTGATGACAGAGTGATTTATGTCTGATACGTGACTTTTTCGTCTCATTCTTGTTTTCATCCCTTACAAGGAGTTGTGTGTGTCATCACTGTAGGGTCGTCTACATAATCTGAAGGCTCATAATCTAAAAATAAGGAAACAATAATAATAATATAAAACCTAGACGACCTAATTCCGTAATGAAACCCTTAACTCATATGATGGTGTGCTATGAAATCTTGTGAACACAGTTTTGTGTTTATTCACATCAAGAGTTTTGAAACTCTGTGCATTCTGATCATGTTGAATCCAGGACTATGAATTCCAACAAATGATTTCATACAGTAGATACAATTTGTTTGATTTACAATCAAACAAGGTCTTGGAAAGGAGGGAATAAACCAAAGAGTCTGAAAACTGAATTTAATAAAAATGAAGGTTAGCAAATACCGTATTAGACCCCCTCCTGGCTTTTCGAGATGAAGAAAATGAAAAAAAAATCGTGAAATTAAACATCATAATGCATTACCTGTAGATATCCATAAATATGGTGACCTTTCCTGTTATTTACTTTTATTCTTTCCGTCGTGCACTATCCAGGCGATAGAATATCTAACCTAAACAATGCAGTCTCTCTCATTTCAATAACAGCTGTTCCAGTAAATCCTGATGTGAAGAATGCAGAGAACAAGCAAGAAATATACTTGAGAATAAGGGTCTGGCTTTCAAAAGCTGCAGTTTTCAAAAGAATGCATTCTGTCAATATGTGATACAATCGGAAGTACAATTCGCATCATACGCTAGTTATCAGCTGGTGGTTTGAGCACGCTTTCTACATGGCTTTTTTCGAAAGGAGTGGCGTCTGCTACACATACACCAACTGGGAATATAAGAGACCATTTGGGAACAAAACTACTTATTTTTAAAAGGTTCAAAAAGACGGGGCCTCGAATGCTGTCCGATTGCAGACCTGCTGCTGCTATGGCTGACGAGATGGCAGTGAAGATGACGTCACTTGGAATGACGACACGCTGGTAGCAGGGAAGTTGGTGGCACAAGACCATAATTCAAATGAAAGCAGTTATCAGGTTTACTCAGGTTTACTGTGTTGCAGACCTACCGCTCAACTTACAGACACAAATGACTGGCCATTAAGTTATATTTAATCGATATTTCATATCCTTTATCCCTTTTCTCTCTTCGAGATCGAGTATGAAGCGAAACGAATCTTCACAGCAAGTTTTTACGACCGTATGCCCTTCCCGACGTCAACCTGATCAGACGAATTAATGAGATGTAACGAATGATGTGATATAAGAGTAATTACAACTGAACGTATTTACTTTATTGATAGGCCTAGACCTAAAAGTCGTGTTCTCGATTTATTGTCTTTTTACACTGTTTACACATCAAAAATAACTCAAATACATTCACTGGTTTGTTAGAGAATAGTGTAGAATGTCTACAATTTATAGCCTGCAAGTCATGTGTTCACTGCACAACATTTGAGGTTATCACATATTGGCCTCCCTTTTACACTTTTTGGCTGTAGGAGACTAATAGGCGAGTAAATAGGTTAATAGAGAAAGGGTCAAATAATTTGAAAATGTGATAGAGAATGGAGAGAATGGATTGTAAAGAAATTGAGGCATAGGAATATAACACTCACAGTTCCAGTTCACTCATCGATATGAGTGAGAGATAATAATAATAATAATAATAATAATAGTAATAATAATCATATGGCCTCAACTACCATGTGAGATAAAAGTCTCATATTAAAAATAAATGATACAACTAATATTAAAGAAAGGTTAAAATGCAACACAAATTGATGATAGGATTAAATGTTGCCCATAATTAGCTGAGAAGTAGGAATGGTAACTTATAATTGGCTCGTAACGCCAGAGATTTATCTCGTATACCAGGTCCCTCTACATAACACAACCATTAGCACTTCTAGTTGCTGTTCTCAGTGGCTGGTAATGCCAGAGATTTACCTTGTATATGAGGTCCCTCTACATAACACAACCATTAGCACTTCTAGTTGCTGTTCTCAGTGGCTGGTAATGCCAGAGATTTACCTTGTATATAAGGTCCCTCTACGTAGCACAGCCATTATCACTTTTAGTTGCCGCTCTCAGCGGCTGGTACTGCTAGAGATTTAAGGATGGCAGGAGAGCTGGTACCGTACATAGTTAAAATGGTACATGTATTTGAATTCCTTTTGGGGTGTGCCAGAAAAGAACTGCATCATCTCAGAATATCCTGTGTTATCCTCTTGGCTGTAGTTATTGTAATCAGTGAACAGTTTGGAAGAAACTGTTTTCCTGGTTCGTGGAGCCAGTCACAATAGGGAAACAATTCAACTTCAGAGAGTTGCACCACGTGTGAGGTACATAGTGTGAAATTTAGCTTCATCACTCACTTCAAGCATTTTAATCATTGAAGGTTTAAGTCAATTCTTTTGACCTTGCCTGATTCTATTAATATTATTATATTTGTGATATATATCTTCTTCATTATGCAACCATAACTTGTATGGCTTCACTGATAACATTTCCCCTAGCCACTGACATTTGGGTACTTACACCAGAACTCTTAACTTCACACAATGCTGTACCATCTGCGAATAGTGGAGCATGAACTTATACTTGTGTATGAAACTGAAGCTGGATATTGACATTTAAAATTTCTTTTCCTATTGACACTCTATTTTGTAAACTGTCGTGCATAACGCATCCCAAACTTGGACATCTATTCTTCCATGGCAGACAATTCTTCATTCATGAAACTGCACCACTATTTTGTAAATACTCTTTTACACAACTGTACAAAATATATAACAGACATATTTTGAATTATAAGCTTGCTTCATAAAAAGGTGTCATAAGGATCTCACCAATCTTTCAAATTTGAAATTTATAGTATAAATTACAAGTGCACAAATTATCAGTTCTAAGAATACTTATTAATGTCAACACTCACAACTAGGAAATCTTCCTCAGTAGTTGCAGGTAAACCTTCTTCTTCTACTTTTGGTATAGCAGTGGCTATAACTTCTTCCTTAATATTTATTACATCCTCAACACCAACGAAGGAAGCCTGCTGAACTGTTTCCTAGGAAAGACATTACATTATTCACAATTTTTCAAAAAGACACAAATACAGAACATCAAAATACAGACATGCTTATTACAGCTGAATTTCAACAAGATTAATTACTTTTATTGATTCAATACAAGTATTCACTTTCATTTATGGGGAGAATTCTCATGAACGTGGAGTACGACAGCCTTTCTGTTTGTGTATTGAAAACATTTATCAGCTCTCAGAAATAACAAGTATGAATATTTTTTATGTAACAAGCCTTTTCTGCACTTGTATCATAAAACTATTGCAAAGATACCTGATCCTTCTGTGTATCCCGAGTATCTTTACTCTGTATTCAATTTCTTTCATTTTCAGAACCACCAACTACTCCCCACATGCCTCGTGTCGGGGTATCCATCACCCTGACCATGATCCCTTACAGTAAGCTTAAGACAATTCAGCTTCATGATCTTTTGTACGAATTTCATTTAAAAATCCACAGCATATCAACAACACTTAACGCAGATAAACTGATCAATTACTGGTGAATAAGATTAGCTAAGAACACATCATTATCAACTCTCAAAATATTTCAACTTGGTTAACTCATTCTATAGACATAACATTGATTAATTGACAGGAAGATTGTCAAATATTCAGTGAGATTCTAAATAACCACAAGATTTATTGTCATTCTTTGAGAACTACAGTTTTAGAGGGGATGCTGGCTACGAGTGGCATGAGAAATGTTGTAACAGTGACACACATTCTGTACATGAGACACAGAATCCTCACCAAGCCTGGGAGAGTACGGGACAACAGAGCAACGATATATAGTGCAGGGAAAAACCAATCGTGATATAACCTGTTGCTGTAAAAAATTAATGGAACTAGAAGATCATTTTGAGTTTTCCTGATATTAACTGCAATATCTCTCTGTATAAAATTCAATAATACAATGTCCTCATTTATGAAGGACAAATTCAATGTCTGTGAAGCCCTTTACTAAAATACACATAATGTTACAATAAAATATTACCTTTTGCATTAAGAGCAACTTATCAACTAGCAAAAAAACTGGTTATTAACAAAGAGTATTGTTTGAAACTCACGTCACAAGGTAGTTCCCGCTCCGCCTTGATGTTCAGACTTGTATCCATATGTCTTGCTTTATGAAGCAGTTCAAGAAGCATCAAGAACAGTCATAAAAAGTTCTGAAAAAAAACACATTGACAATTAGCAGTACATAAGTCAGACAAAGAAACCAGCAAGTTACAGAAATGGAAACTGCATGGCTGATGACTCAGGTAAAGATACACTGAAGATGCCCTTGGGAGCCTCAAGGTGCAGAGCACAGTACCCACCTTTTAGCAGGTGGGGACATATCAGTAATCTCGATAACCATCTGACCTATAAGAGTACAGTAGAAAACATCATGGAAGGTAGGAGAAGTACATAACAGTGAGTTGTTGATGCCCATATCAGCCTGGCTAATGAGGATGAAACCAATTACCATACATAATACTAAACTGGAGACCAGTGGGTTGGAATCCCATCTTACTTCATTTCATCTTGATGAGTTACTCAGCTGAGGTTGCAGATAGGAAAGATATCTGGCCATAAAAACATGCCTTATAATTTCATTTACCTTATCTAAGGGGCCGACATATCTAAATGAAATAAACCTATGGTCTTCCTCACATAGTTTATAATATTTGAGAGTTCTCATGTTAGCTGGCTTCTCACAACCAAGATGACACTGTATGCATGCGAGCCGATGATAACTTGGGTAAGAGAAGTGCAAGTGCATTAAAACACATCAGCAAAGCCGTCGTGATCCCTCATCTAAACGGCTGACACTACTAAAGTGTGAGCAATTTCTCTCTCAAAAGATCATTGTTATTACAATAACTCTGAGTGTAAAGTGAAACAGCATGTGGGCAGAATGTACTTATGTTATTAAATCATTATTTTTCTAATCAAAGTTTTGCTGCAAAGGAAATACTCCACAGAGGTAAATAAACACCCCATTTAAAAACGTTGAGTGCACCACAAACAAAGTATATCATACTTTGGTTCTAAGGACGAGTAAAGCTATGTACATATTATATAGGTTATATTTCTAACGTGACTCTCGCAGCATACAGATCTCCTGGCCACAGGGACTCAAATATGAACACAAACAGCAGGATTGGTGGGACCCTCCACAAGCTTTTCACGTCACGACTTCTGCTTGTTGACCCGGTCATGTTACAGGAGATGAAGAGCAACTGTGAAACGGAGTACAGACTCTTGGCTGTAAGCTACCATCATGTACACGGTTCAGACTTGTACGCTCACAGCATCATAACAAACTAACATCATGCATACAGTTCAGATCTGTACACACACACAGCACCACAAGAACATCCAACGCTGTTGAGAGCATAGCACCAGTGAAATGACTTCTGAACAAAATTATCAAAATCACTTGAGAACTGGTCCCAATTGGCTTTACCAAACTTCCACCATGGTCAGAGGGTACAACTAACTAGAGGTATTTCAATTTTGGTTGGCAGCATGATTGGTCTGTGTTGATTATGAGGAAAACCACCCATTACTTTTCTTACAGCTGGGAGAGCATGACCCTTTCCATTCTTTGTGACAAAGAAGAGATCTGGATTGTATTTTTGCTTTTAATGTGCTGATTTGAAAGTTACCCAATTATTATTAATATTTAGAAATTTCATGATCCATACTGAAGTGGGATTACAATATTTGAAATTAACCCAATTAACCTAATTATTAGCATTGAAAATTAAATACAAGTTATGGACTTCAGACCACTTGCATTCTCAACCTTGTATTTCCAGGTTTGGTGGTGGACCAGTGACTAGAGATAGGAGTACTTTATCCGGCCATGACACAGATGGTGGTTTAGACACATATACTGTTTCTATCCCATCATCCTTTGTAACTAATAAGCATCTTAACAATGGTCTACCTCAAGCATCCATACTGGTTCCTTTGTTGCTCAATTTATATATATCTGAACGTCCTCTAATTGTGAGTCATTAATTTGCTGATACCGATGACTTCAACGTTCTTATTCAGAATAACGATAAGAAGCCTGCCGAGGTCACCTTGACCACAGATATGTGTGTACTACTTTCATATTTCCACAAATAGAGACCAAAGTCAAGTATGAACAAGACAGACTTGGCTTATTTCCATCTCAGTAACAGACACACAGCTGAAAGTTTCTCTGAATGGTACCATACTTCATCATAATCCTCATACAAAATCTCTGGTGTATCGATCGACTGCACACTTTCCTATAAAAGGGATTTAGAAAATCTTGCATTGATGTTTAAGACCCACAACAACATCCTCCACAAGCTGTGTGCAACCTCACGGGGTATTTCAGTTGATACTTTGCGATGCTCTTCCTAACCACATATATTCAACAGCCAAATACTGCTCTTCAGTGTGGTTACATAGCATATACAAAAGAAGAAGGTAGATATCCAGCTGAACAATTCATGAGGATAATCTCTGGACCAACTTCAACACACTGTCAACTCTTCCTCTCTCGTACTGCTCCACCAGATCTGGACCATTGAAACATATTGCTTAAGGAATACAACACTCTTCTACCTATCCACAGAAACATGAAGGATCTTTGCAGCCACAGACTAAAGTCCCACCATCCTATAATAACCATATGCAAGGAGCTGTCAGAAACAGAGTTTAGTCTAAGTGAGAGATGGAAACATGTAACTCCAGGGCCGTTCTGACTGCTCAATCAAATCATGTTCCACGAGGCTTTGATCTACCTCACAGGACTTGTGAATCAGCTTCACACAACAAATATTTACATTAAGCATAAATTTTCATTCTAGATTTATTCATAAATGGGACGCTTACAACCAAAGCCTGGCAATTTCAGCTTTTAACTAGGTACACAACATGAAAATTTTCCCCTGGGCAAACTGATTCAATTCTACAAGAAGCTCCTGTTAATTGTTTAAGCTATTAATGAAATGCATTGCAGCAAGGAAATACAGACTGCACAAGTTATAGTTTTATCCACAAACTATTTGCTGGCCTCTTTCATACTGTGATTAATGACTAAGCTTTCATAAGCAGATTTTAATTCTATGGCCAAGACCCTAAAGATGAAGACATATACTGTAAAAAACGTTTTTTAAAAGTTTTTGGGTCCACCTTATTCAATACCTTAGAATTTTGTTGTATAGATGTAATTACAACATATTACAATTTCATTCAGTACTAGTTTCGACGCTATACTGCGTCATCATCAGCTGAACAGAGGTTTATGTAAATTGGCAATCATATAAGTTTATCAACATCAACTTCATCACATTTAAAATCGCATTAGCAACAAAGAAACTGTATTAAAAAGTATTCTGTCTGTTTGTCCATCCTTATTTTTCAACACGTTGAGGACTTGCAGGTCTTATGCAACAAACTAATAAAACATATGCAAACTGGTTTGCTCAATTATAATATAGATGCATTCAAAATAGAACAACAGAATATAAAATGGAAATAGTCTTGAAAACTATTAGTGCCTTATTCTTTGCACTTCGTAAAACATCACGTAGTATCGTAGTAAAAGTGAGTTCCATAAAATGTACAGTGTCCTAATGAGGCGGAAACGAACACAAGTCCTTAAAGGTATTATCAAGAACAACATTTCCCAGTTCAATGCGGACCTGTAAATAACAAGATATAAAGTTGTGTCCTATAGCGTAATCACTTCCACGTGACTCACCTCAAAAGCTCCCTGACTATATGAAGCAGAATGAAGCACACCAAGCAGTGATGTGATCGAGGTCAAGTGCCCGCGGTGGGCTGGGATTAAAGAGGAGGAGTAGGGGCAAGTGGGAGGAGTAAACAAGGAGTGGCAATGTGGTGGGGCTCTGGAGGGCGTGAACGTAAGAAGCAACTTGCAAAAGCTATTGCGCACAATATGAAACACTGAACTGTTGACTGGGACCTGTACGTTTTTAAAAAACGCAATAAGGATATCAAATAATTTTTTTTTGAATTTTCAGAAATCTCATTTAAATTAAAGTTTGGATTGAAGTATTGATCTAAGTGTATATAACAACATTCCCTAACATCAAGCCAACTTCCTATTTCTAAATTCACCAGGACCTCAATGTCATGCTCTATGCCTTAGATCGTGCACATGCTGGCCTACAGCAGAAAACTTGTTATATTTTATGGCATTAGTATGTTCTGTAAGCTGCGTCC